>NC_089258.1:28341184-29541184 GCF_963930625.1 Muntiacus reevesi
TGCATGGCAGATGAGGAATTGATTTGAGGCTGAATTTCTTATGATAGAAAAGAAATTTAACCCAATGTATTTTCACTGGGCGGTTTTCCACTGATGCTCTGATACACATTCCTATGAAAATCAAGCGACTCACTTTTCTCCCATCTGCCTTTCTTTCTCATCTCAGCTGTACTTCTTCTATTCAAGACTTATATGGAGCATTCCTTCCTCCAGAAAGTCTTCTCAGATTTCCCCACCCCCAGCACCATGCAAATAATATCGCTGTGGAATGTTTACAGTCATAGACCTGATTCCTTGACTATCTTATCACGCTGTTTGTGTCATCAGGGTTATACAAGATATTAAGATATTATTATTTAAGATATGAAGGTATTATCGTGGACACTAGAGAGAGTTCCTTCGGAACCAGATTGCATGAACTTTACATTTTTACTTCTCCTATATCATACAGGGTTTGGTAAGCAGTAGGTACACAGTAGAACTTTAGCTAAAGGACTGAAATGTTGACACAGGGTTTTTCCTTCCCTGGGAGAAAGGGTTTCTGAGAGATGATATTCACAAATAAACATGCACTCACAAAGTGACCCTCACTTACTGCATAAACCAGTATGTGCTAGGGATTGCAATACATATTTAACTTTCCTCAATCCATTCAATAACCCATGGAATAGGTATTACAGTAAAGTGAAACTGTTAGTTGCTCAATCATGTCTGACGCTTTGTGACCCGCTGGACTGTAGCCCTCGAGGCTCCACTGACCGTGAAATTCTCCAGGCAAGAATACTGGGGTAGGTTGCCATTCCTGCTCCGGGGATCTGAAGTCCTCTGCATGAGAACAGACTCGAATGTGCCTTCCGCCAGCGCCAGGCAGGAGTGGAACTGCGGCTTGTCCTCTGCCTCCTGGCTGAATGAGCCTTTAGTTCCTCCATCTCCCAGCCCCTCTCCCTCCTCCAGGCAGTAACTCTTCTTGCTTGCTAACATGATACCAGCCACTGTGTGCCAGCCATTGTGCCACGTATTATAGTTTTCAGGGTACTGTGCTGTAGGATTAAAAACAATTTATTTTCTGTGTTTGTTTTTAATGTATGATTTGTGTGAAAAGTATTATAAACCTACTATAGTACAGTACTTTAGAGCCGACTGTATGAGTTGGGTACCTGGGCTAACTTTGTTGAACTCAGGAATAAACTGGACTGAACAAATGAGCTCTCAGAATGGAATTTGTTCCTGTGTGGGGGACTTACTGTATTAGCTACAGTTTACAGATGAGGAGATGTGGTGTTGGAGAAGACTGTTCAGAGTCCCATGACCTGCAAGGAGATCCAACCAGTCCATCTTAAAGGAGATCAGTCCTGGGCGTTCATTGGAAGGACCGATGTTGAAGCTGAAACTGCAGTACTTTAGCCACCTCATGTGAAGAGCTGACTCATTTGAAAAGACCCTGATCCTGGGAAAGACTGAAGGCAGGAGGAGAAGGGGATGATAGAGGATGAGGCGGTTGGATGGCATCACCGACTCAATGGCCATGAGTTTGGGTAAACTCTGGGAGTTGGTGATGGACAGGGAGGCCTGGCGTGCTGCAGTCCATGGGTTCAAAAAGAGTCGGACACGACTGGGTGACTGAAAACTGAACTGAACTGAACTGAACAGATGAAGATACTGAGGCTAAAGTTTGCACAGCCAGGGAGTGGGGCAGACAGGATTCTAACCTGTGTCTGTCTGACTCCATAACCCCTGACCTCTCCATTGGGCAGGAGAGATGCCAGATGAGTGACTCAGGAAGTACGGTCAAAGGTTTCCCTCTTTCAAGGCAAGTGTCCTTTCATACCAAGTAGCTAGTAAATGAGCTAGGCTGTCTCATTTATTACTGTCTGGATATCTTGTATTGGATTACATATGCCAGTACAGTGGTAAAGACACAGAATTTTATTTCTTTTTAATAACAGGACATTTAGAGCCAATTTGCCCAATTAAGGGTTTAATTTCCATTCTTCAGTCCACATGACTGATGCCTATGTCTGACCAACATAACCCCTCCTTGAACAATATGAAACAAATCAGGGTGATTTCCTGCTCACAACAATGAGAAATGATCAGCTATTCCTTCTCTTTCTGAGTACATCTGCTGAACTTCACTGGGTTGTATGCTGGTGATTGTCAGTTCAAAAGAGATGAGACCAGAGAGGTTGATATACAGAAAAAATAATGCCTCAAAAGTGCAGAATTCAGAAATCACTTACTTAAAGACATGTATAGCTGATTAAAACATTTTTTTAAATTATTGAGTATAATTGATATATATAGCCTTGTATTAGTTTTAGGTGTATAACATAATGATTTGATATATGTACATATTGTGAAATGATTACCACAATAAATTTAGCTGACATTCATCACCACACAGTTACAATTTTGTTTTCTTATGATAAGAACTTTTAAGATCTACTCTTGGGAATTTCCTGGTGGTCTAGTGGTTATTACTGTGTTCTCATTGCCAAGGACCTGGATTCGATCCCTGGTTGGGAAACTAAGATCTTACAAGCCACAAAGCACAGCCAAAATAAATAAATAGATAAAAAATGTTTAAACAGATTTATTTTGTTCGCAATTTTCAAATATGCAATATAGTATTGTTAACTGTAATTGTCCTATTGCACATAACATCATATAACTGGAAGTTTGTACCTCTGGCCACCTTCATTTGTCTTTCCCATTCCCATCCCCTGCCTCTGGTAACCACCAATCTGTTCTCTGTTTCAATGAATTTGGTCTTTTTAAGATTCAGCATATAAGTGAGATCATAGGGTATTTATTTATCTTTCTCTGTCTGACTTATTTCACTTAGCACCATGCCCTCAAAGTTCATTCATGTTTAGCACATGGAAGGACTTCCTTCTTTTATATGGCTGAATAATATTCCATTACATGTATATCTCACATCTTTTTAACCCATTAATCTATTGATGGATATGTTGTTTTCATATCTTGGCTCTTGTAAATAATGCTGCAACAAACATAGGGCTGAAAATATATTCTTGAGATAGTGATTTTATTTCCTTTGGATAAATACCCAGAAGTGGAATTGTTGGATCCAGGTGATTTTCATTATTTTCTCTGTTAATGGTCTATAAAGTCACCACGAAAACTGAATTAGTGACTTTTGTGCTGTTGCTCCTATGGGAAATGCAGGGTTAGGTCCTTTCAAGCCTCTGGTCACAACATTTTCATCAACCGATCAATATAAACCTTGTAATGTGTTTCTGTTCAGAAACACCTTACTTAATACATAGAGCTGATTCATTAACATCGAACTCACAGCCAAAATCACTGTAAATCACGCCTGGATGAAGCTTATCTAACTTGTATTTTCTCCATAAGGCACATCATCACAGCTTTCTGTGCTTTGGAACATCAGATAGCACTTTAGCACTGCTCTTAGGGCTAATTTTAAACAGTGAAATCATAAGCACAAAATCATAACCCAAAGCACAAAAAAATGTGAAAAAAACGTGGCTAAACAGACCATGAAAAGGACACTTGTTTACAGTCTGAGAGCTGACACACGACCCCAGCTGGGAATGTTTGTGTAATAGTTTGCTAGGGCCACCATAACAACAACAAGCAAAAACTGGGTGGCTCGAACAACAGAGTTTCATTTTCTCACTGTCCTGAACTGGAAGTCTGAGATCAAGGTGTTGGCAGGTTTGGTTTCTCCTAAGGCCACTGTCCTTGGTTTGCAGATGGTCACCTTCTTGCTGCAACCGCACGTGATCTCTGTGTCTGTCTGTGTGTCCTGAACCCGTTCATATGAGGACACCAGTCAGATTGAATTAGGATCCACCCTAACGACCTCATTTTAACTTAGCTACCTCTTTAAAGGCCTAATTTGCAAGTAACAGTCACAAAATGAGTCAGATTCTCAGATTAGGGCTTCAATTTATGAATCTGGGGGGACCCAGTACAGCCCACAACCATATATATCAGGGAACTCAAATTTTTTGCTGCCCTGCAATTATCTGTGAATGAGGTCTGTAGCCCTGTGAGCCTTGATTTGGGGGTTCTAGATCAATTTTAGTAACTAGGTGAATTGATAAATAAGGAATAATAATTTGAGAATCATGAAGGTTGACGGTAATTGTACCAACCACAACTATAGAAGTAGACTGTTGAATTTTTAAAAATATTTATTTATTTGGCTGCACTGGGTCTTGGTTGTATCATGTGGGATCTTTCACTGTGGTACACAGACCGTCTAGTTGTGGTGTTCGGGTTCAGGAGTTGTCGAATTAGTGGTTAGTTGCTCCTGGGCATGTGGCATCTTAGTTCCCTAACCGGGGATTGATTGCACGACCCCTACATTACAAGGCAGGTTCTTGACCATTGGGCCACCAGAGAAGTTCCTAGACTGTTGAATTTTCTGATACTCATGAGGCTGGTGTAAGATAAGCCTGCTACTTGAAGAAGGTAACTTTCCTTCCAGTTCCCTAGGCATAGACCAAAATATGCTGTCTGGGTAATCAAGTGGAAAGGAAGGAGCCAGAGATTTTCCATCTTGGTAGTCTCCTCCTCCTTCTTGAATTCTTCTCTTTGAGAGAAAGCAAATTTAGTTTTAAAACAAAGAAAAATAGTGCATGTAAAGCTTCTGGCCTCACCCAAAACGTTGTAAACCAAGCCATAAATCCCGGGAACACAATGTCCGCACACTCTGTAGCTTTCTAGAAAATCTAAGCCAGACAACAACTGGAGGTATGGAGCGGAATGTCTTAAACGCCTCCAATGCTGAGAGGCTCTGCCGTAGGCTCCCATTCGTTTTCTCATTCAGCTCCCACAAAGCTCACGGAATGGGCAAGACAGCAATTATTGGAGTTCAGAAGGAGATTGAGTTGCTCATGAGATCATCTGACTGCTTAGGGGTCAGCCCAGAACCAGGGCCTTTAAACTCCCCAAGCTCGTCCTCCTTCTTTGACTTTGAGTTGGAACAAGCTGAATTGGTCCCAGATGTTGATATCAATGCATCAGTGTTTAAGAGGATCAACACGGGTTTCTAAGCCTTGAGGTATTTTGAATTCTTTTACTTTTCTACACTCATTTCTTAAGGATCAGGGGGGATCATGCCACAGAGGGGATGGGTGTCGAGATCCAAAGGTGAGTGAGCCCTAGCCTTCACTACAGTAGAATTCTGAATGTCTAGAGAGTACTGCCCAGTAGAGCTAGAAAAGCGAGCCAGGACTTCCTTGGTGATCCAGTGGTTAAGAATCTGCCAGCCAACGCAGAGGACATGAGTTGTATCCCTGCTCCAGGAAGATCCCACAAGCTGCAGGGCAAGTAAGACCATGTGCCTCACCTACTGAGACCGCACTTCCTAGAGTCTATATTCTGCAACAAGAGAAGCAAGCCACTGCAATGAGAAGCCTATGCTCTGCAACTAGAGAGTAGCTGCCGCTCTCTGCAACTAGAGAAAAGCCCGCAGGCAGCAATGTAGATCCAAGACCCAGAGCAGTCAAAAAAAAAAAAAAAAAAAAAGTGAGTCATAAAGGATAACTTCATCTGAAAACTCAGACAGGTGAAATTAATTTGAGAATACATTTATTTCACCCACTATATCCAAAAATGATCATTTCAACATGTAGTCACTATAAAAATTGTTGATGAGATAATTTACACTCTTTTATTCCTACTAGAGTTTTCTTTTTGCAAATCAGGTATGGATTTTACACGCACAGCACATCTTGATTTGTGCTAATTCTATTGGCAGAGCTCAATACCCACATGTGGCTTCCATGTCGAACAGTGCATGTCTAGAGGGACGTGCTTCTAAATTAATTCATGTGCCACCATGGGATGCTGGCCATAATGAAGGGTCTGCTCTGTAACCCAGGAACACATCAAGGGATCGTTTCCAGGAATTGCTTTCAAAGTCTTTCCAGAGAAGGAGACTTTTAAAAATATAAATATTCTAATTTTTTGACTGTGCTGGGTCTTCGTTGCTGTGCTTGGGCTTTCTCTGGTTGTGGTGAGCAGGGGCTACTCTTCATTGTGGTGCATGGGTTTCTCGTTGCAGTGGCTTCTCTTGTTTCTAGGGTGCTTGGACTCAGTAGCTTGGGCTCAGCACATGGGCTTAGCTTCCCTGAGGCATATGGAATCTTCCTGGAACAGGGATTGAACCCAGATCCCCTGCACTGGCAGGCAGATTCTTAACCACTAGATCATTAGGAGATTTCCCTGGGGGCTCAGATGGTAAAGCATCTGCCTACAATGCAGGAGACCTGGGTTCAATCCCTGGGTCGGGAAGATCCCCTGGAGAAGGAAATGGCGACCCGTTCCAGTACTCTTGCCTGGAAAATCCCATGGATGGAGGAGCCTGGTAGGCTATAGTTCATGGGGCTGCAAAGAGTCGGGCATGACTGAGTGTCTTCACTTTCTTTCTTTCTTTTGATTACACCCGGAAGGGAAGGACATCCTTGGCAAAGGTAGGAGCATCTTTCTGCGGGCTGGTGAAAGGAGGAGGCCCTGTTCCCTGAGCAGATATGGTTCTGACATTCTTCAGGTTGGCTTGAGTTTTGCTTGGAATTTGAGTTCTGGAAAGGACAACCAATTTTTAGAGCTGATGAGCTTGCTCAGCACCACGTGCTTAGAACTCAGTGAGCCAGCCTCTGCACTCTAGGAGTTCATCTCCAGATAAGTGTTTTCTCAAAGTCAAGTGGGCATCAGAGTCACGGCGGAGGCGGGGGTGGGGAGAGGGCTTGTGAAAAATATAAATTCCTTGGCTCCCACTCTAGAGTTCCTGATTTAGTAGGCTTAGAATGGGGCCTGAGAAGTTGTGTTTCTAGCAAGATCCAGGCCACCACTGCTTGGAGAATCAGGCTTTGAGAACCATTGGTCTAGCAGATGAGTAAAGCCGTTAGATTTTCATTCAACAAACACTCCCAAGTTAGCACTTTTTTCAGTTCTGTGGATAGAGTAGTGAGCAAGACAAGTGAAGTCCCTTTCTTCCGTGGAAGTTTGGGCAGGGATAACAGATGGTGGTGACGTCAGGGATCTGGAGTTGACTGGATAATGACATCCTATGATTTAGTAGGGCTTCCCTAGTGGCTCAGACGGTAAAGCATCTGCCTGCAATGCAGGAGACCCAGGTTCCATCCCTGGGTCAGGAAGATCCCCTGGAGAAGGGAATGGCAACCCACTCCAGTATTCTTGCCTGGAGAATTCCACGGACAGAGGAGACTGGTGGGCTACATCCCATGGGGTCGCAAGACACAACTGAGCAACTAACACATCATTTAGTAACTGAGATTCAAAAAGGTTGGTAGAATAACTTGGCCCTATTCCCACAGCTAGTTGACATTTTGTTTCTGGTCTGTGTATTGTTTCATAGTGGTTCCTTTGGTCTGATCCTCTTAGTAACACCCGCCTCCTCCAATTGTTCTAGTTAACTTTTCTTGCTCAACTTTCAGATCCTCGATCAACCACCAGTTCTTCAGAACAGTCTTTCTCAACTTCCCTATGAGTTTCACTGGAGTATTTATTCAGGATTTAAGTCAAGGGGTCTGTCACATTGTGGCTGCTTAATAAAATTTGCTGGTCGAATGAAGGAGTTAATGCACATCATGGAGTCCATGATGGCTTCTTGACTTATTGGGCTGAAAAGAAGTCTTTCCAGGAAACTGGAGAAAGGAGAGAAGCTACCTGGCAATTAAAATCAGAGACAGCCTTGAACTTGGAAGGGTGGAGGCCTGAGGTAGACCAGGTTTCCTGCACAGACCTGGGATTTGGGTAGATGGGTAGGGGTCATCCTAGGGAGAGACTGTAGAGGTAGATGTGGAATCCTGATAAATAAGTTCAGGAAACAGGAAGCCCCTGAATATTTGGGGGCAGCCAAGCCACGTGTGGGCTTCCTGGGTGGCTCAGTGGTAAGGATTCCCTCTGCCAGTGCAAAAGACACCAGAGATGTAGGCTTGATCCCTTTGTTGGGAAGATCCCCTGGAGGAGGAAATGGAAACTCACTCCAGTATTCTTTAGGGAAATCCCATGGACAGAGGACCCTGGTGGGCTGTGGTCCATGGTTCACAGAGTCAGACACAACTGGCCACACATACACCTTGTTATTTTTTTTCTGTTTTGGAGGAAAAACCTCAACTCCCCAGGCACCCGTGATGGGTACTTGGGGAGGGGTCAGTAGAAGGAATCATAGCTCAGATTTAAGCCCAAACACATAATGTTAGGGTCAAGTCCTACTTCCTGCTCTTAATAGCACACGACTGTGGGCAAGATGGATGGCATCATCGACACATTGGACATGAGTGTGAGCAAGCTACAGGAGACAGTGAAGGCCAGGGAAGCCTGGTCTGCAGTCTGTGGAGTCACAAAAAGTTAGACACGACTGAGTGACTGAACAACGTGGGCAGGACGCATAAACATTGTGAAGTTCAGTTTTGTTCTCTGAGAAACAGGCAAAACCAAACAAACAAAACCAATTACCGAATCCATTGTGTTGCTTTGAGGATTAAATGATATACTGTAGAGTGAATTGTCTGGGATAAAGTCTGGCATGCGGAAGGCACTGGCTGTTATTACAGAGATAAGTCTCTTCTTGTCTCCTTTCTCCTTTCCTTCTCCAGCTCTTCCTCCTCTCTCCATAAATTGCCCACGAGAAGAATTTTAAGGCCTCTTGGCATCTGGGTTGGTGGGATGTCACCAAGGGGCTAACAGACAGCATCTGGGCGTGTCAGGGCAAGGCTCGAGGCCAAGCTGGTCACAGCCTGTGACATTTGGCTCCATTCCTGGTTCCCTGCAGGTGACAGAAGGCAGATCACTCACCTCTTGGTGTCTGAGTTCTGACGTCTGCATCAGGGGATGTCTGCATCAGCTGCACAATCCCAGCTGAGCTTCTCTGCTGCTCTCATCCCCTCACTGCCCCAAGTTCCGAATCTCCTCCCAGGAAGTAATGTAGCAATAGTGGAGGCCAGCGAGGGGCTGGGGCCAAATCAGGTGAATGCCATGGAACACACTAATCTCCAGGGAAGTCCCTGCCCGCAGTGAGATTAAATGGCACTCACCTCCATAAGAAGCAGAGCCACAAATGACGCTTCAAGAAGGAAAAACAAACTTTCCCAGTTCACTTGGCTGCAGAGCCTGTAGGAGACCGAATTAGAGTAAAACTAAAAATAAGACTTGGGAGGACCAGTATGCTTTCTTTCCTTAAATGCACAAAAGGCTTCTCTTTTCTACCTGAGAACAATATAATTCAACAGGCACATTTTGCCTTATTTTGTTGCATGGGACTCAGAAAAGCTCAAGGGAGAAAGAGTTCCTGAGATTGTAGCTTGCTGCTGGAAGATCAAACCAAGGGAAAGTTATTTTTATACCTAGTGGGTTTTGTTTTGTTTTTTCTTTCTCCTTTCGGCTGCCTGGTATTTATCCTCACAATTAGGGGGTCTGTCTTGTTAAATAAAGTATTTATTCTTTCTTTCCTTGATTATAAAAGACATACATGTTCATTGTAGAAAATTAGAAACTACCAAAAACAAAAAGAGGGAAAGAGACATCTGCCATTTAAAGATAAGCATGGTTGTATAACTTCGATACATAAAGTACCATATAATGGTACTGTATATGGTCTAACTACCATTCCTTGGCCAGCGTTGTAAATATTTCCTCCCAGTTTTCGCTTTTTCACTTTTCTGTATTGTATTTTGAGGGACAGAAGTAGTTGGACATATCCGTTTGATAAAGGTTAATGCTTTTTTAGAGTCTCTGATTTAAGAATTCCCTTTCTACCCGGAAACCATCAATAATACATTCTATATTTTTTTGGTGAAACATTTTAAAGTTTTGCTTTTCATTTTAGTCACTAAAATACCCCAAACTGATTTTTTGGTAAGGGTGACTTAGAGATAAAAAACTGTTATACCTTCTGTATGCATAACTGATCATTCCATAACCATTTATTGAATAGTCCATGTCTATCTGCTGACCTGCCATGAAATTCTTTCCTATCTTAGGTATCTATAAATGCATAGGTCTGTTTCTAGGCTCTGTTATCTCCCAATTGGCATATATGTCTCTCCCACATATGGATAGTGTCCTATCTTAACTTTCATAATTTTATTTATTTAAAATTTATTTATTTATTTTAATTGGAGGATAATTACTTTACAATATAGTGATGGTTTTTGCCATACTTCCATATGAATTGGCCATTGGATAGATGTGTCTCCTCCATATTTTCATAATTTTATAATAAGCTCTGATATTTGGAAAGGCAAGTTTTGATATTTGTTATTCTTCAGAATTGTCTGAATTACTATTGGCCTTTTGCTTTTGGTCCTACATTTCGAATGAGATGTTCAAGGTCCCTTGAGAACTCTGCTGGTATTTTGATTTCAATTGTATTGAATCTGTAGATAAGTTTGGGGATGTTTGACATCAATCTATGGAAACTTTCTATCTGTGAACATAAAATCTCTTATCTATGAACTCTCTCTTTCCATTTAAATATTTTAAAATGTCATCTAATAAGTTTTATAGTTTTATTCATAAAGATTTGCACTTTTTTGTTAAAATCATTTTTGCTATCATGATAAATTGTATTTTTTAAATTGTATTTTCAACTGAAGAGTGTTGGGTTATGAAAGTATAATTATTTTAAATGAAATTTTTTTAGTTTTGTTTGTCTGATAACAATTTTTCTGAGTTTCTTATTATTTCTAATAATTCATAGTTTCCATTGACTTTTTTGGTAGATAATCATATAATTTGGGAATAAAGATACTTTTTATACTTAAATAAAAATTGTATTGTCTAATTGCATGAAGTATGACCTCTAAAAGAAATCAAATTTAAACCAAAATAGCTCCTTCTTTACTGACTGTAAAGGAAATTCTTCTAATAACTCACCATCAAGTATGATATTTACTTTGGATTTTTGTAAATATCCTTTTTTCAAGTTAAGGAATTTCTTTCTATCTCTAATTTGCTAATTTTTTCTCCCCAAAGATTTAGTAGTGTTGAATTTTCAGAGCTTTCTATGTCTCCTCATATGATATTGTGATTTCTCTCACTTAATGCGTTATGATGATGAGTAACATAATAAATATCTACTTTAAGCCAACATAGCATTTCTTAGATAAACCACATTTAGTCATGTGTATGATCTTTTTTTGTAATTTCTGGAGTTTATTTGCTAATATGTTGTTCAGGGATCTTAGTTCCATGACGAGGGATGGAATTCTTGCCCCCTGCAGTGGAAGCACAGAGTCCTAACCACTGGACCACCAGGGAATTTCCTGTAATTACCTGTCCTTGATATTAAGTTAGAGCTTGTTTTTGCAACCAGTGGGCCTGTCAGTTCTTTATGGGGGTAGTTTTAAATTATAGATTTAATATCTTTAATGGTTAAAGGAAAAGCCAGTTTTTCTAATTTTTCAGACAATTTTGGTTGATTACACTTTTTTTTGGCTACATCGTGCAGCATGAGGGATCTTAGGTCTTCAACCAGGAT
Organism: Muntiacus reevesi; assembly: GCF_963930625.1. Taxonomy (NCBI): domain Eukaryota; kingdom Metazoa; phylum Chordata; class Mammalia; order Artiodactyla; family Cervidae; genus Muntiacus; species Muntiacus reevesi. Next base: position 28,352,685 of record NC_089258.1, read on the forward strand.
GGAGCCCATGCTGAGTCCTAACCACTGGACTGCCTTGGAATTCTTTGATTATGCTTTTCTAGCTTGTCTAAAATTTACATTTACTGGCAGAAAGTTGTTAGAGTATTTCTCATCTTTTTCAGTTCAGTTTAGTCGCTCAGTTGTGTCCGACTCTTTGCAACCCCATGGACTGCAGCACGCTAAGATTCCCTGTCCATTACCAACTCACGGAGCTTGCTCAAACTCATGTTCATCTAGTTGGTGACGACATCCAACCATCTATCGCATCCTCTGTCATCTCTCTGCCTTCAATCTTTCCAAGCATCAGGGTCTTTTCAAATGAGTTAGTTCTTCACATCAAGTGGCCAAAGTGTTGGAGTTTCAGCTTCAGCATCAGTCCTTCCAATGAATATTCAGGACTGATCTCCTTTAGGATGGACTGGTTGGATCTCCTTGCAGTCCAAGGGACTCTCAAGAGTCTTCTCCAACACCACAGTTCAAAAGCATCAATTCTTTGGTGCTCAGCTTTCTTTATAGTCCAACTCTCACATCCATACGTAACTACTTGAAAAAACCATAGCTTTGACTCGTCTTTTTAATTTCTACCCATTCATTATTTTCCCCTTTTATTATTCTTAAGCTTATTTATTTAAGCCTTGTCATTTTTTTCCTGATCATTCTCACCAAAAATTTATCAATTTTATTAGACTTCATAAAGAACCAACTTCTGACTTTGTTGGGGCTATTTTATTTTTATCTTTTACTTCATTAATTTCTGCTCTTATTTTTATTTCTTTCTTATGTCTACTCTTCTTGGGTTTATCCTGTGGTTGTTTTTTTAATCTTTAAATAAAGTATTTAGCTCATGGCATTTCAACCTTTCTTTTTTGCTCAACTAATCATTTAAGGCTACATATCCTCACTGAGTGTTGATTTAGCTGTGTTCAATCCATTTTGATACATAACATTTTCATTGACAACCAGTTCTATCTATGTTCTAATTTCTACATTAATTCTTTCTTTGATCTTTGACTTCTGTAGAAGTATGCTCATAAATTTCCGAAACCATAAGATTCTCTGTTATCTTTTCATTATTTATTTTCAACTGAATTGCTCTGTGGTCAGAGAATGCAGCATACACGCTGTGCTTGTGAATTTTGTTGGACTTGGTTTATGGTTTGGAAGACAAGTTTTCATGTTTTAAGTGAAAAACATAGGGCTGGCCCTTTATATACATAATCTTGAATCTTCCCAATGCTAATTCCAAATAAAAAGGAATATTTATTGAACAGACAAGAAAACTGAGGCTCAGGGAAGTAAGCAGAAAAGGCCAGAGTTAATTCAGGCTAGTATAACTCAAAACTGTTTTTCTATTCGTGTAATAGCTTACTCTGTCATTTGGAAAATAAGGTAAAATAATAATAATCATCAAATTATTATTGTTATTATATAACTTTAATAATATTCATATGAAGAAAATATGAACTTAAGGGCTCTCTAGGTATTTCCCCTTTTATCCTAGTGTTCACTCTTCTTTAATTTCTTCATTCATTCACTATTTTGAGGCTGGGGCCAGATAATCGGACCAGGCTCTGGATCTAAACCTTATCCCTGAGAAATCCATGTCCTAGTTGGACAGTGAAATGAACTTGTCTTACTTTCCCCTAACATGAATCAGCATTGGCGGGATCATTTGTTCTTTAAGTGAAATAAATAAAACTCTCTTAGAAAACACTCGGAAGAAAGAAAATGTTGATTAAATAGAGCTGCTACTTCTGGGCTGGTGGTCGTGGGAACAATTCCAAAATCATTGTCGTGTCTTAGGTCCCTGTCCTTTTCAAGTCTCTTCTGCCTCCTGGTCCCAGGTGTACCTGCGGCATCCATCTTCAGCTTTCTCCTAGGAAGCTGCACCCAATCCCATCACTGGGGCTTTCTCGTGGATGCTGGCTCCCCCAGACCAGTGTCCCATCTCCAATCTTGCCTCCACTTCTGGTCTTAACTGCCCCGTGCCTCTCTGCTGAGGATGCCATTTGCTCTTGACCTTTGAGAGTGAATTGAAGGCTGTGAAGGTCCTTGAGCCCAGCGATGGAGGCAGAGGCTGTTTCTCCTGTTTTCCTCTGGCCACTTCCACATCCCTCTGTGCAGCCCCCCTCCCCTCCCATCCCTCTGCTCTTGTTTCCAAAGCCAGGCAGGCACTGAGCCCTTCCTCCTACAGCAGGTATCTCAAATCATCTTTCCAAAGCATCTTGCAAAAGAGTCATTCTTATCTCTGCTTTATAGATGAAGAAACTCGAAGCTGAAAATTTGTCCACTGTCTTCCTGGGGATGCAAACTCAGGTCTACCTTCAGGTGGGTGTTCTTCCCATTCTGCTGTTTGGGATGACTGAAGATTCTATTCCTGCAGCTGCTAAGCTGTGACTGTGGACAAGGCATTGGCTTTCTGTGGACCATAGTTCCTTCATTTTCAGGAGCAGGTGGTCATGTCTACCTTCTTTTTTCATAGAATTGCTGGATATTTCAAAGCAACTGGAAAGCTCTCTTTAGAAGACAACAAACTTAGAAAGGCTGATTTCAAGGTCCAACTCAGCTTCACACATACTCTCTGCCCAAATCTGGGTAAGTCTCTGAGGATGGAGCCTCTTTGTGGGATGGAGCCTTTTTTTTTTCTCTGGGTTTGTTCTCTGTGCGTGTCTGGGTCCTGCAGAGAAAGCAGGCAAGGCAGAGATCTGAGGTGGAGAGAGAAAGGAGCATTTGGGAAATTGCAAAGACTTCTTGAGGGACAAGGAGGCCTGGCGTGCTGCAGTCCAAGGGGTCGCAAAAAGTCAGACATGACTTAGCGACTGAATAATAACAACAAGGATTTCTGTGGCTGGACTAGAAAGAGTGGGGAAGGAGTGAGAATTGAGGCTGGGGGGCCAGCAGGTCCAGCTGCTGAGCTAAAGAGCTTGACTTTTAATCCAAAGACAGTGGGAAAACAGTGAAGGCATGTTAAGCAGTGATGATGATGGTGATGATGATGACAATGATAATTGTGCCGGTGCTGATAGCTAGTATTTATTAAGTGCTCAACATCCCTTCACTAACTTATGACACAAACAACAACTGCAAAGAAATAGATATTATTGTTATTTTCTTCTTAGATGAGGAAGCTAAGGTTCAGAGATGTCAAGTAACTTACTCAAGACCTCACAGGTGGTCTCTTCAGGCCCAGACTTCAAGCCCAGGGATCTTTGTCTTTTGGGGGGCAGTACAGCTTGCAGGATCTTACTTCCTTGACTAGGGATTGAACCTGGGCCCCAGCAGTGAAAGCTCTGAGTCCTAACCACTGACTAAGGTTCATTCTCCAGAGGATCTTCCCTACCCAGAGATCAAACCCATGTCTCTTGTGTCTCCTGCATTGGTAGGCGGATTCTTTACCACTGGACCTCCTGCAAGACCCTAACCACCTAAGCACCAGAGAATCACCCAGGGATCCCTGTCTTAACCATGACTTTCTCCTTGGTGATCAGAACCGAAGTGTGTTACCTTGCTTGATTTTTTTTGGTTTGCTTTTTAAGGAGATAATTCTGTGTGGAGGCTGAGAGCACTGGTCCAGGGAAGGGAGGATGGTGGCCTTCGTCAGAGGGACAGCTGTGGAACTGGACACATCTGACATGCCCTAAGACACCAGGATGAACAGTACGTTGACCCATTCATTCAGCAGCTAAAATGTGCCAGGTCCAGAAGTGACCAGGCCTTGGTGGGGGATGGTCTGGCAGGGTTGGGGGTCGGTGAATGAGAGGGAAGTGACTTTACCAGATAAAGAGTGTTCTTCCTGAAAATGAAAGTGCAGCCCACACCAGTGCCTGGAACCTTCCAGTCATCTCCCCTCCAGCCCTACTGCTGGTGGGAGGTATGGGCCAAGTGGAACAGGGGCCTCCGGCAGCTCCCACCCCGCTGTGACGGGCTCCCTTTTGGCAGGGGATGAGGTTTGCCTTGGCTTGGAGTCCTCATTAATTACCCTCCAAGGTTAATTCTGTAAGTGCCAGTAATGACCATGAGTTAATTTCTCTCTCTCCCTCTCCTGTCGGCCTTACTTCTTCCAACTTTTTGTTTCTTTAATGGGCCATCCAAGCTTGTTGGAATGTTTACCAAAGCAGGATAGTAAGAGATGTAAATAAATGAATTTACCTTGTCAAAAGGATCTGGAGATAGAATTAAGGCGAGAGGGGGGTAATTTACAGATGAATAATTACTTGGAAACCTCAGCAGGGAGACTGCTGGGGTTCTCTAATTATTTATCTTCTCTCAATTTTCTCTTCTTTGAACTGTTACCACGGGGGTGTATGGGGGTGGCTTGGGGAGCAGGAGATGTTATTTGGGATTTCCCCTCTCGATTGTGAAATATGTTTGGGGGCTGGTGGGGCGCAGGAGGGTGTGTGTGTTGAGGGTGGGAGCTCTGTCAGGATGCCAGTCAAGCCCGTTGCAATTTGCAAGCACACACTCGTGCCTTCATTCGGATCCTCTTGTTTGCTCTCTGATGGGGATGGCATTACTAACCCAATTTATGGATGGAGAAACTGAGGTTCCTACGGGTGAACTCAAGCCCCACAAACCCCACGAGGAAGAAGTGGTGTACTGTGGCTCAGATGAGCCTTCTGCTTCTCCCTGGCCCTCCAGCAGCCTCGTACTCCACGAGGAAGGCATTCTGGGGCTGCTCTTGCCTGCCCAGTGCCGCTTTCTCTGTCCCCCAGACACCGCTGGCTGGCTGGATCCCTCCCCGTTCAAAGCTCTATTGGGAACAACCTGCTCTGTCTTCCCTGTGAGCTGGTGGCCGCGCCCCTTCCTTACGCAGCTCATTTTCCATTTTAAGATTTCCTGTTTGAACTAAAGGGCAAAGATCTCGGCAGTATCAGCCTGGAGCCGGGCTTCTGTGTGTATAAAGGGGAACCTCAGCCCCGGCCCTCTGTTTGTCCACTGGCCTTATCGACGGAGCCCAAGTCCCAAGTTCAGAGGTTCCAGTTCCTTCCCGATTTGCTGGGTAAAGTCCGGCCCTTCCGTGCGGGCAGCCAGGGCGGGTGGCCAGCCTGGAGCCAGCAGTCATTTACGGCCGGGCAGTGCTTCCGTCCTGCCTGGAGGTTACTGGCTGCGGCAGACAGATGGATGGATGGCCATGGCGACTCTGTGCCTGCTCTCCTTCCCTTCCTCGCCTTTGCCCTCTGCCGTGGGCTGACTCAGCAGGGCCCTGCTGGCCCGGGTGGCTGGTCCTCCTCACAGCATCCCTGGGCCTTGTGTACACACGTGCCACTCCCGCACCAGCACACACTGCCCCGCCAGTGCCGGGATCACCACCGCTGAGTCCTTTCCCAGAGAGAGGCACTTAACTGGTGCCATTTTTATGGGGGATAATAAGAACTATCGCTGGCAGAACAGCCTGCTGGTTCCAAGGTCCTTTCATCTCCTGTCTCATCTGATCTGTGGGACAGTCAGGAGTCATCCAGATAGTGATCGCCTGTTTTTTTCCAGATGAGCGATCAGAGCTCAGAATCCATGGTTTCATTCAATCAGACTTGTACTCAACAAGAGGTTCCAGGGAACTCCTGTCTCCCAGGCACTGGGGACCAGAGGAGACGGTGATGCAGGCTCTTTTCAGGTTGTTCACACAGTCAGCAAACAGAATCGGTGATTGCGAGGCTCGTCAGACGAGCAGTCTGGGGTGCTGTGGGAGCAGGGGGTCAGGCTGTGGGGTGAGGGCCCAGGAAATGCTTTCACAAGATTTGTCTGAGTCCGCTGCGATGCACAAGGAAGCCCAGAGGAGGGTGTGGCTCTCGATGGGATGGATGGGACGTTCCAGAACTACCAGCCTCTGGGCACCAGTGATACATGAGGGTCCTTCTACATAGACCCTCACAGACTGTAAGTCTCTTCCCTGGAATGTCAGCCCCCCAAGAGCAGAGGCTTCATCTCTTTTGTGGACAGCTTTATCTCCAGGGCCTGAAGTGGAGCCTGGCCCAAGGCCCTCGATAAATATTTACTGTTGAATGAATAGACACACACGCACACCCGGGTGCATGCCGGTCACCCTCTATCTCAGAACTATAGAATCTACAAGCTGAAGGGTGCTTCCATAAGATTGCTGGCTGGGAACACAGCCAGAGTCATGGAGAGCTCTGGCTCTCCATGAAACTCAGAGCTGAGTCTCAGCAACTTCCCCCGAAGGCCATGGGACTGGGCGTTGGTGTTGGAGCACCCAGGTTCTGCTCTCATTTACACCTTCCCGACTTGGGTGACCTTCCTCTCCTCCCCACACATGAGAAGGTCCCGTTGGCTGACCTCAGGAAACCCCTTCCTGCTCCAATGTTTGGCGAGTCTGGGAATAGACCAGTGGCATTAGGCAGGAATTCCTCTGAGTTGAAGAGATGCCTTCTCTTTGCAGTCTGAGAAGGCAGTCTGGTTGCCCTTTGCCAAACTTTGTGGCTAGAAAGATGCCTGGCTTGTGGTCACAGCTGCCCGCCCTCTGGACTCCTGCTTGCCTCCCCATAGGCTTGCCTGCTGCTGGCTGGGATAGGAAGGGATGCTGCCTGTCCACCCACCCATGTGGCCACCCCCACCCCAGTCCTCTCTCCAGAATGAAACATCTGGGACCCGAGGAGCCTGGGGCCAGCCTGGGGCCTCTCCTTTTGTTGTTGTTGTGTCCGACTCTTTGAGACCCCATGGACTGCAACATGCCGGGTTTCCGTGTCCTTCACCATCTCCCAGAGTTTGCTCAAATTTATGTCCATTGAACTGGTGATTTCATCTCATCGTTTGTCATCCCCTTCTCCTCCTGCCCTCAATCTTTCCCAGCACCAGGGTCTTTCCCAATGAGTCGGCTCTTTGCATCAGGTGGCCAAAATATTGGGAGCTTCAGCTTCAGCCTCAGTCCTTCTAATGAATTTTCAGGATTGATTTCCTTTAGGATGAACTGGCTGGATCTCCTTGCTGTCCAAGGGCCTGAGGACAGGCCCTCATTCCTCCTGTTCTCCTTCCTCCCTTGTGGATGCTGCTCTGTGGTATCATCGGCAGCAGGATTTTTCCTGAGCCTCAGAGACTCCCAGCAGTCTTGCTGGGAAAGACCTGTAGCTCTTGAGAGACCCTCAGCCTGCAGCCAGCCTCCTCCCTGGGAGGCAGGGCTCACAGTGGGAAAAGATGCTCCATCTGCCTGCCCACCAGCCTATTTCTCCCACCTTGAGCCTTTCTCAGTGGCATCAATTTCCCTTCATTATTTTTCTTTTCCTTTTCCCATGACATTGTACTTTACTCTTCCCTCCTCCTGGGAGGGGACCTGGTACCATGGAACTTGAAATGAACAAAAACAGGGAACCTTTCAATCCCAACCTTGCTGCAAAGCTGCAGTGTGACTTGAGCCTCAGGTTTTTCGTCTAGAAAACAATTATTTCTTCCCAGGCTTGTCCTGAAGATTCTATGAGATAATAGTGGATGTGAGCCTCAGGGCAGGTAATAGCAGCGAACAATACCATAGAATTAGCTCGGTGCTAGCATTGTTTTGATCATTCCACGGCTCTAGAAGGCAGGTACTACTTACTCCCATTTTACAGGTAGGTGAAGTTGTGGCCCAAGGTCAGACAGGTTGTAGGCGGCAGAGTGAATGCAGCAGCCTGGCTCTCACCCAGCACCCACTGCCCCGGGGAGCTGTGTGCTTGCTGAGTGCTGGCTGGGTTCAGTGGCTCCCGGCTGATTTGGGTGCCACCAGCCATTCGCCTTGATGAGACTTACCCTTGGGGAAGACCCCTCTTGGGGACTTCATCCACCCCCTCGCTCTCCTTTTCCTGCCCTCCCCCACCCCATCCCCCACAGCTTGGGCTGAGACTTGGCTCTGCACCCAAGGGTGGAGGCAAAGCTCCTTGGGCCAGAGTTTTGTTACGAGGCCTACACTGAGGTTGTATCTGTCTGTCTTTGGGGTCTGCTATTTAAAAGGAGGCCAGAGTGTGGCTTCTGAGTGATTCAATTCAACGCACATTAACAAGGCAGGCCAGAGGCTGCCCCCACAAAGCTTATAGCCCAGGGGCTTTATCGGAAGTCCCTGCCCAGGCAGAGGCTGCCGGGAGCTCTGGGGTCACAGCCTGTAGGCCTCGGACACCAGGCTGGAAAGGAAGTAGAAAATCAGGTTCAGAGATAGGCAAGTGCTGTGCCCATTTCACAGACAAGGAAGGGTGAGGGTCAGGACAGAACTTCTGATTCATGACTGGGTACTTTCTTTGAGTCTTTTCTTTCTTTTATATTTTAAGAGTTCAGGAGAGAGAAGGAGAACCTTGAGGGCCCATGATCACGGTCAATCCCACATTTAAGACTGAAGGTCCTTGAAGGAGGCCCCTTGTTAATCCAGAGAAAGAGCCTGGGGCAGGGTGAGGCTGGGGGCATTTGGGATAAATGACTTGCCCAGGGGCACGCAGCCTGTTCTGCCTCGGGGAGGACAGCATCACCTTTCCTGGGCCAGTGGGAGGGTTCTTCCCCACAGGGATGTTGAGAGAACCAGTCAGAAGCAGTAGAATGAGAAGCATCCGCTCTGGGGACCCAGAATCTCAGGTTGATGACTAGGTTCTGCTGTAGCATTGCTGAGGGGTCTGGAGTATCTGGATTCACAAAGACCCTCTCTCCACTGACCACACTCCTCCAGCCTAGGATGGGTGGATCCAGGCTCAGTCAACCATTCCCATGTCTTTGCATTATGGAGTATAGGGGGAGTCCTGGGCTGGGGGAGAGAAGACTTCTATTTATGCTATCCCCAACCACTTAATTTTTCCATGAGTCCCCTAGCTACCTCTTATTCCTGACAAGGATGCCCACTTTTCCTTTTTTGACTTGAGAGAAGGAAAGGAAGACAGGAGGAGGGGCAGGGTGAGGGGGGTCCCTCACCTAGGACAGAGGCAAGAAGCAGGAACTTCGATTCTAAGGCAACATCCATTCTCTGACCCAGTCTCCATTCAATACCAGCTTTTATGGGAGGGAAGAAAGACACAAATTCAATGTGCCTATCCCTGGACTTCAGAAATGACCAAATGTTTAAAAAAAAAAAAAAGGTGTGTTTTAGGATCAAGGAAATATGATGTTTACTTAGAAATGAAAATTGATTGCCTTTAACTTATGATAAGATAATTATGCTCCTCTGAGTCATTGTCATGCATTTGTGTTCATAAACCTCCCTCATTAAGTAGTAAGGGTACACGTATTTTATCTTAATTCATTTTTTATAGGGCTGTGAATTCCTGCATTTATCTACTTTTGTTTTCCTGTGTAGACACAAGGCTGCCTGGCCTCCCAGAGGTGAGATAACTTATTATCTAGCAACTATTTCCCTGGAACCCAACCTAAGGCTGAAGTGGGCTCTCATTCCTCTTCTTACTGCCTGACCATAACCTTGAATGATTCACTTCACTGCTCTGCCTCTGTTTCCTCGTCTGCACGGTGAAGTTAATGTGTTACATCTCTCACAGAGCTGGTATCACCAACTCGATGGACATGAGTTTGAACAAACTCTGGGAGATAGTGAAGGACAAGGGAAGCCTAGAGTGTTGCAGCCCATGGCGTCACAGAGTTGGACATGACTTAGCAACTGAATAACACCAACAGAACTGTTGCAAGGATTTGATGAGATAATACTGCATCACCTCTGTAAAGGAGCTGGTCTTGTCTAAAGTCAATAAATGGTCTCAGCTATCCCTCCACACTGTCCAAGTTGCCGTGAATGACCACATTATTGTGAACTGGCATTGGGTTGATTGTGTGATCTCTTGAGAAGAGGCAGGGAGAGTGGAACCAATTCAGATGGAGGCTCGGAGATCTCACTGCCCAGTTTCAAATCCCAGCTTGACAACTCCCTTGCTGTATGATCTTCAACATGCAATCTTGTAACTCTTTAAACCTCAGTTTCCTCATCTGCGAAATGGGGCTAATAATGAGACCTCCCTCATAGAGTGGTTGTGGGGATTCAATGAGAATATCAAATGCACCTGTAAAGTTTAGCACAGTAAATAAATAATCAAATAGATTTTATTATTATTATTATGTGCCTGCCCTGTGCTGGACACTTGCTGTATGTATCTGGTGCTCTCATCTCTGTAAGGTCAGTTATTTGCTTCATGTTGCAAATAGAGGAACAGAGTCTGGGAACAGTTAGAAGTTCCTTCCTGGTAAGTGCTAGAAATGATTTTAGGCTCCTTCCATGTCTCTCTGCTGCTTTCCTGACTCCTGCTCCCAAAAGGGGGAAATGCAGCTCTCCTTTGACTAAGTGCTGGGGTTCTAGGCTCCTTTGCAAGTTTCTCATTGAAAGTTCCTTCTGCCTCCAGTTTGACTTTGAGAACCATTGTTGCTGACAGGGCCAAGCGGACTGGACCCTCAGCTCACCTCCTAGGAGCCCTCCCATTCCTCCGCTTAGCCACTGAAGCCTTCATCCAGCTCAGAGCTCTTGTCAGGTCAGGGTCCCTTGCAGTTGATGTCAACAGTTTCCCTTGAAAGCGTGAGTCAACTCTTGGGTCTGTTCTGTAGGGGGAGTCCCAGGACCCCATGGGAACTTCAGAGAATACCGGACAGTTAGTGTCATCCATCTCTCCCTAGACACACCTCACCTGGAAGTCCGAAAAAAAAAAAAAAATCCCTTCCAACAGCAGAATGTGCTTTAAATGCTAGGGGTGTAAATGTGGCAGGCTTGGTGCCATGTGTCGGACGCTGTATTTCAAGCACCAAGATGCTTTATGTAGACTAGCTTTGTCAGTTCTCACAAAACACACACTACACAGACATTATTGTCCAATTTCAGAGTTGTGAGATGTTGTAGTGTGTGGTGGTAAAGATCAAAAGCTCTGTAAGCCAGATTTATTGGGTTTATTTATTTATATTTTGGGGCTGCGTTCTGTGTGACGAGGGATCTTAGTTCCCCAAGCAGGGAATGAACCCGTGTCCCCCTCAGTGGAAGCCAAGTCTTAACCACTGGACCACCAGGGAAGTCCCTGGATGTTTTGCGTTTAAATCCAGGTTCTTTCATCAACTAGCAGTATGGGCACCTGACTTTAACTGTCTGAGCCTCCGTTTACTCTTCTGAAAAGGGTTACAGTGGAGGTTAGAAGTGAGAAGCCCCATCCCCAGGGCACTTAGCCAGGAAGAAGTAGAAGTGAGTCTGCCCAGAATCCAGATATGCTTGAGTCTAAAGCCTCTGCTGTTACTAACAGCATCATGTTCTCTTCTTTCACCAAGCTTCCTACTCAGATCAGTGCCAACAGAGCTCAGAGCCAGCCAGAAGGCCCTTAAAGAGAGGAGAAGGCCGCAGCAGAGCCTCTAGGGAGTATCAGTCAACAGGGACCTGACAAGGGCCCAAATGTACCCATTAGGGTCTGCACCCGGCCCCCTGTCTCCTACCCCTGGCAACTCTAATCTCCATTCTGTCTCCATAGATTCACTGATTCTGGGCATTTCATATAAATGGAATCAGAGCATATGTGGGTTTTTTTTTAGGGGAAGGGGACTGACTTCTTGCACTTGGCGTTATATTTTCAAACTTCACCCTTGTAGTGTCAGTATTCCATTCTTTCCACTGTTGAATAATACTTCACCATGTGGATATGCTATATTTTGATCATCCATGCATCGGTCGATGGGCGTTTGGCTTGTTTCCACATTTTGGCTCTTGTGAATAATGCTGCTGTGAAAATTTGTGTCCAAGTTTCTGTGTGAAGATATGGTTCATGTCTCTGGGGTATAGATCTTCACCTGCTTTCAATTTTTTTTTAATTAAAAATTTATTTTTGTTTTTAAAAATTAAAAATTGTAAAATTTATTTTAATTTTTAACATTATTTAATATTTTTTATTCTTGCTTTTCAACTCTTTTCTGCCAGCAAGGAGGACTCTCATTTGCTTGGGTGGAGCCTGGCCTCTTGGGAGGAGGAACTAACCTGCCTTCCCTCCCTTTCCTCCCTACTCAGCTGTCCTTTCCAAGGACCCCAAGGATGCTGGGGACTGAGGGAGACAGAGCCTTGTCCCACAGGTGGCCAGGCAGGCCTGTCATCCTCTTGGCTCAGCTTGGAGTCACCACCTTTGGTAGCACCTCACCTTTCATCTTAATAGAGGGAGAACAAAGATCGACATGCCTCGTCCCCAGACAAAAACAGACAGAACACTTTAATGATTAACGTCGTAACACTGTTATTGGCCTGCTCCAGCCTCCTGCTGTCATTGGGCAGCACACCCTGCTGTCCGCTCCCCGGTGCCCTAAGCCCTAAGGTGAAGAACAATTTCATCAAGATTCAGTGCTTCCCTACGAAAGTCCCGGTACAGCTAGCTTCTGCCATTGAGAGACTGCCTGGATGCTCCCAGCAGGTCTAAAACCCTTCCCAGATCATCCAGGAGCACTTTATACCTGCCCCCAGGTGCTCTACTGGGCACTTTTCATCTGTTACCTCATTTTTATCCTCTCAGCCACCCATCAAAGCAGCTGCTATTAGCTCCATTGTATAGATGGGGATACTAAATCCAAGCCTTAATCCTTTATTCTCAAATGCTATTTCAAGGAATCTAACAACCCTGAAATGAAGCGCATGGAAATAAAAGATGCTGCAACACAGCCAGCAGTTTACCTACTTCTTAATCACTTCTTTTGGGGGCTTGTTTTCTTTCTTTTTACCTGTCCTGGTAGAATCCTCTGACCTCTTAATTCCTCCTCTTCTCCCTTCACCCCCTTATCTAGAGTGGATGCAGAAGGACTTAGGTTTGTCAAGTTGAATAAGCATGATTTACTGTCCAGTCTTTCATTCAGGTACTGACTCAGGTGTTCATTTATTCATTTACTCCTGGCTCATTTATTAAGCTCCTTCTTAATAACCCAGTACCTCCTTATTAACCCAGTACCAGATGCCATGCCACACATTGAGGAAACCAGGTTATGGTCCAAATCTTTAGAGTCCTCATTGTCTGATGGAGAAGGCAGAACCCCAGGGAAGCAGTTTCTAGTTAACAAGGAGAGTGTTCCTATAGAGGGATTCGCACTGAATTGCTAGAACATAAGGAGTAAAAGCCAACCTGGAGAAATCATGGAAGACCTCCCAGAGAAGGTGTCACCAGAGTTGGGAACTGAAGGATGAATAGGAGTGCATTTGTTTCTCCTTTATTCCTACATAGACCATGTTAGCAGTGTTGGCTTGCCTTTTTAAAGCTTCCTTCACAGAAGCAAACATTCTCCATGTCACACACCTGACCTTTAATGTCAATGGCTGTTGAGTTCAGAGATTGACCTTGGACCCCAGGACAGCTGATTCTCAGGTAGGTTGGTGACCACTGATTAGCAACCTCGCTTACAAAGATGTGCTCAGCCATCCAGAGTCCTTTTCTAGGAAGTTAGACTTGGGAATAGAGATGAATCTGGTTGGCACTGGTACTGCATTTACAAAGTTACAAGGTAGAGCTGAGGTTGGGAGATGACTCTGATTGGCAGGAAAATAATAGATAAGCAGAGGATCATGGGAGGAAAAGGAGACTGGGGCCGACAGGTGGAGAGAAGCTGAGATAATAAGTGCAAGAGAGTTTCCTGGGACTCTGCCTTCTCTTGGGGGTCTCCACGAGAGAGGGAGCAAGAGGTACTGGGGTGGCAATGGTTTTCCAGTCCCCAGTGGCATCCTCTACTTTTGCTCCTGTCTTGGGGTATCTTTAGGAGACCTCTGAGCAGCCCCACTATATACCCCTCTTTTAAAATGAACTTGAATAATGAAAAACAACCTGATATATATATCAGTTAAGAAGTGAAATGCAGTGAGAGTTGCTCAGTCATGTTTGACTGTTTATTACCACATGGGCTATACAGTCCACGGAATTCTCCAGGCCAGATTACTGGAGTGGGTAGCCTTTCCCTTCTCCAGGGAATCTCCCCAACCCAGGGATCGAACCAGGGTCTCCTGCATTACAGGCGGATTCTTTACTGACAGAACTATCAGGGAATATTGAATCACTGCTGTATACCTGAAACAATGTACATCAACTACACTTTAATAAAAAAAAAAAAAAATCCATGAGAAAAAATATTAAAAAATCTAAGAAAATTTGATAAATGCTGAAAAAAACCTTCCATAAGAACAACATCCTTGGAAGATAAAAATACTCAAGAAAGTAGGAATTGAGAGTTTTTAACAAGAGCAAATATATATAAAAATAGAGATTTTATTTTATTGATCTATAAATAAAAATTATATATATATATCATATATACACACACAAATACATTTGATCCTTGAACAACACAGGTTTGAACCACACAAGTTTACCCGATACGTGAATTTTTTTTCAATAAATATAGTATCTGTAAAGATTAATAGTTAAAAAATATGAAAAAGGAAAATGACCCTGAAGGCCTCTTAGTTCTTGAAACCCAGAGTGTTGCTCTAACAATAATCTATTCTAAAAATGCTTTCAGGCAGAGCAGAGTTTTCCCAATTGAGGACCAAAAAGAGGTCACGGCAGACCATTCTAGGAAGGGCCAAGTTCTGAGGAGGTGGGTGGGTTGGTCGGGTTGGTCCTAGGGTCAGTGATGGGGCTGGTGAGTTCTAGAGCCAGACTGGGAGGATTTTCAAGAGTCCTTCCTGATTTGTGGATGTGCAATTGCAGTAACAATTAGTAAGCCCATCTGTCCATCAGGGTGCAAAAGACTGGTCTTTGTCAGGAATGAAGCCATCCATTTCCCTTTTGTTCTATAGACAGTTCTTCCCTGAGGCATCTTAGCTGGACTTTTGGCAAAGGGAGAGGTAGAGGAAATTTTTTTTTTTTTTTTAAATAAGCCTCTACCTTTTTAACTTTTAACAGCTCCTCTTGCCAACACTTTCTACTGTCAGGAGCTGAGAGACCTCACGGTTCTCGTTTGTTGGTTGAATGAGAGAGTTTGTCTTTCCTGCTCCTTGGTGTTGACCTTGGGCGAGTGACTCAGTCTCTTTAAGTCTCATTATTTTCGCCTGTAAAATGGGAGTAATTATGTCTACCCAGAGAACATTAGGGTGGTGCTTTTCCAGTGCTCTGTGGTAAAGAAGTGGGGTTTAAAATTTTTTATTAATTTACTTTCGGTAAACATTTTAAAAATTCATCACAGGCCAGTACTAGAATGCAGCCTGTGGCAGATGCAAGCAGCGTTCAATACTCAAACAGACTCTGTTCCATGAGAGTCTGTTAATTGTGGGCTTGAGCATCACAGCTGTGTCAAAACATTATAAAGGTTTCTACTCGCTTTCCTTTCTGTATTTATCTAAGTTGGAAACAAATAGTGTCCCATCGTGAGTCCATGGACCATTCTGCGAGTGATACTGGTTTAGGGGGTCTTATGAAATTCACTTGTGATGACCCATGGATGCGGCTTTGGGAGTGGAGGGTGCCTTGTTTGGACCTTGTGCGTGTGTGATCTGTTTATGGGTCATAATGTGATGCCAACCTCTGGGTTCTTGAACATTGATAACTCTTTCTGCAGCTTTTCTGGCAATGTTCCTACACTGACTTCACAATTTCTGTGTGTGTCTCTTTCTCATCACTGGTACTCCGTCCCCCACTGGAGGGTAACACGTCTGCATTCAGAGGCTGCAGGTTTTAGAGTCAGGTTGCTTGAGGCTTGGCTCTGCCACTTTCTAGCTGTGGGATATTGGCAGTTGTTTAATCATGCCTCAGCTTCCTCATTTATGACAGAGTGCTGGTGACAACTTAGCTGGCAGTTACTGTGAGAATTAAATGATCTGGTGTGTAAAAAAATGCCATGTGTCCCGGAGGTACCCAATAAAGTGGCTGCCTTTGCTCTTGTACCCTGACTATATCTTTTCCTATCATATCCTGCGAGATGTGGAAGCCTGGGGAAGTGTTGTAGACAGGTGAACAACTAGTAGTGGCCGCCCTGCCAGAAATCATCACACCAGCGCTCCCGCCGCTCCTCCACCCCAGACTTGGCTGAGGCCTCCAGAGGAGCCAGAAGCAGACATGGGTGACCCAAGCACCTAAGCCTTTCAGGGAGCCCATAGCCTCCCTGCCTGAAGAGATGCCTAGAACCCAGACAGCTTCAAATTGGAAAGGTCCCAGTTTATGGGGAACAATTTGTACAGGTCCTATTACTTGTCTGGACTTTGCCTACTCACCCTTTCTAACAGAATCTCAGTTTGGTAGTGGAAGGTATCTACCTCCAGTGTGGATTGTCATTCATTTACTTAGTTACCATAATCACCCTTTGCCTCTTCGGCAATGGATTTTAGGGCAGGTGTATCATCTACTATAGCCTAAGAGATAGAACAAAGGGGGAGCAGCTGGGAGGCTCCCTGAAAAGGTTTCTTCAACTCTTCAAAAGAGGGAACTAGAAGATTAAGTCTCTGTTCTGTCTCTGGATATTTTTCTGTTCCTGTGATGCCTGGAACTGCGGCATCCATTTTGTGACCACGAAGGGAGTCAGTCTGGGAACAAAGTTGATATAGTCGACGTGGAAAAATTCTGGATCCTTGATGAAGTTGTCAAATCAACCTCAAACTCACCCTACCTCTTTCATCTTCATGTTATCTGAATTGGAAAAAATGGATTTGTCATCAGCGTGCTAGCATTCTGTATCAAAATTCTCAAATAAAATATGAGAAAATGGGTTTTCTGGTGTTCTGTGATACTGAAGGCAGAGTGATGTTTGAGGACTTCTGAGCACAGACTCTGCTTTCTTCTGCAGGTGAGGAAGTGGACTTGTGATTGGTTTGAATACTCTCTTGGAACAGAAGTCATAGATGTAAATTCCTCTAGTCTAGTGACACAAGCCACGAATAAGAAAAGTCAGTGACACAGCTGTGTAAGTTTAGGGGAGCCTTACTAAGATACATGCTCTGATCTACACCTGCCCTGTGTGGTTACTCTGAGTTCAATAAGATTCTCTACCTTTGCATAATGCAACTGAAAACTTACTTTAATGGGCACTCATGCCTAATAGTGTGTGGGGGTGGGAAGGACCTCTTCTGTAACAACCTTTGAAGCCCCAGTAGTTGGTATATTTGAGATCATTTGTTGTTGTTGTTTAGTCAGTAAGTCTTGTCCAACTCTTTGCGACCCCATCGACTTTAGCTCACCAAGCTCCTCTATCCATGAGATTTCCCAGGCAAGAGTACTGGAGCAGGTTGCCATTTCTTTCTCCAGGGCATCTTCCCAATCCAGGGAATGAACCCATGTGGCCTGCAATGTGGGTAGATTCTTTCCCACTGAGCCCCCAGGGAAGTCCCTGCTTGTCCTAATTCTTTACGCCACTTTAAATTGGGTGACTTATCCTTTGCTGTTGAAAACATCCTAATTAATATATGTTCTTTAAACTGTGAGTGCTTGACCAATGGGTGTAGGGGCAACCCTAGGATTAGGGACAGGAAAGGATATGTTTTTAAAATTCAACTTTACGTTTTCAAGTGAATCCTAGAGATAAGCAAGTTCATGTTTGAAACGATCTACTCCACCTACTCATTCACTCATTCATTCATCCAAACCTGTCGCCTCCCTCCCGTATGCCAGCCCCTCGGAGCACAATGGATGGTGGTGGGGAGGCTGCCTCTGAGGAGTCCTGTTCTAGTTGACAAACACTCTGGCTGCTCTACACACACAAACTCCCTCATAGGAATCTCAATACCTCAGCAGCCACACATGTGTCACATCAATATTTTCAAGTCTTCTGAGATGTGTCAGGGAAGGAGAGATTTATTCCAGCTGTCGTTAGAAAACCTAGGTTTATATGGCATTGACTTCAATAGATATGTCCACTGAGTTGGTCACAGTGGGAAATGTTATGGCCACATCTTGTCCTTTACATAGTTAAAAAAACCAAACATTCACAATTGAGTTATAAAATAGGCATATATGATCATTTATGCAGAGTGATTATTGGCGTTCATTTGGGCATCTGTTCAGCTTTATGACCCAGCCCAGGAACAGTAGTGATAATCTTCAGGTCTCCTGTACATGTTCTAGTGTACTTTAACTGGCTCCTACCTCATTATCTGCAAAGCACTGTATTTATAGAAGATAACAATAAATCTAATCTTCAGGAAAATGTCTTTGCAGGTGGATAGGGATAATCATATCAAGTCCTGAAGGATTTGAGCTTGTGATCAATTTCTGGGGAGAAATGAAGATGTGAATTGGGGGAATAAATTTGTTTTTATGTCATGAGCAAGCAAATAGCATTCTTGTGATAGTGTAATTCTCAGGACATGGGTCTTCGATTCCAACTCTCTGGAACTTGTGTTTTTGCTTCTCAGAGGAGTGCCCCATTAATATCTGGTCCTTCTTTCTCTGATAGCTCAGTTGGTAAAGAATCCACCTTCAACGCTGGAGATCTCGGTTCGATTCTCGGGTTGGGAAGATCCACTGGCGAAGGGATAGGCTACCCACTCCAGTGTTCTTGGGCTTCCCTGCTGGCTCAGCTGGTGAAGAATCCACCTGCAATGCAGGAGACCTCAGTTTGATACCTGGGTTGGGAAGATCCCCTGGAGAAGGGAAAGGCTACTCACTCCAGTATTCTGGACTAGAAAATTCCAAGGACTGTATAATCCACTGGGTCGCAAAGAGTTGGACACAACTGAGCAAATTTCGCTTTCACTTTCCTTCTTTTTCATCCCCTTCCTCCATCCCCGAGCCTCAGAAAGAGTGGTTGGGAAAAAGAAAAGAGTGGTTGAAGGACCTTTGGAGCATGGGGGATGGTTATTCTGACCTTTAGCATGTGCAGACATGCTGTTCATTCTGCTTTCCTTCAAGCTCAGGTGAGGAAAATCAGCAGGGTAGAGTGGTGGCTTGAGGCCTGTGGGTGCTCCTTGTGGGCACCCACAAGGGTGGAAGGCAGATGACCTGATTGACTCTCTTAGGCGGAGCTGCGGCTGGTTGTAAGGAACAAGGCTCCTTGGTAAATGCAGAGCCTTTGCTCAAGTGAGTGAGTGAAAGTCGATCTGTCGTGTCCGACTCTGCTATCACATTGACTATACAGTCCATGGAATTCTCCAGGTCAGAATACTGGAGCGGATAGCCTTTCCCTTCTCCAGGGGATCTTCCCAACCCAGGGATTGAACCCAGATTTCTCGCATTGCAGGTGGATTCTTTACCTCTGAGCCACCAGGGAAGCTACCAGAATTGTTTCAGCCTCACAATGCACGGCTAGTCATATATCCATTCAATCCAAGGTAGGTTGAGCTCAGCAAGAGGTACATGGGAGAGGGAAATCAATCAGATGCAAATCTGCAAGAGGGGACTCAAGGAACTAGTGGGGCAGACTGACAGCTAGGTGTCCCCTGAAAGCTCAGTGTCTACGTGTCTCCTGAGTGCAATACACAGGCTCTGAGGGAGGCAAGAGATGAGACTACCCAGCCCAGCCATGAGAGATCATGATGCTTTGGAAGAGCATGCAGGGGCTCAGTGCGGCTGGAGCAGAGTGGCCAAGTGCTGAGAGAGGCAAGAGGGGAGCCTGGGAGGGAGGCTCAGCTTGGACCCTGGAGCCCCTCACGTGGGGCCTGTCAAGAGGATGGACTTCATCCTGTAAATGAAGGGGGTTGACCAGCCGGGTTTACGCTGGGGAAGCTTGTGGTCACATTCCCCCCCATCCCCTGCCCTTCTCTCCCTTCCTTTCTTTTGTTCTCCCATTTTTTATAACTTCCTAACTGGCTTCTGATATCCTCTCTTGAGTCTTTGTACTACTGCTACTGCTGCTACTAATAACTGTCACTTTTCTTTTTTTTTAATTAATAACTGTCACTTTTTGAACACATACTATGTCCAGAACTTGTGCTAGGCATCATCCCCAAATCCTATTTAATCTTTGTAATAGCCTCAGCAGAAAACGGCCTTGGAGAGTTGAAATAACTTGCCCAGAGTCATGGCTAGGAAGAGGCGGAGCTAGAATTTAAATAGAGGTGCAGTTTGACTATAAACCTGTTCCTCCAACGAGGTCAGGGAGGTCCAGGGACCTAAGGTGCTTGGGGTGAGGACAGGGAAAGCCAGAGACAGCTGGGAGCAGCGCTAAGAGGACGAATCGTTGGCACACGGGATGGATTAGATCTCTGTCTGCTTCTCAAGACAGTGATGGATCGTGTGCAAAGCGGTCCTGCCCCTTCAGTGGTTTCTGATGCATCTCTGTACCTGGAGAGACAGCTCCTCTTGGGCATCGGCAGCGTCTGCTTCTTCGCCCGATCTCGGAGCTCGGGAGCACAGCAGGGCTGCAGGAGGGAGGGCAGATGACTTAGGCTTCCCCCACTCGACTCCCAGCCAGCTGCGAATAAGTGATTGCAAAGCATTTTACAAGAGTCAAGTGCCCTTTTGATGTGACATAGGAATAATATAAAAAAAACAATCCCCTCTCTTGAAGGGTCAGTGATTCATTTCTTCCTACACGTCTGTGTCCATTGAAGCCTTCTTCTCTGCACCTAGTTAACAACAGTAAAGGGATTTCAGGCCTCGACCAGATCAAGGGACGGAATAATATAGGCCTGATTGAAGCTTTGTTCCTCACGACTCTTACTGCTCATGCTGACGGTGATGGCGATGATCTCTTCTGAGTGCTTGCCGGATCCAAGGAAGCTTCAAAAGAACTGGACAAGGTAGATACTGTCATCATCTCCTTTTACACGTGGGGAAATGAAGGCTTCTAGATGTTAAATATTTTCCCCAAGGTCACACAGGTAGGAGTGGAACCCATCCTCCTACCTTCAGATGATAATGCTTATCAGCATTATGCTTTTATTGTAGTTCTTTTATTACTAAATTTTATGGAAGAAACATTTATACCAGACCTGAACTGGGTGCTTCTAAATCCAGGATCCTGTGTAAACGTCATGAGATTTCTGTGGTCGACATTATTCCTACAGCCCCACGTCTTACAGTATTTTATTCTGAATCTGGTCATTTTGCACAATTCCGTGTTGCCCATTTACTGTTAAATGCACTTGGAAGGAGATAAGAAGTTCTGTTTAAAAAAAAAAAAAAAAAGACCTGGATCCATACACCTTCCACATCACCTGTTTATTTTTGTACCTCCCCTCCCTTCCTGTACTCTTCCACGTGTGTTTAGTTTTTGATTACAGGTAGGTGTTTGTCTTTAAATACAAGCACAATCCAGATAATGTGCTAGTCCTTCCTTTATCATTTGATATTATTTGAGGACATTTTCCTAAATCTTTATAATTCTCTCGGACTGCAGTAACCACTTTGTGGCTATGGCATTATTCACCTAGGGACCTTGATTTTGAAATAATTTTGTTTGCAAGGACTATCTGTGTTTCTATTAAATGATTTCTTTGAGTAGCCTTTTTGGAATAATTGTCAGGAGAGTAGGTCTGGGGTCAAAAGATGGGCAGACTGTATTTATTGAACACTTACTAAATTCTGACTGTGTTTAGGAGCAAGAGATAAAATAGCTAGGGGAGCTGAATAGAAGAGACATGTCCCTGTCCTCCTCAAACTTGCCTTGGGAGAGCCAGACTAAAGGAACAAGCAAATAAGTAAGCAAGATAGTTATGGACCATGGCGATATGCTGTGAACCCATGAGCCAATTGATGGGATAGAAAAGAACTGGTGAGAGGACTTCCCTGGTGGTCCAGCGGCTAAGACTCTGTACTCCCAATTCAGGGGGCCCAGGTTCGATCCCTGGTCGGGGAACTAGATCCCGCATGCTGAAACTAAGAGTTTCAATGCTGCAGCTAAGACCTGGTAAGCCAAAATAAATAAATAAATAAATATTTATTTTTTAAAAAAAGAAGTGTAGAGTCCACTCGGGTAGATTTCCTGGAAGCTAGTCTGAGAAAGGATCATTTGAACTGAGACCTAGAGTATGACAGTGATCCTGGCGGATGGAGGGAACACATGCGAAGTGTGGGTGCTTCTATCCATCAGGTGAACCTGAGCTGTGAGTGGGATGCAGCATACAGATGGCCAAACTTTTCAGTGTAATCAATTGCTCCAAAAATCCGGATGCTGTTGGGTGGAAGTTTGGCTCCTGCTCTCCTGATGCCCAGATGGCCTCCCGAAGGGTCTACTCTTGTCCCTTCTTGGTCCATTTGCCGTCTGGCAGTCAGTACGGCTGTGTACGAGTGGATCATGCATGAATTGTAAGTTGGAGAAACTCTGTCTCAAACTTGGTTTAGAAAAAAAAAATGAATCTCATGACTCACAAAGGTGAAAAGTTTAGGTACAGCTGGATCCTGGGGCTCAGACAATAGCTGCAGGACTCGTTCTCAGCTCTGCTCTGCCCTGGGGTGGTTTATTCTAAGGCACGTCCTCCTCTTGCTGTGATGTGATGGTCCCCAGCCACAACCCAAGCTTACATCTTTACCAGAAGTTCTGGTGGAAGTCTTGTTTATTGGCCTAGTTGAGTAACGTGGTGTCCAGACAGGTGGGGTGGGTGGGTGGGTTAGTTGGTGGGATGATGTGGAGTAGATGGAGGCAGGGAATCATGATCCAAGTATGCTTTTCCTGCTCACTTCTGGTGCTGGGAACAGGGTCAACCCACTCAACCTCATGGCATGAGAATAGTGGAAGAGTAATTATTCAAAGGAAAATGATATTCTGAACCCAGAAAAAGGGAGTAGGAATTTGGGCAGGCAAAACCAAATGGTCTCCATCAACATCCAGGTCTATACTGACATTGACATCCAGGGAATACTCTTTTCTCTGAGTCATATTCCTATCACACTGGCCTCCTTCCTCATCTAGGACTCTACGGACTCTTTACTGCCTCCGGTCCTTGACACATGCTCCCTTCCTCTCCTGGAATGCTCTCAGCAAGGCTGGCTCATTCTTATCCTTTAGCTCTTGGTTCATATGAACATTTCTCAGAAGCTTCTAGAACTACCCATCCAAATGGACTCCCACAATTACTTTTTTCTTTTCTTTAAAAAAAATAGAATATAACTTCTTTAGCTTTAAAATATTATTATTTTAAATATTATTTATAATATTATTTATTTTGTCTCAGTTGGGTCTTAGTTGTGACATGTGGGATCTCACCGAGTGTGCGGGCTTAGCAGTTAGTGGTGCAGGGGCTTAGCCGGCCCTTGGCATGTGTGATCTTAGTTCCCTGACCAGGAATTGAACCCGTGTCCCCTCATTGCGAGGCAGATTCTTAACCACTGGACCACCAGGGAAGTCCCACAATTACTTTCTATTCCATCGCCTTGTTTCTCTCTTTAACGGCACTCCTCCCAGTCTCTAATTATCTTATTTATCTTTTTCACCCTTTTGTCTTTGGGGAGGACAGGGACCATCCTATTTATTGTTGTGACTCTAGCTCTTCAAACAATCTGGAATATATCAAATGTTCATTATAAAGGCATTGAGTAAAGGAATGATAGATGGACATTGTTAGTTTTCCCTGTCTTCCTAGACTGTGATGGAGTCACTGGCTTACACTGTGTAGATTTCATCCAAGGGTCCCAAGCCTGTAGATCAGGAGCCACCAGAGCTTTGAATTCAGAAGTTTCAGTTCCTTGCTCTGTTCTTTTCCACCTCGGACAAACCGACAGACCTTCCTGGACTTTAGCTTCCTCTCCTATAACATCAGCACAAAGACCCTTACCTCTTGCATGGGGATGAGAATTGAGAGATGTGGGCTGTGGAGGGGCTTTGTAGTCTTGAAAGTGTTACGCAAGTTTGCTCTTGCCAATAGACTGCCAAGCTCTCTGGGTGCAAGATTTCAACCTTCATCTGCTTTGTACCCTTTTCTCTCCCTCTTCCTCATAATCTGTTTTCTAGCTCCCATTTATACCCTTATTTGTTAAATAATTTATTTGCCAAATAGTTATGTAGCTGTACTAGCCCAGCCACAGTGCTCCATGCTGGGTTATGATGGTGGAGAAGCCTTACTTGAGGAGTCACATGTGTGTGAGTGTGTGCATGTGTGTGCATGTCTGTGTATGCTCATGTACATGAGTGGACGTGTGATATGCACACCGGGAGAGCAGGAATGAAGGACTCCCCCTCAACCCCACCAACTCCAATCTTCAAGTCTTCTCAGATATTGTTCTACCTGTTTATTTACAGAAAGCTGGAGGCCTCTGGCTTTCAATGATAATTGTATGTGCGAAGAACTGGCAGGTCATCAACCGTAAATTTTTTTTCTTTCAATTAAAAAATGAAAATTCCCTTCAAAGCCACAGTATTAAAAACACCAGGAATGGGGGCCACTAGATTTCTAACTTGGTCTGGACACAATGGCCTGCTTCCTCCTTCTTTCTCCCCAGAGGCCCGGAGTATTGGGCAACTGCAAGCCAACCCTTTCGACTCTTCCTCATTTGGCCAGGATGCTTGTGGAGCAGGAAGCTGTCTTCCAGGACTCTTCATGTGGACAAACTGTACACAGTCCTCAATTGCATCACCGCCTTTAAGGGCTCGGAATCCTCCAAGTGAGCTTTTAGCTGGGCCGTCTTCAATCTCTGGTATACTCTCTTTGTTCTCAAAGGGTCTGTGCCTGATAACGTGGTGTGAAACGCTAGAGGTTTGGCCAAATGTTGCCTTAGCTTTCTGCTGAAGACTTCAAGATTATCCGCCCAGCTGAGGCTAGTACGTCATCTTCCAGGAGAGTCTGGAGATTGGCTTTGGGGATGTGAGTTCCACGTTGAGGCCCCTCTGAAATCTCCATATGGAGGCGTTGATAGGGAAAAAGGAAACCTTCTCAGAGCAAGTTGAAGGGTCAAGAAGAAAAAGTATTTTTATTTGCCCTGAACCTGCTCTTTTCTGTCAGTTCAGCTCACCCATGCATCATTTCTGCTCCTTTGACTCATGAATACTTTCTAAAACATTTCTCAGTTGGCCTCTAATCTAGATTCATTCACTGTCAGGCTGTAGTTCCCATCTGTGATGATTTTCATTTTTTTTGACTACACCATGCATCTTGTGAGATCTTAGTTCCCCAACTAGGGATTGAACCTGTCCCCCCTGCAGTGGAAGCACAGAATCCTAACCACTGGATCACCAGGGAACTCCCCTGTCTGCGATGGTTAATTTGATGTGTCGACTTGACTGGGTTAAGGGATGCCCAGATGCCTGATAATGCCTGATTTCTGGGTGTATCTGTGAGGGTGTCTTCAGGAGAGATGAACATTTGAATGGTAGCCTGAGTAAAGGTCATCCTCATCAATGCTGATCAGCATCACCCAATCCTCTGGGGTCTGAATAGAACAAAATGGAAGAGGTGGGGGGAGGGACAAGTTCTTTACTTAAGCTAAAGCATCCGTCTTCTGCCCTTGGACCTCAGGGATCCTGGGTGTCAGGCATTTAGCATCTCTGACAGAGATTATCCAGTTTGCTGGCGGCAGATTGTGGAACTTTTGGCCTCCATAACTTTATGACCCAATTCCTAGGATAAATCTCCTTTTATAAACATCTTTAGATACATATATGGGCTTCTGAAGTGGCTCAGTGGTAAAGAATCCACCTACTAATGCAGGAGACGCAAGAGACGTAGGTTCAATCCCTAGCTCAGGAAGATCCCCTGGGGTAGGAAATCCCATGGACCAAGGAGCCTGATGGTACACACACACACACACACACACACACACACACACACACACACATCCTATTGGCTCTATTTCTCTAGAAATCCTGACGAATACACCGTCTTTAAGCTTTCTCTTGCTCCTGCCCCTCATAATTACCAATTTACTTAGGTTATCCTAGCTTGGCCCGTGGCATTCCCTCAGGACCTGTCTAGGATTCCATCCTCTTGACCTCTGACATGCCTGCATGCTAAGTAGCTTCAGTTCTGTCTGACTCCTTGCAACCCCATGGACTGCAGCCCACCAGGCTCCTCTGTCCATGGGATTCTCCAAGCAAGAAAATTGGAGAGGGTTGTCATGCTCTCCTCCAGGGGATCTTTGCGACCCAGGGATTGAACCCACATCTCTTTTCTGTTTCCTGAATTGGTAGGTGGGTTCTTGACCACTTGTGCCACCTGGGAAACCTCTGACAGGATCTTCCAATTCTAGCAGTGCCCTCCAGGCCACACTCCTTAGCCTAGGTCTGTCTATTTATTTACTTGTTTATTTGGCCACGCCACGTGGCCTGTGGGATCTTTAGTGTCCCGACCAGGGATTGAACCTGGGCCCTCGGCAGTGAACGTGCCATGTCCTAACCCATGGATCGCCAGGGAATTCCCGCTTAGGTCTGTTTAACTGGCTCGTGCTGGACTTGGATGCCTGCCCCTGGCCAGGCTCTGGCCGCGCGCCGGTGGTTTGTTTTATCTGGTTGGTTCGCATGGGGGCACCTTGCTCCCCTGTGGGTTTTGTCTTCCTGAGATTCTGGAGGCCCGTGTCCCCCACCTCTCACCCCCAACAGGTGTCCAGCACGACCATGGCCGGTGCGAGAGCAGTAAAACAATTCCTCAGCGCTATAAACTCCAGGGCTCACCTGCTGAAGGTCAGTGTGTTCAGAGATGTTTTTACAGCCAGTAAACAGAGCAGCCGTTTACAGTGGAACACATTGGGTCGTAAATTATTTCACCGATAGCACCAGCCCCTTATTTACAGAGAAATGGGGGGGAAATTTCACCTCCACTCTGCACGGTGAGAAAGTGCAGTTCTGGTTTTACTCATGGGCTTCCTATCATTCTACTGATAAATTGTTTTCTTCCCCCCGACTTGTTATTTACCATTGGAGTCTCAGCCTATAGCCCCAAACCACATTTGCTCAATCAGTCATTTTTTCCTGCTATAAGTGCGCCTTTGAGAGGTGCTCATTTGGCCCAAGTTGGCTGTGTGAAGAGTATTTTGTAGGCCGGAGGCTACAAACGTTGACAACCTGTGAACTCTGTAACTTTGAGGGGTTCCAGGTACTGATGGGGATGGTTTCTGTGACCCATTCTGCTGTGGGATGACTTCCGGGAGCTGTGGTCAGTGCCACCACAGGCGAAGGGTGGGTGTTCCTGTCCCCTGACTGTGCAGAAGGAAAGCCCCGATTCACCCCCAGCATGTGTATTCTGCTGTGGGACACCTTGCGCTTTCTTCTGCTTGCCCTTCAAGCCGGGCCTTGCAGACACCAGAAACTTGGGTGGAAAGTCTGAAAAATTACAGAGCAGGGATGCAGGTATCTGACAGATCCTGGGGAGTGGAAAGGCCACTGCACAGAATATTAGCTAGATACATGTTTGAAACCTGAGTCTGCTGTGGTCCAGCTGAGTTCACTTGGGCATTTTATACCTCCATGGGCCTCAGTTTCTTCATCTGTAAAATGGGCCAAGTAGGGTCCCACCAGAGGAAGAAGTGACTTGAGGTGCCTGTGAAAGAGCCCAGCATGTAGTAGGCAGAGAACTGAGCAGCTCAGGCTCCCAGGGCTACTTAGCAGTTTCTCCTCCTCTCCCTGTTGCGAGAACTGATGGGGCTGGAGAGGATAGCAGATGTTGCCCAGAGCCCCACGTGGGTGAGCCTGGGCTTGATACGAGCTGCACTGGGATGAGGGAGGACTCAGGCAACATGGATGGGCAGTTGACCACTGTCCCACAGAATAGGGCTTTGGAGGCTTGCCCCTTCACAAGCCTCCTTGTTGCTCTTCTGCTGTGAGATTTCTTCCTAAACACAAGCTTGCCCATGGTTTGGGTTCTTGAGTTGAGTGTTTGGGGAGAATCATTCTGAGTCAAGAATATCCCTTCCTGGGCTGATGCCTAACTGCCTCTGGACAGACAGCAGCTGGGCAGAGAGGGAGGCAGAACCCCAGGACGGTCAAGAGGACATCTGCTAGCCCTTCCGGCCGAATCAGCCTCCCGGCCCTGGTGGAAGGCGCCAGAGGCTTGTAAATTACCAGGATGTTTCTATAGGCTTTGGCAGTAAAGGGCTTCCATCCAAGACTGGTTTGAGTCTGGGGATTTCTCACTTCCCCTTCTTACTGAGCAAATGAATCAGATCCACTGGAGCTTCTTCTAGCTGGATCCCCGTGTACACACACACACAAACACACACACAAAAGAGAGAAACTATGATCTGCCAGCACCCACCATAGCAGCTGTGATATTTTGCTTACTGCTGACAGCAGTCCCTGCCCCTGAGGCTGAGCACATGATCCTGGATATGAAGGGAACTGAGGTCCAGGGAGAAGAACTGACTAATGGGAGGTCATGCACGAGGATTTGAACCCAGGACTCCGGCCCCAAATTGCTAAGCAGCTTGGCCGCCTCAGGGGCTGGGAGGGAAACAGAATGAAGCTGGGGGCTGTGAAGAAAACAGTGGGTGAGTGAGGAGGCCAGGAAAAGGGAGGAAAATGGAAACACATAGAAGCGTGAAGTTATTGCCTCATCGAGGCAAATGAAGTTTGCTCATGTGGTGGAAAATTGTGAAACTTGGCTTTGAAAGTTTTATGTTCTGTTGAGTGCTGAGCTGTGAGTCCTGCATGGTGAGAATTCTCCTAACACAGCCTGCTCCCTCCCCAGCTCTAGTTAAAGATCTGTTTGTTGGATTATGCTTTCCTGCACAATTTCATCACATTTATTGAAATGGCAATTTTTCTTATCCAACCACATCCCACTGGCGTCCCACTGGCAACTCCAAGACCATAGATGCCATCCAGCAATGTGGCATAAGGGGCTTAAGGGCCGGGGATGTGTGCTTGGCCAGCAGCACACTCTGCTCACGTCTTAGCGCCTCCTTCAGAGCCCCAGGGAGGGAATCATTGCCATCCTCATTACTTAAAACAGGAAGCAAGCGCAGAGTTTAAGACTGCTTGTCCAAGGTCAAATACCTGGCAATGGTAAGGCCAGACCCGGAGCCCAGCTCTGCTAGAGTTTGGGACCCATCCCTTTCCATGTCCTAGTCTGAGGGCTGCTCTCTCCGAAAATGTGTTTACATATATTCTCTAATTCGGCTGTCATAGTAAACAGAAATACAGTTGTGTGTTCCTAGTGATGCCACCCATCTTGTAGAGGGTAAACCAAGTTGTTGTTGTTGAGTTGCTAAGCTGTGCCTGACTGTTTGCGACCCCGTGGATGGCAGCACACCAGGCCTCCCTGTCCCTCACCATCTCCCAGAGTTCGCCCAAGCCTGGAGCCGTTAGCCATCGCCCTCCTCTCTTCCCCAGTAGCATGCTATACACCTTCCGACCTGGGGAGCTCATCTTCTGGTGTCATATCTTTCTGCCTTTGGGTACTGTTCGTGGCATTCTCGTGGCAAGAATACTGGAGTGGCTTGCCATTGCCTCCTGCAGTGGGCCACGTTTTGTCAGAACTCTCCACTATGACCCGTCCGTCTTGCGAAGTCGTGCACCTCATGGTTCATAGCGAACTCCTTTGCCATGACAAGGCCGTGATCCATGAAGCGGGGGATTAAACCAAGACTCAAGGTTAAAGGCATTGACGGAGACTTCATGGCTATCTAGAGCAAAGGAGAGCCTGTCTTTGAGTTTTCTAGACTCTTCCTGTGATTTTACTAACAGATCAGCACCTCCATCTTTCCATCTCTCTATTTACCCACCCACCCAATCGTCATCTTTTCAGCACCTACTTTTACCAGGTCTAGATATATACTACTATATACTATACAAATGATGAGTGATGAAAACTCATCGTTTGCCTCCAGGAGCCTGAGGTCTGAAAAAACCAGTAATCAATTACATGATAAAATGCGGAAATAAGGGTAGCAGTAGAAATGTGTAGGTGGAGGGAGATAATGCTGCCAGTTTGTTGGGGGAGGCTGAGCTACTCTGCCCCTGCCTGTTGAATATCTTGTTTTGAAGAGCGTGTTGGGCATGTGTTTTTCAAAATCTCCTCTTAATTGAACCAGGCACCTGCCTCTGTGGCATCCTCATGGGCCGTGGTTGAGCAGGAAGTCATCCTCCACGTGAATTAGGTTAATTGGGTGAAAATGAAATGAAAAGCTCTGTAATCTGCGGTGATGGGAAAGCCGGGGCAGCACAAAGCTGTGCTTGCTGCAGAAGCTGCTAACTGAATGATGACCCTGGGCTCTTGCTGGTTACATAAACCATCGTCAGGTGAGAACTAACCGGGCTGGTCCAGCTGACAGGAGCGAGGCTGCCTCTTCTCATTAGGATCCTGAGTGCACTTCTTTAACTGCCTGGACATGTGAAGAGAGCTCCTTTTTTTTTTTTTTTTTTTGCAGTTCACACGTCCTGGGAAGACTCTGGGTGGACTTCACTGAATTCCTGAAATTGGAAGTAGAATGCATATGTGTAGTTCAGTTCTCTGCAAGAATGAGTACAGCTTTAATGAATTTCTTAAAAAGGTCCCTGAACAAAATAGTATAAAGAACTAGTGATGTGGCTTCTGGTTCCTACCGAAGCAGAATTTTGATTCAGTAGGTCTGGGGTGAGGCCTGGGGTGAGGTCTGGGACTCAGCCTTTTTGGTTTGTGTATTTGGTGGTAGATTTCCGGGTGATTCTAACCCTCAGTCTTGGGAACCGTTGAGCCAGAACTCTACTTCTGAGTCTTCCGTGAGCATATGAAGCTCCTGGGGCTCTTGAGAACACACAGGTTCTGGTTCCCACGACTGGGATTGGGGCGGAAATTCTGCTCTGTCACCAAGGTTCTGCTGCTGCTGCTGTGGGGTGGACCACCCTTCGAGTGTAAGGTTCTAAAGGCACTCTTACTCGGGTCAGTTATGGGACATTGGTTAGACTCAAATCACATCCAATTCCTTTGCTTGAGAATTGAGGCAAATTTCTCAAGCCACTTCCCTTTGATGAACATTATTAGATGGACGTGAAGATATCTCTTAGGTGTGTTGAGTAATTCAGAGCCCCCAAATTCCATTTCTAGGGGCATTATGGAGAGTGGAAAGAATAAGCCAGCAGTTCAATGGGCTTACATCCCCGCCCTGATATTGATCACTCTTGTGTATCTTCAGGGATGATAGCTATAAATAATGGAATGTATGACTAATAGTGGCTTAAACCAATTGGGGTTTACTTTTCATACGTAACAAAAAGTGTGCAGTAGTGTTGGGATTGTTGGGCCAGCTGCCGATATTCAAGGACCTGTGGATATTTTGTCCTCCTGCTCAATGTCTCTAGCATGTCTCTAGCATGACATGAAAGCAAATCTCCCAGCATCCTGTCAGGATTTGGTGCAGGAAGGAGGGACCCTGGTTGGAATCATGTCACCGAGCCAACTCCAGCTGCAAGAAATGTTGGAAAACAATAATGAACATTTTCAACCTCTATTCTTTTTTAAAATTAATTGATTAATTACTTTTTAGGTCATGCGCTATAGCATGTGGGATCTTAGTTCCCCAACCAGGGATCGAACCTGTGTCCCCTGCATTGGGAGTGCAGAGGCTTAACCACTGGATCACCAAGGAAGTCCTCAAACTGTTTCTTGAGAACAGCAAGAGGGGAGAGATGTGGGAAATGTTCTTGGGGCAGCTCTCCGTAGTCTCTGCCACGTCCTGTGATTCTGGGCACCTTACTGACTCTCCCTGAGCTTCCATTTCCTCATTTGTAAAACAGGAGAATTAAGTGTCGTGTGTGATTCCCACACCAGAAGCAACGGCCTCACCTGGAAACTTGAGTCCCACCTTGGACCTACTGAATCAGAAACTCTGAGGTGGAGACCAACAATCTCTGTTTAAACAGGCCCCTCTGGGCATTTCTGATGCACTCGAAAGTCTGAGAACCACTGCCTAAGAGACTTCTGGGAAGACTAAGCAAGATGATTATTTAAGGTTTTCGACACACAGGGAGTGTTCGTAACTTGGACCCTGGCCGTTAACATCTGAGACCCAAACAGACTGTGATTGAGTCCATTTCTTGGAATGCTGACTTGGGATCAGAAGTTTAAAAAACATCCAAGGAGGAATTTCTAAGGTTTGTTCTGACTGCTGATATCAGTCATCTGAATCCCTGGAATCCTTTGAGGATCTGTTGACTAAGGGCTCTAAGGAAAGGCTACTGAGCTGAAGAAAGTCGACATCAACTATTCCTATATTTTTCCAGATGATCACAGCTTTTTTGAGGTAAAAGTCACATACCGTAAGATTCGCCCTTCCTAAGTGCATAATTCAGAGACTTTTGGTACGTTCACTGAGTTGTGTAACCATCTCCTATCAGATTTCAGAACATTTTAATCACCCCCCAAAGAGAGTGTGTATGAATTAGCAGTCCCTCCCCATCCTCTCCTCCTTACAGCTCTCCATCAACCACTAACCTACTTCTTGTTTCTAAGGATTTCCTCTATCTGTCTGTCTACCTACTTATCTATGATTTATTTATTATTATTATTATTTTTTTTTTACTGATTTGTGTACTAGAAGGAATTGCAAGATTAATGTTGACATCATTGAAGAAACATCACCATTCTGAGACTGAAGTCCAATATGAGTTCATCCTGTGATGTGGCTGCCAATGAAAACAACAATGATGATATTGTTTATTTTTGACAGAGGTGATTCCGTTGTTCTACTGGGATATCAGAACCCTGGGGTAAATTACTGCATGTCTATGGCCTTTGGTCTCATCTGTAAGGTAGGGGAGCTGGACTTTCTGAGATGATCTTTAAGGGCCTCTGGTTCTGAAAGTCAAAATTGTTGTTTTGAGCTGGTTGGAGTCAACTATAAGCTCTGCCCTCAGCTCTGGGTTCTGCATTGTGAGTGGGACCAATTGGTGGCGATCCATTGAAGTGGAAGTAGATGACCAGGTTGGGGAGGGCCCTGAAGCCGTGGCAGAAGAAACTGGGGTGTTGCTTTGGAGGAAGGATGGGGCTGGGGGTATAGGAGCTGTGCCTTGAAAGGTCTATCCTGGGAAGAGGAAGCACCCGGATTCCATGGGGCTCAAGGGGCAGACGGGTGACTAATGGAAAAAACTGTAGATCAACATTAAAGGAAACTACAGTAGTCAGAGATATCAAATGTGGAATGGATTATTTTGATAGGTAGCGAGTACCCTGTCACTGGAGGTATGCTCTTGGAATGGTATTTAAACCTCCAGTGGGAGCCTTTCAGTTGTTTTGCCAAAATACGATGCTGCAAATCTCTGAAAGTCTGAGATCAAAGTGAAGTAAATTGTGTGTACAAAATCCTTGTCTCTTTCCCGCTTCCACAGATAACAGCTTATGGCAAAAATTGCAGATTTTATATGTGGCCCCTGCCCACCCCTCCTTTTCCTTCCTGAGAAAATGTTTACCTGCTGCTACTCCTCTCTAACTGGACTTGTGTTCCGCTTATAGGGGATTTCTCCAGGGGTGTGTGAAAAAAAAACAGTCCTCCTGTTGGCATTCTGTCATCACTGAAACAGCGAGCATTTGGATTCAGAAGCGGTCCCCGTCTCAGTGTAATAGGAGAGAGGCATGGAAACAGATATTGTTGTAGAGGGGTCTGGGGGCTTCACAGTGGCAGAAACACAGCTGAATGGGAACCTCAGACAGGTGAGGGCTTCTCTGCTAGGATGGCTAAGGATGCCTTTGCAACCCAGAAGCTTAATTTGAGCCCTGATAGAAACAAGGAATCCCCATCAAAGGCAAAGGCTGAGGGGGTTGCTTTTGAGGTTGCAGCTCCTGTTAGAAAATTCCCTACCAGTTCCCTTGGCACCAGAGTGGCAATGCCGGATGGATCAGCACTGAGGCTGGCCAGGCCGTGTCTCATCATTGGATTTGCTTCATGTCACTGAATCTTCACATCAGCCCAGGGAGATACGTTATTATTTTTTTTATTTCTGATTTACAAAGGTGGGAACTGAGCCATCAACTCGCCTAGGAGTTTACACAGGAGCAGACAGTGCTGGGCAACAGGAGGGACCGGGGACTTAGAAAGGCCTCCCGTGGAGATGCCTGTTGGATTGGCCTCAAGAGATAAGCAGAGGTTGGTCAGGGGTGGAGTTGACCTTGGAAACATACAGTGTGAAGCTGAGGAGAGCCTGAAGCATCAGAGGTGCTCGGCCTTTCCGTGTGGCTGAGCACCGGCCCTGTCCAGAAGGTGAGGAGTGGGCAGAAGGCAGCTTGCCTGGGAGGAGAGACCAGTCCACGAAGGACTTGTGTGTCTTGCTCTAGGCAGCCAGACTTTGAGCTCGAAGGCAGGTGGGTGGGTGTGAGAAGTCTCTCCAGGCAGCTCTTGGCTCTTGGGAAGTGGGCTTTCCCTCCACTGTCCTGTCCCCTGCTTCCCTCTGGGTCGAACTTCCCCACCTTGACCTTCTGTTAACAAGTGCGTGTTTGTGACTCTAGCGGTCTTCGGGAGTCACCGAGGGGCCCGTCTCACCTGATCTGCCCCAAGAAACTTCCCAGGCAAGACCTTTGAAATCTGGTCCCCAATTGCTATGAGGTGCATCTCCTTCCAGCAGGGCTGCCCTATCCTATGGATGCTGAATTTGACTTTGACTCAGCTTTGCTCACCATATGCAACACCAAGACTGGCCACGTTAGGGAGTGGTCTTCCTTTGGGGTCTGACACAAAGTGTAATGATTTAGGCTCCCGCAGGATTCTTCATGAAAGGCTGGGCTGTTAGGGAATCCACTCCGAGCATGCAGTATGTCGCCCTCTGTCCTGGCAAGTGGATGGTGGGAAACACAGTTAAGACTTTGGTACCAAGGGTACCAGAATTGGGATGCTGGCTTAGCCCATCTCCAGCTGTGTGACTATGGGTGATAAACTAGGTTAAAAATACCTGGTAAAGGTTTAAGATGATAGAAAGTATAGCTAGCTGGGAGGTGTTTGGGCACCGAGTTTTTTACTCTTTGTATTTAATTCTTTGCAGAGCCCCCGACAGGGTGTCTTGAAGAAGCTCCTCCTTCCTGGGGCCCCAGAGTGTGAGCGGAGTTTATGATGGTCCCCAGGCAGTTGGGTCCTCCCAGTGTCTCCTGCAGACAAATGTTTAGACTGAACTTCACCCTCTGCACAATGAGGAACATGTTTTAAAGGCCTCACTTGTCAAAAAAGACTTGTAAAATGTACTTAACGAGACTTCTGGATACAGAGGGAGCCCTGGGATTGGCCGGTCTGGCGAGCAGGGCTGGAATGCAGCCTCCAGCGTGCCTGCCACACTGCGCTCCGTGTCCGTCACATCCCGGCTGGGTCACGTGCCCCCTGCCCACCCCTCCTTTTACTTCCTGCTGAAATGTTTACCTGGCGTTGCTTCGAGATGACTGACTGTTAAATGCCCTGCAAATAGAAAACTGTGCTGTGAAGTTACACTGGGGGAAAGTCCAGAAAACCCTACAGTTGAATGTTCCAGGCAGCTTCTCCTGAACAGAGGCCAGGCAGCAGAATCCTGCGAGGCTAGCACCTTCACTTTCTGAATGGGGAAACTGAGGCCCAGAGGGGAGGGAGCTTGCATATGACACATACTTTACAACAGTAATTTTTAAAAAGATTTAAAACATGAATAGGTAATACATAGGATACAGCTTTATGCTGGGTGAGAGCTCTTAGACTCTTCTCACCACCACCCACTCCTTACTCCTGCCTACTCCTGATCCTTCATTTTTTTCCCATAAACAGAGAGCAGTTTATCCTCTTAGTACCAAATGAGGTGGGTAGCATATTGTTCCCATTTTATAGAAACATTAACTTTTGTTTTTTTGTTTTTTTCTGATCATGCCTCTCAGCTTGTGGGATCTTAGTTCCCAAACCAGGGATCAAACCTGTGACTCCTGCAGTGGAAGCTCAGAGGCCTAACCACTGGACTGCCAGGAAAGGCTTGAGAAACACTGAACAAATCCACCAGGGTGACAGCTTAGCTGGCTGGGTGGTGATTAAACCAAGATTCCATCTCGGATGTGCCCAGTGACAGGGCTGTCTCTTTATTACCATCCCATTTTACAGATGAGCTTACTGAGGCTGGTGAGGGAGGGTCTTACCGCCCGAGGTAGCAGCTGGTCCATACTGCAGATCAACTCTGGCCTTGTGGAAAACCACTGGTCCTTTCCCAAAACTTCTGACCCCTGCCTACCGATGGTCAACTCCTGAAAATTCAAGTCTGTTTGTTAAGCCCCATGGCCCTTTCAATTGTTAGAAATATTTGGACTTCAAAAATGAGGGAGTATGAGGGCACGTGTGGCTTCTGTGGGACAGAGATGGTGAGGACGGATGTTTTCATGTTCAATGGGCAGCCCCAGGCCGGATTCCCGATTCCCTTCGGTATCTCTTTTCTCCTTGGCCCCTTTCCTGGTACACAGCAAGTGCTCACTAAACAGGCCCTGAATAAATGAGTGACTGAATGGGATGAATGAACTGTGCTGTGTGAACGTGTTAGGTCCTCATTTGCCCACTGGCTCCTGGTTCTTGGGGATGGGGCCTCTCCCTCACTCCGCCTGCAGGGCCTGGCACGGTGCCTCGGCCGGAGAAGGCTTTCCCGGGTACACATTGAACAAGTGCTTTGTAGACTGCTGGTGCTGAATCACCCAGCTGGCCTGGGTCTGTGTAGGAATTTGGACCCCACTTTTGGAAATATTCTCATCTGGGTGCATTTATAAACATGTGCCCGTATTTTTAATCTTGCAACCACTTGACCTCTGCAGGAGAGCCTTTGTTAGCTGGGAAGGGCATCCTGTGAGGCCTATGATCTCACTGAAGGAGAACTGGGAGCAAGGGAGGGGCTCGTGGAAGGCACTGCAGTGCCAGGGCCGATGGATCCTCAGCCAGGAGGAAATGGAGACCACCACCTACAGAGTGGTGCTTACCCTTTGAGAGCTCACTAGTCATGAGAACACAGGTGCCTTGACCCCCTGAATGTGATTTGTTAGTAAGAATTGGATTCAGTTGGAAGGATTTGAAACATTGCCCTTCCTCCAAATCCCTCAGCTTGTGACAGTGTCAGGGACTTAGGCTCCTTGTCTTGTTGCTGTTCTCAAGATCACCTCCTGATCCAAGATGCCAGCTGTAGCTCCAGCCATTATATCTGCATTCCAGAAAGCAGGAAGGAAGAAAGATAGAGATTAGGACAAGCACACTCCCTGGAAGCTGCAGAAAGCATTTCCAATTATATTCCACTGATCAGAGCTTAGTCAGTTGGCCAAATATAGCAAGAGAGGCTATAATTTATTCTGGGTATCCATGTCCTCAGCCAGCGTCAAGGGATTCTGTTATTGAGAGAGGAGAGGGGAGTCGATAGTGGAAGATAACTAGAGTCAGATGCACAAATGCAAGCTTCCCTTCCTCCTGTTCCACCCTTCCCAGCCTCTGGGCCAGAGAAGGTATTATTTAAAGTTGAGTTCCTTAAGGAACCAGAGGTTCAGAGAGGTGAATGGCTTGCCCAGGTCACAGAGTTGGATGTTAGAGGAGCTGGCATTTGAATCTAGACCTGTCTGGAGGATGAAAACAGAGTTGTTCCCTTATCTTGTTCTTTGATTGATGTGATGTTTTCCCATGAGCACGAAGGACCACTCTTATCTGTGTTTGAGCTACAGCGCTCAGAAAACATAGGGAATGGCCATGACTCACTGCTTTCAACTTGTGTGCCCACTGCATGCCATTTATCCTTCTTCACCTTGGAGGTCTAACAGCTTCTTGACGCCTCTTCTCTTCCTCTCCTCTGCATGCCTGGTCTTCCTACAGGGTCAGGCACATAGGGCATGCTCTGTCAATTTTTGTTGAGTGACATCGATAAGCCTTGCCTTGGGAAAATCACCTTCAAATCATGGTATCGCCCCTGCCGGTTAAGCATTGTAAATCAACTATAACACAAATTTTTTATTGTTACTATTGAGTGATTGAATGAAACTACATCACAGGACCATTTGTTACCCTGGACTTTCTCAGGACTCTCATCCATGTGTCCCAAAGAACCAACCCACTCTGCATTTATCAGACACAGTGGGGCTTCAGAAGCCCAGTCTCTATCTCACTCTGTTCAGGGTCTCCCCACCCAGCTATGCCAGGCGTGTTACCAGATCCTGGGGGCTAAGAGGTGAAGGACGGTTGCTGACATTTTGCAGAGCTACGGTGAAGCCAGCGCTACCAGGTGCTTCACATGATCACTCCAATTCCACTTAACCCTCAAAACAACCCTTTCAAGAAGGTGGTATTCCCACTTGACAGGTGAGGAGGCTGAGGCTCTAATTATGGGATGTGATTTTTCTACAAGCCACACATCTCAGAAGTGGCAAACTGGCTTTTAACTGGACATCATTCATGCCATTCATCCGTTTTTAATTACTCACAGATTTGTCAAGTCAAGTCATTGAAATGGGTGCTTAGCAGTACCCTTGCCAGCAAAAACCCAGGAGCTAGGTAAATGACAGAGATCTCGGTTTTCTCTGGTCACATATTATCAGGAGCCCCCATCTTTGGCCGCCTCCAATGGCCCCCTCTCTTCTTTTGCAAACCTTCCCCTTTAGCTGAGGGCGGGGTGAAGGGGAGGTGGTCGGCCAAGGCTATACCGCGATTCAGCCTGACTAGGGAAGGGACGAGGCTGCGTCTCCGGGTCTGCAGCTCCCGGGGTCGGGAGGGTGTCCCAGCACGCTTCGGCACACACGTCAGGGGGGCAGGGGCAGCCGTCAGGCCTCAGGGCAGCCCTGTGTGGCTGCCGAGGGCTTTTCCGTCATGTCTTTATTGCCTCTGGCCCACACCAGTCCCAGAAGGGCGGCTCAGAGTGAGAACTCGCTTTATAGCCATGGGAGAGGAGGTCCTGCCAGCTTAAAGGGAGGATCTGGAAGCAAAAGCCAGCGCATGTCAGCTGGGGCTTTCTGGGCTCCTCCAGACCCCGCTTAGCTCATGTGTTCACGCATTTTTAGGATGTCTTTTGGGCCAGACCCTTTTCTACCCGTGTGCCCTCCTCCTCACCCTCTGGGCTCTGGCGTGCTGGCTTTCCTGGCGTTCCTGCAGCCTTCCACACTTGTTCAGGCCCTGGAGCCTCTGCCTGGCTCTTACCCCTGCCTGCAAGGCTCTTCTCCCCTCTCTCTGTGTGACTGGCTCCCCATCACTCAGATCTCAGCTCATGACCTTTATTCAAAGGCCTTCCCTGGGTACTTGATATAGGCGCTGCCGAGACCTGCTTGATCTCACCATGTGCCTTTCTATTTATTTACTTATTTTTATCAAAGTCGAGTTGATTTACACTGTTGTGTTAATTTCTGCCATAGAGCAAATGATTCAGTTGTACATATATCTACATTCTTTATTCTATTCTTTTTCATTAGGGTTTATCCCAGGATATTGAACATAGTTGCCTGTGCTATACAGTTGGATCTTGTTGTTTAGCACGGGCCTTTTAAATATATTTTTGAAAAATTATCTGACACCCCCACTCTCACCCCCAGTATAATTTTATGAGAACAACAACCCTCTTATGAAGGCAGGATGCTTAGAATAGTGGCTCAGAGCAGGGGCTGGCAAACTTGTTTTACGAAGGGCTAGATAGTGAACTCTGGGAGATTGTGAAGGACAGGGAAGCCTGGAGTGCTGCAGTTCATGGAGTTGCAAAGAGTCAGACATGACTGAGGGACTGAAAAAGATAGTGAGTATCTTAGACTTTGAGGGGCCATATCACCCTGCTGCCCCTGCTCGACTCTGCCATTATCCTGGGAAAGCAGCTACAGACAAGATAATCTAAATGGCCTGGTTGTACGCCAGCAAAACTTTGTTTATAAAAACAGGTGGGGATTTCCCTGGTGGTCCAGTGGATAAGAATCCTTCCGCCAATGCAGGGGATACGGGTTAGATCCCTGCTCCAGGAAGACTCCATATGCCACAGGGCAACAAAGCCCGTGAACCACGACTACTGAAGCTGGGCGTGCTGGAGCCAGTGCTCCGCAACAAGAGAAGCCGCAGCAAAGCCTGCAAGCTGCAAGAAGAGTTACCCCGCTCACCGCAACTGGAGGAAGCCCCCACACAGCAAAGACGATCCAGCACAGCCAAAAAATAAACCAGAATAATAGTAGCCACAACAACAAAAAAACAGCTGGTGTGCAAGATTTGGCTCAGAAGCTGTAGTTTGCAGAGACCCTGGCTCAGAACATTGAATCAGCTGAACTGAGTTTGAATCCTCCCTCTGCCTCATTTTTTCATGAAATCTTGTGTGAGTGTCTACCTTTCTCGGTGCCTCAGTTTCCCTCTCTCATCTGTGTGGAGGAGATGATGACAGAGCTGGTCTCACGGATTCTTGTGAGATACGACTCGTATCTGGCTGGTGCATTGCTCAAGGTCCAGTCCTGCATGAGGTGCTGGCACAGAGCAAGGACTCGACACATAGGTATTTGTTAAGCAAATGAGTGGCTGAGCGATCTGCTGGCCTTGTGCTGGGCTCCAGGGGATATGGATGAACTATAATCCGCAGGACACTCTGCTGTCCAGGTGCTAAGAGTTTCGGAGCTCTGGCAAATGGTTTTGACAGCACGGGTAGCAAATGCCCCATCCCATGGGCACATGAGATGGGTGCAGGCAAAAGGCATGGTGGGCGTGGTGGAAAAGTGAGGTGTGCACATCCCTCTAAATTGTGACCATGGGCCATGCAGGCCCAAGTTGCAGGCATTCTGATTCATTCAAGAGGTTGGAAATTTGTACTTTGAGGGACAGTCCTCACTTTTTACAAGTAGCCCCTGATACAATAGAGCCAAAGGAACCAAATAACACCAAAATAGCCAAATGGACTAATTGGAGGTCGGGTTCTGCCATCGTCTCCTTCTCACAAGTGAATTCTGTGGATAACGAAACTGAGAGTCAGGGAGGTGACGTGTTCGTCCCCAGACACTTGGCTGGCATGTGGGATCTGAACCCATGTTTACTGACTCCCACACATGTGGGTTCTATGGCAGACGACTCAGGTGGAATTGAGTGAGGAAGCAAGGAGGGCTTGGGAGGTGTGTTTTGGGGACTCAGAGCTCAAAAGCCCTCAGACTCCTGACTCTACTCCAACCTAACCGTGAGGGTTGACTGCCGGACAGCCCCCCGCAGTGGACTGACCTCAAAAGCCAGCCAAAGGAATGCCCATCCCAAGAGGACTCGCTACTTGACCCTCCAGGCGCCCCTTCGTGTTTCCAGCCCGATCTTCTGCTGTCTGTGTGATTTCTAGTGTCTGTTATCCCTTCAGTACAGGAGCCTCCGTCTCCTGGTCCCTTTCGCCTGTCACCCCAGATGGCCCACGAGAGGGAGGTGAAGGGAGGCCTGGAGACGCGGTGTCTGACGGCAAGGACAGGTTTTTGCAAACTGACAGACCTTTTTGGAAATCCTGGCAATGCAGCCAGTTTCCAGCTGGGTGAACTTGGAGCCCTTCCTGCCCCTCTCTGAGCCTCAGTTTCCTCACCTTTGAAGCAGGTGCAAGAGTCCATTTGTTGCAGAATTGTTCTGAGGTGACGCGTGCACCCTGGGGGCTCCTGGGCGGGAATGCCAAGGTCGCACACAATGAAGGTCCCCTTTCTTTCTCCCCACCTCCTCCGCTGCCCGCCCTCTCCTGCACCGCGCCCTGTCTGGCTCCCGCTGCGGTCCTCTGGTCTAGATTCCGAGAGAAGTTTGTGGAACCTGGGTGGATCTCGGCCCCTGCAGCCCCTCTCCCCAGTGCCAGGGCTCCAAGGGAAGGGCTCGGGCATAAATTACGCCCATCTGTTCCCTTCCTGCCGAGAGCGGGGAGGAGGGGGAACACATGGGCCCTGGTGGATGTTGTACTTTCCACGTGCAGCTGTCAGGAACAATGGAAGGGAGGAGGGCAGGCCCAGTGAGGGGTCCACTCCACCCAGCCTCCCCGACCCTAGCGCGGACCTCGGGAACTGGATTCTCTCAAGGCCGCACTTCTTGGAGAACAGAAACCCCCTCTGCGTGCCAACCCAGATGGTCCTCAGGGTCACCCATGTGGGCCCTGAAGTTCATCATTATTCGTTCATAACAGCGCTCGTTCGTTTATTCATTCCACAAACGTTTCCTGAGCGCATCCTCTAGGCAGCCAATGCTGTGGGCTAAGAATTGAGATGAGCGTCTTGTCTTTGGAGAACCAACGACGTGGAAACCAGCTAGCTTTGATTGCAGTGGTAGAGGTGTGCACACGGGGCTGTGCAAACCCAGAGCGGGGAAGGCCTCTTGGGGTCACCTTTTGATACGGACAGGAGGAAAGTGCCCCACAGACAGACAGCAGGGAGTCCTTGGCGGGGCAGATGGCACAGGAGGTGAGGCGTGGTCACAGCCCTCCTCTTGCCTCTGTGTTTAGTTCTTCCTCTCTGCTGCATCCTCCCCATCAGTGCTGAACCACAATCAGATCGTTCACCTTAGAGCAAACCCTCCGTCCACCCCATGCCTCCCTCTAGCTCCTGCCCCATCAGTTTCCTTCCCAGCCAATTCCCCGCAACAGTTTCCTATGCTCTATCTATTGCCTCCATTCCCTTCCCTCCGCTCACGCCTGCTCTACTGATACTTCTGAGAAGGTCAGCATTTCCTCTATGTTCCTGAGTCAGTAGGCATTTCCCTGCCACTTGGTTTGATTTTTCCTGCAGCATTGGACACGGCGGACCACTCTGTCCTTCTGGGCTCCTGCTCTTCTCAGGTTTTGAGACATCACAGGCTCTTGGTTTCCCTCCTGCCATGGTGGCTGCGCTTCTTCCTCAGTCTCCTCTGGTGGGTTTCACTCAGAATTTTAAACACTGGAACTCCTCAAAGCTGGAAGTTAAGTCCTCCTGTGAACTGTCTTTAATTTTATCCTTGGGTGCCTTATCCACTCCCATAATTCAATGGCTATTTCTATGCTGATAGCTCCCAAACCTTCATCTTTCTGTGAAGACCTCTAACTTCAGACCATATAACCAGGAGCCTAGCTACCAGCATCTCCACTTGAATACTGCCCTAACTCCCCAAGCTCAACAACTGAATTTGTTTCCCTCCCTCCTACCCCAGTCCCTCCAAGCTGTGGCTCCATCACACATGGGCATTGCAGGTCAGAGACCTGGGGAACCATCCTCAGCCACTCCTCTCCATCATCCCCCACATCTTAGCCCTGCAAATCCTGCATCCTGGGAAACCCCTCGGTCCTGGGTATACTGGGACTGGGATGGTTGGTCACTCTTCTTTGAAATCCAAAGGCTAAACACGGGGCATCTTCCATGACTTAAAAGGCTCTGAGGAGATGGCTTGGAGAACATACACCTAT
Source organism: Muntiacus reevesi (assembly GCF_963930625.1). NCBI lineage: Eukaryota > Metazoa > Chordata > Mammalia > Artiodactyla > Cervidae > Muntiacus > Muntiacus reevesi. Next base: position 28,395,627 of record NC_089258.1, read on the forward strand.
TTAGGGAGACTGCTTAGGAGGCCTTTGGGCTTCGGCGGTGGCATGAACTTGGGCATCAGCCAGGGAATTGGACTGTGGGGGCTGTAGCCTTACAAGGTCAACTCTTCATGGCTTGGAGGCCAACTGCAGGTGGTAGTGACAGAGCTAAGTGAGTTGAAGTTGTCTCCTAGGGTTTGGGCTTGGAACTTGGGTGTCTGGGTGAAGGTCTCTTGGTGGATAAATTCTGTGTGACCCTGGTAGACACTGGAAATCAGTCAGTGTGGTTATTGGGATTCCTTGAATGTCCGGTCCCCGTATTTTTGTTAAAATTACATTTCCTTGCATCCTTCTTGGATATATTTTATCCCTCCCCTCCCGGTGCCACCACCTCCGTCCCACCCCCTACCGTGGCCTCCCCCCAACTTTACAGCTCCAGGCAGAAAAAAGCAGGATTCATGGTGAGTCAAGCGGAGAGACATATTTTTCAGACTCACACGGAACGGTGTAGCCCAGGTAAGTGGACAGACAGCTGGGCTGGCAGTAGAAAGTCTGGGCTCCATTCTCAGACTGGTGTCTCCCCAGCTCTGGGACCTTGGGCCAGTCCCTCTCTCTCTCTGGGCTCCCCCACTCCTACCTCTACAGTGCAGGGGTGGCAGTCAGAGTAATTCAGGAACTCTGAACCCTGACTGCATATGAGAATTCTCTAGAGGGTTTTACAAAATACAAATGACCACCCCCTAGAGATTCCGATTTAACTGGACTAGGGTGGCATCCACACATTGCCTTTTTTCAGAAACACGTTCCCCAGGTAATTCTCAAGGGCGGCTAGTTTGAGAATGACTGGATCAGATGATCCTGGAGCCGGCTCACCTCTTTGGACCCTCAGGGTCTCCCTGGTTGGCCTGCCTAAGTCACCTGCACCTCACGATCTGGCCTTGAACTGGAGCTCTGGGCTGGCTAGCGGCAGAGGTGGTTTTCAGCTGAGGCCGAGGAAGCAGAACGGCGAAGACAGGAGAGAGGGGGGTGGGGCGGGAGTTCTGGGAGGAGGAACAGATTGAAGCTATTAACATTTGATCAGTTTGGTATTGTTCTTCTGGAGACCACAGCTCATGAGGCTGCTTAATAAACGTCTGGTCAGGGTCCAATCCCAGCCGCCAAATGGGTGTTGCTATGGTTTCCGAGGAGGTTGTTTCCCACACAAGTCACTGCTTCCCACCCTGAACTGCGAAAGCCCAGCGCCTTCCCCATGCTCCTTAACTCTGCCCCTTCCCAGCCGAGCTGCAGCGGGAGAACGCTGCACGCTGGTCCCAGCGGGACTGGCCTGGGCGGCATCAGCTGAGTCAGCCCCCGAAAGCAGCCTCGTTCATCCCCAGTCTGCCCTCTGCCCCGTGGTCCCATCCCTCAGCTGGTGTCATTTCTGTGCCCCAGGTTTCAGGGGCCCTGTGTGGACCCTGTTGCCCCTGACTCAGGGAGTGGAGTAGTGGTGAGGCTGGGGCTGGCGGGCGCTGTCCGTGTGTGGGTGTGTCTACTTGAACGTATGGGTTCTTATGACTGAACATGTGTAGGTGAACATGTGAATGTTTATGTGCCGTGTGTGTGGCTGCTTGAGTGTACTTGTCAGTGGGTGAGTGTGTACCAAGTATGACTCTGTGTGTGTGTTTAAGGATGTGTGTGTGTGTGTGTGTGTGTGTGTGTGTGTGAATGGCCAGAACTGGGAGTAAGCACCAGGCGATGCTGCTTAATCTTCAAAAACCATATTGTGACACATTTAAGACAAATGAACTTTTATAGAATCCAACAAGAAACACCCATATAAATACCACCCTGCTTAAGAGGTAAAACTGGACCAAACAACAGCTGAAGCTTTTCTATGCACTCTTTTCTGGTTGCATTCCCCTCCACCCTCAAAGTTAATCCCATAGTGGATTTGGGGCTATCTTTTGCATAATTGTACTCGTCTCCCTTGTTGGTTTCAAGGCTTCTTCGACTCTTTCTATGAAACACAATTAATTGTGAGTATGTGCACGTGTGTGCGAGCACATGTGTAGAGTTGGGTGTTACAAGGGAAGGACATGAAGTGGTGGATAATATTGGAGAAACCTTGTAAAGCAGAAAGGTTTTTATAATGCTCCGGGGCATCTTGATGTCTGACTGGAGGCAAGGATCCTAAAGTCTCTGAGCTTGCTTCCCACCTATAAAACGAGATGAGGATGCAATACAATATGTGCTGAAAGAAATGGCACAGGGTTGGAATGCAATTATCTTTAATTAAAAAATAAAACTATTAAAGAGGTGGCAAGAAGGCCACCCAATCTTGCAGAAGAAAATTAAACAAAGGATTGGATAGACATTATTTGGGGGTGGTGGTGGAGGTGTGCTGACTTAAGCTGGGTCCTCCCCCCTTCCCTCCCTCTTCCCCTCCTCCTTCCTTTTAAATCTATGCATTTATTTACGTCTGTGCTGGGTCTTCACTGTGTCACATGGACTGCTCTCTGGGTGGCTTCTCTTGTTGCGGACCACAGGCTCTAGGGCACGCGGGCTCAGTAGTTGTGGTACATGGGCTTAGTTGCCCCCGGAGCATGTGGAATCTTTGTTCTCAGACCAGGGATCACACTCATAGACCCCGCATTGGCAGGTGGACTCTTAACCACTGGACCACCAGGGAAGTCCTCCTCCTTTTTCCTTTTGCATTCCTACACTGCTTTCCTCTTTTAAGTGGTTTTATGTCTGTGGAGTAGGGAAATTCAAACAGGGGCAGTTTGAGCCCCAACAGAGGACTTCAGTGGAAGGTTCTCTGCCTGCTCACGGCTAAATCAAACTGCCAGGAGAGATGATCATTTGAGACGTGGCTGATTTGGAATACACAACCAAGGTCAGTGAGCAGGCCAAACAAATCCGGGCTGTCTGGCAATACCTGAGCTAAAATAAAATGACTTGAAAATTGAGGCCAAGATTCAGGATACAGATCCTGTAAAGGAACAAGAGGCTTGACTGGTGTGTTCATCCACTCAGTCACTTACCCAGCAATATCCTGGGTTTACAAAGGCGGAAGAAGAGATCCTTCTGGTAAGAGAGAAAGACAAGGAAACGGGTAAAGACAGAACATTTGCTTGTATTGTTGGAAATACACAGCATTGATGGAAACAGTCGGCACTTCACTGATTCTGTCCTGTGTGTCTCTGCTGAATAATTGATACTTTTGAACTGTGGTGCTGGAGAAGACTCTTGAGAGTCCCTTGGACTGCAAGGAGATCCAACCTGTCAATCCTAAAGGAAATCAGTCCTGACTATTCATTGGAAGGACTGATGCTGACACGTCAATACTTTGACCACCTGATACTAAGAGACTCATTAGAATAGACCCTGATGCCGGGAAAGATTGAGGGCAGGAGGCAAAGGGGAGACAGAGGATGAGATGGTTGGATGGCATCACCAACTCGATGGATATGAGTTTGAGCAAGCCCTGGGAGATGGTAAAAGACAGGGAAACCTGGCGTGCTACAGTCTAGCGGGTTGCAAACAGTAGGACACGACTGAATGAACAACAACAATATCTCTGCTAAACAATGACCATGTGCCTCAGATTGTACTAAACACCAGGATGAACTGAGAACCAGGCACATGAGATGCCAACTAGGTGGTATAATGACAGGATAAATGTGAGTCAATAGCTGATGGGGGAGGGGCAGAAAGAGTGCTGTTTATTGAGCACATATTATGTACCACGCACTGTGGGGTGCACTGGACCTAAATTAACCCTTATGATAACTACTGAGTAAATATACCCGTTTAACAAGCGGTTAAGGTATTTGCTTGGTAAATATCAGAGCAGAGAGTCAAACGCAGGTCTTCCTGATTTTCCAGCCTACTGCTGTTTTTTGAAAATAATTCTGTGGTAAGAACTAGCATATGGCTAGTCTAAGGTAGTTTCCAGTGAATAAGAAAGCAAGAATCTGATACTGACGTGAGTAGTGAGGAAGTCCAATGTAAGATAGAATATTTTGGTTAGCATTAGTCTAAGAAAGCTTTGGAAAGCAAGTTGTAGATTTGGCTTCGAAGGAGTGGTCCTTTCATTCCAAGAATCTCAGTTTTTCTGTTTTCTGAGGCTATGTTTAAATCCTATATTCCTGGTATAACACTATGAGAAGATTCTTGAGACAAGAGAGAAAAGGGACCTAATATCATCTGTCATGGCAGAGGAACTGAAATCCAAGTTTTATGATCCCTTCTGAACAACTCTGAGCTTTTACAATTTGCTAGAATCACAGAAAGACTTATGTAGCCCAAGTGGGAAAAAATGTCTTGATTGCTAAGACTGTAAAGAGATTTTTCAATTACTTCTTAGTTTTTATTAAAAAAATTTTTTTGAACCCCAAATCACCCCACAGTTTCCTTAGATGGGCTTAGACATGAGTTTCAAGTTTTCAAAGTTCAACTGGTTTGGAGTTTCCTGTGTCCTAAAAATGTCTCCAATTAAAAGCAAGAAAAAAAATCTCATTTTTTTTTTTTTATCCTCATCAAACTAAAAAATGGCTGAAGGGATTTTATTCAAACTTTCCCCCAAAATTCACCTTTTGCCAAGACCCAGCATGGAAAATTTCAGCCCAAAAGGATCACTCTTTGGCAAGTTACCCGAGCTAATGAAAACAGAGGGGTATAAAAGGAGTCTGTGTGTAGTTCCAACTATAGTGGTCACTGGAGCCCACATTGTGTGAGAAGAAGGGCCTCATTCAATAACCCCCCCTTTTAAGTCTTATCATCAATATGGATGAGACTTGGATTTGAAGTGGTCACCCAACAAAAAGCACTTACTTTATGAATACAATCTGGGCAGTGACATTATTTCAAGTGGCTTTACTCAATTATGATTGATGCTGGAATGAACTTATTATACATGGAAAGGTAAGAATTGCTCTAAAGAGTGTAGATTCATTCATTTATTCACAAGTGTTTACTGAGTGCCCGCAATGTGTCTGGCATCTTAATAGATGGAGGGAGTACTATGGTGGGAAAACAGAAGTGGCTTCTGAACGTATGGATTACTAGGGGGGGTGGTGGCAGGGGAGGGGAAGGAAACAGATTATTATATATGGATTACTGGGGGGGGGAGGTAGGAAACAGATTGAATTACAAACTGTGACAAATTCCGTGCTGCAACAGAGAGGGGTGCTGGGGTAGAGAAAATTGGGAGTGGTGATGATGGCAGCCTGCATTGTTAGGAGACTAGCGGAGGCGTAATGCATACTCATTCACTAGTTAGCCAACATCCAGTGAGTGGCCACCACGCCCTGGGCTTGTATTGGGATACAAGTCTGCATACACAGCTGAACCAGACCTTAATTCTGTTCTCCGGGTGCTCTCCCACCAGTGGGAAAGCTGGCCAGTGAGCAAGGAGCTGTGACAGGCGATAGGTAATTTAATGCAGCCATCAGCAATATCCAGTGGGAGGATGGGAAGGGAAGGGAAGTTGACTAGCTGTGTTGGCGGTGGCCCAAGAAGGCTTCTCTCAGGAGGGACAATTGAACAGGCATTTGTGAGAGCTGAGGCTGGAAATGTAGAGACAATGAGAAGTACGACTGTCTACACAGAACCTATGGTCCTGCCTTGCTTCCAGACTCACCTGTCTGAGGGCCTGGAACATGTGGTATGAGCCCTGTAAACCCAGCAGCAAGCGTGAAACTTGAGCCGAGGGGTGTTTAGTAACCTGGGGCCCCTTTCTCTGACGTCTCACGGCACCTCTTTGGCTTTAGCCTAATGGTTAAAGGCTTGGCTTCCGCAGTCAGACTCCTTAGGTTTGAATTCCAGCACTAGTAGTTTCTATCAGTGTTACTTTGGGTAATTTCTCTCTGTGCTACAGTTTCTCTATAGCCAAGCAAGGATAAATAACCCTGTCTTCCTCCTAGGTTTACTGTAAGGACTAAATGTGGTCATGCTTCTATAGTGGCCACAAGTAAGACCAACACATATCACCCAAACATGTCTCTGGGAGCTTCCCCTCACTTCCACACAACCCACTTTTCACTTGGTCCAAAGATTCTGGTTGAATACTTTGTCAGGCAATGTGCTGGGCATTCGGTCTGGCAATGACCATGCAGACGGTGGGGTTTCTATCCTCATGGGTGGCCAAATTCCTCAAGTTCCCTAAATGAAACTTGTTTGCCTCTTCCAGAAAATAGCTATTTGTTATCTCTGTAATGCCAAAAAAAAAAAAAAAAGGGTGAGTATCATTTCATTTTTCATCAGAATCTTTGGTTAGGTGAAAAGCTGCCAGAAATTTAGAAATATCTTGCTCCTTTAGACATCGGAAGGCTGGGAGATTTCCCATTATTAATTAGAAATAAAAACTTCTTTGTGGCCCAGTGCAAGGGCAAAACTGTGATTTCACAGGTCAGTGGAAAGCTCACCAACACTGTTTTGCTTGGTATTAATTTTCTTTAGGGAGTAGGAGGAACAGATGGAAGGTGTTTTCCAGAATGATACATCGATGTGGCCATGTATATGCAGTCAAGGGAGATGACTGAGGTGGTGGGGAGTGTTCCCCACGAGTGGACATGGGCAATCATTTCACCCCCGAGCCTCAGTTTCCTTTCATGTAAAATAGAGATAATAGAACCTCCTATACGGGGTCGTTGGTGGTAGGTACCATACAGGGTCGAGTCCTGTTCCCCAGTGGCTTGTCCTGGGGAGACTCAGGATGTGGACGCATCTGGGGGCGGCAACACTTCCTCCTTTTCCATTTTCTGGGTCCCTGGACAGGTCAGAACAGGGCAGTGGTGAGGAGTTCTGGGGAAACCTGTAGGGGCCTTAGGTGGGTGGGTGGCTAGGTAGCACTCTCCTAGGAAGTCTGTATTCTCTTCTGAAATTGCTTCACTCTGCAAGGATCCGCCCCATTTTCTTTGCTGAGCTCGCTCTTGTTTTGTTTCCAGTCCTGCTTTGCAACAAGCAGTTCCAGCGTTTAAGAGAGTGCAGAGGGGGACTTGAGGGTGTGTGGACCATGCTGTGTGTGACTGGCAGGCTGTTTTAGCGGCAGCTCGGTCTGTGCCTTCAGGCTCAGCGTCGGGCTCCGCCGCACCCTCCCTCTGCCACAGCATCTTCCCATCTCCAGGAAGGCAGGACGCAGGACACAGAAGCCAGGCCAGCGGCCCGAGCCAGGCTGCCGGCGACCAGCCAGCCTTGCCGGCCTCGCTCGGGGGCCCTGCGAGGCTCGGCGGGCCCGGGTCCCCGGGTCGCCGGCGATGGCACTCGCCCCTGCGCGGGGAGCGCGCGCGGACCTCCCCGCAGGCCCTGAGCCCGGCCGGCCTCGGGAACTGACCAGGCCGCCTGTGAGCGCCGGGATTCCTGCTCCTGCCTTAAATATGCCGGTTATTTTTATCTCGCTACGTCAGGCGGCGAAGGCCATCCCACCAGTGGCCGCGGCGGCTGCCACACAATGTTTCCCTTTAGTCGGGAGGGGAAATGGAGGGAGGCCAGACTTCCTGATCACATGGTGCTGAAGTCAATGAAAAAAAATTAAGGGGGACCCCTCCCTTTTTCTGCAATGCCCGATCCAGCTCCCCCCCCTCCCCAAACCCGTCCCCGCCTCCACCCTCAGCCCCCTGGGCTCCCCGCGTCGGAGAGCAGCAGAGGCTCCAGGCGGAGGGCCAGCGAGGCAGGAGAGAGAGCAAACATAAACACGAGATTGTTGCAGTAATTGGTGCTCTGAAAACACTGAGGAAATGAGAGGCTTGTACGAAACATCAGCCGACAAGAAACGGGGTGATGTCAGACAGCCTTCCAGGATTAGAAACCCTTAAAAGCTCCGAGCCCGCGGCCGCGGCGGAAAGCGCTCGGCGATCCCGGGTAGGGAGCCCTGGATCGCCGCGCGGCGGGCGCTCGCTCGCCTTCGCCTCTCTGCCTGCCTTTTCCTCTCTCCTTTTTTTCTCTTTCTTTCTCTCTTTTTCTTTGTTTTTTCTTCCTCCTTGCTTTCTGTTCCTCCCTTTCTCTTTATTTGCATTCTCTTTCTATTTCCTTTCCCTTCTTCATTAAAAAGAAAAGGACAGATCACATCAAATGCTTTCCATTTCTAAGACACCTGGTACTTTTACATCTTTGACTTTGAAACAACAAACCAGTACTCAACCCTCACACAGACCCCGCGGAGGCAAATTCTGCTCTTGGGTGTCTATTGTTGGGGTTTGCCCTTTTCTCTTCCTCTCACTCCCTTTCACTGTCTCCCTCCCCACTTTTGGGGGGTTAGAGCTACACTAAAGCCCACACATGTGGAAGGGCTGGAAATAAACAAGAGGCGTTTATCAAGGACAAGCTCCCCAAGAAAATGGGATTATATATGTATTTTTTGTAAAAATCCGGTATTTTCAAAAGAGAATATGGACTTCCCAGTAACATGTCACCCAGGCTTCAGCTGCTGTGGCCTCACTTACTTTTCCTGGACTGGGATAATTAAGAAGGCTAATAGCACACAGAGAGTACACAGACACAGTCGCACACACACTCACACACATTCGCTCACTCCTTGACATCCCCTCCCTCCCCCAACCCCGCAGGGCAGGGTAGCTAACATGGGTGAGCAGGGTCTTGTGCCAGGTCCACCTGGAACCTGGCCGGGTCTTTAAGTTGGAGGCCAGGTCTCATCTGTTCAGTTACACCAAAGGTGCCGCCTGGTCCGACTTTCTCTCCTGGTGTTTGCCAGGATTAATGAGGCGCTGTTTGGAAAGGGCCTGAGCCCCTCCGACCAAAGGCACCCACGACACCTTTTCAAAGAATGATTTATGTCCAGCTTTACCCAAATAGGAACCAAAAGAGGGTTTTCTGTTTTCTCATCTTTAGAACAGATGAATTTAGCACCTGGATCCTCGCATTTCAGAAGCTTTAGAATCTGCCTTATTAATTGCTCTGTCACCCTCTCCTGGCAGCGCAGGCTTTTCACCCTCTCTTTTCGAGACCCAGTGAAAGGTCACATCAAGGTCCGAATGTCCTTGGGGAACTGGACGAGTCTCAAAGACTTGGGGGGTTCCCTCACTGCTGCTCATGGTGGGAACAATGTCCCTAACCCTTTCCTATACACTCATAAATCTTGGGGTGACTTAGCCCCCCTAAAATTTGACACTCCTAAACTGCAGTAATTTGAGCCGAGTATTCTTTTCAGTCTGATCCAATATACCTATGGTTATACCACCCATCAAGAGGTAGATAACAACCCTGTTTTCCAGTTTTCATGGGAATATTTTGTATCTTTGATGTTCCCATTGAGCCTCATCTCTTCCCTGAAGCCCCTGTATCTCCACTCTCTCTATTCATCAGCCTAGGGAGCCGAGGGGCTTTCTTGTCTATTCTTGCTCTCTCCCCATATCTATAAAGGTCAATGGATCCTGTTGTTTAGCCCCAGAAGATCTCAGGTTCTCTGATGCTCCTTCTTACCACCTAGCATCAGAAACTCCTAAGGTGGACCACCTTTCTCTGGCTGGAGCCTGGGAGTCTCACAATTTGAGTTAAAATCCCAGATTTGCTACTTAGTGGCTTCACAACCTCAAGCAAGTTACTTCTGTGAGCCTCAGTTTTATCACCTATAAAATGGGGATAATGATAGACCCACCTCATAGGCTTGTTTCGAGGATTAAATCAGATAAGCACATAAAGGACTTAGCCTAGTGCCTATCACGAAGTAGGGGCTCTGTAAACAGAGGCGGATCTTTATTATGTTCGATACTAGTGTTCTCAGGCTACACATTGCCTCGGGATCACCTGGAGGCCTTGGTAAAATCCAGACTCCTTGGTACTACCCCCCATAGCTCCTGATTCAGTCCGTGCAGGGTGGGTCCTGGGGATCTGTAATTCTTTTTCCTTTTTAAAAAATTTAATTACTTTTTTTCTTCCTGATTTTATCGATATAATTGACAGGCAGCACTGTGTAAGTTTCGGGTATATGACATGAGGATTTGAAGGACGTGCATTTCTAACTAGCTCCTGGTGATGCTGATCTGTAGGCCTGCAGACGGCACTGTGGAAAAACTCAGATCTTCTATGTCTCTGGTTTCCTTTGTCCACACTCCTTGGCAAGGGCTGTGTGGTTCCTTTTGCTCCTTACCCAACTCACCTCACTTGCTCACTAATACTCCCCATCGCTCAGTTGACGCCCCACAGCCCTCCAGGCCCCCACGCTGCTAGAGCTGCCTCTCTGCTGGGAATATCCTCTCCCTCCCACTGCTGTGTGTGCTCCCCCCACCTGGAGGCCCAGATGCAAGCTTCCTCTTCTCCAAAGGCTTTCCTACTCCCCCACCCCCAACAACCCCAACCACCTCCTCTCCCTCCTCCACGCTTTGCCCTCCACGTAGATTCCATTGCCTCTGTATCACAACGGTATGTAGAGCCTCCAACTCAAGGAGGGATTCAGTAACTGTTGAATGAATAAGAGAACGAATGAACCAGCAAGCCTACCCTCTAGGGAAATCAGCCTAGCTGATAGGATTGTGGGGGTGCTCTGGGGCCTGGGACATGCCCACCCCCCGCGCCACAGCCCCAATCCGAAAGACTCTCAGTCTGCCCTGAGAGAATGCAGTTATTCATAGAACTCTAAGCTCGCTTTCCCTTTATATCACTGAATCATCCTGACATTTCCCTCCCGGCTTATGAGAGGGTGGTTGAGGCTGTGGGAGAGGAAGTGACTAGCAGAGGTTATGTAGCCCAGAAGAGGAAGCGCCAGGCTCGGGTCAACTTGGATACACAGCTCCCCACAAATTCCACACAACACACACATGCACACACATACACACACATGCACCCATGGACGCACACACAAGTGATCTAGCGATTACCTCATTATGGAGGTTAACGCCGGAAGCCACTTCTAGAAGGAACTTGCTGGCATGTCCCCTTGTGGCAGGTGGTTCGTGCAGGGTTCTCCCTCTCCACCTCCTTCTCTGGGCTTGCAGCTCCTCAAGAATCTTCCCGGCTTCAGCTGCAACCTGAGAGGCCCAGGAAGGTAGCAGGAGGGGTGCTCCCAGGCCATCTTTAGAGACTGAGGGAGGGGATCAAATCGACCAACATAGTCTACAGAAAGATTTGGTGGTTGAACTACATTTGAGTTGCAATCTATGTGGCCCAGGTGATATGATAGTGTTTGGGTGTTTCCCATGTACCTGGCACTGTGTCAATGACTGCATATATAACACACACAGTAACACAATAATATGTGTGCATGCTCAGTCGTTCAGTTGTGTCTGACTCTCTGTGACCCCATGGATATTAACCCTCCTGTCAGGCTCCTCTGTCCATAGGATTATCCTGGAAAGAATATTGAAATGGGTTGCCATTTCTTCCTCTAGGGGATCTTCCCGACCCAGGGATTGAACTTGCATCTCCTGAATCTTCTGCATTGAGAGGTAGATTCTTTACCACTGATCCACCTGGGAAGTTGAACCCAATAACATAGATATTGCTGTTTTTCCCATGTGTAAATGAGGAAACTGAGGCTCGAAGAGGTTAGATAACTTGATCAAGATCACGCAGCTAAGCAGGGAAAACTAAGTGGGAAATACACATCCTTACTTCCAGCTTATTAATATGGGAAGCAACAAACTGCTGTTGTTGGTTAGTTGCTTAGTCAAGCCTGACCCTTTGCAACTCCATGGACTGTAGCCTGCCAGGCTCCTCTGTCCATGGGATTTCCCAGGCAAGAATACCGGAGTGGGTTGCCATTTCTTTCCCCAGGGGAATCTTTCCGACCCAGGGATAGAACCCATGTCTCCTGCTTGGCAGGCAGATTCTTTACCACTGAGTCACCTGGGAAGCCCGAAGCAACAAAACAGCTTAGAAAGCAGAAGAAGCCAAGAGATTTGGGACTCCATGACTCAGCTTTATTTCACGTCCATTTATCTTCTCAGACAAGCTGGATGGTACAGAGGAGTTAGAATCTGGGATTCCTAGAATGGATGAGATTGAAAGGCTGAGCAATCATCTTATCTAAACCCTACTCTGCCCACGTGTTGCCTGGTTGAGGCACATAGAGGGCTTGGTACCTGCCTAATAACACGCAGCTTGCGAATGAGCATCTAAACTGGACTGGGCCTGCTACCCAGGCAGACCTTCCTTCTTCCTTTCCTCCTGCAAAAGTTTATCAGGACACCTATGCTAGGCCAGGCACTCGTGGTTTTGAGATTATTTCCCACCTGACTCCTTAGACCACGGCAAGACTCTGAAACAAGAACTTCAACTATGAAGTTATTCAGATATGAATGGAAGGTTCAGGCGGCCTGGTGCCTTAATGCAGCCTGGGCAGATGACTGCATTGTTTACACTTCAGTTCTGGCAAGCAGCAAAGGCAGAAGCTGATATTGACCTTTGGCAGGGATGGCATTTCTTGGGCAGTCATCTCCCTGCATTCTTGGCATCATCCTCAGCATCACCCTTTGCTCACACATTAGAGTTCAGGGAAATTTGAGAGCTTCACTTGGTATTGGTTACCTGCAGAGTGGCTCAGACATTAATCTGCCTGCAATGCAGGAGACCTGGGTTTGATCACTGGATTGGGAAGATCCCCTGGAGGAGGAAATGGCAACACACTCCAGTACTCTTGCCTGGGAAATCCTGACAGAGGAGCCTGGCGGGCTATAGTCCATGAGGTCACAAAGAGGGCGGACATAACTTAGCGACTAACACGCTAACACCAGCTGAGTGGGCCGAGCAAGTGATTAACCTCTCCCAGCCTCCATGGACCCATCTGTACTATGGGGACAAACGAAGTACCTGCTGTGAAATACCAACCAGACTGTTGATGTGAGTTGAATGGGTCTTTCTATGTTAAGAGGGCTTCCTGGAGCATGACTGCATACAGTTTGTTTATATGACTGTCACTGGCCTTGGGCCAGCTGCAAGCAGTCAGTTCAGGAGACCAGCTTCCCGGGACAGGGAGTGGGTAGGTTGGGATAGAGGCAGAGGAGAAGGGAAGGAGAAGACCATGTGAAGATGGAGACAGAGTTTGGGGTGATGCCGCAATAAACCAGGGAACACTTGGATCACCAGAAGCTGGAAGAGGCAAACAAGGGTCCTCCTCCGGGGGACTTCAGAGGGAGTGCAGGCCTGATGATGCCTTGCTTTTGGACTTTTGGTCTCCAGAACTGTGAGAGAGTACATTTCAGTTGTTTTCAGCCACCCTATTTATGCTCATTTATTACCATAGCCCTAGGACACTATTGGGCTTCGCTGGTAAAGAATCTGCCTGCATTGTGGGAGACCTGAGTTCAATCCCTGGGTTGGGAAGATCCCCTGCAGAAGGGAAAGGCTACCTACTCCAGTATGCTGACCTGGAGAATTCCATGGACTAGTCCATGGGGTCGCAGAGTCAGACACGTCTGAGAGACTTTCACTTCACTTCAGTTTAGGACACTATTACAACATTATCTTTACCCCCATTTACAAATGAGAAAACTGGATCAAAGAGGTTACATGCCTTCTTCAAAACTACCCAGGTAACAAGGAACTACTGTTCAAACTCAGGCTTATCAGACCCCAAAGCCAAGACTCCCTTCAAATGAATCATGCGGGTGTTTGAAAGATGCAGCAATGGATCCCCAAGATGAGAAAACTAGGCTTCCTAAGTGGAGGAAAGATGAGAATTGGTCCTTTCAGTTCCAAGGCTGATCTTTCAAGCCAGAGAATTCCCCAAGAGACACGACTGCCACAAAGCCCACTCAGGTGGTGAAGGGAGGCATTTTTAAAGGGAGTTTTGGTAGTTGGATTTGCATAGATGGTTCCAAGGCCTGTGGTTTTGGGAAACACTGGTTGAGCAGCTCATCCATAGGGTGACCCAGGCAGCAACTCTGCCAGCCAGTTCTGAGCTTGGAAAAACACAGATTTCTCCCCCTCCTCCCCTTTCTTCCTTTTTTTTTTTTTCCTTTTTAAACACAAGTCAGGCTGGGAGGGGCCTCAATAAGGAAGGAAATCAATAGGAAATGCCTTTAGAAAATGAGATTTTTCAGAAAGCATGCATGTCATGTCATCATTCTTGATGCAAAGGCTTGGGTCCTGTGATTTGAAACAGGAAATCGGAGAAATCAAAGGCAGCCAGTGAGAGGACAGTGTGGAAGCTTCCTCTGTCCCGGAGCCAGCTGTGCGATCCGACTGGCAGCCGTGATTGCAGAGCTAAGTCACGTGGAGGCCAGTGGAGGGAACGGCGGCGGGTGCTGGGCTGGGGAAGAGCAGTTCTGGGTGGGACCTGAGAGTTTTCCCCACACACCACACACCTGATTTGAGGCAGGGTGACAGGTGTGCTCTGGGGGGCCTCGGGTGACCCACTGAAACTACTACCAGGCTGGGTGTATCACAGGAGGCACTAGAGCAAAAGGTTCAAGGCCACAGGGCTGGGGGTTCAAATGTCAATTTCACCTCTTAACTCACTTGGGCCAATTATTTAAGCTTTCTGGGCCTCTGTTTCTTCAACTGTAAAATGGGAGTCATAACAATATCTTCCTGGTGGATTTGTTGAGACGCTTAACTCTCTTTTGTCGGCTGGGCCGGGTCTTCATTGCTGCTCACAGGGGCTCTCTCGTTGCAGTGAGCAGGGGCTTGCTAGTCTTGGGCTTCAGTAGTTGCCTCTCTCAGGCTTAGTTGCCCCATGGCATGTAGAATCTTCCTTGACCAGGAGTTGAACCTGTGTCCCCTGCACTGGCAGGAGGATTCTTAACCACTGGACAACCAGGGAAGTCCGAGAAACTTAACTTTTTTTGAAAATCAAGTTCTAAAAAATAAAAAGAAATGAAAGTCAAGTTCTTGGACCAGTACCCAGCATATAGTAAGCACCCTGTATATGTTAGGTGTTTTCCTTTCTTCTTGGAGAGGTCAGGGAAGGCTTTCTAGAGCACAGAACTGGGATGTAAAAAGTGAGTGTTGGAATTTGTTATGTGGAGGCAGATGGGTGAGAGCATGGTAGGTGGAAGGGATACGAAGCAAGCCCAGGGATACGAAGGGACCCACCTGGGTGTGTTTGTCCCGTGCGATGTTGAGTTCTGTCTGGAAAGTAGAAAGAGATGGGGATGCTGGCAGGGCCAAGGCATGGAGGGCTGGGGAGTCTGAATTAGGAGCTTGGACATCATCATACAGGTCAGTGCTTCTCAAACCTGAGGGTTCATGAGAATCACCTGGAGGACTCCTCCAAACACTGAACAGCCGGGCCCCATCCACAGAGAGGCTGATCTAGTTGTTCTGAGGTGGGGGCTGAGAAGTTGCAAATTCTGACAAGTTTCCAGGGACCACACTTTGAGAAGCCCCGCTGCAGATGGTGGAGGGCAGTTGAAGGATTGAGGGCAGTTCAAGATGAGGTTCAAGGTCAGTCTTGTTACCTTGAGGCCACATGGGTAGCCACGGGAGAGCCCAGTGGGAGGCTACTGGAGGCAGAGTAGCAAGAGCTGGCATCCTCTGCTCTCCAGTGACAGCTGGGCCTGGAGGTTGACAGTGAGAGCTAAGCAGGCTGCCTCGAGGGTGTGTGGCCAGCTGGGTGCCACTCCAGGCGGCTTCACACTTTTTCTTCCTTTATTAAGGGTAGCCCGGGGAAGGGTGACCTGCGGACATCCTGGGGATCCCCAGGGATGCAGAGGGCGAAGTCCAGCGGGCAAAGGAAAACCTCCCAACCAGCCACTCCCTCCAAACCCACGGCTGCCGCCCACCTGGGGCCCTGTCAGTCAGCGCTGGGGCGGCACATGGTTTCCTGGAGTCGCTGGAGGAAGGGAGGACAATTATCAAGGCCGCATCCCACCCCCTCTCTGTCAGTGCTGGGGGAAAAACAATATTTAGTTAGTTAAACACCCGGCTACGGTTTCGTTTGAAAAGCTGGCTTTCATTAGGAGACTGCAGGGATTGATTTATGAGGACAGATGAAAAAAAGAACAAGCATAAATATGTAGAACTCACCCAAATGATGACTAAGGGGACACGAAATGTACAGAGCCCTCGCAAGTGGAGTCGGAAATGACTTATTATGGTTCTCGGTCCTGTCTTGGGTTCACGCAGCCACAGCTCCTGATGGTGGTATTCTCTTGACTTCTTTGTCTAGAATGATTTTAAATCAGGGAGTGTGTGTGTGTGGGGGGGGGGGGCGTGGGGGGGTGGTTGAGGTGCATACTTTTCTCACTCAGCACTGAAAATAAGTTTTACCCTTATATATCTGTCTATATGAAATAGAATATATGAAATAAAAAATACTATACGTGAACTGCAATGTTCTTTGCTTCCCAGTGACAAGCTTGTGAAAGGATGTTCATTAGTGAATTGCTCAATAATGGAAACTAGGAACGGTCTAATGTGTGCATTAACGAGGGGGTTGGAGCAGATAATTTGTCACTCCCCCAGACTGTTAGGGTAGATGCTGTGGTTTACAAGGATTGTGTTGGCTCTGCCGTGTGTGTGTGTGTGCACAGCGATCTCAGGTGCAAATAGTGAGATTCAGGGAACTGTGTAAGGTTGATTTCATGAATACAAAGCTGCAGACACAGCCACACATTTGCCCCATGAACATATATGGGTATAAACTCACAGACGGGGGATCCCTGGTGGCTCAGTGGTAAAGAATCAGCCTGCCAGTGCAGAAGATGAGAGTTCAGTCCCTGATCTGGGAAGATCCCACGTGCACAACTAAGTCTGTGAGTCACAACTATTGAGCCTGTGAGTGCTCCAGTCCTTAAGTTGTAACAAGAGAAGCCTTGCCAGTGAGATGCCTCACACTGCAACCAAGAGTAGCCCCCTCTTGCCGCGACTAGAGAAAAAGCCCATGCAGCAAGGAAGACCCAGTAAATAAAAAAAATGATAAACTCATAGACAAAGGCTGGGAAGGATGCACATCAAAATGAGCCTCGTGAAGTAGATAACTAATAAGGACCTACTGTGTAGCCCAGGGAACTCTACTCAACACTCCGCAATGACCTATGTGGGAAAAGAATCTAAAAAAGAATAGACACATGTATATGTATAATTGATTCGCTTTGCTATACACCTGAAACTAACACAAAACTGTAAATCAATTATGCCTGCATGCTCAGTCGCTTCGGTCATGTCCAACTCTTTGAAACCCATGGACGGTAGCCCATCAGGCTCCTCTGTCCATGGGATTCTCCAGGAAAGAATACTGGAATGGGTGACCATGCCCTCCTCCAAGGCATCTTCCTGACCTAGGGATCAAGCCCGCATTGTAGGCGGATTCTTTATCGCAGTGCCATCCAGGAAGCCCTGTAAACCAACTGTGCTCCAAGAAAATTAATTTAGAGAAGTGATCCTCTGGGGAGCATGGTGGGATGGGTTGGATATCCAGGGGGTTTCTGCTTTGCATGTCGTATTTGGATCGTTTGCATTGAGAATATATTGACGTAGAGCTTTTGTAACTAAAATGTCGTTAGAAAGACAACCAAATCCTTACTCTAAACTCTTAGGCAAGCATGAGATGACAGTAGCAGCCTTTCCTGTGGGGTCTCAGCCACACCCTCCTGCTTTTTAGGCTCTTGGTATCCACCTTCTGTCTGGGCCCTTGCTGATGACCATGGGTTCTACGAGGTCAACCCCTATTGGCTGCTTCCCAAGATTTAACATGGGCTTGACCTGACCTCACCCAACAGCTCTCTCTGTGGCTGGTGATGCTCATCTCACTGAGGTCTCAGAGAGAGCTTCTAGGTTCCAGCTCTCCCGGTAGACCAGCTCTTGCTGCCTGGTGAGGCCCCGTTTCTCTTTGCCTTCCCTCCTTCCCCTCTTCTGTGGGGTGGGGGGTTGAGGTGAGGCAATATGACCCATCCTACTCCACCAGGTCTCTGCATAGCACCAGTGTGCCTCGCTCTCTCTTCCCTCGAGAGGCAGCCCTCCTCTCCTTGGCCTCCCGCCTGAGAAGTTGGGGGCAGCTGTTGCTTCTGTACTGATTCCAGAATCTCATTCCTGGGAGGTCTGGCCTGGGGGCACCCACACATCCATGGTGGGTACAAGGAGAAATCTGGGACACTCACGAGATCATGTTCTCCCACTGCCCCCAACAATCTAGCCAAGGAACATGCTAGCCCATGGCACTTTGGTTGTCCTGTCTGTAAGTTGAGATGATTGGTTCCGATGGTTTCTGACCCAGCTCCCAGCTCTGCCGGCCAGCATTTCATTGCATGCCTTTGTTGGCTCTCGCCTCTCCTTGGTGGCCCTTCGATCATCTTCCACTCCCAAGACTCTGTGGAGCAGACAGGGCAGCTCATGTTTCCCCCACTTTACAGCCTAGAAAACAAGGCTCTGAATTGACAAGGGTGCCCAAGTTTGTCCAGCTGGCACTGGGTCCCGGGCAGGTATTTGCATTCACAGTCTGTAAAGAGATTCGCCAAGAGTGAAAGCGTACCTGGGAGATAAGGGGAAAGGGACCTTCCTGGCAGAGGGCAGAGGGCAAAGAAGCGGGTGGGGCCTGATTTAGTTCAATGAAGCTGGAGGAAAGGGTGTGGAAAGGAAGGAGGAAGGCGGAATTGGGACACCTTTCCATCTCCTTATAAATTATCTGTATTAAATATCCCTCGTTGGGGAAGCCCTTCAGGCAGTGGTGTGCTGGTAAACATTTAACAACAATCCTTCAAACAAACAAAAACAAATCCAGCCTTCCTTTACAGTGATGACCACTCACTCCCACCATGGCCATTTTCAAGTTAGCAGTGTGGTCACTGAATCTCTGGTTAAGGTGCCCATGAGAGCCGCCTCCAGCTCACTCCTGGGTCACTAGCTTTTCAGTCTGCTCTTATACATCTGCTTGCTCCTCTGACTTAGCAACCGTGTCCCTGGTCACAGTGTTGAAATCATTTGTACAGAAGACTCCCACACGAGGTACAGGCACACCTGTCAAGCAGTATCGCAGGTGTCCTGAGGCGAGCTCAGCGAAGACAGAGGCCTCCCCTGGAGCAGAAGGGCAGAAGCTCACTTGATCTTGATTTTCAGTATGAATACAGACCATGAAAGCAGGGCCTCCCGACGCTTCTGACCTTCGGGGTTTTAAGCAGGAGGTGTCGGAAAAGTTACCACAGGGATAACCGGCTTGCTGCGGCCAAGCATTCAAGGTGATGTTGGGCGTTTTGATCCTTCGATCTTCCTATCATTGTGAAGCAGAATTCACCTGCATGAGACCTGTCAGTGTTTCAAGAGCCGTACTCATGTCTGATTACATGAGATAATGATGGCTAAGTGAATTAAATCTACTATTAAAATGTGTAAATGCACAGAATGTATTTGGAAGAGCTGTGGCCCCTGGAAATGCTGTGTATTGAAGGCTGTGTCTACCAGCTGACAAGTCACTTCCGGTCCCGCAGGAAGTGCTGATGGCGCTCAAGGACACGTCTCTTGAAGGACGATGAACTCCTAGCCCACATGAGCACGCAGCATCCACTTTTCTTATTCTGCTTGTTTGTACAAACCACTCCTTAACCCGCACTCATTTAGAATTCTATGCAACCTTTTGGTGTCATGTGGGAATACCCTCCCACTCGATCCTTCTGGATAAGGAGGGGCTCTCAAATCTGTTCTCTTAGTGAGCGGCATGACGGAGTCCGAGGAGGCCACACTGAGGAGATGAATTCGAATTCCAGTGGGGGCTCCACCAGTTTTCAAGCTGGGTTTCTGAATAAGTTGCTGCACCTCCCTGAGTCAAATTCTCTCATCTGAAAAAGGAAGATAATGACCCCGACTTGCTTAGGGTTTTACGAGACGAATAAATGAGTTTGGGAGTCTGGGCTGTTGTTCTCTTGGCTCCCTGTGCTCAGATCTGTGCTTCACCAGCCTCTGCCCTGCTTCACTGGTGCCTGGGAGGTGGACCTGAATGGCATTCCTTGCTTTCCACTTTCCCCTTGGAGTTTAGCCAAGGGGAGGCAGTGACAGAAGATTGAGGGGTATTCGGGGAGAGAGAGGGCTAACCACTCCCCCTGCTTTTGCTTGGGTTTTGGCCAATGGCTGCATCCCTCTCTGCATACTCCAACTCCACCTGTCGTGGTTGGTGGCTGATGTCCTTGGGCTCTGGCTTTCAGCTGAGGCTGAGGGCAGAGGATAAGTCACAAATGTCATTAGCTCCTGGGTGTCTCAAAATCCATTACTCTTTCCCTTACTCCCACCCAGACCTCAACAAATAGTCCCTTGGATAAAATATATTTTAAGTGTCCCAAGTGAGTCTGTCATCTGTTTCCTGCTAGTTCCTGCACAATGACAAACCTGGTGTCCGGGCACGTAAGAGGCACTTAATAGTTCCATTAGCAGCCACCCTTTATTATGGGCTTAGCTTGGCTAAGCACTATGCCAAGTGTTTCTTTTTCTTTTTTTTTTTTCACATGCATTGTATTATTTAATCCTCAAAATGACTTTATGTGGAAGGTACTAATTATTCTACCCATTTTGCAATTGAAAAAGTAGAGTTTAAAGTTAGTGATTTGCCAAGGTACCAGCTAGTGAGCAGGGGAGTCAAGTTTCAAGTTAGTTAATGTTAATTGCGTTATTATTTGTCATTGTTATTATTTAGTTGCTAAGTCATGTCTAAGTCTTCTGCGACCCTGTGGACTTTAGCCCACCAGGCTACTCTGTCCGTGGGATTTTCCAGGCAAGAATACTGGAGTGGGTTGCCATTTCCTGCTCCAGGAGATCTTCCTGACCCAGGGATCAAACCTGAATCTCCTGCATTGGCAGGCGGGTTCTTTACTACTGAGCCACCTGGGAAGCCGCTTTATTGGTGACCGGGGACCAAGTCCTGGACTCAGACCCTCGCTGCGGAGACTTGTACAAGGAGCTGCTTGGTCAGCATTTGCCAGGGGATGAGGCCGGCACTTGCTAGGCTTCTGTGTCATTTTTCCTGGCACTTCTCTCTGGCATTAGGGTCCCTCTCGCTTCCATAGCCCCTTGCCTCTTGTTCAGGGAGTGTCTCCAGGCCTCTCTCTGTTCCCAAACAAGCCCCAGTGGACGGAGTTTCCTTCATTACCTCTCGCCCATATTTCTATCCGCTCTGAGCTGCTGGAGCAGCCCCTGCCTGCTTCTCCACCCTCCTAGTCACCCACACCCATTGGTGTTTACAACATGTCTCCAGCATCTGCGAACTTCATTAGAGCCAGAGCTACACCCTCTTCCTGCTCATTGTGGCAGACGGTGCGTGAGGCCAGCCCCAACACAGCTCCCCAGGGTGCCTGCCAGACATTGCCCCCAGCCAAGGCCAGATCACCTTCCCTGGGGACCCCCAGCCAAGCGCTAACACAAAAGTCACTGCAGCAGAAACATTTCGAGGGGGGTATCAAGGCCGCAGTCTGTAATAGTTTGTGGCTGTGGTTAGCATGATTTGGACTGGCTTAGGAGGAGTATTAGTTTTCGAGTCAGCGTCATCTGCCACTTAATAGCTCTGTGATCTTGGCCCAGTTGCCTAACTTCTCTGAGCCTCAGGTTCCTGATCTGTAAAAATAAAGATAGATAGAGCTGCCGATTGAAAGTGCCTGGCACATCTTAGGTGCAAAATTTTTCTCTCTCTCCCACCTCTCCCCACCTGCTCTCCTAAAGACCACTTTGGGGGTACTAGCGAATAGTGTAGGATATGTTTGTCACTTGTTTATTTTCAAAGTGTTCTCTATTCGATGTGGATATGTTATCAGAGATTACAAGGATAATTATCCTCTTTTTATAGATGAATAGTCTAGGTTTCAGAGAGTTTAAAGTACTTTTGTCACGGTCACCCAAAGAACAGATTGGATTTGCAAATAGCTCTAATTTAGACTGACTCATTATTTTTGATTTTCTCTTGCCATTTTTTTAAGAATGAAAATAAACAACCCACTGATATAAACCAAAATGAAATAGCCTTTATTTCTTGTAAAAAGATAGCTGCCTTTGGTCTTCCCTCTTATTCTTCTCTATCTGGAGATTCTCCTGCCTAATCAGTTGTCATTTGTGGCCCCATCACTTCATTATCTAGTGCCCTGGATGAACTGAGCTTTCCAAGGTTTTTCTGAGATTTCATCTCTCAAGGCTGGGCTGCTGGAAGCCGCACCAGGGGTGGGCTGACACCAGAGGGGGTCCTTCCATAGGAAACAGTTCAGGACTTGGGACTGAAGATGGGATGACCAGGGTGATGAAATGAGTCTGAATTATCGTTCAGGTCATTATCGTTATTGTGAATCTTCTCCTTATTAAGCTCAGAAGTGACAAACGTTTAAAAGTGTTTTCTTTCTACAACATCCTTTTACTGAGAATTAAAAAAATAGAAACTTTGAGCTGTGA
Organism: Muntiacus reevesi; assembly: GCF_963930625.1. Taxonomy (NCBI): domain Eukaryota; kingdom Metazoa; phylum Chordata; class Mammalia; order Artiodactyla; family Cervidae; genus Muntiacus; species Muntiacus reevesi. Next base: position 28,417,833 of record NC_089258.1, read on the forward strand.
GCCAGCACGTACCACCTTATCCTGAGCTCCCTGCTGGCACGCTGGGTCTCACTGACCTCTGGACCCTTTGTTGGCCATTTCCCATAGTGCTTTGCACACAACAGTGAGCAAACATAATGATCACACATTTATTGAGGACTCTTCTCTGTATTACGCTAGATGCTTTCACGAGAAAAATGAAAACTCCTTGTCCCAGATTACACCAACAGTGGTGGAGGCTGGCTCTGAACCCAGTTGGACTTCTGACTCCATATTTGGTACTTCTTCCTCTACATCTCAGCTGTCACTCAAAGTCTCCCTCAATGATGGTTGTTGAGCAAGATTTAAAAGGTTTTTCTTTTAAAGGTTGCCAGCAGTGTTGTATATGCTTTTGGGGGAAGGAGAGTGAATGAAGAAGGCGTGATCCTTCTTCACAGAAAGAATTATAATGAACTTCAGCTGTCTGGGTGGTTCACTCGCCATGTGAGAGTAAAGAGGATCAAAGAGACCAATGTGTCACCATGGGAACTGTCCCAGTTTTATAATCATTTTTCAAAGGCCTGAACATATGAACACATGGAAAGCAGGGAAGATTCAATGAATGGGAAGTGATACAGGCTAATGATTCAAGCACAAATTTGGAAGAGGGAAAACAGAGTGTGGAGAAATATTTTGAGCAAAATTATAAATAGCTGCTCAACTCACTTTTCCAGGATGAGTAGCAATTGACTACAGGTGAGACGAATTATGGTCCTATGTCTGGAAAAGATGCATTGAGATGGTGCTTCTTGGCTGAAAGATACAATGATGGCTCTGCCCAAGGAGAAGTGAAAGAGCTTCTGGAAGGAGATAGGATGGGGGGTGAGATTTTTGAGGATGTTTGTCAGATGGTGAAAAATGGTCACAAATTATCCCCCACCCTAAATACATATCCCTTTGCATGTGGCTGCAATTTCTCTCATCAGGAGGTAGGATCTCCAACCCTGGAATCTGGACTTGACCATGTGCTTGTTTGTTCAGTGAGATACTAGCAAATGTGATGCAGACTGAGGCTGGAAAAATTCTTCAGATGGGGAGAGCCTTTCTTACTGTTCTTTGTTACACTGTGACTACCATGATATGAATAAGCCTAGGCCACCTGCTGGATGATGAGAGACACATGGTCCAGTTACTCCCATCAACTCCTGACCGATAGCCAGCCAGACATGTGTGAGGCTGTTGATGGCTAGTGGACCTCAGAAAAATGAGTGGGCCTAGCTGATCCCAGATGGAGCTGAGATGAGTCATCCCAGTTGGTCTTGGCTCAAACTTTTGACCCTTAGATTCATAAGCAAATAGATGGTTGCTATTTTGAGCTGCTAAGTTTTGGAATGATTTGTTATGCAGCAAAAACTAACTCATACATGGTATATGCAAAAGATTGCAAACACCAAGTGGGAAAATAAAAATGCACTCGATGCTGGTATAGAACAAGCTATTGCCCATGAACCAGATTCAGCCCCTCCCACCTGTTCTTGTAAATTAAGTTTTAATAGAACACAGACTCATTTGTTTACATAATGTCTATAGCTGCTTTTGTTCTATAATAGCAGAGTTAAGTAGCTGTAACAGAGACTGGCCAGTAAAGCCTAAGATATTTACTATCTGGCCCTTTATAGAAAAATTGAATGTAGGATGTAATATTAAATTGGACTTCCAGTATAAAACTTCACTCAAATAGAAGCAGATAAGTACATATTTTAAGAATTTCCTAATGAATATTATTAATTTTCAAGCTGTTAAAAAGCAACACATGCTCATTATAAAACAAATAAGGGACATCAGAAAAGATGGAAAGTCACATGTACATTTATTATTCAGAGATAACTTTATTGCAACTTTGGAACACATCCTTCCAAACACTTCTCTCTTCCTATATATTTTTTCTTTCTTAAAAAGAAATTGAACTACTCATACTTTTCCCACTTAATATGTTTTTAATATTATATTATAGAGCATATTAATAACATATGTTAATATCATAATTATATGATAATACTTAGGGCACTACATCTTTATTGTTAATGTTTTTTTTTTCTTTTATTTATTTATTTATTTTTTTATTGGTTGGAGGCTAATTACTTCACAACATTTCAGTGGGTTTTGTCATACATTGACATGAATCAGCCATGGAGTTACATGTATTACATGCAGTTTACACTGCAATCAGTTGCATAGTCTATCATATATTTATGGGCTTCCCCAGTGGCTCAGCAGTAGAGAATTTGCCTGCAGTGCAGGAGACTTAGGACACCTGGGTTCAATCCCTGGGTCAAGAAGATCCCCTGGAGGAGAGCTGGCAATGCACTCCTGTATTCTTGCCTGGAAAATCCCATGGACAGAGTAGCCTGGTGGGCTACAGTCCATGGGGTTGCAAAGAGTTGGACATGATTGAAATGGCTGAGTACATCACATATTGATACCTGATTCCTCATTGCTTTAAGATTTATTTTGCCTCCAATTTTTCAGCTGTGATTTTAAATCCTGCTGTGATTAAAGATGAACATATATACATACATATGTTTAACACACTTCTAGGAAGTCATCCCTGAGGCAGTATATAAAGAAAGTTTTATAGAAGTGTAATTTTGGTGTCAAAGTTTATCCACATTTAATTTTACATAAACAGCCTTCAGCTGTCTTCCAGAAACTAAATCAACTTACATCCTTGCCAATAATTGACTAAAGAAAATACATGCTTTTCACTTGCAAGGTAGACCATTTCATTTCCCAGAGCATGGAAGAAGGAGCTAGAGGAATCTACCTACATTTGACCTACAAGGAGGAACTGGGATAATCTTGGGAGAAAATGACCATGTCTTTAGAAGTTGTTAATTGTGCAGGGAGACAGTAAAGGTGCTCTTTGGTTGACTTGGGCTCAATAATGCTTTTTACAGGCTAAAATAATGAGCTTAGTCTAGACTGATGAAATGTCAATATAGATCTCAAATCCCACGTGTGTGCATGCTCACTCACTTAGTTGTGTTTGACTCTTTGCCATCCAATGGACTGTAGCCCACCAGGCTCCTCTGTTCATGGACTTCTCTAGGCAAGAATACTGGAGTGGGTTGCATGCCTTTCTCCAGTGAATCTTCCCAACCCAGGGACTGAACCTGTGTCTCCTGCATTGGTAGGAGGATTCTTTACCTCTGAGCCATCTTGGAAGCCCTATCAAGTCCCTCATCTGGGCTCAAGTAAGCAATAGTATTAATAGAGAGTGGGGACTCAGTGACTTCACAAAATGTGTGAAAGAGACCAGATAGGACTTCAGTTGTTAAATATTTTTGCTGTTATTAGCACATCAATTGTAATTCGGTGAGGTGTGGTACAGTCAAAGCTTATCTCACATTTGACACTTGACATTTGGAGGTGGTTGTGATTCTACTCTGGGCAGGAGAGACCGTATTCATAGCACTGTATTCCATTCTGGCTCCTGGACCTTCTGGGGATCTAGGTCACCTCTGGTTAGGGATTTCTGAAGATGGGAACCAATATGGCAAGGGATCTTAGTTCATTTCATATGAAGAAATTTTGAAAGAATTGGGAAGGCTTAGCATAGAAAAGAGTTAGGAAGGCCTCAATTCAGTTCAGTTGCTCAGTCGTGTCCGACTCTTTGAGACCCCATGAACCGCAGCACGCCAGACCTCCCTGTCCATCACCAACTCCCAGAGTGCACCCAAACTCATGTCCATCGAGTTGGTGATGCCATCCAACCATCTCATCCTCTGTCGTCCCCTTCTCCTCCTGCCTTCAATCTTTCCCAGCATCAGGGTCTTTTCCAATGAGTCAGCTCTTCCCATCAGGTGGCCAAAGTATTGGAGTTTCAGCTTCAGCATCAGCCCTTCCAATGAACACCCAGGACTGATCTCCTTTAGGATGGACTGGTTGGATCTCCTTGAAATCCAAGGGACTCTCAAGAGTCTTCTCCAACACCACAGTTCAAAAACATCAATTCTTTGGCGCTCAGCCTTCTTTATAGTCCAACTCTCATATTCACACATGACCACTGGAAAAACCATAGCCTTGACTAGACGGACCTTTGTTGACAAAAAAATGTCTCTGCTTCTTAATATACTGTCTAGGTTGGTCATGACTTTCCTTCCAAGGAGTAAGCATCTTTTAATTTCATGGCTGGAATCACCATCTGCAGTGATTTTGGAGCCCAGAAAAATAAAGTCAGCTACTGTTTCCACTGTTTCCCCATCTATTTGCCTTGAAGTGATGGGATCCCTAACTTTATTATTTAAAAAATCATACAATTGTATATCCTCAATGCAAAAAAAATAAAAAAGAACACAACCAACAAGGGTAAAGAAGAAAGGGAAATCACCCTGAATTGTATTATCCAAGAGAATGCCATTAACATCTTGATGAACCTGCTTCTAGACAGTAGTTTGCAAATTTGTACACATATAGTATATATACAGTTTTATATGAAAGATATCAAATTAATTTTTTCTCCCTCAACAATGCATAATACACATATATCATGTCAGTTTGGTCATCATATTTAATCACTGTTTAGAATTTCATTGTATGTATCTACCATAAAAAGTTATATAACCAATTTCCTATTGATAGGATTTTAGTTAAATATTTTTGCTGTTACAAGCACACAGTTTGATCAATGTTCTTGACTTATTATTCACTTGGCTAGTTATCTTCTTAGAATAAATTCCTAGAAGCAAAACTTTTGGGTCAGAATATTTGTACACTTAATATTTTGATGCCACTAAACTGTCTTCCAGAAAGATTGAACCAATTGATACTCTGTGATGATCTTGCTTTTTAAAAAATTAATTAATTAACTTTTGGCTGCACTAGATCTTTATTGGTGCATGTGGGTTTTCTCCAGCTGTGGTGTGTGGGTTTTTCATTATAGTGCCTTCTCTTGTTGCAGAGTACAGGGTCTAGAATGCGCAGGCTCAGTAGTTGTGGCTGCCCGGCTTAGTTGCCCTGAGGCATGTGAGATCCTCCCAGACCATGGATCAAACCCATGTCCCCTGCATTGGCAGTCAGATTCTTAACCACTGGACCACCAGGGAAGTCTGATCTTGTTTTCATTTACATTCCTTAGGTTACTTTGGCAAATCTGAATATTCTTTCATAGGTTTAGTACCCTTACATTTCCTACTTTATGGATCACCAATTAATATCCTTTGCTTATTTTGGGGAATAAATTTGTATGAGTTCTTGGTAGATATAATAATACTTTGCCTTTCATACATGTTACACACACATTTTCCCCTTGAATGTGCCAATTGAACTACTTTATGGTGGCCTGTTTGTTTTGGTTGATTGTTTTTGCTTACTCAAGTTTTCAATTTTTATGTAGCCAATTCTATTTCTTTCTTCCATCCTTGAATACTTTTAATGGCTGTCATATGGAAGAGGATTAGACATTTACTCCATGTATGCAGAAGACAGAACCAGTCTAACAGGAGAAAAGCTGCAGCATGGCAGATTTCAGCTAAACATAGTAAACAAGTTTCTTCCAATGAGAACTGTCAAATGTGGAATGTGCTGCTCAAAGGTAGTGAGAGCTCCCATAATTAGGGGCTTTTAGGCAAGAATTCCAGGACCACCTGACAGTGATGCTGCACAGGATGAGGCCAGATGGCGCCTAGTGTCCTTAATTATGTACAAGGCAGATTTTTTAAAATGGGATAACAATATTTTAATTTTACTCATTTTTCCCAGAGAATTTTTTTCCCCCCAAAGCTATAGCACCATCTAAAATCTGGGCTTTCCAAGAGCACCTGGACACCAGTTGATAATGGCAGAGCTGGCAACACTCAGAATAGTTCTGAACCCCAGATTATTATGAGAAAGCATACCAGGAGAATGTTAGGGATCATGTGGTTGTCGTTCATGACTTTTACTTTCATCACCATGCATCACCTTGTAGCCACAGAAATGTTCATGAAACCACATGAAGCCCATAGGAGCTGATTTCCTACAGCTGGGAATGCAGATGGGTTTGGGCAGAGCTGACTTCCTAGAACAGGTCAAGTCCAGGCCGTGCTAAGTCCTATGTTAGCACCAGGCCAACGTGGTACCGGACAGGGTTGAAGAAGCAATCTGGAGACTTCCCTGGTGGTCCAGCTGTTAAGAATCCACCTGGCATGTAGGGGACACGGGTTCGATCTGATGCCCAGTTCGGGAAGATTCCTAATGCTGTGGGGCAACTGAAGCCTGTGTGCCTAGAGTCTGTGCTCCACAACAAGAGAAGCCACCACAATGAGAAGCACACGGCCCACGTGCAGCAATGGAGAGTAGCCCCTGCTTGCTGCAACTAGAGAAAGCCCGCATAGCAGCAAAGACCCAGGGCAACCAAAAGTAAATAAATAAAAACAATATATAATGAACCCCTACCATGCGCAAGGCATTGGGAATTCAGTGATAAACTGGAAAGATAGCAGCTCACAGCCTGGAGAAGACAACTGGAAACCATTATGACAACAAGTGTGTGCTCAGTCGCTAAGTCGTGTCTGACTCTTCGCAACCCCATGGACTGTAGCCCACCAGGCTCCTCTGTCCATGGGGATTCTCCAGGCAGGAATATTGGAATGGGTTGCCATGCCCTTCTCCAGATCTTTGCAACCCAGGGACTGAACCCAGGTCTCCCACAATGCAGGTGGATTCTTTACCATCGAGCCACCATGGAAGCCCGGTGAAAACATAGGGTAGTAAAATTACTGATGTACAGTGTGGTTTGGTCGCTCATGGTCATGGCATCAACATTTGATCCAGGGGATCAGGAAAGGCCTTCTGGAAAGACTAAAATTAAGTAGAGACTTAAAGAAGGAGGAGTTGACTAGAGAAGAAAGGATCAGAGGAGAGAAAAAAGATAGTGCCAACCTAAGTTTCAGGGGAAAGAGAAGCTTGTACAAGGGACCAAAACCAGAGAGAAATGTAAATTTACACATCTCCTTAGTTGTACAGGGATGCTTCTGATGAATGTGATGTAGTGAAAAGAACCAAAGTTTAAAATAACGGGCCAGGTGTTTGGCTCTTAGCCCTGCTAGTTCTTGGCTATGTGATTTTAGCGACTAGCCTATCCTAACCTCAACTTTCTCATCTGTGAAATGGGTATAATGATATCTATTAACATGTCACAGGATTATTCCGGGAATACTTCTGAGGATGAATTAATATAAAATTGGCCAGCATCGGGCTAGGTTTTATTTTATTTTAGTGTTTTTAAAATTAATCTATTTATTTATTTCTTTTTGGCTGTGCTGGGTCATTGTTGCTGTGCATATACCTTCTTCAGTTACAAGGTCTCTCCTCATTCCAGTGCAGGAGCTTCTCATTTTGGTGGTTCTCTTGTTGTGGAGCAGGGGCTTGTGCCACCTGGGCTTCAGTAGTTATAGAACTTGAGCTCAGTAGTTATGGCACATGGGTTTAGTTGCTCTGCGGCGTGTGGGATCTTCCCAGACCAGGGGTTGAAGCTATATCCCCTGCATTAGCAGCTGGATCTTTAACCACTGGACCACCAGGGAACTCCAGGGCCAGATTTTAAATATCCTAAAGCCTATTCTTAAAGCTGTTGACAACCAAAATCTCTTTCTTTTACCTAGCCCCAAGCTTTCTTGCTGTCCGTGGATACATATCAACTAGGTGAATTCAGCAGGTTTTTATTTTCCTAGTTCCTACCATGGGTCATTGTGAATTCAGGCACTGTGGAAGATGAAACAAGTATGAGGCAGAGAGCTGAACTTGGAATTTTGTCAGGAACAGAAGGCTAGTCTAAAGTGGTGTCTGTCTTCTGCAATGTCTGTGTGTCTTCACCTCCATCTAGTCCGTGAGCATATAAAATAGGATCCATAAAATAGGTCTTCTCCTCATTGCCGGTGATAAGATTCCCAAATGCCTCATTGAGGAGGTATTCAGTGAATATTAGTTAAAAGAACCAAAGGAAGTTTGAGAACTCAGGTCAGAATTTAAAGAGTAGTAAACACATGGTGCAGATCAGAAGGCTTATCTAGGAAAACTTGTGTAGATCATGTTGGATTTATAGAGGTAAGTTGGAATGTTCCACTTTTGTAGATACTGCCAAAGAACTTTCAAAGTGGTTGTTCCATTTTATTCTCCCACCAGTGACGTATGAGAAATCCAGTTACCCTTCATCCTTGCTTGATACTGCCAGTCTTTTAAATTTCAGCATCTATGGTGGGGGAGCAGTTCTATTTCATCATAGTCTAAGTTTGCACTTTTTTAATGACTAATGATTTTGAGCTTTTTTTCATATGATCATTAACCATTTAAATATCCTTTCTGTGTAGTGTCTGTTTAAGTCTTTTGCTCATTTAAAAAAGTGTTGGCCGTCTTTTTCTTATCAATTTGGGGGAGCTCTTTATATATGAAGGATACACTCCTTTGTGGGCTATATCTACTGCAAACCTCTTCCCTCAGTGTGTGGCTTGCCCTTTTTCTCTTCATGACTGCTTTTAATAAAAGAAGTTCTCATTTTCATAAAAAGAAGTATGCCATTTTTTCTTTCAGGGTTGGTGTTTTGTGTGTGCACTGTTTAAGAAATCTTTACTCTAAGATCATGAAGACATTCTCCCACTTGTTCTTTTCTAGAAGTCTTTAGTAAGCTTTTATTTTGAAAAAAATTTCAAGCCAACAGAAAAGTTGTAAGAATAGTAAAATAATTCATACATGCCCTTCAGTTAGATTAACCAACTAAGCATTTTTTAAATGAACTAGTTTTTCCTAAAAAAAAAAAAAGAAAGGCTGCATATAGTTGAAAATATCCGGAGTCCTGAAGCATAATGAAATAACAAGTAAATCTTTAATTGTGCTGATCAAGTCCTCCTCTCTAAAGGCAATCACTATTAACAGTTTTTAATACAGGCTTATAGATATTTTCTGTAGATATACATCAACATATTGAGTGTCCTTTTAGTAATTTATCCAAAGGGACATATTAAAAAGGCTGTCCTGGATGTTGATATTTTACTTAACAGTGTATCTCAATGACCTTTTCCATCAGCCTCTGTGGAAATGACCATACTCTTTTTAAGGGCTGCAGATGATGGCTTTGTATTGAAAGCAATTTATCATTTAAAATTTAAAGCTACTGATCTCTCCTGAAGGGATCAGTTAAGTTGTGTTTAGTCTTTTCTTATCACAAACAATGCTATAATAAACATCCTCATGCACAGGACTTTGTGGGAGTGAGCAGCGAATGGCTTGTTCTAAGGGCATGAGTGTTTACCATTCTCTTAGTTCTGGCCAATTTACCAGAAGACTTTTTTTGGTTCAAAACCTCCAGCAGCATGTGATGGGAACTGTCCTCTCTCTGCAGAGGTAAGATTTAAGGAAGGAGAGAAGAGGAAAGGGAACACTTACAATGGAAGAACAGCATAAAAAAAGGTTCAGGGCTGTTTCTTAACCTCGGCATGACTGACATTTTTGGCTGGCTCTTTCTTTGTGGTGGGGGCTGTCCTGTGCATTGCAGGGTATTTAGCAGCATCCCTGGTCTCTACTCATTAGAAGCCAGTAACAAGCTGTCCTCCCCCAACCTGGGGGGAGGACAACCTAATGTCTCCAGACTTTGCCAAATGTTCCATGTGGGGCAAAATTTCCCTAGGCTGAGATCCAAGACTTGGAAGAAGGAATGTTTCAAAGGCCAGGAGCTCCAGGCCTTGCACCTAAGTTACCATACTAAGGACCCATGACCAGGCCCCAGTTCCAGGAGGTTCTTTCCTACTGGCCAGAGAATAGATGGTTGGATGGCATTATTGACTCAATGGACATGAGTTTGAGCAAACTTTGGGAGATGGTGATGGACAGGGAAGCCTGGTGAGCTGCAGTCCATGGGGTCACAGAGAACCAGACATGGTTGAGCAACTGAACAACAAACCACATACTCTAGGGGTGACCCTCTCTAGAAGGTCATGGCTCATTCATTCAAGCAGTCATTCAATGAGGTTCATGCCTTCAGGTGACCCTCCATGAAGAATGCATGTGTGTGTGAGTGTGTGTATGTGTGTAGTGAGCACAGCATGGAGTTACACACTTCAGGGCTTTCCAGGGTTTATCAGGGGAGTGACCTGTTTCTTTCCTTGAATATCTCGTAGTGGAATAAGAGCCACATTATGGAAACTCCCACCATTTTGTGTGTCTTTGTTTGGTGAGGTGAGAAAGTCACAGAACCACCTCTCTGCCTCTTAATTAACAGTGAATATCTCAGGGGTGGAGCTTCCAGCACACACGGGTTGCTCATGACCTCGGGTCTCATTTGAGTCTGGCAACAGCACATGAGAGTCTTGACCCCCATCTGCAAACGAGGAGACCGAGGTTCCGGGAGTGAAGTGGACGCCGGGGATCCCTCAGGGTTCCAGGGCACTTCTCTTGCCATCACTGTGCTCCAAGGGGCTGGTCAAGCTGGCTTAGCGACTGGATTCCTGAAAGCACAGTAGGGAGCCATTTGAAGCTGTTTTCATCATTATTTCCATCATCTGCTGAACCTCAGATTAGGCTCTCCGTCATTGTCCTCTCTCTCCTTACATTTTGGTTTATTTTTGGAAGTGATACCATTCGCTTTCTTTCAGGAACCTCTCTGCTGCGTTTGTAGCCACACCCAGGTGTAGAGGTCATGGTGGGACCTTCAGGGAACATATGAGTGCCTCTTCCGGCCCAGTTTCCTGATGGGTGAGATGATACCCCTGTTCTCACATTCTGCAGGTTTTGGTGTGTTATTGTTAAGTTCTCTCCTTGGGAAAGATTGCTTACTAATTCATAGTAATAAATACCAGTGAATATGTAACTTCAGCTTCTAATGAAGTACCTAGTGGATAGCTTATGCTCAGTAAATATTTGTTGAATGACAAAATGTCTAAGCACATGGATACCTCAGAGCAGTGACACCTGGGCCAGTAGGGAAATTGCCTGAGTCCTTGGCCTCGGAGGCTCCTGATCTTTGGAATGCCACCCCCAACACTGTCCAAGAGCCCTAGTGATTAGGATTGGCCAGAGTTAGCAATGCTTTCCAGAGTGCTTAGACCCAGCACTCTGGACCCAGCTTGAACCCACTTTGCCAAGGTCACCATCTTTCCCCTTTGGCATGCATTCCAACCTTCTACCTGGTGCATGCACTGATAGATATCCCAGAGGAGCCCCAGGCCTTGCACCTAAGTAACCATCTCAAGGACCCATGACCAGGCCCCAGTTCCAGAAGCATCTTGCCTGCTGCTCAGAGAGCATTTCTTTTGTAGGATCACACAAAATTGGACTCTCAGAATGATGCTGAGTCAGTGATTTGGGTTGCCTCAAATTGTTTGTATATACAGAGGACCCATAAAAATATTTGCATGGGCCTCCACATACATATCCTAGGGGTAACCCTTTCTAGAAAGTCATTGTTCATTCATTCAAACAGTCATTCAACAGAGTTCATGCCTTCAAGTGACCCACCAATGAAGTGCATAATCTCTATGAAAAGTGCTATGCTATTTAATAATGATAATTATCAGCAGTATGAACATGTGTATGGGACCCCAGACAAAAAAGTGGTTAATTCAGCCAGGCCATGGTGTAAAGGCTCAACATAAGGGAGATTTCCTTCATGGAGGTGAAAGCATTAGGTTTGACAGAATGGCTAGTGTTTTTCCAGGAGGCTGTGCCATATTCACAGAAGAAAAAATAACCCTGTGAAACTAAAGGACATGGTAATGGCTGGTGAAAGATGGCGGATGAGCTGGAAAGGAAGGTGGGGCCATAACATGAAGGATCCTGTCACTGGGCTGAGCTTTCGGAACCTCGTTTCTGCAGAAAACGCAGAGTCATGCAAATGCTTTTCATTTCTTCAGGGAAGAGAAGGCCAGATAAATAGTCTGGAGAGTTCCTCCCAGTATCTGGGAGGGGGTGAGAAGGGAAGAAAGGAGACCCTTCTAGAAGCTCCAGGTAGGAGGCAACCAACACCCGACTAAAGGTGGGAGAAGGAGGGGCTGTAAAGACACAGCCGGTTGGTCCCCAAACCCTGAGAAACGAAGGGAGTCAGAGTCAGTCTCTCTTCTCGGGGCAGCTTGGCTATTTGAGGAAAAGAACTGTCTCCGTTCTCCCTCTCCTCCTCTCTTCTCTTGTCTCTCCCCGTCTGATGAAACAGGACAGGGTGTGGAAACAAGAATCTCTCCTTGGGTGTGAAGGAAGCTGAGATCAGCGGCCTTTTAGACAGTCCACCCTCCAGAAGACTTTTCCAGAAAATCCTGCAGTGCAGAGAAAGTGATCACTTCCAGCCTGCACGGAAGGCCTCCCTAAGCCTTCGGGGTTTATCTGGAGGGGCGTCGGGTGGGCTTGTCAGATGCCGTCACAGGGGCACCAGGCAGGGAGGCCAGCTCCCGCAGCGCCTAGGGAGGGGGTCTGCGGTCTCTGCTTCGTGGCCTGGTTCCCCCCCCCACCCCATCCCCCAGCCTGCCAGGAGCGTGGCTTAGTCCTCCTCCCCCTCGCCTGCCTATGGATCCCCATCAGGACCTGTTGCATCTCTGGAAATGACCTCAGTCAGTAGAATATTTGTTCTTTTTGGCTTTTCAAACAATGTCCTCGTTTTGCCAGAGGAAAAGGGAAAGAGGCTCTCCAAACGAGCTGGCCACCCTTTGTTCTGGGCCCATAAATCTGGCGCGAGCACATGTCCGGCCTCCCCCCCCCCGGCATCTTTGTCCCCGCTGCTGATTAATAGGTCAGAGCTAACTTTAAACTGGCATTTCCTGACCAGCCCAGCTCCCTGCCCCCACCCTGCCCACCCCGTCCCTCCAAACCCTCCGCAGTTGAGAACCTGATTTCACAGCACCCCAAAGCCTCCTTCTCCCTCAGGGATCCCCAGGAAGCAGCTCTAACTTTGGCCAAAGACATCTGGGAGGTTCAGGATGCGGCCGGATGGAGAGCTGAGGCTGAGGGGTGGGTGTGCAGCTGGGTGGGTGTCTTCTCAGTGTATTTGTGCCCCCTGGGCCCAGCCAGGCTCGGAGGATTCACCTGAACACCTTCAAAGGGGCCGTGTGGAGAGAGGGTGTGTTGATAATATACGGCAGTTCTGTGTCATAGAAGAAAGGCTACTGGTGTGGAAAGGTGATCTTCACGTTGATCTAATAAAGCAGGGTAGAAAAGCTGAGCTATCTAGTCACATAGTTTATATATAACTATGTTTTACTTAGGGCTTCCCTCGTGGCTCAGTCAGTAAAGAATCTATCTGCAATGCAAGTAGACCCGGGTTAGAACTCTGGATCATGAAGATCCCCTGGAGAAGGAAATGGCAACCCACTCCAGTATTTTTGTCTGGGAAATCCCATGGACAGAGGAATCTGGTGGGCTACAGTCTATGGGATCACAAAGGAGTTGGACTCAACTTAGCAACGAAACCATCATCAACCATGTATTACTTGCTTAACAAGGAAGTGAAATATATATATTACATATAAATTCCAGAATATGAGTGCATGCATGCTTAGTTGTGTCCGTCTCTTTGCGACCCCATGAACTGTAGCCTGCCAGGCTCCTTTGTCCACAGGATTCTTCTCTAGGCAAGAATGCTAGAGTAGGTTGCCATTTCCTCTTCCAGGGGATCTTCCCCACCCAGGGATTGAACCCACATCTCGTGAGTCTCCTGCATTGGAGGCTGATTCTTTACCACTGAGCCACCTATACCTATCTATATCTATATTGCTGTGTATGTGCTAAGTCGCTCAGTCATGTCCAACTCTGTGACCCCATGGACCTCCTCTGTCCAGGGGGTGGACAGCTTATGCGACCAGGCTCCTCTGTCCATGGAATTCCCCAGGCAAGAATACTAGAGTGGGTTGCCATGCCCTCCTTCAGGGGATCTTCCTGACCTGGGGATGGAACCCACGTCTCTTACATTTCCTGCATTGGCAGGCAGGTTCTTTATCACTAGCGCCACCTGGGAAGCCCCTCTATATTTATATCTGTATCTACATCTCAAAACTGGCTTCAATTTTGTGAGTTGTCCTTGAACTCTGGGATAATCTCCAGCATCTCTGCAGTGACTATAACCTCCAGCTTGTCAAGAACCCAGTTAAGGGACTTTCCAGGTGGTCCAGAGGTTAAGACTCCGAGCTTCCACTGCAGACGGCACAGGTTCCATCCTGGTTAGGGAAGTTCCACATGCTGTGCAGTACAGCCGAAAAATAAACAAGTTAAAAAAGAACCCAGTTAATAAGAATTCAAAGGCATTTCCAACTTAGCCAATCTGGCTGAAAGGCAGCTCATCTAACAACAGCTTATGCATGTTGAAAACCTCCTGACATCAGACTGCAGCTGGGGGAGGTTGAAGTCACTCACATCAGTTCATTCAGTCAGAGGTCTCAACTGTCAGTATTTCCCCCATCCTACAGAGGACAGCAAAGTCAGAAGAGGATAAGAAGTCATACAGTCATACAGCTAGGAAGGCAGAGTGGAATGCCAGTGCCTGTGTTTCTGATACCAGTGGCTGTGTTCTTTCTTATATTCTGCTTCCCTTGTTGCCAGTTTGGGGTTCAGAAAGCAGTTACCATGTAAAAATCTCCGGAAGCTTAGCAAGAGCCCTCCTGCAAGTCCTCGCCTGGTACTAATAGCAGGGAGGTCAACTCTGCAGGCTCAGAGGTTCTCTTAAACTCAATAACTTTCTCTGCTTTCACTTGGGGTCTGAGACCAGTGTACACCACTGGACTCCAGAGTCTTGCAAGGTAGCAGCATCAAGGATAATAAAAATGTACAGAGTGAGTGAATGAAAGTCGCTCAGTCGTGTCTGACTCTATGCGACCCCATAGACTGTATGTACTCTTTGAGGCCCCATAGACTGTAGCCTGCCAAGTTTCTCTTTCCATGGAATTCACCAGGCAAGAATACTGGAGTGGGTAGCCTACCCCTTCTCCAGGGGATCTTCCTGATCCAGGAATTGAACCAGGGTCTCCTGTACTACAGGCATATACTTTACTGACTGAGCTACCAGGGAAGCCCTAAAATGTACAGGGCTTATGGCCAATTTCTCTGCTTTCCCCACATTCTCAGCTGATCTGGAAAACAGATTCACTATAAATAAACAGGACCTTGGTGCATCCAACAGAAATAAACAATGCCTGACATCGAGCAAATCTAATCTGGATCACCCTAAATCCTGGCTTTGTGAGGCCCCAATGCCTTCCACATTTCAACAATTATTCTTTTGGAATACATACAGTTTAATCCAGACTGGTTCTGGGCCTCCCCATGCCAGAGGCTAGCTGCATGGTCTTAAAAACCCTCCCACTGTGATCCATTTCATTATCTGTAAAACAAAGATAATAAAACTCGTTACATGGAATATGTGAAATTTGATGAAGGTAAAGGACATGATAAGATCTCTGGCCTGTGGTAGCTATTAATACTAAAAATATTTGTTCCTTTTCTCTCTTTCCTTTGCTATTGATTTACTTATATAAAAATGTAGCTATTTTGCTTTCTTGGTCTCTTAAAAAATATTTCCATCCATCCTGGACTTTGATTGTCCTATGTCCTAGGAGTAACTCAGTCGTGTCTGGCTCTTTGTGATCCCATGGGCTGTAGCCCACCAAGCTCCTCTGTCCACAGAATTTTTCAGGCAAGAATGCTGGAGCGGGTTGCCATTTCTTACCCCAGGGAATCTTGCCAACCCAGGGATTGAACCTGCATCTCTTGCATCTCCTGCATTGGCAGGTGCATTGTTTACCACCAAACCACCAGGGAAGCCCCCATGCTATACTTAATCTTAGCCAAAGGACCAATTCCGTAATGATACTTCCAGCGTTTCACATATGTTTGCTCTTCCTGACAGCAAACCCCCAGGATAGAATATTCTTCCACTTTGAAACACAGCAAATTGAAGCTGGAGAGGCAGAGTGGCTAGACTGAAATCAGAAAACTACTACAGACAGCTTGAAACCCAGGCCTGTCCATCTACCTCCCCTGCCTTCCCTTGTAGGAAGCACTTAGAATGGATGGAAGTCCCTTGCAAAGTGGCCTTCAATGTCAAGGCCATTGGCTCTCTTTCTCTTATTATTGTCTCTTTCATATGTGACTGTTCTGTGGGCCATGTTCAAATGTCCAGTAAACCCAGAGGGTCCAGGGACCCCTGTGATTAGAGTCAGTCTCTGGATGGGGATTTGGCAGGGTGGTACTTTTCACAATGATTACATCCGAAAGAGAATAAAGTCTGCCCATAGGAGTGCCCGATCCTGCCCGTTGGTCATGCCCCCCTCCACCACTGATAAAGTTGTAGAGGATGTTTGGGATAGGTGTTCTTTCTTGACTCTGGAAATGAAACTTTGCCATGTTTAGCTGTGGACACATCTGCCAAAACAGCTGCGCATGTTACACAATTGTGATTCCCACCCGCTAGCTCAGGCCTGGCTGTGGGCAGAGGACACCATCACTTTTCTTGCTCAAGGATAAGCTGCGGTGATGAAAATAGGCTTTCCCTCCAGCCCACCCCAACCCAAGCAAGAGCAGAGAAGTGGTTCTGCTCAGTCTGTGGGAGGGATCCCCTGGGATGTGGGTGGCAGAGTGAATCCTGCGTTCATAGTCAGAGAAACCCAGGTTTCAATTCCAGCTCTCAATCTGAACTTGCTCAGCTTCTGCTTTCTCCCTGGAGAAGCAGAGACAAGACCATGACTTGTCTCTGGTGAGGAATAGGAGGCAAGGTTTATATCAGAGCCTGGTACTGCAGACTTTGTTTATCAACTCATTTCATCCTCACCACAAACCCTATGAGCAGACACTATCATTATCTCCATTTTGCAGAAGAGGAAACTGAAGCAGAGGGAGATTATGTAACTTGCCCAAGGTCATGTAGTAAGCGAACTGGGATTCCATCTGGGGTGTCTGTGTTCTTATCTAGGATTCCACACTGCCTCTCACTACAGGACATGGTAAGCCCTCAAGGCCCCGTATACATGTTCTCTTGTCAGAACAGGATCTGTCCTACGAGAGCTGAGACATGAAATTCAAATATAAGCCAGAGTGGAAATCCATAAAGTCACTTTAAAAAGAGTCTCCCAGAACAGTAGGACTTGTCAATATCAGGATTGTGGTAATTACATTTTAGAAGAAACTCTATGAAGGTAGTTTTACCATCCATGCTTTATGGAAGGTCACAGCGGTACCTGGGCAGAGCTCATCCTGGCATCATCCGAGCCAGTCTTAGGTGATAGACCTTACAAGTTACGACTCCAAGGACACAACTTTCCTCATTGAGTCCATTTGCCAAGGGGAACAGAATGTCTGATGAGAAGGACTTGAATTTCTAGTCGACCTGACTCTCCTTATAAATGAATGCACCGACAATCTGGCTTTCACATCCATCTCTTTGTGTTTGGTTGATATGAATCTTCCATGAGACACTATTTCTTTTGTAATTAAATCAGGTTTCTGATTGCAACAATACTGATGGACCTAGAGATTATCATATTAAGTGAAGTAAGTTCGAGAAAGACAAAGATCATGTGATTTTGCTTACATGTGGAATAGAAGAAAATAAAAAATTAACTTATTTACAGAACAGAAACAGACTCACAGACTTAGTAAACAAACTTGTGGGCAGCGGTGAGGGATAAATTAGGAATTTGGGATTAACATGCGCACCCTACTATATACAAAATAGATAACAACAAGGACCTCCTGTATAGCGTGGGGAACTCAATACTCTGTTAACAACTTATATGGGAAAAGAATCTGAAAAAAATAGACATATGTATATGTACAAATGAATCACTCTGCTGTACATCTGAAACTAACAAAATACTGTAAATCAACTATGTGTGTGTGCTCAGTTGCTCAGTTGTATTATGTAAGTACAACAGTCCTTCTCATTCTCCTATCTTCTTCTGCCAACCGTAGGGATGGTCAGGCCTCCATGGTCTGACCAAGCTCTAATGAGGTCCATGGGTCCCCATCTCCGATTGTTGAGTCTCTCAGTGTGGTTTATAATGTGTCGATATAAACTCACATACTCACATACAGACAACTGCTCACATACAGCTGTCATGGTGGGGGTGGGAGGCCTGGAGGGAGAGCTATTGGGTCACTCAATTGTGTCTGACTCTTCGCAACCCCACGAACTACACCAAACCAGCTTCTTTGTCTTTCACCATCTCCCGAAGTTTGCTCAAACTCATGTCCATTGAGTTGGTGATGCCAGCCAAACATCTTATCCTCTGTCACCCCCTTCTCCTCCTGCCTTCAGTCTTTGCCAGCATCAGTATCTTTTCCAAAGAGTCAGCGCTTCACATCAGGTGGCTGAAGTATTGGAGCTTCCGTTTCAGCACCAGTCCTTCCAGTGAATATTCAGGGTTGAATGTTCAGGAGGGAGGGTAGCTATGTGGAATTTTGACTGTGTCTGTCAACACTGTAATCCCAGCAACCCTACCTAAGGGATCTAATGGCTGGGGATGGTGTTACAGTGCACAGACCTGTGGAAGTCATCACCACAGTGGCGAAAAGAGCAGTGGTCTCAAGTCAAGTAGCTGTGTGCTTGCTGGGGACACACAGAGGTGTATTGTTTCAAAGGCTGCGGAGAGGGGGGTGAGTCTCTGTTCACTGACTTGGAAGGTGGTCCAAGGTCTACTTTGAAGTGAAAGCAAAATTCGGGCTTAAGAGCATTCTGTAGAGTGGAATTCCATTTTTGGTATAAAAGATTATACATGTTGTAAAGTCATAGAGAAACACCTAGAAGAAGATGTACACTTAACTGTGTTTTTGTTTGCTTTTTTTTTTTAATTTAACAATTCAGTGCTAACTTCGCTCAGGACAGAGAGAGGGTGGGAGATGAATTTTTTAAAAAAAATTTATGGAGTATATGTCTTTCATTTTTTCTTTCTAGTTAGTTTCTGTAGATTCCTTCTTTTTTTTTTCCTTGATGTATTTCTATATTGTGTCAACTACAAATTGGCACTTACCAAGAACCTTGCCATGGAGAAGGCAATGGCACCCCACTCCAGTACTCTTGCCTGGAAAATCCCATGGACAGAGGAGCCTGGTAGCCTACAGTCCATAGGGTCGCAAAGAGTTGGACATAACTGAGTGACTTCACTCATTCACTCACTCACTCACTCAAGAACCTTGCCAACAGCTGAACGACAAAAGGCATTTGCCATCTGCCTCTACTGAGACTGAACCCCATGCTGCTACAGCTATTGACTTTCAACAAACCCTGAGGGAGTTCATGGTGCAGTGAGGCCCTCTGTGCTCCAGGGAATCTGGTGGGACAGGTCTTTAGATAGTTGGATGTTTTTAGGAACAGATTTTAGGATCTCAGTGCTTGCATCTCTGTGAGTGAAAGTGAAAGTGAAAGTTGCTCAGTTGTGTCTGACTCTTTGCAACCCCATGGACTATACAGTTCATGGAATTCTCCAGGCCAGAATACTGGAGTGAGTAGCCTTTCCCTTCTCCAGGGAATTTTCCCAACCCAGGGATTGAATCCTGGTCTCCTGCATTGCAGGTGGATTCTCTACCGTCTGAACCACCAAGGAAGCCCAATATCTAGAGAAGCCTCGTATCTAGAGAAGCACTAAATCCCTTCATGGTGACATCAGATCCTCATGACTAACAAAAAGCCTTTTGTAAAATGAGTGCTTCATGGTACTGAACTCCCCCTTCACCAAAACTTTATATATTGACCTCCCCCCACTGCTGCCTTGGAGCAGTCTCTCAGAGCTATCCTGGTCTGCAGTCCTCATTTTGCCCTAATTAAAATTTAACTCACAACTCTCAAGTTGTACATCTTTTTTTAATTGACAATTGCTTGAATGAAAGTGTATTGCTTTTGTAAATAAAACCAGTGCTTTCTAAAAAGGATCGATGGTGGTCTTTATTTTTTTTTTCTGTTAATAATAGGTTTTAAAATTACAAAGCGAATACATCCTTGTAAAAATTTAAGAAGCATAAAATGTTACACAGTGAATAGTAGGTCTTCTCACAAACTCCCTCTCCAAAATTTCTATGCCGACACAACTGTGTCTGTGACAAAATGTCCTTTTAAAACCACTCATGGAGGCCACCGTGTTCTGCACTGTATTTTTTTTAGCTTAGTAATATATCGTGTAGAATTTTTCTTATAATGACATATGCAGATTATCATATGATTGTTCCATGATTTACTTACTAGACTTTTAGATTATGTTTTCCTATTTTAAACAGTGCTGTAAATGACCTATGTGGTATGTACATATACATGGTAAATGGAGGCTCTTTTAGTCTCTGTTTCTCAGCCTTAGGCTGAGCCTCTTAGGCTTACCCTCAGTTGAGGCCCCAAATCCCTAGAAACAACACAGTCAGTACTAAATATCTCCCTCCCCAACCCTAAATAAGGCGCTAACCCACCTAAGCAGGTCCTGCTGAGATGTCCAGCCAGCAAGGACCATCTCCTGATGTGGGTCTTCAGAGGGCAGACAGGGGTGAGGCTGGGGAGGGAGAACTGTTTTCGAGAGTGTGGTCAAGCTGACTTTAGTCCACTCCCCATCTCCTTTCAAAAGGTAGGTTGGGTTAAGTCTGGTGAGAAAGGTTCAGAGGAGACTCTCAAAGAGCATGTTATCAGATTCTGGGGCCTGAGCTCGGGACCCTAAAATCAGTGAGGAGCAGCCGGGCTGGCCTGAGGTGGCAGAAAGAGAGAGCACCTTGCTGGGAACAAGGACACTTCCTCCAACAAAGGCTAGAAGAACCTGGGTTCTGCGCATCTAAAAAGGATCAGCAGGTGAATTTCCTGGCGGTGCAGTGGGTTTGATGTCATGCTTCCACCGCAGGGCACGGGTTTGATCCCTGGACAGGGACTTAAGATCCCACATACCATGAGGTGCAGCCAAAAATATATAAAGAAAATAAAATAGTAATAGAAAGGAAGAAATAAGACCAGCAAGAGAGAGAGAGGGAGAGAGAGAGACAAGGGCTATTTGGAAGAGACTTTTCCTGGTGAGGTTTTAGAAAGACCACACAAGGGGACTATCCAGGGCCTAAGGCAGGAATTAAAGGGAACACACAGGAGAAAGATGAACTGATGCTGAAGCTTCAATACTTTGGCTACCTGATGAGAAGAGCCAGCTCACTGGAAAAGACCCTGATGCTGGGAAAGACCAAGGGCAGGAGGAGAAGGGGGCGACAAAGGATGAGATGGTTGACTGGCATAACTGACTCAATGGAGATAAGTTTGAGCAAGCTCTGGGAGATAGTGAAGGGCAGGGAAGACTTAGCAGCTGAATAACAACAACACAGGAGGAGGCCTCATTCCTATCTAGGAAATTGTTGGCAAAGTTCCCAAGGGTGGGTTTTCTGGGAAGGTCGAATAAACCATCCAGCCCAGAGGGCACAGTGCTGCTGGCCAGGTGAAACCCCGCCCCTCTCTCTAGTTCCTCTTTATGTGGTCCATCCTGAAGATTATTCAGAGTTCTGGTAAATACACTGGTGTGTGGTTTGAAATGATGGAGACTTTCTATGCATGAAAGGATAAGGTATAGGACAGGGTGAGAAAAACGAAGTTGCATTCTAACTGCCACTTATCAAACCCAGTTCATTCCATATTCTTTGTGAACAAGTGAGATTTTATATGCAGCATAAATTTCTACAAGTGGAATTCTGTGCAAGCAAGAATATATTTTAAATTTTGATAGATGTAGTCAAATTGTCCTCCACATAATTTGTTCCATTTATATTTTCCCAGTGATGAATGAAATTGGCATTTTCCCCACTTTCCACACATCCTTTCCACTCTGTAAGTTTCAAACATTTTAATCTTTGCAACTCTAACAGGTTAAGAAGAATGATATTTCATATACAAAAATATTTTCATTATGAGAAAAATTAAGGTAGTTGTAATGCTTTTTTTTTTATGAACACCATTGCAAATGTCCCTTACTACCCATTTTTTAAATCTTATTGGTTTGTTGGTCTTTTTCTTATTAATTTGTAAGAACTCTTTACATATTAAGGCATTTCGCTGTTGTTCAGTCACTCAATCTTGTTTAACTCTTTACAACCCCATGCACTGCAGCATGCCAGGCTTCTCTGTCCTTCACCATATCCTGGAGCTTGCTCAAACTCATGTTCATTGAGTTGGTGATGCCATCCAACCATCTCATCCTCTGTGCCCCCTTCTCCTCCTGCCTTCAATCTTTCCCAGCATCAGGGTCTTTTCCAATGAGTTGGTTCTTCGAATCAGGTGACCACAGTATTGGAGCTTCAGCCTCAGCATTAGTCCCTCCAATGAATAACCCTTGGCTTATCACATGTTACAGATATTTGTCTATATGTATTATTTGCCTTTTGTTTTACTAATGAACTCTCAAGTATGTGGATGCTATTGTATAGAATGAATATAAATTTACTCTAGAGTGCTCCTGAATTAATGGACTTTTTTTTTCCTTTCACATTTTCTCCATTAATAGATGCTACAAGCCTACATGAAACCATGGCAGGTGCGGGATGACCTTTGAAGTCAAGAGTTTGGGAACCTCTAAACTGTACTTGTTCTACCTAAACTGTGACCCAAGAGCTGAGCCTAGCCCTCCTAGGTTGAAGTTCAGCACTCATGTCTCTTATGAAGGCAGAAATCATTAAATTTCTAGTTTTTTATAAGACAAAAGCAACAGCATGTCAAGGTGGGGCCAACAAAAAGGAACTGGAATGTCTCTCTTCCTCTCTTCCTTTCTCCCTTCTCCCTCCACACCCCCTCCCTTCCTCCTTTTCTTTTCTCTCTTCTCAAGTCTCCTAAAGCGGAGACATAAAACAGAAAGAACCAGTGAGAGGGGAAGGTAACACAGAGGGGAAGGCTCTTGATTGTTGCGATGAAGCCTACACTCTTTTCCTTGGCCTCCCAGGCCCTTCACACCTGGCCCCACCTCTCCTCCTGTCTGTTCCCTGCATCCTGCCTCTCAGCCACCCCATGCATATTAGCACTGATCTGCCTGGGCAGCCCTCTGGCCTTGCCACCAGCTGGTTTCTCTACCCAGAGCTTGCTTCCCCTTCCCCGCCTGATGCTCTTGTACTTTTCAAATGTCACTTCCTCTGGGAACTTCTCCTGGCCCCATCTGAGTTAGCCTTCCATCCACTGGCTCGCATCTTTTTTGTTGTTGTTGTTGTTATAGCATTTACGATGCTATTTCACTGGACTCTGGTCTCTTCCACCAGGCTGGGAGACCTTTGCAGGTAGAAACTTGACTGCTTGCCCTCTGAGACCGACTCAGTGCTCCAGATATGGGGACATGGTAGCGGCTTTGTCAGTGTTTGTTGGATGAAACTGTTTAAAGGGCAAAACTGTGTGTTGGGGAAGGCGTCATGAGCATGTAGCTTAAATAATATCCCTCCCAGGGGTGATGGGGTCCTGGAGAGCTTTCCCATCACCAGTTCCCCCTCCTCAAGTCCTAACTAGAGACTAGCAGCTCTGACTAATTCTTGTGGTTCGTAATATGCAGTACTCTTTATCAGGCAGAGGTCAACCACTGACCTCTACCAGAAGCCTCATGCCTTTTATGATACTAGGGAAGAACCAGAGAAAACTCAGTCATGTTTATTGAGCATCACCTCTGAGAAAAGTCTGCTTAGAATATCCTCAAACTTTGGTCAAAGTCAGAACCACCTGGGGAACTCTGGTAAAATACCAAGGACTAGACCCGTTCCTCCTTCAAGGAGCTTGGGCCTCTGCATTTTCCCATTGCTCTCCAGTTTGAGAAACCCTGGCTTAGAGGAAGTGGATTAAGGCTGCCTATATTTCCCCAATATCATTCTTTCTTCACTGGCAACAGCTATTATGCCAGTCTCTTCAAATACTGTTTTCTGCCTGTGTTTCCTCCTATAGGCTCAATCCGAAATGCTCTTTCTGTTTCTTTTCCTCACACTCTCCCCTACCAGGCTTCAAGCAGAATTTAGCTTGCATATAAGTTATTCATTATCCACAGCAGCATTATTTGGGGCCCACTACCTATATGTGGGGGATTTGCAGGTGTCTCAGTGGGTAAAGGATCTACCTGCAATGCAGGAGATGTGAATTTGATCCCTGGGTTGGGAAGATCCCCTAAAGGAGGGCATGGCAACCCACTCCACAATATTCTTGCCTGGAGAATCCCATGGACAGAGGAGCCAGGTAAGCTACAGTCGCAGAGAGTTGGGCACGACAGAAGCAATTGAGCATGCACACACACACCTATGCATGGAGTGAATGCATACACAAGCAAATAAGATAGCTAAATCAGGAAGCACTCACTTGGAGCAGCAGATTAGGCACAAAGGGAAATAGAAACCATAGTTCTTCACTTGGGGAGCTTGCCCTTGGGTTGTATATATGGAAAAGGTGAACTGGGAGCCAGGTGTCATGGTCCTGCTAGTGACTGCCTGTCTCTCTGAGCTTCAGTTCCTTCAGCTCTTACATGGAAATTGTAACAGTCACAATAATCTTGTCTTAATGGCTTATTAGTGAAGGCTACAGACAGCAAAGAGAGTGAAAGTGTTTTCTAAACAAACCTGCAAGCGTAAGATACATCACAGGGAAAAAAACAACTTGGTGAATAATTTTAAAACGTCTTGGGACTTCCCTGGTGGTCCAGTGGTTAAGACTTCGAGCTCCAGTCTCCAACTAATAAAAATAAATGGGGGAAAAAAAAAAGACTTTGAGCTCCCAATGCAGGAGACACAGGTTATTTTAAAACAAACAAAGTCTCCAGCCCTCCCTAATCTATGTTTTTGGCAGTCTTCCCCATAAGTATCCATTTTTAATCAGAGGGCACATTTTATGACATTGAGCTATTCTTTCTCATCTTAGTTTCCAAGTTCTTGCAGAGATGTGGCAAGCCATTGGTGGCTAGCTCTGGGGCCTTTTGAGAGGGGGCTTGCTCTAGAATCTTCTTTCCTGGCCTTGTGGTCTGCGCCACTTGCCTTCTGCTGATTCAGAGTCATGGTTCATACTGTTGCTGCTCGTTTGTCTCTGAGTGGCATTGGGAAGACCACTCAACATTTTTGATATATTTCTGTTAGCAAAGCATCACGTCCCTTTACTATATATATATATATATATACATATATATATGTATATATATATATGGCTTCACTGGGGTCCTGGCTGCAGCACTTGGGATCTTCAATCTTCCTTGGGGCATGCAAACTCTTAGTTGTGGCCTATGGGATCTAGTTCCCTGACCAGGGATCAAACCATGACCCCCTGCATTGGGAGCATGATCCCTTAGCCACTGAACCCCCAGCGAAGTCTCATTATCATTTCTTTTTTAAGAGAAAAAATTATTGTCTATAAGGGTAAAAAAAATGCCAACTCTTTGTATGATTTGCACAAATCATACAGAAACCAGCCACAGAAATATGAACTATTATAAATGCCAGGTACAATGCTACTGCTTAACCCTGAACATTTACTCATGCTTCTTAATTTATTGGCAAGAAACTCATCAATTTCTCATAATCACCTTTCAAAGGAGCTGGTATATTATCCCTCTCTTACAGATAATGGAAGTGAGCCCCAGCAGGGACATGAGGCTATCCCCTCCAAACGGGTGAAGGAAACTTTCAGGGTGCTTGAAGAACCCAGCCTGCTCACACACCAACAGCTAGGAAGTTTCAAGAGTGAGTCTCACCCGTTTTTGTAAGTGAGTGTTGCAGTTGTCACTCCCCAAGGGTTGCTGAGAACACCTGTCACATCTGTCGGCATAGCTCCCATTACAGTCGTAAGGAAGGGCCTATTATGGGGCTGTTAGTCATGCACGTGTTGCCCCTGGTGATCAGCTCCAATTCGAACCTCATCCAAGAACCCAGCTTTCCTCACCAGTCTTGCAATCCCTGTAAAATGTGGAGCGTGGGTTCCCTGTTCACAAGAATGCTTCTTTGACTTCTGAGTTTGCGCCATTTCCTTCGGGAAGGCTGCTGCTTTAGCGTTTCAAATCACTTGATGATCTGATTCTGCCTCCCCTAGTTTACCATCTCATCAGTTCCTTTCTCTGTGTCTGGGCTTCTTTTTTTTTCCTGAAAAATTAGAGTTCCTGTTGAGTCATTTCCTAAAAATCTCTTAAACCAACCTTCCTCTCCACCTTCACATTCATGGTCTTAGTCCACACCGTCTCCATCCATCCTCCAAACTGGGATGAAGGCAGCAACTTCTGAAGGGTCTCCTGGCTTCCAGTCTCTTACCCTCTGATTAGTCCCCATACCTAACCTCCTATTAGTCCCCATACCTAACCTCCTAGAATGCATGTCTGAATGTAACTTCCCTGCAGCGACTCTCCACTGACCCCATGATAAAACCTATACTCCTCAGAGGGGACATCAAGATCATCATTATTTGACCTCACTCCCACCTTCCTATCCAGTGCCATCCTGGCTCTCTGCTTTTTAGCTCCAGTCAGATCAATGTAGTCATCATTCCCCAAATTTGTCACATTCTTCCATTTCTCTCTACTTTTGCCCATACTCCTTCCTCCCTAGGAGTGTCCTCCCCTCTCTTGTAGGAACACTTCTAATAATTTCTCAAGGCTCAGTTTTTATGCTATCTTCTCTGCATAGCCTTTTTTCATATCCCTAGTAAGGATGAATCTTTTCTTCTTTGTGTCTGCATGTTTTTAATATTTTATATCCATGATTCATTCATTCATTTTTATGTTTATTGAGCAGAAAATACATATCAAGCAGTGATAATTCCAGGGAAGGGGTAAGGGTGTTAGGGAAGTGAGTGACCTATATACAAAGATGTCTAAGACCCTATCTTTACCCTTAAGGGACTGATGGTTGGGATACGAGACACACAGATCAATAATTTTAGTACAGTGTCAAGATACTTTGATGAAGATGTAACAAAGGGTAATGGGATTATGGAGAAGGCGGCAGACTAATCATGCTTGAGAAAATAAAGGAGGGCATCATGGAAAGGTAATCAGTTGAGTTGGGCCTTCAAATTATTGAGCTTCGCTGGTGGCTCAGTTGGTAAAGAACCTGGCTGCACTGAAGGAGACCTGGGTTTGATCCCTGGGTCAGGAGGATCCCCTGGAGAAGGGATAAACGTGAGTTTTATGTTTCCATTTTCGGTCTTTTCACATCATGCTTCATCACAGAGCGCAGTATCAGGATTCACTCTGTGTACAGTGATGTGTGTGACATGAGACTGGATCACCACGGAGACCAAGAACCTCATTGTCCCTTGTGTTGCGATCAGACCTGATAGGGTGGGAAAATTCATTTGCTTGCAGAATGAGTTACTCTGTGAAGGAGGCAGACAGAAAGGACCAGAGAAGTGAGCCAGCATCAGAAGAAGGCTTCCTCAGCCAGTTAGGGGACTCCAAGAAATCTCTTTAGAGTATCGAGGCAGCAGTGACACCTGGAACTTAATGTGTTGCATTCATCAGCTTGCCTGGAAGAATGAGGCTGAGAGGAAAGAGAAAGATCATAGTTTCTCCTGAAGGATCCACACAGAATCCCATTTCTACTGTTCTTCTGTTGAAGGCTTTCCTGGATATGGAGAAAACCTAGTGATATTTTTTTTCATGCTATTAAATAGGTAGACACTGGACAAACATCTTTCTTCCTGACTGTCAAAGTGAGGTAGAGAGAGGAGAGGTTTTGAACTCAGACTTTGTATTTTCCAGGTTTCAGTTCTAGCATAGAGCCTTCTTTGCTATGTGACCTCAAGTTCATAACATGGTTTCCCTGTGCCTCAGTTTCCTCCTATGTACAGTGAAAAATAAGGGCTCTTTTAATCATCAAAAAACTGAAATGAATGATACATAGGTTCTATCATCAAAGACCTCTCAATTTGTCAGTGAAACATTGACAGGTATTTCCACAAGAAATACTATTTTCCCCAGGTTGTGGAATGGGAGACTTCACATAGGCAATGAAACTTCATTTAAATTTTGAGCAAGAATGCCAGTGTGCTGAATAAATGAGGAGAAGGTGCATTTGGGGGCAGAGGGATCAGTATGTGTACAAGCACAGAGATGAACAAATTCACAATATACTCTAGGATCTGTAGTAGCTGGGAAAAGTTGAAGCACAGGGAACATGTGATAAATGGACAGAAGAAGGAGGAGAAGGAGGATGAGGAAAAAGGGATGGAAGAGAAGGAGGGAGGGACAGATCACAAAGGAACTTATAACCATATTAAGGGTTTTAGACTTTATTTTGGCAGCATTGGGAGATCAGTGAAAGGTTTTCAACAGATGAATGAATGGGGCCTTTAGCTTTGTTAGACCCACTTTGGCTATAATGTAGTACAAGCGTGGGCAAATTATGGCTCATGAGCCCAAACCATCCAGCTTCTGTTTTTCTAAATAAAATTTGGTTGTAACTAGCCACATCCATTGATTTATGCATTGTCAGTCACTGCTTTTGCATGCCATGGGGAACCCCCTAGTGTTAACGGAGATCCTACGGCCACAAAACCTAAAATATTTCCTATCTGATCCTTTAAGGAAAAAGTACTCAACTTCTGATGTAAGAGGATGGATTAAAGGACGGCAAAGTCTCGTGAGAAGGAGCTTTGTTAGGAAGCCCCGCGTAAACTGTTAAAGTCGTGGCCTATAGTCTGAACTAGGCAGAGACGGAGGAGCTGGCGAGAAGGGGAAGGTGTCAGAAGAGGTGAAATCAACAAGACTCAGTGACTAATTAGATGTGGAGGTGGAATGGTAAGAGGATTCTAGAACAACTCCCAGTTTCTAGCTTGGGCAATTGAATGGTTGTTGATGCCAGTTGCTAAGATTGGGATGCCAGGAGGAAGAGCAGGCTTAGGGATGCAAAGGATGGTTCCAATTTGGACACATAGTTTTGGGACAGCCCTGTAGAGATGGTAGATGGAAATGTGGGTCAAGACCTCAAAAGAGTGATCCACTCCAGACATACAAATTTGGGAGTTGTCAGTATAGTGATGCACAGATTACACAGGTATGTAGGATGGGGAGAGATGAGATGACTAATCGTGGAACCCATGGAAACATCAGTGTTTAAGAATGAACATAAGGGACTTCCCCAGAGGTACAGTGGATAAGAATCCGCCTGCCAACACAGGGAACACAAGTTTCCTAGTCTGGAAGTTTCCACCTGCTGCAGAGCAGCTAAGCGTGTGCACCACAGCTACTGAAGCCCGTGTGCCCTAGAGCCCGTGCTCCACGGTAGGAGAAGCCGCTGCAGGGGGAAGCTGGTGAATGGCAACGAAGAGTAGCCCCCTCTCACCGCAACTAGAGAGAAAGCCGTCAAGCAGCAATGAAGATCCATCACAACCAAAATAAATAAATAAATGAAATTTTAAAATATATATATATATGAATAGACATAGGAATAGGTACTTGGACAGAAAATGGAAGAGAGTTACTTAAAAGTGGTTCCAGAGGGGATGAGGAAAAACTGAACAAAGTAAGACAGACAAAGCAAAACTAACCTCCAAAATTCCTTAAAGAGAATGGAGGTGGGTCATAGCCAGGAGCAGGAGGGAGAAAGGGCGAAAGGAAGAAGGTTGCAAGGAAGCAGGAGATGAGTGAAGCTGGGAAGAAATATTGGCCTCCACTTCCTGCACATTTTTTAGGCACAGCAGAGCACAGAGAACATCTGAAATGCTTGAGTTCATTTCATCTGCCACAATAGCATCTTAAGTTAGGAATGGTGATTCCCGTTTTACACGTGAGAAAATTGAGATGTAGATACTTAGAAGCTCACTGGCAGGTATACCGCTGGTGAATGGTATAGTGGGGATTCTAACTCCCAAATCTGTGCCCTTGAACCCTCTGTCAGGCGACACACCTCCATTCTACCGCACTAACTGCTTGCAGATACCAATTGTCATCGAAGACCAGTTCCAGTGCTCTGTCTTCTGGAACTGTGCTTCCAGAACTGTGCTTCTCCCTGACTTCCCACTCACCTGTCCCCTTTCTGTGCTGGGTCAGCACGGCAGGGTCCTGAGGCAGAATTGTATTAATATTAGATCAAGAGCATCGACTTGGGAGCTTGACTGCCTGGGTTCAAATCCTTATAATCTCTGCAACCTCCTCCCCTCAGGCTCCTCGTGCCTCCTTGTACACTCATAAAATAGGGTCAACAAGAGTCCCTACCATAGAGTTGTTGGTTCATAAAAAACTTAGAACAGGACCTAGTTCGTAGTGAACTGTTATTAATGACAGGTCTTCGATAATGACAATTCAGGATGTGACTGGGGCTACTCTAAGTACTTTACATAGATTAACATTTAATCCTATAATACACTTTCAATGAAAGCATGGCTTTTATTTCCATTTTACAGACAAGGAGCTGAGGCCAAAAGAGTTTCAGTAACTGCATGAAGGTCACATGGCTCGAACGAGGCTTTGGTAGTGTGGGTGGTTTTCTTATCCCCATCCTGGTCCCAGAGAGTTAGTGTTTCTCCTGCTCATCCTAGACCCCAACTCTCACCCGGCACTGTGGTCCATTGTGCACCTGTTGATCTGCCCACAGTTCTGAGCAGGGATACGCTGTTTTCCCCTTTGTAACCCCAGCAACAAGGAACAATGCTTGACATTTGGTAGATACTCAGGAAGTATTTCCTGAGTAGTCATGTATGGGTGTGAGAGTTGGACCACAAAGAAAGCTGCACGCCGAAGAATTGATGCTTTCAAGAATTCAAAATTGTGGTGTTGGAGAAGACTCTTGAGAGTCTCTTGGACTGCAAGGAGATCAAACCAGTCAATCTGAAAGCAAATCAGTCCTGAATATTCATTGGAAGGACTGATACTGAAGCTGAAATTCCAGTACTCTGGCCACCTGATGCGAAGAACTGATTCATCAGGAAAGACCCTGATGCTGGGAAAGATTGAAGGCAGCAGGAGACGGGGACAACAGAGGATGAGATGGTTGGATGGCATCACAGACTCAATGAACATGAGTTTGAGTAAACTCTGGGAGTTGGTAATGGACAGGGAAGCCTGGTGTGCTGTAGTCCTTGGGGTCGCAAAGAGTCAGACATGACTGAGTGACTGAACTGAACTGAAACAAACTCCTCTTGAAGATCTTAAGCTGAATCCATTCAGTTTCAGCATGGTGGGTGCGTTGAGTCTCACACCAGGATACCCCACTCAACTCTTGGAACATCACCCCAGCCAGCACCTGGCATTCATATGTTCTTTTTGCCCTAAAATGATCACCATTGTTTCCCTAGGGCAGTAAAATCCCTTGGAGGGTCTGGGATTGGCAGCCAGTCCTTAGGCCCTCTGGAAGGCTGACCTCATCAATGCTGAGAACTTCTCAGAAGCTTCCAGAATGCACTTACAAGCAGCATCAGAAGCCAGACATGCAGCTCTCAGGTGCTTTGGGACCAAGCAACCTGTCCCTAGGGACTTCCCTGGTGGCCCAGCTGGTAAAGAGTCCATATGCAATATGGAAGACCCGGCTTTGATCCCTGGGTTGGGAAGATCCCCTGGAGAAGGAAATGGCAACCCATTCCAGTGTTCTTGCTAGGAAATCCCATGGACGGAGCAGCCTGGTGGGCTACAGTCCACGGGGTCGCAAAGAGTCAAACTTAGTGACTAAACAGCAATTGTCATGTCCCTAGCTCCCTACACTGTTCATCCTCACTCCCAACGGCTTTCTGTTCCCTGGAAGGCCATCCTCCTTTCTCTCTGCGGGGGATGACTTGTTCCCACTGTGGTTCTCAGACAGTCAGATGCCCTTAGCCTCTCATCAGAGGAGGGAAATGTGCTCTAGTGGTGGCTTTTCCTTTGTGACCCTCCCAGGGGAGCACTCAGCCTCCCCACTGGGTTGTTTTGCATGAGGAAGTTCTGCCCTGATGGTTAAAGCCAAGTTAGGGGACCCTGAAAGCAGGTGGCTGGTTCTCAACCTCTTCACCTCCTGGAGGTAAGGGGTTTCTAAATCTACTTCACACTGTTGGAAACACTTGATTTTTGTTGGAAGGGATCTGCAAGTGATGGGAGACTCTCAATGAGTGGATGTGGGCTGAGTACGAGAGGAAAGCCCCCTGCAGTTGATCCCTTGGGTTCTAAAGCTGAAAGGTACCTCGAGGATCTCTTAGTCTGGTCCTTCTGTGAAAAGCATTGCCCTGATATGCAGGCTGTGCCTGGCTGTTTGACCTTATGCAAGTCCTTAAACCTCTCTGAGATTTTCCCATTTGTGAAATTGCTTTATTAGCAGGGATGGTTCAATCACAGAAATGTATATAAATGTGTAGGATTAGGATTTTTTTTTTTTTAATCTTCAGGTCTTGAGTTGTATACATGCTAGTTACTGGGAATATTACCATAGAAAGTTTGTTCTCTGTATGTGTGTGTGTGATAAATTTGTTGAATGAATGATTATTCTTGTGCCTCAGTTTCTTCTTTTGTGAAACAAAACAGAGCTAAGTATCTACCTCATAGTGTTTCTGTGAGCTTTAAATGTCTTTCTGCATGCACAGTTTTTAGAAAAATGCCTGGTATAGAGTAAGAACTCAATAATTGCTATTGATGGCAGGGAATTTTCTTTCATTTATTTATCAAGCATGGTGATGTTCGATAAAAACATGTGTAATGAAAGAATTTAAAAACCAAACAGCAACCACAGAATACCTTAGTATACTTAGGCATCGTCTTCCTTTTTGTTAGCAGAACTTGAACTTGGGTTCCAGTGCCAACAAATATGTGTGTGACGTGTGAGTTCTCAGGGAACGTCTGGGCAGACTCCTTGTGGTCCTGGGTGCCCTGTGCCCCCAAACATCTCTGCCTCCCATCACTTAAGGAAGCTAATGGTCTGGAGCCAGCAAATGCAGACTTACACTGAGGGGTACTCGCTTCCAGGTGCAGTGGAGATGCACAGAATCTGGCAAGTGTGAAGTTTCACTGTAGCAGTGGTTGCTGTCCAGATAAGTGCTCCTTGTCACTGCCGGACTCTTTCTGATCCCCAGATGGCCTGTGCAACCCTCCAGATGGAGGAGCTTTCAGGGAAGTGATGAATTCACTTCATGGTTCCGGTCTGTAGCATCATGGTTCTGGCTGTAGCGTCATGGTTCCGATCTGTAGCGTCATGGTTCTCATCTGTAGCGTCATGGTTCTGGCTGTAGCGTCATGGTTCCGATCTGTAGCGTCATGGTTCTGGCTGTAGCGTCATGGTTCCAGTCTCTAGCGTCATGGTTCTGGCTGTAGCGTCATGGTTCTGATCTGTAGCGTCATGGTTCTGGCTGTAGCGTCATGGTTCCGATCTGTAGCGTCATGGTTCTGGCTGTAGCGTCATGGTTCTGCTCTGTAGCGTCATGGTTCTGCTCTGTAGCGTCATGCTTCTGGCTGTAGCGTCATGGTTCTGATCTGTAGCTCCGAGTCCCCTCTCTCTCCTGTGTGTGCTCTGGGCTTTGGTGGCCCATCCCTCTCTGTTCATTCTGCCACTTCAAGGGGCGAACTCCATGATCCTGGCTTCTCTGGATGATGAATTATCTCCATTACAAGCAGTCATTTGGGGTAAGTGGCTCTGCTTCAGTGCAGATTCCTTACGCTAATAATCATGTCCAGCAGCTCCTGGAATCCAGTTGTTTCTTAGTCAGACAGCAGAAGTATCTATACCCCATGTTTTTACTGAACGGTGTGAAAAAAAGGGCTTCTCAGATGGCCCTAGTGCTAAAGAGCCTGCCTGCCAATACAAGAGACACAGGAGGTGCGGGTTCCATCCCTGGGTAAGGAAGATCCCCCGGAGAAGGGCATGGCAACCCACTCCAGTATTCTTTCCTGGAGAATCCTCATAGACAGGCTACAGTCCATAGGGTTGCAAAGAGTCGGACATGACTGAAGCAACGTAGCACAGGAAGAAAAGAACATGGCTTTTGGAATTATACCCACCTGGGTTTGTGCCTTTGTGCAAATCTTTTACTTCTTAAAAATCTTGATTTTCTCCATCTGCAAGACGGTGGTTCCAGGTAACTTTGAAAATAATGCATCCAGTGATTCCTAGCACGGAGACTGGCATGTAGGTGAGGCATGACAGAAGGCAGCCACTATGATTGATGCAAGCAAGTAGACAAATTTAGCCTAGAGCAGATGCAGCAAACTTTGTCTATAAAGGGCCGGATGATAAATATTTTAGGTTTTTTGGGACTAGGCACTGTTGTAACTAATGAATTCTGCCATATGAAAGTGGCCGTAGACCGTTCTTAAATCAATGAACAGAGCTGTGTTCCAATAAAACTTTATTTGTAAAGAGAATGCTGGCAGAATTTGCCTCTTGGTTTGTAGCTTTCCCACACAGATTCTGAGTCCTATAATAGCTACATATTCTAGCCACTAAGAATATTTTATCTGACTTACTTTTATGGCAGATATTTAATTCTTTGTGCCATAGAGAGCCTCAGCTTGGAAGCCTAAATTGTCTTTGTCTCTGGACTCAAGTATCCCAGGGCACATGCTTGAAGTCCATTTTACCTATGGAATCAAGGTGATGTAAAAGTGTACCAACTTGACTCAAGGATGTTTATTAATGTAATAAGAAAAAGTGGTTTTGAGTATATTTGATTCTGGGAGGCCAGGGATGTGTCTGGCTTATCTATAGAGCTGGTACAGGGCAGTCAGTCTTTGGTGAGTGAATTCAATAAACAGATCTTAAAAAATTCCCTTTAGTCTTCTTTACAC
Organism: Muntiacus reevesi; assembly: GCF_963930625.1. Taxonomy (NCBI): domain Eukaryota; kingdom Metazoa; phylum Chordata; class Mammalia; order Artiodactyla; family Cervidae; genus Muntiacus; species Muntiacus reevesi. The sequence goes on from NC_089258.1 coordinate 28,452,407, forward strand.
AGTTGTATATCCCTCAGATTTTGAGACTCTTGCTACTTAGATGGAAAGCTTCCATTTGAGATTCATAGCAACTGTTCATGACCAAGTTAGAAAGCCACGTAGGGTTATTTGTCTGATGCACTCCTAATACTTCATGGGATTAAGGTTAGCGCCCACACAATAGCAGAGGGTGGTGTTCCTTGAGATCACAGCAGATATTTTCCAAATACGGCCACACCAATGTATATGCCTTCCCACATGTTCTTATGACAATGTGATATTAACACTTTTCCACCAATACGTGGACTTTATGTTCCCTCCCTTTGGACCTGACTGCAGAGAGCTTTGTAACTGCCTCGATCAATAGAATGTGGCAGAAGTGAGCCTGTATGACCCCCAGGAGGAGTTCATAAAAGTCAATATGGTTTCCACCTGGTTTGCTTCTCACTCTTAGGACCCTTGTCCTTGAGATCCATACACCCTACTGTAAGGAAGCTCAGGACACATGGAGAAGCCACATGGAAGTACTTTGGCTGACAGTTTAGCTAAACCCTAGCTGACAATCCATGTCAACATGTGGGTAAATGAGCTTTCGGATAGTTCCGGGCCCCGGCCATTGAGTCTTCCAGTCGAGGCCTCAGACATCATGAGGGAGGGATTAGTGCCCTGTTCAAATGCCCTGTCCAGAGAGAGATCACAAGTGATGACTGATTTTTTTTTTTTTTTAAAGCCACTGACTTTAGGGTAATTTGTTGTGCAGCATTAGTGAACTAATGTAAAGATACAGCAATTCTTTACTGCCCTGATGGTCCTATAACATCACTGAGGACTTGAGAGGACAATAATGTTGGGAAAAGGCAGTGGGCACCATCATTCATTCATTCAGTACCTACTGTCTTCCAGGCTCCATGTAAGATTCTAGGGAAACATAGATGTAGATGCCACTTCAGCTCCTACACTCAAAGAAGTCATCGTATACAGGAGGCGATAGACTCTAGTCCAATAACTAAATTTGCAAACTAATGAGGCCTCTAAGGAGACCGTAGGAAATGCAGCCGGAAACAATGGAGGGAACCATTATTTTTACCTGGAGAAATGTGGGAGTGTTAGGGGAACTGCCCGCTCTGACCAGGCACTGCAGTAACTATCCGTGTGTTATCTTATGACAGGAGGTCCTGGCAAGCCACCACCAACCGGAAGAGTTCAGGAAAGGTCACAAGGAGATGCTTCCACCTCCCAGAATCCTTCTCCCTGGCATCTATCTTGGCTGAGGAAGGACCCTGAGTCAGAACGATTGGCCAAAGACAACCCAGAAACTAATCCCATCACCATAAAACCCGAGACTCGGAACCAGGTAGAAGAGCGATTCTCCTGGGTTTCTTTACCCTGCTGCTCTCCGCCTGGGTGCCCCTTCCCAAAAAACTCTCTTGCTTTGCCTGCACTGTATGTCTCATCGGACCATTCTTCTCTGTGTTGGACAAGAGCCCACTCTCAGGCCATGGAAGAAGTCCCCCTTCCTGCAACAGAATGGCTCTACACAGAAGGTGACTCTCAGTTGGGTTCTGCAGGAAGAATAGGAGTTTTCTATGTAGTCAAGCAGGGAGCTGGAATTCTAGGCAGAAGGATCCCTGTGCATCCAAGTCTGCAGGTAGGAAGGAGTGTGTAGGGCTGGGGGAGTCGGGTGCTGAAGTGGAATTGAAAGGAATGTTGGAAAGAAAAGAAACAGGAAATGAAGAATGGAGTCCTCCTGTGATGAGCTCTCTGCGGTTCTTCTGAGAACATTAAAATTTATTCTACAAGCAACAAGGAGGCACTAGAGTATTTTAGATGGGCCATGTCCCAAGAGCATGGAGGGAGGAGAATTCAAAGCCAAGGAGCGCAGTTTGGAGGCTGTTATCTCTGAAGGGACCCTGAAGGGAGGGCTGAGCAGAGGCAGGCCGGCAGTGAAGGAGAGGAAAAGATGGGTGTATGAGATAGTTTAGGGCTGACTCTAATATGGGAAGAGCCAGAGCGAGGAGGCATCCCCAGGGCCTGGCCTGGGTCATGAGGCAGACGGTGAGCTCACCTTCAGACCTGTTAGGTTTGAGCCTCACAACTGGAAATATCCAGTGAGGAGTCCCCGTGGGATCCCAAGCAGAGATCTGGGCTAGAGATAGAGCGCTGGGAGTTGTCGGCTTCGAGGTATAATCGAAGCTGTGGGAGTGGATGAGGTTACCGAGAACAGTGTTTCTCAACTTCACATGCAGGGTATGTACTGTTTTGGTAAACATAAGCCCCTTACCCCCAGAAAAACCCTAAAAAACAAACTAATAGAAGAACTCCATGAGTATAGCTGAGTCATGACCTCTTTCATCACCAGGGGGATTTTGCCGAGTGTAAGTTTCAGGGGTTTGTATGAAAAAACAGACATCTCAGAACAAGTGGGTGGGTATAGAGAACAGAATAGTGGTTACCTGAGGGGAAAGGGTGGAGGTGGGGGAGAAACGGGTAAAGGGGGCCGATTGTATGGTGAGGGGTGGAAACTACACTTTCTGGAGGTGAGCGTGCTGTCAAGAGGGCTTCCCAGACTGCTCAGTGGGAAAGAACCCACCTGCCAAAGCAAGAGATGCAAATTCGACCCCTGGGTGGGGAAGATCCCCCTGGAGAAGGAAATGGCAACCCACTCCAGTATTCTTGCCTGGAAGATCCCATGGACAGAGGAGCCTGGCGGGCTACAGTCCACGGGGTCTCAAAGAGTCGGACACGACTTAGTGACTAAGCAACAAGCACGTTGTTGGGTACACAGAAGTTGAAACAATTTAAGGTGAACCTTAAACAGTGTTATATAAACCCATACATTAAAAAAAAAACAAACCTCAGACATCTCTTTCCTTTATTACATATTAACTTACACTATTCAATATGCTTTTTCAAAATGTATTTATCCTATCTGAGCAATTCTGATATATACAGCTAGCATTTTGCTCTCCCTGCTCCTCCGGAGGCCTGGGTTATGCCAATTTTTAAAGGGAGGCCTGGGAAAGATGATTGAAAGAAAAACAGGAAGAAGGGGCTGGGGGTGGGGACTAGAGGGAAGGAGGCAGGGAGGAGGGGGTTTCTAGCGTGCGGTCACCTGCTCCAGGTACTGCAGAGGACCAGGGTGAGGCCTGCCCTGTGCATGGCTGGCTCTGGGTGCACGTGGCACTTAGGCTGATGGCAAGGCCGATGCCCAGGAGGACGGCGGTCAGGTCACCTCCTCTTTGCAAGGCGACCTTGACTGTACGCTCTGATGCTGTCGCATAGCAGCTATTTCACAATTTAGGAAGCTGATTTCATGCACTTCTGAAAGTTCTGCCACATCTCTGGCAGTTAAAGTTGACCCATCTTTGGGCAGTCGGGGAGGTGGGTGTCCCCAAAATGGTGCCACTTGGCCAGAGAAATGTTAGAAGTTGGGATTGCAGGAAGTGGGGTGCCTGCGGGGCTAAGGGGAAATGCCAGAGTTGGGGGGGGGGAATGGGCTCCCCGACTGGCTGAGGACACAGCTGCCACCCCCCCTGATTCTGACACAGAAAAGGGGCCCTTTCTAGCCTGTGCTTGTGATGTCCGCTCTGAGCCGCTGAGAACCGCTCACTCACAGAATAGGCTGGATTTTATTTGCATGTCACCCCCAGGCGAATTTCTTGAGGAAGAAAACTGAAAAATAAACAAAAAACCCTGTGTGCATGTGGGTTCGTTGGTAATTTTTTTCAGCAAGGATGTAACATCGAGGCCAAAAGAGTCATTAAAATCAAACATACAATTACCTTCTGTACCCTCTCAATATCCGGGAACAATTAAGCCTAAGCAAACGAAATTGCCAATGGCCTAAAAATGGAAAAGAAATCTGTCTGCCTTGCCTAAGTGGGGTTTACTGAGAAATCCCTGGGACTCTGGATGTCGGAATCAACCAACTGGCTTACTGCTCTGGAGATCTTATGTTTATGCGTTTGGTTTTTCAATTTTTTTTTTTTAAACTCGATGAATTGCAACTGTTTCCAAGATTGTCTTGGGTAGTCAATAAGTAAGTACATTTGTTTTCTGAGAGGGATGTATTTTGATGAAGAGCAGAAAGTACAATGGGGAAAATGTCAGGAGGAATTACATGAAGGAGTGACATAATTCCCCGGGGGAAGCAGACGTCAGCTGCATTCCCTGTGTCTTGCTCTACCTTGGAAATCTTTCAGAACTCATTGGAAAATAAATATGTATGTGATGGAGACGTGGGTGGATTCAACAGCTACAATAAGAGAGAGGGAACGAAATGCAAACACACCCTTAGTTGGATTGTTAAACTGATTTAAATTCATAATTCACAGCTGGATGTAAAGTATTGTTTTCCATTGCATTTTCTTCTTTTGTAGGAAAAAGAAAAAGGATAACTTGCAGTTTATTGTTTTCTTGTACCATAGGACTCTGTATAGTAGATTCTCAGTAAGTATTTGTCAAACATAAGTGCATAAATGAGTGAAAATGAGTGAATAAGTGGCAAATATGTCCAGCTATAAGCAGGGGAAATTATGTCAGGGTCAAAGGAACTTGTTAGGTTATATAAGATTAAATTGTTGTGCAATAAAAACAAAACCCTTGTGGTCCTATGCCAATCATTATGCAGGCAGGTTCACACCCATTATTGTATTGAACTCTTCCAACAATACTGTGAAGTCATTATGGAGTCATTATTATCTCCATTTTATAGTTAAGGAAACCTAGGCTTAGGGAGGATAAGCAATTGCCCTAAGTAGCATATTTAGGAATTGGGGAAAATGACATTCAGACCCTGGGTCTCCTTATTCCTCACCACGTTTTCTTTCCATACATTATGATTTGACCCTGGAAGGCTGGAGTTGGCTATATATCCAGTAAAGCCTCCAGGAAGACTCCCTATTCCAGAAATCTCATACAATTTCATTTTCTATTTCCCAGATCTAAGACGAAAAGAAGAAGGACTCATGTTTGTTTGGAAAGGTGAAATGGAGTTCTTTTGAAGCTGTAAGTCAGGTGAGGTTTTTGGGTTTTGATTTCATAAAAATGCTTTCTCCTGGAGCATGGGTATTTCTCATTTTTTACAAATAAATTTTATTTGTAAATATGCACAAACTTACAGGGGAGTGGTAAGTACTATGTGAAGAATTTTATCTCCTTCTGAATTATTTGAAGGGTTACCAATCTGATGTCCTATAACATTCAGAGAGTGAAGTGGGCATTTCCCTCAAACAGGGAGATTCTCCGATAAAACCTCAGTTTTGTTGCTGCTGTTTCAGTCGCTCAATCATGTCCATCTCTTTTGCGACCCCATGGACTGTAGCCAGCCAGGGTCCTCTGTCCATGGGATTTCCCAGACAAGAATACTGGAGTGGGTTGCCATTTCCTTCTCGAGGGGATCTTCCTGACCGAGGTATTGAACCCACATCTCCCGCTTGGCAGATGGAGTCTTGACCACTGAGCCACCTGGGGAGCCATGCAATACAAGTAAGTGTTAGTTGCTCAGTCGTGCCCAACTCTTTGCGACCACATGGACTGCAGCCCACCAGGCTCCTCTGTCCATGAGATTTTCCAGGCAAGGATACTGGAGTGGGTTGCCATTTCTTTCTCCAGGGGATCTTCCCAACCCAGGGTTTGAACCTGGGTCTCCTGCACTGCAGGCAGATTCTTTACCGACTGAGCTACAAGGGAAGCAAGAACCCCCCACAGCAAGGGAGTCAGGAAAATGTAGTTTCTAGCCCCCTGTGATAAAGAAAGATCCCTAAGAAGCAGAAGGGAATAGTTACCTGCTTCTAATCAAAGATATCCAGCATATAATACAAGGCAATCATCAAATTCAAGAAATTAACATCTAGCCAGTACTATTATCTAATCCTCTGACCCCATGCACATCTCACCCTCTAACGATTTCCTGTTAGTTCTGCTGGAAGACCCAACTTTCAAATCATTGTCCTCAGTTGTTAATGCCCTTTGTCTCCTTCAGCTTGGGACAGTTTCTCAGTCTTTCACTGTTTTCATGACCTTGACACTTTTGAAGATTACCGGCCAGTTGTTTCATAGAACATCAGTTCAATTGCATTTTCCTGATAATGTCTTCACAACATTATTTTAGATGTGCCACTTCGGCAGGACAATTCCACAAGCGATGCTGTTCTTCTCATGGCATCCCGGCACGCTATGTGAAATTCTCGCTGTCACATGACACTCTTTTTTCCCTCTGCAATTTTATGGGCATGTACTTTGAAACTAAATCTTTTTTTAATATCCTGTTTTTCGTCAGATGTTCACCTTACAAAGTTGTTTATCGGTTGCTTCCTATTTTATTCAACGACTTATCATCCTTTGCTGTCATTATTTATTTTGATGTTCAAAAGGTCTCAGATTTGGTCAGTGGGGGAGTCCTTTCATCTGGCTTCAGGTGCTTTTGATTTTAGTTAAAAAATAAGACTGCTAGAAAAAATGTTCATTTCTGAGAAAACGTCATTCAGGCTAGAAAAAGGTTTTTGCTTGTTTGTTTTTTAAAGAGCCCATACTTCATGTATTCATCAGACAATTATTGGAATTATTCTTGACTATGCTGGATATCTTTGATTAGAAGCAGGCAACTATTCCCTTCTGCTTCTTAGGGATCTTTCTTTATCACAGGGGGTTAGAAACTACATTTTCCTGACTCCCTTGCTGTGGGGGTTCTGGCAGCAAATTAGGTTCCACCAATGAGATGAAATTCCAGGAGACCTGGGGGTTTAAAGTGAGTTGGAAGCCCCAGTCTTGTTGTCATTGCTACTGGCCAGTGAGGTCATTGACACACACGTGTGTCTGTGGACTGACTCAGGGTTAAGGCATGTAATGCAGTCACTGGCTTTCTGAGAATCAGAGGTGTTGGCAGTTGAAGTCAGAAGCAGTGGTAATAGCACTGACCTCTGAATCTCAGTCTTGGAGCTGTGAACTTGAGCCGCTAGCCTCAGAGTGGCTCCTTTAGCCCTCCAAGAGGTTCAAAATGGAGGGGACATATGTATACCTATGGCTGATTCATGTTGATGTTCGACAGAAACCAACACAATTCTGTAAAGCAATGATCTGTCAATTAAAAAATAAATTAAAAAATTATAGTAAATAATTACAGAAGCACCTCATTCCTGTATTAAATGCCCTTTGTTTAAAATACCTGGAGAGACTTCTTTTCTCTGTATTAACTCCTAACTGACATGCTGGCCTTGTATACAAAGGAGAATTAGATAGTACACAATAGCAATTAACTTCTGGAAGGGTGTTATTGATTTTCATTTACTTCAAAACTTGTTTTGAACTTCTTAGGGGCAGTATGCTACACTAGACTCACAGATGTGAATAAAAGGAACAAACATGGAATCTTGGTCTCAAGGAGTTCCAGACTGGAAGAAGGAAGTAGAGGGAAAAATCCCAAGGTCAAAAGAAGACAGATGGAGATAAGTGTTATGGAAGAGAGGCAAGCCCAACATTCCTCAGGAGTCATGAACCATGGCTTAAAGATCTCCCCACCTGGCCCACCTTTTCAGCATCATTTGCTGCTACTGAGCAATGGGCCCCCCTGATCCTCAGCCACATCAAACTCACTGCCATTCCTTAAATGTCACTTTCCCTTTCAGACCTGGAATGTTCTTGCTCCTCCTTTCCTGCTGAAAGAATCCATGCTCATTCTTCAGAACTAAACTTCGGTGTCACTCACTTACTCTGCGCAGGGATCATATTGAGTTTGTCTCTCCGTCTTGAACCTCTTTTAAAAATTTTTTTAAATTTATTTTCTTATTTTTGACTGCCCTGGGTCTCTGTTGTGGCTCCGGCTTTCCTTAGCTGCAGCGGACGGACTTCTCTGGTGGAGCACAGAATCTAGAGCGCAGATATTGATCTCAGGCTCAATAGCTGAGGTGTATGGGTCGGGGAACCAGGGGAGTCGCTCCCTCTTGAAATTCTGATTGACTGGGAAAGCCAAGTGCCCCTCCTTTCTTGAAAGTCTTTCCTGGATGGTCATTCTAGAAAATGTGGCCACTAAAAGGAGAAATTACATGATTAAAAGCCACTCCCCTTTTTCCCAAGGGGGGAAAAAAAAGCTTGAATGTTGCAGTTTACCTAAATACAGCAAAACTTTCAGTGACTAATCCTTTAAAAGATTTTCTCTATACACACACTCTGCCAAATACACACATTTGCATATGTGCATTTCTAATTCCTGACAGACTCTGCCTACACTTGGGAATTTTTTCTTGGAGTTCAGTGTCGCTAGGATCTGCCAGAACAGTTGTCAAACTGATCTCTGGGCAAGCTTAGGAAAGATTGTGTAGTTCCGTTTGTTTCTATGAAGATGGATCCTTTGTTGACTTCTGAGTTAATTCGTATGCTGCACTCTCCCATCACTTGTTTAGGATCTGGGGGGTGTTTAGCATTTCCAGTGTTATTACGGAGCATTCACAGAATGCTGCTTGTTTGGAAAATAGTTTACAACGGTTTGTTAACCAGCAAAAGCTGAGAACATTTCAGGAATGGTTGATTTGCTTTGTAAAGCACTGGCAACAACATACAATATTTATGAGACTGGAAAATCTCATTAAATGAATGAAGCTACATTGTCCCTGACTTGGATTTGACTAACATTTATGGAGTGTTGACTGAGTGCTAGGCACTGTGCTGGGATTCCACGGATTGAATGAACATTCATTAAGCAACTACTATGCCTGTCATTGGGCAAGTATTCCGTTGAGTGAATAAGCATTTATTAAGTGCCTTTTGGGCTTCTCAGGGGGCTCAGTGGTAAAGAATCTGCCTGACAATGCAGGAGACACAGGAGACGCGGGTTCAATCTCAACTGGGAAGATCCCCTGGAGGAGGAAATGGCAACCCACTTCAGTATCTTGCCTAGAAAACCCACGGACAGAGGAACCTGGCAGGTTATGGTCCATGGGGTCACAAAGAGGCAGACAATGTTTGAGCGACCGAGCACACACATACCCAAGTACCTTTTAGGGACTCTGGTCTAAATGTTAAGACTGAACTGGTTGGACAGCCTCTTATGAGTGTATAATGGGCCAGATACCTCCTGTGTATTACATAGGATGGATAAATATTTACTAAGCTTTTTCTATGTGCTAGGGGGCTTCCCAGCTGGCTTTAGTGGTAAAGAACCCCCTTATCAATGTACTAGATTTAAGAGATACGGTTCAGTCCCTGAGTTGGAAAGATTCCCTGAAGAAGGGCATGGCAACCCATTCCAGTATTCTTGCCGGAGAATCCTACAGAGAGAGGAACCCTCGGACTATAATTCCATAGGATCATAAAAAGTTGCACATGACTGAAGCAACTTATAATGCAAAGCACACACATGTGCTAAGCACCAAAACAGACACTTTAACATACATGATCCCCGCTTACTCTTCACTATTATAGTGGAGAGAGGCAAGTATTATCTTCCCATTTTATAGATGAGGAAGCAGAGGAAAGGAGGCTAAGACATTTTCTAGAGCTCATAGGGACCAAGATTTGAACCCATGTCTCCTAATGTTTAATCCACTGTTCTTTCTGTTATACCACAGTGACTCTATAGAACTCACCTTAGTTCTATGCCATTAAAATGAATGGGAACTGATGGTCCATTGAATATCAGTAAATTGAATTTTGTAATAGTCTCATTGCAAAAGAACTTGATCTCACTTGTTTAAGACCAATCAGAAACATTAGACTGGAGCAGTTAAAACGGCCATGTTTTTGAACACTAGCTTCTCTTGCTTAGAAGACTGTCAAGTTAAATTAGTTCTTGGAGCTATAGTGACAACACCTCCTAGAGACACTAGAACTTGTTAAGACTGTTGATCCCAATAAGATGCAATAAGAATGGCCCTTCCTGAGGGAGACCAGAGCACTGTACTCCTGAGTTTTTAGACCACATCTTATCATTCCTTAAGTTGATTAGTCTGCCGACACTCACCAAGTGCCTCGTGCAATGCCAGACAGTGTCCAGTTGCAGGTTGTATGATGTCCAAGTGCAGGTCAGTTATTCACAGGGTGCCACCAAGCAAGTTATCTCATATCTCTTAAGTCTCAGGTCCTTCACTGAGAAAGAGGATAAGTGTTTATGAGAATATCATTACTCTTCCTTTTCCTAAAATCTTAAGACTCAATTTCTCAAGTTACAAAATACATTTCATATTACATATTGTGACCTAGCCATCAATCTATCACTGATCTATCTAATTGATACTGTTCTCTTAATCTCACAAGTTTACAAGGTAGACATTCTTAACCCCATTTTACAGATGAGGAAATCAAGGCCCTGGGAGGTTAAGCAAACTGCTTAAGATCACAGAGCTGATCAATGGCAGAAGCAGGATTTCATCTCAGGTCTGTCTGACGTCAGAGCCTTGCTTTCTTCTTTATACTGAGCTGGGTCTGTGAAGACACTGATCAGTGAACACATGAGGAAGGTCATTCTTACTGTAACGTCGTCGAGTGGATCCAGGGCAGAACTGGCCTATCCAGTTAGTTTACACTCAGTTTGCTCTAGAAGTGGCCTTTAGATGCTGATTGGAGCTAGGAAAAAAAAAAAAAAAAAAAAATCGACGTCCTCCAGGAAATGTCCCAAAGGAAAGCTGTGCAGTTGGCAACCTGGCTGACATCCGTGTTAACGTTCTTCATGGCTCAAAGTGGAGGAGGGACACAGACCTCACGGAGCACAGGAGAAACAGGCCTGGCTTCTAGCAGGCACCAACTGCTCTTTCTGCCTCCATCCAGGTACCTTTTGGGACTTTTTATTTTTTCTATAAAGACAGAGAGTGATTTGTTAAGTGATTGCCTTGGAAGTCAGGTGGGAAATGTAGGCAAGTGCATTTGCTTGAGATCTGTTTTAGTTAAGTTTAATGAAACAGACTTTTATTGAACGAGTCTATGTATCAGGCATCCTCTGAGCCACGGGATTCAGTGACAAATGATGTGCAACTTCAGGTTTCCCTGGTGGCTCCGTGGTAAAGAATCCTCCTGCAAATCAGGAGATGCTGGAGACACAGGTTCGATCCCTGGGTAGGAAGATCCCCTGGAGGAGGGCATGCAACCCACTCCAATATTCTTGCCTGGAGAATCCCATGGACAGAGGAGCCTGGTGGGTCACAATCCTTATGGTCACAGTCAGACATGACGGAAGCAACTGAGCACGCAGTCACAGTGAGCAACCTATGCCATTTTGATGGTCCTTCTAAGAAATAAGTAACGGTGTGTGTGATGATGGTGTGCAGAGAGTGCAGAGCAGGGAGTGACTGACTGTCTAAGGGCTGGCTGGAAAGCTACGGGGAGGCTTCCAAGGGCTGTATTGTGAGGGGAGGCAGGAGAGGGGGAAGGCGAATCTTCTGCCCAGACAGGGAGGAGATGTTACTGCCTCACCCTAACCCTCATGCTACAGCTTTCAGAGACCCTTGCCTCTGACCTTGTTCTTGGCAGGAAGCGCTGCGGTAAGTGGTACTGTGGAAAATATCTCTGTGGCTGATGAATCATCTAATTAAAAAAATACTTAAAACAATGAGAAAACATTTAGCTGGCTTGTTCCCATCAAGAGTGGGTACCAAAGATCACTTCGTCATAGCTTTCAACTCAGTGACCCAGGGCTTCCCCTCGTGACTGGAATCATGATCTTTGTATTTCTCAAGATGCTTCTGGGACTTGGTGGTCCTTCGAGATGTGCTATTTGCATAGTACTTAGGCCACGTGTAGATCCTCCCACGGCCACACACCAGTTCTCCATGGGATGAGTGCCATGGTAGACACTTGTTAGAACTCTAAGGCCATCTCATGCTAGCTGTGGGTTTTGGGGTGTACTTTCTTACTAACACGTGTAGACATATACAAATATAGGAATATATGGAGTCTCAGTTTTCCCATCTGTAAAAATGTACCTGCCTTGGTTCTATGAGGAATCAATGAGATAATATGCAGATGTTTGACACAGAGTAGACTCTAAGGAGGGCTTCCCTGATAGCTCAGCTAGTAAAGAATCTGCCTGCAATGCAGGAGACCCCAGTTCGATTCCTGGGTCGGGCAGGTCCCCTGGAGAAGGGACAGGCTACCCACTCCAGTACTCTTGGGTTTCCCTTTACTGTCTAACCATCAAAATGGCTTAGATGGTAAAGAATCCTCCTGTAATTCGGGAGACCTGGGTTTGATCCCTTGGTTGGGGAAATCCCCTGGAGGAGGGCATGGCAACTCACTCCAGAATTCTTGCCTGGAGAATCCCTATGGACAGAGGAGCCTGACAGGCTACAGTCCAGGGGATTGCAAAGGGTCGGATATGACTGAGTGATTAAGAATAGCACAGCACAGACTCTAAGGAAATGTTACTTTCCTCCTTCTACACCAGGGTGGACAAACTATGTTTTCCAGGCTAAACCTGACCTACCATCAGTTTTTGTAAATAGTTTTATTGGAACTCAGCCAAGTCATTTATTTCCGTATTGTCTATGTCTGCTTTTGCGCCCAATGGCAGAGTGTAGCTATGATGGAAATCAGACGTGCCACAGGGCTGCAAAGCAGACGATATTTACTATTTGGCCCATTACAGAAAATGTTTGCTGATTCCAGTGATATATAATGGCCTTTGAGAAAATTGATCTCCTCTCCCTGTCCTTTTCCTTCCCAAAGTGCTTTGTATCAGACCACATGCTGTCAGTGGTTTGAACCACTATTTCTAGGTCCTAGAGTTTGGTTCCTTTGGCTCTCCTCCAAGTGCAATCCTGTTCATTACAAGCCCTTTGAATACGACTCCTAGTACAGCACACATCCCTCTTCCCCCTAGCTCTGGGTTTGGGATTTCCAGCTTTGCGAAGAGGAAGAGGCTTGTCCCCCTTATTCTGGACAACAGCTTTCAGTCTAGGGTAGCACATGCTGTGTCAGTGAAAGACATAGCATCCCCAGGTCTAGCACCACGCGTCCTGCTCATAAGCTCTTCATCTTCATCCTTTGCACCTGCAGTTAGACTTGTAAATTTCAAGGCCTGACTTTTCATCCATCTTTATTAAATTCCTTCCTGAGAAATTCTCTCCCTATTTTATTTCTGGTTCCCTAGCATTGTTTGGGATTTGAACTCTGCTATCCAGAGTATTTACAAGCCTCGGGATTTCATGTCTTTTGAGAATTGGCTCAGCTGGTTTTCTAGGTTCTCATCCAAGTCTCTGCATAAAAACCGTTGGGTCAGCCAGGGCTTAGGGCTGAGTCTTGGTGGATGCTATTGGAACACACTTTCCAGCTTGGCTTTGACCATTTGGAGACTGGCTGAACTCGCTAGGAGGTCAACCTAATCCAGTTGCTTTATTGTCCAGATTACATCTCTTTATCTCAGTTAAAAGATACCATGAGGGTTTGGGTCAAGGGCTTTTCAGGCATAATATAGTCATATACAGAGCCTTCCTAACCTATTTGTCTGTTGATTCTATTGCAAAAATCAAATAGGATTATTTGTTATAACTTATTCTTGGAAATCTCAACGGCTCCTAGAGCTCATTTATCCCTCTCTAAGGCTCTGTGTGTGTGTATTCAGTTGCTCAGCTGTGTATGACTCTTTGCAATCCCATGCACTGTAGCCCACAAGGGTCCTCTGTCCATGGAATTCCCCAGGCAAGAATACTGAGTGGGTTGCCATCTCCTCCTCTAGGGGATCTTCCCAACCCAGGGATTGAACCTGTGTCTCTTGCCTCTCCTGTATCAGCAGGCAGGCTCTTTACCACTGCACCACTTGGAAAGCCCCTCTGAGGGTCTACATACTGCCTAGTTGGGAATGATTATAGCTTTGAGTCAGTTAGAATGTGCCACAGAGTTTGTCAAATACTATCAGAGTTTACAGAAGGGCTTCTTAATCTAGAAGCCTGGGGACAAATTACATCCTTGTTTTTACTAATCTCTAACTGAAATTTAACACATTTTCCAATTGCAACAAAGCACAGTAATATTAGCATGACCTTGACTTTGTCACTGATACCAATCACGGGTCTTTCACATCAAACTGGGTTGTTGTAGACATTTCAACATATTTTTCAAATTCAAAGCTACTTCAAAATTATGGTAATTCTAAGACCTTGTTATTTAATGCATTACTAAAAAGTCAGATTTTAAACACATTTTAATAGCTTTCTTTTAATATGATTGGCTTTCCTTGCAATTTGACAGATTTCATTCAATGCATTTAAATACTCTGCTCTGAGAAGCGGTCTGTAGGTACCATCAGTCTACCAGAGGGTCTCCTGTGCAAAAATCCATGCTGGTCATGATGGTAGTGGCTCCTCCTCAGAAACCTCTGGGGCCAGATCTCTGCTTGGAACTTTCCTTTGCCCAGACAGATCTCATGAGGGATAAAAGAACCCTCACCTCAACTTTGAGTTCTTGTCATGTCTGCACTCAGACTAAACCAACGCTAGCAAAACTTTCCTTTCTACTGACAATTTGAATAGCGAATGCTGCCTTCTAATTTTTTTTTCTCCCTAATCAAGCAGACCTGGGTTTGAATGACAGCTCCCCCGTGTACTTCTCTTGACTCTCACCCTCTTTATTTGTAAAATAGGGATATCACCACCTACTTTGCAAGCTGGTAGCCATGTTAAACAAGGTACCAGGTTTTTCCATTGAGTTTTCTGGGAAGCGGCCCATGAGGTGGAATCAGGAGTAAAGCAGTTTATTAGTTCGCGGTGAGGCTTGCTGCTTGTGACGATAAGAGAGGGGAGAAGCAGAATTGGGCTGAAAAAAGTCTTCAAGACCATGATGCAAAGCTGACGTGAGGGAAGAGAAAAATAGAGCAGCGGGATAAGGAGCGCCTCAGACCATAATTCAGATCACACGACGTTTCTGCCAACCCAGTTGGTTGCCCTGGAGCCAAGATTACCTGCAAAGGAGTCCTGTGTTAGGCAGAAATGACCCATCACACGTGAGCATTGGCTAAAGGATTCCCAGGAAGACCATGGCCTTGGCTTGAAAGCCAAGGTACAACCTGTAATGTTATGGCTGGAAGCTGGAAGCTTCTTTCCTTGCAGCTGACTGGTGAGTTCTTTCTTGAAGGGAGATCTGAACAGCAGGCCTCCACATTTGTTCCAGTTTGAGAAGGCTGAACACGGTCCTGGTGTAACGTGTCATATCTGGCAAGAAATAGGCATGGCTACTGCCAGTGTCTCTAAAGAATTTACTTATCTTATTTTAACCACCCTGAGCAACAGAATATTGATTTTCATAGTCAGGTCACATCTTTCTAAGCTGGAAAGCTTTTCATACTAGTACCTAGGATAAATTTTGCATACTTTTTTTGGGCCACGCTGTGTGGCATACAGGATCTTAGTTCCCTAGTCAGTGATCGAACACCTTGTAGTGGAAACGCTGAGTCTTCAACCACTGGACAGCCAGGGAAGACCCTAAGGTAGTTTTTAATTTTATTTATTTATTAAATTAATTTTGATGGGAGTGTATTTGCTTTATAATGCTGTGTTAGCTTCTATTGTACAGCAAAGTGAATGAGCTATATGTTTACAAATGTCCTCCTTTCTTTTGGATTTCCTCCCCATTTAGGTCACCATAGAGTACTGAGTTGAATTCCTTGTGCGATACAGTAAGTTCTCATTAGTTATCCATTTTATACATAGCATCACGGTGGATATGTGTCAACCCCAATCTCCCAGTTTATCCCCCCCTCACCCCAACCCCAGGACTTCCCATGTAGCGTTAGTGGTAAAGAACCCACCTGATAATCCAGGAGATTTAAGAGACATGAGTTTGACCCCTGGGTCAGAAGATCCTCTGGAGGAGGGCATGGCAACCCCCTCCAATATTTTTGCCTGGAGAATCCCATGGACTGAGGCGCCTGGCAGGTTACAGCCTATAGGGTCGCAAAGAGCTGGACACGACTGAAGCGACTTAGCACACACACAGGCACCCCGCATGCAGGCATCTCACCCCCAGGGTAGTTTTTAGACTTACGACTTTATGAAGGTGACAGAGGATACCTTGGTGATTGAACCCATACTTTGTAATGATAATGAGAACTACAATAATGATAATTATGAAGGTAATGTAGAGTCTCTCTATAGAGAGTCTACTAACCATACAGGTTCTGCATTCGGCAGTGATATTAGGTTCCCTCTTGGTACTCCAGGAAATGGAGTTTATCAAGTGTAGGTGAGGACTCAACTCTCATCCCATGTCAACTCTTATTCTCCCAGGGCACACCTGATGTGTTATATGCCATTTTATCTCAGGCAGTGAGTACTGAGACCTCAGCTTCTCCCTTCAGAGGTCCTTAGTCTCCACCTGAGTTCAGTTCAGTTCAGTTCAGTTACTCAGTTATGTCCGACTCTTTGCGACCCCATAGACTGCAGCACGCCAGGCCTCCCTGTCCATCACCAGCTCCCGGAGCTTGCTCAAACTCAAGTCCATCAGAACAAGACCCAGTTCCCCCCTCAGTCAGTCTCCCCCATCAGGAAGCTTTCATAAGTCTCTTACCCTTATCCATCAGAGGGTAGACAGAACGGAAACCACAATCACAGAAAACTGACCAAACTCCACCTGAGGACTTACTCAAAAGAGACTCTGAAATCACTTCCCCTTTATTGCTGGATTTCTTTTTAGAAAAAAATCAGTTCAGTTCAGTTACTCAGTCGTGTCTGACTCTGCGACCCCATGGACTGCAGCACACCAGGCCTCCCTGTCCATCACTGCCTCCCGGAACTTGCTCAAACTCAAGTCCATCGAATCAGTGATGCCATCCAACCATCTCATCCTCTGTCTTCCCCTTCTCCTCCCTCCTTCAGTTTTTCCCAGCATCAGGGTCTTTTCCAATGAGTCAGTTCTTCGCATCAGTGGTCAAAGTATTGGAATCTCAGCTTCAGCATCAGTCCTTCCAATGAGTATTCAGGACTGATCTCCTTTAGGATGGACTGGTTGGATCTTCTTGCAGTCCAAGATTCTCAAGAGTCTTCTCCAACACCACAGTTCAAAAGCATCAATTTTTTGGTGCTTAGCTTTCTTTATAGTCCAACTCTCACATCCATACATAACTACTGGAAAAAAAATAGCTTTGACTAGGCAGACCTTTGTCGGCAAAGTAATGTCTGTGCTTTTGAATATGCTGTCTAGGTTGGTCATAGCTTTCCTTCCAAAGAGAAAACATCTTTTAATTTCATGGCTGCAGTCCCCATCTGCAGTGAATTTGGAGCCCAAGAAAATAAAATCTGTCACTGTTTCCCCATCTATTTGCCATGAAGTTATGGGACCAGATGCCATGATCTTCATTTCCAGAATGTTGACTTTTAAGCCAACTTTTTCACTCTCCTCTCTTACTTTCATCAAGAGACTCTTTAATTCTTCACTTTCTGTCATAAGGGTGGTGTCATCTGCATATCTGAGGTTATTGATATTTCTCCTGGAAATCTTGATTCCAGCTTATACTTCATCCAGTCTGACATTTCACATGATGTACTCTGTATATAAGTTAAATAAGCAGGTGATAATATACAGCCTTGACATACCTCTTTCCCAATTGGGAACCAGTCTGTTGTTCCATGTCCAGTTCTAACTGTTGCTTTTTGACCTGCATACAGATTTCTGAGGAGGCAGGTCAGGTGGCCTGGTATTCCCATCTCTTGAAGAATTTTCCACAGTTTGTTGTGATCCACACAGTTAAAGGCTTTGGCAGAGTCAATAAAGCAGAAATAGATGTTTTTCTGGAACTCTCTCGCTTTTTCTATGATCCAACGGATGTTGGCAATTTAATCTCTGGTTCCTCTGCCTTTTCTAAATCCAACCTGAACATCTGGAAGTTCATGGTTCACATACTCTTGAAGCCTGGCTTGGAGAATTTTGAGCATTACTTTACTAGCGTGTGAGATGAGTGCAATTGTGCGGTAGTTAGAGCATTCTTTGGCATTGCCTTTCTTTGGGATTGGAATGAAAACTGACATTTTCCAGTCTTGTGGCCACTGCTGCATTTTCCAAATTTGCTGGCATATTGAGTGCAACATTTTCACAGCATCATCTTTTAGGATTTGAAATAGCACTGGAATTCCATCACCTCCACTAGCTTTGTTTGTAGTGATGCTTCCTAAGGCCCACTTGACTTCACATTCCAGGATGTCTGGCTCTAGGTGAGTGATCACACCATAGTGGTTATCTGGGTCATGAAGATCTTTTTTGTAGAGTTCTTCTGTGTATTCTTGCCACCTGTTCTTAATATCTTCTGCTTCTGTCAGGTCCCTACCATTTCTGTCCTTTATTGTGCCCATCTTTGCATGAAATTTTCCTTTGGTATCTCTAATTTTCTTGAAGAGATCTCTAGTCTTTCCCATTCTATTATTTTCCTCTGTTTCTTTGCACTGATCACTGAGGAAGGCTTTCTTATCTCTCCTTGCTATTCTCTGGAACTCTGCATCCAAATAGATATATCTTTCCTTTTCTCCTTTGCCTTTAGCGTCTCTTCTTTTCTCAACCATTTGTAAGGCCTCCTCAGACAATCATTTTGCCTTTTTTCATTTCTTTTTTCTTTTATTTATAAAAAAGTACTTTCACTTATTTATTTTTGGCTGTGCTGGGTCTTCGTTGCTTTGCGGGCTTTTGTCTAGTTGTAACGAGCAAGGGCTATTCTGTAGTTGCAGAGCTTGGGCTTCTCATTGTGGTGGCATCTCTTGTGGAGCGTGGCCTTTAAGAGGGCACTTGGGCTTTAGCGGCTGAGGCACATGGGCTCAATAGTTGCAGGTCCTCGGCTCTAGAATACCAGCTTATTAGTTGTGGTGCATGGGCTTAGTCGTTCTGCAGCATGTGGGATCTTCCCAGATCAGGGATTGAACCTGTGTCTCCTGCATCAACAGGATTCTTTACCACTGAGCCCTATAGCAGTTGAATTTTCCCTCTGATGTCTTCTCTACAATGCTGCCTATGTCCTCTGCTTGTTGACAAGGAATGTGAAGGGGAGCTGCCTTTTTTGGATGTGAACACACTGGTCTACAGTTTTTCTGGAAGAATATGCCCTGCTTCAGGGTGACTGTCCTCTGCTGTGACCCTGGGAAGAGCATTTGAGTCCCAGTTGGCAGGAAGACGCACTCTCCACTTAAGCGTGAGAACACCATTGCCATCCTACTACTCTTCCTGTGTAATGTGGTTGACATTCCCTGACACCAGGGTCTGAAATTAATTTAGGGCTAATTCTGTTTAGTCAACCCTGGCCCAAGGTTACACGGGCAATACCACCATATAGTAGTCACTTCATTCCCGGCTTTTTCCTGCTGGGTTGAGCCTATTGACCATGGACTTGCTTCTGTCTCTCATTGAAGTGTCAGGGTTGGAACTTCAGAATTCTAAAGGGATTTGGGCAAATGTTTTCTTCCCAGAATTGCCCTTTCATCCTCCAACCTCGGGTCCCTTGGCAGGCTCCTTGGCAGTGATAGAAGCATCATCCAGGGGATGGGCAGTCATCCCCATTGCTGAATGGTGAGGAAAACAGCCAGAGGAAGACAGGGCTCATGCCAGGAAGACTGGTCACTTGCCAGCTCCTCTTTGGCTGAGTCTCTGTGTGCCTGGAATGAGGTATAGCCACGTGGCTGAGAGAAGGCTTGGCTCTCTGAGTTCCTCAGTGCCTCGCTCTCCAGATCTAGGCCAAAAACAGGACTTGACCGCCAATGATAATAATACCTATCTCTGTCTTTGAGAGTCTCGTCTTTTTCAAGTGCTTTCCTGGTTCTCTATTATTTAGCAAAACTCTGAAGCAACGATGGACCTTTTTGTGTTACATATGGGGAGACTGAGCCTCGGAGTCCCTGGCCCCAGATGGAAGAGTTGGTCCATGGTAGACTTGGGATGTGAACACAGGCATTCCCGACCCTGATGCCTACACTGGATCCTCATCTCTGCACACAGTGAACCGGGAAGCCAGTTGTATCCAGTCTGAGGGAAGAGCATCTGCTGAGCAGATGCCTGGGTCTGCTGGCCACGAGAACATGGCTTTTTCTTGGTGATGATGGCAATCTTGAGAAAGAGCCCCATGGTCAAAGTGCTTTCACCATGAGTCACTTTGTTGTTCTCTTTGTGAGAGTTCAGCTAAGGAACCATAGAGAGTCACCTGTGGCTCCTACTTTTTATGCCCCAGCAATCTAGGAGAGCAATTCTGTTAGCCAGATTCTTCCCAAGGACATATGGAACCTGTGGGAAGTCACATGGCCAGCATTAATCAGTACCCAGGTAGAATTCAACTGTTTATGGAGTAACGTAGATTGACTTACTAACATCTCCTGATAACTTGTGTCCAAGTTTTTTTTTTTTTTTTTTTTTTTTTTTTTTTATTGAAGAGTTATTCTTCTTCCTCACTGGTTTACACATTAGAAACCTAGGCTCCTGATAAAGGCACCCCCAGGCTGTCCATGATTTGACCTGTCTTTCTCTCAAGCTCACCTCCAGACACTTAGCCTTTGCAGTTCATGCTTGAGGTATACCAACATCCTGGTATTTCCAGAAGCAGCTGTGCCGACACAGGCTTTTGCTTTTGTCAATGCCTTTCCTTAAAAAGCACTTCCTCACTGCATCTTCTTACCTAGTCCTTAGACATATTGCAGGTCTCAACTCAAAGAATTTCTTCACTAATGTCCTTTTTAAACCCTGTCTTTTGATGGTGCCATGTGGCATATGGGATATGGGATCTTAGCTCCTCCACCAGGGATCAAAACCTCACCTCCTGCACTGGAAGTGTGGAGTCTTAGCCACTGGACCACCAAGGAAGTCCTTCCCTGACATCTTTCAGATTTTGGTTCTCCGTCCTTAGTCTTCAATGGCATCTTAGAACACCTCCACATCCAGAGTTTGGAATCACCTATCTCTCCTTCCACTTCTGCCTGAGCCCATAGAAGCCTCAAGGGAGAGAAGTATGTTTTATTGTTCTCAGAACACCCAGCACTTATCAGATAGCCCGACACAGGATTTGAGAAAGGGTTTCCCTTGTGGCTCAGATGGTAAAGAATCTGCCTGTGATGCAGGAAACCTGGGTTCAGTCCCTGGGTTGGGAAGATCCCCTGGAGAAGGGAAAGGCTACCCACTCCAGTATTCTGACTTGGAGAATTCCAAGGATTGTACAGTCCCTGGGGTCACAAAGAGCCGGATAAGACTAAGCGACTTCCATTTTCACTTTGGGACTTTAACCTCAGGGCAGGTTGGACTCAAAGTAAACTTGCTGCTGGTAGGTTGGCAGCAAAGTAACACTCAAGATTCTCCAGGCTAGGCTGCAACAGTACGTGAACTGTGAACTTCTGGGTGTTCAAGCTGGATTTAGAAAAGGCAGAGGAACCAGAGATCAAATTGCCAACATCCATTGGATCATAGAAAAATAAGAGAATTCAAAAAAAAAAAAGCTACTTCTGCTTTACTGATTATGCCAAAGTCTTTGACTGTGTTGATCACGACAAACTGTGGAAAATTCTTTAAGAGAAGGGAATACCAGACCGCATGACCTGCCTGCTGAGAAATCTGTATACAGGTCAAGAAGCAACAGTTAGAACTGAACATGGAACAACAGACTGGTCCCAAATAGGAAAAGGAGTACGTTAAGGCTGTATATTGTCACCCTGCTTATTTAACTTGTATGCAGAGTACATCATGTGAAATGCCAGGCTGGATGAAGCACAAGCTGAAATCAAGATTTCCAGGAGAAATATCAATAACCTCAGATATGCAGATGACACCACCCTTATGACAGAAAGTGAAGAACTAAAGAGCCTCTTGATGCAAGTGAAAGAGGAGAGTGAAAAAGTTGGCTTAAAAGTCAATATTCGGAAAACTAAGATCATGGCATCTGGTCCCATCTCTTCATGGCAAATAGATGGGGAAACAATGAAAACAGTGACAGACTTTATTTTCTTGGGCTCCAAAATCACTGCAGATGGGGACTGCAGCCATGAAGTTAAAAGGCTCTTTCTCCTTGGAAGCAAAGCTATGACCAACCTAGAGAGCATATTAAAAAGCAGAGACACTACTGTGTGTACAAAGGTCTGTCTAGTCAAACCTATGCTTTTTCTAGGAGTCTTATATAAATGTGAGAGTTGGACTGTAAAGAAAGCTGAGCACCAAAAAATTGATGCTTTTGAACTGTGGTGTTGGAGAAGACTCTTGAGAATCCCTCGGACTGCAAGGAGATCCAGCCAGTCCATCCTAAAGGAGATCGGTCCTGAATATTCATTGGAAGGACTGATGCTGAAGCTGAAACTCCAATACTTTGGCCACCTGATGTAAAGAACTGACTCATTGGAAAAGACCCTGATGCTGGGAAAGATTGAAGGCAGGAGGAGAAGGGGATGACTGAGGATGAGATGGTTGGATGGCATCACCAACTCGATGGACTTGAGTTTGAGCAAGCTCTGGGAGTTGTTGATGGACAGGGAGGCCTGGCGTGCTAGTCTATAGGGCTGCAAGGAGTCGGACATGACTGAGCGACTGAACTGTAGGTTGGACTCAGACAAGGCATCAGGGAAGGAAAAGTGAAGGAAACAGGTAGAACTAGTAGGAGAGGGACTCATTAGCCTTGTAGATGGGTGCTTACCGTGGGATACAGTGCTCCCCAGACTCAGCATCAAAATGAGTAAAGAGCAGCTGAGATGGACACTGGTAAACAAATTGGATCCAAGCTTCCCAAGAGGATGTGCTGCCCAGATTCAAGAGTCTCAGGTTTGGGTGGAGAGGGGAGGATTCAGGTCAAGACTCTGGGTGTGGGGGACTTCCCTGGTGGTCCAGTGGTTAAGACTTCACCTCCCAACACAGGGGGTACAAATTCAATCCCTGAGCAGAGAGCTAAGATCCCACATGCTGCCTTGCCAAAAAACCAAAACATAAAACAGAAGCAATATTGTTACAAATTCAATAAAGCCTTTAAAAAAGAAAGAAAGAAAGTGAAGTCGCTCAGTCATGTCTGAGTCTTTGTGACCCCATGGACTGTAGCCTGCCAGGTTCCTCCATCCATGGGATTTTCCAGGCAAGAATACAGGAGTGGGTTGCCATTTCCTTCTCTAGGGAAAGACTTTAAAAAAGGTCTCCATTAAAACAACAAAACAACAAAAAGACTGTACTGGGGGGAAGGAGAGTTTTGTTCCTGGAGAAGGAATATGTCAAGGCTTTGCAGGACAGCAGGGCTGGGCTAACCACGATGGATTTTGTACCAAGATTTCCACTGCAAAGCAGAAAATCTGGAATAGAAGTCTCTTGAAATAGAGGTGGTTAGGAAAAGGCACAGGGGCAATGGGGGGGGGGTCACTAACTGTTCAGCTGTTACTAATTCCTTCTTCTCCAACCAGCTTAAAACACCCCTTAAATCTTCTCTCTCATACAGACACACACGCACATCCAATACCAGTCTTACTATTGAAATGCACATCTTTATAAGAAATGTTTCACCAGGGCAAGGTGGAATCCAAAGTTTTTATTCCCTCAGTCAGGGCTCTGAATTGGGCCAGTCAGCTCAAACAGCTAGACATAAATCACTGCGAGATAGAACATGGAAAAAGCTGATAGGAGGTAAAACAAGTATTTAGGAGCAGGGACTCACCTCTAGTGAATTTAAATTCTCCAAGGCAGGGTTCAACAGTACGTGAACCATGAACTTCCAGATGTTCAAGCTGGATTTAGAAAAGGCAGAGGAACCAGAGATCAAATTGCCAACATCCATTGGATCATAGAAAAATAAGAGAATTCCAGAAAGACAGTTACTTCTGCTTTACTGATTATGCCAAAGTCTTTGACTGTGTAGATCACAACAAACTGTGGAAAAATCTTTAAGAGAAGAGAATACCAGACCACCTGACCTGCCTGCTGAGAAATCTGTATGCAGGTCAGGAAGCAACAGTTAGAACTGGACATGGAACAACAGACTGGTTCCAAATAGGAAAAGGAGTACGTTAAGGCTGTATATTGTCACCCTGCTTATTTAACTTGTATGCAGAGTACATCATGTGAAATGCCAGGCTGGATGAAGCACAAGCTGGAATCAAGATTGCTGGGAGAAATATCAATAACCTCAGATATGCAGATACACCACCTTTATGGCAGAGCATGAAGAGGAACTAAAGAGCCTCTTGATGCAAGTGAAAGAGGAGAGTGAAAAAGTTGGCTAAAAAGTCAACATTCAGAAAACTGAGATTATGGCATCTGGTCCCATCTCTTCATGGCAAATAGATGGAGAAAAATGGAAACAGAGACAGACTTTATTTTCTTGGGTTCCAAAATCACTGCAGATGGGGACTGCAGCCATGAAATTAAAAGGCTCTTGCTCCTTGGAAGCAAAGCTATGACTAACCTAGAGAGCATATTAAAAAGCAGAGACATTACTGTGTGGACAAAGGTCTGTCTAGTCAAAGTTATGGTTTTTCCAGTAGTTATGTATGGATGTGAGAGTTGGACTATAAAGAAAGCTGAGTGCAGAAGAATTGCTTCTTGTGAACTGTGCTGCTGGAGAAGACTCTTGAGAGTCCTTTGAACTGCAAGGAGATCCAACCAGTCCATTCTAAAGGAAATCAGTTCTGAATATTCATTGGAAGGACTGATGCTGAAGCTGAAACTCCAATACTTTGGCCACCTGATACGAAGCAATGACTCACTGGAGAGAACCCTGGAGAGGATTGAGAGCAGGAGGAGAAGGGGACGACAGAGGATGGGGTGTTTGGATGGCATCACCGACTCAACGGACTTGAGTTTGGGCAAGCTCCAGCAGTTGGTGATGGACAGGGAGGCCTGGAGTACTGCACTTCATGGGGTCACAAAGAGTTGGACATGACTGAGCGACTGAACTGATGCACCCGGTAGTGAACTGCATGCTTCAATGCACAGAATGCGCCCCCCCCGCCCCCCCCGTTTAATTAATTTAATATCTAGTTGAAAATTTTGAGATACTTGGGGTTTACATGTAGTTGTAAAAAAATAAAATACAGAAAGATCCCATAATCTCAGTTTCCCCCAATGGCATTGTCGTACAAATCTGTAGTATGATATCACACCTAGGATATTGTCTTTAAAAAAAAAATTGAAGTAAATTGATTTGCAATGTTGTGTTAGTTTCAGATGCAGAGCAAAAGTGATTCAGTTATACATAAACATATACAGGAGAACAGTGTCACTGATACCATCTGTGATTGAACTCATATTTCTCCAGTGTTCCCTGGACTCATTTGTGTGTATGTATGTGTATATGGTATGTATTGTGTGTATGTGTATGTGTGTGTATATAGTATGTATTGTGTGTATGTGTATGTGTGTGTACATGGTTCTGTGCAATTTTATCACATGTGTAGTTTGCCGTCATTTTCATAATACACGACAGAGCCAGCACTTGTAAGCATCATTCTTTTTGACCACATCCTCCCCCTCCTAATATCCTTTCTCAGTCCTCAACATATCCATGCCAGGCAGTCAAGTCTCAGAGAGGTATATCATCTGTGACATGTCAACAATCAGTAAGGAGTGACGTGTCGATTCAGAAGTTTGTCCGAAAACGTTCATCACGTTCATTTGCTAAATTTCTCAATTGTTCATTCATTCAGCAAATATTTATTAAGGGCTTACTAGGTTCTAAGCACTGGCATTTCAGCTGTAAAAACATGACCAAGTCCTTGATTCTCATGTTGTCATTCAAGTGTGAGTCAGACCATGGATGCGAAAATGTGACGTGTAATGTAACTTCAGCTGAGGACAACTGCTCTGAAGAACAGTTGAGGAAGGGGCAAGGGGCGAGAGGTGGGGTTTACTGTTTGGGATAGGGTGATCAAGAAAGCCACTTTAAGGAAGGGAAACTCAAGAGCAGTCCTGACCAACGAGGAATTGGGGGCATTGGATTTTTAGGCAAAGAGAGGAGGAAGATCACAGATTACTCCATCATGAATGAGTGAGGCGTGTTTTGGATGTCAAGACAGCCAGTGTGTCTGGGGCAGAGCAAGGCAGGGAGAGAAGGGGGGATATGAGGTCAGAGATGGGGTTGGAGCTGGATTACCAGGGCCTTGCAGGCCGTGGGAAAGACTTTGGATCTTATTCTAAGTGGGAGTAGAAGCCACGGGGAGGTTTTGAGCTGGAGCAAAACATGATCTGATTTTCAGTTTGTAAAAACCACCCTCTGACTGCTGGGTGGAGGATGGTCTGTAGGAGAGCAAAGCTAGGAGCAGGGGGAACAATTTGGTGGCCACTGCAGCAAACCACAAGAGAGACAGCATGGCCGGAACCAGCGGGGCAGTGCCGGGAACAGTGAGGAGTATCTGGGCTCAGGATACATCGTGTCCACGGACCCCACAGGACTCGATGAAAGACTGGATATGGGGAGGCGTGAGAGCAGACGAGAGAAGGGGATATTTCAGACAGTGCGAACACTGAGTCACTTCTGCTCTTTAGCCAGAACATCAGACAGCAGGAATCTTCTTCCAAAGAAAGGACCACTGTGCCCAAGGCACTTAGCTTGCTTCTTTACCTCTATCTCTTCTCAATACATCCTGCAGGTTCTGCAGAGAGGAACATACCCTTGGTCTCCATCTGCCCAGGAGAAAAAGACTATTGGCCCAGACATTTGGGAAACTGGAGTTTGATTGGACCCAGTCCCTGCCCCTGAGAGCTCACAGTCTGGTGGGGAGATGGGCAAATGCAGAAACAACGATGGTGTGAAATACTGGTGTGGAGAGACCACATGGAGGCGAGGAGCATCCAGGGAGAGGGGCGTGGATTTCACTGACTTGTAAGATGGTGGTTGGGTGGCGCCTCAAGGATGGTGTCGGGATGAGGGGGTGTTCAGGCATCAGTCTTGAGGCTTGCGGGCATGTTCTCCAATTACAGAAGAAGGCTATAAATTCCTGAGATGGGGAAGAGCCACAGCATAAAGCCTAAATCTCTGTGCAGCTTGGAGGGTTTGGGGGGCAGCTATGCCATATGACCAGGTGGAAACAAAATGCTCTCGTGGAGGGGTGGAGGGAGGGAGGCTGAAGAGGCTGACTGAAGAGCTCCTGACGTCTGGGTCAAAATCCTGGTGGTAACTGCGGTTGGAACCTTAAGGATCTTAAGGAAGGTGGTTGCTTGGTTACATTTGACTTTTGAAAGTTCCCTTTTGCCAAAGAAGGTGCTTCATGTATGAAAGTCTACATCTTTCCTTGGGTGAACAAAAAGGAGCCACTCCTGGCCTCAGCTCAGCAACCTTCCTGGGAAACTTCCAACTTACCTGACTCATCTCCGCAGAAGAGCATCTCAACTGTCCAGGAAAGGCCCCCGGTTGCTTCGCTGAAGCCATGTCCACACCTAACTCTCAGTGCGGTAAGTAGAAGTGCTTAGCTGCCTCTCTCTCGGGCAGTGGGGCCTGCTGCAGAAGGGGCCTAAGTGGGGGACAGGGGGGACTAGGAGCTTCTGAGGTGTAGCCCCTCGGTCTAGAATTTTAGACGCCTCTTTGGAAGAAGCTTCCCTAGTGGCTCAGACAGTAAAGAGTCTGCCTGCAATGCAGGAGACCTGAGCTCGATCCCTGGATTGGGAAGACCCCCTGGAGAAGGGAAAGGCTATCCACTCCAGTATTCTTGCCTGGAGAATTCCATGGACAGAGGAACCTGGTGGGCTACAGTCTCTGGGGTCTCATAGAGTCAGACACGACTGAGCAACTAACACTTTGGAAGCTATTGGACTTTACTTCCTGTGTGTTCTATTCATCCTCTTGGTTTCTCTATCTGGAAAAATGGGAGAACAGGATGTAACTTCTTGGGGGATCTGGAGGATTTGGAAAAGCAGGTGAAGTTGTTTCCCGTGGACTTCTGTCTGCACACAGGACTCCAGCACAGTAGCACAGGCGGGAAAGAGTGCAAACGAGTGTGTGTCGTAGATAAACACAGTCCTTGTTCTTCTTCCTCTTTCCTCAGGGTTATAGATTTGCTCATGGTCCAGGCTGGCAGAGGTCTTAACCAAGGAAACAATGTCTATCATCTGGCTGAGAGGTTTTCTCTTCTGTAAAACAGAGTGGTTCAGGCCACCTCTCCCAGGGTCATTTGAGAATAGTGCTCAATCCATGTTTGATACTCAAAACGAAAAAAAGAGGCAGTAAGTATCAGAGGCTTTTCAGATACATTGTTGCTGTCGTGCAGTTGCTAAGCTGTCTTCCACACTTTGTGACCCCATGGACTGTAGCCCACCAGGTTCCTCTGTCCATGGGATTTCCTAGGTGAGAATACTGGAATGGATTGCCATTTCCTTCTTCAGGGGATCTTCCTGACCCTGGGACTGAACATATGTCTCCTGCATTGGCAGGCGGCTTCTTTATCAATGAGCCACCAGGGAAACCTTTCAGATACATAGCACTCATCAAATTCCCCAGAGGCTGCAACAGCCTAGAACATAGGATTCAGAGCTACCCTGTATGGTTTCAAATTGTGTGTCCACTAGTTACTAGTGATAAGACCCGAGGTAAGTCCCTATGGAGCTGTGGTTTTCTCACCTGGTATGTGGGATGGGACCCCACCTTATCAGGTTGCCCTTCCACTTGTGAAGGTAAAATAGGATCATGTATATAAAGTGACAGGCATGCAGTGAGGGCTCAGAGGTCCAATAGGTGAGTCGCCTTTCTTTTGCTTCCATTGCTGCTATTCCCTTACTGGCTACAACTCCATCCTGGTGAAGAGATGACCTCCCCAGCCAAGCCAGGGACCCAAGGCTCCAAGTCCATGTGACACAGGTTCAAGGTCTTGGCTTTCCAGTTTGCAAGGAGAGTCAAAGGTTTGCAGCTGCAGTTGGGCCACACACCTATGACGGTGGCACCACAGTGGGGGCAACTGCCTTTGGGCACTATGAGGTCATACTTTGGGGGACCTTCCTTTAATGTCTAAAGTCCATTTCTGACTTAAAAAAAAATCCTCCAGTATAATCACAAAGAAATTAGATATCATGTTCTCAGATACATACAATCCTTTTTGTATGTATCCCATCTCTTTTATATATTATTTTTTCATAGACACAAGTAATGGAAATTCACCTTCACTCTATCATGGAAATGGAAATTCACTCTGTCACGGAAATGATAAGAGTCCTGTGGAGACAACAGTCTTTCGGGTCAGGTGCAGACAAGACCCCAGAAAGTCAAGTCCTCTGTTTTGGCTACAGGGACACTCAGGAGTCCTTGTGGAGCCAGAAATGTGGCTGAATTCAGGGAGAAGTTGAGTTGTAAGACATTCATGCACTCAATCTTTCATTCATGCATTCAGTTAACTAACATTCACTGAGCACTTGCTGTGTGTTGACCCCCCAGGGCAGAGCTTGTGTCTGGAGGGAGATTATGATGTAGGAACCACTCTGGAAGGAGAATGATAAATGCAGTAACCAAGGCATGCTCTGGGCCAGCAGGCCTAGAGAATGATCCTGGTGACTCCATGAAGAACCATCCCTGGAGATCTGACAGGGGCCAAGAACTCAGAAGTGTTTCAGCAGGATGGGCTGGGGGTCCTCAGGAAGTCTTTGGGCAGAGAGATTCCATGCTGAGAGAACAGCGGGCACAAAGTCTTGCCAAGACACAGTGCCTTTGGGAAGCCTTTGGAAGATCTCAGGCAAAGGAGTTCAAGGGGGTTATGAGATGAATTGGAAGATTGGGGCTGACACATATACACTATTGATGTTTTTGTTGTTCGCTTGTTCAGTCTTGTCTGACTCTTTGTGACCCCATGGACTGTAGCACTTCAGGCTTCCCTGTCCATCACCAACTCCCAGAGTTTGCTCAAATTCATGACCACTGAGTTGGTGATGCCAGCCAACCATCTCATTCTCTGTTGTCCCCTTCGTCTCATGCCTTCAATCTTTCCCAGCACTGGGGTCTTTTCCAATGAGTTGGTTCTTCACATCAGGTGGCCAAAGTATTGGAGCTTCAGCTTCAGCATCAGTCCTTCCAATGAATATGCAAGACTGATTTCCTTTAGAATTGACTGGTTTCATCTCCTCCAGCACCACAGTTTGAAAGCACCAATTCTATGCTCTGCCATCTTTATGGTCCAACTCTCACATATGTACATGACTAGTGGAAAAATCAACACTATTGATACTGCATATAACATAGAGGGATTTCCCAGGTGGCACTAGTGGTAAAGAACTCACCTGCCAATGCAGGAGATGTGAGAGATGAGGGTTCAGTCCCTGGGTTGGGAAGATCCCTTGGAGAGGGGCATGGCAGCTTGCTCCAGCACTCTTACCTGGAGAATCCCATGGATAGAGGAACTCGGTGGGCTCCGGTCCATAGGGTCGCAAAGAGTCAGACATGACTGAAGCAACTTAGCATGCAGGGATGCATAAAATAGATAACTAACGTGCACCTACTGTAGAGCACAGAGGACTCTACTCAGTATTCTGTGAAGACCTAAATGGTAAGGAACTTCCCTGGTGGCTCAGACAGTAAAGTGTCTGCCTACAATGCAGGAGACC
Source organism: Muntiacus reevesi (assembly GCF_963930625.1). Taxonomy (NCBI): domain Eukaryota; kingdom Metazoa; phylum Chordata; class Mammalia; order Artiodactyla; family Cervidae; genus Muntiacus; species Muntiacus reevesi. Next base: position 28,482,800 of record NC_089258.1, read on the forward strand.
CCGGTTCAATCCCTGGGTGGGGAAGATCTCTTGGAGAAGGAAATGGCAACTCACTCCAGTATTCTTGCCTGGAAAATCCCATGGACGGAGGAGCCTGGTAGGCTACAGTCCATGGGGTTTCAAAGAATCAGACACGACCGAGCGACTTCACTTCAAATGGTAAGGAAACCCCCAAAAGAGGGGATATATGTATATGTATAGCTAATTCACTTTGCTGCAGAGAAGAAACTAACACAGCATTGTAAAGCAACTATAGTCCAATAAAAATTAAAAAAAATACAAAGGAGTCCTAGTCCTAGGACCAGTGAGAGAAGGCAGCCAGTCGGTAGCCCAGAGAAATGACCAGAAGGAGAGAAAACTGGAGTCAGGGAAGTCTGTGATTGGGGTCAGGGAATCAGAAGATGAGCCCTCACAAGGGTAATTGTTACTAGAAAACTGGGTTTGCCTCTGGGCAGAAAGTGAAAGTGAAAGAAAGTGAAAGTGAACGTTGCTCAGTCCTGTTTGACTTTTTGCTACCCCATGGAATACAGTCCATGGAATTCTCTAAGCTAGAATACTGGAGTGGGTAGCCTATCCCTTCTCCAGCAGATCTTCCTGACCCAGGAATCGAACCAGGATCTCCTTGCATTGTAGGCAGATTCTTTACCAACTGAGCTATCAGGGAAGCCTCTGGGCAGATTTGGAGTTAAAAGGCACAATCAACTATGTCAAGAGCAGAAGACTGAAGTATTTATCACTTTCAGCAAATCAGGAGAACTACAGGGATCTTTCCCCAAGCTATGTCTCCCTGAGAAATTGAGGAAGTTTTAATCTAAGTATACATGCATATTCACGAAGGAGTTTGGGTGATGATTAAAGGGCTTCTCTGGTGGCTCAGGAGATAGAATCTGACTGCAATGCAGGAGACCCAAATTTGATCCCTGGGTCAGGAAGATCCCCTGGAGAAGGGCATGGCTACCCACTCCAGTATTCTTGCCTAGAGAATCCCATGGACAGAGGAACCTGGCATTGCTACAGTCCATGGAGTCGCAAAGAGTCAGGTAACACAGACTAACACACTTAAAGTCTACAGGGTTAGAAAATTTCAATGTCATCATCCTTTAGGTTCAATAGATATGAGTGTTGAGCACCTGGAGGATTTAAATTTTGTAAACTGGCTCAACAAAGTGCTTCAAGATATTCTTTACCATTGAAAAGGAACTGGGAGTTTTTACAACTGATTTGCTATCTTTGTTATTGTTACCTCTCTTGCCTGATAACAGTTCACTGTTTTGTTCCCTTAAGATCATTATTACTAAAACCTGTTCAAGGACAAGTTTTGTGGCCAGGCTTAGATCACAAGATGACTTAGGCCAAAAATGGTCAAAAAAGCCAGGCTTGGTTCTTCTCCAGGGATCTCCTACCTTATCTACTTGCATAATAACTGTAATTGTTTTTGCATAATTTGCTCTTTGCAGCCAAGAGCTTAATTTTGAATAACTGATTGAATTTTCACACCAACTTTATAATACAGGGATTACCTACTAAAGGTCACACAGCTAGTATATGGAAGATCTGAGTCTCAGATATCAGTGAACTTGATACCTAAAACCCTATTTGAAAGTCTGGGGGTTCCCTGGTGGTTCAGACAATAAAGAATCTTCCTGCAATGCAGGAGATGTGGGTTCGATCCCTGGTTTGGAAACATCCCCTGAAGGAGGGCATGACAACCTATTCTAGTATGCTTGCTTGGAGAATCCCATGGACAGAGGAGCCTGGTGGGCTACAGCCCATGGGATCACAAAGAATTGGACACAACTGGGCGACTAACACTTTCATAAAGTCTAAGCCCTCAGAGAATCTGCATAGACAAGGTCATCCACACCCCCTGGCCCTGGAGTTGCCCCCTTCCCTGCCCACCAAGGGGCAGGCCAGGCCAGTCATTGCGTTCCTGCAGCCCTGTGTCTCCCAGGCTTCCTGCAAAGAGTCATATTGCTCCAAGCAGTTTATCTGCTTCCAGAAGGCTCTGCTCTCTGATCATGATCGCCAACTCCATACCAACGCCCGCTGTCTCCTCCTGCTGCAAGCTCACCCTCTCATCCCTGATGCCCGCATGGATGCCCCGCCTTGCCTAAGCTCTGTGTTCCTTGTCCGCTCCCCCGCCCCACCGGTCTCCTACGGCTTCTCAAGCTGCTGAATTTCACACACTTCGGAAACTGTTTGTGTTTCTCTTGTGCTTAAGGTTATCGTGCTCCGTAAAATCTGAAAAGGAGTCACTGGAACGGAATGCTGTGTTGGCAGCTAATAACAGAGATCAGCCCCTGCGCTGGGTTTGCCTTTGGAAGCTCTACACTTCCGAGAGTGGGGAAGGATACAGGTGAGCTGCGGCCACATTCAAGGAGCCTGCAGGCGGAAGCGGCCCGGAGGGGACCTCTGAACGCGGGAGCGTGCCAGGCCCAGGAACCGAGGGAGGCCTCCAGAGCTGTGCTGAATTCCCGAAGTGCAGCCTCGCCTGCTGCCGTGACTCGGGGACACCACCAGCATTCACTAGGGCAACTCTTAGACTGTGCATATACTGGGTACCATCTTTTGTGCATCGCAGATTTCAGCTCCTTCCAAACACTCAGCAGCTCTGTGAGGATGGTACTAGCGCTAGTCCCATTTCACAGACGGGGAAACTGAGGCACATAAAAGTGAAATAACTTGCCCCACTTCACACAGGTAAAAAGAAACAGAACAGGAATTGACACCCAAAACCTTAAGCTGGAGTCTATGCCCCAGACCTCCACTCTGGGCTGCTGCCTAATGCTTCTCCTCCTCCTCCAGGGAGTCCTTTTGAGGCCAGTGGCTTCATGGCTGGTACCGAAACTCCCCTTCCCCTGCTCAGAATAGCTGGGATCCCCAAGCCCATTGGTGTTACTGGTTCTTTCAGTTGATGGAAATGATGCTAGGCATTGATGCACAGTCCAATTGGAACTCAACATTATTGAGTTGGATGGCATCATGGACTGAATGGACATGAGTTTGAGCAAACTCTGGGAGGTGGTGAAGGACAGGGAAGCCTGGTGTGCTGCAGTCCATGGGGTCACAAAGCGTCAGATAGGATTTACCAACTGAGCAACAACTGTCTGTCCCAATGAGCTTTGGGACCTTGAACAAGTTAACTTTGTCTCTAGAAGCCTTGGTTTTTCCACCAGTACCACAGGAATATCTATATTGGTCCTGCAGGGGCATTGTGAGAATTAAATAAAGTTATAATGTTTTGACTTTTAATGTATTGTGGACTTGTATGGATGCCCGGTGAATGCCAGGTCCTATCTTAGCCCTTTACAGACTCCAAGACCACCCACCCCCACCTTCTCACAGCACTCAGTGGCTCCCCAGGCACTAAGTCAGCCCCTTTGCCATATTGGGTGGTGGGAGTATGTCTTTCTAGCTCCCTTGATGGCCTTTGCAAGATTTGAGAAGCCCAGAGATTTGTTTTTTGGTCTCTAGCATGATCCGAGTTAATACTTTCAAGCCAGGATCATTTAAATTGTTAATTTGTTTTTATCTCCTTGGATTTTCTTCCTTTCCTTTCTCTTTCACTTTCCCCCATTCAAGTCAGTAGAAAGTCGTGCTTCTTTATCTCAGGTTTATAGCTGAAGGTGCCTGGCTAACCTCAGTGTTGAAATCAGATTCTTTCAGAGTTCAGGGAGGTGAGACAAAAGCAAAACATAGAGGAAATAGGGTGCGTGGAAATATGATTAGTGGTGGAGGAGTCATAGAGAGTGAAGAGGGCTTAGTCACTCAGGAGGGATCAGCTACTGCTCTGGCCCAAAAGAGGCCAGATCTTCTCACCTTTCTAAAGAATTAAGATGATTCTCAATTGATTCAATTTAGATTTTAAGACAGGCGCCAGTGTATACTGCGCTGAATAAAATCCATCCTGACAGTTGAAAGCAGACCTCTGATGTAGCCATGAGGTCCAGGTTTTGGGGAGAGGATTCTCCCAGATGAAAGGGACATTTACCCAGGCTGTGGGTGAGAGAGATGTGTCTGTGGAGTCCTTGAGGAGAATCCCTGAAGTACCAAAAATGTAGAGCAAGAACTCAGAGGGAATAGTTTTGTGGTTCACCCAGGAGGCTGGTGGTGGAGCTTCCCTTATAACTCAATTGGTAAAGACTCTGCCTGCAATGCAGGAGACCTGGGTTCGATTCCTGGGTTGGGAGGATTCCCTGGAGAAGGAAATGGCAGCCCATTCTACTATTCTTGCCTGGAGGATCCCATGGATAGAGAAGCCTGGCAGTCTACAGTCTATGGGGTCACACAATTTAGTGACTAAACCACTACAGGTGACAGGTAGTACATGTGAGGCCCCCCAGCCACATGGAGGAGGGGTTAGACCTGCAGGATCATGGTGGCTGGACAATGAAGATTGGTTTCAGGAGGGAGTCCTCTGGACAAGCCATTTATAACCATGCAAGGACCTCCATAATGCTTGGGTACCAAATGATGCCCTAGGGTCACTGATGCAGCTTCAGGAAGTGGAGTGTTGGGGTTGAAGTTCTTTCATCCTGATAGGAGGGAACTCAGGATCAAAAACTAAGCTGATTTGTGTACAGTATTGAGCTCTTTCTCTCCCATCTGAGTTTGTGGACTGAGATTCATATACTTCTGTTCAGGGGAGAGCTAGAGCATCTTTCTTACATCCTCTGGGGGTGGTGGGGGACTGCTGCGTAATCTCCAACAGAGCCATCTCCCCCCATGACCTTCCAGTGGGAGGATTTATCTTTTCCCATTGAGTGCTGGAGATCCCCTGAGACTCTCAGGGTCCTTGAGCCATTCACTTAAGATTGCCCTTTGTGCGCTCCAGCCAGTGGCCCCTCCCTGCCTCCTTCTTGGTTCTTCTCCCCAGTTCTTTTTCAAGATACTTTTTCAGAGTCTTCTGTCAGACGGTTACTCTTGAGGTTATTCTGACAATGTCTCAGAATGGTAGATCCATGATGGTGGACTTCATTTTATGCAGAATTGCTTAGTCATATCTTTTGTTCTCTTTCCTCAATTCAGCTAATATTTGCAGAATGCCAAGCAGGGCTCGGCACAATGCTGAGGGCTGAGGATGCTGGCACGGGTAGGCATGGTGTCAGCGCTTACTGGATTCACAGTTCAATGAGGACGTAGAAGTGTAGACAACATAACTGTACTACATCGCTGTGATAGGAGGTGGGGGTGTGAGTGACGGTGGGAAGGGCGGGGGAGGAGGGTGTGTGATCGCCTCAGGTAATCCAGCTTGTACTCCGTGAGGCCAGGCTGTGAACCCAGGTTCCCAATCCCAAATCCAGTGTCCTTTCTACTCCCAGGGAGGCACAGTGTTCGCAGAACGTGGAGTTCCCATTTCCTGGTTCTTGCAAGTGATACCGAGGCCGGTGTTTTAAGCATTCTCCCCTTCTACAAACCTGCCTATTCCCCCTTCTGTCACACGAGCAGTATCTTTTGGGGGCGGCCATGCTTTTGGTCTCCAGAAGAGCACTTCACCCCTTTTGTCTTCCACGCTGTGGCTGAGCACACTCTGGACTCCAAAGCCCACCAGCGTTTTCCCACTGGAAAGCTAGCATTCCACCAGTGCTGGGGATGCACCATGGCAATGCCCTGAAGGGGCTTCGGTTGATTCTTCAGGTTGGGGAGCTCTGGAAGCCCCCGTCAAGCTGAGTGTCATGGACAGATGGCAACTTCTGACTCACAGCATCTGTTGGCATCAGTGTCAGGGAGACCACAGCCAATCGATTCTCAGAGCCTCTAGGTTGGACAATGCCTGGCCACTGCTGGAAACCAGACCAGAGTTTGTTGGCAGTGCCAGGCATTTTTCAAGGAAACACAAGCAATTTCAGCTAATCCATGGGCAGGATTTTCATCCTAAGCTCCCGGATTTCCCTGAAGAACTATGTGTGGTTGCCAAATGATAATTAAAAAAAAAAAAACAAAACAGTTTAATGTTTCCTTTGAGAACTGGATGTATGGTGGGAATTGGAGTGCTCCCATGAGAGCATGAAAGAGAAGAGGGACAGTGTGATTCGGAAGCAAGAACACAGGATTTGGAGTCAGCAAACCCGGGTTTATTTACCATCTTTGACTCTTACTAGCTGTGTGGCTTTGAACAAGTTGCCTGCCCTCTCTGAGCCTCAAAAGCCCAAGTTGCAAAATGGAGATACTACTGCTTGTCTTCTAAGACTATGTGCAAAGGATTTAGCACAGTTCCTGGAATATTATGGGTTCTTTTTTATTTTTTATCATGGGATTCTAATCTGTATTCCTTTCTCTTCCTGTTCTGCTTTGGATCCCTGCTTGCTGAAAGACTGAGATCTAAAAACAAGACTAAGAGTCTCCTTTTGCAAGTTTCCCCATGGCCCATTTCCATGGGTAATTGACACTATGTTACCACATCCCTATTCTTCTCACTCTGTCATGGTACAAGTTGACCTCTGTCTCCTTGGATCTCTGGCAAAAGTGGTGCTAGTTCACCCTGGGGAGCCTCAGATCTCAGCACTGACTCATACCTTTATGATGGACACAAACTGATTAAATGCTTAGACAGTTGCTTCTCTGCTGGGGTCTTTTTGCTATTTACATAGTATTTTCCAGGAAATTATCCTGCCTTCTCCCAGCAATTCTCTTGCTGGTAATTCAGAATTATCATCTTCAGTTCACCTTTCCTTGTTGATGGATGGATTGATTCATTCATTCCTTTGCTCCCTCACCCATTCCTATATTTGTGCTCTAGATGACAGTCATATGCTAGCCCTGGAAGTTCGGTGATGTTCAACCCTGTCTTCTAGGAGCCAGATCTAGAGGAGAAGGCAGGGTGGCCGATGAGCCCACCTGAGTGTTGTGAGTGCCAAACCAAAGAAGGGGCATCACAGGCTGAGGGCGAGAGGAGGGGTCCTGTGACAGGTTATGTCTGAGCTGAGCCAAAGTCGGCAAGTAGGAATCAAGCTGACCTGCATTGCTTTCCCTTTTTGTCCTCAGGAGGGACGGCCACCCCCTGAGCAGGACATTTGACTCTTCCGTTATCTGGCTCTTGTTTTCATGTGGCTCGTGACAAGTGCCATGGTCCTAGTACCTGAAGACTTACTCTCTGCTGACTTGGTGAGGCCCTCCCAGCCTCTATTTGAGCTGCTTTCCTTGCACGGAGTGATTTCCTATATGACTGTCAATATCCTGCTCACCTCCGAGCCTAAACTGAGTCCACCTGCCATGAAGCCTTCTCAGATCCCTCAAGTCGGAACACAGTGCTCCTCCCTCTGCTTTATGTGGACCTTCCTATTGAGCACGGGGGTGGCTGTGCCTTGTATCATCATTCTGGCTATGATGATGCTGCCTAGACATTCATAGTCTAAGACTATGAATCTTACTGGGGGCTTCCCAGATGGTGCTAGTGGTAAAGAACCCACCTGCCAATGCATATTAGATGTAAGACATGCTGGTTCAGTCCCTGGGTCGGGAAGATCCCCTGGAGAAGGGAATGGCAATCCACTCCAGTACTCTTGCCTGGAAAATTCCATGGACAGAGGAGCCTGGTGAGCTACAGTCCACAGGTTGAAAAGATTCGGACACGATTGAGCGACTAACACACACCCACATGCACAATTAAATTATTTGTCATGGTTATCACATTTAATTCTCATACTATCTCTAAATGTAGTTACAGTTATTATCATGCCCATTTTACAGGTGGGGCAACTGAGGCTGAGCGGTTAGTTAAGTCACTTGTTCAAAGTCCCATGTTAACTGTTGTTCAGTCTCTCAGTCATGTCTGACTCTTTGCAACCCCATGGACTGTGGCACCCCAGGCTTCTCCGTCTCCTGGAGCTTGCTCAAACTCTTGTCCATCGAGTCAGTGATGACATACAACCATCCCGTCCTCTGTCACTCCTTCTCCTCCTGCCTTCAGTCTTTCCCCACATCAAGGTCTTTTCCAGTGAGTTGGCACTCTGTATCATGTGGCCAAAGTACTGGAGCTTCAGCTTGAGCATCAGTCTTGCAAAGCCCCATAACAAGTTAAATTTTAGAGCTGAGGTTTGAATGGATGCAATCTGGCTCATGACTCAGCGCTCTTAATGGCAGCAGTGGATTGTCAAGGGTTAACTCTTGCTTTGTGCCAGAAGAACTGGCAGAGTTTCTACACATCCCATCACAGACTTGGCAAAGTTTCCCATACCCTTTTGTTGACAGAGCTCTCCTAAAAGACAGTCATTTTCAACAGAGACGTGCATGGGAAGGTTCAGTTTATCTGGGTAGAGTCAAGGAATTTCCAGCCCTTATTGACAACTGAATTGTGGTTTGCAAGAGCCCCACCTCCACTCAGGAAAAAGCTTGTGAACGAATGGTCTTCCTCTTCTTTGCCAGCGTTTTGCAATGTCGGTAGGGCCAGGCGTTAGCATAGAGATTCCATTTGTTGTGCATATTTCTGGATACGCACAATTCTGACATCTGTAACCTTGCAGCCAAGGTTTGTACCAGCGTGGTAATCTCTTTCAGCACTGCCAAATAGTTCTTTTGAAAAACATATTGGCTGCTAACCCATTTTCTGCTGTTGTGTTCTGGACAAGTGTTTCCCAAAACTATTTCCTAATAGCACTGAGGGGTTAGGAGAAGAAAGAAAGTAAATCGGAACAGGACTGTAGAATTTACTGGGGAGGAAAAACACAAAATAAACCCACTGCCACCCCTAAAAAGCCTGAACTGTGGCTCTGGGTTCTTCATAATTTGAAACCAGAGTTTCTGAGCTGGTGCTTTTTCTCTGACAAAGGTGATTTTTGTTTTTCTTTAGATAAGGGGAATTCTCTTCACCTTGTTGGAAGTTTTGGCCAACAATTGTGACTTCTAGGAGACGAAGAACATAGTGGATGGTTTGGAAATGTCCGATTATAGAAGAAGCCAGATGCGAAGGTGGAGAGGACTGCTGGGTCCCCGGGAGGAGCTGCATGGTGACTGGCTCTCTGCCTACATGTCTAGCTCAGCTCTGATGATGAAATTCACTTCTCATGTGATCTTGAGTTAAATTAACTGCTCAGAGGCCACCAGAACCTCAGCTCCTAAAATCCCAGTCACTGTCCCTGACACATCCCAACACTTAGGGATTGAGTTTGGGAGCTGGGTCAGTGTTTTCAAGCTACCACTGTTCTCCCACAAGATTCTGCTCCTGCTGTGTTTTGCTTTAGAATATACACTACAAATTTTAAAAGAGAAATTTAGAATATGAAAGTGAAAGTTGCTCAGTCATATCTGACTCTTTGCGACCCCATGAACTGTAGTTTAGCATACCAGGCTCCTCTCTCCATGGAATTCTCCAGGAAAGAATACTGGAATGGGTTGCCGTTTCCTTCTCCAGGAGATCATCCTGACCCAGGGATCAAACCTGGGTTTCCTGCATTGGAGGCAGATTCTTTACCATCTGAGCCACCAGGGAAGCCCATTTAGAATATACATATTTAAAATCCATATTTTTAGAATATGTCTATTTAGGGCAAACATGATACCTTAAAGTTTTACCTTACTTGTATAATGTGTACATGTATATGTATTTATATATGTATATATAAACATGTATATATACACACATATATACACATGTATATATACACATGTATTTATATGTACACATGCATACACACACATATATATGTATTTGAACCATCTTCTCTTTATATATCTGTAAGTATATATATGTATATATATATATATATACACACATATATATATACACAGACACACACACACACTTAACTGCTTGGGAAGGAAGCATTCTGTATGTAAAATTCTATATAAATGCACATAAATTAACTTTTAATTTTATGAATAAAGTGCTTCTTTAAATCATTATGTATAAAACAGTTCTTTAAATTGTTTTAATTATATATATATTTATGTATATATGCATGCATGCCCATTCAAATTCAATTCAAAAGAGAAGATAGTTCATATATGTATATGTGTATATGTGTTGTGTATGTATGTATCCCTTCTTTTCATGCAGTTTCTTGTACACACACACACGCACACACACATCTACCCCACCTTACATAACTGGTTCCCTCTTTCCCCAGCTCCTCAGCAGTCCTTGGACATCCCCACCCTGGCGGTGAGTTTCAGGAGGCCACTGTCTCCCAGGAGAGGCAGAAGAAATTCACAGCCCTTTGCAAAATCTCTCACTTGCTTTGCACTTGGGTGACATGAGAAGTGTTTTCTCTCTACCAGCTCCTTGCTTTCCAGACCCCTTGACCCCCACATCATCACCACCTTGTTTTCCTTTACAATTTTTCCTCAGAGTTTTTTAAAATTATTGTTATTCTTAAATGAAAATTTTAATGTGTAGTTCCAGGGAAATTCAGCCCGTATGTTTCAGATTCATTTACAGTTAAATCATCAGAGGTTGTTTTGCAATCACAGTCTGGCAGCCAGGGGACCTTGGAGGCTTCTTTCGGCCCTTTGACTTGGAGTCAGCATGAGCTGTGCTGTCTGGCGCAGAGCGCTCTGGACCGCCCGGCAGGCAAGCAAGAGTCTCCCCAGCAGTCAGTGGCAGTGGGAAGGTGTGGATAGGGAACTGGGTCCCGGGACCAGCCTCACTTCTTTGCTCTAGTACCTGCTTTCCTAAGATGGACTCTGTCTTGTCATCCTGTGCTCAGATTCTCCATCTGGAAACCAGAGTGTCACCCACACTCATTCGTTTCTTTGTGCTTCATCCCTCTTATCCTTAAAATGGAGATAGTAATATTGAATTGTACCAACTTCCCAGGGACTGAGAAGAATGCGTGAGCCCCTAGAGAGAGTGCTCAGCATTTGGTCTGGTAAGAGTTGTCATCATTTGCTTATTGCCCCTGGGTAGAAAGTTGCCAGCACAGAGGACACTTTCTTGGTGCTGGGTGCCATGCTGGCTGCTTCTAACTTAGCCCTCAGGATGTTCTCCCTGCCACCTGCCAGCGCTCTCTCTCTGACCTGGCTGAGCCTCTCTCTTGCTGCACAATCTCTTTTCTCTAGACTTCCCCTCACAGGCTGCAAGCTGCACGGGACTGCTCCAATCCCCTCTTTTCTTTCTCCACTCCTTCCGGGCAGAAGCGTCTTTCTCTATGGATTTAGCAACTTCTAAGCTGGATTTCCATTCTGGACTTCTGCTCTGAGCTTTAGGCTGCTATATCTACATTCACGAAGAGGGCATGGCAACCCACTCCAATAGTCTTGCCTGGAGAATCCCATGAATAGAGGAGCCTGGTGGGCTGCAGTCGTAGAGTCGCACAGAGCCAGACATAAATCATTGTGGCTAATCGCTGAAGCAATTTAGCACAACATCCAAGAGACTTCTAACTCAGAGGCTTCTAACTTAGTGAAGTTGTCCAGAGACTTCTAACTCAGTAAATCCACACTGAAATCCATTATCTCCCCTGTCCTCCCCACCTTCCCAGTCCCTCCAGCTCTGGTCCTTGTCTTGGCTAGGAGCACCATCAGTCACCTAAGTCAGGACACTCATCTTGATGATGCCCCTTTCCAACCACCCAATCCAGTAAATGGCTAAGTCCCGTTGATTTGGTTAATTCTCTCCGTTTCAGATTTGCCCCTTCCTCCCTGACCTCCCGCACTGGTCTGGATCCTCAGCAGTTCTTCCTGTGGCAGCCGTAGCCGCGCTCTTGTTTCCTGGCTCATGGCACTGCCCCTTGGGGTTCCTGAGACCAGGTTAGACACATGCCACTCCTCTGGCTGCAAAGTGTCTGAAAAATTATGGCCAAAATCCTGCATTCGTCATTCAATACCTACCCCTTCTATTCCTATGCTATATCCCCTCCTCATCCTTCATCTCATCCCCTACCATCAAATATGGTTTTCTGGGTTTTCTACTCCATGACAGCCTGGAATCTTCTGAGTGAGGCTTGGGACCACCTTCTGAATGATGATGCTGGGGTAACATTCCAAACAGATTTGCTGTTTAGTAAATTCAGGGCATGAAGTAGGTGTAGATAAAGGAGTAGTGGGCCCCTCTGGGCTCTTCCCAGCATTCCAGGCACATCTCTGCTGAGCGGAGCACTGCAGATCCGCAAACCCAGCCTCCATGGGGGAGCTCCTATGTGGTTATCACTGGTCCCTCTAGTTCAGGGAGGCGTAGGGCACTTTCTCAGGGTGGGGACATTTCAGGACGTCACTGAGGGAGAGGTAGCTAGCTCTGGGCACCTGAGGCAGAACTTTTGACCTGCTCTTCCCTCTCCCAGCAGGATCAGAGCAGAAGAGAAGTGTCGCTGAATCTCAGCCAGGTTGCAGGTGACCTGAGGGGAAACATGAGGATTTATGGCTGGAGGTTGACCAGCCGAGGTGAGCGCCAACTTTCTGTTCTCCATGTCATCCTGGACCAGTTGCCCCACTCGCCCATCCAAGACATTTCATACCAAGAGCAAAGGCACTCATTGGGGCCAGGTGCCTTCAGGGGTTTCCCAAGTGGTGCTAGTGGTAAAGAATCCACCCGCCCGTGCAGGAGACATAAGAGATATGGGTTGGATCCCTGGATTGGGAAGATCCCCTGGAGGAGGATATGGCAACTCACTCTCGTATCCTTGCCTGGAGAGTCTCCATGGACAGAGGAGCCTGGTGAGCTACAGTCCATGGGGTCGCAAAGAGTCAGACACGACTGAAGTGACAACACACACATGCACGCAGGTGCCTCCAAAGAGCCTAGCTCCACAACAGTGACACCAACCCTAACCCGAACTCAGACTATTGTCCTAGGAGATGGTGGTCCACGTCATCTGCTTCAAAATCTAGAACAAAATAGGTGAGGGTCTTTGAGTACTAGACAGCTTCTCTGCAAGTTTTTAATTTGGAAGACACACCCACAAAAGTCATATGTGTCAGTGGACCAAGGAAAACCATGCTTGGTAGAAAGGAAGGTCCTGAACAATCTGAATGTCTTTCCCATCTCTGTTGACAATCCCTGGTTGCTCTGGCCACTGAGAAACCTCAGCATTTCCTCTGGAATCCTGCTACAGAAACATTTCTGAGTATAAACCAAGTTAAACTGATATCAGCATAAGCCGCTGAGGGATTCCAGAGACAGAGGGATGAACTTGGTCTGGACTGGAGGCAGGAGATTGGAGAAGGAAAGGATATCTACATGGGGTTTCAAAGCATGAATAGGAGTTTTCTGAAGAAGAGAAGAGAGAAAAGTATTCGCTGTAAAGACAATAACGGGCAAAATCATGTTTAAAAGCTAGTAAGTGGGTCCAGCCTGACTGGGAAGTAGGGAGGAAGGAGGGGAATGAGGCCCCAGAGGTTGAAGAGCTGAAAGTTTTGGAGACTGTGAGCGTGGTTACTCTCCTTACCATGCAGAGGGGCATGAGTGGGGTGGAGTAACTTTCTGCAGCAGGTTCAAGGTGACTTGAACCTTGCTCTTTTCCCTCCTGACCCTGTTTCTTTCATTGTCTATCTTCCAATCTCCCTGACAGTGACTTCAAGCAGGACTCAGCTAGTGAACATTCAGAAACCCTTCTGAGAAAACAAAAACCAAAAACAAACCAAACAGAAACCCAGGGATTTCACGACTCGAAGCATGGAGGGAAGGGACAGGCCCAGGCAAGAACCCAGCTCTAGAAGGGCTGGGCGGGACCTGCGGCTGACCGGAGCTGTCTGGGCTCCCCTGCACTATGCTTTTCATTCTGGGGGGAGGCGGCTGTGTGGGAGGAGGGAAGGAATCTCCGAGAAAATATTTGTCACGAAAAGGAAATCTTGGCTGGCCCCAGAAATCACAGATAATTAAGAGATATGATTTATCATTGGTGATGCTTCCCAGGCTCGGCCAGCGAGTGAGTAAGTGTTTTTCTGGCTGCTTGGGAAGGCTCTGCCCCACGTCAGAGGCCTGGCACTGCTCTGCGGCCACAGGGACACCAGCAGTGCCTGGGCAGAGGCTCTGGGTCTGCCAGTGACTGCTCCCCGGGTGGCCAGCCCTGCTGGGGCGGATGGACAGAACACCGGCTTCCAAGCAGGACAGACCCGGGGTGACTCCAGCCTCGGACAGAGCACCTGGAACACCCTCAGCTTCTCTGGGCCTTGGCTTCCTCATTTGTAGGATGAACACAGAGGTTCTTGCCCCCTGGGGACACTCAACAATGTCCACAGATGTTGTTTTTTTGGTTGGCACAAAGGAGGGAGGTAGGGCACTCCAGGCCTGGTGGGGAGAGGCCAAGGGCGGGACATGGTGCTGACCCCTCTTTAATGCCCAGGACAGCCCCCCCACAACCAAGAATGATGTGACCCGAAGGTCGTGAGTGCCGATGCTGAGAAAGCCAAGTCAAAGTCATTGCCCAGAGCTCCGAGTTGGCGAGAAGACGGTCACGTGTCCGCGTTGCCTAACCCAGAGTGGGCCAGACCCTGATTAAGCAGCAATTTAAGAAGTGGTAAGTCAGACAGAGAAAAACGAACATCATATGATATCGCTTATATGTGGAACCTTAAAAAAAAAATGCTACACATGAACTTATTTACAAAATAGAATCGGACTCACAGACTTAGAGATCAGACTTATGGTCACCAGGGGGCCAGGGTGGGGGGAGGGATATATGGGGAGTTTGGGATTGACAAGGACAGACTGCGATGTTTAGAGTGGATGACCAAGAAGGACCGACTGTACAGGGAACTCTGTGTGATGTTGTGGGATGACCTAGCTGGGAAAAGAATTTGAAAAAGAAAAGATACACATATAGGTATAAGTGAATCACTTTGCTGTATGCCGGAAACTAACACAACATTGTTGATCAACTATGATCCAATATAAAATTAAAAAAAAAAAGCAGTGGTAACTCAAGTCACGTCACTTGGAAGGAAGGCCACGGGCCAGCAGCCTGGGGTAGTTCTGGAGGAGAGGCTTGCCCACTGGGAGGAAAAGAAGGCCAACCAGGGCCTTCGCTCTCCAAAACCCCTCCCTCCCTCCCTTTCTTCCTTCTTCCCTTCCTCCCTCCCTGCCTCGGTTGCGGAACACAGAGGAGGAGTCAGGACTGTGAGCTGCAGATCTCGACAGAACAAAAAGGCCCCTGTCCACACAGGGCATTCATTCCCGTCATTTTCCCACAAGTGAAGACCTCACGCTGCATCAAATGGTAAACAAAGTCTATAAAGAAGAAGAACCCCTTGATCGGAAATGTTGGCTCTGTTCTGTTGCTCTGTGTCCTGAAAATGACTTGGGGAGGCTCCTGATCTATCTCTCTACTGCTTGGATTCCTTGGATGCCCTCATCCTTTCAGAGAAAGCAGGTCACAGTGGCAGAAAGTGTTGAAAGTGTTAGTCGCTCAGTCCCGTCCGACTCTTTGTGACTCCATGGCCTGTAACCCGCCAGGCTCCTCTGTCCATGGGGGATTCTCCAGGCAAGAATACTGGAGTGGGCTGCCATGCCCTCCTGCAGGGGATCTTCCCAACCCCGGGATCGAACCTGGGTCTCCTGCATTGCAGGCAGATTTCTTTCTTTTTTTTTTTTTTTTTTACTATCTGAGCCACCAGGGAAACCCCATTGTGGCAGAGTTCCTTGTATTTTGCAGTTGCTCTTTTTGTAAGAAGCACTTTCCCCAAATACAACAATAAAACAGACAAAGCAACAAACAAAAGCTCTGTCAAATGGTAACCAGTTCCTATAAAGAAGAAGGAAGCATGGTCAAGGGCCTCAATGATGGGGTGGGGGGCTGTGTGTGAACCCTAACCCTAATGCCAGGAGGTGAGGGCTGGCCTCCTTGATAAGCTGGCTTTAAGCAGAGAACTGGAGGGAGCGCGAGGGCGGGCAGGCGTCCTGCAGAGTCCGAGTCCTCCTCTGATCTGAACGCCTCTCGGGGTCCCAGGGCGGCGGACAACCCTTCTCAGATGACCCAGCTGAAGTTGGCTGGAGTGAGGGTACCCGGCTGGTCAGGGAGATCAGCTCTGCCCGTGGGCCCGCCCTGAGGCTGGCCACAGGGGTGTTTGCAGAAGGAAGGGTGGGGGACTTTAGCTGATTAGGGCCCATGTGCTCAGGCCCTGGCTTGAAGGGAACCTGGCTGGGTGCCCAGGGGGGTGAGCTGTTGGCGCTCAGTCTCCTTGGAGGGGGGATGGGGCTATTTGTACTCCACCCCCAGGCCCTGGCAGCCGACCCAGGGCCGCCTGCCACAGCAGAGGCAGGGCCAGCTTCCAGCTCCAGGAGGAGTGTGTCTGGAAGTGGGCCTCTGCCATGGTGGATGGGGGAGTGAGAACATTAAGGGAAAAAAAAAAAAGACGCCACCTTTTGTCTACTTTTTATACAGGTTCCCAAGGCTTTAAAAAATCTTTCTTTCTTTCTTTTCTTTTAACAACTGTGCCTCTTCTAATGCCTATGAGATATTTTTAGGAAGAATTACCAGGGTTGTATGTTTGCAGGTGGAGGAGGTACAGAGGCTTGGAGGGAGAGAGATGGGGTGGTTAAGTTTATCTCTTTCTCATCCACATTTGCTTGCATTTAGCCAGTCTTCGCTGAGTATCTCCTGCACCGTCAGGGCTGATGAGAGACGGAACTACGAACACAGAAGGGACCACAGCTGTCTGGTCCATGGTGATGGCCTAAATGCCCAGCAGAGAGCTCCCGACACAGCAGGAGTGCCATGAACACTCGGGGTTTATGGTCCATCTGGGGAGAAAAGGCAAATGACAGGTGACCAGCCTTTGTGGTCATCTAGGTTGAGAGTTACCATTATAAGTGTGATGAGAGTTTGGAGAAGGGGCCTGGAGAGGGGGAGATGCAGGCTTGGGCAGGTGGGAGGCATGGAGGCAAGTCCAGGAAGCACAGAAGGTGGCATTTCCTAGGGCCATTGAACATTCCTCCTGAGGCTGGATGACTGCATCATGCTGTACCAAATGGTAAACAGTTTCTATGAAGAAAGAGAATTCCTTCATCAGAAATGTTAGCTCTGCGTTTATGCTCCGTGTCCTGAATTTGACTTGGAGAGGCTCCTGATTTGTCCTTCTCCTTCTTTGATTTTTTGGATCCTGCTCATCCTTTCTGAAAAACCAAGTCATTGTGGCAGAGGTCCCTGAGTTTTGCAGTTGCCTTTTTTTGTGAAAAGGACTTTCCCCACATAAAACTATAAAATAAGCAAAAAAATGTTACATCGAATGAATATAAATTCAACTCTAAAACCTTTAGGGCAGAACTTTTCTGGTGGTCTAGTGGTTAAGAATGTGCCTGCCAAAGCAGGAGACACAGGTTCGATCCCTTTCCAGGAAGATTTCACATGCCAAGGGGCAACTTAGGCCTTGAACCACAACTACTGAGCCCTCACCCATGTCCCCACAATGAGAAGTCTGCACATTGCAACTAGAGGAAGCCCACATGTAGCAACAAAGACACAGTACAGCCAAGGTTAAATAAAGTGATTAAAAAAAACAAAAACAAACTTTAGGGCCAAGCTCTCCCCAAATGCCAAGGAGAGGGGATGATGAGGAGCCACAGAAGGTTTGGAAGCTGGAGTGAGTGAAGATGAGAGGACTACTCCTGGCTCTGTCCATCCATACCTTTGCTCAGAACTTTCTTCTTGCTTAGGGACCTGCCCTTTTCTCAGCTAATTCATGGATCAGGCAGTGAGTGTCAGGGGTGGAATCTTAAAGGTCCACCCTCAGCACTTCCTCTCCATTTGCTTCTTCACTACCCTCGAGGTCAGTTCCATCACATCTGCTTGAGTACCTCCAGTGATGGGGTGCTCTCTCCACCCACACTGTGGTTCAGAGAATGCAAAATGGGGACCTGTGGGCCATAGTTTTCTTTCAGACAGGCTTTGTTTAGATTGCCAAGTGTTTAGACTTTTCTAAAATTAATCCCCAACATTTAAATATTGGATTTACACCCAGGAATAGAGGTTATATCTGGCTTATCTTGAGGTGAGAAGATCTGATCACAGTAGAGTCACATTCTCAAATGCTGGAGTGTGAGCTCTCCAGCTCTCTCCAGACTCCACCACTTCTGATGACACCCACCACACTTCTCATTTTTGTAATCCGAGCCTCAGTTTTTCCAATCTGTAAAATGGGATCATAGCTCATACTCTTGGAGTTGTTATGAGGACTAAATACAATTACATCTATGCCAAGCCTAGCAGAGTATCTGGACAATATTGTTGTTTAGTAGCTAAGTTGTGTCTGACTCTTTGCAGCCCTGTGGACTATAGCCCACCAGGCTCTTCTGTCCATGGGTATTTAATCTAGACAGTGTAGGCAGCTCACATTTTTAGTGTTTTACTCCTTGGATCTGGATTTTGCTTTACTCCTTGGATCGAGATTTCAGAAGCTCCTCCTGCATGGAGTCTTCCTGACCAAGGCTAAGATGAGAGGAATTAGTGCCTGGCATTTGTGTGGTCCTAGGCATTCAAATCCCATATGTGCTGACTTACTGATCACACTCACACTGGGCCCTCTGTCTCTCTCCAGCTCACCATTGATAAAACTTCTTTTTACTCCCATTCTGGATTTTCTCCTGAGCTGTCTTCTTGGTCAGGATGCAGAGCCTTGGATGTTAGTGGTCAGGTCTCAGTCTCCCGCCTCCACACCTGGAGCAGTGCAGGTAGCCCTCCAAGCAGAGTCTGGAAACTGAAGGCTGGTTGATTTGGAGAGGCAGGGACTGCAGCAGGAAAAGAGAGCTGGAGTCAGACAGGCTTGATTCCGGCCCTTGCACCATCACTTCCTATCCCTGGAGTAAGTAAGTAAGTGTTAGTCGCTCAGTCAAATACCGACTCTCTCCCACCCCATGAACTGTAGCCCTCTAGGCTTCTCTGTCTATGGGATTCTCCAAACAAGAATATTGGAGTGGATTGCCATTCCCTTGCTCCAGAAGATCTTCCTGACCCAGGGATTGAACACAGGTTTCCTGCATCACAGGCAGCTTCTTTACCATTTGAGCTACAGGGAAGTCCTGGAACTGCAGTCAGTTTATTTAGCCTTGGAGCTTCCCAGGTGGTGCTAGTGGTAAAGAACCCACCTGCCAATGCAGGAGACATAAGAGACATAGGTTCAATCCCTGCATCAGGAAGATCCCCTGGAAGAGGAAATGTCAGCGATGCATGCATGGGCCTCAATTCTACAAAGCGTGAACAATGGCTCAGAAGGCCTGCTTTGTTGGGTAGGATGAGCATGAAATGAAGTAATATAGCGTCTAATCGCTCAGAAACTGATAAGTTGCTTATTTATCTACTATTTGGGGAGCCCCTACCATTTGCTCGGGGCTGCGGTGCCAGCTTCCAGAATGTAGCGGTGACTCTGAGCACCTGTACCCTCAAGCTCCCAGAGCTGGGTCCAACCCCCTCTCCCATCTGCATCCCGAGGATCTGGGGCCCTTCTCCAGGGCACAGGAGGGACTTTGGATGAAGTCTTGGCTCTGCCCAAATGGGAGAGCAGAGCAGAGCAGGGAAGAAATGGTGGAGGAGGGGGCATGGTAAGGAATGATGCTCTAGGTGCCCAGGAGCAGCAGCAGGCGGCTGAGCATGCCAGGAGCACTTCATTGTTCTGGAGATGAAAGAGCTTCTTCCTCAGAACCCTGGACACAGCCCAAAGCCAGCTCCACCTTCTCCGCAGGCCAGCTCAGCTGGGAAGATGGGCATGGCTTGACCCGGGGCGCGGCTGTGCCTGGCGGGGCCTTCCCCTGCGCCCTCCCTGGAACCTGGCTGGGGGCACCCGTGGCATCTGCCGGGATCCATCCTGGTGGCCGGCATGGCCCTGAGCGCTGTGGAAAGGCCCGCAGATGTTTAGGAAGTCCCTGGACAAAAACCAGGGTGTCCCAGCGAGTGTTTTGCATTTTTTTTTTATGTTTCTCTTTGATAGCAAAACCGTGCGGTTGGATTTGCTTTGGCAGTTCTCTTCTTCTCAAATGGATATTGGAACCCTAGGAGGGGGGCACTGTGGGAGCCTGGACTTGGGGTTTGGCCTGAGACCTTTGAGAGTGTTCAGCAAGAAGAAGGACTGAGCTTGCATTGGGTAGAGACCCTAGAGTCAGGCAATGGATAATATCCACAGAGTATTAACAAAAGGGCAGTGATATTCACTTTGCTGTATGGCAGAAGCTAACACAACATTGGAAAGCAACTAGACTCCAATCAAAATTTTAAAAAGGAAAAGAGGCAGTGACAATAATAAAAATATTGTGTGCTGGCACTGTGCCATCTTTCTACATATGTTATTCTTTTCCATGCACACAATCACAAGGGAAATGCAATCATGCCCATTTTAGAGGTGGGAAAGCTGAGGATCCAAGTGGTTAAGATCTCAAAATAACAAGAAGCATGTCAACGAAGTCTGACCCCTGCACCTGCCTGCTTAACCCCTGAAACTGTACCTGTTTAAAACATGGCCCTGCTATTTGACGAGGAGGCTCATAATTGCTGCTGTTTTCCTTTCGGAGGTTCAAAGAAATGAAGCAATTTGCCGAAGCCATACAAAGGAGTGTTTGGTGTGAACTGGGAGGCCAGTTATTCTGCCTCTAGCCCCCTGGGGGAATGCAATGGGGAAGGCAGATTGAACTGCGTTGGGATTGCAGCAGGAAGGAGGGGAGTTCTTAAGTCAATTCTTGGCCTTAAGGCTTTCAGTGGCTCTGGTTTGCCAGGGGCAAGGATAACTCTTTGGAGGAATCATCTAGGTCTCCACGACTCAAAGCCCTTTCTCACTCACCTCTGGCTGACTTCATGCCAACACTTCACCACTTCATGCCAACACTCCAGCCTCCAGCCTTGAGCAAAACCAGGTCTGTCTTTGGAGTCTCCATGGTGTGTTTAGAAGGCATGTGGCAGTGATCTACTTCTAGGCCAAGCCTGTACACACACATATACCTTCAGCAGAGAAGTATGTAAAGAACTCAGCTCCTCAACTGCAAAGATCAACGGAGTCACACTTAGCTCCTCACCCTGCGCCCAGCACAGAGCCTGGCACAGAATATACACTGTGTACATATTTAGGGTACCAACACACGAATGAGTGAATCAATGAGTCAGTGTGTGTGAGTGAAGGAGTGAGTGAATGAATGAATGAATGAATGAGTTGAACCAGCCGTCCTCTTACAATGCCGTTTCTAACACCAAACCTGGCCAGGGTCTTTGCCATCATTAGGCTTGGGCTCTGGGAGGTGTGTGAGGGGAATAGGAGTGATCACTGAGTTCCTTACCTTAGTTCCCGCTAGACGGAAAATAAGGGCTTTCTGCATCTTGATTGACAGTTCACGAACCACACAGTAGGGCCAGCCCATCTCCCTCCACTAAGGGGAGAGGCTGTGATGTGAGATCTGTAGACACCAGCTACAAAGTGGGTGCTGGGCAAAGAGGGGGTGCTTTTCTTTCCAGTTCAGGATATCCACCCAGTATGAGAGAGGTGATCTGATGATCCAAGAGGCAGGAGGGGCCTGGACCCCACTTGGCTGTCAGAAGTCCTGCCCCATCTGCCCTTCCCACAGTAACCAGGAGAACCGGCTGGGTGGCTGGAAAGAAGGGAGAAGATGACCAGGGTCTATCAGGTGCAGCCTCTCGGTTAAGGTTCAGTTCAGTTCAGTCACTCAGTCGTGTCTGACTCTTTGCGACCCCATGGACTGCAGCACGCCAGGCCTCCCTGTCCATCACCAACTCCCGGAGTTTACTCAAACTCATGTCCGTTGAGTCGGTGATGCCATTGAGTCGGTTAAGGTTAGGGTTACAATATCTCATGAGGTATTAGGTGCAATACCTCATGAATTCTCAAACTGTCCTGTGAAGAGAAGATTATGGTCCCTCCCTCCTCCTACTCCTCCTTTTCTCCCTCCCTCCCTTACACCAGTGACTGAAGATTTAAGGGCTATGGGGCTTGCCCAAGCTCACTCCACTTGAAAATGTAAAGGCAGAGACTGACTTCAGATCTGTCGGACGCCAAACTGCTTGTTCTTTCTTTTGCAAGGCTCCCTCAAACTCCCTCTGTGATGCATTAATTAATTTGAATAATTCTTCATGATTCTTCCATGTGGGGACATAAAAATAAAGAAGACACGCTGGTGGATCACACTGTGGGCTGGAAAGGGGAGCAGGAAGGACAGATGGTAAATTATCCCTAAAAGTGCCTTCAGCACAAATGGATGCTGGTGGGGGTGCTGGGTGGGGAGAGGAGGTAACTTTGCTTGGGATGTTGCGGAGGGCTTCATGGAGGAAGTAACTTTGCTTTGGATCTTTGCAAGAAACAGTGGTGAGCCAAGTACCTACGCTGGGCAGAGTGCTCTTCTAGGCCAGTGAGTGAGGTGAGTGAGGCAAAGTGGTGAGGATGACAATTGAGAATAAAGAGTCAGGTGGTAGGTGGATGTTAGGTGGATTTTAGTCTTGGCTTTGCGGAGAACCGAAGAGAGAGCCCTTCATTACTGGTGCCCGCTCACCGTGGCCAAGTGCCATGGGACTTGAGTCAAGGGCAGGCTGGGTGTGCTGGAGCGGGCACTTTTCCTTAGTGGAGAGGTTTTCCATCGGGAAGTTCCTGGCAATGATGCTCAGTGCTGTTGTCATTCTGCATTTCGAGTGCATGTTAGTTCCCCTAATGAGATAATCTCCTTAATGTCCCAGTGATGTCAAGTGCTATTATGTCCATTTCCCAGATAATGGATGTCCACTGGAGGTGGTAGTGATTGGCAAGGGAGGTCTCCAAAAAGCCCAAGACAGAACCCAGAAGGTCTGAACTCTGCCCTCAAGGTCATAGCCCTTCTTCAGTGTAAATTCCAATACAGGATCCTCAGGTTCCCTCAACTCCAGCTCTAACTGGATGCTGAAGCTGAAACTCCAATACTTTGGCCACCTGATGTGAAGAACTGACTCATTGGAAAAGACCCTGATGCTGGGAAAGATTGAAGGTTGGAGAAGAAGCGGTGAAAGAGTATGAGATGTTTGGATGGCATCACCGACTCAATGGACGTGAGTTTGAGCAAACTCTGGGAGTTGGTGATGGACAAGGAGGCCTGTCGTGCTAACTCCATTGGGTCGCAAAGAGTCAGACATGACTGAGCGACTGAGCTGAACTGAACCACCTTCTCTGAATCCTTTCTCCTCTAACAGCCCACTTGGTGTAAAGAACTGAAAAGCAAATGAAAAAGCTGTTCCATAAAAGGGATTCGGATGAGATCAAAAGGGTTTGTAACTGGGACGGGCCTGCAACTGGGACGGGCCTGCAAGCTTTGAATGGTGTGTTTTTCTGGCAGGTGCTGTAATTAATACAGACGTTGAACATCACACATAATGTGCATATTAGTGACCCAATGCTCAATTCATATGCTAATTCTATTAATTGCATATTACCTAGGCTGCTTAATGAACATTACATAGGTTTTTAATGAGCGCACTTGTCATAATTGAATTCAATTATATTTCTGCTATGCATATGAAGTCAATAGAATAGCTGGACCCCCACAGGGACCGGGCAAAAGGAAACAGGTGTTTGTAGTCAGGGCAGCTTGTAAGCTGGAGCAAAGGGGAAGGGAAAAGCCAAGAGGCAGAGCTGACTTGTTGGCCGGGCCTTTGTGGGGCCCAGATGGTGGTGCACAAGGCGGGGTAAATAGCAGGCAGTGTGTGCATAAGGCAGGGTCTCCTGCTGCCCCTTGGCTGTGGCTTTGGGACAAGGTGCAGGCCTGGAGCCCTGAAGCCAGCCACGCCCAGGCTGTAACAGGACACTTTTCCTCCTGGCTGACCCAAAGCCGGAGGGTGGTTGCATCACTTCCTCTGGCACCAGAGACCACGTGACTCAGGCATCCCTGTTTGCCAGGGATGCTGGCACGGGAGGCCCCGGATCCAGCGTGACTCCTTTTCTCCAGAATCTGTCTGGAGCAGAGAGGCAGAGCTGACGGAGCCGCTGCTGCTGTGACTGCTGCTCACGGAGGCTCAGGGCTCACAGCCTCCAGAAGAGGCAGCCCTGTGTGTGCAGAGAATCAGGGAGTGACGAGGCATTGGCATTGGCCAAGAGAAAGGTGCCCAGATATGATGGGTAGCTACCGTGGGCCAGGCTCTGCTGATGTTACCTCCTTTGACCTTCACAGGGAAAGAGCCTGGGTGCTTCCATTTGGGTGAAGTGATACTAAGCCTCAAGAGAGGTGAGAGATTTGCCCAAGGTTTCTCTCTGTCTCTTGTACACACACACACACACACACACACACACATACACACACCACAGCTGGTGGTATATGGGAGGTGGGCCCAGAGCTTGAACCCAGGTCTGTTTTATTCTAAACGTTACAGCATCCAGGCCCAGGCTGTCTCAATGCAACTTGTGGTCCTGTTTTCTTTCTTTCTTTCTTTCTTTCATTCTCTTCTTTTTTTTTTTTTTTGAAGTTAATTGATTTATTTGGCTGTTTGGGTCTTAGCTCTGGCATGTGGAGTCTTCATTGAATCATTTCAACGTGGCACATAAATTCATTGGATGGGCTCCAGAGCTCATGTGCTTCCCTAGTTGTGGCACTCGGGCTCTCTAACTGTGGCATGCGGGGCTCTCGAGTGCACGGGCTCAGTAGTTACAGCCCGCAGCCTGTGTGACCGAGGACTGAACTCACGACTGCCGCATCGCAAGGCAGATTCTTAACCACTGGGCCACGAGGAGGTCCCTTCGTCTCCTCCTTCTTTACTTTCGACAATCTTTACTATCCAATCATTTTAAAAAACTGAAGTGTGGTATAATTGGCATATAACATTATATTCGTTTCAGATGTACAACATAATGATGTGATATTTGTACATATTACGAAACGATCACCACAGAAAGTCTAGTTAACATCTGTCGCTATACATAGCAATAAATTTTTTCTCTAGTGGTGAGAACTTCTAAGATTTACTTCTTAGCAACTTTCAAATACAATATAGTTTTATTAACTGTAGTCACCACTTTATACATTATATTCCCAGAACTCGCCTACCTCTGACAACTACCCATCTGTACTCTGTGTCGACGAGATATTTTTATTTTTAGATTTCACATATAAGTGAGATCATACAGTATTTGTCTTTCTCTGACTTATTTCACTTAGCATACTGCCTTCAAGTTCCATCTATGTTGTTGCAGATGGCAAGATGCTGCTCTTTTTTATGGTTTCATAGAGTCCCTTGGACAGCAAGGAGATCAAACCAGTCAATCCTAAAGGAAATCAACTATGAATATTCATTGGAAGGATTGATGCTGAAGCTGAACCTCCATTACTTGGGCCACCTGATGCAAGGTGTTGGTTCACTGGAAAAGACCCTGATGCCTAGAAAGACTGAGGGCAAGAGGAGAAGGGGTCGACAGAGGATGAGATGGTTGGATGACATCACTGACTCAATAGACATGAATCTGAGCAAACTCAGGGAGATAGCGAAGGACAGGGAAGCCTGGCTGGCATGCTGCTGTCCTTGGGGTTGCAAAGAGTCAGACGCGACTTAGCAATTGAACAATACAACATCCATTGTATGTGTGTGTATATATATATGTGTGTGTGTGTGTGTGTGTATATATATATACACACCACATTTTATTTATCCATTCATCCGTTGATGTTGTAGTCCTATTTTCAAAGCCCTCTTTTGAACTTGGTGCTAAGATAATGATGGGAGGGAAAGCTTGGCCCAGACAGCAGGTAGAGAGAAAAGGAGTAATTAAAAAAAAAAAAAATCACAGAGAGAGAACTTTATTTTTCCAGTAAAATTTCTTGCAAAGTATAGATTTGCAGGTCTCCTCTTCTGCCACTCTTTCCACTCTCATCGACCGCCAATTTGCTAATCTTAGGCTGGCCAGGAATATACTTTCTATTTAGAAAGCCAGTGCAGCCAGATTTGGGCTCAGGCCTGGGGACTGACTCACTTTTGCTAGGATGACACATCCACTGTGCGTGTTTCACAATTTTCAGAAACACCAGATTTATTTCTGTCGGTACTCAGAGCCTCACATCGCTGTCCACCTAAGGCCACACACTGAGGCTTTGCTATTTTTTTTTTTTTTTTTTTTGCCTGAGGCCTCAATGGATGGGAAGACTTCCCGTGACTGAAACATCACCCTCATTTGTAAGGAGAGAAAGTCTGGCCAAACATCGCAGTGTTTTTCAACCAGAACTTGGCTGGCATTCAATAGCCACCATGCCAAGGTTGTACCAGCCAGAGAGAAGGCTGTGAGCGCAGAGGGGGTTTGAGACTTGAAAACAAGGTGAAAAAAGGAGGGTGGCAGGGAAAGCAGACAGCAGAAATGGGAGGAGAGACTTGAGGGTTGGTTAAGTCTGGAGTGAAGGGAAGGGAGAAGAAAGGAGGAAATTTAAAAAGAAAAAGGTGGAAAGGGAAATAAAAAGGGAGGATCAGGCAAGCGGGAGGGAGGGAGGAACTTATTTTAACTAATCAACTACTATGTGAGAGCCAAGCATTGTTTGCAGAGCTTCTACACATAAGCCCATTTAACTCATAACCAGTGTGTGGGTGGGCATGACTAATCCTCATTAGTATTAATGAAGAATCAGGGGCTCATAAAGCTGGGATGGCCCCGCCCCCAGGTACCCTGATGGCACAGGGCAGAGCAAGAATATGAAGCCTGGCTCTCTAACTCTGTAAAGCCTGTAGGACTCCGCCGGTGATCAGAGAGCCTGATGGACCGTCCCCTCTGAGGGGGTTGTTTCCCCACTTAGACACTAAGTGCTTTGGATGCGAAGGGCCTGCCACATACACAAGGCTCGGGATTCAGAACTTTCTGGAAACTTTCTCCAGGGTAAACAAAAACAACCACTTCAGCTATTTTGCCAACAAATCTCTCTCCAAAAAGGAAAGGAAAGGAAAAGGGAAAGTGATGCTATTTTTTTCCCCTCCAAAGTAAAGGTTAAAACAACATTTTCTTTGAGCTGATGTGCAAGCAGCCAGCAGACATTTCTTTGGTAACCATCTCCATGTGTCCATGTGGAAAGTACCTTGCAATGACTAAGCGTGAGTCGAGGTGATTCACTTGTCACTCTGCTTCGGGACTCTGGGCTTGTTTGGCTGTGTTTCCATCAGCTTCGGATCCAGGCCTCCCGTACCCCCCACCACCCACCGACTCCCCCGTCGGGCATGGGTGCTGGAGAATGTGCTCCTGTCTCTGCTCACAGGGTGAGGGCCGCAGGGAGGCAGTGGACCCCTTGTCTTCTAGCAGGTCTTAGCTGTTAACTCCCTCAGGAACTGAGGAGTCGGGGGATCAGAGGCAGTGCCTGCAAGGAAATGAGGTTACCTGACTGAGAACCAGGGTGTGCTGGGAGTTTCTCTCTTAGGTTGTCTTAATCTCCCTCACTGGGACCCTAGGAGGTACCAGTTGCTTTTCTTCCTCATTGCAACTGAGGATCTAGAAGAAAAGGCCCAAGAGCTCGGGGCTGGTAAAGGGCCAGGTTGGCACCTTGAAGCAAGAGTGTCTGTCATGGCACAGAAATGCTCACATGGGACCAGCCTGTTCCTAAGGCCGTTGATTCTGCTTGATAATTCTTTTTTATGATAACTTTTTATGAAAATTATTTTATCTTAGTCCTTTGTGGCTGCTATAATATAATACGATGCACTAGGTGGTTTAAACAGCAGAAATTTGTTTCTTAGAGTCCTGGAGGTGGTGAAGCCCAAGATCAACATGCTGGCAGATTTGGTGAGCTACTGCTTCCTGGTTAATGGATGGTCAACTTCTTGCTCTGTCCGATGTGGAGGAAGGAGTAAAGGAGTTCTCGGGCGTTGCTTTTATAAGGGCTGTAATCCAACCACCTTTCAAAGGCCCCAGGGGCAAGGAGCATCACACTGGGGATTAGGTTTCAACATGTGAATTTTGGGGGAACACAACTGAAGGTTTATTCAGTCTATACGTATACATATAGAGAAGGCACACACCATGAGTATATCGCTTGGAAAAATTTCCCAAACTGAATGTAGCCTGAAACCAACATCCGAATCGAGAAATAGAACATTACCTGGGATAGCTTGTTTCCAAGACAATGGCCATCAATTCCTTCCTTCCATGCACATGAAGGAGGGAGGACGGGAGGGGGGTCTAGGGATAAATTAGGAATTTGGGATAAACGTATTCACACTTACTATACATAAAACAGATAACCAGCAAGGACTTACTGCATAGTATCAGTTCAGTTCAGTTCAGTTGCTCAGTCATGTCCGACGCTTTGCGACCCCATGAACCACAGCACACCAGGCCTCCCTGTTCATCACCAACTCCTGGAGTCCACCCGAAACCATGTCCATTGAGTTGGTGATGCCATCCAACCATCTCATCCTCTGTCATCCCCTTCTCCTCCTGCCTTCAATCTTTCCCAGCATCAGGGTCTTTTCAAATGAGTCAGCTCTTCGCATCAGGTGGCCAAAGTATTGGAGTTTCAGCTTCAGCATCAGTCCTTCCAATGAATATTCAGGACCAATTTCCTTTAGGATGGACTGGTTAGATCTCCTTGCAGTCCAAGGGACTCTCAAGAGTCTTCTCCCACACCACAGTTCTTCAGCACTCAGCTTTCTTTATAGTCCAGCTCTCACATTCATACATGATCACTGGAAAAACCATAGCCTTGACTAGACGGACCTTTGTTGACAAAGTAATGTCTCTGCTTTTCAATATACTGTCTGCATAGTATAGGGAACTTTATTCAGTATCATATAATAACCTATAATGGAATGTGATCAGTAAAAATATGTATAATTGAATCACTTTTCTGTACACCTGAAACACTGTAAATCAGCTGTACTTCAGTTTTCAAAATGCAGTCATTTTTAATTTAAGAAGAAAAAAAGTAAAAAAGGAAAACGCACACGGCGTAAAAAATCATCCAGCTGAGACCTACCTGACCCTGAATTCCTGACCCAGAAAGTCATGAGATATAAAGAAATGGTTGTTGTTTTAAGCCAGTAATTTTGGGGTAATTTACTGAACAGCAGTAGGTAATAAACATTATCAGCCACTGCAGAAGACTCCTGTGATCCTTACCAGTCACAGTGTTTCCTCCAATGGTAACCAGGCTCCTGACTTCCTATGCCACAGATGATTTCTGTCTGTTTTTATACTTTCTCTCAATCATACTATTTTTGGTCTCTTTGGCTCCGTATTATTTTTATGACATTCCTCTCTGATGTTGCTTGTAGCTACAGATCATCACTCTCATTGCTGTGTTCCACTGTGTGAATATGTTTATTTATCATTCTACTGTTGATAGACATTTGTGTTGTTTCCAGTTTTGGGTTATTATGGATAACATTGCTGTGAGCATTCCAGTGTGTGTATTTCTGCTGAATGTACACTTGGGAGGGGAACTGCTGGGGAATGAGGTGTTTTTAGTTTTTGCAGCTGTTATCACACAGGTTTTCAAAGTGGTCGTACCAGTTTACATGCTCAGCAGCAGTGGTCGATGGTTGCTTCCTCCACATTCTCCTTAGAACTTGCTATTTACTGTCTTTTTCATTCTGTGTCTGAGAATTGTATACAATTTTCTAACACACAAGAAGCAGCAGGGCTATCCACCTGCCAATGTGGCATTTGAGACTTGCAGGCTAAAAGCAAAAAAGAAAAAAGAAAACAACCAAAAAACTGAGCTCCCTTGACCCAGATGGGAAGGGATGTTACCACAGTTCATTCATGTCCAAAAGAAGGCTGCTGGGTTTAGCTTCCACTTTCCTCGCTCATCTGGAGAGTTTCTGCTTTGCAATCAGGCTCCCTGAAGATGCAATGAGGAAATGATTGGGATTCTGAGTATTTTCTTCATTCTTCGGCTCTGAGTCATCTCCAGGTCATGGGGTATTTGGAAGGAGGTGAAGCAGAGCATGGCAATTGGGTTTATTTTAGGGCAATCAGATGGCCGGATTATAAAAACCTATTCAAGGGATTTGAAAATTCATCCTGCCAGACCCTCCATGACTCATGAGTTTATGCTTCCTAATTGATGTGACAAGACATCTGGGCATACTGCACTCAAAATTACCAGGAAAAAACAAGAGTGTGACTGATTTGGGCAGATAGATTGAACTTATGGCAACTGGAAAAATTGTGGATTTCCTGTAGCTAACTTGCCTTAAGTCCGGTGGAATCACAGATTTTGAGAAATGGCAGAAGCTCAATGTGCTGGTTTGTTTTTGGTGTCAACTGGCTAGGCTATAGTAACCAATGATTTTAACTAAACACTAACGTAGGTGTTACCATGGGGGTGTTATGGAAGTGTGGTTAACCTTTAGAGTCCGTTCACTCTGAGTAAAGGAGATTGCCCTTGATAACACGGTGGGCCTTGTCCAATCAGTTGAAGGCCTTATAAGCAAGAACTAAAGTTTCTTGGAGAAGAAATTCTGACTTAAGACTACAGCATCAATTTCTGCCTGAGTTTCTAGCCTGCCCTATGGATTTCAGACTATATACGTATGTGTATCTATATACACATATAGAGAGATGGATGGCTAGATAGCTAGGTAGATGGATGGATGGATAGATGATAGATAGATAGATAGTTTTTTTTCCTGGAGAACCCTCACTGATACATAGGATTTAACTGAAATGAAACAATCCAGAAGAAATTCACAGATTTTGATCAGAGGCCAGCTTATCCTGTTTCTACAATGTCCTTGGAGTGGGCTCATGAGAGTAGGTCTGCTCATCAAGTACCGGTCCTACTCAGCCTGACTCAACTGAAGGGGAATGAAGCTGAAAAACACACTATGGAAAGGTTTCAGTGACAGTTTGTCGATCGAATCTTGGAGCCAAACAGGTGTTTAGACCTCACCTGCTTCTGGGAAAGTTGATCTTCTTTCATGATTAGAGGAAAACTATAGCTGAAGGCAGCTCTTTTTAATGTAACTTGGAGTCAAAAGCAAGGGGTCCTCTGTGATCATCTGCTCCCTGCTGACCCATTCAGTCTGAAAACACCAGCATCCTCACTCGCTTAGCCTGAGCCGTAACTGGCACTGGATTTGCCCTGATGGTCTTACGTCTTGCTCTTTTATAAATAAAGTCAATAAAATAATTCTTTAGAGCAGTTTGCATAGTAATGATTTGAAAAATACTATAATTACTAAATTAATAACTGGGGTTTTTTTTTTTTTTGGCCATAAAATAGCTAATGTGGCCCCATATATGTATTTCTGAGATGTGACTTGTGATGGTAAAACAACCAGCCTCAGCTGTTTTGTGCCAGACAGCTCTGTCTTAGGCTTCTGATAACCTTGGAGGGCAAGTTTGCATGGTAATTTAGCCCTTCTACCCTCGAGTTTTATAGACGCCAGAGCGGAGGGGAACTTATAAGGTCATTATTTTGACACCATCACGATGTGTTTGACGTCTCATGGCATAGGTCCTCACAGAAATAGAAAGCATCCAACTGCCCTCAGAAGTCCATATGCCACATATATTAAGTTAATCTTAAAAATGCATTCCAATATGTATTAGGTGCAGAAAATTACTGTTTGATTCCACTTATACGAGATACCTAGAACAGTCAAATTCATCGAGTCAGAAAGTACATTTGTAGATGCCAGCTGCTGGGTGGGAGTGGGGGTGAAATGGGAATTAACGTTTAATGCGGACTGTGTTTCAGTTTAGGAAGGGAAACAATTCGGTGAAAGTTGCACAACAATGTGAATGTACTTAGTGCCCCTGGATTGTGCAGTTAAATTTGCCTTAAAATGTATGTATTATATTATGTGACTTTTACCACAATAAGAAAAAAGAGGTCCATATGTCAGGCCATGTGCACATGGGTACTGGGTCATGCACTCCAATGCTTCTAGCTCTCTGTAGAAAAGTGACAACTGTCAGCTGTAATTTTAATACTGCAGTTTTAATTTTAAAACTTGGTGAGTTCAGTTTTACTATTGTCTGCTTTCTTTGGAGAGGTTTTATACATAAAACAAACATAGATCAACATTGAAATGCCTTAAATGCCCTATGAACTCCAGTAATTTGGCCACCTGATGTGAAAAACTGAGTCATTGGAAAGGACCCTGATGCTGGGAAAGATTGAAGGCAGGAGGAGAAGGGGACGACAGAGGATTGGATGGTTGGATGGCGTCACCTACTTGAGTTTGGGTAAACTCCGGGAGTTGGTGATGGACAGGGAGGCCTGGCGTACTGCAGTCCATGGGGTCTCAAAGAGTCAGACACGACTGAGCAACTGAACTGAACTGAACTGATGCATACGTATCCACAAGTCCACACACAGATAAGATATACCTGAATTGGAGAAGGAAATGGCAACCCTCTCCAGTATTCTTGCCTGAGAAATCCCATGGAAAGAGGAGCCTGGTGGGTTACAGGAAAAAAGAAAAGCCTATTGACATCAAAGGACATCCTTGTTGTGGATGCAGGAGCAAGAGGGCCTTCAGAGAGATTGGACAGGCTCCGTCCATTGAGATGCATTCTACTCGGCCCCATGGCTCTAGGTGTTCCCCTGCTAACACAGTCTTCCTCTGCCGACAGGACATTTACAGATACTTGGAGACTGTATCACTTCTCTCATGAAGAGACTGTATCACTTCTCTCATATCCAATGGGATAAAAGTCAGACTCCTAAGCTTGACAACCATGGTCCCCTCACCATCCCCATGGTTAAGACAACTCTCCAGCAACACGCAGAATGAGGCTCTCCCTTCTCTGAACACACTGGGCCTGTTCTAACATCCATGTGCTCACCTGTGCTATTGCTACAGTCTCTTTCTTCTCATCCCTTCTACCCAGCAATATCCAGCTTTTAGGAGCCAGTTCTCATATCCCTCCCCCATTAAGTTCTTTCTGATCTCCTGGGAAAACTATTTCCTCCTTAACTTTTTCCGACAGCAGATTTCATGGGTTTCAATCATGGTCCTTATTATGCTGCACCGAATGAGTTTTTCTCTGTATATCAGCTTCTTTAGACTGGGAGCTCACCAGGCAGTAGATGATGAGTCTTATTTCCAGGTGTGTCCCCATCATCCAGCCCAGAGCCTGGCCTGGTTTAGGGTACCAGCTGAGAAAGAAATGAATAGTAAGTATGTTCATTCTCTTGTTCACTTATGCAACAAATATTGTTTATTCTGGAGCAGGCATGCAGCAGGGGGAAAAAAAGACATATGGCTCTGTATCTGAAGGAGCTTACAATTTAAGAAGTAAACATACATGCCCACGTTTAGGTGGGGCATGTCATTGCTGAGTGAGACCCTGGGCTTGCTCCTTCTTGACTCTGGGGTTGCAGAAGCACATGCCAAGTTGGGCTTGCTGTTCTGAACCATCGCGTGGAGGGTACCTATCATGGGGAGTCTTCAGAATCCATAAAACCAGAGAAGCGAGAAGAAACCATTGTGATTGTAAGCCATGACATCTGGGGGGGCTGTTTGCTACTGATGCAATATCCAGTCTATCCTAACTCATCCTTAACCCATGGTGTAAATCTTCTTAATGACAGGGAAAGTGTCCTGGCTTGAAATGCAGGCTTGTGCTCTGGGGAAGAGAAGTCTTATTTTGAGGGTCCTTGCTGCCCTTCGGTTTCTCAAAGTGCCAGGCAGAAACTGAACCTAGGAACCAGGGCATCTGTTCTTTTGTTTGTTTGTTTGTTTGTTTCATTTTTTAATTTATTTTTATTAGTTGGAGGCTAATTACTTTACAATATTGTAGTGGTTTTTGTCATACATTGTTGTTGGGAATGCAAACTAGTACAGCCGCTATGGAGAACAGTGTGGAGATTTCTTAAGAAACTGAAAATAGAACTGCCATATGACCCAGTAATCCCACTTCTGGAGATACACACCGAGGAAACCAGATCTGAAAGAGACACGCGCACCCCAATGTTCATCGCAGCACTGTTTATAATAGCCAGGACATGGAAGCAACCTAGATGTCCATCAGCAGATGAATGGATAAGGAAGCTGTGGTACATGTACACCATGGAATATTGCTCAGCCATTAAAAAGAATTCATTTGAATCAGTTCTAATGAGATGGATGAAACTGGAGCCCATTATACAGAGAAGTAAGCCAGGGCATCTGTTCTTTTCAGCCCCAAAGAGGATCCACTGGAAACGCCGCTTTCAGGGTCATTGCAGGCTCCATACAGGGTCTAAAGATCTGCCTGAGGTCTGTGTGAAGGGTTCTGACCTTGGCCAGGGGTTGAGGCTTGCTCTGTTCTTGGGAGAGAAACCTGGTCTCCCTGCCCAGCTGACTATTCCCAGGACTTAGCACCTGTGTGTATGAGAGGCTGAGGCCAAGGCCAAGGCCAAGGTCAACACCCATGAGTGGCACAGTGAGTGGGCAATCCCACTGTGCCTTAGAGTATCAGTGTAAGTGGCTCCTTCTATTTCTTTCTAACTGTGGAAACCTGGCCACCGAAATGTGAGTGAGTGACTGTGTGTGCGCGTCTCTCTATCTTTGTGTGTGTTTCCTCAAAATAATTCTCTAAGGCTTGCCTCATGGTCTTATTTTACCAACTGGAACCTGAGGGGTAGAGGCTCAGGAACTCAGGTCAATGTCATGGGTTATTTAAGCAAACAGCTGGAGTTCAAAAAGAGGCCTTTTCATTTTAAAGATTTGGCTCTTTCCACTGCCGCATGATTGAAGACATGCATTTCCACAAATACTGGTTGAGAACCTCGCGGCAGGTGTTGAATGAGCAATAACTGTAGATATAAGCAGAGCTTGGCCCCTGTCCTGGGTGAGCTCTCAGTGTGTTGGGGACCCAGGCACATAGACAGATGAGAGCAGCAAATGCCACTTGCAGATAGCACCTGGGAGGCAGGACTTCTCTGCTGGTCCAGTGGTTAAGACTCCGCCCTTCCACAGCAGGGGGCGTGGGTTCGGTCCCTGGTTGGGAGAACTACCATTTCACCGGCCACATGGTGTGGTCAACAGTGAGGGACTGGCAGAGATGGCTTCCTGGAAGAGGGGCACAGGGCTGAGATCTGAAGAATGACGGGGGATTTTCTGGGCAGCTACAGAGGTGGGGGAAGAGAATCCTAAGCAGAGGCTCAAGCGCATGCAGAGGCGCTGAGGTGTGAGACGACAGGACCTGACGGGGCTCTGAAAATCTGGCTGGAGTGACGGGGAGCGGTAGGCAGGGAATTTTAAATTTGCAAGTGACCTACAGCTCTTTGAGTTTTGTGGGGGCCTCGAATAATTTAGATAATTGCAAGACGTGTTCCTCTGGCTTCACATCAAAGTCACCCCTTCTCGGCAGCTCCTGAAGTTGCTGAGGACGCTGGCTCAGGGCCACTTACCACCACCCCGGTGGGACCAGCGGCCGGCCTGCCTGCCGCAGCCTCTGCAGGCAGTGCCCTGAAGGTACTGACTGTGTTCCAGCCAGGGCGGCTGAGAGCCAGACAGCCTCCTGGGTCTCCAGCAAAGGGAGCAACAGCAATTTTAAAGGAGAAGGTCATTGGCTTTGTTTGGCGAGACTTCTCCGTCTTATATGCTGTGCTAGTCACTTTAAATATCATATTATCTCATTTGATTTTCTCACTCATCCCAAGGGGAAGATTTTATGCTTCTTGTTGTTAGGAGAAACTCAGCCTTATAAGGTTTCACCTGGCTTGCCCTGGGCCACAAACCTGCCCCCTCGTCCTCAGTCTTGCCTTTAGATTTCAGATTGAAAATTGAGAGCCATCATCTATTAAAATGAGCTTTGTTTCCTATCCCTTCAGTGTCAGGAGAAACTGAAGCCCACCCTCCAGGTCCTGGTGGGCTTTGGCTTTTCCTGATGTCCCCTTCCCAGGAGCTGGCTGGTACGGCCATTTCTAATGGCCTCTTTGCTTGGCCAACTTATGCTAACTTTGTGGCCCCTTCCTGGCTAACGAGTTATGGAGACAGACGTGGCAGCGCCTTCTGTTCCTTCATCCCGGCCTTTAACCCACAGAAGTCTCTGCTGGCTTTGGAACCAGGTTTCCCCAGAAGAAAGGCAGGAAGGACAAAAAGTATTCAAATGGGGAAGTGGTTCCGCAGGAAGGGAGCCGGGGAGAGCAGGGCTTCTGGGCACGAGCAGGGGCCCCAGGAGCCTGGATGGAGGAGGCGGGAGGCTGGAGGTAGAGTGGAGGCGGGCACGGCTCACGGCCAGCGTAGAAAGTGCACCTGCTCCCGGGGCCAGGAGGCAGGGGGCCCATCAGGAGGCGGGAAGCCCGGACTGGAGCCCCAGGAGCAGGAAGTCAGTGAGGAGCGGTGGCTGGTGGCGTGTTTTGGTTCTGCTTTCAGAAACACACCAGTGGTTTGGCTGCAACATTCAAAGACCTGAAAATATGGAAGCAGGCTCTGGGGAAGGGGAGCACTGAGAATAACAGTCGTGAATACAGGAAGTGCTGACCCCGGGGCTCTTCAGAGGCGCTGTGGCTTCTTTCTGAAACCTATCAGTCTATAAGAAGAAGACACCCTGTCCCCAACTGCCCTGGGCCTGCTTGGGTCACCCAGCTGGTTATCTCTGTCTTTTGCCCAATGTCTTTATTCCAGATTTGCCTGTATCAGCTTAATATAGTTTGCACATCTTAAGGAGCTGTCAAAAAAAGTTGCTAATCATATTGATGGTGTATTCAGTCCTCGTGATTTATCAAGAACGGATGTGTGCCCAGTCCTGGAATTTGGAGATGAACTGGAACCCACTGTTTGATGACATTATATGATGCAGCACGACCACAGTATAAAGAAGGCATATACACAGAGCTCTGAAGTCTAGAGGAGAGGCTGACAATGCTGGAAGGGTCAAGGTCATCTTCCCAATGGGTTTGCAAGACGTGCACACGTTGCTGACTTCTCGAGAGGAAAGCAAAGGGCAGGCCAGGCGGGGGGCTGCATGGGCTGAAAGGACACAAAGAGTTGGATACAACTGAGGAAGAGCCAGGTGTGGACAGAGATAAAGCCAGGAGGACAACAGGGGTCATGAATGGCAGGCTTGGGAACTTGGATTTTACTCCAGCGGCACCGGATATAACAGAAGGTTTTTATGTGAAAAGTAAATGATATCTTAGTACTCTATTTTAGAATATTGAATTTATGATAATGATAAATAATAATAATAATTATAGATGATGATGGTAATGGAAATACAAAACAGATCTCTCCATCATTTGTCAGCGGTGATGGGGTGTCACTCCCATGATTGTGCTGCACATATATGACTCCATCTTAGTGGACTAGAGGGAGAGATTCTTCTGCGGTTTTGAGGAAGCAGACTGCTTTATTGTGAACTTCCTGTGGAGAGGGCCACGTGCCAGGGAGCTGTGGGCAGTTTCTGGGATCTATGTTGGCTTCCAACCCATGGAGGCTGGGGTCCTCAGTCATACACTCTCAAGGAAGTGGATTCTGCCAACAATCTGAATGAGCTTGGAAGCAGCATCTTCTCCAGTCAAACTTCCAGACGAGAATGTAGCCCAGATCGCCCCCTCACTGAAGCCTTGTAAGACCCTGGGCAGGGACCCATGGAAACAATCAAATGATTGTGTGTGTTTGCTTTAAGCTGCTAGTTCTGTGGCAGTTTGTTACAGAGCAGTAGAGAACTAATAATCCCTCTAACAAGCAAGCAGCATGAGAACCTTCTTCTTGGAAAAGCTAGTTCATGGTAAGGATTACAGAGCTGCAAGCTCCATGCCGCCCTGTTCCTAAGAGCTCACCGTTGCATGTCAGCCCTCAGAGAGTAAACCTTTTAGAGTCTTAGAGGTGGGGCAGGTAAAGGCCAGAGTGAGAGCTCAGTCAGGAGGGCCTGTTACCGAATCATGAAAACTGAGCTGTTGTTCCCTGAAGAAATATGGGGTGAGATTCCTGTAAGCCCCTGGTTACAACATTTTCATCAGCCAATCAACATACAACCTGGTTGTACCTGTGTTTCTGTTTAGAGACACCTCATTTCATATACAGTGTTGATTCATTAACATTGACGTCAAGTCCAACAGCCCCGTAAACACCAGCTTTGCCTGTGTTTGAGCAAAGCTTGTCTAAACTGTGCATTTTCCCCGTTCAGTGCATCATAGCTTCTGTGCTTGGGAATACCAGCTGGCACTTGGGCACTGAGCTTGCAGGCCGTTTCAAAAAGCAAAACTACCAAGGAAAAGCTACCCAAGTGGGAAAAGCATCGCAGTACATGGACCACGAAAAGGATCCTTGTAGCAGCACGAGAATTAAAACCAGAAGGCGGAGTTTATCTTGTTCAGTGCATGTCCCTTGTGCAACTCAAATTTTTTGCTCTTCTCCGCTTGTCTGTGAGTGACGGCGAAAGTGCAAAACAGTCAACAAGTATTGATTTGGAGGGCTTACAAATAAATTTTAGCAGAGTAGGTAAATCTGAAGACATGGACTCTAAGAAGAAGGACTGACTATTCTTCACAGCAGGCCTGGCACACAGCGGGTGCTCGGTGAAAATATGGCAGCTTATTACATTAACATCAGGGTCAGCATAGAGTCTAGCAAAGACCTTTTTAAAAAAATTTTTTTAAAGAAGTTAGATTTTTAAAAAAATATTATTTATTTACTTATTTATTTTTGATTGTGCTGGAACTTCATTGCTGTGACCAGGCCTTCTCTAGTTGTGGCGAGCAGGGGCTACTCTCTAGTTGCAGTGCTTGGGATTCTCACTGTGGTAGCTTTTCTTGCTGTGCACAGACTCTAGTAACTGTGGTGAGTGGGACCAGTTGCCCCGTGGCATGTGGAATCTTCCTGGACCAGGGATCGAACCTGTGTCCTCTGCACCGGCAGGCAGATTCTCAACGATCAGGGATGTCCAGAGTCTGGCAAAGAACTTTGAGGGGGCACCAGGAATCCAAACATGAGCTCAAGTCCAGAGTAAGAGGGAGGGAACATGGTGGGTAGGAAGCTCCTCACGTCAATGCTCCAGGGAGCCCCAAGCCTCCTTTCCTTTCCTGTCCAGATCTCCCGGGACTCCCACATTCCTGGGGCTACACCAGGGGCTTCCTCACTTGATACTGAGGCTGCAGGCCCTCTGTGTGCAAAGGCCTGCATGCCCGAGCTGGTGAGCACAGGTCTGCATCCTGCCATTGTCCTGGGAAGGGCTACCTCCAGCTGTACCGATCGGAGTCTACTTCCAAATTGCTGGATCCCATAGGGGAAAGACGCTCAACCTGCTTTACACCACACCACCATTTCCTGCTCTTCATCCCAGCTGTCCCTCCCCTGCCAGTCAGGTGGCCAGAGGAGCCCCAGGGGGTCCTTAACCTGGCTTTCTGAACTTCCCTGGGGTGGGGGAGCAGGAAAAGAAAGAAAGGGAACTCCCATTTCTGGAGCCTTCCTCTGTGCCAGGCCTGGGGCTGGCCACATCCCACCCACTCACTATCTTGTGAAAGCCTTCCAACAACCCTGCAATGTTCAGAGCATGCTTGGGTTACAGATGAGGAAACTGAGGCTCACAGTGGTCCTCTGTGTGGCAACAAGTTCCACCAACCTGTTTGTTTGGCACCATTCACTTGATGTGGACAACAATGCAGGGTTCTGTTGGAGAGACTTGTTGAACAGCATGAAAAGAGTTGCATTAAGGGATCCTGCTAACTCAGCTGGTAAAGAATCAGTCTGCAATGCAGGAGACCCCAGTTCAGTTCCTGGGTCAGGAAGATCCGCTGGAGAAGGGATAGGCTACCCACTCCAGTATTCTTGGACTTCCCTTGTGGCTCAGCTGGTAAAGAATCCGCCCGCAATGCGAGAGACCTGGGTTCGATGCCTGGATTGGGAAGCTCCCCTGGAGAACGGAAAGTCTACCCACTCCAGTATTCTGGCCTGGAGAATTCCATGGACTGTATAGTCCACGGGGTCGCAAAGAGTCGGACAAGACTGAGTGACTTTCATTTTCACTTTCACTTTCACAGGACCCTGCAGCCATCCTCAACCCATAATAAGGACAAAAAAGCAAACTCTGCGTGTGCTTTCTAAGGAGGCACATGCAGTCCTTTACGTAATTTCCTCATTCAATTTAATCC
This sequence comes from Muntiacus reevesi, assembly GCF_963930625.1. Lineage (NCBI taxonomy): Eukaryota > Metazoa > Chordata > Mammalia > Artiodactyla > Cervidae > Muntiacus > Muntiacus reevesi. Next base: position 28,522,614 of record NC_089258.1, read on the forward strand.
TCTCAGTGACATTTTGAGGTATAGAGTATTTTCAGATGGGGCATCTAAGGCTTGGAGGTGTGAGCTGACTCGCCTGAGATTATAGAGGTCCTAACTTAGGAAGCTGGAGGGCAGGGGTAGGAGCCCAGGTTGACTCCAGAGTACTCCCTCTTTCTGTACACTGTAGACTGGGATTGATGGGGGTAGGGATTGCTTTCTTATTCTCAGCCCCTGGCTATCACTGAAGTGACGTCTCCATCTCATTGAGAGCCACAGGTGACAGAGCCATTTTCCAGGGGAACAAGCCAGCAACCTTCCACTCGGGGATGCTGCAGGCAGAGATGCCTTGTCAGTATCGTGGCTTTGTCATCTTCCCTATCTTAGCATCGTCCTGGCTACAGGCTCAGAGGACTCCTGTTCATGCAACCTCTTTTTGGCTCCAACTTTCTCATCCCCAGGCCTGTCTTTAGGCATTGTGACTTCTCTCCAATTAGGCCTTGTTTCCACAGAGAAGGGAGCTACCATTTATTGAATGACTATTGTGTACTGGGTACTTTGTTAAATCCACTACACCCTGTGATGGGTGTTATTAACACCCTTCTACAGAAGAGGTCAAGTCACTTCCCCAAGGTAACAGCAGGTGATTTCTGTGGAGATGGCAATGGAAATCTGGGGGAAGACATTACTGAGGGAGTTTTAGTTTTTTTAAAGGAATATCATCTGGTTCTTTTCCCTCTCTCCATTCTCCTTCTACCAGGTCTGAACACTAGTGTTTATTTTATTTTCTTAGGGGGACTCTGAATTTGGAGCTTTCATCTAACGGCCTCTAATGTTTTCAACGGCAGGAATGAACTGTCCACACTCAGGAGGTGCCCGAGCGACACGTACTTGGGGTTCAAAAGGATAGGTCAAGCATCTCTCTCTGCAGAAGCACACACAACATTCCTGCATCTTCTCCTGCCCTGATCCTGGCGTGGGTGATGGTGGCAGCTGAATTGCTGGAGGCAAGGCGAAGGGACAGGAGATGCTGTGCTCCCGGCTGGCCTCTCTCCTGGGAACACTGCCCCTCATCCACACCTCAGCTGGAGCAACTTTCTCCCCACACTAACTGTACCGACCACCCAGCCTCAAGGCCATGGAAAGATGGAACAGAATCCCAGGGCAGCCACGTTCCACGAGGCCTCCAGGCACCTGGTCAATCAAGAGGCTGAGGGGCGTGTCACTTGGCTCTGTGGATGGCAGACTTGGGCTCTGGTGTCGGGCAGAAAAGGGGTCCACAGTCAGCGTCACAGTCTGCTCTCTGTGTGACCATGTGTAAGTCACTCAACCTCTCTGAGCTCAACTCCCTCACCTATCAAATGGGGAAGCTAATATAGATCTTGTAAGACAGGAACTTGGCAAAAGTCTGCATGATGTCTTAACTAGGTGCTCAATAGATGTTACTCTCCCTCCTTGTCCTCCCCTCAAAGCTGGATGAGTATCGCTAAGGGAAGCACTCAAAGCCACCTGATCATTGGCCTGCCCCTCCTCATGAAGACAGAGTACCCTGGGATATCGTTCCTGGCCAGAGTGATGGCCAGACAGGAGCTGAGTTTCCATCAGAGGTGCAAATGGGGTTAACACAACTTTTGCCTCTTTCCCTAAGTAAAAACAAAACTTTCCATTAGAGATACTAAGGGCAGTCTTGTAAAAGCTAAAGTCAGTGAGACCAAATAACAAGGAAGGATTTCGTAACTGGTTAACTTCTTAATTGTATTGACTGTTATTGTTATAACTTGACTGTTATTGTTAAATGTTAAGGAAAAGAGAAACTGTGTTGTGTAAAGGTTAAAACCAGAGTGGACTCATGCGCTTATGGGTTCACAACTCCGAAGGGCCACTTACTAGCTGCGTGACCTAAGGCAAGTTGTTTAACCTCTTTGTGCCACAGTTTCCTCATTTCTATAGCAGTGGCAATAATGAAATCTACCAGTAAAGCTTAAGAAATCAATAACTGTAAAGTTCTTGGAATATTGAATAGCATATCATAGTAAGTGCTCAATAAATGCTATTATTTATATATTTTACTTTACAGAGGTATGAACTGAAAATGGAAAGAGGTTAAAGGGATGTAGGGAAGGAAGAAGATTTAACTTCATCAATTAGTATCCTATGAATACTTCATTAGGCAGCTGTTTTTTTTTAATTGTAACCTTGGATTGGAGGTATTGATTCATGATAATTATTATTCTTATAAATTGTACCAAGTATGTAAGTTTTAAGGTTTTGCATTCCTTAGGTAACAATAGTCTCTTTTAATCAGCTATAAAATCTCAATTTCGTAAAATTGAGAGAACTGGGAAAGGATTTAATTAAATCCTTTAATTAATTAAAAAAATTAACTAATTAAAAATTTAATTAAAATAGTAGCTGAGCAGATTCCTATCAGTAAGGCCATTGACACCTTCCTTCTGAAGAGTGATGTTAACTTAAAGCTTCACAGTGATGTAACATTCATTCATTCATTTGTTCATTCATTGACTCAACCACATTTAATGAGCAAGTGCCTGCTTCATGTCAGGCACTGTCCACACCTGCAAATATAAAGACCAGAGGACTAGTGCCTGCTCCCACAGTCTGCTGGGGAGATGGACATGCAAATGGTCCATGACTGTTCATTATGACTGATGACTTAACGGAGACACAAATAAGACACTGTGGGATCAAACCCCGAGTCTACGTGGGAGAGCCAGGGGAGGCTTCCCAGGGGAGTGAAGTTCAGGTCTTCTCACTCAGCATTCTCCCATGGCCTGTGCCTCTTTTTCACTGAGCATATTTTGGTACAAGGCCCTACTCATGAGAGGTAATTGAGTTATTGGATGTTTATTTTGAGTCAGGCACTGTGGTAAGTACTTCATAGCAATTATTTTTTAGCTATCATGTTAGCCGTAAGAGGGGAGTATTATGATCTCCAATTTATGGATGAGGAAACTGAGAATCAAAAAAGTTGAAATAAATTGAGTAATATCACACAACTGGTATAAGGCAGTGCAGGGTTGGGGCTTCCATGCTGGTCTCCTTCGCTCTGGTCCTAGTGCAAGTTTGGCTGGCCAGCCAACCCTGTTACATGTTAATTGTGTCTACAGTTCCATCAGAAGGAAAATCTTTATGTCAAAGTCACCCTGTCTGAGACTGCTGGGTTCTGGGCTTGTGTGATATGGTGGGAGGAGCTTGGGATCTGGAATCAAAAAATCTGGGTTTGCATTGTTACACTGCTTCTCAAAATGGGATATTGAGTGAGTCTCAAGCCGCAGCTTAATCATATGGAAAAAGGGTCTAGTGACATGCATAGTGTATCCTAGGGGTTTAATGAGGCTCCAAAGAAAGAAGAAAGAAAAATTCTGAAACAGTGCTTTATAAAGCTAAAATCCACCTTAAGCATCAGTTACTGGAGAGAAAGTATATTGGTCAGGTTTCTGGTGTAGGCAGTGGAAAACATTCTAGCTAGTTTAAGCAGAAAAGGAGTTTAGTGCAGGGAAATAGAAACTTAACAAAATGTCAGAAGTTCTAGAAGACAAGCTCTACATTGCTAGTGGGTTTGGGAGAAATATTTTTTAACTTTTAATTCTCTGTAATCAGAAATGTACTAAAGGACACTGAAGGCAGACACGGGTGAAAACAACAATTTGGTTCAGATGCATGCATGTGATGATTTAGTGAAATGCCCACATGCAGCTCCATCATATTTCTCCTACTCCAAAGATGGAATCAGGCATGTGTTGACATCTACTCATCTCCACTCTATTGAGAGCTTGGGTGGGGTTTGGGGGTGGGGATTAGGAGGACCGGGACATGTGCAGCTACCAGAACTTTACCAAGCTAGAAACTGTTCGGTGGACAGTCAGGAAGGGCACCACCAGCTGTGAGGGCCAGCGGAGGAGAGCTGTGAATGGAGCCAGGAGTTCAGGAGGGGAGAGAGCGGGCGGAGGTCACACAGAGGGCGGGGCTCCTACGTGAACTCTCACATCAGCTCTGCCTACAGCTCACTTTCACTGACCATCGGGAGTGTGATGTGTGGGTAAGTCAGTCCAGCTGAAAGGATGGGAAATGGGATGTAAAGGGAGGTCAAGGTTAAAATGTGTAAGTTCTCCTTTTGCTGGAAGACACGTGAAATAAAATATATTTGTGAGCCACCCTAGTGTATTAAGACATGCACTTCCAATACTTTCCTTGATGCAATGTCATTCTGTGTTTACACATTCATTTTCATGCAATGATCAGTTTGGAGGAATTTCAACTTCCTTCATTTTCAGCTAAGTGAAATTTATCTTAACCAGATACCCATCCAAGATGAAAAATGAGCTTTTTTTCCCCCCTAATTTAAAATAATCATCACTAAAGGAAATCTAATTACTCAGTTCAGTTGCTCAGGCATGTCCAACTCTTTGCAACCCCATGGACTGCAGCATGCCAGGCCTCCCTGTCCATCGCCAACTCCCCAAATTTACTCAAACTCATGTCCATTGGATCGGTGATGCTGTCCAACCATTTTATCCTCTGTCGTTCCCTTCTCCTCCTGCCTTCAATCTTTCCCAGCATCAGGGTCTTTTCAAATGAGTCAGCTCTTCACATCAGATGGCCAAAGGATTGGAGTTTCAGCTTCAACATCAGTCCTTCCAATGAATATTCAGGACTGGTTTCCTTTAGGATGGGCTGGTTGGATCCCCTTGTAGTCCAAGGGACTCTCAAGAGTTTTCTCCAACATCACAGTTCAAAAGCATCAGTTCTTTGGTGCTTAGCTTTCTTTATAGTCCAACTCTCACACCCATACATGACTCCTGGAAAAACCATAGCTTTGACTAGATGGACCTTTATCCACAAAGTAATGTCTCTGCTTTTTAATATGCTGCCTAGGTTGGGAAATCTATAATAAGAAATTAATCTTTCCAGTGACTTTTTGGGTAAAGACAGGTAAGAGGCGTCTCTTAAAGCTTTGCTGTTCTCTTCTTATAAGCTGGGATACATTATTTTATAAACATGTCAGGAACATCACCTCTGGTTTCCATGGAGATGGTTGTCTTCTGCGTGTCTGCTTTCCCAAGGATAGGATCGATGGTGGGGTTGGCAGGGATGTAAGGAGAAGGAGCAGTTACTAAAAATGAAGGTAATGGGCTTCCTGGTGGTCCAGTGGTTAAGAATTTGCCTGCTGATGGAAACAGTGACAGGCTTTATTTTCTTGGACTCCAAAATCACTGCAGATGGTGACTGCAGCCATGAAATTAAAAGACACTTGCTCCTGGGAAGAAAAGCTATATTAAGCCTAGGTAGCATATTAAAAAGCAGAGACATTACTTTGAGGACAAAGGACCATATAGTCAAAGCTGTGGTTTTTCCAGTAGTCATGTATGGATGTGAGAGTTGTACATGAAGAAGGCTGAGTGCTAAAGAGTTGATGCTTTCAAACTGTGGTGTTGGAGAAGATTCTTAAGAGTCCCTTGGACAGCAAGGAGATCAAATTAGTCAATCCTGAAGGAAATCAATCCTGAATATTCATTAGAGGGATTGATGCTGAAGTTGAAGCTCCAATACTTTGGCCACCAAGTGCAAAGAGCTGACTCATTAGAAAAGACCCTGATGCTGGGAAAGACTGATGGCAGGAGGAGATGGGGATGACAGGAAAAGATGGTTGGATGGTGCCATCGACTCAATGGACATGAATTTGAGCAAGCTCCAGGAGATGGTGAAGGACAGAGAAGCCTGGTGTGCTGTAGTCCATGGAGTCGCAAAGAGTTGGGCACGACTGAGTGACCAACAATAAACCTTGTAAACGTATTATAGATGTACAAAAGGGTTAGCCACAAGATTTTTTCTTTATTGGATTCAAGATAGTTTCCAAAATAAGGGACTATTTAGCACATTCATAGAATGAGATATTCATAGCCATAAAAATACCTGGGTTCATCTTCTTGATTTACTTCCAAACCTTTAGTCTCATTTGTAATTGAAAGAGGGTGAACTTTGGTGACACAAGAGTCAGATTTAAGGTCCTCACTCCAACTACTTTCTAGCTGTGTGACTTCTTAAGTCATTTCAGCTTCTGAGCCTGTTTCCCTATCCTGCAAAATGAAGTCAGAAATAATATCTAAATTGTGGTGAAAATCCTGAGCTGAGATGCAAGGAAGCACCTTGTAAGCTCTTGAGTCATGGAGAGCTCAAGATTATGATAATTTCTTCTGAATATGGCTAAAATCATGGCCAGAACCCTCTTGCACTGTAAGTAGGATTATTCTTGGAGAATATACCTGCTGTTCTTCTACCTGCAGCATAACAAAATATCTGAGCCACATGGATCTCTCTTTCCCTCACCCAGGGTCTGTTTGGGACAAGATCAGCACACAGGGAGCCTGGATAATAAAGGAATGGCAGACGGGGAGGACCTCCCATGACCAACCCACTCACGGCCACCGAGTGGGAGCTGTAACTTAGCTTAGTAAGGGAAGTGACCTCAGACCTCAGCACACAGGGTTCCCTAACTTGGGTGACGTGGCCAGCATCGCTGCTGTCGCCATGCGTTTCCTGTAACATCTCCCATATTTTTTAAACCAACTCGCTTTTTAAGACTGAGATGAATTTATTTACAAAGGAAACTGTACAACATGATGATTTATGAAAACCAACAGTTACTTGCTAAAGTAGAAGTTAAGGAAGGCGTATGCAGAATGACAATAAATAATGAAATTAAATTTTAGCTAAACATTCTTCTCAGCTGAAGCCTGGCCCTGAAACATGTTCTCAGTTAAAGAGGAAAGTGCCAAATATCAAGAGTTGGGGACCTGCAAACACCAAGATGAGAATTTCTCTTTGCCCTGTAATCTGAAGGATAAAAGAGAATTGAAATGTGATTCATCTTTTCACTAAGTTACTTGAAGACTACAATTCCTGAAATCAGCCCCCATAGAGAAGTACTGATCAGTCAAAGCAATAATTGAGAAATATTGATACAAAGTCTCCCACAGCCTTCCCACTCATTCCATAGGTGTGGAAACTGTGGCCAAAACAAGAGAAGAAACTTATACAAAAGCCTCTGAGATCAGTGATCCAGAGCCGAGATGGGACACAGCGCCCGGCTCCAAAGGCCCTAGCAGATCTTGTGAGAAAGTTCAGTTATAAAAGATAAACAAGCTGGGCAATGACAAGCTTTGAATCACCAAGACTTCTGTCTTAAAGAAATTACAGCTCCTTTTTTGCATTTGTGGCTATGTATTTAGGAAAAAGGACAAAAACCACTATGAGTCCTTCAAAGAATCTATATTTTGAATTATAGACTTTCTGTGATGTGCTCTATATTTAAGCGTGGAGTTCAACATGTAACAGAGACAAAGCTGCTTCGTCTACTGTGATCTGACAGATTATTATTTAAAGATCATCAATATTGCTGCCCTCACATGCTTGTGAACTTCTGTACATACTGTGCACTCATAAGGTGTTTTTGCACATATTGATTTACTGGGTTATCACTCTAACCACGTGATGGAGGTATTGTTGTTCTTTCTGGGTCCACCTGGGGATGCTAAGAATCCAGAACAGGGGCTTAACTGGGGTCATGTGAATAGGAAAGGCAGAGCCTGGGACGGGACTGGAGCCCAAAGCCACAGGTCTTTTCCCTCCCTGAGTTGCCTCTGGTCTCCCTGGCCACCAATTTCTGCCATTTCACATGAGCCGTGGAGCTGTTGTGTTGACCCTTAATGCTGAGAAGGAGTTTCTGAACTGAAATAGAGAGCTGCTCAAGGGTGACTGTCTTGGGGCTGAAAACGTTTAACAGAGGAGTGGGAGGAGCAGATGTTATTATGGAGAAGGAACCCGAATTAGAAGGAGACCACCAGTGGGGTCATCCTACAAAGCAGTTTCCGTTTTTAAGGTCTCAGCAAGACTGGCTGCTTCCTCAGAAAACTCTTCCTTGACCCATCAAAACAACTTAGTGTCTCTGGTTTATGGTCCAGTTATGCCTAGCTGTTTCCTAGTAATTTTGATTACTATGTTCCTTGGACTGCAAGGAGATCAAACCAGTCCATCCTAAAGGAGACCAACCCTGAATATTCAGTGGAAGGACTGATGCTGAAGGTGAAACTCCAATACTTTGGCCACCTGATGCAAAGAGCCAACTCATTAGAAAAGACCCTGATGCTGAGAAAAATTAAAGGCAGGAGGCAAAGGGGATGACAAAGAGTGAGATGGTTAGACAGCGTCACCGACTCAATGGACATGAGTTTGAGCAAACTCTGGAAGATGATGAAGGACTGGGAAGCCTTAGCATGCTGTAGGCCATGGATTAGCAAAGAGTTGGACAGGACTGAGCAACTGAACAATGATTCTGATAGCTTAAAATTACTTATTAGAAAGATTTTCTGCTGGATGTCTGAATCCTTCAGTGAACGGGGAGCTTAACAGACTGGGAATATGCTTGTTAATTCCTGCTGCCTCCCAGGGCCTATAGCACTGAGGGTCATATAGCAGTCAGCGCTCTGCTGATATTTGTTGATGAATCAACACTCCGTTGGGGGGAAGGAGGGGAGGCATCCTTGAGTGCATGTTCTAGAAGGTTAAGGAGGCAGTGTGGCATGTCAGTTCTCAGGTGTGGTCTGGGGACCCTTAGGAGTCCCTGACAGCCTTTCAGGGGGTCCACCAGGTCAAAACTATTTTTGTAATAATACTAAGACATCATTTACTTTTCTCACCTCCATTCTGTCATGGGTGTACAGTAGAGTTTTTTGAAGGTCACTTGATGCATGATAACGTCATGACTCTGATCACTAACGGGACGTGTGTTGTGTATTCTTGGGCTTTACATTTTTTTTCCAGTTTTAATTTCTAATATGGTGATTCATCTAACCCACAGAATCAAAAGCTCTTTGAGATCCTTGGTGATTTTGAAAGCTGTCAAGGAGTCCTGAGACCACAGCATTGGAGGAAAGCAAGTGCTTGGTTACTGGCAAGAGTGAGCCCTTCAGGAAATGGGAGGGGGGCCTGGGTTCAAACCCTGACTGTGTGTGGTCTTAGGTGAACTCTGTAACCTCTCGATGGCTTAGTTTCCTCACCTGTGAAGCAGGGTGACAATGCAGTCAATCTCACATGACGTGAGGTTGTTGGGCAGTTTAAATATGAGCTGATTCTTGTAAAAACTAACTAGGACACTACCGAGGATGGTAAGTGTTCTAGAAATATTAGCTGCTGTGGAGGTACCAAGGATGCTAAAAGACCTGTCCCAGGTCACCCTGGGAGTGAATGGTAGAGATTCCCCTGAGCCCTTGGTGGGATTGAGGGTGTATCTACCTCTTTCCACGCCTGGAGATGCAGAAGCTGGCAGAGAGGGTCCATCTCCCCCTGCTGGACTGGGTACCAGGGAAGGCAGAGAGAAGGATGCTTGACTGGTGACTATGTCAGTGGTCAATCCCTGCCTTCCGGGCCTTGAGGAGGTGTTGGTGGGGAGGGAGGGGAGCCCAAGGATAGTGGCTTGGCCAGCTTGCCTGGGAGGGCCTTGCAGTCCCCAGGATCTGGCACCTGCCTCTGAGAAGGCAGCAGGCCTGGTCCGGGAGAAGCATGGGTTTCTGGAAATGCGCATCAGCACATTCGTTACTGTCTTATCAGCAAATTGCAGAGGAGGCCAGGAAGCAAGGGACGGATCCTCTTACTCGTGATGAAATGCTCTTCTGGTCAAGTATGAAAAATGTTTGAGGAATGAGTTCCCAGCCATGGTGTGAAAACAGATGTTGGATTCTTCTTCTTCTTCTTTTTTTTTTTAATTTTCCCCTCTGACACAGTTCAGGAAGAAAAGAGCAAGAATCAGACAGACAGGGCAGTTGGAAGCCCAGCTGCTCACGTGTGTAAAAGGCCCTGGAATGACATCAAGAGTGAGATTTCCACTGTCAAGGCTGCAGGAACTGCAGGAGCCCCTGTTCACTATCTGGTTCTACATAAAGGGAAACCAAGGCCCAGTTGAGAGGGAAGGGGATGTCCAAGGTCACATGGCTTGGCCAGGGTGCCCTGAGCCTTTTGCTAAAGACTGAAACAAGATAGGCAACATTCACAAAATTAGGGCTTCCCAGGAGGCACAATGGTAAAGAACCTGTCTGGCAATGCGAGAGACACAAGCTTGGTTCCTGAGTCGGGAAAATCTCCTGGAGAAGGAAATGGCACTCACTCCAGTATTCTTGCCTGGGAAATCCCATGGACAGAAGAGCCGGGTGGGGCTATAGTCCATGGAGTCTCAAAACAGTTGGACACAACTTAGCGACTAAAATAATCAAAATCCTGAGTCCATAAACAATGAAACTGGAACAATGTTTTTTATGACAAAGGCAAAAGTCTTACCTAATTTTGCTGTTTAAAATAATCAAAATATTCAACATATCCTTTCTCTCAAAAATACTGTGTTTATGAGGGATTGGAAGCAACTACTGAGGCATTCAGCTGACATTTACTAGTGGAAAGAGATCAGGCTTTGATGTCAAGGGCAAGAGTTAGAAATCCTGGATATGGGACTTCCATGGTGGTCCTCTGGTATAAAGAATCCACCTTCCGAGGCAGGGGATGTGGGTTCAATCCCTGGTCTGGAACTAAGATCCCACATGTTGTGAAGCAACTAAGACCATGTGCTGCTGCTAGAGAAACCCACGTGTCACAAAAAGAGAAGCCTGTGCATCATAATTAGAGAAATTTTGCATGCGGAAATGAAGATCCAGCACAGTCAAAAAAAAAAAAAAAATCCTACATCTGCCATTCATTGCTGTGTGATCTTGGGCAAGTCTCTGAGCCTCAGTTTTTCCTTTCTTTATAAAATGGGGATGATGGTGCTTTCTTGAAAGGGCTGTTGGGAGGAAAGCAGAATTTCTTCTCTGAGCAAGTCTTCTGTGCCAAGCGCTAGGCCATGTGTTCTCATGAATGAGATGCATCCGATCATTCTAATAACTCAGTGGCCTAACTATGTTAGGAGGCCCATCCTACAGGTAGGAAAATGGGGACCCAGAGTCTAAGAACCAGCTCACTTAAGGTCACTGAGCCAGTAAGGATCAGTGGTGGAATTTGAACTCATGCTATCTGACTTCACAGTCCTCAGGAATACATGTAAAGTGCAAGGATAGTGGTAGCACACAAGAGATGCTGCATAAATGGCAGCCAGTACTGGTATTTTCCCCTGGTGACTCAGAGGGTAAAGAATCTGCCTGCAATGAAGAGACCCAGGTTCCATTCCTGAGTTGGGAAGATCCCCTGGAGAAGGGAATGGCAACCCACTCCAGTATTCTTGCCTGGAGAATTCCATGGACAGAGGAGCCTGGTGGGCTACAGTCCATGAGGTGGCAAAGAGTCCAACATGACTGAGTGACTAACAACACATTGATATTATTAAAATAATCATCTTTCATTTCAGTTGGCTTATATAGAACCACAAAGACCATATCATTTTCAGCTGATTATTGAAGAGAAGTCAGGAAGTAGTATCAAGAAATATCTTTGGGTAGATAAAACCCAAAGTCTCTTTGGTCTGTAGCCTGGGGAACTAATATGGTGGTGTCGACTTAGAGGTGCCCCTTTGAGAGATGTGAGAAAAAGAAATAAGGGCTCTGAGTGAATATCTACAACACAAAATTAATCACAGAAACCCTACATTGAGCCCCTGCAATGGATATTCCTGGGTGAACTACACTATCATATTAATTCGCTTTGAGCTGGAATTACACATCCCACTGGAGGTATCAATTCTTTGGAACTCAGTCTTCTTTATAGTCCAACACTCACATGCTTACATGACTACTGGAAAAACCATAGCTTTGACTGAGGACCTAAGAATTGATGCTTTTAAATTGTGGTGCTGGAGAAGACTCCTGGGACGGCAAGGAGTTCAAACCAGTCAATCCTAAAGGAAACCAACCCTGAATATTTATTGGAAGGACTGATGCTGAAGCTGAAGCTCCAAAACAGATGCGAAGAGCCAACTCATTGAAAAAGGCCCTGATGCTGGCAAAGATTGAGGGCAAGAGGAGAGGGGAGAGACAAAGGATGAGATGGTTGGATAGCATCACTGCCTCAGTGGACATGAGTTGTAGCAAACTCTGGGAGATAATGAAGGACGGGGAAGCCTGGTGTGCTGCGGTTCACAGGGTTGCAAAGAGTCAGACACGACTTAGCGACTGAACAACAGCAACACTGCGGGTTCCTTGGTTCTCTGATGCTGGTCACAAGGTCAGGTTGACTGGTCCATATAAATGTCTTGATTGAAACAAATGGGCCATGACAGAGTAAACATCTTTTAAAAATTTTCATCCTCTATCATTATGTGGGGCTCATGGGAGGAATATTAGTGACAGGCCTCCTTCTTGATGAGAAAGTCAGGAACCCCACAGCCTAGAGTTACAGCCATTTTATGAGCAGAGACTGTCTGGGGTTGGCATAGGAGTTCAGAAAAAGCTGGAGGACCCATTGATCTCTGATGCCTATAAAACTGCCAGACATAACATGTAGCAGTCATACTCGCATGGAAACTGACTACACACATATAATACTGCATTTTGATGTAAGATTTTTGCATTTATTCAGCCATTATCCTGATTAAATTGAGTTTTCTGGTGTATGGTAAAAAAAAATCTTTCTGTGTCATTTGTCTTTCCTCGGTGGTTTTCAGACATCTTGGGTGAGTTTTACAGAAGAGTGTTCTGAGTTCTTTGGACATGGAGCCTCTATTATTCAGTAACTTGGGACTATTTCCCAGTGAAGGAGACTTAAAATATAACGTGACAAAAAGCACACATACGTGTACAGTTGAATGAATCCTCATGAACCCATGTGACCAGCACCCAGCTCTTGAAACAGTAGTAACAATACAGATCCCTCCTTCTTGTGCTACCCTGCAGTAACCACCAGCTCACTGAGGGGTGACTACTAGCCTGAATTCTTACACCACAGGTTGATTTTGCCTGTTTTTGAACTTTCTATCAGTGGAATCTTACTGATAAAAGATGCACCGTTTTTGGTCTGGTTTCTTTAACTCAGTATCATATTTGTGCATTGTTTCATATTTTTACCCATAATTATAAACCATGTAGTCTCACGACTGCATAGTGTTCTGTTCTATGGATACATCGGAATTGAATGAGCCAGTCTCTGTTGATGGAACTTCACATGCATGTGTCCTCACTCTCTTCAGTCGTGTCTGACTCTTTGCGACCTCAAAGACCATGGCCAGCCAGGCTCCTCGGTCCATGGGATTTTTCCAGCAACTCCACTGGTGTGGATTGCCATACCCTCCTCGAGGGAATCTTCCCGATTCAAAGGTCGAACCCGAGTCTCCTGTGTCTCCTGTATTACAGGCAGATTCTTTACTGCTGAGCTGCTGGGGAAGCCCAGTGAACCTTTGGCCCAGTGTATGTTGTTGTGAGCATTTTAATGTGTCTTTTGGTGTATGTATGTTTACATTTCTACTGGGAACACACAGAAGTGGAATTGATTAGAGAGGATGAGGCAACTTCCCTGAAAGGGTTAAGGGGAGCTCTCCTAGTTGAGGACGGGTCCATGCACAGGCATGTAGGTGTAAAAGAGCCAGAGACATTTGGGGAACACTGGGTAACCCACGGATTGAGAATGCAGTGCCTGTGAAGTCTAACTGACTAAATCTCCCTCCCGTTGGACACGCCATCTCTCTCCCTCCTCACCTCTATCTATGTCCTTGTTCTTCAGTGTTTTCTATCTCTGTGGTTTTTTCTTGTTGTTGTGGTTGTTGTTGTTGTTGCTTTTTGTGGGCAGGGGGGAAGGGAGAGGCTTCTGACTGCCTTTGCCTGGGTAGTTAGCCCCTCTGAGCTCCTATAGACCACCATGATACTCATTAACAAAGTTTTGCCCCTATATTTACGGGCATTGTTTGTTGGTCTCATCTTTCTTTCTTTTCTTTATTTATTTGACTGTACCAAGTCTTGAAATTAAAAGATTCTTGCTCCTTGGAAAAAAAACTATGACCAACCTAGATAGCATATTAAAAAGCAGAGACATTTTTTTGTGGACAAATTTTCATCTAGTCAAAGATTTGGTTTTTCCAGTAGTCATATATGGATGTGAGAGTTGGACTATAAAGAAAGCTGAGCATCAACGAACTGATGCTTTTGAACTGTGGTGTTGGAGGAGACTCTTAAGAGTCCTTTGGACTGTAAGGGAATCCAACCAGTCTATCCTAAAGGAAACCAGTACTGAATATTCGTTGGAAGGACTGATGTTGAAGCTGAAACTCCAATCCTTTGGCCATCTGATGTGAAGAGCTGACTCATTTGAAAAGACTCTGATGCTGGGAAAGATTGAGGGCAGGAAGAGAAGGGGACGACAGAGAATGAGATGGTTGGATGGCATCACCGACTTGATGGACATGGGTTTGAGTAAATTCTGGGAGCTGGTGATGGACAGGGAGGCCTGGCATGCTGCAGTCCATGGGGTCACAAAGAATCGGACACGACTGAGCGACTGAACTGAAGTGAACCAAATCTTAGTTTCGGCACATGGATCCCACATGCGGGATCTTACTGTGGCATCTGGGGTCCAGTTTGCTGACCAGGGATTGAACCCCAGACCCCCTGCATTGGGAGCTCAGAGTCCCAGCCACTGGACCACCAGGGAAGTTCTGGGTCTTGTCTTTCTTCTCACTAGACTGAGTTTCTGGAAGGACAGAATGGACTGGCTCAGTATCATCTCTTTGCACCTCTGACCCACTCTGCCCTTTTCCTGCCCTGGTCTCCATCCAGGGAAGCTGACCTTTGTGGACAGCATCAGGAAGGCTCCTTGGCTTTGCTTCTGGCTCTGGCCAAGGTGTGAGATCCCAGAGAAGACTGGAGGTAGGGAGGAGAGAGAGTGCAGGTGATCCTTCCCCAAACTCTTGCTCTGCAGGGCTATCTTGGGCTGGCTGTAGCTGTAGGTCGTAGCTACTCTCCAGTAAGCAACTCCATCCTCCAGGCCTAGAGGTACTACCAGTCCCAGAACTTCTGAGCTCAATGTGCTATGCTCTTCTTGCAATTCCTCTACACTTTAACCAGTACTGCTTGAGCTTTCCTAGTTTATATGTGTACCTCCTGGGACCTTGACTGATGCATGCATTTCATTCAACTCCATACACACACAGCCTTTTTCAGTGAAGTCTTCCTGACTAAATAAATGGGTAAAGACCCAGGAGAGAATGAAGATGGAGGAGCTGGCCAAAAGCCAAGCCAGTAGTGAAGGGTCTTCAACGCCCTTCTGAGATGTTTAGACAATAATTCTCAAGACCAGGTACTGCAACCTCAAGTGTCCCTAAAGGCCAGGCATTTACAGGTGGGGATTGTGGAAGGAAGGGAATGCTGTCTAAGGGTGTGACTCCACGATTCAGCCTCAACCCGTTAAAGCGCTGTGGGAATTTGGACCCCATGGGGCCAGATCTTCTGATTTTTTTCTCCTGTGAAAATTCTGATTATTAATGTGAGATGCCAACATTTCAAATTTTAGAATACTTTGCACTAGCAAAATGAAGTGTGGCTGTGAGCTTGTAAGCTCTCTGTAGCTAGTGGGGAGATGCTGGGCGCTGTGAAGGCAGAAGTGAGGGGCTCAGACACTGTGTGGTGCTTCAGACAAGACCTCCCCAGTAAATGAGGTGCAGGGACACCAGGCCCTTTGATCTTGGTCCTTCAAGCAGTTCAAATGTGCTGAGAGACACTTACGCGGAGAACACTAATCTGTCTCCCTGATGGGTATTTTTTTTTTAAGTCAGGTTTTAGTTCTAAAAATAGTGTTTGGTGGATTTCTCCACTTGAGTCAGGTTCCCAGCCACTTTCTCTATTTCTGCTTCAAGCTGGGAGCTCTGAGTTCTTTTGGGTTTTATCAAATTATACACTGTGCAAAGGCATCCATTTCACTAACAGATGGACTTAATGTGCATGAAAATACATGCCTTTTAAAGAAACTAAATTAGTAGTTCCACTTCTTTCCCCTTTTATTAAAGACAGTTCTAGGAGCGCTCTCTGCTATAAAGTCAGACTTCACAGACATCAGCAAAACGAGATTTACTTGAATGGAAATCGGACGGAACATCAGACAAGTCCTTCTCAACACTGAACCTGCCGGTTTCAAGTAGAAATTTGAGGACTCTTCCCTCAGTCCCAGCAGTGCTTTAAAAACAAAGGGGGAGAAGGAAACTCTTGAACCCTTATTGTTCTTTAGGAGTTGGAGGTTCTTTTGAAAGGATGGGTTGATAGCTTCCTTTCATCGTGGGCAAGGTGGTGTGAAGACTTTGGAAGATGAGTGAAGCAAAGGATGCAATCCACGGAGCACTGGGAGTAGAGAGTGAAAGAGAAAGTTGTTCAGTTGTGTCTGAGTTTTTGCAATCCCATGGACGGTAGCCCACCAGACTCCCCTGTCCATGGAATTCTCTAGGCAAGAATACTGGAGTAGGTTGCCACTCCCTTCTCCAGGGGATCTTCCCAACCCAAGAATGGAAGCTGGGTCTCCCGCATTGCAGGCAGAGCCTTTACCTCCTGAGTTACCAGGGAAGCCCAGTGACCTAGATCATAGTCCTGGCTTTGTCACTAACCTGTCTTGTTACTCGGAGTCCTCTTCCCTCAGATGTCCTGCTTTCTTGTTTAGAATATTGCGGCAGTCACCCTATGCTTTCAGCTTGGAGACATCATTCTTAGAAGAAGGAAAAGGAAGCACTGTGACAGAAAGCACCTTCATTCCCATGCTTTTATGTATATATATATTTCTTTATTGTAATTATAAAACCAGCAACACGAATGTAGCCTGTGAAATCCCAATCAATACATTTTCAGAACAAAAGAGCATTTTTGTTCCCATTTTCCCTCATGTATGTGTATCCTTGATGTTTTTAATGAAATTATATACTTATAGACATATAATGTAGACATTACGGTCTTTTTTTTTTAAATCTCATAAATAGAATTTGGCTATACATACCCACAGTTTACTTTTTTTTTTTTTAACTGAATAAACCAACCTCTGACAGAATATACAAATCAACCACATTCTTTTGGTTGGTCTCACGGATGCCAAAGGCTTGATACTCCCCAGGTCTTTTAGCTGTTTCCTACCAGCAGGTAACATGGTACTACCAACGTTTCATTGTTCCTCGAAAAAGCAGTGTACACCTCTTTGTATCCATGTGAAAGTATTTCCCTGAGGTAGGTATCAAGAACTCAAACTGCTTGATTAAAGAGAGTGAATGTTTAAAATTTTTATGGATTCTGCCAAATTGCCCTCAAAAGGGTCCACTGATGTGCATTCCTGCAAGCAGTTTTTAAGAGCAAGCCATTCCCGCTCCCTCACTGACACTAGATATTAGCCTTTTCATTTTTACTGATTTTCATCTGATGAGTGAAAGTTGAAGTCTGGCTTGTCATTTTAATTAGTAGTCCCAGATAACTAGCAAGAGAGTGCAACTTAACTTTTCCTATCTTTACTGGTTATTTCTAAGGGTGAAGTCCTTGCTGTATGTTAGAACAGCTCACATAAAAACCATGGTTGTAGAAGCCAGAATGGCATCTGCAGGAGAAGCGTTGCATCGTGTTCTGACTCTTGTACTTTATATGCTTGGTGACTTGGCAAGTTACCTCACTTGTCCCAGCCTCTGTGCTCTCATTTGTGAAATGGGGGGACAGAGTGTTATCAACTGAATGCACGTGTCCTCCAAAATTCATACATGGAATTCTGATCATCAATGTGATGGTTTTTAGAGACGGGGCTTCTGGGAGGTGTTAGGGTTAGACAGAATATGAAGGTGGGGTACTCATGGTGGGATTAGCGCCCTATGAGAAGGACACCAGAGAGCCAGCGGCAGCTCTTTCTCCCTGTGTGAGGACATAGCAAGAAGGCACAAAGCCATGAAGAGAGCTCCAGCAGTGAACTAAACCAGCCTGCAGGTCAGTCTTGAATTTCCTATTGTACAGAACTGTGAAGAATAGCCTTCCATTGTTTAGATCGCCTTGTCTATGGCATTTTGTCATGGTAGCCCAAGCAGATGAAAACCTCTAGTGCTCTGCCTTTCCCTCTGCTGAAGATTGTCGTGAGAATTAAACATGAATGTGCATGCAAAGTCCTTCATGATACTGCAATGGTCTGGGTTCCCCGGAAACAGAACCAATAGAATATATATACGTATGCACACACATAAACATATATATGTGTTTGTGTACATATACATGTGTGTACATATACATGCGTGTGTACGTGTGTGTGTGTGTGTGTGTATGTGTGTGTGTAAAGAATTGGCTGATACAGTTATGTATGGAGGTTAAGTCCCAAGAGCTGCCGTTGGTAAGTTGGAGACCCAGAACTGTTGGTATAAGTTCCCATCTGAATCTGAAGGCCTGGGAACCAGGAGAGCCCATAGTGTAAATTCCAGCTTGACCCTGAGTCCAAAGCCAGGAGGAGACCGATTTCCCAGCTTGAAGACAGGCAGAGAGTGAATTCCCCCTTACTCAGCTTTCTGTTCTATTCAGGCTTTCAAAGGATTTAGATGAGGCCCATCTACTTCAGGGAGGGCAATCTGCTTTACTCAGTCTACTGATTTAAGTGCTAATCTGACCCAGAAACACCGTCATATACCCTGAATAATGTTTAACCAAATATGTGGGCACCCCATGGCCCAGGCAAGGTAACACACAGAATGAACCATCCTTGTCAATTTGGACAAAGACAGGGACTTTTTGCTTAATCTGATTTGCTGGGGAAAGAGTCATTGCTAATCCTGATCCCTCCTCATTCTCTCCCTATTTGGTCTGTGGTGACCCTCAATGACTGAATAACTGTTACAAAGGTGCATTTCTATTAAAAAATGGATGGAACATCTTCTGTCTTGTTATTAGTGAAGGTGGTTAACTTCTGTTGGGAAGACAGTTTGGGGTTGATTAGGATAAAGCCTCTAGTTCGGAGTGCCCACAGGAGGTGGTCAGACCTGTTGAATCAGTTGTAGCAAAGATCTCTTGGGAAGAGAGTTTTCTAGGGAGGTTTTTGGCACCTTGCCCCTCAAGCTGGAAGGAAACAAAACAGCTTCCCAGGTCAGCACTTGGATCTGTTCTTCCAGAAGCCTTTCTCGGGGCTTAGGGGGCTGGGTGGGGCGGGGAGCAGGGCTGGACATGCCACACCATGGGCAGCCTTGCTTCTCCTCCTTTGTGGTTAATGGAGTCTCCCCAAGCACCCCAAAGTGCTGGCGGGTCTGAGCAAAACGGCAGCCCTTCTGCGGGCCTGATGTCCCAGTCCACAAAACAGGAGGTTGGATTGCATCACCTGCAAAGACTGGGATTGCACAACCTCTTCAGCCCTCTTCCGCTCTGACCCTCTGAGCTGAGGCCTGCAGGAGACTTTTTTAGTCCTCTTCCCACCTGGGCAGTAGGTGTGCACGCTGGCAATCTGTGAGGGGTGAGATGAAGGGCAAAGCGCTGACACCAAACACAGCCCTGTCTTTGGAGCAGTGTTGTTACAGGCTTCCCGTGTGTCTCCTCAGCTCTGCCTACAGCCCTGGGAGGCAGACACTACTATTCTTTCTTTTGGATGATAAAGTTTGGGAATGGCTACCCACTCCAGTATTCTTGCCTGGAGGATTCCATGGACAGAGAAGCCTAGCAGGCTACAGTCCATGAGGTCACAGAAAGTTGGACACGACTGAGCAATTTTCATGCACTTGGGCAGTAAAGGCCCTGCAAGGCTAAGGCATTTGCCCAAGTAACCAGTAAGGGGTAGGATTCAAATTTAGAGCCTCTCTTCTATCACTCACCCTTTCAGCTGGGGCTTCGAATTCACTATCAAAGCTGAGCAGACATCTCAAAAGTGTCTACTTCAACAGCCAGGCACATGGCAGGTAGTCAATAAGTGGCATGAACTGAGGCTGCTACAGGTGGGCTCTGGGAAGGCAGAGGGGATTGATTGGGGAAGCGCTAGGGAGCAGATGTTCGAGTCTGTGCCTACTCTGTCTAAAGAGTCAGATTAGGCGGCAATGGTAGCTTCTGACGTTCTCTGGGCTGTCTGGGTAGGAGAGGCTCTGGGTGAGATATCCTAAAATAAGGTTTCTTTCCTAAACACATCAGTGCAGCATCTCCTAGCCTGACTTTCCATTTCATCCCCACTTTCTCTGGCATAGTTCAGGACCCCATTAGCATATCCCCCCCCCCCCCATTTCTGAACTCTTGCTTCCTAAACCATCTCCAAGTTCAGTCTCCAAACAAAGCATCGCCTACGTCTACTCCCAGATTTGTTTTCCAATGAACAGCTCAGATGATGGAACTTCCCAGCTCAAGAACTTTCCAGGGTTGCACAATCTGGCTCAGACATAGCTTTCCAACCTTTTTGGTTTCAGTCCTTCAAGCATCTTATGCTACAAATAGGGCTGTCTGTTTATTCTTGAAACATTTGTTGATGACCAACACTGTGTTTCTGTGGGTCAGCACTGTGTTGGTCCTCTGGGGCCCAAAGTCACACAAGACAGTGTCCTTGCAGTAGAGCTCACTGCTTTGTAGGCTTTTTTTTTTTTTTTTTTGGTTTGTTTTTCTGCTTGATACACTATTGGCACATGTGTGAATGCTAAGTCACTTCAGTCACGTCCAACTCTTTGTGACCCCATGGACTATCTCCCACCAGGCTCCTCTGTCCGTGGAATTCTCCCAGCAAGAATACTGGAGTGGGTTGCCATTTCCTTCTCCAGGGGATCTTCCTGACCCAGGGGTCTGGGTCTCTTGCCTCTCCTGCATTGGCAGGAGGGTTCTTTACCACGAGCACCTCTTGGGAAGTCCCCCACCATTGGCATAGTGTTCTGCAAGCCCCTGGCCAGAGGCTACACAAGTGTCCCATTTCCTCTGGGCTCCTGGCTGTATCTGTTCTAGATACTCCACCGACACACTCCTCTCATCCCGGTTGCTGACCTTTTCACCTGCCCTCCATCTGGGAAGCTCCTCCAGGCTGGGAGCTTAGCTTATTCATCACTGCCAAAGGGCCTAGGATTAGGCCAATCAGGCAGCAGGAGCAGGGTAATTATTTGCTGAATCCTACCAATGTGGAGGCTGGTGGTCTGACTGAGCCAGCTGGATGCATTTCCTCCTCAGAAATTGAAGAAATGAGATTTTTAGAGTGGTGGCCTTAAGCACCCCCCAAACTGGGGCTGCATAGAGAATCATCTGGAAAGCCTTTAAAACTCTCAGAGCCTATGGGATTTCCCTGAAGTCCAGTGGTTAAGACTCCATGCTTCCACTGCCAGCGGGGTGGGGGTGGAGGGGTGTTTTCAGTACCTGGTCGGTGAACTAAAATCGCATGCAGCGGTTCGTGGCCAAAAAATAGAAACAAAACAAAACTCTCAGGGCGCCCCAGATCCACTGAATCAGAATAGTGGAGGTGAAACCCAGGCTCTCCACCCTGTGAGGCTCCTCCACTCCTCCTAACGAGCAGTGACATCTGAAAACAAAGGCCCTAGAGGTAGGAGTGTTCTCCAGGCTATGGGTTATCAGCCGAGGGGATTTTGCACACGGGCTATAAAACATAAAATGAGTTTGCTGTAAATAATGTCCGTAGAAGGAAAACTTGGTAATTTTACAAAGAAGAGTCAATTCATAAGAGCAAGAGTGAATTTACAGCTATCCAAAGTTCAAGTGCTGTATTTCAGAAATGAAGTCTTAACCTAAGGGAGAGCAATATTCAGCAGAATGAGGCTGTAAAAACTTCCCAGCAGGTAGGTAAATATAGAACCTAAGCCTTAGAGAGAAAATGGCAATAAAGAAACAGTAGCCCATTTGCCTTTTACCAAACACTAGTCCCCAAACCAAAGTGCTATTAACCAATCACCATCTGGAGAAGTGATGTCCAGTCACTCGGTCTTGGATTAGTTTGTGGGAAAAACCATCAGCTGACAGTTGAGCCAGAAGGTAGGTAGAGCAGGGTAGGGAGGAGGAAGAGGAAGGTGGCTCTTAGTACAATCCTCCTCTGATTCCCTCAAAGTGACTGAGTTCATTTAAAAAGAGGAGACAGACTCATATGTGGAATCACCAAAATTACATTCTGTATTTGTGCTACATTTGAAATTCATATTTTGTAGTTTGTACTGATGCATGCATGCAGATGCTTTTCATTGTTACCAGAACAGTGTAAAGTCTGCACCAAACTAACTCAGCTATTTCTAACCCACTTCTTGTTAAGTGCACATTCTAACAACGTTCTTGACCTTTGGCCCACTGGTGAGTAAGGATGGACTGCAAGGAAATGGAACCAAGTTGCTGGCTAAAACCTGTGACATCACCTTTCCAGATAGTGCAGTGGTAAAGAATCTGCCTGCCAACACAGAAGATGTAAGAGATGCAGTTTCGATCTCTGGATGGGGAAGATCCCCTGGAATAGGAAATGGCAACCCCCTCCAGTATTCTTGCCTGGCAGGCTGCAGTCCATAGGATCGCAAAATTGTTGGACATGACTGAGCTCATGCAGGCGCAAACGCCTGTGACAGGGCTGGGTGCTCATGTGAAGCAAGTTCTGATTGTAACAAAAAGCATGGCCTCTTAGCAAGGTCAGCGCCCTGGTCCCCCCAGCTTCTTCAGTCATAGAAGAAACACATGTGTTTCCTCTCAGCCCTCTGAACTCCCACACATCGCAGCTTCCCCAGAATTTTCTGCTCATGAGGCATGACTGACATGACATGTGAGTGGTGGACACGCATTAACCATATCTCTTCTGCTTGCCTGACTCTTCCCACGGTCCATCAAACTTTACTCACAAATCCATATGCAAAGATAAAATTATTCCTGATTTCAGAACGGTGCTAACTGAGCTTTTAAGCCAATGGAGAGCCCTTCTGAGTGTGGGGCTCCCAGGAAGGTCACTCTGGTCCAGTTAAAGGAACTGCACTGGTGATGAGATGCAGAATGGCATAAACTTTCAGAAATAGCTCAGCAACTTGTGTGATGTTCAAACCTGATAGATTTATAATTCCATTTCTGGGGATGCATCCTAATGTCAAAAACATAAGGTTTTCTAAAAGGCTTTGATTACAATGCTGTTTATGATAGAACTGCATAGAGTAATGAACAACTAAATACAATCTAAGTACGTAACGAAGAACTGACTCATTGGAAAAGATCCTGACACTGGGAAAGATTGAAGGCAGGTGGAGAAGGGAACAACAGAGGATGAGATGGTTGGATGGCATCACCTACTCGATGGACGTGCATTTGAGCAAGCTCTGGGAGTTGGTGAAGGACAAGGAAGACTGGCGTGCTGCAGTCTGAGAGGTTGCAAAGATTCAGACACGACTGAGTGACTGAACCGAACTGAATTAGTGGATATTTCCTCAGCAGAATATTATGCACCCAGTAAAAGCCACGAAGGCTACTTCAATGCATGGCAGAGTGTGTTTGCATAAATGTGAATTGAAAAGTGGGTAGGGGCAAGATAAGAGTAGGCGATCAAGAGGTACAAGTCACTATGTATAAAATAAGTAAGATACAAGAATATATAGTACAATGCAGAGAATACAGCCAATATTTCATCATAATTCTAAATGAAATATAACCTTTAAAAACTGTGAATCAATATGTGGTATACCTGAAACTTATATCATACATCACTTGCAGCTCAAAAAATGTTAAATGGAAAAGCAAAAAGACATAGTATTGTATGCTACATGCTATGATTCCATATATTTCTCCAAGGGATTATCAACTACTTTACAGTCTTTAGGTTATGGGTCCTGTATCTTGTTTTCAATTAATTCCAAACTTTATTTGATGAGTATTTGCTTTTAAATTGTCTTTTCATTGCAGCCTGATCTTTCTGAGGGTCCACGTGACTTGAGAGCTTCAGGGTAATGGTGCAACAGCTGTCAGACAATTTTGCATGTTTTATACAGCTCATAGCATGTGGCACGGGAGACTGAGAAAGGGGTCAAGGGGATTCTTTGAGAAGGGAAAGCATGGTTTTTTACCTGGATTTTCACTCATTTGTGTTAAAGACTGAGGGCAGGAGGAGAAAAGCGACAGAAGATGAGATGGTTAGATGGCACCACTGACTCAATGGACATGAGTTTGAGCAAACTCCAGGAGATAATGAAGGACAGGGAAGCCTGGTATGCTACAGTTCATGGGGTTGCAAAGAGTTAGATACAACTTAGCAAGTGAACAAGAGTTCATTAGAAGTGCTTTTAGCCTGAGAGTTACATGAAGTCCACAGACTGAGATTCAAAAGTACATAGGTTTGGATCCAGCTCCACCTCTTATTTAGGGGCTTCCCAGGTGACTCAGTGGTAAAAGAATCCTCCTGCCAATGCAGAAGATGATCGATCCCTAGGTTGGGGAGGTCCCCTGGAAGTGGAAATGACAGCCCGCTCCAGTATTCTTGCCTGGAAAATCCCATGGACAGAGGAGCCCGGCTGGCTACAGTCCAACGGGTGGCAAAGAGTCAGATACAGCTGCGCGCGCACACACACACACACACACACACACACACACACACACACACATCACCTTTTCTTAGCCGTGTGATTTCTGACTCTCAGTTATTACAGCTGTGAAATGGGAATGGTACCCTCTTTGTCAGAGGGCGATTGGGAGAATGCCGTTAGAACAATGGACTGGATGCTCTATGCACAAGACCTGTCCTGGGAAAGTCATTCTGTGAAATGTTGGTTGTTGGTTGCACCGCAAAGCCTCATGCCCCATATTTCTCGAGGGGATTAGCCGGCCAAGGTTTGGCAATTGAGATGGCTAATTAGTTTCCAAATATATTGTTTCCAGTAAAATTATCTTTTCAAAACAGTTTATGGTGTTTCATGTCTCACAAACCACAGAGTTCATTGTCCATCATTTTTATAGCTTCATGAGACGTGTTCCTTTTTATGTTTTTAAAGTATTCCAAGAAAAATAAAAGAAGTTTTTATCGTGGTCAAAAAAAAAAAAAAATCTTCTCCTTTGTTCTAGAGATGGTCAAACCTAATGACTAGAAAAAGACAAAAGCATCTAGGAAAGTTTCATTAAACATTGTAGTAAGAGTAAGTCATGATTCTGTTTGTTCTCCATTCACTCATTTGTTTATTGGTTCACACATTCCGTCAGTATCTGCTGAGTGCCTGGGATTGGGTACTAGGGATAGAAATATGAAGAAAAAATGATTCCCTTGCCCACCCTCCCCTGAGCCTCTCTTTCTGGGTAACAAGCTTATAAGTAATAATAACACTACTCTGGACACAAAGGATGCAGGACCCATGGTTGGAGGGACCAACTCTAGCTAAAGCAGTTGAAGATGGCTTCTCAGGAGGTGGATCTTCACCCTCCCAAAGCCCTTCAGAATGCTGGAACCTACCAGTCCCCATGGTGTAGTGTAGTTACAGGTTGGTCCCACTCTTGGGTCATGAAGAGTGTATTCGAAAAGACAGACACTCTGAAGATGCCCCCCTTACCACTGTCAGCACCAGGGCCTAAGGCTTGGTCAAGCATGCAAACCACTAGTAAAATAAAAGCCGAGTTTTCTTGATTCCAGTTACCTACGTGCCCATCCAACTGAGAGCAGCCTTTGGAAAATATACTAACAGGTTCACCAGGCTGCAGAAAGAAGCCCCTGTTTGTGAGTGGGCATCTTTAGGAGACCCAGTGCATCTCTTTGACAACCTGGATCAGAATCATCTGCAGGTGCTTGTTAGAAGTAAAATCCCGCTTGTCCACAATGAAGGAACTAAGAATCTCTGGGAGTGAGGCTAGTAATATGTTTTCGAATGGGCCCCTGGTTATTCTTGCATACATCCTAATATTTAAGAAGATAGGGTATATAGGGGTTTTTCTGGTGGCTCAGTTGCTAAAGAATCCGCCTGCAATGTAGGAGATGTGGGTTTGATCCCTGGGTCAGGAAAATCCCCTAGAGAAGGGTATGGAAACCATTCCAGTTTTCTTGCCTGGAGAATCCCATGGACTGAGGAGCCTGGCGGGCTACAGCCCACGGGGTCGCAGAGTTGTTCACAACTGAAGCAGCTGAGCACACACACACGCACAAGATATAGGTACAATGGAATGTTACTCACCCATAAGAAGAATGATATTTTGCCATATATTGTAACATGGATAAACCTGGAAGTTTATTTATACTAAGTCAGACAGGAAAAAACAAACATCACATGATTTCACTTACATTTGGAGTCTAAAAAATAAACCAACTAAACAAAACAGAAACAGACTCATAAATGCAGTGAAAAAAAAAAACTAGTGGTTGCTAGAGGGGAAGGGGTGGGGAGATTAAAAAAAGTGAAGGGAGTTAAGAGGTACAAGCTTCCAGGTATAAAATCATGGGCATATCCATCAGCAGATGAATGGATAAGGAAGCTGTGGTACATATACACCATGGAATATTACTCAGCCGTTAAAAAGAATTCATTTGAATCAGTTCTAATGAGATGGATGAAACTGGAGCCCATTATACAGAGTGAAGTAAGCCAGAAAGATAAAGAACATTACAGCATACTAACACATATATACGGAATTTAGATAGATGGTAGCGATAACCCTATATGCAAAACAGAAAAAGAGACACAGAAGTACAGAACAGACTTTTGAACTCTGGGGGAGAACGTGAGGGTGGGATGTTTTGAAAGAACAGCATGTATATTATCTATGGTGAAACAGACCACCAGCCCAGGTGGGATACATGAGTCAAGTGCTCGGGCCTGGTGCACTGGGAGGACCCTGAGGAGTCGGGTGGAGAGGGAGGTGGGAGGGGGGATCGGGATGGGGAATACGTGTAACTATATGGCTGATTCGTGTTAATGTATGACAAAACCCACTGAAATGTTGTGAAGTGATTGGCCTCCAACTAATAAAATAATATTTAAAAAAAAAAAAAATCATGGGCATATAGTGTACACGTAGGGAATGTAGTCAATAATATTTTAACAAGTTTGTATGGTGATGGATGATAACTGGTATTATTGCTGTGATCAGGTCATGATGTATAATAATACTGAGTTATTGTGTTATTCACCTGAAACTAATGTAATAGTATATGTTAATTTAACTCATGTTTTTAAAAAGTCACTGATACAAGTGAAAGAACATATGGCTTGAAGTCAGTATTCCTGGTTCTACGGCACTGGGTAAGTCATTCTGCCTCTTTGAGCTTTAGTATCCATGTCTGTGTAGTGGGACAGGAAAATAATATTGACTATTTCCCCTGCAGTGAAGCTGTGAGATTGAAATAAAATGATGTGGGTGAGCTCTGCTGTAAGGATAAAATGCCTAACTTAATCTTTGTTACTGTTACCACTTTTCAAGACCACATTGTCTTTTCAAAGAGCCCTTAACTGAATGAAAATTCTATCATAAATTTGTGGGAGGCTGTGGGAAGTGGTTTTTACATCTTCTGGTTTGAGTGCTAACTTTGGAGGTACTGTCTGCATAATCAGTTTGCGCTGAATAAAATGTGCTTGGAAAATATAATGACAAAGAATACCTGGGATTTCTTTGTAAGTCTAGTCTAGGAAGAGATGTATAAATAAATGATTTCAATGCAATTTGAAAATAATGATAATGGTCTTAATAAAATACTTAGGTTAATAATAATGGTTGTAATTAACATATTTTGAGCGTTACTATGTGCTATGAATTCTGCGAAGTATTTGCATTTTCTTTTAAGTCTCATTATTATCCTATAAGACAGGCATTACTGCTTGAATTCTATAGATGATGAAACTGCAACCCAAAGAGATGACATGATTTGTCCAAGGGTGTAAAGTCAGAAGTGGAAGAGTTCAAATTCAAATCCATGTCTCTCTGGTTCTAAGGTTTTCCTTTGTCTCTCGGTCTACAGAGTATCCAGGAAACTAGTGGGTTTGCACTCAAAAATGGTCAGAGCTAACTCAGTCCAAGGTGCCTGGTCTGAAAGGTAACTTAAAGCAGTAATTTTCAACCTCCTGACAGCAACAAATTGGCAGTGACAATGGCAAATTGACCTCATGTCACGACCTAGTGCACACGCACACACACTCACACACACACATACACACCTATATATGCTTGTGTGTGTGCATGAGTCTATGTATTTGTCAAGAAACAATATCCATCTTTGCTCTGATTTTTTTTTTCTTCTTCTTGTTTTTAATGCTTGTGGTGACTCCTTTGATTTGATTAGTTAATAATGGATTTGATCATTTGATAACCCCACAACAAGTAGGCTTCTCTTCTACAGATGTGAAGACTATGGCCAGGAGAGGGAAAGTGGCCTGAGATAGATCTCACCAGTCATCATCAAGAAGGTACTGAACTGCTAGATTTTTTTTTTTCTGTTTATATGGTCACCATTCTTAGATGGTCCTCCAATTAGTCATAGCAATCATTTTGTGATCCAACAGCTGTAGATTCAAATCTGAAATCCAACCTCATCCAGCTATGTGACTTGAGGTGTGATTTCACTTCGCTGAGGAAATTTCCCCCTCTGGAAATGGGAGGGAGGAACGATACCCACTTACTAGGAGGATCGTGAAGGTGAACTGATACTAAGGCCCAGGGCCTTGCACACACTACGTGCTCAGCACAGGTGAGATCCCAGCTAACTGGGGGGGACTTGAAGCAGAGGATGATGGAGACTGCGAGTCACTGTGAAGTCAGCATTAATGTAGCCATAAGTATTCTTAGAATCTAGTGCAAACTCAGGGCCTTAGATGCAGAGAGAACATTTGTGCATGTTACTGTGAACCAGAGAGAGAATGCTGATTTTGGAGCCAAATAGATATGACTATGAATCCCAGTGCTAGAACTTTCTAATCTCAATGAGTCTAGTTTTCTTACTGTAAACTGGGTTATTAACACTTCCTTCAAGAGGTATTGAGGGGATTCTTTGAAGTGTTTCCTCCATACTTTCTCTCTACTTCCTAACTTAGAAATTTTACTTATCTTTAGATTTTATCTTTTTATTATACAGGACTAACATTTCACTTTAGGATGCTCATTAGAATCAAGAAGCAGAAAAGACCATGGAAAGAAGATAATTCTTTTGCAGATAGTCATCAAGGAAAAGCTAATTTAGGTATTTACTAAGGTTATTTACCTAAGTCCACTGCCAATTTACCTAACTGTTAAACTAACAAGATAGACAACCAAGGTAGTTTCATTTGGCTTAGGTCATCTGGAAACAAATGTCCAACATTGAATTGGCCATGTAAGTATAAAGTTCAAGAGCAGGGTGGATTCAAGAGAAAGACTTGGGAGTCACCAACTGGGCTATTGAAGCCATAAGAGGGATCGTTTGTCTAAAGAGGTGGTCTAGCCTTGAATGAAAGCACAAGGAAGAGAAATGAAAGCAAAAGGAAGAGAAAAAGACATATGGCCCTTTAGCAATGCAAGCGTTTCCCCATAATTGATGGCATACGTATGTACATTACTCATTCACACCAGAAGCTCACTCATGAATTATGTATCACCATATTGATTCCTAAAGTTAAATCACACAAGTGAGGGACTTCCCTGGTAGTCCAGTGGTTAAGAATTTGCCTTCCAATGCAGTGGGTAAGGGTTCGATCCCTGGTCAGAAAGCTGGGATCCCACATGTCTCATGGCCAAAAAACCAAAATATAAACGACAGAAGCAATATAGTAACAAATTGAATAAAGACAAAAAAAATCATGAGTGAATATGAAATACTAATTTATATTCAGCACTAGAAATGTTTTTCATGATACATATTTTTTAAGGATTTCTTTTCTCCTAATGAGCTTCTAGATAATTTATTTCCCTTTGTTTTAAAAATAAAAATACATTATATTTGAACAAGAGATGTTCTGCTGTAAAAGTTATACGCTCAGTGTTGATGGAGAAATTTTGATTGTTTCAGGGTTGATTTTTTTCCATGTCTAGCACATGGAAGCTAATCTTATTATGAAATAATTTTCTGTTTTCTTTTTAAAATTTTAATGAAATGCTTTAAAACTTAAAAAGATCAGAGCTGGCTTACCATCATTTCCCAAGTCAAACACCATCAAGAACAAATATTACAAAGGACCTCTGAGTTTTCTTAAGTGGTCTACATATTTACATGAAAAGGATTTTTAAACATTTCTTCCACGTCTCATGCTCCACTCAGCGCTGCTTAATTAACCAATCATAAAGAAAAGATGAAAGTATGTGGACCTCAAATCCTTGTGTTCTTGAAAAAACAGAGTCACAGGATAATTAAAATAAATTTCAACTAATAAGAACAATGAGAACCAATGAGAAACAGTGACCAATGGAAACCGTGAGAACAGTTGCATCTAACAGGTCAAAACTTCACAGAAAATGAACAATGGCTTGTTTCAGCTTGTAGCTGCGGCTGCTTACTGCCTTTTGCACTGGTTGAATGACCACTGGTGGGAGCACGGGGGAGCTCTTTCCTTCAGGGTACACTAACTGCTTAAATGCCCTTTCAATGTCATTAGCTGAGAGGTTTTTTTAATGTGACTTTTCACCGGGCTTCCATCTCTCTCCAGACAGGTTGGCAGTCTCTGCTCTTCCGTTAGATTCTGCCATCTTGAAACAGCCTGTCCCTTATTCAGCCAGGCTTAGAAGTTCCATCCATCCCCGGCTATTGCAGAGCAGGTGACTAACATACAGAGTTACTATATGACTTAACTGACCTGCAGGTGGGAATGGACCCTTTCTTTCTTACATGATGCTATTCCACACAGCATATAGCAAAATCCACTTCCCTTTTCTAGGCATCAGGGTAGGGAAATTTTTTGAGCTTTCCTTGCAATTGATTTGGGTCTTGAGATTGAATTCCTGCCAGTGGAATGTGGGCAGAAATGATGTTCACTGGTGCTTTTCACACTGTAATGGGCATATCCATCACCCAGGAATCCTATAAAAATGCAGATTCAGTAGGTCTGGGGAAGGGCCCACAATTCTGTGTTTCAACATGCTCTCAAAAGATGCCAGTACTGTTGGTTTCATACGCAACAGTTCACGCACTGAGAGGGTACACCAATTCCAGCCTACCTATAAAATGTCCCGGGCAGATTTCCATGATCTCGCAACCATATTTGCACAGTTAGAAACAAAGGACTCGGGATGGGAGGAAACTGGATCCTACCTCATGTACTGGAGGAGCTCTGCCCTGGGGAGCTGCCTGACCCCTGAGGGTCTGGGAGTAGAGTCAGATGTGATATTGTATTGTGTTAAACAGAGTGTCAGTGTTTATTTGTTACCTCATTGTGATATACTCAAAGACTCCTTCTTATCATCTGCCTTTTCTGAGTCTTTCCTTGACTTACAATTTTGAATTAACTTAGTAAACTTTCCAAATACCACCTTTGTACCAGGCATGTGCTATGCTTAGTAGCTCAGTCATGTCTGACTCTTTGCATCCCCATGGACTGTGTAGCCTGCCAGGCTCCTCTGTCCATGGGGATTCTCCAGGCAAGAATACTGGAGTGCACTGCCATGCCCTCCTCCAGGGTATCTTCCCAACCCAGGGAGCGAACCCAGGTCTCCTGCATTGCAAGCAGATTCTTTATCATCTGAGCCACCAGGGAAGCCCAAGAATCCTGGAGTAGGTAGCCTATTCCTTAAGTGGGATCTTTCCAACCCAGGAATTGAACCAGGTCTCCTGCAATGCAGGAGGATTCTTTACCAGCTGAGCTACCAGGGAAGCCAGGTACCAGGCATGATTCTATTCAATACTTCAAATGGAGAAGGCATAGCTGAAGCAGGTGGAGTTCTTTTTCTAAGGAACTGGGAGGGGAGATAAGACCTGGGATCGAGTAATGAATCAACAGGTTTCAAAGCTATCATGGCCTTAAGAAGTCTTGCTGCCAGAGCTCAGGAGAGGGAGACAGAAGTCCCAGTTGTAGATTTCAAGAAAGGATTTCTAGAAGTGGTTGTATTGACATTAGTACAAGATGGGTAAAGTTTGGACTTGTGATAGAACAGGGAAGGTTCTATCAGGGGAGTTAAAAGCAGTAAATGGCAGGAAGGTGCACAAGGAAGTGTGAAATTTATCACTGAGATCAAGTGTCCAGAGTAGATTCTACTATCTCAACCCTGGAGGTTGCTCAAAAGAGTAATGTTAGTTGCTTTAACAGTAAATCTGAATTTTTCAGTGGCTTCAAAATAATAAAGGTTTATTTCTCAATCACCATTCCATCTCCATGGGTGTTCCTAGTTTCAGAAACCTTCCACATGGTGAGTCAGGAACCCAAGCTCCTTCTTCCTGTGGTTTCTTTCCGTCTGCGATGAGGGAAAAGAAGGCATGTAGTATTCCAGGAGGGAGACACACCGCCTGCTCATTGGTGAGAAGCGGTCACATGACCCCCACCAGCAGCAGGGTATGCTGGGAAATGGCGTCACCGACAGGGCAGCCATGTTCTGGTGGCAGTTCCACTCTGTGGAGAGGAGAGTGGTGCAGGAATCTTTGGGAGCACGTAGCCATCTGTACTGTAGAAGGGGGAATTCTGAGGCGGGACTGGGCTAGGGACCAGGATGTCGGGTTTAGAGTGGTGAAAACAACGTGTCGGATTCACATTCCCCTGCCGCAAGGGAAGCATCGCAGTCTCTTCTAGGGCTCCATCCGGCAGGGCCTACCTCATTTGGAACCTGGCTGTGAGCAAGAAAACATCTGTGGTTGGAAAGTGGGAGTGGTGATTCAGGACTGTTTGGGACTTGGAGAGGATGCTCTTGAACTCTTTACTCAACAAACAGCTCCCTCCGGCAAGGAGGCAAGAGGTCATCTGTCTGTCTGCTTTGACACTTTCACCCAGTGACCTTCAGGGCTTCAGACGCCTTCCCTAAGCTGGAGTGAGCTCAGCACAAACCGTCCGTGGATATGACCACACCTGACTCACCCAAGGTCTGGGTGAGAGGAGAAGGCAGACGCAGACAAACAGGCCCTGAGCCTGTGCCATCCCAGACCTGTGTCCTGTAAACAGACTGTCAGCTTCACAGCCAAGGAAAGGGCCTGGATGTGAGTTGGAGCTGGAGCCTTGACAGCTAATATTCAGAGCCTCTGACTGTGGAGTACTGTGTGCGGATGGGGTAGGTTGCCCACAAGCAGGGTCCAGGAGAGGCAAGGTGGTGGGGTAAGAATGTAGCTTTGGAATCAGATGCAACTGGTCCATGCCTCTTACTCAGCTTTGGGATCTTGGATAAAAGTCCCTTATCCTTCCCTGGGCTCAGTTTCCCCTCCTGTGAAATTGGCATAACACTAGGGACTTCAAACACTTTAGTTTAGAGCTAGCACTTAAATGCTCAAGTCATATTTCTTTTCCTGTTCCTTCTATACAGAGGAGAGAAATCTGTTATATTTTCAAGTAAATTACTCTGAATAATGATCAATAGCCATCATTTCTTGACCTCCTTCTTATAAGCCATGTAGTCCTTGCATCAGCTGTAAGACAGACAATATTATTCCCACACAATTATTTAGCCAGCAATTATTTGCGGGGATTCTAGGGTCACGGAATACGGCAAACGGGAAAAGCTGTCACTCACTTCCTGCCTCATTTGGAAGAAGTTGGCTATTTAATAGGCAGCAACTCAGAATGAGGCAGAGAAGCCAGTTTCCGGTACACATGAAGTTTGTTCCTGTGAATACTCAGGAGAAACCCTGCCAATATTTACCATTATGGTGACTTCACCACCTACTAGGCACCAGGGGGAGTGATGGCAGTCATCTTGTTAAATTCTTGTGATAAGTTTTGGGTAGGTAGCATCAAACCCATTTTTCAGAAGAGGCAACTGAGGCTTGGAGAGACTATACAGCCTGCCCAGAGTCACAGAGGCGATGAATGGTGGTGCTGGGCAATGTTTTGCTGTCGTTGTTGTTTAGTAGCTCAGTAGTGTCCAACTCTTTGCGACCTCATGGACTGTAGCCTACCAGGCTTTTCTGTCCATGGGATTTCCCCAGCAAGCATACTGGAGTGAGTTGTCATTTCCTCCTCCAGGGGATCTTCCCAACCCAGGGATTGAACCTGCATCTTCTGCATTGGCAGACAGAGTCTTTATCACTGAGCCACCTGGGAAGTCCAGGCTATGTTTATGCATTTTCAAAACTCAGAATGAGAATTTAAATAGGGGGAATCATGCATTTTTCAAAACTGGAAATGGGATTTGGCATTCAAGCAAAGAAAAACCTCATTAATGAGCCTTTGGAATGTGTTCCTTAGGCTGTGATTCCCTTGCCACTTCCAAGGGGAAGTAGGAGAGGGAGAATGGATAGAGTTAGTCAGATATGGGGTCAGGGATGAACCTGGTTATGCTCACTTCATTTTTTTTTTTTTAATGTATCAGAACTGTCTCAACTCCTCTGCTTCTCCATTTCAGGAGAGGCTGAATGAGCTCACTGTGAACCAAGAAAGCGGCTGGTCCTAGATGAAACTCACCATCCTGGTGTTTGTTTCCCCTCCAGCTCTCAGCCAGCAAGTGCTAATTACACTGTAAGCCTCTTCTGGTGGCTTCGGGGTGTGGCACAGGCAGCCCATTTGACCAGTACAGTGGCCATTGGGTTTCCAGGCTGGGCTCTGCCTCCCTCAAGAGTTTGGTTGGGAAACTCAGAGCCTCGTGTAGGACAAAAGGCACTGCACCAATGGCTTAGCTTCACAGAGAAGTCCTGGCATTCTGCTAACTAAATAAGCATGAAAGAGTTGTTTATTAATCCCCAATAACTAGATGGCCCTATCCATGCTCCCAAAGGGAACATGGAGTAAAGTGAATGTTAGCTGAGTGTAGATGAGGATACCCCCTCCTCCACTGATAAGCTCAGTGATCTTTGTCAACAACAAGCAACCTCTCCAAGTCTCAGTTCTACATGTGCTAAGTGGGACATCCAAACGAGGTATACATTTCCTGTCTTGGTATAAGTCTTGGCTCTGAATGGGTGTTCAGCCAATAACCAAAGAGATGATTACATTTTGCTACATGAAAGTAACTTGAATATAACCATTTTATATTCACTTATGTTCATTAACAATATTTTCCGTTATAAGTTACAGAAACCCAAATTAAAATTAACCTAAGCATAAATGAACAAGCAAAATGAAATTTCACAAGCTGGTCAAGTCCCACGATGACCTACCTTCAGGTACAGCTGGATTCAGGGGTTCCAACGGTGATGCCGGGGCCCAGCCTCTCACTGCCCCTTAGCTCATTGTCCTTCTCGTTATTGGCTCCAGCCCAAGGACCAACTCTGGTCACCAGATTCACATGTTTTCCCGGTTGCTACCCATTTAGCTATCCAGGTAAGACTTTGAATGACCTCGCTTAAAACAGACAACTACACCTGGATCAACCACTGTTGCTAGGGGCCCAGAGCATTGCGATTGGCTACTCTGGAGTCACATGACCTACCCTGTGGTCAGGAAGGGGATGCTGGTGGATGTGGAGATTGGCAGCTCTGCTGGGGATGACACAGAATGAAGAAGAGAGTTGTCCAAAGTCAGGAGGGGTGTTGGACTGACAGAAACAAAGGATATCTACCCCACCTCTACAGCCCTAGAGAACGAAAGTACTTGCTTCTGGTTCTTGCTTAGGTCTACCTCTCTGAGTCAGTGCTAGTCCTAGGACAGTTGTTCTAAGGTCAGCAAGGTGAATTCTGTCGGTTCAGAGATAAATACAGCTTCCAAGCCAAGTAACATGACTTGCAGAAGAAGGAAGAGTGGCTACTGAACTGTGTGAGTCTGAACTGTGAGTAGACGCCCCAGGCTATATCTGTCACTTTGACTTAGAACAGATGGGACCAAGGGCAAAATTTCACTCAACCAGCTGGGTTGTATGGACGTCTCATGCTCAGCTTGCTTTTAGGTCAGTGCCACGCACACCAGGATATGTGGAATGTGATAAGTTTCCTCTGTGTATTTTCAGTTGCCTCCTTTAAGTTTTCTTGCCCAAATTTTCCAAAACAATAACAATAGCCAAGCTAATGTCACATGGATGGTTCTTTGGCACTAGATGCTTTGAACTTGCTTGCTCTTTCTTGGCAGATGCTCCTGTACTGTGTTAACTTGAAGTTGAGGAAGTTAGGATTTGCCTTTGCAAACTGGTAAGGTAAGGCAAAGGCCACTTTATTTCTCTTTCTACCCTAGTCGGTCCTCTGTGGTGGTAGGAACCATGAGTATTCCTTCTCAACTTTTTCCCAGTAGTTATTTCATTTGTTTCACAAATACTTGCTGAACACCTGTTTCATGTAATGATGAGGCGCACACGTGTCAGCCAGATGTGAGCTGTCCTTACTCCTCTTACTCTGCTTCTTCGAGTGTCTCCCTGTTGCTACCTTTGCCGATATGGGAGAAGGTCCCCAGTACCTCTTTACTCAAGGTTTATAATGGGAGATGGAGGACGGAGATTGCTTTGCATGTCTTGGAGCAAACAGTTGACAAATTAGGGTTTCCCTGATGGCTCAGACAGTAAAGAATCTCCCTGCAATGCAGGAGACTTCAGTTCAATCCCTGGGTTGGGAAGATCCCAGGGAGAAGGGAATGGCAGCCTACTCCAGTATTCTTGCCTGGAGAATTCCTTGGACAGAAGAGCCTGGCTACAGTCCATGGGGATCACAAAGATTGTGCAACTTGCACTCACTCATTCTCCTGAAATATCTTTATCCCTCAGCGTTGGTTTTGGGATGTGGTCACGTGCCCCAGTCGTGAGTTTCCTGCTTTCTCTTCCTCAGCTTTGTCCACCCCACTTTCCTCCCCCATTCCCCTCTCCCACTCCCACTTCCCCTCCTCACCCCTACATGTTCAGCCTTCTCTCTTCCATGAACAGAACAATTCACCTCTGCCTCAGCTTTTACCTCCACTCTTGTATATGATGACAGCATTGTGATGCTTAGAAAACCAAAGAATCCTTCAGTTTCCAGGATTTACATGCCTTATAAAGCAATGTTAAGCTGTTAGTTATTAGGCCCCATTTAGAGCCCAAGGGCCATAGCAGTATTTCTCAAACGTGAACTGGGAACAAACCCCAAGATGCTGGTTAAGAATTAGTTTTCCTACAGAAAAAAAAAAAAAATTAAAATTCCTGGAGCCTACTCCAGATAATGGAATTAGAATCTCTTTGGAGAAAAGCAGTGGTTGGTTCTCATCTCTGTCTGCCTATACAAGTCACTTAGAGAGCTTTATTCAAGTTTCCCTCATGGCTCAGACAGTAAAGAATCTGCCTGCAATGTAGGAGACCCGGGTTAAATCCCTGGGTTGGGAAGATCTGCTGGAGCTGGGAATGGCAGCCCACTCCAATATTCTTGCCTGGAGAATTCCGTGGACAGAGAAGCCTGGCAGGCTACAGTCCAAAGGGTCGAAAAGAGTCAGAAACGACTGAGAGACTTTCACTTTCACTTTCAAGGGATTCAAAACTGGAAACAGGATTTCCAGTTGTTGGAGTAGAGAGGTACTTCCCTTGTTTGTAAACAACTCTAGTGACTCATATGCAGCTGAAATTTGTATTGCGGGAATTCAGAGGAGAAAAGATAATTTCCCCTGATGGGGTTAGAGGAGGGATGCATGAGGGAAAAAATTTCCTAGAAGAGATGAGTGCTATTTGAGGTGGACCTGGGAGAATGGGTGGGCTTTTACTGATTGTGGAAAAAGAGGAGTACAGTTTACATCACCCTTGCTTAAATTCCAGTTAACTTAAGACAGAACTAATAGCAGCCCAGCTCTAACTGTAGATCCAATTCTAAAGTGGCCCAGTGATTTGCACAAAAAGCTTTATATTGCCCATCCCTCCCCTCTCCTCCCTCCCAAGGAGATGACTTAGCTGTTCACAGATACTAAGGATCATTGGTTTTTCTAAACTTTCTGCCCCACTCACGCTATCAGTAATGAAACTATCCCAGAAATGATAATATTTAAACATTCAAATTCCATCCCCAGATTACCTCTAACACTTGAAAGTGGCACAATGTCTGTTGACAGTCACCTGTTTCAATAGCGGTTTAAACAATAAGACCTCTATTTCCTAGGTAGCAAATACCACTGGCTCTCATCAGAAAGTGCTGGGGCTGGAATGTGCCGAAGTGTCAGCCGAGGCCAATAGGATAACAACTAGTCAATATGGAGGTGGGCCACTGAGGGCCTTCCTCACGTTACTGCCTGTTTGTTTAACCAACACCAGGGATAGTCTTTATTAAGGGCGGTTAACACTCCAAAGTACTGTTTGTGGAGCCGGCCCGAGTGATAAGTGCCACTTGTGTTTGCTCTCTTGTTGTCAAGGCTCTTATAGAAGCCTGAAACACAGTTCTGAAGTGGGTCGCTTTCCATGAACAAGCTATTCAGTTCTACAAATAAGCCAATGGCTTGGGAACAGAATCACCAACACACACACACACAAAGTCCACAAGTGTTTGTTGGCTGGTAATGGATTTACTTACTCGTAACCACAAACACACACAATCACACAAAATCCCCGCACCCACACACGTTGTCTGTATATCAGAATACACTCTTAAGGTCAGTGTTCGCTTAGTCCAAGCTCTGAGTTTATAATTCAAGTGTTTTATTTCCCAACAGTGTGAGTGAATAATGCATGTCTGTGTTCAGCAAGGAAAGGAAACACCAGGATTGCAGGAGACATGAAACGAATAAGAGTTTGCTGACTCCAAACACACATCCTCTAAATACGAGCAAAGGTTGGCTTTCCTGGAAAACTGGCTTTCTTCAGAACTCTTGTCCACTCTGACTCCAAATGTGGATGCTTGTGGAATTTGCCAGTTATTGGGTGGAGGGGACCCCTCCCCTGCTGAAGCAGAAAAGCATCACACAAAAGTTTCTTCTATGTCTGTGAGCTGCCCGCCTACCTCTGCTGTAACACCAGCCACATCCTCATGCCTTAACATTAACAAGTTGTCTGTGGTCCCTTGTGGGATTCTAAGACTCAACCAATAGATTCATGCATGTTTTGAGAGCCCCAGAATCAAAACTGGAGAGGTGACTTTAGGAGATTAACAGTTATATGATTTATTGTCCAAACCAGAACCTTTTGAGAGTGAAGGGGTGTGCTATTAGTCATGATTCCAGGATTACAGGTGTTGGGTGGAACATTTGGTCTTCTCAATATTTATTGAGGCCCTGTTAGTAATTTAACTCATCCTTTAATACAGTCTTCCCTTGAATCCTCATTCCCATTTTACAGATGATGAGGTTTCAAGGAGTAACTCATGTACAATGACTCCTTTATAGTTGTGTCCTGGTAAGAGCAGGCATGAGTAGGAATTTGGACTGAAGTCCTGTTACAAAATGGATGCACCTTGCACTATACTGTGTGGTTTCTTATCCTATAATTCAGTGATTTTTTTTCTTTTTTTCTAAAAAAAACCTAGGTTCTAAGGAGACATAAGTTGCTAGTTAGTTAGCTACCAATACACCCCTGAAGGCAAGGGGAAGACCATCAAAAGAGCAGCTCCATCTTCATGTTTAAGATATTGGCCAAGTGGATGAAAGTTCATTTACTAGGAGGAAGGGGATTTCTACTACTTGAAATAAAAAAATAGGAAGAAAAATCGAAGAATAAAAAGGAGAAGAAGGGAAAGGAGAAGAGGAAGATGGGAAGAGAGGAAGAGAAGGAAGGAAGAAAGGAAAATAGAAAGGAAATGAGAGAGGTGGGGAGAAAAGATCACTGCTACACTTTAAGTCCCTGAGTTTGAAACTGCAAAGTGAAGTCCCAGAGAGAGAGTTCCATATCCAATGTCACACAGCAAATCAAACAGAGAGGAAACAATGATCTGAAAAGACGAGTCCTTTGATTTTCAATCTGTGTTCTTTTCGCCACACTTTCCTGGGTAGCAAACATTATGTTGAGAGGAAGTATTGCCAGTTGGAACTATTTTCTTATTTCACCTCATTTTGACACTGCAGTGAATTGCTGGTCCTTAGGGAAGCTTTTCTTTAGAAAGAGGGATTAAGCTGCTTTTAAATATTGAGCAGGAAAAGCTGTCACAGTTTTCAGATATACGACGGAAGAGATTTTAAATAGAGACAAGTGTGTGCGTGTTGAATTCTGTTGTCTTTCTTAGCAGAAAGACACGTAGTGTTCTTGAAATGCCTTCCTTTTTTCATCACCGTAGTCCTGGACTATTTGAAGAAAATTAAATGATAGTTTCAGGTTGGAAAGTGGAGAAAGCCTCACTGAACTCTCAGTCAAGTTGGATCAGGAAACTGGAGTGGGAAAGAGGGCCTTAGTCAGCTGTAGAGTATGGGGTGAGGGAATTTACAAGGATGAAAACACAACAGGGACTTAAGGAGTCATCCCCCCCACCGACAGCCCCCTACAAAGGACTTCCTAGTGGCGGATTAACCCAAGGGAGGGTGTCTTCTAAGAGTAGAGTCAGTCTGGGGGACAAGGAAGAATCTCTCAATAGACAAATCTTTGGGATCCACCCCAACTTCCTTGGAACCGCTCTACCTTACTCTGCTTCCACATTTATGAAGGACCTACTATGTCCTGGGCACTCTTCCAAGCACTTCACACAGGCTAATTCGTTTAATCTTCACTGTGAGGTTGACACTGTTTTTATCCTAAAGGTCAAATAGCTAATAAGTGCTGGAGCTGGAATTCAGACTGAAGAGATTCAGTTTCAAGCCTATGTCCTCAACCCCATGCCACACTTGTTCTGAAATTTCCAGGCATCAGCTGGAGTAATGCTGGGGGCTCAGGCCACCCACAACCCCGCGGTGTGATGCTCCTTAGTAGTGAGATGAGGTTGGAGGGTTGGGCAGTGGGCATTTCCTTTTCTTCTTTGGCATGGTTTTCCTTAATCTTTGCTCCTGAGGCTTGACCACAATGTGTTTGGGAAGTAGGAAGACAAGGAGTATTCACAGGGGCAGTCAGTAAGTCTGTTCTCCAGCAGATCTCTCCAGACTCTTCCATGTACTTTGCAGTTTGGGTTAGAGGGTCGGATACCTGGTGCCTGCATTCTTCTGTCCATGAGCTTTGAACCCTGTGAGTGATGCTCTTCTCTGGGCTGAATCTCAGTAGAGCATTCCAAACACTGACTTCCTGAGTAAACTTGGTTAAACTTACTAAACCAGAAACATGATAACTTAAAAATCCTCTGGTTTTAGTCTTCTACAACCATGTATTCTAGGAAATTTGCGAGCCAGTGTTTCAAGAAAGATAGCTCAAAAGAGGAACAGATGTGAATAGAAGGAAGATCATGAACAAAGAAGTGTGGAGTCAGAAGGGGAGAAAAGACAATTAGGTATTTCTCCCCAAAAGACAATCCCTGTTAAAACCATGTATTGAGTGACTTGATGAACACGTGATTTCATGCAACTCTTTGGAACCGATCTATTGCCTAAACACATGAAGAAAGAGAAAATGTGTGTGCATATTATACTGCTACGCCCCAGTGAAGCTTGGCTGGCTCTTTGGGAGCTCCTTAAATAAGCTTGCCCTTCATGCATGGTTCTGCCTGTGACTGGGAGTCCCAGAGCCTTTTCCTCCCCAGGGTTTGCTCTCTCAATCTTGCTGTGATTGACTTACAGGTATAGTAAACAGAGTCCACACTATTCAGATGGAGGCTGAACATTCTACAGTAAGTTCAAGTCATTAAAACTGCTTTAAATATCCAGGATTACTGCAAAAGGGTTATACAGAGAAAAGAAATGAGTTCTGTTCTCTGTTGCTTTACGACCAAATGGTTTCCCATTATTGCCCATAAAATAAAAGCAATTACACACACACACACACACATAATATATGCAAGGCTTCCCAGGTGGCTCAGCAGGTAAAGAATTTGCCTACAAAGCAGGAGACATGGGTTCGATCCCTGGGTCGGGAAGATCCCCTGGAGGAGGGCATGACAACCCACTCCAGTATTCTTGCCTGGAGAATCCCATGGACAGAGGAGCCTTGCAGGCTACAGTTCATAGTGTCTCAAAGAATCGGAC
This sequence comes from Muntiacus reevesi, assembly GCF_963930625.1. Classification (NCBI taxonomy): domain Eukaryota; kingdom Metazoa; phylum Chordata; class Mammalia; order Artiodactyla; family Cervidae; genus Muntiacus; species Muntiacus reevesi. The sequence goes on from NC_089258.1 coordinate 28,564,444, forward strand.
ATGTCTGAAATGCCTGAGCACGCATGCACACATGTTACATGTATATATTTATTTTCCACAATGGCTCCAGGAAAATGTTGCAAGACCGTGCGGACTAGATGGAAAACACTAGATTTGAAATCTGAGGACTTGGATTTGCTTTTACTCCTTATAAAATTACTAGGTCTTGATTTCTTCCTCTATCAAAAAGATTATACCTACCTCACAGGATTGTTATAAAAATTAAGTGAGATAATGCACGTGGTAAGACGCTATAAAATAATGTCATTAGATATGAAAGAATTTGGTGTTTTTTAACAGAGAAATCGAGCCATGTGACAAATATTATATTCCAGACAGTGTAATCACACATCCTGAAAGCAGACCTAAGCATCCACATTTATAGGTACACGATGCTACACAGCGGTGGAGCCTTGTGACAGCCGGTGAAGGCGTCTTTCAAGGCCAAAAAGACAAAGCTGATGACAATAATCAGGGATGGGCTGTTTCTGTCTCAAGCACAGTACAGGCAGCATCTCTTGAAAGGATGGATGTGTTCCTTCCACCAAATTAAGGACAAGCAATAAGAGTGCCCTGATATTTGCACAGGAAATTTTTTACAAGGTGAGTCAGGGAGTCGAGTTCTGCTCATTCTGTTGCTGTTCAGTCACTAAGTCATGTCCAACTCTTTGTGAGCCCATGAACTGCAGTACTCCAGGCTTCCCTGTCCTTCACTATCCCCTGAAGTTTGCTCAAGTTCATGTCCATTGAGTCAGTGATACTATCCAACCGTCCCATCCTCTGTTGCCCCCTTCTCCCCTGCCCTCAATCTTTCCCAGCATCAGAGTCTTTTCCAATGAGTTGGATCTTTGCATCAGGTGGCTAAAATATTGGAGCTTCAACTTCAGGATCAGTCCCTCCAATGAATATTCAGGGCTGATTTCCTTTAGGATTGACTGGTTTAATCTCCTTGCTGTCCAAGGGACTCTTAAGAGTCTTCTGCAAAACTGCAGTTTGAAAGCATCAATTCTTCAGTGCTCAGCCTTCTTTATGGTCCAATTCTTAGATCCATACATAACTACTGGAAAAAACATAGCTTTGACTATACAGATATTTGTCAGCAAAATGATGTCTCTGCTTTTTAATATGCTGCCCATTCTCCTCCAAGCTTTACTTATTTATTTTTAGGAATTTCACATTAAATGTTTTCTGTTTGTTTGCTGGTGTTATTTTTTCTTTGCCAGATCACTGGTTGTGGGATGGTAGTTCCCTGGTCAAGGGTTGAACCTGTGCCCTTGGCAGTGAAATCCCAGTCCTAACCACTGGACTGCCATGGAATTCTCCTACTCCAAGTTTTAAATCACTGATTAATACCTTTGTTTCCAATGAAGCTACTGGTCCATGGAAGATGGACTAGCTCCCTTCTTGGAATGAAAATCTAAGTGTTGCAGAGAAAGTTCACTGAAATGGTACATCCATGTACCATCCACATATCATCCCAATAGTAGCAGGATACTATCTTCAAGTGTGGATGATTTGTCTGATGCTCCTCTGATACTGGGGCTAATGGCAATCCAACATCTTGTACCATTGGTCTTTGGGGCCAGGAGTCAGATTTTATCTTTTCAAGGAATCCAGAACTCTTGGAAGCTAGAGAGAGGGTTTGCCTTAGTTCATTTGTGTGATCAGGGGGAGAGACTAAAGGTTCTTCCTTTTAGGAATTTTGACCCCTAGAGCTCTGGGACCCTGCAGAAGGAAGGAGGGGGAGGACTAAAGGGCTGCTTGCTGCTGTTCTGTAGCCCAAGTTTTTTTTTTTTTTTAAGCATTTCTTTATTTATTTTATTTTTGGCTGTACTGGGTCTTTGTGGCTTTGTGGGCTTTCTTCTAGGTGCAGCCAGTAGGAGCTACCCTTCTTTGTAGTCTTCTCATTGCATGAGCTCTGGAGCAGTCAGGCCTCAATAGCTACGGCCCGTGCGCTCAGCAGTTGTGGTTCCTGGGCTCTGGAGCACAGGCTTACTAGTTGTGGTGCACAAACTTAGTCGTTTCACAGAATGTGGGATCTTCCCGGACTGTGGGTTGAACCCATGTCTCCTGCATTGGCAGGTGGATTCTTTACCAGTGAGGCACCAGGGAAGCCCTGGAGCCCAAGTCTCACTGCTTCTCATTGGAATGTGTCCCAAAGGCAGAGGAGAGGGTTGTTTCACCCAGGGTTTTGCAGACTCTGTGCTCTGCAAGGGGAGTATTACACCATCAAGTCTGTGTTATAAATCCATGCTTCCTCAAAGCTCAGTAGAGGAGGTACCCATTAAATATTGAATGATTGAAGGAATGAATGAAAGAAAGCCTTTCTGAACAGTCCTTAAAGCCAACATCTGGTGAGCAAGGGTAGGGAATATAAGGCACTTCGATTATTAGGAATGTGGGCTGTGTTTGCACGTCTGTTACTTCATCCCACCTTGAATCAACAAGAGAAGGGATGGAGAGAGGAGGAGAATTGCATGGGATTCCCATGGAATGGAAATTGAGAATCAGCGATCAAGGGTCTTGTTCAGTGATACAAAGAAGCAGTTCTCAGGTTCAAACCTAGGGCAGCCAGCACTTCTCCACTCTGCTGTGCTGATCAATGCCCATGGCGTAGAAGTCAAGAGGTCTGCATTCATGATGACAGGAAGTGAGGTGGGAATGAAACTAGACACCCAGCAGAAGGGCAGTCATGGCATTTTCTTGTTGCTTTAAAATCTAGGTTCATTTATCTTGAGATGTGGGATTTTCTTTTCTTTTTTTTGTGAAATTTTGCACCCTTGGATTAAATTTGAATATCTTCAAGATGCTTTAGCTTCTTGGTTGTTTATTATATTGATATACCCAGAAGCTACTAGGATAGTCCATGTATGTTCTGTTATTCAATCTTCATAAGAACTCAGTATAAGATTTTATCATCCCCATTATACAGATGTGAAAACTGAGGTTTAAAGAAGTGATTTCACTGAGGACATACACTACAAGTGGCAGAACCAGTGTTTGAATCTAGTGTGAATCTAGAAAAGTATATCAGTTAAGTGTTCTTTTCTCGGTTTGATGAGTCTGAGATTGACTGAGGGAAAAAAATGGAATCTAGAAGCCCAGCAAATTCTTTGAGAAGCAGACAAAAGGTGCCAGGAGTTATTCTGATCTAACTCCTAGGAGAAACCAATCTTCACTGATGGGGAAAAAATAAAATACTAACATACTTGTGGCAAATCAATGCTTTTTTCAAAATTCTTTCTCATAAGTTCATTCATTCAGCAAATATTTATTGAATGACATTTCTGGTTGATGCTTCTTTCAGCCCCAAGAATAAAACTGGGAAAAGTCCTGCTTGCCTCTGAGAGGCAGAGGAAGAGACACTAAAGTCTCTTTAGTTTATTACTTTATTTGTTAGATAGCCATATTGTGATATAATCCACACACTGTAAAATTCACCCACTTAAAATGCACGATTCAGTGGTTTTTATCACATAGCAAGCTTGTGTGACTGTACCACTATCTGATTCTTGGTCAGTTTCAAAGGAATCTCTAGTTTGTTAGAAGTGTTAAGTGCTATGAAGACAAATAAGTGTGGAAGGGTGAAGATGCTGGTGGTCAGGAAGGCCCCACCAGATAAAGGGATATTTGAACAAAATCCTGCATGAGTGAGCAAATGAGACGTGGATTTCTGGGTGAAGGACAGTTCAGAGAGAGGAAATGGTGCAAGACCCTGAGCTGGAAGCACACCTGGATGTTCAAGGAAGAACAAAGAAATCAGTGATTGAAGGCAGGAGGACCAGAGAGGAGACAGCCTCACGGGAGGTTGTGAGATTGTGTGTTAAAGCATCTAATGCAAGGCCTGGTACACAGCAGGTGCTCAATAAATGAGAGCCGTGATTATTATGCCTGTTATTGCTTATCTTGGAGACACCAGGCACCGAGCTTCCGGAGCCCAGGAGCGCTTTGCCTTCTCGAGACCAGACTAGAACTCTGCATTTCCTGCAGTCAGGAAATACTCATTGAGTAAAAGAATGGCGTTCAATTTTCTTTCATCTTCACTTGCTCCAAGGACAAGCAGGGGTAAGTGCCGGGATGAACTGATAAACCACAAAGACAAATTAATACGGAACCATACTTGTTAAGTGTCCCTACAGAAGGGACGTTATTTCCTCTAACAGCTTCAAAGTTTCTGTTTCCGTGAGAGGTGGGAGGTAGAATGAAGAGATTTTTTTTTTTCTGTCTTCCTGGCCCCTTGTTGAAGGCAGTTCTGTGATAGGGTTTCTTTATAATTGGGCAAGGGGGTGTCTGGGTCAAAGTGACAGCTAACGTGTGCTGCTATTACAACACATTACATAAATAACTCTGTATAATTGCTACCATCCATCAATTTAGGGAGATCAGTGGTGAGAGACGCTGCCAGTTTCTTGGAATGAAACCTAAAGCTCCAAATAGCTCATTCAGTCACACGCACTCATCAATGCCAGTTTTTTTTAAGGGAGGGTAAAATTGGTCTGGTTACCAATTCAGCCGTGAGAAGGATTCCCCTGTGTATGTTCCGTAGGAGTTTGCAAGGCTTTGCCCAATGCTCACTTAAAATGATTTTTTTTTCTCAGCTCTCACCAAACTCTTCTGTATCATAGTGTTACTTTGTACTCTGCCTTCCCCTATGCTGTAACTTGAAGCCTCTGCTGAGTTGGCTGAGGAGAGTCAGCTTTCGGATGGATTCAGGTTAATCTGACCACTATAGGCTGCAGGACAGAACATCCTGGCTCCTATGCAGATCTGAGGAGTTCTACAAGTCCAGCGTCTTTGTACACATGGGTCAGGTTAACCTGATTTGTTCTCAATTCCTTGTTTCATTCCGGGTTGACAGAAGAGTAACCATGATTTCTAAAAACAAACAAATGGAAAAAACATGTTAGACATGTGTCATTCAATAAGTGTGAATTTGCAAATAGGGTTTTCAATGGTCCTATCCTACAGTCTTAAAAAAATTTTAACCATGTTTTAAATAAGTATGGTTAATTCACAATGTTGTGTTAGTTTCAGATGTACTTAGTTCCCTGTGTTATATAGTAGGTCCTTGTTGTTTGACCATTTTATGTGTAGTAGTGTGTATATGTTAACTCCAAACCCCAAATTTATCCCTTCCCCACCTTTCCCCTTTGGCAACCATAAGCTTGTTTTCTGTGTCTGTGAATCTATTTCTGTTCTGTTAATAAGTTCATTTATATCATTTTTTTTAGATTTCACATATAATTGATATCATATATCTGCCTTTCTCTGTCTGACTTACTTCACTTAGTATGATAATCTTTAGGTCCATCCGTGTTTCCATAAATTGAATTATTTCATATTTTTTTTATGGCTGAGTATTATTTCTTTGGAAATATATCATTATTTCATTGTATATATATCATATCTTCTTTATCCACTCACTTGTCGGGTCCCTTCTTCCTCTTGAACCCAGTCAATTTCATACACTAGGCTGTAAGTATACCCTGGGGCAAGGGCAGTTTACTACATCCTGTCTCCCCAGGGCCTAGGGCAGTATGTCTGGCACAAAGTGACAGAATAATTTTATTCAACTGATATTGTAATGAAGTCACATTCTCATAGACAGATAATGAAATCAGACTGGAAGTTCCAACAAAGGCTCTTCTGAGCAGAGATAGTCAACAGCTGAGGCTTCCCACGTGGCGCAAGTGGCAGAGAACCTACCAAAATAAGAGACGCAGGCTCAATCTCTGGGTTGGAAAGATCCCCTGGCCTGGCAACCCACTCCATTATTCATGCCTGGAGAATCTCATGAACAGAGGTGCCTGGCAGGGCTACAGTCCATGGGGTCACAAAGAGTCGGACACGACAGAAGCATCTTCGCATGTATGCACAGTCAACAACTTGCTTTTCAGTAACCTGAGAACGTCTGCAAGCTCCTGGAGCGTGGGCACCTTGTTTAATTCCTATGTGCACAGACCACAGGCTCTTATGGCGGGTCGTGATGGTGGGGTAGGGGATGGACTCACCAAGTGTGTGGTGCAGACACAACCAAGAACCTTCCAGCCTCAGCACCTACCTAATCTGGTTTTATTTCTCCACGATAAGTTTGCCCCCTTTGAAAAACACCCCTATGTCAGAAGACCATTTAGGTGGGGATCCTACAGGAGGACAGGACAGGGTACCTCTGAAATCCCTTTGGCTTCACGCTCCCTGCTCTGCCTAGGTCACCCAGACACATTTGTCCGAATGAATGCTTGAATCTATTCAGGATGTTGTAGCCTATTATATTAGTCACAAGTACTTTTGTGGATAATTAGTAGGAAATGAAAGGATTCAGGGATGATTTGGTACTTCCAGAAATCCTTAGAAGTTCTTTAAGAGGAAAAAATAAGTCAGTCTTGCTAAAAACCCTCAAGCCAAGTGGCATTGTTCTTCTTCATGGGAAATTACTACTTAGAAACAATGCTATGAAATGCATCATTCTTTTGGGGGCGATGACATTTACATTTTCTTGGGCCTAACAAGATCTGGCCAGTGATAGTTTTACATTTTCTAGGTGCTGGTGTAAAGGGGTGGTGACATCAGGACCTCTTTCTTCCTGGCAAACGGCATACCAAAACGGTAAAATGAATGAGATTGTCTCCTATTTGAATAGCACTCTACATTTTCAGGGCTTCCCAGGTGGCACCAGTGGTAAAGAGCTTAGGTGCCAATGCAGGAGACTTAAGAGATGCAGGTCCAATCCCTGGGTGGGGAAGGTCCTCTGGAGGAGGGCATGGCAACCCACTCCAGTATTCTTGCCTGGAGAATCCCATGGACAGAGAAGCCTAGCAGGCTACAGTCCATGGGGTCACAAAGAGTTGGACACGGCCGAAATGACTAAGCATGGCACTTCTACTTCTTCATAAACTTCATTTGATCTTCAATGATCATATACTATTTGATCTTCAAAACCAGCTGGTAAGGATGGTAAGGCAGGAACTGGGCTGATGAAAGTAGGGAAGGTGGACAATGATGTGCTTGGGGTCTCCCAGTTAGAGGGCAACACAGAAGCTCAGGCCCAATTCCTTGGAAGCTGCATTTCCACTAGGAGAAGAGGGGAAGAGCCCCTCTCCCCGATTTTAATTTCTGTTGCAGTGGCTGATTAAGCCTTCAGAGACATTCCTTTTGTTTCTGCTCCTAGGAGTCTGCACTGCTGTTTGCCTGAAACAGACATAAACAAAACAAAGCAAAAACCGAACACATACAAAAGCAAACAACATTCTGACCAACCATGTCAGGTGTGTTGGCTTCGGAGCCGGTGACACAGTGCACTAGACTTGCTTGTTCTTGCCAATTTCCCCCAAAGCGCTGCTTGTCTCAAGTTTGTCCTTCACTGATCATGTGCTGCCATTTTCCAGTGTGAGTACTTCTGCCCTTTGGGCTGCCACGCACAGATCTGGCTTTGGAGCTCCTTTCTTTTCTGCTCTGCTAACGTCCTCAAAGACATCCCTCTTGCTATGCCGAGTCTCACTCTCTGTCTGCCCCCCACTGTCCCTGCTCCACACGTAGGCCTGCAACATATCTCATCTGATGACTCTTTCTCTTTCCTCCTCCTCCACAGTCCATCTTCTCAATGCTCCAGCATTCTCTTAAACCTGGGTCTATTTACTGATCCCCATCAGGGAAAGGCAAACTCTGTGCAGTCTAGCACGGGGGCCCTTGGTGACCCAGTTCCAACCAGCCACCTTCACCCCAGTCAGTCACTCACGATGGCCTTGAATGAGCCTTAGACTCCAGTCACATTCTCCTGGGCACTGCCTTGTTATCTTAACAACTATTTGACTGGAGACGAACTAATAATCTGTATTAATTAATATGCCTTTTGTTAGCTGAACATTATTGATATTCATTTACATAACAAATTACAGGCTACAGGCATTCGTTTCTGCAAAAATCCACCAATCAATAAAATGTTAATTGTACTCTTCTTCCACCTTTAAGACTTGGCTCATACATTTCCAAGCGTAGAAATCTAATTAGTCAATTTTCAAGGGTTGACGCAAGTGCTGTTACCTCCAAGAAAGCTTCCAATCTCAATTTCTCTAGAAAGTGGGTCTCGCCCACAATCAACAGTTGGTGCCAGGGCCTTGCTTGTTTGCAATATTGCTCATGTATCTATCTCACTAGGCTGTGAGTTCCCTGTAACTCAGACTAGACCTTAGTCATTCTCATGTTCTCTGCATCTAGTGTAAAATAGGCACTCACAAGTTTTCACTGAGGACTTCCCTGGTGGCGAAGTGGATAAGAATTTGCCTGCCAATGCAGGGGAAATGGGTTCGATCCCTGGTCTGGGAAGATCCTTGCCTTGGAACAGCTAAGGCCATTAGCCACTACTACTGAAGCCCATGCACCTAGAGCCCATGCTCTGCAACAAGAGAGACCACCACAATAAAGAGTAGCCCCCGCTCGCCCAACTAGAGAAAACTGGAGCACAGCAACCAGGATCCAGCACATTCAAAATAAATAAATAAATAAAAACTTTAAAAAATTGTCTTTAAAAAAAAGTTTTCATTGAATTGACTCCAGCACCATGAGAATTTTATCTAAATGCCTCAAATATCTCTCTGCTCTTCTCCAGGGCATGGTTATCAGAGAATACTGGGATATCCAGAGCAGTTCAGTTGATACTTATTCACCAGGGTAGCAAGAAGACAAAGCAAAAATAAAAAGGGTTCTGAACTTGTGGTTCCTGCCCTTTGTGGACCCTCGAATTCTGGGCTCACATAAGGGCCCTGGAACACTGGTGGGAGGAAAAATGGGCTACTTGAAGGAGATTCCTAAATATACAAACTGTTGGCGACATATCTTTGTCAGAAAGGAAAGAGGTAGGGATCTGAGTCTAGAGGTTTCTCTTCTTGTCCTGTTTTGTCCCTTGGGCAACAATCTGGGCAAGTCTGTTGGCTCCTCTGAGTTTTGGGGTTAACTGTGGCTTTTTCATAGACTTATTGTGAAGGTAGTCCTTAAAAGCCTTGGGCCTTTAAGACATGGAGACACTGAAAATGTGTAAGAGGGAAAATGATAAGTTGGTACCAGGAAGATCAGACACTGTGAAAGAATATTTACCCAAAAGTAAAAACCTATGTTTTACAAAAGACTTGGAAATGAATGCTTTCAACAGCTTTGTTTATAGCACCTCAGAGTTGGCAAGAACCCAAAAGTCCATCAACAGAAGAATGGATGAATGTATGGTATCTTCATTTAATGGAATACTGCTCAGCAATAAAAAAGAATAAATGACTGACATATAAAATAAGGATTAATCTCAAAAACATGCTGAATGAAAGAAGCTAGACAAAAAGAAAGCAATACTGTATAATTCCATTTATATGAAATTGAAGATCACAAGTTGAATCTTCAGTGAGAGAAATTGGCAATGGTGCCTGTGAGGGCAGAGATGGGGAAGGGGCATGAGGAAATGTTTCAGGCTATTGGTAATGCTCTGAATCTTGATTGATGTCTTTATTTCATGAGCGTCTGCATTGTTAAAAACTCATTAGGTGGCTCAGTGGTAAAGAACCTGCCTGCCAATGCAGGAGACACAGAAGAAGTGAGTTTGATCCCTGGGTCGGGAGGATCCCCTGGAGAAGAAAATGGCAACCCAATTGCTGGGAAATCCCATGGACAGAGGAGCCCCAGGGGCTACAGTCCATGGCGTTGCAAAGAGGTGGACACAACTGATCACACATTCTCTCTCTTTTCTCCATTTAATTATACTCTTAAGATCTGTGCAGTTCGGTTATGTAAATGCTTGTCAATTTAAAAACAAAGTTTGAGAAAAGTTGTGCAGAATCATTTAAGACTAGACTTGGAAATAAGCTTGCAGTATGATGAATCCATGACCTTGACAGTCAGTGGGACCCCAGAGGTGACTTCTAGTAATGTCAAGGGAGATTTCCAAGAGGAGGAGATATTTGGGGATGAGTTATGAAAAAATAGGTAGGAATCCACCAGATGGGCCAGGAAGTAGAGTTTATTTCAGGAAGAGGGAAAGGAGAAGAATGGCTACAGGTTGGAAAGAGGTGGGAGGATGTGCAGGGGGTACTGAGGAATTGTGGGCGACCAAGGGGATGGCAGTTTCAGGTACCCAACAAGGCAGAGGGATATGCAGGCCCAGGTATCAGAAGACAGAAATTGGAGAGAGTAGTCAGCATAAAAGGAGTAGGTAAAACGTTTGGGAATGGATGGGCTGACTCAGAAAGTTAGAACAACATATCCTATGTGGTGTGAAGAAGAGCTAGGCTCTTGCACATACCAACGAGGTGACTTGGCGGCTTGGCTGGCTTTGACCTGGTCTCAGCAGCTGAGGGTGAACATGAAGTTGACTTCACGTGCACACTGATGGAAACAGTGGTCTTCCTTTCTTTCTGGAAGGGTCCAGGGAAAGAAAACACAGGGACCTTTCTCTCTGAGCTGCGTGATGTTGTCAACTCCAGTTATGGAACTTCAAGCACTGGGTTCTTTAGGCTGAGTGGAACAAGACCATCTCTCAGTTCATGAGTAAAGTAGACCCAGGGAAGGAAGAACATCCTAAGATGACCAGACTCATGTGGCTTTGCGCCTCTTGATGACTGCTACCTAACTTCTCTATGCCTCAATGCTTTATTTGTAGACAAAGAATTGTGCTATTTATAACTATACCACAGAGTTGTCATAAAGATTCAATGAGTTATATTTACAAAGGACCCAGAGTGGCTCTTGGCACATGATGATATAAATGTCTTTCAAATAAATCTATGTAAATTGTGAAATAAAAGGCAGGGTTGTCAATGAAAAGAGCTATAAAAAGAACTCCCAAAGTGTTCTGGTGGTTTACTGGTAGAAGAAAATTTCCAAAGGAAGATCAAATTAATTTTTAAAATAAATTTGTAATTTAGACTTACATGAAAATTGTGAAAATAGTACAGAGAGTTCCTCGTCAAAACAACTTTAAGAACACATGCCCAGGGGCTTTCCTGGTAGTCCGGTGGCTAAGAATCTGTGCTCCCAATGCAGGGGGCCTGAGTTCAGTCTCTGGTCAGGGAACTAGATCCTACATGCCAAAACTAAGAGCTTGCATGCTGCAACGAAGATCAAAGATCCTGCATGCCACGACTAAGACCCAGTGAGCTAAATAAATAAGCAAAATAAATATGAAAAAAAAAAAGTTTTTTAAATATGTGCCCAGCACTAGCCATGTACAAAGTGCTAAATTTGGCTCATGGGTGGGGATGGGGTGGGGAAAAACAGGAATCATAGAGCAATGGCTCACCTAATACCTGTCAATCAGAGAGAAAAGATGCCCTTATGTTCATGTTGTTGTTGTTTAGTCACTAAGTCATGTCCAGTGCCTTTGTGACCCCATGGACGATAGCCCACCAGGCTCCTCTGTCCATGGGATTTCCCAGGAAAGAATACTGGAGTGGGTTGCCAATTCCTGCTTCATGAGATCGTCCCAACCCAGGGACTGAACCCACATCTCCTGCATTGGTAGGTAGATTCTTTACCACTGAGCCTCTAGGGATGAATTTATGTTCATACATTTAGCCAGCGACTGTTGAGAGCCTACTAAGTAGTCAGCACCATGATAGGTACTGAGGATCCGGTGGCAAATTCCTGCATCCAGCAAAGACTCCTAGCACCTGCTGTGTTCCTGGAACTGTGGCAGACACTACGGCCACAACAGTGAAACTTACTATCCATGCAGGTTGCTGTTATAAGAAACAGAAAGAAATATGCAGGTAGAGTGCTATGTGAGCCTCAAGCAAGGGGGGTTGTATCCACCTGGGAGGAGGATGGGGCAGTCTTTGACAGGTTGAGAGACGGATAATTAGGGAATCTGGCCTCCCTCCAACAAAGGCTTTTGGGAAAGATATGCAGCCTTCAAAAGGCTTGAGACCTTGTACCTGAACCTGATCCCATGGTGACATCATGCTATTGACCAGGGAGTAAAGACATCAAATCAATTTATTTCTCAGCACCTGCATTTCAGAGAGAAAGGGTTGAGAGTGAGAGGAGATGGGAGTGTGTGGGAGGAAGAGAATATGAGAGGGAGACTGGGGGTGGTTGGTGGATGGAGAGAGAGGGAGAAGAGAGAAAGGAAAAGGAATATTACGTTTTCCCTTCTTTTTAGACAGAAGCAATGTCTGAAGGATTTCTAGAAGCCTGGTCCAGGCCTTAAACATTTCATGACTCAGATCATCTATGGCTGTTGATTTCCAAGTTCTTCCTACAAGAACACAGGGTCTTGTTCCTTAAAATGACCCAAAGAAGGTTGCAAAACACTCGCATCAGAAACCACTTTATTTTTAGTTACTTTCTCCCCTTCCTCCTGTGAGTGACTTCTTATCAGATGAAGGCTGCACAGAAACCCTGTGACCAGCTGGCCCTGGGTCCCCGGAGGGAGTGGCTGTGTGCAAGCAGGAGTGGGAGAGGAGGCTCCTTCCTGGGACTCTCAAGTCCCCTCCCCACCGTCCAGCTCATCTGTTGTCATTCACTTCTCAGATACAATGAACTTTCAGAAGATGAAGAACATGTCTGAGTAACTTCATCACAGCACACACCCAACACCCAAGAGGTATTCAGATCCTCACAAATGATTGGCTACAAGGATGAGAGAAGCCTCTCGTTATGCCAGAATTGTTGTGTGAGCCTCAGAGGATGTCGCTTCTATAAACACTTTCAAGGGTGCATGTCATGTTATTGCGAGGCTGGCCCATCATGGAAAACAAAAACCCCCAACGGCTGCGTGCATTTTATCTTGTTCATTGAGATTGTCAGCTCCTACGCGGTGCTCACTATCTCAAGGAATAGATTCACCATCTTCAACCCTCTTTCCTAAACTTGCTTTTATTAATTTTCTAAAATGGTACACCTTATTGCAGACACTCAAATTAGAAAACTAACAGAGATTTTTGACTTTTCTTCTCTTTTTACTCCTCACATGATTCGTTGCCAACTCGGTAAACCCTGCCACTTCGATATTTCTCTAAAACGCCTGCGCCCTCCTCATCCAGCTCTGAACAATTCCTGTGCCTCCAGCTGCATTCTTTGACTCCAGTCTTTGGAGCACTCATGATAGACAGTGTCTTTCTGTGGCTCAGACACTCTGCAGGTTACGTGTGCCTTTCATTCGAGTCTAGAATGGAGAACGCACGCTCTCCTTAACACAGCTCACTGATTTCTTCAGACCACTTTGCTCCATCCCCCCCAGCTCCCAGACTACTTGTCTGTCATAACAAACTTCTTGTTTCCTGAAAACACCCACCAGCTTCTTTCTTGTTTTGTGCTGGTTGAATGTCTCAAAGTGCGGGGGAGGAGTGAGCTCAGTGGGATTTGGTGAATAAGGTCATCCTGCCTGTCCTACCACTGCTGCTACAACTGACCAGAGAGAAGCCCAAACTGGGTAAACCCACTACCACTGGTACACCACAAAGGTCATCGTGGCGTGGACTGTGTGAGCTTAATACTGTCAGAAATTTTGCATCTCTACCAAGAAAAAAAAAGAAAACACAAAAAGAAAAAATCTACACGTTAACTTCAGCCCTTACAGATTTAAAATAGCTTCATCAATAGAAAGCTAATAAAGGTCAAAGCCCCAAACTGCACTGAAAAACCGCCAGTAAACTGTCTTGCCAATTTCACATTTCAGATAATTTTTACGACACTGTGATACCTTGGACCTTAAAATATGAATGCTCTCTTCCTCCAAACACCAACGGCTGACATACACAGACATGTATCTACTCTTTCTCAGACTATTTTCCCATTTAGGTTATTACAGAGTCGTGAGGAGAGTTCCCTGTGCTATGCAGTAGGCCCTTATTGATTATTCTATTTATTTATTTTTAATTTTTAAAATTTATTTATTTTTAATTGGAGGATGATTGCTCTACAACATCCTCTTGGTTTCTGCCATACATCAACCTGAATGAGCCATGGGTATACATACATCCTTTCTCTCTTGACCCTCCCTTCTACCTCCCACACCATCCCACCCTTCTAGGTTGGACACTGTTTTATATCTGTAGGAAAGTCATGTTTTTAGCTTTGTGAAGATTATACATTAACAACACTCTTGATGCACATGCTCTTGGAAGTGAGAGTGACCTGTCATTCTGGATTTGTCCAGCCCAGCCCCGTCTTATGTGTCTCCTTTGGTGGATGCTTCTTGGCCTCCTCAAAACACCTTCTGTTTCACAAGTTCTCCCTGCCCCCTTCACCCTCCCCATCTCCTTCCTTTTAATAGAACTTTGAATATAACTTATACTGTAGCATGAATTAAATTGCCCTATTGAGACTTCCCTGGTGGTACAGTGGTTAAGACTCTGTGCTCTCAATGGATGGGACCCAGGTTCTATCCCTGGTCAAGGAACTAGATCCTACACACTGCAGCCAAAAGATCCTGAATGCTGCAACTAGGATCCAGCACAGTCAAATAATTTTTTTTTAAATTGCTCTATGGGTATTTACCTGTGGGCCCTCCCCTATCTATAGCCACAAGATTGAGAACAGGAGCTGAGTCTGTTTTTTCATCATATATCCCCTTGAGGGCCTATAGATCCAAGCAGGCATTCAGTGAAGATTTTAGAATGAATGATGGATGAATGAATGGATAGATTAATTGCACAAGACACTTTGAATACCAAGATGAATAAAATCAGTTGACTTGTGAAGAGACAAGCTTGTATGTGGATAACCAATCCAAAGCTCAGTTACATATATGCCTGTCTTAGCTTTAATTTCAGATTCACACATGTTCCCATTCCTTTTGTCTTGTGTCAGGAAAGCTTTAGAGTCCCATTGTTGTGTAGGTATGTATTTTCCTTTCCATGGGGATGACTGTTTGATGATTGACTGTTGTTTGAATAAATCTGACTAATCAGTTTTGTCCTGGGGATTTGGAAACATTAAACTATGTTCTTTGGAAAAGGATATAGTATTATTTCAAGTATAGTTATTATTTCAAGCCAAGGGCTGGCCAAATATCATTACTAACCTATCTCATGAGAAACCAGATGTTGCCAAGGTTTACTTCACTTAATTCAAATAATATTCAGCATAACGTTGTATTTTGTCCCATCTAGGGGGATGGAATTTTAGTATTTGTTGTAATGGGATTAGTTCATTGCATTAATTTTTACCTTGATTCTCAGGAAACTTTCTCTGTATTGCCAGTAGAGGCTCAGGTCCTCACTTTGATTACAGTTTCCATGTCTTTGTGCCTTCTCCTTCTAGCCTGACTTGGAGTCAGTAGGTGGTGGGGATGGTGTTTGACTCATCCCTGATCCCAAAGACCCAACACCTGAGTAGGTTTTCAGTGAATGAATGAGACTCGGGGTTCAGGCTCGGGGTCAGAGTTCACTGTTACTAAAGGATAGTTTCAGACAAGGATAGCATCATGACTTTCATCCAAGTAGAAAGTAGATATGGGCCAAAGATTTCTTTTATTTCATTAATCAGTGAGGGCACCAAGCAGATTTTACAACCAGTTCAAAGGAGAATCCAGAGAACTGACATGGGTACAGATGAAGGACATGGCAATGAATGTGCAAATAGAGGCAAAACTAGCTTCTCTCACAGTCCAGAGAGAAGTCAATTGCACCCCTGTGGACAGGACAGAATTTACATGTCTAAAAACAAGAATTCATTTGCATTGCAATCAGTTATCAGTTACCGGAGTTGTAAATGAGCTCCCATGAAATCAATCAGATAACCTGGAAGACGTCCTTTAAACAATACAAAGTTTCCCATTAAAGCACACATTTTCCCCTTCAGTTGGAATCTCACCTGTGCTGACAGGTCTGGAGGGAAGGGCATTCAGGCAGAGTTAACAGCTCCAGTCAAGATCTGGAGTCCTGAAGCCTGGTGTTCCTGCAAAGGGAGGGAAGTGCTCAGAAAGAAGAGGGCAGAGGGAGGCAGCAGCCAGATCAGAACAGCTCTGCAAGGCCCAGATACAGAGTACAGATCTAGTCCAGACTTTTAAAATTGTACAACCGGAGACACAGAAAACAAACTTATGGTTACCAAAAGGGAAAGGGAGGAGAGAGATAAATTAGGAATTTAGGATTAACTTTTACCCACCGGGGCTTCCCACGTGGCGCAGTGGTAAAAAATCCACCTGCCAATGCAGGAGATGCAAGAGACATGTGTTCGATCCCTTGGTTGGGAAGATCCTTTGAAATAGGAAATGGAAACTCACTCCAGTATTCTTGCCTGGAAAATTCCACAGACAGTATCCTGGCCGGGGGTGGGGGCGGGGGGGGGGGGGGATGTCGCAGAGTCAAACACGACTGGGCGACTGACTTGACTATTACTGAAGTGAAGTCAGCTCCAACTAACTATGCACACATTACTATTTATAACATAAATAACCAGCAAGGACCTACTGTATAGCACAGGGAACTCTAGTTAATATTCTGTGCTAACGTATAAGGGAAAGGAATCTAAAAAAGAATGTGCTGTTCACACAGAATCACTGGGCTATATACCTGAAACTAATGCAACATTGTAAATCAACTATAAAGTGAAAGTGAAGTCGCTCAGTCGTGTCCGACTCTTTGCGACCCCACGGACTGTGGCCCGCCAGGATCCTCTGTCCATGGGATTCTCCAGGCAAGAATACTGGAGTGGGCTGCCATTTCCTTCTCCAGGGGATCTTCCTGATCCAGGGATAGAACCCAGGCCTCCCGCATTGCAAGCAGATGGTTTAACCTCTGAGTCACCAGGGAAGTCCCAACTATACTTTGATTTAAAAGCATTAAATTAAATTAAAAAAATATATACAACCTATTTTTAGTATTCTAGCCCAATTAATATATATTTATTGGAATAATTTTAAGAGTACAAGTTCAGCCCCTTGTTGGCTGTGTGACCTCAACTAAGTTACTTAACAGTGCTGTGCCTGAATTTCCCCATCTTTAAAGTGGAGATGATAACCCAGGGTTGCTGTGATGACTGTCTGAGTTCATAGGATAAATTCAAGGGGATTCTGCACATATTAAGTACTCAATAAATGTTAGCTCAAAATGTAAAATATACTCACGAATAGGAAGGAAAACAGATGAAATATAAAGTATGTGTAAATCAAGTTCCTATGTTTGTCCTTCTGCACTGTCCTTCTGTAGATCAGCCTGACCACCCATGGGGTATGTTAACCCCGATCCAGAGGTTACAGACAGAAGGTTGATAAGACCTGTGGGTTGTTGAGATGGAGGATGTGGGGTGGGAGAAGGGGCAGGGCACAGAGGCCAGAGAAGGGGTAGCATTCCAGCTGAGGAGAGAGAGAGATGGGCTTGAAGTAGGGTACCCCTGTGGGGCATGAGACGGGCTCATTGAGAACAATGGTGGTGGCCCCTGTCTGGTAAGCTTCAGACAAGAACTTGGCAGGGAGGGGTAGAAAGAAGACAGGGGGACGACTCCTGGTGTGGGAGGCAGATGGTGCCTGGAACCAGCTTTGAAGTTGAGAAGACAAGCAAGAAATGTGAGGAAATGGTCAGAGCAGGAAGCTTTCTGCATGAGCGGGGTGCTCATGTGCCATCACCTCCCCTACTTTGGAAGAGACCAGCAGCTCGAGGCGTTGCGTGCTTGCATTAGCATTTCGGACCACGCCTATGATCAGCCACAGTGTTAACCATTCTTTTTAGGCTCACTCTTCTTCAAAGATAGAGTGTTTGTTACTTTACAGAAAGTAGTTACTTTATTTAGTCTTCCCAGTAAACCTGTAGGAGTTGTTAGCCTCTCCATTTTACAGATGAAGAAACTGAGGCTTATGGGGGTTAACTGGCTTGAACTGCGAAGCCAACTGCGACAAGCTCAGTGTAAGCACCTTGCTACATAATCCCAAGGAGTATGTGCTCTTTTTCTTTTGTGTCCTTTGTCTCCTGCTAAACCTGAGAAAGCTGTGCATCCTCTTTATATTCTGGCTACCCCAGTTCTCAATGTCCTTTCCAGAAAGAGCTTTTCCCCAAACTCTGGGGGTACCCATATGAAGAGCAGGTCATCCTAGCATCTACTTGTGAAATAGGAGGGAAGGGGGCAGGGACATGACCTTTAAAAGAATGATAGCCATTGAGGATATGACAAAAACTGATGAGAATCGATTAGGTACAAGATGGCAGAAGAATCGACGTCCAGGGGGCATTGAGCCTCAGCATCTGCTCACCGTGACACATCAGCTAAATGGCACACCTACAGATGCCATGACATTTCCTCAGTTCAGATCAGTCGCTCGGTCGTGTCCGACTCTTTGCGACCCCATGGACTGCAGTACACCAGGCTTCCCTATCCATCACCAACCCCTGGAGCTTGCTCAAATTCATGTCCATTGAATTGGTGATGTCATCCAACCATTTCATCCTCTGTCATCCCCTTTTCCTCCTGCCTTCAATCTTAGCTTGACCATAAAAGGTCAAAAGGGCAGTGGTCCAATTCCTGGAAATCTCCATCCCTTCCCTAAATAGTCAGAATAATCCTCCCTCTTATTAGCCTATGACATTACCCAGCCCATACAAAGTTGTTGTTTAATCGCCAACTCACATATAACTCTTGTGACCCCATGGGCTGTAGCCTGCCAAACTCCCTGGTGTGCCCATGGGATATTCTAGGCAAGAATACTGGAATAGGTGGCCATTTCCTCCTCCAGGGGATCTTCATGACCCAAGGATCAAACCCATGTCTCCTGCATTGGCAGGCAGATTCTTTACCACTGAGTCACCAAGGAAGCCCCTATTTCAGGCCGCTCTCACATTTTGAGACAGACTGCATTCTGTCTATGGAATGTCTACGGAACTTCCTAAGTAAATCCACTTCTTACCTATCACTTTGCCTCTCACTCAATTCTTTCTGCACTAAGACATAAAGAACATGAGCTTAGTTCAGTCCTGGGGCCCGGTGTGCAATTTTAATTAAAAGACAGTGGGTTTGATTCTCACTCCCCTCTGCTGCAGCAGGGACCCCAATAAAGCCTTGCCTGAAAAAAAAAAACAGTGGGTTCAATTCACAATCTGAGTTTCCATCCCTGGGTTCAAATCCCATCTGAGGTGTGTGGTTTCACTTGCTTGAAAATTCTTCCCAGTGCATCTCTTCCCCACTCAGGAATCAGATAGGGTGGGGAGAAACCTCATGGTGCTCCAGAGACCTAGCAAACACCCCCTAAAAAGGCATGATCTGTGCAAGCAAAGGTGGAACAAGTCAGGGCGGGACTGGGAGAACCCAATCCTTTAAGAAGATTCAAGCCTCAGAAGGATCAGCCCCCTAGAAAGTCACCCTTGCCCGGTTCCGTCCCCTGCCCCTCCTTACCCCCACCCCACTCCCCACTCCCCACCCCACACCCCTGCCCCAGGAAACTCAGGTCTTTGCAAAAGAGGCAAATCATTTGTTTCTAGGTACCTGCACTGGGCTTCTCAGGCAGCACAGTGGTAAAGAATCTACCTGCCAATGCAAGAGACACAGGAGACGTGGGTTCGATTCCTGGGTTGGGATGATCCTCTGGAGGAGGAAGTGGCAACCCACTCCAGTATTCTTGCGGGGAAAATCTCATGGACAGGAGCCTGGTGGGCTACATTTCATGGGGTCACAAAGAATCAGACATGACTGAACACATACACTCACACGCATCTGTACTGGAAAAGCCCTTTGTTCATCCTGCCCTTCACTCTGTCTCCATTCATTGTAAAATCTTAGTTAGAGAAAGAAGTAGACAAAGCCTACGCTGAAAATAGATAAGTCACAGATACATAGGGTACATAACTTTAAAATATGCCTGGCAATTTAAAACTCCTTATGCACACCTAAATTAGGTGAACCAAAGGTGAATGAGAGGCATCTCTGGGAGCTGCTTTAAAGAGGAGGTCAAAATGATTTATAAAGTGAGTGCCTCACCTTTCTATAACCTTAACAGTTTGCAGAGCAATTTCCCACCCAGTCTTGGTAAATGAATATTTAACATGTGAAAAGCCTGTGTAAATGGTGCCTCTAAAAATGCTTAAGTTCTTCCTTATGGGAAGGCTTCTGTTTGAGTTTCTTTGTAAAAGAAGTTTTGTTGAATGAATGAATGAATGAATGACAAACTGACTTGTTCACCCCCCCCCCACACATCCCGCCGCTCCCCCCCCCCACCCCCCACCTTCAGTATCAAAGGTAGTTTACACCAAGTCCTTGACTGAGTCAACTTGAACTCCTGGAATCACTCATAAAAAGGAACATTTGCCAGGATCAGATAAGAATTAGTCCTGTTGAAACTGTTTCACTGAAACACGGGATGTGCTGTGAGGGCTGTGCCTACTCATCAAGTTATATTCTGGATCCTGACGATGGCTCTAAGGAGCACTGCCCTTCATGAGGCTTTGCAGAATTCAACTGTGTGGAATGTAAAGCTCTTTCACATCCTTGTCTCACACGGGACAGATTAATCTCCCGGCAGCTGTTTTGGTAAAGATGGCGTTAGGCTCAGAGATGACACTGAGGTTCTCAAAGGCTCACCAGCCTTTGTCCACAGACAAGCAGATGGGCAGTCCCTACACCTTGGCTGGAGCAGCTTCTCTTTAAAAGGGGATATTGTTCTTTCTGTTCTCTAAAGAGGCAGCTCAGGCTCCTTGAGGTTACAGAGAAATCAGCTTCCCAATTTAGGGGAAACTGGAGCAGAGAAGATCTCACCAAGTTGCTAATACTTGGATTTTTTCATAGAGTTCTCCTCCCTTCCCCAACCCCCCCAACACCCATCCCCGGGCACGTGGCATTCTAGCAAGTTCAAAATGTCTTAAATTCAGACTAATCATTCATTTGAAACAGAACAACAACAAAAAGTAATAAAGCAACTAAATCTGAGTGTTGCAAACTCTTTTAGCAAATAATTGTGAAATAGCAGTTGACTTGGCCAGTTCCTGTTTTCATTTTCCATAAATCTATTCTGGTATCATTTTATTCCCTTGAAGTAGATGCAGCAAGTTCTCCGTGATACCAAATAAAACAGCAAGAGGATCATCAACACCTCCCCCCCACTATATATTAAACAACAGCAGAAAGAACAGCAATGGCCACAAACCTCTGTTTCTATGTTCAACTTAGAAATATGCCCTTTTCAGGGACAATCAAACATGCTTTAGAGAAATTTCCAGAGTGACTTGAAATTGCCCCCAAACCAATATTAATGCATCTGTAGTGAGTGATTAAGCAGAAACTATACACTGGAGCAACTTGAGTGAAATGCCAAGGGTCTAGTGACTTAGTTTCTGAAGTACTTAGGGGATGGTGCATCATGGTGGGGCGGGCCCTCGTGGTTTCAAGCAGGACCCTCTCTTCGTCTGCCACCCAACAGCTGTGTGCCCTTGGGTCAGTGACTTTGCTTCTCTGAATCTGCAGAGGCTCATCTACGGGGGTAGGGGGGACAATGATTGTGATCTCCACAGGGTTGTTCAGAATTCCCAAGTGTGGGGAGGGTGCTCTGCACAGTAGGAGCTCAGAAAACGGCGCCCGTCATTGTTGCCAAGGGGGGAGAGAGAAAGGAAGCAGAAAAAAGAAATCAAAGCTGTGCTTAGGTGAGGCGTGAGGCAGAAGAGCTTTAAAAACATGAGGGAAATCCTATCAGAAGAAGATTGCTATGTAAGCAAAATGCCCCGTTATCTGAGTGAGGCTTTCGGGATAAAAATCTGACACCCAAATTCTTTCCGTGTGCTACTAATAGCACCACAGAGCAGAACAAATGGAAGGCATTTACCTTTCACCGGCTCTCCCCTGCACTGGCTTTTGATGGGGCAGTCAGTTCAGGCACCAGAGCCAACTGCAGGCAATCCGGCTGGCTGGCGGGAGCCAATTTGTAGCCTCTTCGTGGCCTGTTGCTTCTCTACTGTTGGCCCATCTCCCTAGCCCCTCACAGCCCTCTTTGGGTCCGTTTCTTAAATGGAAAACACCCGGTGATGGCCGTTTGGAGGAGAGAAATGGGTTTCTGATTTGGCACTGGTTTTGCAGTACTGAAATGAGAAGGGGTTCAAAATATCACTCTGGGGTCATCTACCCTATCTACCCTGAAGGTCTTCACTGACCTGGCAAGGAGCAGGCTGGGTGAGCACCTAGTGTCAAGAAGAGACAGTGTGGGCTGGAACCCTGCCTGCATCCCAGGACATTCCCTCGCAGTGCTCTGAGCAAACCCAGAAGACAAAGTCTCAGAGCTGGCCAGGATCACAAAATGAGAATCATGCATTTTGGGATCTTCCTCTCAAAGCCAGATCCCAGGGTTCTGCCCACTCATGGCGCCCTGAGGATCGAGCTCATCTCCCTCACACCCTTGCAGCTCCTTGTTCTGTGCTGTGGTCAGCAGGCTCCCGCTCACCTGCCCCGGGAAGTCTGTCCCATTCATTGTGACAGTCCCTGGCTGACACTGCATTTGGTGTGCGTTCCTAGGATGGATGACTTGAAATGAATTCTGTATTCTGGTTTACAGCATTTTTTAGTCCCAGGACTTTGGGTCCTCAATAACCTTTGAAAGTCCTCATTATGCTCTGTCTAGAGCACCATAAAAGTTTGTATCATAAAAGGTTCAGCTTTTGCGTTAGTCCCCCTATGAAGACATCATCTACATAGCAGACTGGGAGTTCTGAGAAATCTAGTCTAGCCCCTTAGAGTTACTGGTAAAGGTGTGAACACCTGGAAAGAGACAAGAACTTACTTACATACACTCAAGGAGGTCGCAGAATCGCCATTGATCCTAAACATCCTGTTTAATTTGACCAAGGCTCCCCACGCCTCAGGAGATAGTCTGATATAGTGATTAGGAATATAGATCCTAGGAATGAAGCTGCTGGGCTCAAACCTTGGCTTTGCCACTTATTAGCTGAGTGACCTTGGGCAAGGTCACTTGCCCAAGTCATTAAATCTTCCTGTGCCTCAGTTTCCTTCTCTGTAAAATGGGGATAACACTAGTCACTACCTCTCTAACTTCTTGGAGGGTTAAATAAGATAATATCTCTACACACTTCGAGTGGTGCCTGCCACATAGGAAACACTGCCTAAACATTTATTAAAATTATTATCAATAGATTCCATATGATCTGAATAACCTAAAAATCCCAGTTCAATAAACATTTTCAGGTTTTGCTCTGTGCCAGGAGCAGCATGTGGATGGGAGATTCCAAACGAACAAGTCATGCAGTTGGCCCCCAAGCTGCTTGCAAAATCCTTTTAATGGGAACATCATGAAGAAATGACCCTGCCTTGGGCTTAGAGAGGAGCAGACCCCTATAAAGGCCAAGGGCAGACATCCAAGCTGTAGCTGTCCACAGTACACAGATGGGAAGGTAAAGGCCTCTCCTGAGAAATAGTGATTGCTACCGCAATTGATTGTGTTCTCCAACGCTAGTGGCAACTATGCCTCCCATTCCATACGCTCTTCTAGAGCTTTGCCACTTCCCCATCAAGAGATGGAGTCTAGGGACTTCTCTGGCAGTCCCGTGGCTAAGACTCTGTGTTCCCAGTGCAGGGGGCCAGGGTTCGATTCCTGGTCAGGGAACTAGATCCCACATGCCGCAATGAAGAGTTCTCATGCTGCAACTAAAGATCCAGCCTGCTGCAATGAGGACTGAAGATGCTGTGTGACACAACTAGGACCAGATGCAGCCAAGATAAATTGAAAAAAAAACAAAAAGAGGTGGAGTCTAATCACTATCCTCTTGAATCTGGGCAGGGCTCCCAACTTGCTCAGAAGGAATGGAATGCTGCAGAAGTGATCTGAGTAATTTCTGAAGGCCAGGTCATCAAAAGTTGGGGCTGGGAAGGGAGGTAGGCCCCCACCTTTGCACCTGGACACTTTGCTTTTGGAGTCCTGAGCTGACATTTAAGAAACCCAAGGCTTCCATGCTGTGGGGAAGCTCAGGTCACAAGAGAACGTGTTCTCTGACCGGCACCCGCTGAGATCCTTGCCGACGGTCAGACTTGTGAGTGCAGACGCTTGCAGCTGATTCTGGTCTCTAGCTGCGAAGTCACCCCCAGCCTTTGAGTTTTCCCAACCAAATCTTCAGATATTGGGAAACAGGTTCAAGTCTGTTCCAAGTCCCCAACCCACAGAATCTGCATAAACAAAAATTTTAAGGCACCAAGTGTTGGAATACTTTGTTACACAGCAGCAGTAATGAGAACACTGCCCTCAGACCTTCTGCCAGCTCTCCTTCTTTTAAGACTCTCAGCAACAGACACTTCTTTCTCCAGAGATCTTAAGGGAAGAAAGTGTGTGCATGGCACAGTTAATAAGATTTGTTTCTTCATGAGCCTGGATTCCCAGGGATCAAAGATGTTACAGCTAGAAAAGTTTCCAGAGCTGTCATGTGTAGGTAAGAAAAACTATTCTCTTCTTCCTTCTAGTTTTTTTTTTTTTTTTGCTTATCTAAGAATTAAACCAACATAAAACAACAGGAGTAAAAAATTAATTTCATATGTATGGGAGTCTGGAAAAATATGAGACTCAAAGAAGTGACCAAAGCAGGCAGCTTTTAGACAAAGAAACAATACATTTGTGAAGAGTCGACAAGACCAAGGGGTTTGGGCTTGGGACACCGAATTAGTGATGTAACAAGGGTTGTTGATACAGCTTTCTCCGCCCTAAGTTCCCTGTCTCTGATGAGAAGGCTGTCTCTCTTCTTCCCTGGGCAGGGAAAGTACCTTTTACAGGGAAGGTTTATTCCCTGCTTTAAGGAGGATGAAGAAGGGTCAGAGTGTCCTTGCACCAGCTGTCTCTTAAGTAGATTTATTTCAAAATAATCAATATGCCAGCATGACGCACTCTGCTTTCCCTCACATGCTTGCCAACCCAAGGGAGTCATCACCAGCACCACCAGCCAAGAGGGCAGAACACGGCAGCGGAGGCTCCCTTACTTGCCCTCACAGCTCTTCTGCTGAACAGGTGTGGATCACAGTGGCTCCTGCAGATGAAAATGCCAAGTGAATACTGGAGCAACACTGAATTCACCCGGGGGGGATGGAATTCCCCATAAAGAAAGAGAGGAACTCTTCATTCAATTGGCAAGAGGTTTCCATATTTTCTAGCCCCTGTTATTTACTGTCTGTTGCTTGTCCAGAATCCTTATATTTAATGTCTATTAGTTTGTTCAGTCCTCATGATCAGGGTGGGAAGTCATTTGGCAACCTCGTTTTCGAGATGAAGAAACTGAGGCTCAAAGACTAACCCGAGAGCATGTGTATCTAATCGATGGTGATGCTCAGACTTAAACCTTCCAGGTCCAAATTCAGGTCTCCTGTTACTGTACTCTGGAAAGAATCCTTCTTCTGGAGCCAAAAATAAAACAACTTAAAAATTGTATTTGTTTGAAGGTTGTCAGGTAAGTGCTTGTTAAAGGTGTGATGTTTCACACTTTTTTCAGGCCATTCCAAGGTACTGGAATTCTGTAGGTCACTTGTATAAAGAAGTTAATTTTCTGCTCTGAGTGTTGATTTTGTGTGTATATGAGGTGAAATCAGTGTTAGTTAGAAGTATTTGCTGCTATCCATGGTCTGTATAGTCAAACCTGTTGTTTTCCCAGTAGTCATGTATGGATGTGAGAATTGGACCCTAAAGAAGGCTGAGAGCTGAAGCGCTGATGCTTTCTAACTGTGGAGCTGCAGAAGACTCTTTAAGAGTCCCTTGGACAGAAAGGAGATCAAGCCAGTTAATCCTAAAGGAAATCAGCCCTGAATATTCATTGGAAGGTCTGATGCTGAAGCTGAAGCTCCAATACTCTGGCCACCTGATGCAAAGAGCTTACTAACTGGAAAAGACCCTGATGCTGGGAAAGATTAAGGGCAAGAGGAGAAGGGGGTGACAGAGAATGAGATGGTTGGATGGCATCACTAACTCAATGGACATGAATTTGAACAAACTCTGGGAGATAGTGAAGCCTGGCGTGCTGCAGTCCATGGGGTTACAGAGTCAGACACAACTGAGCAAATGATCAACAGCAACACGGTGCAAATACTTCCGCCAGGATTGATCACAAGCCACCAAGTTGACATCATTGACCATGGAGTTGAGAACTGACGCGCACCTTCTGCTCTTGTGAGCCAGGACTAGCCAGCTCCAGCCGTGGATGGAACCAATGCAATGACGGGCTATTTCTAACTTTTCCCAAAGCAATCAAACAGCTTCCACTCAAAAATTTCAAGTTATCAAAGACAGAGAGCAATACTATGTTGCTGTTCCTCAAGTCAGCAGGATGGGTCTATTTCTGAAGACCTTTCTTTAAACGGGGGCTATCCTGGAGTGGTGAGCAACCCTCACCTCCAGATACCTCCTTGTATCTTTCACTGGTGGCCCAACCCCAATGATGCGGGCATTGAGTGGTGATGCCTTCCATGGCATGACCATCCTGCTCACAGTAGGGTCAGTCACGCAGGACTGGTGTTCATGGGGGTCCCCTTGGCTTCCACCTTCCTGAGACTGTGGATTAAAAAAAATGACAGGAAGAAGGGGTGCCCAGTGTCCACCATGACTCTCTCAAAGGTGTGGGAATGCCCACTCCTTCTCTCTCTCTTCACCCTCGATGTCTGGTAGCTTGTTCTTCTATTCCTATGGGTTTTCAGATGGTGTGAGATGAGTGGGGCCACCAGAGGGAGATCTAGATGGAGGTAGAGATCTGAGAGGTCTCCTGATGGACAGGAGGCAGCTGAGAGCAGTTAAGCTCCCCAGGGTAAGGATGGATGTCTGGGGGGATTTGTCCACATTCTCCAGGAGTCAGCGGCTGACTGGCACAGAGCAGGCAGAGGCAGTTAGCCTGAATGTAGAAGTCTTTAATCTGCCTCCTGCCCTCTCTCTCCCAATCTCCACTCACTTCCAAGACAAACTGAATTCTCTGCAACCCCTTCAAACACCCAGACTTCTCGAACTTCGTATTTATTCTCTTTCAACACACCTACCATCCCTCTCTCCGTTTTACCCATGTACCCTCTGCTGGCCATGGGAGACCCATTTTAGGCTTCACCTCCCAAAGAATCCTTATCTAGTCCTGGCTTCTCACCTCAAAACACACACACATACACACATGCACACACGCCTTTCAGCCTCTCAACCCCCGTTTCCTCATCTGTAGAATGAGGGCGTGGATAAGCACGGAGTTGCCTTGGCCAGTGAAGGCCTTTCGGCCTCTCAACCCCTGTTTCCTCATCTGTAGAACGAGGGGGCGGATAAGCACTTAGGCGATTCTAGTGTTCTGGAGAAATCCATGCCCCGAGCCTGCACCCACACTGGGGCCGGGCGATCACACAGCCTCCCCATTCTGTTCCAAGAAGAAGTGCCTCAGCTCAGAACAATTTATTTGCAGCCACTTACAACGCAGGCTTGCCTACAGTGGCTGCAATTCCATGCTGACATTTTCAATAGAGCCGGCTTAATGGAGAAAAATGACTCTATTCCCTAAACAAGACAGACTTCGGTAGGAGTCGTGGTGGGTGGTGAGGGAACTCCGATTTATATGTCACGTTTCTCTAATTCTGAGGAATTTAAGCATCCTTTCGGCCTTGCTTTCCATTTCCTACCCATCCCATTAATAAATATTTTTGAAAGGACTAGAATCTTTTGAGAAAAACAAATCAAAATGACAATTTTGCAGTCCTTTCACCTAGAAACATGGTGTGACCCATTTGGGCATCTCATAAAATTCCATCCAGTTAAAATCGTGGTTATTAGGCAATTAATACTTAGTTTTGGTTCTGCTTACTCTCTGGAAATGCTATTTTCCAAAAGCATAAATGTGACAGGAAATTTCTTCACTCCGTTTATCCCTAAAGTAGTTCAAATATTATTTCATAATTGCAAATGGGCTTTTTCCTTCTTGTGCAGGCAGGCTATGGCTGGTCTTCTTATCTGAAGTGTGGGTGTGATCACATGTTTATTTCCAGGGTGACAGAGAAGAGAAAGCAAGTTCATGGATGGGAAGAACTCTTTCTAAACTTCCAAACATGCATGTGGGGAGGCACCATGGCCAAGGCCATCCTGGATAGGCTTCTAGCTCTAGGAGGTCAAGTGCCTCTGACATTTGATGGGAGAATGAAGTGACACTCAGACAGGAGTGTGGGATGGGATGAGGTCCCCTCTCAGGACAGTTGAAGGATCTGAAATGGAAATGCTTACACAAGACCAAGGTTTCTCCATGTTCTCTGTTTCTCCTTTGCTTTCACAATGTTTTTTCATGAGTGCCCCTTTACCGTCTGCTAAAAGAGTGATATTTCTGTGAATCCGGTTCCTCAACCTCAAGATTCGAAGAATTTGCAAACAGTCATCTCACGTGGCCCTGCCTCCAAGTTTCCTCGTGAACTCTCCCGTCCCACGCCTACAAGTATGTGTAGAAGAGCAGATCTGTGTGGTGCACTGGAAAATACTGAGGCCATTGGAGTTGTATTTTTTCTTACCTTTGAATGTAAATGTGCCCTGAGAAAAACACTCAGGGACTCCTCATATGTAAGGGCTGGCTTTGTAAGAGATGTAAGCTGTGGGGAGCCAGGCAGAGTACGTTCAGTAGAGGCTTCTAGATAAATCTCTTTTTATTCTCAGTCTGATCAAGTCCTGGCTAATTGACCTACTGAGAAGAAACAATTTCACCCACAATGATACCTCCTCCCAATCCCACTGGGGCCTGGGCTACCCCAGCTCCACTGCTTCTGCTGCCAAATGAAATACAGTCCTTTATGTTTTTCTCATTTGTACTAGAAATTCACACCAGAGAAGACACTCTGACCATGAAACTCTCCCTGTGGAAAAAAACATGCCTACTGGGGTACTGTAGAAAAGGGCAGATTTAATTACTCAGAGCATCCAAGAGACAGATGACTTAAAATATCCATCTTTTTAAATGTATTTCAACAAATATTTTAATCTGACTAGCATCAAGAATTCACTGCTATGAGATCATGTATTTATAGATCAGTTACTTTCTACTGGCATTAGGAAGGGAGAATATAGAGTGGATTAAAGCCTCAACTCCCTTGTAGAAATATAAATCCGATATCTGAAGAGGGTTTTACAAATTGTTCTGCACATGCCCATTGTTTTCACGTTCTCCCAACTTTTTGTGCTTTTGTGGAAACCAAAGCACAAAGAGAAGACTTGACCAGCCTGAGGATGCACACCCTAGGATTTACCACCCTAGGCCAAGGCAACGCTCCTGGGTGCTCGCTTCTCAGGAGTTCCCTAAGGTGGTGTTCCTAGGAAGCAAGGGCCTAGACTCTAGAATGCTTAGGGATGACAGATGGTGACTGGGAATGAAGAAGGATAAAGTCCAAGAGGTCTCAGCCTGGGATGGGATGGGAAGCACATGGCCAGAGAGCAGGGAGGGGAGGTACAGGCGTAGCATCACTAGACATGGCTCTGGGCAAAGCCCCCTTGGCAGACCAGTCAGAGGGTGGCCTTCTTCCGGGCCCCAGTCTTGTGTTATGTATGTACCAGATGTTCTTAGTGCATGCAAATGTCTTCCCAGAAGCCAGGAAGTTTGGACAAACTCACTTGAGGCACCAGAGGGTCAAGGGGTTTTAGCAGCTGAGTTTCCAGTCAGGGAATGTGATCCTGGCTGTCCAGGAAGACCCAAGATCCATCGTAACTTTAGCTTTTGTTTCCCTGGCCAGCCTTCATGGACACTGTGGTCATAGTCTGTTCAACACTTTAGAACCCATTTTTAAGAGCCACTGTAGACCTGCCAGAATCTATCCCTAAATTCTCAGGAGTAATAGTGAAAAATGGTAAATGAATGGACTGACAAGTTGATAAAAATAGGGCTAATGAAAAGTCCACCCAATTTCCTACTAATTTTCCTTTCATTGACAAAAAAGCAAACACCTGGATGAACTCTTCCTGGCACGCTGCCTTCCAGTATCCGACGCACTCATTTAAATGTTACAGTATCTGATGTGTGTGCTTGCTGAGTGGCTTCAGTAGTGGCCGATTCTTTGAGACCCCATGACCTGAGGCCCACCAGGCTCCTCTGTCCATGGGATTCTCCAGGCAAGAACTGGAGTGGGTTGCCATTGCCTTCTCCAGAGTATCTTCCCCACCCAAAGATTGAAACTGCTTCTCTTACGTCTCCTGCATCGGAGGCGGGCTCTTTACCTCTAGTGCCACCTCGGAAGCCTCCACAGCATCTGATGCACTTACATAAAGGTTAGTGCAGGCTGTGCCATCTTGGTGTTAGCAGCTGTTATTCTCTCTACTTGAGTGATGGAAAAACTGAGACTCAGTGAAGTTGGTGTTTGACCCAAGCACAGTGGTGGTGATTTTGAATCCGAAGCCTGTGCTTGATTCTGCATACTAGTGGTCATTTCCTGGTGCTTGATGGAACCCAAGAGAATCCACATGTCCTTTGGGGATGTTTTGGCAAAGAAAGGGAGGTGCATAAAGGCCATTACCCTACCATTACCCTAACCCTGATTCAAGCATGGCAGTTCTAAAGTTTTAATTTATATATTTTGGCCACTTTTCACAGCATGTGGGATCTTAGTTCCTGACCAGGGATGGAACCCATATCCTCTATACTGGAAGCACAGAGTCTTAACCACTGGACCAACAGGGAAGTCCCATGCATAGTAGTTTTAGTGTCACTTTATTTTATATGCTGGATTTCATGTACAATTTCACTTGAATCAAAGGTTGTGGGCATATGAATGTGCTGAAATTCATAATTCTCCAGTTTTTACTGTAACATTTCCAAGTGAATAAGCCTGAGAGCCTTAGATAAATCATTCTTATATTCACTTGATCCTGGAGTGGTTGGAACTTTGGGTGATCTTTGTAGACATCCTTTGGTGACTCGAGCCTCTGTCATTTGTGGTAAATCAACCTGGGTCACTGAGCCTGGATTTGTGCTGTGGTTGTAACACTGAATCTACGTGTGACCTTGAGCAAGTCACTTCCTTTCTCCGACCTCAGTTTTCTTATCTGTAAAATGAGGACGTTGGACTTGATCAGCTTCCAGGCCTGATGTTGAGGGAAAAGATATTGTAGGAGGCACAGAGAACTCTGCAGTCTTCCAAAATAAGGTACCCATGCTTACTGGCTGGTGGCTTGGCAGTAATAGTCCAGATTTAGTAAATAAAAATACAGGCTACTCAGTTCAATTTGAATTTCACATATATAACAAGTATTATTATTTATTTTTGTATAAGTATATTCCAAGCAATATTTGGGATATCGTTACACTCAAAAAAGTATTTGTTGTATATTTGCTTTTTGTTGTATATTTGTTGTATTTGCTTTTTGGTCAGTGATTGCATGGGGCTGGAAAAGTATTTATCTGAATGCCTGGTATTTTACTTGGCAACCCTCCCTCAGAGGTACATTGTCCTCTCTATTCCTTTAGCAAAAAACTGAACCAAATGAACAACAACAGAAAAAAACCTGGTTAACATTTTGGTATTGTTAACTTGATGAAATCTTCCTTTTTTGATGTTTCAACTTGTGACATCATAGCACCCAAAATATTCAATGCAAAAGGTAAAACAATACTAGTTCCAGCTTTTCTGTTAATTTAACATTTATTTGTGTTTAAAGAACACAATTCTGTCCTTGTATATCACATTCTGTGTTTGCCTTAGGGAGATTTTTTTTTTTCTCCGCAAATCTGGTGATTGAACAAATAGCTCTTGTCTGAAATAAGCCTCTCTTCTTCCCGCCTTAAACACGGCCAAAACCCACAGCGCCATCACAAGGAATTCTGTTGGCTGTCTGACTCTCCTTCAAACCTTATTATTTGTGTTTTAATACATACACACACACAATCCAAACTTGCACTTTTTGCTTTTTGGTCAGTGATTGCATGTGGCTGGCGGTTTGGCGATTGTGAAATAGTCTTGAAATATCAGTGAAGAAAGTGTTCCTCTGCATTTGTGGCCCAACTCCCTGCGGGAACTTCAGGTTTCTCTCTGCCTCCTGGGCTAGGAAGAAGCACCAACTTGGGGTGGCCCCGGGCCAGGGAAGCAAAGAGCCTGGCAAGACCGAGCTCTCTGCATTCATTCGTACATGTGCTCCTGACAATTTTTCAGATGTCCTTCGCAAACACTGTTTGGTCCTGTTGGGAAACCACTTGCATCCTGGGTAGAGCTGGTGGGTGACACACCTGGGCACAGCCAAGCGTACAGATGGGGAGGGAGGGAGGGACTAGCTGAGTACCCAGTGAGAAGATGGCCCTCCACCCCGACCCTCTACATTTTGGACATCTTTGAACAGATTTGAGAAAGGAGGTGGTGTGTGGAAGGAGACACTGTGCCTGTGAATCCAGACTTGCATTTTCCTCCTGTGTCTGCCAGGGACTCACTGCCAGAGCTTGAGTCTCAGGGTCCATCTGGTCATAGAAGTGAACTGAATGTGTTAGTTGCTCAGTCGTGTCTGACTCTTTGCAACCCCAAGGACTATAGCCCATCAAGCCCCTCTGTATGGAATTCTCCAGGCAAAAATACTGGAGTAGGTTGCCATGCCCCTTCTCCAGGGGATCTTTCTGGCCTAGGGAGTGAACTCAGGTCTCCTGCATTGCAGGCAGATTCTTTCCTATCTGAGCCACCTGGGAAGCCCTCTGGTCACGGGGGGTTGGTTGAATTGAGCTCTAAAAGATGTTCCAGTCTTGTCCTCATTCATTCAGCGTGCAACAGTTTGTTCCTCTAAACATAGGTCTGGAAATAGAAAAGTCTGCAGCTTGGGGAGAACAGCAAGAGACATTAGAATATAACTTTTTTCCATTTGTATTTATCCAGAGACACTCTGGGCTTCCCTGGTGGTTCAAATGGTAAAGAATCTGCCAGCAATGCTGGAGACTGAGGTTCGATCCCTGGGTCAGTAAGATCCCCTGGAGAAGGGAATGGCTACCCACTCCAGTATTCTTGCCTGGAGAATTCCTTGGACAGAGGAACCTGATAGGCTACAGTCCATGGGGTCGCAAAGCGTCGGACACAACTGAGCAACTGACACTAACTAGAGAGACGCTAAGAAATCAAGGTAAACGTCAGAACACAGAGGCATAATCAACTTCATTTTATTCTATGCATGCAGTGAGTACCTAGATGTGCCGTACACACCGGTCTCTCCTCGGTGGGCAGAGAAGAAGCAGGCAGGGTCCCTGCCCTGGGGAGCTCACAGTCCAAGGGGCCCAAGAGACAAGGAACCTGGCAGTCCCCACAAGCTGTGGCTTTTGCAGTGGTGAAGGGAAGGGAGAACCCTGCGGGAGAACCGAGGAAGAAGTGCTTCACTTACCTCTGCTTATTTCTCTTGTGGAAGTGATCTGTAGGGGGTGGCTTGGACCATTGGGGCAGCAAATAGAGGAAGTATATGCAATCAAAAATAGAGGAGCCAGGAGGAAATAAAAGTTCTAATCTAACAGAAGCACAGGGTGGCCCGACAAGGACCAGGGATGATGCGCAACTTTCCCCAGTGCTTTTGAAGTTGGAATATTTCTCCCATTAGAACTGGACTCAGGGGACCGGAACCTGGCTCCCAGCTCAAGAAGTGATGCTTGCTAGCTGCCAAAGGCAAAGTACTTGGGGTGCCTGTATCCCTGGGGAAGGGACTCGGGGCTTCCCATGGGAGGATGGGGAGGCTGCTCTCAGAGGTTTTGTGTTCCTCTTCGGGCCACCTGGTGTGGCCACTGATGCAGATGGGGACAGGCTGGGCCCACGAAGACCTTCTGTTCTCGGACTCTCAGCTGAGGTGTGAGAATTCCCATCCCAAGGGTACCTCTTGTATGCAGGCTGCAGCAGTGAATGCAGGCTGCAGCAGTCCACGCAGAGAGGGCAGGCTGCTCTGGGAATAAAGAGCTATGCTGCTGTCCTAACAGAGCTTCCAAATGCCCACTGTCATGGAACGAGCATGGGCTTTGTCAGTTCAGTTCAGTTCAGTAGCTGTCATGTCTGACTCTTTGTGACCCCATGGACTGCAGCATGCCAGTCCTCCCTGTCCATCACCAACTCCTGGAGTTTACTCAAACTCATGTCCATTGAGTCAGTGATGCCATCCAACCATCTCATCCTCTGTCATCCCCCTCTCCTCCCGCCTTCGATCTTTGCCAGCATCAGAGTCTTTTCCAAAGAGTCAGTTCTTTGCATCAGGTGGCCAAAGTATTGGAGTTTAAGCTTCAGCATCAGTCCTTCCAATGAATATTCAGGGTTGATTCCCTTTAGGATGGAATGGTTGGCTCTCCTTGCTGTCCAAGGGTCTCACAAGAGTCTTCTCCAACTCCACAGTTGGAGCATCAATTATTTGGCACTCAGCTTTCTTTATAGTTCAACTCTCACATCCATACATGACTACTGGAAAAACCATAGTTTTGACTAGATGGACTTTTGTTGACAAAATAATGTCTCTGCTTTTTAATATACTGTCTAGGTTGGTCATAGCTTTTCTTCCAAGGAGCAAGTGTCTTTTAATTTCATGGCTGCAGTCCCCATCTGCAGTGATTTTGGAGCCCAAAAAAATAAAGTCTGTCACTGTTTCCACTGTTTCCCCATCTATTTGCCATGATGTAATGGGACCAGATGCCACGATCTTAGTTTTCTGAATGTTGAGTTTTAAGCCAATTTTTTCACTCTCCTCTTTCTTTCACTTTCATCAAGAGGCTCTTTAGTTGTTCTTTGCTTCCTGCCATAAGGGTGGTGTCATCTGCATATCTGAGGTTATTGATATTTCTCCCGGCAATCTTGATTCCAGCTTATGCTTCATCCAGTCCAGCATTTCTCATGATGTACTGTGCATTTAAGTTAAATAATCAAGGTGACAATATACAGCCTTGACTGTATGGGGTCTGTAACTGTCCCTTATTTCAACCCCAGAGAGCTCTTCAGTCAAACCTCCATCTCTTTATCCACAAGCTGATCTCCGTGATCCATCCACCATCCACTGGTTCCTTACCTGCAACATGTGGTCCCTGGCACATTGTCAGCTGTCAACAGATATTCAAGGGTATGTCAATTACACCTCAACTGAAAAAAAAAAACAACAGAGTGAAGATGAAGTCCTGCTGAATTAGGGTGTGGCTCAGATGTAAAGCATCTGGCCTACAATGAGGGAGACCTGGGTTCAATCCCGGGGTCAGGAAGATCCTCTGGAGAAGGAAATCGCAACCCACTCCAGTACTCTTGCCTGGAGAATCCCATGGAGGGAGGAGTGTGGTAGGCTACAGTCCATGGGGTCGCCAAGAGTCAGACATGACTGAGCAACTTCACTCACTAACCCAAGGACTGGTATCTTTAACCCAAGGAGAAAGAAGTGAAGTCTCTCAGTCATGTCCGACTCTTTTCAACCCCATGGACTGCAGCCTACCAGGTTCCTACCTCCATGGGATTCTCCAGGCAAGAGTACTGGAGTGGGTTGCCATTTACTTCTCCAGGGGATCTTCCAAACTCAGGGATTGAACCCAGGTCTACCACATTCCAGGCAGACACTTTAACTTCTGAGCCACCAGGACAGAGAAACAGAGACACACAGAAATGGCAGAAATGAACACCCTTTGAAGGCAGAGGCTGAAGGGATGCAGCTGCAAGGCTACAGAACATCAAGGACTGCCTGCAGCCTCCAGGAGCTAGGACAGGGTGGTAAGAATTCTACAGATTCATCCTGGGAAGAGTAAATGAATGAATGAATAAAAACATGTTCAGTGGCTGACTAAATATTGAATGGGCTTGATGGCTGAGTGGAGAAAGTGTAGAGAATGACCACAGGCCAGTGTAACGGAGGGCTCTTTGAGCTGGAACCTTAGAATCTCAGAGTGTCAGCTGCTCCCTTCTCCAGGTGAGTCCTTGGGCAAAGCGATGGGTGTGCTAAAGAAGAAGGTCAGTGTAGGAAACGTCAAGCTAGCACTGAGGTTTATGTGAAATATGAGGCAAGAGGGGTTGGTTGAGGACAAACCATGAGGGCATGCAACAGTGTTTGGACTTGATCTTATCAGGAAAGGGAAACTGCACAGATTATAGTGTAGGAACTTTATTTCCATCAGAGCTCAAGAATCTCCTTCTGGAAGCCTTTTAAAGTTTATCTCGAACATTGTGAATTGCCCCTAGTTGTTATTTAAGTCATCCCTAAACGATTCTATGTTTTCGCTGAACACTCTTTGGCTTTCTGAATCTGGGTGTGTCCCCCAGATTTGCTTTGCTTCTGCCTCTGCACATGCTAGGCCACGTTGTGATGACTCTTTGCTGCCTTTTGTTCCACACCGAGGCCTCTAAAGTCCCCCAAGCTAAGGGTGACAGAAGCCAGTCCCAAGAGCCGTATACCTTGGGTGAATTCCACGCACACTTTAAGACTTGCTGAGCCCAAGTGACAAGACTAATAGAGCACCATGGAACACAACATGGAACCCAACAGTCCTCAGCCCCCAAGTCAGAGAGCTCATCTGAAAATCCTCCTTGAGTTCAGTACTTGTTTAACCCACATCTCCCATTCAAGGCAATTCCGGCAAGAAATGTCTGTGGTTGGGTGTAAAATGCTGACCCACTCCCCAAAACGGCTACTGTGAAATTTAATTTAAAAAAGTTTTTTTGACTGCTCTGTGAGGCAGGCAGAATCTTTGTTCCCCCACCAGGGATCAAGCCTGTGCCCCCTGCATTGGAAGCACAGGGTCAGAGAATTCCTGAATTTAACTTTTATTATCCTACTTCCTGCTTATATCAGATTGATGGGGAAATGGAGAGAATTGCAGGAAGAAGATTCAAAATCATCTGGGGATTTTGGAGATGAGGCAGGTCAGATTCGAAAGCTCATGGGCTTAGACACTGTTGAATTGTGTTCCCAAAAATGACGTGTGGAAAGTTCTCACTCCCAGTACCTTATGGAATGTGATTTTATTTGGGCATCAGACATTGTGGGTACAATTAGTCAAGTCAAGGCAAAGTCATACTGCATTAGGGTGGACCCTTAACCCAATGTGACTGGTGTCCTTGTAAGGTACTATGAAGTCAAACAGCCAATGCCATGTGATGTCAGAGGCAGAGAATGGAGTGATGCAGCTGCAAGCCAAGGATCACCAAGGATTGTGGGGCCCCATCAGGTGCCAGGAAGAGACAAAGAAGGATCTACCCAGAGAGTCCAGAGGATCCTGGCCCTGCTGACACCTTGGCCTTAGACTTCTAGCCTCCAGAACTGCCAGAGAAGAAGCTTCTATTGCCAAAGCCTCCCAGTCTGTGGCCCTCTGTTATAGCAGCCGGGTAACTAACATAGACTCGTGCTGCCGCAAGGGACTGGGAGTCTTTCTAGACTATCTTCCTGTCCCAGGAGCTATATATACTCTTACCTGTAGTAAATACAGGTGGCCTACATCTCCTGGTGGGCTTCTCTGGTGGCTCAGACAGTAAAGAATCTGCCTGTAGCACAGGGTTCGATCCCTGGGTTGGGAAGATCCCCTGGAAGAGGATATGGTAATCCATTCCGGTATTCTTGCTTGGGAAATCCCATGGACAGAGGAGCCTGGTGGGCTACAGTCCATAGGGTTGCAAAAGAGTGAGACACAAGTTAGTGACTAAGCAGCAGTAATATCTCCTGTCAGCAAGGTGCCGAATCGTTCTTCTGAAACATCTGTAGCACGTTGCTAGGTGTCCCTTGGGTCCTCAGTAATGCCTTGTTTTAAAACCAGATTTCAAATTACGGTTAAAGCTTCACAGAACAACATTGAGGGGAATTCAAAATATGGAAAATATTCATCACATCCCTCCTTCATAAAACTTCCCTTTTTCCACGGCCCCTGCCAGCACTCTTGCATGCACATACACGTGTGTGTATTTGAGGCCTCTGTCCACACTCACACTTATGACTGCCCTCCCCCCACGAATATTGTTGTTACATCGTCTTATGTTGTCGGTCTAATATTCCATCCGGTCGTTATACCACAACCATTTCACCATTTCACTTTTTTAGGTCATTAATCACAATTATGTTTTTTTCTTTTTCACTCATCTAGATAATGTTACAAAGAACATCTTTGTGTTTAGAATTTATTTTCCAGCTTCATTGAGAAATAATTGACACATATCATGATATAAATTTAAGGTGTTCAGCATAGTGTTTTGATATACGTGTACTGTGAAATGATGGCCACAATAGGTTTGGCTAATATCTAGCTTCTATCTAGATATAATGAAAAGAAATATGTTACAAATTTTGATTTTGGGGAGATTATTTCCTTTGGATAAATTTCTATGATAGATTTATTGACTTCAGGAGTACAAATCGTGTTAGAGATTTTGTTGCATATTATTGTACTGTTTTCTAAAAGGAAACCAAAATACAGTGCCAGCAGAAAATATGTATCAAATTGTGCTTTACTACATTTTTTTTCTGGGGTTGGAAATAAATTTTTTTTCTCCATATTGCCCTTGTGTTAATTGATATTTATCCGTTATCCTATTGGGTCCTGATTGTGTTAGCTATTTATATGCATCAGAGGTATTAAATGAAGCCATCTGTGCTATATTTTTAGAAATAAATAGCTTTCCTTTTATTCTAATGGCATTTGTTTTTATTGAAGAGACATTTTTTTGAGGAGAAGTTGTGGTTATAGAGTTGAATTTTTTCTTCCTTTGAAAGTTGTACTTTTATTTGCTATTTATGAAATAAACACTCCTCTAAACTTACGATTAAATATTCTGTTTTAGGTGTTTCCCTGGTGGTCCAGTGATTAAAATTCGCCTGCTAATGCAGAGGACATGGGTTTTATCCCTGGTCTGGGAAGATTTCCACATGCTGTGAGGCAACTAAGCCCATGGACCACAACTGGTAAAGCCCATATGCCCTGGAGCCTGAACTCTGCAACAAGAGAAGCTGTCATGAGAAGCCCAAAATCTGCAGTGAAAGAGTGGCCGATGCCCATCGTAACTAGAGAAAGTCTGTGCCCAGCGATGGAGTCCCAGCACAGCCACAAATAAATGAACAAATATTTTTTAAAATTATTTAAAAAAAAGTCTATTTTACTTCTATTA
This sequence comes from Muntiacus reevesi, assembly GCF_963930625.1. Lineage (NCBI taxonomy): Eukaryota > Metazoa > Chordata > Mammalia > Artiodactyla > Cervidae > Muntiacus > Muntiacus reevesi. The sequence goes on from NC_089258.1 coordinate 28,603,360, forward strand.
TTTCTATGGCTTAATTCAATAGTTCACTTTTTAATCCATTTGGAGTTTATTTTTTCACATCATATAAAGTGTAATCTAAATTATCTCCAAACTGTAATCCAGCTACATAAAATAACTGATTAAATAAGAATTAGTTGTCCCCATTGATGCTTACTTGATTATATACTAAATAATCCTATGTACTTTTCTCTGTCATAAAAATACACGTTCTTTACTTTTTGAATATTGTACATTTTAAATTTTTATGTATTTATTTTTTGGTCCTGACTAGGACCAACCCATGCCCTCTGCAGTGGAATCACAGAGTCCTAACAATTGGACCATCAGAGAATCCCTGTGGATTTTTATTATTGCTGCTTTGTGACTTGGTTTAATTCCTAGTATATCTCCTTCATCTATTACTGATTATTTTTCCAGTATTTTCTTTTGTATATGTGTTCTCATTCATTTATATTTCCTATGATCTTTAATTTGCGAGCTCTAAAAGTAGGCCATTTGATATTTGGGTTAGTGTCTACTTAAGATAAACAACCATTATTGGGTGATCATTGAACCTGAACTTGAGTCATCCCTTCTAACTGGTGTAGCTGGGCATAAAGAACTGGGTTTCATAATGAGACTGAGCCTGAGTATGAACTCGGGCCTGCTTCCTGCTAGCTTGTCCAGGTTATTGACCCACCCTGACCCTTACTCCCCCTTACCCACATGGAGATGATAAAACTTTACCCAGAGGGGTGTCATTACTATTAACAAGGGAAGGGATATGACACACACAGCACAATGCCCGCCACAATTTGGACACTTAATTTTCATTTCCTTTTTGTTTTCTCCCAGCCACAATCTGTAGCTTCCCTGGACCATCTTCAGCTTGCCCCTGATTTTTATATCTTATAAATGGATTTCTTTGCCCCTTTACACTTCCATAAGTGTTTCCTGCTGACATGCAAAAATGATGTTATAGATTATTGCCCTTTTATCTTTCACTCCACCCTATCGTGAAGCTCTTATATCACTGGGGGGGATGGTTCTATTCAGGTTCTTAGGGATTTTTCGGGTAGACACAGGCTTACAGTTTCTGAAAGCCATAGCTATAAAGACATGCTAGTTTTTCAGTTCCCTGAGCCATGTAAAGGTTTGCCTTTACCAATAGTCAGGACCTACTCTTGGTTTTCTCCCTCAAGGATCTCATTTTCAGGTCTCCATCCTCTGAACATCTCACCAAAAGAGCAGAGTTCTTCCACAAGAAGATTCCAGGTTGGACTTCTCCCTCTGCACGTCTCACCTCATCCTCAGCTAGAACTTAAGCATCCAGGGGTAGTTTCAGACTGGGAGTCTTTTTAGACCTCTGGAGGATGCTTCACCTTTGCAAATGCACACCTCTAGGCAAACAGCCCCTTCAGGAGCAGAGAACATGCGAGATGGAACTCACTCAAAAGCTGTCTTGAAATTCAACAGTCAAAAAGCTAAGATCATGGCAACCGGTCCTATCACTTCTTGCAAATAGATGGAGGAAAAATGGAAACTGTGAGAGACTTCATTTTCTTAGGCTCCAAAATCACTGCAGATGGTGACTGCAGCCATGAAATCCAAAGATGCTTGCCTCCTTAGAAGAAAAGCTATGACAAACCTAAATAGCGTATTAAAAAGCAGAGACATCACTTTGCCGACATTAGTCAGTATAATCAAAACTATGGTTTTTCCAGTAGTCATATACAAATGTGAGAGCTGAATCATAAAGAAGGCTGGGCAACAAAGAATTGATGTTTTCAAACTGGTGCTGGAGAAAACTCTTGAGAGTTTCTTGGACAGCAAGATCAAACCAGTGAATCCTAAAGGAAATCAACCCTGAATATTCATTGGAAGGGCTGATGCTAAAGCTGAAGCTCCTATACTTTAGCCTCCCGATGCAAAGAGCCGACTCATTGGAAAAGACCCTGATGCTGGGAAAGATTGAGGGCAGGAAGAGAAGGCGGCAACAGACGATGAGATGGACATGAGTTAGAGCAAACTCTGGGAGATAGTGAAGGACAGGGAAGCCTGACTTGCTGCAGTTTATGGGGTTGCAAAGAATTGGACACAATTTAGCAACTGAACAACAGGTGCTTGGGACTTGAGGTTTCTTTTTTTAAACTTTTTGTTTTGTATTGGAGTATAGCTGCAGTGTTGTGATAGTTTCAGGTGGACCACAAAAGGACTCATTCATACATATATATGTACATATATCTATTCTCCCCCAAACTCCTCTCCCATATGGTGGGACCTGCATTCTCGTCTTGCCTGAATCAATGCATTTATTTATACCTCTCTCTTTTCCAAGAAGAATTGAATATTACTTTATACCATAGGAGAAATGCAAAAATGAGTTGTAAGAGGGGGGAGGGAGAAAGAAAACAGGAATATAGGGCTGGAGAAAAAAGGGAGTTGGGAATGACAAAACCACAAGCACAAACATCTGTGCACTTGTATTTGACCATGGTTAACCTTGAACTTCCTAGCAGTCAGAAGACAGAAAGAAATACTCTGAGCAAGTTACTTTATCTCTAAATCTCGGTTTCATTGTTGATAAAATGGTAATAGAAACACCTACATCATAGGATTGTTCGGAGGGTGAAATGAAATGAAGGGTGTGAAACCCTCAAGTATGTTGTGTAACACATAGTAGAGACTCTACAAATGCTAATTTTTATTGTTACTATGATTTCTTCCAGGGTTTCTGCTTTGAAGTCAGAAATCGACTACCTTCAGCACTGTAACTGGTGCTTCAATTGCCTCAGTTCCAGAGTTCTATCCCTTTTCCAATGTGGTAGAGGCTGAGAAATGATGATCTCTAGTAAGCTACAAGGGCTTCCCTGGTGGCTCAGATGATAAAGCCTGCAATGAGAGAGACCTCAGTTCGATCCCTGGGTTGGAAAGATCCCCTGGAGGAGGGCATAGCAACCCAACTCCAGTAATTTTGCCTAGAGAATCCCCATGGACAGAGGAGTCTGGCAGGCTACAGTCCATGGGGTTGCAAAGAGTTGGACACGACTGAGCGACTAATCGCAGCTCACAGTAAACTCTGATTACTCCATCCACTACTCCTCCATTTATTGGAGGAGCTGGGAGACTGAATTTGCTGCAGCAGGTACGGTGGCAGGAAAAAATAACCATCTTCCTTTGTGTAAGATCCTTATTCCAACCTGCTTCCCAAGAAGGATTGGCCTCCTCCCTCAAATCGAATGCTGGAGCTTAAAGGAGCCCTGACACCTTATCCAACATCCTCTCTTTTCAGAGTGAGGGGGGAGCGCTGAATTTTCCAGCATTACCCAGCTAGAACTTGATGCTCAAATTCCAGTTCTTTCTCTTAAAAGACCCATTCATGAGAAGGACTAACGTGGAATTGAAGTCAAGGGGGAAAAAAGGCACTGGCTTATTTATAGTTTAGGGAAGTGAAAGTCAGCTCGAGTTCGGACAGTTCATTGTTTCACTCTTCTTATTTCAGCCTAGGGTGGAACTGTCCATTCACCTTCTCCCCTCTGCTGGCCCGGGGACGTCAGACCTCGGCTGCCGGGGAGGCGTGCTGTGGGACCTCACGTCCTCTGGAGACGGTGGCATGGTGCGATTTCTGTCTGGTGTGGAGGAATGCAGATATTTATAGAGCTGTGCTTTCCTCAGTGTTTTTACGCTTTAACGAGAGCTTCGCTCAAGCATGTCTTTGGCCTATATAAAGCTCACTAAGAGAGAGAGCCCTTTCCTTCTGAGCGTGCACATGTGTGCCCTAGAATCTCAGTGGAACACTGGGTGAGTCTGAGCAGCCTTGTTTGACGCTCTGAATCACAGTCCCAGGTCATCTCTCAGGAGAGGAGAGGAGCTGGGCCCCCTCCTGCCTGTTGCTTGCAAGTGAAAGCCCACACCCGTGGGCATAAGAAGCAGCCGTGATGGTTATGATGAAATGGCGCAGAAAGAGAATGCGGCTCCCAGCCAGCGGCCCATCCCTTTCACTCAGGCCGAGATGTGCCCAATGGGCGGCTGGCACTTCCACACACGCCTTCATCTTACCCTCCTGCCAGCCCCGGGGAGCTGGGCGGTGTGATCAGCCTCCCTCGATTCAAAAGGTCACTCGGAGATGTGACCCAGGTCATGGTCACAAGCCAACCCAGGGTCCAGACTCCAAACCCAGCCTGCTTTCCTCCGCTCTACCTCCTGATGAAGAGATAAGCAAAGAAAACAAACAAACTCGACCCCCAAAAGACATCAGTGATTTCCGAGCAAGCCTCACTTCCTCCACTCCCCAGCGTGGCCACTTGAGAATAACTCTGGTGTCACCTCTTAAGTTAGGAAACCAGATGCCAGGGAGATGGGGGCTGATAACCTTAGGGGTGCGGCGGCGATGCAATTCGGAGATTTTAAATCATTTATTTTTGAGGTCGCCAGCAGCAGAGTTTGTTGATCTGGTGAGTTGTACTTCCTCTCTTCCCTGTCCTATTTCCCTTTCTGAATCGGTCACTCGGGATGCCCATCTCCCTGTGCATCTGTGTGCACTTCAGATCTGAAACCCAAGTCGGTGCCACCACCAGCTGCAGAAGCACGCCACTCGCAGTCATTTTTGGAAACCAAAAATGATGGGTCCCATAACTGTGATTAGATAAAGCTTGTAATTTGTGTTTGCTGTAGTCAGCGACGTGGTATTTTGGGACAAACAGCCGCTCTATGCTACATATAGCTTGGAATTTGCGGCTTTTGTGTAACCCGCCATTGCATGATCAAGGAGCTAAAGGAGAGGGAGGGAGAGAGAAGGGATGAAGGGTGAGAGGGCAGGAAGCCCTGCTCAGCAGACAGGCAGAGACCCAGGGAAGCCAGAGAGCTCAAAGGACCTGCAGGAGACAGGCCGTTGACTTGCCCTCAAGAGATGCTCAGCCAGGCTCCTGAAGGGCCCAACCCGCCTTTCCTAAGAGCCGGAGCCCCGTGACTCCCAGTAAGAGGCTTAAGGAGGGACCCTAAACAAAACCCAGGCATGATATACGAAGCCCTGGTCTAATTCTCCGGGAACTCAGTTTTTCAGCCTGGCTGATAGCTATTCCCCGACCTGACACTTCAGTTCTAAAAGATCAGCTTCCTTCCCTGTCCCCAATCTTTAGAACATGTCCTTGCCTTTCTTCTGAACCTCAACTGGATAAAGACCTTCACTCATTCACTCAACATTGACCTAAAGCTTTTGTGTGCCAGGCCAGGAAGGGCACTGGGGATAAAGAAATAAGTCAGCTTGAATCCCAGCCCTCCACACAAAGGCACAGTTGGTTCTGCTGTGTCCTGCTTCTCTGTCAAATTTGTACAGTGAAGGTGTGTCTCAATGAACAAAGAAAGTGCTACCCACTGGCCCCCCCCTCAATATTCACTCATCCCTAACTCTGCATAGGACAGAGAAACGTTGATGTCATTGGGCACTGAGTTTAGCTGCCTTAACAGCTATCCTCTCACAACAGGTTTAAAGACATTGCTGCTTCACAGAGGGGGAAACTAAGGCCCAGAGGAATGAGCAGACTTATCTAAAGACATAGAGCTAGATGGTGGCAAATCAGTGTGGAACTCAGGTCAGCCTGATTCCTAATCCAGAGCCCACTCCTCTATTCCCTTGATTTAGGACATCCAGATTATGGCCATAAGTCACACATGGAAGGGCTTTCCAGGTGGCGCAGCTGGTAAAGAATCTGCCTGCCAATGTAGGGGACACAAGAGATGTGGGTTTGATCCCTGGGTGTAACCCCATGGATTGTAGTTGGCCAAGCTCCTCCATCAATGGGATTTCCCAGACAAGAATACTGGAATGTGTTGCCATTTCCTTTTCCACCTGGTATAGGAAATGGCAACCCATTTTCCTGGAGAATCCCATGGACAGAGGAGCCTGGCAGGGGCCACAGTCCATGGAGTCACAGGGAGTTGGACATGGCTGAGCATCTACTAACTGTCATACATGGAAACTGTTCCATTCAATTAATATTTTAATCAGTTTTGGGGCCCTCAATATACAGCAGATACAGATCATCCCTTTAGAGTGCTTACATTTGTGGGAGGTGGTAATCTATGCATAGAAAGCCACGCTATAAATGTAGAAAATGCCAAGTAAATCCCCCAGAGAGAGCAGACAGTGGTGGGAGAACTTGTCGTCTAGGGAACATGAGATCACTTTCTGCAGGGAATAGGTTTCTGAGTTGACTCTTAGGAGGATTTGGAGGGAGATGAGACTGAAAGAAGAGAATATAAGATCATTTTCATCTGTGGGGAGGGAAAGGCTGGACTGGTTAGGAATTGGGAAAACGCCCTGCAGAGAAACGGGCTTCCCAAGTGGCTCAGTGGGTAAAGAAACCGCCTGCAATGCAGGAGACATGGGAGATACAGCTTCGATTCCTGGGTTGGGAAGATCCCCTGGGGGAGGGCACAGCAACCCACTACAGTATTCTTGTCTGGAAAATCCCGTGGACAGAGGAAACGGGTAGGCTACAATCCATAGAGTTGAAAAGAGTCAGACAAGACTGAAGTGACTGAACATGCCCGCACATTGTAGAGAAAGGAACGAGTGTAAGCTCAGGCTGAGAGGTCTCAAGCACTTGGAGTATTTAGAGAAGGCTGCTGCTATCCAGCATGACCAAGAAGGATCAGAGCAGTGAGCTGTGAGGCTCCTTCATGTACCTGTGTGGGTCAGTGGAAACACACTGACCTGGGACTCTCTGGAATGGTTGGATTTTGACGACTTTGCACGTCTCAGGTTTCTCTTCTGGATTTATCTCTGGGCCACATCTCACAGGTCTTTTCTAGAGGAGCGTGAGTAAGTCAAAGTTCCTGCCCTTGGCTCGATGTTTACTGAAATTTCAACTCAATGCAAGCTGTGTCTCCACAGTACTAAATCGCTTAATAAAATGTGACACAGAGTTGTTTGGGTTATATTAGGGAGAACATCTGGATGTTTGGAAACATCTGCATAACTTGCCAAAAAAAAAAAAAAAGACACAGAAGCTTAGTATCCAAGTGTTTGGTATTCTGGGACATAAAGTCTGAATCACCAGCATAACTTTTAGAGCTTGTCACTTGTTCACTTTCATTTTCCCTGTTTGTTGCAGGTATGACCAGCAATTCCACTAGAAATGTTAGAGGACTGGATGGTTCATCTCTTACTGTTGTGTCTTGGGAGAGGAAAAAGTAGGCCATCTTCTTTAAAAAAACAAAACAAAACAAAACAAAAAATTCCAGTTCACTTATTAAATCTGAAAAATATTTTTTAAGACCCTTCTGAGTTTGAGGTCCTACGCATGAGTTGAGAACACAACAATGACCGGGATGCAGGCCTTGCCTTGCAGGAGGTCACATCTTATATCCAAGTAATCTCAACACAGTGACTGGAGCTAATCAACATAAGCACAGGAGACCAGTGGGTACAAACGCAAATGTTATTGACAGGGAGAAGGGAAAAGGGAAAGATCTGGGGATGGAGTAATTTTTGCCTAGAGTCTTTGGGGGTAAATAGGAGTTCTCTACAAGGAAAAGAGGCAGAACACATCACACAGAGAGGAGATGGACAGAAAATAGGCATGGAGACAGCAGATAACGAAGAATGTTGAGGGAAATGTACAATGTTCAATGGCCTCTGGACAGGCAGGAGGGCCATGGTGAGAGATAAGTTCAGAGAAGAAGACTCGGGCAGTAGAATGGAAGGTCCCACTGCTTATAAAGCCCTCATCCTATGGGTCACAGGAAGCCCCACAACCTCAAATCATCCTGTTCTTATTTCCTGCAGCTAAACATACATGAGAACCTAAGACCCACTCACCCCAATCCCAGAATGACCAGCCAGAGAAAAAAGTGCATAAGACCACCAAAGACGTTCTACAATGTTCAACAGCACCGTTATTCATAAGAGCCCCCAACCAGCAGCAGTCAAATGTCTACCAATAGAAGAATGGCTACATAGACGGCAATGCTTTCATAGAATAGAATACTTGCCAGCAATGAATAAGTGAACAAAATAATGACACTCGCCAGGCATGGATGAATCTCACAGACATTATGGGGAACAAAAGAAGCCATTTATATGTAATTTCATTTATATGAAGTCCAAGAATAGGAGGCTTAATTGGTAGTGCCTGCAGTCTCAACAGTGGTCATGGGGGGTGGGTATTGATGGAAGAGTGTTTAAGAGCCTTCTGGGATGCTTGGGAGTGTTCTGTATCTTGATCTGGGACACTTATATGAGTATATATGCATGTAAAAATTCAACAGGCTCTATATGAGATTAGTATACTTTTTTGGGTGTTTTAACTCAGTATAAAAAAAGGAAAAGACAAAACTAACAAAAACTAAAAAAAACCAAACAGAACTTTAGAAACCTGGTTGTTATATTTGCCATTATAACCCAATTGTCTACCCAGAAGCCCCTTTCCCTGTGGCCAGCCCCTCTGTTGCCTAGTAATGTGTACCTTCTCGGGAGTTTGTTAGAGACCAAGTACTCCTTGGCACATGAGAACAAAAAAGGGAGAAATGGAATACAAAGGTAGCAAGCGAAGCAAACATTTGGTAAACTTCACCCAGAGCCTCTTATCCTCATCCTCTCTTGAGTGACAAAATGCCATTTGCTACCAGCATCCTCTTCACTGTATATTCATCTCTTAGCTTGTACCAGTTTTCCTGCAACCTGTAAAGATGAATTCAAGTCTCTTCTATTTTAAAAAGCAGGTATAAAAACCAAATAAACTAAATTCCCCTTGGGCTTTGCCTTCTTTCTAGCTTTCTCATTTCCTTCTTCCTCTCCTAAGCCAAACTTTCAAAAGAGCTTTTTTGTAATTTTTTTAAAAATTAAAGATAATAGATAGATAAATAAAAATAATAAAAATTTAAAATTAAAATGAGTTTTAAAAAGTTAAAATAAATATTTAAAAAATCCACACAAAAAAGGAACTTTTTCCAAACAAACTCTCCCACTCTTTCATGCCATTCACTCATGCCATTCATTCTTCAAATCAATGGATCTTTACCCTCCATATCTCTAAAGTCTCATCTTATCTGGCCTCTCAGTTGCACTGGACATTGGCGACAGGTTCTGTGAGCTGCAACTTTCTCTCCCTTAACTTTTGCTGAGAGCCATCCCTCTGGTGAGCCGACTTGGTTACTGTATCCACCTCTGTGAATGCTTGTGATGGAAAGAACGACTTGGAAACGAAAGCAGATTGAAGGAGAGGCCAGCTGGACGGTCTCCCAGGGCACCGATCCTTTGCAGGCCAAATTTCCTGGGAATGGATTGGAAACATGGAACCAGTTTATTTAGAAACCTTGAATAACACTTTACATAATTGGCAAAATGTAAATTGGGCCCTCTCTCACCCAAGTACAAAATGTCTTTGAGTGGGAGCTTAAAAAAAAAAAGCCTTGCCAGCAAATGCCTCGTTCAGCTGCATATTTCTGTGTCATGCTCGGGCAAGAGCTGTCAGCTGAGACTGGAAATGAAGAGTGTGTCGATATGGTGCTCGTTATGTTAGTGATTCATTTCGCTATCTAAATATAAGCACTTTATGAGTCCTCCCAAGAAGTCTTTGATTCAGAAAATCACAAAAGACAACTGAAGGGAGGGCCAGAACCACAGAAAAATGAGAATTTCTTTTTTTTGCTTTTTTTTTTTTTTAAAGAACATTCACCATCTTTTGACCATGGGAGCAAATGATTCGAAGAAGCTGTTTCTGAATATAACTTGTATTAAGAAACAATCATTTTCTCATCATTCCCATTAAATAAATGCTAAACAAACTTTTTTGTTTGTTTGTTTGTTTGTTTGTAAACAAACTTTTAAAGAATATTGTTTGAAGGTGTCACAAGTGAAGATCCTGCCAGTCCTCACCCATCACCCCATGTAGATGGATTAAATGTGAGGAGACTTTGCAATGAGGGAACAATTGTGTTGAGAACTTGGGAGGAGGAAGGGGACTCACTTGATTCACTTTAAAAGGACAGCTGTGGTTGGCAGAAGGGCTGAGGAAATTCAGGTTCACAGAAAATAGGCTTGAGAGCAGTATTCTTAACCTTGATCACACTTCGGAATCCCCCAAGCAGATTTGAACGTGGTGATGGCCTAGGTCCCACTGTACAGATCGCATTGACAGATCCAAATGTAATTGATCCAGGGTGTGGACTGAACTGTGGGACCTTTTACAAGCTCCTCAGCTGATGATAACCCGTGGCCAGATGGAAGGTTGCTGTTTCAGAAAACGGTCTAGCTGCTGAGTGAGTCGTTGACTCTTTGTGACCCCATGGACAGTAGCCCACCAGGCTCCTCTGTCCATGGAATTCTCCAGGCAAGAATACTGGAGTGGAGAATACTGGAGCCATTCCCTTCTCCAGGGGATCTTCCAGACCAGGGAGCAGGCCTTTTCGCAGAGAAAGTCAAGAGAACTGGTTCTCCACGTGTGTTCTCTGAACAAGCAGCAGTAGCACCTGGGGACTTGTTCGGAACGCAAGGTCTTGGGTTCCACCTGGACCTACTGACCAGAAACTCTGGGTCTGGGGAGATGGTGATCTGTACTGATCAGGCGCTCCAGGTGACTCTGATGCACTCAGGTTGGAAGCTACCGATGTAAGGAAAGATGGCCTTGAGGAGAGGCTGGGAAAAGAGCGTAATGCTGAACCTTGAGATGAAGGCAGGCTCCCTTCAGAGCTGAGGGGAGAGGCAAAACCCCAACCTGGGAGGACGTTCTCTAAGGAGGGACTTCACTTTCAAGGGGAGCATCTGAGGGAAATGGAAGAAAGATCTAGGAAGCCCGGGCTTGGGCACAGGGGGATGCCCGTCATGTCCTCTGCCCAGCCCGGGACCCACTGTTGCCTCTCAGTCCCACATTCCTCACACAGCGTGGTTTTCTCCACCGAGTGGCTGATGGAGGAAGCCACGCATTAGCACCTCTCCATTAGTGCAGGGGTCTGAGGCTCCCGCAGGGGCCTGAGGAACACAGCTGGAGTTCCCCCTCGTAGTGGAAAGAGTGGGATCCCGCTCCTGGTCGGCAGGGCGTGCCTCCTGTTCCCCCCCGAGCGCAGGCTGGGGAGGGCTTGTGCTTCTGGCCAGCTCTCGCTTCTGCTTTCCTCTCTGACTCATGCCCAGCACGTGGGCTCCGGAGACACTTGTCCTTTCCCTGGAAGAGTCAGTGCTGGAGAATGACTGCCTTTATGGGGAGCTCCGGGAAGGCTGGCTCCGCAGCAGAGCAGATAAGTCACCTGGCTTACTCAGCTTCATTCCAGTCAACAAATTATTCTCAGCATGTCTGCTCCAAGGCGGGCTCTGGGCCACCACTGGGGGAACAGAGAGCAGACCCGGAGCTGGCCCTTGGGAAGCTTTCGTTCAGGTGCAAAGGATTTAGTGGGGGAGGAGGAAATTCTGTGGCTCAAGGTCTTCCACCTGAGATAAGTCGGGTGATGGTTAAGGTTTACATCCACAAAAGGACATGTTTGATAGTAAAAGTGTGAGCTACTAACAGTCACGCCAGGACAGCAAGTGTAAACTAGGACCCTCCTGGGCATCCAGGAGGCGTGTCCACCCTGTGCTGGGGTGGCAGCGTTGGTCGGTAGCAGTCAGATCTCAGCAACTTGGAGCTAGACCCCACTTGGTATGCTATCCTATTGTGACTCCCCAGTATGTACCATGCTCCCTCCATGCCAGCTCCCAGAATTAGCATCAACCCCACACAGAGCACTGCGTCACCCCAGGGAGGACCCAGGCATGACTCTGCTGCTCAGATACAATAGCCGGCCTTCTGCTTGGCCACTGTTCCTGGCCCTGCTTGATGTTCTGTGCAAGGTGGCACAGGGTGCAAAGCTTTTCAGACCCTCACCTGTCTTCTCCATAAAACGGTACTCTGATCGTACCGAGGTTTGGTGAATCTGAAGGGGCCACTTAGATTTGCCATAGATGTACATACTTTCTCCTCCTAAGGTCCAAATTTAATGCCTGCATTCCATTTTCTAAAAATTGTACTTCCTGATATTATGGTCATGTTCCATACAATAAGCTTGCATTCTTACAAATACATTCTTTTCAAATATCTATTACTTTTATAAGTTTTACAAGTTCACTTTATAATTAAATTTTTTCCTTTCTAAATTAAAACAAATTTTTATTGGAGTATAGTTGCTTTACAATGTTGTGATAGCTTTTGCTGTGCAGTGAAGTGAATCAGTCACATGTATAAACGTATCCCCTCTTTTTTGGATTTCCTTCCCATTTATGTCACCACGGAGCATTGAGTAGAGTTCACTGTGCTTTATGGTAAGTTCTCATTAGTTATCTATGGTACATGGTAATGTAGATACATCAATCCCAATCTCCCAATTTGTCCCATTGCCTTCCCCTTTCCCCCCTTGGTATCCATATGATTATTCTCTATGTCTGTCTCTACTCTGTTTTGTAAATAAGATCATCTATACTAAGTTTTTCAGATTCCATGCATATGTGTTTAGATATAATATTTGTTTTTCCATTTCTGACTTCATTTCAATACACAAATCCTTACAGGGTATTTCAATTACATTGTACCATTTATGAAGATGTTCTACTGAATTTAGACATCAACTTTCCCACTCAGTGTCCACACATAATAATTAAAACTGATGTAAAATGATTCCTCTAGCTCCAGGAAGCATTTCTTGAGTGCTGACTATGCTCTGAGCACTGAACTAGGGGCTATAACACATGCAGACCTTTTTATCTTAAGCCTCACAATAACCTAGTGATGTAGATGGTGCTAGACCCATTTTACAGATGAAGTGAGTCAAAGCCCCCATGTTCCATATCTCAGAAATAGCCAGACTATCTCTACCCCCAGAAGAGGAGGGGCTTAAGGCAAAGACTTAGGCCAAAGTCCTAGAGAGTAAGGTTGGACTCGGGAAGAAACCTGGCATCAGGATCAAGGTTAGGTGAGCAAGGTCCTCACACAAGGCCAGGTCAGATCGTGTCTCTGTTTAAAATTTTTATATTTTGTTCATCATGAATTTGTTTTTTGCATTAAACTAACCTTGATTTTTAAAGAGACTTGCTTAAAACATTATTTCTGTCTTATTACTGAATTTTAGCACCGCACCCAGCCCCATTAAGCCCCATGCCTGAGGTCAGTGTTCACTCGCCTTACCCTTGGTCCCAGCCCTGCGGGGGCACCCCTATGGGGCAGCGTTTGCCTTGCTGTGTCACATAGTCACTCACCACCTGCGTCCCCCAACCCCCTTCCACCCTCCCTCCACCCAGGCCGGGGTGGATTTGCGTTAATAAACCGTGTGTTCAGGTCTCAGGCTTCCCCTCCCGTGCTAGCCCTTAGCAGGACCCAGCTCTCTCTCCTTGCCCAGAGCCGAGTCTGTACTACTAGGCACTCAAGGTATGCTGAATAATGAACCCAAGGCAAGGTTTTGAACTTTTTGTGTGTGTCGACAGCCTTTTGGAGAATAAAGGCACACATGCCTATGGTCTTGTAATATGCAGATAAAAGCTCGTAGAACTTATTTTTCCTCAGTAAAACCCTTCTTGACCCATTGCTTTCTCTCTCTCTTTTTAAAACATAATTATATTCATTTATTTTTAATTGATTGATGGTTGCTTTACAACATTGATTTGATTTCTATCCTGCATCAACATGAATCAGCCATAGGTGTACAAAACTCCCCTCCCCCCTGAATCTCCCTCCCACCTCTCACCCTTTTCCACCCCTCTAGGTTATGGCAACCCACTCCAGTGTTCTTGCCTGGAGAATCCCAGGGACGGGGGAGCCTGGTGGGCTGCCGTCTATGGGGTCGCACAGAGTCAGACACGACTGAGGCGACTTAGCAGCAGCAGCAGCAGCAGCAGCAGCAGGTTGTTACAGAGCCCCGGTTTGAGTTCCTTGAGTCTTACGGCAATTTGCTTTCTCTTTCTACACCTCAACCCAGCTGGGACCCTGTGTGTTAATGGGTGTCACAACTAAGACGTGTTGATCATTTATTATGTACCAGGCACCATCTAAGATCTTTATACATATGTTCATTCAGTCAGCCCTCATAACAAGTCTATCAGATGGCGATTACTACTGACTCCACTTTGTAAATGAGGAAATCGGGCACAAAGACAATAAGTAATCCCTGCAAGGTCATGCAGGTGGTGAGTGGCAGAGCTGTGACTCGAACCCAGGCAGGCTGGCTGCAGAGCTCACCCACCACCTGTTCCTGGTTCTGTCTGCTGCTGGGGAGAGAGGAGTTCTTCTTGGACCACAGGGGAGAGTCCAGGAAGTTGCCTGATTTCAGTCTGGATTGGAATGGGCTCACAGGGCACTAAGCATGTGGGGGGGGTGGGAATCTACAAGTTCCTCTGTGACGGGCTGAATTGTGTGTTCTCAAATTTTGTTGCGGTCTTAACCCCCGGTATCTCAGAATCTGACTGTACTTGGAGACATGGTCCTTAAAGAGGTGATTAAGTTGACATGAGGCCGTTAGGTTGAGTCCTCATCCAGCATCACTGGTGTCCTTATAAAGGAGGAATTTTGGACACAGACAGGTACAGAGGGAAGATGCCCGTCCACAAGCCGAGGAGAGAGGCCTCAGAAGAAACCAGTTCTGCTGTCGCCTTGATCTTGGACCTGTAGCCTCAAGGACTATGCAAAAATACATTTCTGTTGTTTAAGCTATCTAGTCTGCGGCAGCTGGAGGAAACTACTACATCTTCTAAAGCCTGTATCTAAGGTGAGACACGAAGACACCACCCACCAGTACTTAGGAAACCCAAGCGGGGCTGAGTCTGGCTGGCACGGGGCTTGCCCTGCAGCCTTTCTCATTTGAGCTGCTGTTGGTGCTCCTCCAAGGGGCACGGGGAGGAGAGAGGCGTACGTGGTCATATTTCTACCGTCTGGCCTTTCTGGAAGGATATTCTCTGCCCCTTTCTACTCTTCCCTGTTCAAAGACCCCCCTTCTCTTAACCTGAATTGCTGTGTCATTGGTCAGCCTGCCCCTCTTCCTAACACCTGCTTCATCCACAGCTTTCAGTTAAACCTCTGAAAACCCAGGGCTTCCCAGGCGGCGCTAGTGGTAAAGAACCCGCCTGCAAATGCAGAAGACGCAGGTTCGATCCCTGGGATAGGAAGATACTCTGGAGTGGGAAGTGGCAACCCACTCCAGTATTCTTGTCTGGAAAATACCGTGGACAGAGGAGCCTGACAGGCTATAGTCCGTGAGGCCCCAAAGAGTCAGACAGAAATGAGCGACTGAGTATACACAGATCACGTAGGTCATGTTCCTGCTCTAAAACCTTCTGTGGCTCCCCATTTCTTGAAGGGAAAAGCCTGTTCAGCACACATCAGCAGTTAATGGGATCTTCTGCTGTATCCTTTTCCATACCTATCACTGGAATTTAAGGGGAACTACCTCTATTCCCTGCTTGTTCCTCCTGCAGCCCTGATTCTTTGCTCACTCCATCCCTTCTGCCCATAATGCCCTTCTCTCCCTTTGCATGTTCAAGTCCTACTGATTTCCCAGGCACAGCTCAAATTCTACCTCCTCCACAAGGCCTTTGCCTCTTACCAATCAGCCTCTCTCTCTTATCTTAAATCCCATCACTCTGTCTCTCATGGCTCCTCAGTCCTTTGTGCCTTAACGTTATGATTATTTATCCACATGCTCCTCCTAATCCCTTCTCACATCTGCAGACATCCATGGAACTTTCTGGGAAGCAGGCAGCATGGTGGCTTCAGAAGGGAAAGGCATGTGGAGCTGGTGAACCTGTGTATTTACGCCTCCCTAAGCCACTTGGCAACCTGCTCCAGTGTTCTTGCCTGGAGAATCCCAGGGACGGGGGAGCCTGGTGGGCTGCCGTCTATGGGGTCACACAGAGTCGGACACGACTGAAGTGACTCAGCAGCAGCAGCAGCAAGCCACTTGGTAACTGCAGTAGGGGTAGGGACCCTTATCTGTGCAACCTGAATGGCCAGAGCATAGGCGTTCAGGAGATAATCAAGGAGCAAAGAGGCAAGTCATCTCATCTCTCTGAGCCTTACTTTCCTCACCAATTAAATAGGGAGGAAAATGATAATAATACTACAACTTTACAGGCTAATACTTGTGAAGAGTAATGGGTACGGAAGAAATTTATTTTTTTTAAAGACTTTTTTGATGTGGACCATTTTTAAAGTCTAAATTGAATTTATTACAATATTGTTTCTGTTTTTTGTTTGGTTTTTTGGCCACGAGTCATGTGAAACCTTAGCTCCCAGACCAGGGATCGAACCTGCACCCCCTGCATTGAAAGGTGAAGTCTTAACCACTGGACCGCCAGGGAAGTCCCAAGAAGAAATTTCTTTATAAGTATTATTTGAGTATTCTACTATTAGTAGAAAACGGACATGTCTCTTGTCAAGAAAATCATTCATTTCCTGTAAAGTCCTAATGCTCCGCTAGGTTTTCTATTTGGCTAATAATAAGTGCACGATGTGCTCTGTTACTCTGCTAAGTGCTGTCACATGTTCCCCCATTTAATCCTCCCAACAGCCTTTGGAGGGAGGAGGTGCAGATGTTGTCCCCATGTCACAGAAAACCAGGGCTTCTGACTTGCCTTCACTGGATCCGAGCCTCGGCCGGAACTGGACTGGAAGCAGGAGGAGTAGGAAGCTGAGGCGTGATGGGTTAACTGGACGGTGCCTCCAGCTGGGGAGTGAGAATGGATTTCCAGGATTTGTTGGGACCGCGATTCCCCAGCTGGGCTGGACACAATCTCGGATCTCAGCCTTTGTGGGCCTGGCTGGTGACTGTGACGATCTGGAATTTCGGGGCCTGAGCTGGCAGGGGTCTCCCCGAGCCAGGAGTGGGGTAGCGCTGATGAGTAGATAATTAGGACGCTTCTTTCAGCTGAAGATAAAGTCCAGAGCCTCCCTCCAGCCATTATCCTGCCAACCCTAATAGAGCCAGATTGATGGATGTAGCGCGGAGGGAATTTGGAACATTCTTGTGCACACTATATCACACTCAATAACCGCCCGTGCACAATGTGGGACTTTTATAAGCCATTACAAAATCCATTTTGAAACATCTCTGGGTGCGACAGCCAGCTGCAAAGCATCTGAAGTATCCCTGACATTTGGGCTTTGGTGGAACTTGTGAGGAGCAAGAACTCCAGAGAAATCGCGCGCGCACTCAAGCCAAGAGAACACGATCGTAAGGAAAACACATGCTGGCGTTCCAGCCCACTGTACATCTTATACTGTATTTCGGCAAGCGCACTAATCCTTCTTGTTAGACAAGAACAGAAACCCCCCAAATGCTTTCCATATGTCCCATTGTCTTCCTGGCCCTTTAATTCTATCGCAAAAGCCCCCAACTTAGCAACCTTCATATTAATGCTAAACACATTACATCAGTTCTAACATTGATATGTTTAATACGAATACAATTAAAGTTGCTTCAACATAATCCTGGTAAGATAAACAGCATTGCTATTATTATAAACATCCCTGCAAGGTCCCTTGTAAAATATTATCAATACTAATAGAAGCGACCCCCACCCCCACCCCAACCCTGATACTCGGACTAAACAATGCCACTGCCTCCCTACTAATAACAAATATGTCCAGTGATTTAAACATTGGTGCATCCAATGTAAACACCATTATAGCTAATGTAAAACAGTTACCCAGCCAAGCAAATCCACCAGCAAGTTACTGAAGAAAAAGAACAGTTTCCTCAGCAAGAATGCATTACAGCCTGCTGATGACATTTGCAATAGATTACTTAAGCCCATAAAAAAATGAAAATTGCAGGCCCATGTTGAGCCAGAAATGATGAAATTGGAGAGCACGAGCTAAGTGCAGTGTGGCACAAACCAGCTTCTGCCCAAGGTCTGCAGGCCCGGCGTGGCTTGGAATGCAATCGCCTGGAGCCTCTGCGGAGACACAGCCTCAGGTACATCGTGTCCTTTCTGTCTTCCTTCCAGTCCGGGGTCTCCACACGCGGAGGCAGGAAGCTGAGGACTGGTCTTTGCAGTCGGTAAGTGCCCGCAAGGGCTGCAGCTGGCTGAACGAGAGCGCGTGGCTGCCCCGTCCCCGCCGGTGCTGGCATAGGAGGGTCAGCGCGATGGTTTCTGCCTCACACCGTGGAACTTCTCTTTCTCAGGTTACGCAGAAGGGCAGGGTGTTAGGGGGGGAGACCTAGAGACTTTTGCAGAGTCAAAGTGGGATTACAAACGCATTCATCTGATTTTTATCTCACCTGGAGCCTCTGAAATAAACAGATGGGACCCCCCCGACGACAAGACATGGCCATGTTCACAACGAGCTCTTGTTCATTCTTTCCTGTTTCCTCCTTTCAATCCAGTTCCATGGCTTATCGGCTCCTGACATCTTTGCATTTCCTACTTCTGGAAACTTCTTGGGTGTAGTTCCAGTGATTCCGGACGTGTGCTCTCTCACTCTTTTTTTAATCTGTCAAGCCCACTCCTGCTAAACACCCCAACTCAGCGAGCTCTGTCTACCGGGACTTCTGAGGGGTGATTCCAGAAAGAAGCAGCTTGAAACTCCATCTCTCACCCGAACACAGAGGCCTCTATGCTACACTGTGAGCTGGTGCTCCTGACTTCCCACTCTGCTCAGGGGCTCCCTAGGAAAGTTTCAAATGTCCCCGAAACTGTAAAGATCCGTTGTGATTCAGAGAATGGAAAAGGAAATAGCCCAATTATTTCTTCCCCACATATTTCAATCAAAATTAGCCACCTCTCCCTAGTGGCTCAGACAGTAAAGCATCCGCCCACAATGTAGGAGACCTGGGTTCGATCCCTGGGTCGGGAAGATGCCCTGGAGAAAGGAATGGCAACCCACTCCAGTATTCTTGCCTCGAGAATTCCATGGACAGAGAAGCCTGGTGAGCCACAGTCCATGGGGTCGCAAAGAATCAGACACGACTGAGTGACACTTTCCCTTAAATAATTTTCATGAAAAAATGTAGCTAAGCTTTTCTACTGATGACAGAACTTATCAATTATCAAGGAATTCTCATCTTCCTGGAGTGACTGTGGAACAAGCATCTGTATCTGTCCTTCAAAAACACCTCTAGCTTGAGTGATCACCTGGCACTTAGAGTCAGCTCAGGATTTCTAACCGTAAGACTGCTGAGATCCGAGGCTGGATCATTCTTTTGCTGTGGGGGTGCTTCTGCGCTCTGTGAGATGTTTAGCTGCACCCTTAACCTCTGCTTATTAGATGCCAGGAGCTTCCCAGGAGGTGCTGGTGGTAAGGAATCCACCTGCCAAAGCAGGAGACACAGGAGATGAGGTTTCAATCCCTAGGTCAGAGAGATCCCCTGGAGGAGGACATGGCAGCCCACTCCAGTATTCTTGCCTAGAAAGTCCTATGGACAGAGGAGCCGGAGGGGGTTATAGCTGGTGGAGTCTTAAAGAGTTGGACACAACTGAGCAACAGCACACACACACACACACACACACACACACACACGTACATACACACATGTACACGCATGTGCACACATGTACACATGCGCACACATGTACACACGCACACACATACACACATACACACGTATGCATGCACATGTACACACACATACACACACATATGCACGCACGCACACACACACACACACACACACACACACACACACACACACATTAGATGCCGGTAGCACCTTCCCTCCACCATGATTGTAACAACCAAAAATGTCTCCAGACAAGGCCAAATGTCCCTGAGGAAGCAAAATCTCTCTCTCTCTTTCTTTCTTTCTCTCTCTCTCTCTCTCTCACACACACACACTCATTGAAGACCATCAAGTCAGCTGGGTGAATCAAAGCATCTGACGAATGAAGACCAACTCAGAAGCAAATTCTTGTTCCCTTACTGACTGTGTGGTCCTCCTAGGCAAGGGACTTACTTCATCCAAGCCTCAGTGTCCCCAATTTTGTATCGTGGGACCAATGATATCCCAGAACCAGGGGTGTGGAAAACCACCTAGGCCTTATCTGTGTAAATCTGTAACGTCAAATCCTTAGTGACTGTGTTCTCATTTATGTTCTAAACATTTCATTTGCATCTCATTCTTGAATGAGTCCATGGAGGCCCAGAGCATGGACAGGGTGTTCTCATTGCCCTGGAGTCTGGAGAGATGGAGAGCTAGAATTCCATTCCAGCTAAACATCATATTATTAATTCCGGGCAACTCTTTCCTAGTAAAACCCCAAGTCATGTAAATACTAGTATAGTTTTCAATTTGTAGTCAGATTAGATGCCAGGAGTGTTTGGTTCTCTTTTATTTTATTTTTTAAGTGAAACCTTTACAGTGGATTTGAAAGCAAGCTATTTTCTGCCTCCCTGGAGAAGTGTAAGTTTTGGAAAGCAAGCTTCCCTGGAATGTTTTAGCTGCAATCAGAGTGGATAGAAAAAAAGCAAAAAAGCAGGTTAAGTCACATGATAGAATTTCTGGACCCAGATTCATCAACTTATTTAGGAAGTGCTCTATGGAACAAAATATGCACGGAAAGAAGGCTTTGTGTCATTCTAAAAGCTATTTTATGTCCTTGGAAAAGCAGGTGGGTGTTTATATTAGTACTC
Source organism: Muntiacus reevesi (assembly GCF_963930625.1). Taxonomy (NCBI): domain Eukaryota; kingdom Metazoa; phylum Chordata; class Mammalia; order Artiodactyla; family Cervidae; genus Muntiacus; species Muntiacus reevesi. The sequence continues at coordinate 28,623,921 of NC_089258.1, forward strand.
TTTTGAGTGTTCTGTTTTAAGCATCAAACACTTGCAAATGCTCTATCTCCAGAGTCATCCCAGGAAAAGAAATCTTCTATTGGGGAGGGGAGCATAATTCTCAACTTCCCGTATCCTCATGTCTGTGCTGCATGGAATCCATGCCATTACTGTGACTCTGGGCACCTCTAGCAAAGACCCCACAGCCACTGAGCACCTCCCAGTGGACTCTGGGCGTCCAAGGAGGAGCAGGAAAATTTCTCACCCCAAGGGGCCCACAGCCCAGCAGGGACAGACCCAGTGGGAGGACAGAGCCTGCTCTTCCTCTTTTCTGTGACAAGGAATTAGGTCTCAGGGGGCTGCTTGGAATGGAGAAGTAGTTCTCATTCCTGAACCTCCGGGATAGCTGAGCTCTGAGCTCCACTGAGAGCTCGGTCACCACGGCACAGAGGTTCCTGTCACAGGGGAACCTGAGGCCAGACTTCCTGTGTGCTTGATAGCATGGTTGTAAATGGTTATTGTCGTTCAGTTACTCAGTCATATCCAACTCTTTGAGACCCCATGGACTGCAGCATGCCAGGCTTCCCTGTCCTCAACAATCTCTGTTGTTGAGTTTGCTCAAACTCATGTCCATTGAGTCATTGATGCCATCCAACCAACTCATCCTCTATCACCCTCTTCTCCTCCTGCCCTCAATTGTTCCCAGCATCAGGGTCTTTTCTCGTGAGTTGGCTCTTTGCATCAGGTGGCCAAAGTACTGGAGTTTCAGCTTCAACAGCAGTCCTTCCAATGAATATTCAGGGTTGGTTTCCTTTAGGATTGACTGGTTTGATCTCCTTGCTGTCCAAGGGACTCTCAAGAGTCTTCTCCAACATCACAGTCCAAAAGCATCAGTTCTTCACTGCTCAGCCTTCTCTACAGTCCAACTCTCACATCCATACATGACTACTGGAAAAGCCATAGCTTTGACCAGACAGAACTTTGCCAGCAAAGTGGTGTCTGGTGAACCTGAAAGAAGGGCAAGAGGAGGGTGCTGAGCTGACCCGAGGGGTGACCGGCCCAGAGCTGTTGTCTTGGCCCAAGGAAGGGGGCTGGCAGAAGGAGCAGAGAGGGTTCAGGCCTCTTCCTTGCCCCAAGGCTGTTTCCTGGAAAGCAATGCAAGGCCCAGCAGGGCTCCTCTGTGACCTCACCACCATCCCCTCATATACTTGTAATCAGTCCACAGCTATCTGCTGAACACTATTCTGTGTTTAGACTAAAGGCTTCACTCAGGCTGCCTCCTATTGTTATTCTAACTGGCCCAAGTCTGCCTTCAGTTCCTTTCATTCCAGTGACCATCAGTATGCAGAGGACTCCTTCATCTTTATCTTCAGCCAAAATCTCCTGGTGGAGCAGCAGGCTGATGGAGCCACTTCAGTTCAGTTCAGTTCAGTTCAGTCACTTAGTCGTGTCCGACTCTTTGCGACCCCACGAGCAGCAGCACGCCAGGCCTCCCTGTCCATCACCAACTCCCGGAGTTTACCCAAACTCACGTCCACTGAGTTGGTGATGCCATCTAACCATCTCATCCTCTGTCATCCCCTTTTCCTCCTGCCTTCAATCTTTCCCAATATCAGGGTCTTTTCAAATGAGTCAGCTCTTTGCATCAGGTGGCCAAAATATTGGAGCTTGAGCTTCAACATCAGTCCTTCCAAAGGATACCCAGGACTGATTTCCTTTAGGATGGACTGGTTGGATCTCCTTGCAGTCCAAGGGACTCTCAAGAGTTTTCTCCAACACCACAGTTCAAAAGCATCAATTTTTCTGCACTTCACAACTGGCAGCCACTAGCCTCCTGGAAATCTCTGCCTGGAGACCCAGCAGGCTCGCTGGCCTCCATTGGGAAGCCTCCTCTGACCCCCAACACGGATGGAGGCTCCTCCACTTCCGTCACACTGGGCTTCTGCTTCTTGCATCCGTCAGCTTGTCCTGTGGTTCATCTGTTTGCGCATGTCTCTTGGGTGGAGAGCAGGGTGGGGGGTTGTTGGTGGTACTCTGTCTGATTTATTTCTGCCTCTCTGAGGCTTGACCGAGGAGGTGTTCCCTGAACACTTCTGAGGTAAAGCATCATCACGTATTAGGACCCCGAAAAGAACTGCCTCTGCACTTTCCTTGGAACCTAATACAGAACAAGTAGACCAAGGCGGTCAGCAGGCACTGGGGCCTTGGGGAGGGCTGTCACGCTTGCCAGTGAGTACATGCCCATGTATGAGCTTAAGGCAGCTTGTGAAATTGAAGTTTTCTCATGTGAATACCGACAACTTCCAGCTGCCTGTTTGTGACAAGGGGGCACACAAAATATGGCTGGCATCTTTCCCTCCATCCCACTTCTTTCCAAATGCCTCTGGGGTATACAGGCCAGGGAGATGACTTGCCAAGGAGGTAGAGGGTCCAGGGCAGGACAGGGCCGCTCCGATTTCACATTCCTTACTGCTTAACCACCTCCGCACTTTTCTTAGGACCTGATACAGAACAAGCAGACGAAGGGGCTCAGCAGGCCTCGGTGCTACTTAGGAAGACCATCACCTGGCCTTGACAGCTGACAGAGAAAGGATATTATAACAACGAGGAGGGGGATCATCAGGTGAAAACACACAGCTTTGAGCTAAGAAGAACGACCTGCCCTTGCCCCATGGCAGGAAAGAGAGTGTTGATGGATTTGCTAAGATTCCCAAGAGAACTGGTTGGACTTTGACAGTAAATGAGAGGAATGAGCCTGCAGTTCCTGCCAGCTATGTTGGACCTATAGTCAGAACCCACTGGGTGAGCAAAGCGGTCTTTCAAACCAGGCCTTGGCAGAACACCCAGAGAAATTATTTGGAGAGACTCAGTGATTCCACTGAAGGACTTAATGCCAACCGGGGAGTCAGGAGTCAGTCTTTGCAAGCAAAATTCTGTAGGGAAATGCCTCTCCAGGGTTTGCTTGCCCTAAGCACCATGCCCCTGTCAGCAATTGCCAGGAGAGTGCCACCTATTTGTTGCAATTCTTAGATGTAGGTATGGAGAGAGAGGGACTTCCCAGGTGGTGCTAGTGGTAAAAAACCCGCCTGACAATGCAGGAGATGTAAAAGACTCCGATTCCATCCCTGGGTCAGGAAGATCCCCTGGAGGAGGGCATGGCAACGCTCTCCAGTATTCTTGCCTGGAGAATCCCCAGGACAGAGGAGCCTGAGGGGCTACAGTTCATAGTGTCACAAAGCGCCGGACATGACTGAGCCAATCAGCAACAATTGAGCTTGTAAGGGGCAGAGGTAGGATGTGAGCCAGAAAATCTGCCCTAGCATCCACGCACGTAGGCAGTGCACCATGCTTCCTCATCTCCACAATAGACGTGTATGCATCATGCATCACACATTTGAAAAATGGGGGGACTTCCCTGATGGTCCAGTGGTTAAGAATCTGCCTGCCAATGCAGGGGATGCAGATTCGATCCCTGGTCCAGGAAGATCCCACATGCCAAGGAGCAACTAAGCCTGTGTGCCGCAACTGCTGAGCCTGCAAGCCTAGAGCCTGTGTTCTGCAACAAGCCAAGACGCCACAATGAGAAGCCCATGCATCACAACTAGAGTAGCCCCTGCTCGCCGCAGCTAGAAAAAGCCCTCGTGCAGCAGCAAAGACCCAGTCCCGCCAAAAATAAAATAAAAAACAGGGTACAGATATTTTCTTCTATATTCCTCCTCAGTTAGGGATGGATTAAAAAGTCTTAGCCAGGTAGGATCAGCTGTTTAGAGTTGACAGAGGTTGTGTGCGAGTTTTCCTTCTTTGTTGTACAGAGTTGGTTGACCTTTCTCTGTGGACATCATCGTTTTTACACCTGGAGCCTACACTCCTTCTGTGTTAGGGGCATTATTATCAACTTTTGAAACTTGGAAGTTTGCTGATCTGCTTACAAATCACTCTAAATACTAGACCAGTTATCAATAGTATTCCTAAGATTTGTTTTTCCAATTATTTTGAAAAATATCCAGTACAAAGAAGTGATATCATACAGCATTCATCTTTCTTTGTCTGACTTGTTTCACTAAGCATAATATTCTCTAGGTTTACCCATGGTGCTGCAAATGGCATAATTTCATTCTTTTTCATGACTGAGTAGTATTCCATTATATATATTTTATATATATTTATATATATATGTATATATATACCCCACATCTTTTTTGTCCATTCATCTGTTGATAGGTACTTAGGTTGCTTCCATATCATGAATATTATAATATTGCTGCTATGAACACTGGGGTGCATGCATCTTTCCAAATCAGTATTTTTGTTTTTTTCCAGATATACACCCAGAAGTAGAATTGCTGTTTCCTATTTTCAGTTGTTTCAGGAAACTGCTGCACACATTTATGCTCCTACCAACAGTGGAGGAACATGCTCACCAACATTCATTATTTGTAGGCTTTTTGACAGGTGTGAGGAGACACCTCTTTGTTTTGATTTGCATATCTCTAATATTTAATGATGCTGAGCATCTTTTCATGTGCCTGTTAGCCATCTGAATGGCTTCTATAAAAATACTGAATCATCATGTTGTACACCTGAAATACTATATTATAAATAAGCTATACTTCAATAAAAGAGCAATATGCAAAAAAATCTACTACACGCTAATAAACAGTTCCTCTGTGTTTTCAAAACCTTTGGAATGTCACATTTTTCTTCAGCCATGGCACTTCCCGCCTGTCGCCCATGTGATGTGGGTACAGTGTGGGTGATACGGCTGTGACCTCTATGCTACCAGCACATCTGTGACTCTGCAGCCCAGTATCTGTGATGAGCCTGCAGAGGAGCAGGTGGACATGGATCCGGGGGGCTTAGGAGGAGGGGGGCCCATAGGGCTCCTCTGTGCCTGTCTGTCTGCACCCATCTGCTCACAATTCACTTCTGAAAGTGACAGCTGCTACTTCACCTTGGTCTCCCACATCCCACGCAAGTTCTTCCTTTGCACCGTCTCTCTTGGAACCGTACTCTGAAGGAGATTCTGGGAAACCTAGTTCCACGTGACCCGAGTTGACACAACAAAGTGAAGTACATCATTGCACTCTTCTAAGATTTTTCCGACAGCCACATTGGCGACTGCTGTTTTGGAATGAGGTGACGCAGAAGTAAATTGTCTACTTGTTGAGCATGACATTTGAGCAAGGGTGGTGGGTGAGTAAGTTTAAGATAGCTTCTTCAGTGAGGATTGTTTGATGTGCCTCCCCAGGCCTCCATTCCTGAGGGGGCTTACCCTGAGAGTGGGGCCGTCACCCTTGGAATCCATAGACTAGAATGCTCTTATCTCTGCAATGTGCTAGAATGAACGTCACCAATGTCTAGTGAAAGCAGGATTTTGAAGTCTTTGTGTTAGGTCCTTGGGTGAGCACCAAGTACCTCCAGGTCTCAAATCCAGGTGCCATCCATGAGCAGCACGCAATGAGAGCTCAAGGGAATGGAGGGTTCAATGCCTGCCTCTAGAATGTGAGGCTGGTACTTAATTTTCTCTGGCGTAGAAAGGCCATGACAAGATCCCCTTGCTGCTGTTAGACCATCATAAGAAACCAACTGCGACCCCTCCCACTGTAAGTGTCTTATATGGAAGCAGGTCTCCTTGCTTTTCCTCTCCTGTCGCTCCCCACTCCTCGCCCCTATCACTGTCTCATCCATCCCGCCTCCTGGGCTTTCTTACCCTCTCTTTCCACCCCGTGCCTCCGCCGTCCCTCCCCATCTCACTTTCACATGACTCTGCGCATCCATACAGAGGTTCTTTCCACATCTTCGGCCATTTGGCTGTGTGTCCAGCGTGCCACCAGGCCAGCTGTCAGTGGAGAGGCAGGCATGAAGACGAGAAGGAGAGCCCGGTCTGCCAGCCCACTGGAGAGAGAGAGAGAAACTGTCTCAGGAATTGTCTGTGTCCCTCTGTCATTTTAGCCAGAGGAAGACTTGCCTATTAGAGAAGATAACTTTTATCTTAGAAGCTGAATAAATTAGTTACACACACACAGTACTAATCCTACAAACCAAAGCAAAAACAGAGCTTCAACATCTTTATCCCCTGGCTAGGCAAAACTGTCCTCCCATTTGGATTAATCTCCCTCCCTCTCTTTATCTGCATACTGGGTTTAGCAGACCTTCTCCTGGAAGTGAGAATGGCCCTTTGCTGAGCATGAGCCAGGAAGCAGGTCATTCTGGAGAGCTAGTGGCCAGGGTGATGGCTTCAGTTTCCAGCCCTCTTCGTCTGGCACTTGCCATAGAACTGAGCATTGCAAATTTTGATTGGAATGCACTTGAATCTGTAGTAGACACGGGGCTCATGAGGTCGACCTCGCTGACTGGCTAGCAGGTGAGAATCAGTGGTTGGGGATGAAACGTGATGACATATAAGGAAGGCCTGGTATATTACTTGGCCCAGAGGAGGACTTCAGAAATGCTAGTTTCCTTTCCCTTAAACTGTAGACATAATGAGGAATCACAACCCACCAGCTCACGGAAACTTTGAGGTGGGAGGTGCTGCCCAATGAAGGCAGAAACCCACCTCTAGTGGTATGACCCTGGGAGCTGCAGGAGCAGGCCTGGCCTGACCCTCCACTGATGGGGACCCAGTCCCTCACTCCCATTGCATATGGGGCTAACTGTCTTTGCTGGAAGGTATTTTTCTGTCTTCTCCAGCCCCACCACCAAATCTTACTAGTTTTCTAGACCCACATGGAAGAATTCGTGTTTTTTTTCTTTTTGAAGAATTCAGTTTTGTTTGTCCTCAGGGCAGCCCTGCTGAAATCTGAGGCTTCTTTATGTGGTTTTTTTGTTGTCCCTGCTCCAGAGGCAACAGCCCCAGTGATCTGGGTCATCTTAAAGGACATAATTTCTTGACCCCTCACTTTCTTGGTGTCTGAAAGGAAGTATCAGGCATAGGCAGAGCTGTATGTCGAACTCTGACTAAGTCACATCTCTGCCTCTGTTCCTCAATTTTTCCATCTGTCCAATGGTCATATTCATGAGATAAGCCAAGGGCTGAGCCAAATGCTGGGTCCATAAAAATTATGGTAATCATTGCTTTCCTGATCATGCTCTTCCAGACATGGATGATGTGCCCACATCACTCTAAAAGTCTGACTTGGAAGTGAAACTGGCTGCTTCCAGGAAGCTGCCATTAGACCCAGCAGTGGACACCATTTGCCTTTGTCATTTTTCAAGATATTATTCCAATGACAAGCACTCGAGGCAGCATTGGTTTGTGGCATCATGCGACACCCTCTTCCAGCCATCAGCTGGGTGGGGAGCACATGTGATCTTTGAATTAGTTTGTGTAAATTAAAATTTTTTTTCAGTTAAATTGAATTCTGTTCACCTCAGAACATAATATGCTAACACAGTTTGTATCTACTATTCCCTCCTTCCTTCCTGAAGTAGCTGGGGTCGGGTGGGGAGATCATTGGTGTTTGTATGGCAACCACGATTGCAGATAAGCTGCTGGGTCATGCTCTTCTCCTGGGAAGGTGAAAGGTGGTTGATTCTATCAATTCAAGGTAGTGTGTCTGACTCTGCCACCCCATGGACTGTGGCCCGCCAGGTTTCTCTGTCCATGGAATTTTGCAGATAAGAATACTGGAGTGAATTGCGATCCCTTTCTCCAGGGATCTTCCTGACCCAGGGATTGAACCTGGGTCTCCTGCATTGCAGGCAGACTCTTTACCATCTGAACCACCAGGGAAGCCCTTATCAATTCAAACAGACAAGCTCTAGACTTGAAAATACAGTCAGCAGGCAATAGAAAAAGTCACCACCACTTTTGAAAAATAACTGCTAAAGGCAACTTGATTATCCTTTTCCAAGCTCTCTTTTCATATTCATTTGTGTGTTTATGCCTTTTTTTTTTTTTTTTTTTTTTAGCACCTGTGACTGTTTGCCAGGTGGTAGCAGGTACCAAGGGGTTAAGCAAGAAAAGATCACAGAAAAACTTAGCATTGAGGAGGCTCTATCAATGACTTCATTGTTCCTGTAGCTGGAAAAGGTGTCAGAGGTTCAGCTGCAGCTCCTGAGTACCGTGATCCCTTGAGGGATGCCAGTTTGCTGGAAAAAGTGAGGACCTTCTCGTCTGGGAGATCCATGCAAGTTCTTCTAAGAAGGGATGCTTAAACCCTTAAAGAAACAAGTATCTCTCTCTAAGGTCTAAGTATTTTTGTCTTTGCATATTCTTTTTTTGTCCTGGTCTTCACTTGCATATATATATTTTTTTCACACACTTTTATTTTTAATGTTAGAGATTATGAGGAATTCATGGAACAATCTTTATTTTTCCATCTTCATCATCTCATGAAGTGCTCTCTAGGTTACTACAAGATCTTTACAATAATCATTGTAAAATATGAATGTAATTACCTCACATAGATGAAGAGTATTGGATTAGGTTTCTATTGCTGCAGCAAAAAATTCCTGCAAATTTAGAAGCTTAAAAAAACAGAAATTATATATATATACTATCTCACAGATTTGAGGTTAGAATTCTGGGCCACACAGGCTGCAATCAAGTGTGAAGTGGCCTGAGTCTCTAGGCAGGAATGCTGGAGTGGGTTACCATTGCCTTCTCCAGGGGATCTTCCCAACCCAGGGATTGAACCTGGGTCTTCCACATTGTGGGCAGATTCTTAATTGTCTGAGCCACCAGGGAAGCCAGGGACATTGTTGGGTGGTCATTATTCTGTTTACTGCAAACAAGCCTTAACACTAACCGTTATCTTTCATTGGATATTGAGAGAGTTGGTAGGTGTTCCATTTACTCCTTTGTTTACTTTTGTAGGTAACACTGCAGTGAATACTCCTAACACTTGGTTTCTGCACCAATAGAAATAGTGGCTTAGGTAAACTCCTATGGTGGGATTACGCGTAAAAATTATGGACAAATTTACCATTCCAATCCCAAAGAAAGGCAATGCCAAAGAATGTTCGAATTACTATACAATTTCACTCATCTCACATGCTAGCGAAGTAATGCTTAAAATTCTCCAAGCCAGGTTTCAACAGTAATGTGAACCATAAACTTCCAGATGTTCAAGCTGGATTTAGAAAAGGCAGAGGAGCCAGAGATCAAATTGCCAATATTTGTTGGATCATCAAAAAAGCGAGAGAGTTCCAGTAAAACATCTATTTCTGCTTTACTGATTACACCAAAGCCTTTAACTGTGTGGATCAAAACAAACTGTGAAAAATTCTTCAAGAGATGGGAACAGACCACCTTATCTGCCTCCTGAGAAATCTGTATGCAAGTCAAGAAGCAACAGTTAGAACCAGACATGGAACAACAGACTGGTTCTAAATAGGGAAAGGAGTATGTCAAGGCTCTATATTATCACCCTGCTTACTTAACTTATATGTAGAGTACATCACATGAAATACTGGCTGGATGAAACACAAGCTGGAATCAAGATTGCCAGGAGAAATATTAATAACCTCAGATATGGAGATGCTACCATCCTTATGGGGCAGAAAGCAAAGAAGAACTAAAGAGTCTCTTGATGAAAGTGAAAGAGGAGAGTGAAAAAGTTGGCTTAAAACTCAACATTCAGAAAACTAAGATCATGGCATCTGGTCCCATCACTTTATGGCTAATCATTGGGGAAACAATGGAAACAGTGACAGGCTTAATTTTGGGGGCTCCAAAATCACTGCAGATGGTGACCTCAGCCATGAAATTAAAAGACGCTTGCTTCTTGGAAGAAAGCTATGACTAACCTAGACAGCATACTAAAAAGCAGAGACATTACTTTGCCGACAAAGGTCCATCTAGTCCAATTTATGGTTTTTCCAATAGTCATGTATGGATGTGAGTTGGACCATAAAGAAAGCTGAATGCCAAATAATTGATGTTTTTGAACTGTGGTGTTGGAGAAGACTCTTGAGAGTCCCTTGGACTGCAAGGAGATCCAACCAGTCCATCCTAAAGGAAATCAGTCGTGAATATTCATTGGAAGGACTGATGCTGATACTTTGGCCATCTGATGTGAAGAACTAACTAATTGGAAAAGACTCTGATGCTGGGGAAGTTTGAAGGCAGGAGGAGAAGGGGATGACAGAGGATTAGATGGTTGGATGGCATCACCAACTCGATGGACATGAGTTAGAGCAAGCTCCCAGAGTTGGTGGTGGACAGGGAAGCCTGGCATGCTGCAGTCCATGGAGTTGCAAAGAGTCGGACATGACTGAACAACTGAACTGAACTGAACTTACAGCCTGATATTTATTACCCTTTTGCTTCCTCTTAGGATTGTACCCAATTGGAGATTATATCACTGGAGATTATATACTATATTGATCTGTTCATCTCTCCCTTTTCCCTAGCTGACTTTTAGCATAAATTATTAAAAAATGTTACCAAGTGTTCTATTAACTAGGCATGTTTTTCTTCCAAATAAACTGTAATCAATGAGCAAACAAATTTGAAAACAGGGTATGTCATCCTCTCTTATTCCATAGTGCTTTGTGGAATGCTGAGGTCCTGGCTGAAGGTGATGGTGAGCTGATCTATCTGGTATTAGCTTGTGACATCTGGTTGTGTGCATCTCTTTCTAACTTTGCACTCAGTGATACAATTGCATATAATTGGTAGCTTAAGTCAGCCAAGCTAGAAATATTTACACCCTGGAAATTGGCAAACATTATACAATAATTTTTTTTTTCCTTGAGAGCTACTGATTGACAGTAACCAATGTATCTTTTTAGTTTTGTAATTGTCCTTAGGATTCTAGGAATTCATTTTTGTTGTCAGATAGATTGTGAAGGGCACAACTTGAAAAGGAATAAGAAAATTGTGAGGGGGAGGACAATGCTTTGTCAGGGCAGGCGGGTGCAGAGGAACAAGTACAGATTTGGGAGTGAGACAGATCTTGTTTCAAATATTGGTTCCATAAAACTGCTAGTTTTGACCTTCGAGGCAAGTTGCCAAGCTTCTCTAAATCTCAGTTTCTTTACCTGAAAATGGGGAAATTCATAACTACCCCAGAGGCTGTTTGGAGAAATTAAATAATAGATTGATGTAAGTAATACAAAAAGTATACCAATGACAAATCTAAGCTGTTTCTTCTATTTGTGCTTTCTAACCTTCAAAGTGACAATGTCTTCCACCAAGGATCCCTGCTATCATATACCACCCAGTTCAAGAGTCATCCTTCTCAAACACTCTGGCAAAGTCACACTTCTGTACCAAAATCTTTCCACTGCTCCAAAGATGAAGTGCAAGCCACTTAGCCTCCATGACTGAGCGCCTGTCTCCCCTTCTTGTCTCATCTCTTAGAACACTTCTACTCCACAATTTATATTTGGATGCAGACAGGAAAGCTCATATACATTCATGCTTATGAGCCTTTTTGGTGTATTTTGAACTAAATTACAATTCCAAAAACCCAGTATTTGTGGGATTCAGTTGAAGCAATACTTCAAAAAAAAAATTAATAGCTTTAAATGTTTATATTAAAAAGAAGACCAACCATAAGTGCTATGAGTGGTCTGAGATTTTTCCCTACTTGCATGCTAACATACTAGCTTTCATGGTCTCATCGGTGCTTGCTGGTACAAGACATAACGCTCCTGAGTCAGAGATAGAGGACTCTATAAACAGAAATAGCAGTAGCCAGAATATCAGTATTTGTGATGATTTCCTGAGCCCCAGTTCCCACAGGGTGATTAAAAAAAAAGGCCAGATAACTCCTGAACACGCAGTGAGTTACATCATAGGAGAAGAAACCACACTTAGGAAACTGGGATCTTTTATAATGGATAGTAGCCTATGCCCCAGAGAGACACACATTATATTTATCATATCGAAGAGTAAATACACCTGTCTTTTGCTTTGGCAGGAGGCACTATATTCTCCACAACTGTTTACCATACAAACATCCCCAAAAGGATGGTCCAGACCAGGACAGTTAGTGTTTCTGCTTGTAAAATATGTAGAAACATGAGATATCCATGGAAAATTGTCTTTTAACAAGGTCTAAACTAATTCAGAAAACTAAGATCATGGCATCTGGTCCCATTACTTCATTGCAAATAGATGGGGAAACAGTGGAAGCAGTGTCAGACTTTATTTTTGGGGGCTCCAAAATCACTCCAAATGGTGACAGCAGCTATGAAATTAAAAGATGCTTACTCCTTGGAAGGAAAGTTATGACCAACCTAGAGAGCATATTAAAAAGCAGAGACATTACTTTGCCAACAAAGGTCCATTTAGTTAAGGCTATGGTTTTTCCAGTGGTCATGTATGGATGTGAGAGTTGGACTGTGAAGAAAGCTGAGTGCCGAAAAATTGATGCTTTTGAACTGTGGTGTTGGAGAAGACTCTTGAGAGTCCCTTGGACAGCAAGGAGATCCAACCAGTCCATCCTAAGGTAGATCAGTCCTCGGTGTTCATTGGAAGGACTGATGGTGAAGCTGAAACTCCAATACTTTGGCCACCTCATGCGAAGGGTTGACTCATTGGAAAAGATCCTGATGGTGGGAGGGATTGGGGGCAGGAGGAGAAAGGAACGACAGAGGATGAGATGGCTGGATGGCATCACTGACTCGATGGACATGAGTTTGAGCAAACTCCGGGAGTTGGTGATGGACAGAGAGGCCTGGTGTGCTACGATTCACGGGGTCTCAAAGAGTCGGACACGACTGAGCGACTGAACTGAGCTGAAACTAATTATGTTAACTTCCATTTTTAAGAAATGAAAAAAAGAACATATTTAATCCAAAATATGCTGAATAAAGGAAATAATAAGAGTCAGAATAGAAGTAAATAAGATAGTATCAGACTAAAAATAGCAAAAACTAAATTAAAACCTTGTTCTTTGAAAAGATTAGTAGAATTAATAAACTTCAGACTCAAATGAGGACAGAAATTATCAAATCAGCAATAAAAGAGAGCCTGTCTGTACAGATTCTAAGAATATTCAAGTGCTGAAAAGTTTATGTTATAAACAATTTTATGGAAATAAATTTGATAGCTCAGATAAACTGGACAAATTAATAATACACTCTATCACTTTTTTGCCTTTTCATGCTGGGCATAGGGTTCTTGAGGCAAGAATACTGGGATGCTTGGCCATTCCCTCCTCCAGTGGATCACATTTCGTCCAAAGTCTCCACTGTGACCTGTCGTCTTGGGTGAACCTGCACAGCTTGGCTCTTTGCCTCAATGAGTTAGACAAGACCCTTCCCCATGACCAGGCTGTGATCTATGGGGAGGATGTGACAGAGGACGAGATGGTTAGATGGCATCACCAACTTAATGGACATGAGTTTGGGCAAGCTGCAGGAGATAGTGAAGGACAGGGAAGCCAGGCAACTGCAGTCCATAGGGTTGCAAAGAATCGGACACGAATGGGTGACTGAACAGCAGCAACGTCACTTTTTTATTGTTTCTGTGACAAATTGATAAAACGTAATGGCTTAAAATGCACAGATTTATTATCTCAGAGTTTTGGAGGTAAGAAGACTGAAATGAGTCCCACTAGGTTCAAGGTAAAGGTAGGAAAGCCTTCCTCAGCGATCAATGCAAAGAAATAGAGGGAAACAATAGAATGGGAAAGACTAGAGATCTCTTCAAGAAAATTAGAGATACCAAGGGAATACTCGAAGATGAGCTCAATAAAGGACAGAAATGGTATGGACCTAACAGAAGCAGAAGATATTAAGAACAGGTGGCAAGAATACACAGAAGAACTCTACAAAAAAAAGATCTTCACGACCCAGATAATCACAATGGTGTGATCACTCATCTAGAGCCAGACATCCTAGAATGCAAAGTCAAGTGGGTCTTAGGAAGCATCACTATGAACAAAGCTAGTCGAGGTGATGGAATTCAAGTTGGGCTATTTCAAATCTTAAAATATGATGCTGTGAAAGGGCTGCACTCAATATGCCAGCAAATTTGGAAAACTCAGCAGTGGCCACAGGACTGGAAAAGGTTTATTTTCACTCCAATCCCAAAGAAATGCAACGGCAAAGCATGCTCAAACTGCTACACAATTGTACTCATCTCACATGCTAGCAAAGTAATGCTCAAAATTCTCCAAGTCAAGCTTCAGCAATATGTGAACTTCCAGATGTTCAAGCTGATTTTAGACAAGGCAGAGGAACCAGAGATCAAATTGCCAACATCCGATGGATCATCAAAACAGCAAGAGAGTTCCAGAGAACCATCTATTTCTGCTTTATTGACTATACCAAAGCCTTTGACTGTGTGGATCATAATAAACTGTGGAAAATTCTTAAAGAGATGGGAATATCAGACTACCTGACCTGCCTCTTAAGAAGTCTGTATGCAGGTCAGGAGTCAACAGTTAGAACTGGACATGGAACAACAGATTGGTTCCAAATAGGAAAAGGAGTATGTCAAGGCTGTATATTGTCAACCCTGCTTATTTAACTTATATGCAGAGTACATCATGAGAAACGCTGGTCTGGATGAAGCACAAGCTGGAATCAAAATTGCCGGGAGAACTATCAATAACTTCAGATATGCAGATGACACCACCCTTATGGCAGAAAGTGAAGAAGAACTAAAGAGCCTCTTGATGAAAGTGAAAGAGGAGAGTGAAAAAGTTGACTTAAAGCTCAACATTCAGAAAACTAAGATCACGGCATCTGATCCCATCACTTCATGGCAAATAGATGGGGAAACTGTTGTTGACTAATTTTGGGGGGGCTCCAAAATCACTCCAGATGGTGACTGCAGCCATGAAATTAAAAAACACTTACTCCTTGGAGGGAAAGTTCTGACCAACCTAGATAGCATATTAAAAAGCAGAGACATTACTTTGCCAACAAAGGTCCATCTAGTCAAGGCTATGGTTTTTCCAGTAGTCATGTATGGATGTGAGAGTTGGACTGTAAAGAAAGTTGAACACCGAAGAATTGATGCTTTTGAACTGTGGTGTTGGAGAAGACTCTTGCGAGTCCCTTGAACTGCAAGGAGATCCAACCAGTCCATCCTAAGGTAGATCAGTCCTGGGTGTTCATTGGAAGGACTGATGCTGAAGCTGAAACTCCAATCCTTTGGGCACCTGATGCAAAGAGCTGACTCATTTGAAAAGACCCTTATGCTGGGAAGAATTGAGGGCAGGAGGAGAAGGGGATGACAGAGGATGAGATGGTTGGATGGCATCACCGACTCGATGAACATGAGTTTGGGTAAATTCTGGGAGTTGGTGATGGACAGGGAAGCCTGGCGTGCTATAGTTCATGAGGTTGCAAAGAGTTGGACATGACTGAGCGACTGAACTGAACTGAACTGAACTGAAGATTGGTTTAATAATCAAAAACCAACAAATGGCATTTAAGATAAAAATATTATCTATATTCTCAGTAGATGCAGAAAAAATTTGATAACAAATTCAACACTCATTTATGACTGTAAAGACTCTCAGCAAATTAGGACTAGAAGATAAGTTTTTCAATCTGACAATGACCATGTATAGAAACCTAACACATCATAATGAATTGTGAAAGATTAGACGCTTTCCCTCTTAAGGCTGAGAACAACGTAAGGATGTCATCACTATTTTCAAACTTATACTGACAATCTTTTATAAATATATAGCATAACTGTAACAATAAATACAGCAGTAACTTTAACAAAATACGTGGATGACGTCTACATTGAAATCTACCAAGAACTGCTGATAGAAATGAAAGAAGATAAAAAAAAAAAAAATCAAGAGATATATCAAGCTCCTTGGTTGGAAGAATCAATATAATATTTCAGTTCTCTCAAAACTGATCTATTGATTGAACACAATCAATAAAAGTGTCACATTTGAATTTTGTCCAACTCTAAGATTTATTTAAAAATGCAAAAATCTAGGCCAGTCAGGACAATTTTGAAAAAGAACATATTGATATATGGTTGACTGATTTTCAACAAGGAAATTCAGTGGGGAGAGGATAATATTCTCAATAAATGGCATTGGAATAATTGGATAGCCACATTAAAAAGAATAAACTCTGATTCTTACCTCACACAACAATTAAAAATTAATCTGAGAACTCGTCTAGGAAAAACACATTAGAGAAAACATTTTTAATCTTGGTATAGGTAAAATTTTCTTAGAGAGGATAGAAAAAAAGTGTTAAGCATTAAAGAAAACATGGAAACTGATATTTCATAAAAATCTTTTTGTTACAAGGCACCATTAATAAAATGAAAAATCAAACCACACATTGGATAAAACTTTTTTTGTACAAAATACATCTGACAAAGGACTTATAGGTAGGATATCTATCTATCTATCTATCTATCTATCTATCTATCTATCTATCTATCTATCTATCTATCTACCTATCTATCTATCTATCTATTGCCTTCCCTGGTGACTCAGACGGTAAAGAATCTGCCTGTAATGCAGGAAACCCAGGTTTAATCCCTCAGTTGAGGAGATCCTCTGGAGAAGGGAATGGCTACCCACTCCAGTATTCTTGCCTGGAGAATTCGATAGACAGAGGAGCCTGGTGAGATACTTTCACAGGGTAGCAAAGAGCTGGATACGACTTAGTGACTGGCACATACATACATACCATCTATCTATTATCTGTCTATGTATTTATCTATCTCACAACTCAGTAACAAGACAAATAGACCAAATTTTAAAAGTGCAAAAGCTTTTAACAGATTTTTACAAAATTAGATATGAGGATGACCAATAAGCATAAAACATTAACATCAATCATCAGAAATATGCAAATCAAAGCTTCAATAAGAAACCTCTACAAATCTATTAAAGTTAAAAAGACCAACAGTAGTAATCGTTGGTGAGTTTTGGAGCAAATGGAAATTCTTTCATGGTGCTGGTGGAAATGTAAAATGATTAAATGATGTTGGAAAACTCTGTGGTAGCTTTTTACAAAGTTAAACATACATTTACTATACAACTCAGCAATTCCACTCTCAAAAGAAATGAAAGCATTATTTTTACTTCAGGCTTATAAATGAATGTTCATACCAATTTTAGCCATAAGACCTCAAAATTGGAAATTATACAGATGTTAATTGGTGAATGAATAAACAAATCATCATATATTCATATAGTAGAACTCTACTTTGTAATAAAAAGAAACAAACCACTGATGGAAGCAAAATCATGCATGAACCTCAAAAACATTGTGCCGGGTAAAAGAAGCCTTACACAACAGAATATAAATTATATGATTCCATTTGCCTTAAACTCTAGGGCTGGTAAAAAATAATGTATATCAGTGGGAAACAGATCAGAAGCCCCAGAACTAGGAACTGATGGCAACGGGGCACAGGAGGACTTTATGGGTTGATGGAAGTGCATCTTTATCTTAGAGTTATGACTACATGAGTATGTGCATTTTGTCAAAACTCATTAAACATCAGGAAAGAGAATAGGTCCCGAAGATTGGTACAAATTGAGTAGCCTGAGGCTGGAGAGAAGGGGATTCTGAACACAGCTTAGCCGCTGCCACTGAGACTGCCTCTGGGGCAGCCTAGGGAAATAGGGCTGAAGTGCAGTTGGGTGAAAATGTACAAGGCTGGTCTTTGTGATTCCTGTGGAAAGATGAGCCACAGGGCATTGGTATTTATGACTTTCTCTGCTTGGGGAGGTGGGAGGAGCGCATTAGGAATGGTCCAGAGTAAGGTAGACATGGCCGCTTAAGAGACGAACAGCATGGTAATCTCTAGAGAGGAGGCACGAGTAACCATCACACTGTCACATGTATGATAATGGGAGAAGTTGTGCAGATGTCTGAACCCAGACCTCAGAGGAGGCGAGAAGTGGGCAGCAGACCACAGGACACTGGACAGACTCAACAGACGACCCCCCGGATGGTCGGTGGGAATTTGAAGGGGACTGAGAGGTTAGGAGCAGAGCCAGAGAAATACTGATAGTAGTGTTTACACTTTACACTGTATTTACTATACAGAATTATAACTCCTCGATGGGTGTGCTTTCGCCAACTCAGGATAGGGCAATAGAAGATTCCCTAAGAAAATCCCATAGATCGAGGAGCCGGGTGGGCTACAGTCCATGGGGCCGCAAAGTCAGACATGACTGAGCACATAAACTCATTACTCATTACGAACAGAAAAACAAGACTGAAAGTGGGGTTCTTGGCTTTTGTCTGAAAACCACAAACTTTAAGGAGTTCAAAAACACTAGATGATCATTTAAACAATTGGTGCGCTAGCTGATTTTTAGATCAACACAATGGCTACTTAAGATTTACTGGGTCTCCCAAAGTGTGGGTCATATACTCTTCCGGTCCAGTCCTTAGTGAGTCAAGATCAGACATTGAGAGTATGTACTAGAAATAGTGGTATCAATTGTCAGTAGACTTGTGTTTTAGAGCCCTTTTGCTTTCTTTTCCTTTCTTCCAGCAACCAATTTTGATATGAATTACAAGAAGAATCTAACTCAGAAAACTTGGCAATTAAAAGAAAAATTGGTCCTTTATCACATACGTATCCATAGTTTGAGAAGCATTGCCACAGAACAGAGTTTGAGAAAACACCGCCCAAACAAGTCAAATCCAGTCCATGTTTTCTACAGCCTATGAGCTAAGAATGGTTTTTACATTTTAAAATGGTTTTTAAAAAATCATAAAAGAATATTCCGTGACTTGGGAAAATTATATGCAAATGATATTTCAGTGTCCATAAATAAGATTTTGCTGGGACACAGCCATGCTCATTTATTTACTTACGGTGGATTCCTGCTTTCACACTATAGTAGCAGGGTGAATAGTTGCAATAAAGACCATCGGCCGCACAAAGCCTAAAATATTTACTATTGGCCCTTTCCAGAGAAAGTTTGCCCACCCCTGTCTAGAAATAGTTGCAACTCACAAGCCTCCATCCTGGTAATCCAGCTCTTTAGAAATCATCGAAACTAAAATCTTTTTCTACTGAAATTCTCCTTGTAGGCTCTGGGCTAATTCTGATCGATCTGCCCTCAGGAGGGCCGTCTTATTGGGGTCTGCCACTGTCCTGCTCGTCATCTCCCCAAAAATGAACTGCCAGCACGTGGCTTGGCTCGCCCTCATCTCCCGAGGGAAGCCGCCTGCTGCCTTTGTTGTTCTGGGCATTCCCATTTGCGTTTTCACCAGGCCTGACCCTGCCCGGCTTGTAAAATCTGATGGGATCCCTGCCCAAGGAGGGATGGCTGAGGGCGGGTGGAAGTGCCACTCAAAACGTGGTAACATCTGAGCAAAGGGCAGGCGCGCTGAGATGGGCGGTACCTCCTGCCTGCACTGTGATTGCGGAGCTCCTGGGTTTCCTGAACATTGAGCTCACACACAGCTTAAAACAACTCATTAGCGAGCCCTGGAGGGGTTGAGCAGTTCAGGCTTCTCCAGAGTCCAGTGTTTGTCCAGGAAGGAATCTGCAGAGGAAAGGGTGGGACTGGGGGTTAGCGACTCCTCCATGTGAGCAGGAACATTGCACTGGGCACCTTGGCAGGAGCTGAGCTGGATAAACAATATCATTATGCCTAAGCCACGTGAGGAGGAGTAAGTAGATGTCAGAGCTGGGCTTTGGATTTTGGGCATTCGCCCAACCCCTGGATCGGCAGGGAGGCGGCTGAGATGCAGTGGAAAGAACACCACGCTTGATGCCAGGAGGATACGGCACTTATTAGTCATTTGGGGTAATTTGCGTTGCCTCTTGGATCTTTGTGAAGTATGTCATTCATGGGACAATTGAGAGGATCACAATAAATAGAGCAAGTGAAGAGTTTCATCAGCTGCAAACCCCAGTGCAAACGTGAAGGGTTATTACAAGACAACTTGTGAGAATCACACCTTTTAGTGCCCTGTATTGACTAGGGAGCAGGGAGTTGTGTGTGTGTGTGTGTGTGTGTGTGTGTGTGTGTGTGTGTGTGTGTGTGTGTGTGTGTGTGTGTGTGTAAGTTGTGTCCAACTCTTTTTGACCCCGTGGACTGTAGCCTGCCAGGTTCCTCTGTCTGTGGGATTTTTCAGGCAAGAATACTGGAGTGGGTTGCCATTTCCTCTTCCAGGGCATCTTCTCGATCCAGAGATTGAACCTGCATCTCATATGTCTCCTACATTGGCAGATGGATTCTTTACCACTGAGCCACCTGGGAACCCAACATTATGGTTAGGGTTGGGCCAAAAACTTTTGGACTTTTATGAAAATCATCTTAGGTCTTTCATCAAGTTAGTCAGATTGAAAGGGATCTTAAAGTCCTTTGGATATCCCATTCTACCCTTTCCCCAACTTCCTTTGATAGTCGGCTGCTTCTCTGCAACTTTCTTGCTAGATGGTTGGTCTGACTCTGCTACATCCACTGGAGAGCTCTCTCTTTAGAACAGCAGTATTCCTTGTAGGAGTCCCTCGGATCTACTCTATTCTCTCATATTTGGCAGTTCTCATCTGCCTTGCTTTTAGAGTAAGCTCACTGGATAATCCATAGGGCAGGTAGTTGGCATCCTTAGCTTCTCCCAATATTTATGTTCCTCCTTGGAATAACTTACTATTTACTGTCATCTGAAATAAGTCTCAGGGAATCTTCCCCCTCTTCTGAGCTACTTTCTCTTGCAGCATGTCCCTTATCATGTTTAAAAATGTGTCTCTTTTCAGTGTAAAGCTGACGTCTCTTCCCGGACTCTCATGAGGGCTAACTTGGTGGTACCTAAGGATGCTACTTGACGTCACTGACCAGCTGCCCTGTTATCCAGAAGGAGGTGTGGTGACCATCAGTTCCCGATGGGCTTCTGCTCTTTAACCAGGCAAGAAATTAGAGTTTCTGCCTTTGCCAAAACAAACATCTAGAAAGCCAAAAGCTTCCTCAGCCCTGAAGTCTTTTTCCTTCTGATATGGATTCTGCCCTTTAAGCAGTTGCTTTGGTAAGTTGCATAATGGTTTTTAGATATTTCAAATCACATTGTGACTCTGCTCTTTTGCCAAAATGTCTCTGAGATAACCACCAAGGAAAGACAAAAAAGGAAACCAAAGGGCTTCCCTGGTGGTCCAGCAGATAAGAATCTGCTTTGCAATGCAAGGGACATGGGTTTGATCTCTGGTTTGGGAAGATCCCACATGTTGCAGAGTAACTAAGCCTGTGAACCACAACTACTGTAGCCTAGTACTCTAGAGTCCATGCTCCACTGCAATGAGAAACCTGTGCACCAGAACTAGAGAGTAGCCCCCACTTGCTGCAACTAGAGAAAGCCTGAGCACAGTAACAAAGACCCAGGACAGCCTAAATAAATAAATAAATATAAATTAAAAGAAAAGAAACCTAGAATTTAAATGAGCGTCTATTTTACTTCAAGACCTGTTCTTAGCACTCAGCTTGCAGCATCTGATTTAATTTTCATAACAACTGTTATATAGATGGGAAAACAAGGGCTATACACACACACACACAGGGTTTTTAAGAATACACATTGTTATTGTTCAGCCACTTAGTCATGGCCGACTGTGACCCATGGACCGTAGCATGCCGGGTTTCCCTGTCCTTCACTATTTCCCTGAGTTTGCTCAAATTCATGTCCATCGAGTTGGTGATACTATCTATCCATCTCATCCTCTGCCGCCCCCTTCTCATATTGCCTTCAATGTTTCCCAGCTGCTGCTGCTAAGTCGCTTCAGTCAAGTCCGACTCTGTGCAACCCCATAGACGGCAGCCCCAGCATTCAGGGTCTTTTCCAATGAGTTGGTTCTTTGCATCAGGTGGCCAAAGTATTGGAGTTTCAGCTTCAGCATCAGTCCTTCCACTAAATATTCAGGGTTGATTTCCGTTAGGATTGACTGGTTGGATCTCCCTATAGTCCAAGGGACTCTCAAGAGTCTTCTCCATCACCACAATTCAAAAGCATTAATTCTTTGGTGCTCAGTCTTCTTGATGGTCCAACTCTCACATCTGTACATGACTACTGGGAAAACGATAGCTTTGTTGGCAAAGAGATGTCTCTGTTTTTTAATATGCTGTCTAGTCTTGTTATAGCTTTCCTTCTAAGGAGCAAGCGTCTTTTAATCTCATGGCTGCAGTCACTGTCCATAGTGGTTTTAGGGACCAAGAAAATAAAATCTGTCTCTGCTTCCACTTTTTCCTCTCCTGTTTGCCATAAAGTGATGGGACCAGATGCCATGATCTTAGTTTTTTGAATGTTGGATTTTAAGCCAGCTTTTTCACTTTACTCTTTCACCCTCATCAAGAGCCTCTTTACTTTCTCTTCACTGCCATTAGAATTGTATTGCCTGCATATCTGAGGTTGTTGATATTTCTCTTGGCAATCTTGATTCCAGCTTGTGCTTCATCCAGCCCAGCATTTCTCATAAGGTACTCTGCATATAAGTTAAATAAGCAAAGTGACAATATTCAGCCTTGATGTACTCCTTTCCTAATTTTGAAACAGTCTGTTGCTCCATGTAAGGTACTGACAGTTGTTTCTTGACCTACATAAAGGTTTTTCAGGAAAACAGGTAAGGTGATCTGATATTTCCATCTCTTGAAGAATTTTCCACAGTTTGTTGTGATCCACACAGTAATAGGCTTTCATGTAATCAAGCATAGTCAATGAAGGAGCAGAAGTATGTGCTTTTCTGGAATTCCCTTGTGTCCTATGTGATCCAGTGAGTGTTAGCAATTTGATCTCTGGTTCCTCTGCCTTTTCTAAACCCAGTTTGTACATCTGGAATTTATCAGTTCACACACTGCTGAAGCCTAGCTTGAAGGATTTTGAGTATAACCATACTAGCATGTGATATGAGTGCAATTGTCCAGTAGTTTGCACATTCTTTGGCACTGCCCTTTTTTGGGATTGGAATGGGAACTAACCTTTTCCAGTCCTATGGCCTCTGCTGAGTTTTCCAAATTCGCTGACACATTGAGTGCAGTAGCTCAGTTGGTAGAGAATCTGTCTGCAATGCAGGAGACCCAGGTTCAGTTCCTGGGTTGGGAAGATCTCTTGGAGAAGGAAATGACAACCCACTCCCGGATTCTTGCCTGGGGAATCCCATGGACAGAGGAGCCTGGCAGGCTGTGGTCCATGAGGTCACAAGAGTCAGACACAACTTAGTGACTAAACCACCATTGATTGAAGCACTTTAACAGCATCATCTTTCAGGATTTAGAAATAGCTCAGCTGGAATTCCATCACATACACTAGCTTTGTTTGTAGTAATGCTTCCTAAGACCCACTTGACTTCACATTCCAGGATCTTTGGCTCTAGGTGAGTGACCATATACCATCATGGTTATCCCAGTCATTGAGACCTTTTGGTATGGTTCTTTAGTATATTCTTGCCACCTCTTCCTAATCTCTTCTGTCTCTGTTAGGTCCTTACCATTTCTGTCCTTTATTATGCCCATCTTTGCATGAAATGTTTCTTTGATATCTCCAATTTTTTTGAAGATATCTCTAGTCTTTCCCATTCTATTGTTTTTTCCCTCTACTTCTTCGCATTGTTCATTGAAGAAGGCTTTCTTATCTCTCTTTCCTATTCATGGATACAATAAAGCAGTATGTTAAGGAAAGCAAAGGAATGAAGAATACAGGATTTAGGGTGATGGTTATTATACATGAGGGAAGGAAGGGAAAGGAGTTGATTAAAGGACTTCGTAGCTAGATGAATATTATTGTCAAGGTCCTAGTTCAAGTTCTGAGAAGTGGTTTCATGAATACGTGCATTATTTAAAATAGTTAATTATATAGTGAATGAAATAAAAGTGGGCCATGCAAAGATCAGTGATCAAGATGTGTCATGAACCATTAGTTTCTATTTACCTGTGGTCCCCTAAGAACAAAACAAGTCTCCACGAGGCAGTTTGCCTGGCTTTGAATCTTTGGGCTTACTTCTCCTGTGCATAAAATCACATGAAGATTTAAAGGCTCTCCTCCATTCTGTAGTCACACCAATTGGACTATGTGACCTCCCAGGTAAGTAGGGGCAAAGAAGGATAAAAGAAACACTGATTTTTAACTATCTCAACCTGCAAATAACACGTGTCACATTTGCTCATGGTTCATTGGTCAAAATCAGTCACATGACCCCAGAGTAATTGCTGGAGAGACTGTGAATGTAGAGGAAGAAATGAATATTTAGAGAGTATGATCTGTCTCTGCCACATTTCAAATTTTTTCTCCTTGTTAGAATAAAGATGAACAATTCTGGATAAGATTATATTTTTATCTATCCTTCCTGTGAGCTTTCATAGACAAGATAGCCTCCCTGAAATGGTTTAAAGTCAGATATGTCTGTGTTTGGGTCTTAGCTCTCCTCTAATTGAATTTGGTGAACTTGGGCAAGTTATGTTCCTTCTCTGAGCCTGTTTTCTTATCTGTAAATTGGGGATAAAATCTAAATGTTGTAGGATTAGTGTAAGGGTGAAACTGGCCAAGGCTGTAAGGAGTCCATTAACACATTGGAATCTGAGTAATTTACTAAATGGTAGTAATTATTACTGTGAAGAGCTGTTATGAGGTCATTGTTTAAGTTATCCAATTCTCAGTGTAGTTTTAGGGGTTGTCAACAAAATTTTCCCTAATCTTTGCATCAAAATAAGGCCACAAAGCCCTCTCTGTGTCACTATCTTGAACAAATTCTGTCTGGAATGAGGACATCATCTATGAGTGCCAGATGTCTGGTACAAATGAAATAGCTATCTTTTTCTCTGACCTTAAGATTGCTTAGGATTGGGAACCTCAGAAAAGCAAGTAAATGTATTAGGTCAAGATGTGTCTTCAGAACTCATGGTATGTTTTCTGCAATGCTTTGTATTAGTCAGGATAAACTAGGTTATGCTGTCATAACAAACATTTCCCAAATCTCAATAGCTTAACACCAGAGATGATCCTTGTTTATGAAAAGCACACATAAGATCCAGGAAATTTTCAGAGCCACTTCCATTCCACATAGCAATTCACTAATCCATATGTAAGCAGCCTTCACTATGTGGTAGCTATACTATTTGGAAAATAAAACAGTTTCTGTTGACATGGCAGGGACAAAGGCGCTGGATATTACTGAACTGGCAATTTCTCTGGCCAGGAATTGACACTTACCATTTCTATACACAATTCATTGGCTAGAACTAATCAGATATCCCTTCCTAATTACAAGGGTGGTGGGAAAGTAGAATCTGCCCATGTATCAAGGAGAAAAAGAAAGCTTGTTCTTTACCCAAAATCCACTATAAAATGACTGTCTTTCATGCACAAGGGCACAAAAATGTTGTATGTATACAGGGTGTACCACATATATCAAACTCCTTACTCTCTCTTTTTTTAACTTTTTATTTTGTATTGGGGTATAACCAATGAACAGTGTTCTGACAGTTTCAGGTGAACAATGAAGGGACTCAGGTATACATTCAAACTCCTTACTCTTTAAAATCCTTTGAGTGTTCTGCTTCCATGGGTTTGTGCATGTTTTTCCATTAGCCCCAGAATACACTTCCCTTCCATTTCTACATTTTCAAATTCTACCTTTCTTTCAAGCTTCTTAATTGCCACCTCTTTATTCCTCACCTCAAAAATTTCACTTCTCAACTATTCTCCAACAGCATATTATGCTTCTCTTGAGATTCTCTGATCCATTTGCTTTCATTCTAATTTTTTGTTCAAACATTCAGATGAGCCAAAAACAGAGTACTGAAAAGGAACATGTGGAACTTGGAATTACAATCAAAACCTTAAGTTCAGGGATCAGGAAATAGAATTGTGTTCTTTATATGGGTAAAATTCTGCCTGTCTTTTAGAGTCACAATTTGACTGGAAAGTGAAAAGAGAAATGAGCAGAGAAGCAAGTATAGCTCCGAGCAGAAGCTCTTCCCTGGACTTAATGATTATATCACTTAGGTCAGTCGACTCATCTGGCTGATGTTTGCTCCATACCTAGGGCAGAGGACAGTAGGCAGCCAGCTGCTACTAGCCAGATAAGCCAAATAGTGAGACCTAACTCAGCACCAGGATAGCAGTTTCTGGCAATTATGAAATTGCCTTTGCAAAGTGCTATTGCTTTGCCATCCAAATGAAACTTGGTTATTAATCATAGCAAGAGCAGGTATCTGAATAGTTTGCTAAAATTGGCAGTGTTCTTGGGTTTCTTACACTTTTGGGGTCAGATTCAGAATACCTACTGGTGATCTCTCAACACTTTCCCTAGGGACAGACACTATTCCCCAGCAGCAGTTTGACAAAGTTTTCCCCATAGATTTACACATGGGAAGCAGAGCCCTTCTGGTTCTGTGCCCCAGTGGGATTCTCCCATGTGAAAAGCAGTGGTACAATGTATGCAAATCAAACCAAGTTTTCAAGACTAACGCAGGAAGGAATAAGCACCCCCTTGAACTTTCCTGATGTTCTGGGCACTGTGCCAGTGTGTTCACACATTTTCTCTTACTTAATCTTTACAACAGCCCTGAAAGGTAAGGAGGCAACTATCAGTTCTATTTTAGAAAAGAGACTGAGGTTCGTAGAGCTAGTGCCTTCTAGGTTCACATAGCTAGAAGGCACAGCAGCCAGACAGACGTGAACTCACTCTCACAGTTCTTGTGATCACAGCGGACCATCACAGTCCTGACCTCAAGTTGTTCTGTATTAGGCAAGTGGATATGGTCAGGCTGGACTTCGGTAACTAGGTCACACGCTGGGCAGCCTCTTCAGTTCTTCACTGATAACAGCAGGATGCCTGCCTCTTTCAGAAGATGACTTAGTGTCTGAGTATGGGGCTTACAATGTTCTCTTTGACTTTAGTAACAACCTTCCCAGGGGTTAGATGCCCTGCTCTGTAGGAGAATACACATGTATTGTCCCAGTTAATCTCCACAAACACAGAGGCAGAAGTCAAACAGGAGGAAACTGTGGCTCAGAGCAGGTTAAGGGGAAGGTCCAAGGGCACACCCCTATTTGGGGTGGTGCTGGGATTAGGACCATCCTCCTACCATCCAGGGGTCCTTCTTTGAGTGGCCACAGTCATAATGATAACAGCCAGAGCAGATGCTATGGACCAACAGCGTGATGCTTGGATGAGCCTGTGCAGAGAGAGTCAGTTTCTCCCTTATCTCTTGGCTGTGATATGGGAATAATAATTCTAACATGTCAGGCTGTCTGTGAATAGGAACCAGAGAGAATGTCAATGAGAAAGCCTCTGGCCCAGCTCCTGGCACAGAGGAGATACCTGAATTAACTTGTGCTGAATATTAGCCGATCTTCCCCGATGATTTCTAGAAGGCTGGAAAGAGACTG
The DNA here is from genome assembly GCF_963930625.1 of Muntiacus reevesi. Classification (NCBI taxonomy): domain Eukaryota; kingdom Metazoa; phylum Chordata; class Mammalia; order Artiodactyla; family Cervidae; genus Muntiacus; species Muntiacus reevesi. Next base: position 28,651,134 of record NC_089258.1, read on the forward strand.
CTCTGGGCTCTTTTCTATAAAGCCTAACTCATCGTCATATGGGATTCTGGGTTAGGGGAGGGGAGGAAAAAGTGAGGGGAGGAAGGACGGACAGGGAGTAGGTAAACCACTCAGGGATGCCCCTTGCTTCCACTTACTCCTTCTGGCTCTACTGGTTTGCAGGGCAGCCGGGGAGGGAGAAGAGAATTCATTAATGACCTTATAAGAATTTTGCCCTGTCCTGAGAGGGGCAGGCTGTGCCAGAGCCCTGGGAAGCAGAGCTGCGGGCTCTCTGGGTAATGGCTGTATTTAAGCATTATCTGGCTTTTCACAGCCAGCTGACTGATAAAAAGGATCTTGACAGTGAACCCACCCCAGCAGCGGGTAGTTAATGGCACTTTCGGCTGAGCTCATTTCTGGCTCGAGATGCAGAGGATCATAAACCAGAACTCTAACCTCAAGATGGATTCGATTTTCCAGATAGGGATGATGGTTTCCAAGCCTTGAGCAGTGTCGAAGCGTCCTGTTTCCAGGAGAAGTTCTCTCCTGGTTGGTGCTTCGCTGTTTGCCGGGCAGGCTACTCCACATAAACACTTTGATCCTCCTGGCAGCTCGGCAAGATAGATAAACTCCCCAGAGGTTATCACTCTCTTTCCTCCAGAAGGAAACTGAGGCTCCGAGAGGGTAAAGGGTGTGTCCGACCTTGTGCCGCTGGTCCTGACCCTTGACTTTAAGACCCCCCTGACTAGAATTCCTTTCCCTTATGATTTTGTTATCAGAGTGGGATTCTAGGAGGTTTTCTCGCCTTTAATCAGTACCTTGAGGAAATTGAGGCTTTAGAAGAGATTAGGTTCCCTGCCCCAAATCACACAGCTAGTAAATGGCAAAGCCAGGATTAAAATCTGACTTCTGACTTCTGAATTGCCTTGCCAGTGTTTCTCAAAAAAAAAAAGGACTGATTTGTGGTTCATTCTTAGTCCATGGTTACATAGTTTTACACATGTTCATTTTTGTTTTAATGATGTTCTTCAAAATAATTTTACCCATTATACATTAAAAACTACTTTAAACAATACTAATGATTCATTTGAAATGCAAGGGTTTTTTTTTTTAGTACATAAAATGAGCCATTCATTGCTTCAGTTTGAGAATCTTAGAGACCATATCCCATGTCTGAGGTTATTTTCTTAGGGTTCTATGAGGAGGTTTTTTCCCCACCATCTGAAGGAGTTTATACATATTACACAAGTTTCAGGAGCTCTGAACTGAGTCCCAGCATCCTTGTTGAGTTGTAGAAACATTTCCGCATTCTCTTCTTGAAGTATGTCAGTGATTATCACAATCATTTTGAAGACAAGAAATTAGAAGAGACGTTTACATTCGTACCCAAAGTCACACACCCAGGAACTAGCAAATTCTAGCTCCAATCTCTGACACCAGATCCATCTACAATGCCTCTTTAGGAAAAATCCAGTTTTCTAGCCAGAGAATGACTAAAAGTCTCCAACTTCTCCCTAAAAGGCACAGATTCAAAGAGGGAGGGACTGCAAATGAGGAAAGTTAAAATCTTCCTGTTGTCAAGTAGAGTCCTTATGGTAGGAGAATGAAGGGCTGTTGATCCCACCGGCTTTGGCCATTCACTTGTCCCAAAGCGGAATCATCTCCGTCTCCAGGCTTCGACACGGTTATGATTCCCAAATTCCACCGTGGTGTTTACAATTCTGCAGCCAAGCACCGTCTTACTTCAGATTTGAGCAAAGAATTGCAAATGTTTGCATCCACTTTCTTATCTGGACCGGTTCTCCCACGTCTCCTCCATGTGGTTTTCATATGGCTTTCATGAATGCCCGAAGTCTGTTCCAGCTTGTTCTAATGTTGCAGTGTTTTAACTGCCATAACACAGTGGTATCAACAGATAAATCAACTAGATATGCTGAAAAAATTGTGGGCAACAATCCTGTTCTCTTCACCCGGCCTAATTCATCCACGAGAAGAATCTGCCTGGGGAGTTGCAGGAAGAAGAGATATGTGGAGTACAGACCAGAGAAATAAGTCAGTCCAACGATTCTGTTATTCCTAAACTTCTGGACTGTTTTCACTTAAATCAATAGCAATTTTCTCCAGAGTTGCCCGTTCTCTGAACCTCATGATTCCTCCGAGCTGCTTCTCATATTCAGCTGTCTCTTCTTTCTCGCTCAGTGGTTTCATTTGCTTAATGGGACTTTCTGCTGTGAATCATAGTAGTTCAGGTTGCCGACTCATAATATTTTTGTATCACTAAGGACGTCCTTGTACAGACCTCAGATTCAGTCCTCTCACTTCCCGAAAGGAGAAGATTTCTGAGCAATTGTTAACAGCACACAGCGCAAGGGGCTTCCTTCCCTGCCCTCCACAGCCCAGCATCCAAGGCTTTCCTCCCTGCCTCACTCTCAGCATCTTATGTAGAGTGGGATGTGGAGATTTGGGAAACATTAGCTGTTGGGAAGTAGGCTGCGTAATCCTTGGTCCCTGAAGTGATTTTTCAATAGGAAATCTGAATTCCTGCTCTATGTAAAATGGGTCTCAGATGCTGAGAAATGAGTATTTGAGAATAATTTATGATTTGCTTTCCATAAATCAGTGCTATTTTGCCTACAAATCATTTTGAGAACTGGATATGGCTTTATAAAAATATGAATCTGGGCAGAGAAGACTGATTGGGAATTGAGGGCTGTATGTTGATCCTTGGTCCTGTCACCAATTAGTTATGTGACTTTGGCAAGTTGCCCCAAGTTTCTGACTTTCACAGAGGGTTGTAAAATTATTAAATTACATCCTTCAGCAATTAATTCATTAGTTCAACAAACATTTATTGCCTGCCAACTCTCTGCCAGTAACCATGCTGGCCCCTTCCAACTCTTGCATGTTATGAGAACCTGATCCTGTCATTGGTTACATTCTTATAGGATGGGATTGAGAGAAGAACTGCCATTATTTAACATTTACTAGCAAGCAGAAAGATAATTATATTTACCCTTTGCACTAACGCTGCAAAGTGCTGGCTCCATTTTCCAGATGAAAGACTGAGGTCCAGAGAAGTTGAATGGTATTTGCAAGATTACATATCTTCTAAGTGTTGCACCTGGCTTAGAAGCCGTGTTCACTGGTCCTTTCTCTAAGACTCGTGTGTGTGTGCTCAGTCGTGGCTGACTCTTTGTGACCCTATGGACTGTAGCCCACAAGGCTCCTCTGCCCACGGGATTTCACAGGCAAGAATACTGGACCGCGTTGTCATTTCCTCCGCCAGGGGATCTTCCCGACCCAGGGAGGAAACCCAAGTCTCCTGTGTCTCCTACATTGCAGGCATATTCTATACCACTTAAGCCATCGAACTCATTGACTCCCTAAGACAGCTAAACTTTTATGTCCATTCTTAGTATTTTCAAGTGTCCTAAGAAACTTGGGACACAACTTTGTCTTCAGTGAAAATGGAGATTGAGTTGCTCTAGCAGATTGATTTTGCTGCTTTCCTATACAGGGCAATTCCTTCCCACATCTGAAAATGGAACTAGCTTCACACAGTCCACTGTATGGGCAAAGGGAGAAGTTGTCCCCCTAGGGCATGGGCTCAGGCTCTCCAGGATGCTTTTACATCCAAGGAAGAGGAGGGCTGGGATGGTGCCTGAAGTTTGGAGTCCATCACAATGCCCTCTCTGCCTGGTGAAAATCATTTCACAAGCCATAAAGGAAGGTCCCAAAGAATGCTCAAACTACCAAACAATTGCCCTCATCTCACACGTTAGTAAAGTAATGCTCAAAATTCTCCAAGCCAGGCTTTAGCAATACGTGAACCATGAACTTCCAGATGTTCAAGCTGGTTTTAGATAAGGCAGAGGAACAAGAGATCAAATTGCCATCCACTGGATCATTGAAAAAGCAAGAGAGTTCCAGAAAAACATCTATTTCTACTTTATTGACTTTGTCAAAGCCTTTCACGTATGGATCACAATGAACTGTGGAAAATGGTGAAGGAAATAAGAATACCAGACCACCTGACCTGTCTCTTGAGAAACCTGTATGCAGGTCAGAAAGAAACACTTAGAACTGGACATGGAACAACAGACTGGTTCCAAATAGGAAAAGGAGTATGCCAAGGCTATATATTGTCACCTGCTTATTTAACTTATATGCAGAGTACATTAAGAGAAATGCTGGGCTGGAGGAAGCACAAGCTGGAATCAAGATTGCCAGGAGAAATACCAATAACCTCAGATATGCAGATAACACCACCTTTATGGTAGAAAGTGAAGAAGAACTAAAGAGACTCTTGATGAAAGTGAAAGAGGGAAGTGAAAAACTTGGCTTAAAGCTCAACATTCAGAAAACTAAGATCATGGCATCCAGTCCCATCACTTCATGGTGAATAGATGGGGGAACAGTGACAGACTTTTATTTTTGGGGGCTCCAAAATCACTGTAGATGGTGATTGCAGCCATAAAATTAGAAGACGCTTACTCCTTGGAAGGAAAGTTCTGACCAACTTAGATAGCATATTAAAAAGCAGAGACATTACTTTTTCAACAAAGATCCGTCCAGTCAAGGCTATGGTTTTTCCAGTAGTCATGAATGGATGTGAGAGTTGGACTACAAAGACAGCTGAGCACAGAATTGATGCTTTTGAACTATGGTGTTGGAGAAGACTCTTGAGAGTCCCTTGGACTGCAAGGAGATCCAACCAGTCCATCCTAAAGGAGATCAGTCCTGGGTGTTCATTGGAAGGACTGAAGTTGAAGCTGAAACTCCAATACTTTGGCCACCTGATGCGAAGAGCTGACTCATTTGAAAAGACCCTGATGCTGGGAAATATCGAAGATAGGAGAAGGGGATGACAGAGCATGAGATGGTTGGATGGCATCACTGATTCAATGGACATGGGTTTGGGTGGACTTGGGGAGTTGGTGATGGACAGGAAGGTTCTGGTGTCAGACACAACTGAGCGACTGAACTGAACTGAAGGAAATAAGTTAGTTTGGGGTCTGGGCTATCACCTGAAGCTCTGGACTTCCTAGAATTCTTTCTGTTTCTGTTTATGTAGGAGACGTTGACAAGTTAATGGCTTTGAGTTCCAAAGAGAAGTCTTTAAAATGGTGGATTTCAGTTGACAAAATACATAGCAATCGGTTTAGAATCAGAAATCACTGTAGGTATTTTAAGTAGAATAGGATTTAATATGAACAGTTGTGTGCTTAGGGGCTTCCCAGGTGGCTCAGTGGTAAAGAATTCGTCTGCCAATGCAGAAGATGCAGGAGACATGGGCTCGATCCCTGGGTTGGGAAGATGCCCTGGAGGAGGAAATGTCAAACCACTCCAGTCTTCTTGCCTGGAGAATCCCATGGACAGAAGAGCTTGGTGGGCTCCAGTCCATGTGGTCGCAAACAGTCAGATGTGACTGAGCACATGGCAGATTGTGTGCTTACCGGATAGTTTTAATGGCTGAAAGAGCAGGCTCTAAGCTAGGTAATATAAAACTCATCACCAGAGGAGCTGGTACTTCTGAGGGTGCCACTGTGCTGGGGAGACCTTGGTGGAGCCACTGCCATAGCACGGAACAGGAGAGCAGCTGCCCAAAGCTGCAAGCTGGCACCAGAAGTCAGATCCAGAAGCCAGTACCACCACCACTATCCGTCAATACCCAGAACCCTGGAGAATAGACACTGAAACCCACTGCAAGGAAATAAAACTTTCCTAACAGCATAGACAGCCAGGAGCCAAACAAATGACTCCTCCTTCACTTCTTTCTTTCAAAGCCCATGAGGGATTCTAATTGGCTTTCCAACCTTTTTAAATATAAGAAGGGTAACGTGAAGATTGGAAGTATCTATCATGATAGGGGAAGCTAATTCTTTAAACAGATCCTTTGTTAGCCCTACATAAAACTCCAAGTATAGAAAACCTCCCCCCCCCAAAAAAAAATAAAAAGAAAACAAAGCAAAACAAAACCACTTGGACATTGAACATTTACTTCTTTGAGAGTAGAAGTTATCCCAATAATACAGTCACTCCTGTTCAGTATTTATGTTTTCTCTGTTCTATTCAGGAAAGGCCAAGCCATTAGTGCTCAACCTAAGACTCAACACTTTTATCTGCTTCAGTTCAGTTCAGTTGCTCAGTTGTATCTGACTCTTTTGCGATCCCACGGGCTGCAGCAGGCCAGGCTTCCCTGTCCATTACCAACTCCCGGAACTTACTCAAATTCATGTCCTTCAAGTTGGTTATGCCATCCAACCATCTCATCCTCTGTTGTCCCCTTCTCCTCCTGCCCTCAGTTTTTCCCTGCATCAGGGTCTTTTCCAATGAGTCAGTTCCTCACATCAAGTGACCAAAGTATTGGAGTTTCAGTTTCAGCATCATTCCTTCTAATGAATATTCAGGACTGATCTCCTTTATGATTGACTGGTTTGATCTCCTTGCAGTCCATGACACTCTCAAGAGTCTTCTCCAACACCACAGTTCAAAAGCATCAATTCTTTGGCATTCAGTTTTCTTTATAGTTCAACTCTCACATCTACACATGACTACTGGAAAAACCATAGCTTTGACTAGATGGACCCTTGTCGGCAAAGTAATGTCTCTGTTTTTCAATATGCTGTCTAGGTTGGTCATGCCTTTTCTTCCAAGGAGCAAGCGTATTTAAATTTCGTGGCTGACGTCACCATCTGCAGTGATTTTCAGTTCAGTTCAGTTCAGTTCAGTCGCTCAGTCATGTCTGATTCTTTGCGAACCCATGAACCACAGCACACCAGGCCTCCCTGTCCATCACCAACTCCCCAAGTCCACCCAAACCCATGTCCATTGAGTCGGTCATGCCATCCAACCATCTCATCCTCTGTCATCCCTTTCTCCTCCTGCCTTCAATCTTTCTCAGCATCAGGGTCTTTTCAAATGAGTCAGCTCTTCGCATCCAGTGGCCAAAGTATTGGAGTTTCAGCTTCAGCATCAGTCCTTCCAATGAACACTCAGGACTGATCTCCTTTAGGATGGACTGGTTGGATCTCCTTGCAGTTCAAGGGACTCTCAAGAGTCTTCTCCAACACCACAATTCAAAAGCATCAATTCTTCTGTGTTCAGGTTTCTTTATAGTTCAACTCTCACATCCACACACGACTACAGGAAAAACCATAGCCTTGACTAGACGGACCTTTGTTGAAAAGTAATGTCTCTGCTTTTTAATATGCTATCTAGGTTGGTCAGAACTTTCCTTCCAAGGAGTAAGCATCTTTTAATTTTAAGGCTGCAGTCACCATCTACAGTGATTTTGGAGCCCAAAAAAATAAAGTCTGTCACTGTTCCCCCATCTATTTGCAATGAAGTGATGGGACCGGATGCCATGATCTTAGTTTTCTGAATGTTGAACTTTAAGCCAACTATTTCACTCTCCTCTTTCACTTTCATCAAGAGTCTCTTTAGTTCTTCTTCACTTTCTTCCATAAGGGTGGTGCCATCTGCATACCTGAGGTTATTGATATTTCTCCCGGCAATCTTGATTCCAGCTTGTGCTTCCTCCAGTCCAGCATTTCTCATGATGAACTCTGCATGTAAGTTAAATAAGCAGGGTGACAAAATATAGCCTTGGCATACTCCTTTCCCGATTTGGAATCACTCTGTTGTTCCATGTCCAGTTCTAACTGATTCTTCTTAGACTGCATACAGGTGTCTCAGGAGGCAGGTAAGGTGATCTGTTATTTCCATCTCTTGAAGAATTGTCCACAGTTTGTTGTGATCCACACAGTCAAAGCCTTTGGCATAGTCGATAAAGCAGAAGTAGATGTAGATGTTAAGCCCCCTCTATTTGGCATCTAATACCACTTCAACCCAGTAGGAAAATTTCTTATTAAGGAAAGTCTAGTCCAATGGGCAAAGTGCTAGCACAACAGATGGCAAGTGTAGGTTCCGTTTCACATATAACAGTCCTGGAGCACCGACTCTGTCCCAGGCCTGGGACACTGTCAAGTAGGAGAGATTAAGTGTAACACTAATGCTATGAATGCTACAGTGGCTGTGAGTCAGAGAGAGGGACGGCACAGGGCTCACAGGGAAGGAGCCAGAACTCACAGCTCATCTTTATTGCAGTCAGTCTGCCCCCCGCTGCCCACACCTCGAGACAGGAGTAAATTTTTCCCAGTGGCAATGATTCTGAAGCTCAAGGTGCCCTGATAACTCCTTGTGGCGGGCAGATTCTGCAGTGGTTTATCACGAACCGCACCTCTAGGTGTTCATGCTGTATAAAACCCTCCCCTAAACTTAGGGCCTTGCTTCTAACAAATAGAGCTTGGTAAACCTGATGGGGGCTTCCCAGGGGGTTCAGTGGTAAAGAATCTGCCTGCAATGCAGGAAATGGGGGTTTGATCCCTTGGGTAGGGAAGTTCCCCTGGAGAAGGAAATGTCAACCCACTCCAGTATCTTACCTGGAGAATCCCATGGACAGAGGAGCCTGGTGGGCTGCAGTCTGTGGAGTCGCAAAGAGTTGTACACAACTTACTCACTAAACAACAGCAAACCTGATGGGATGCCACTGCTAAGATTAGATTACAGTCCAAAATGAGAAACAAGTTGACACTGAGAAAGCCTGGACTAGAATGTGATCTTTCTTCCCTGACTCTGATCTTGGTTTTCCTGGTTGACTAGATTCCAGATTCTCCCTGTGACTGTCTACCTCCAGCCCCTTCTGGGAAAGTATCTGTCCCTGCCAGTACATGATACCCCAACGCCAACTCCAAACATGTATGGATATGACCCCCACTCAATGTGGGTCCAGGTGAACATCCTGTCCTACCAATATTCTCTAACAGTACCCATTAGTGATGGAAGCCCATCCAGTCTCTTCTCTCTGCTTCTCTCCAACATCACCTCTCTGGGGACCTGAGGAGCCCAAGGTGGTGGAGGCCAAGTCCTGGCCCCATGAGTCAGTCCTCTACAAGTCAGTCCCTGTAGCTGTTTTCAGTTAGCTTCCCCATCCCCACACACAGCATCCTCAATTCAGATCCATTGAGCCCTGCGACGCTAGTTTCGGGCAAGGACAGATGTATTTTCCAGGAGAACACAACGTAGCCAGGTTTTCTGGAGAAACCAGAAAGGCAAACATTAAAATTCACACACACAAAAAGGAAACATACCAAAACATTCAAAACAATCTTTTCTATTTCTTAAAAGCAGAACGTTCATTGTTGACTTTGTCATTCCCTTTTATTTCTTCTGAAAGCATCAACTCGGAGAAGAATGGCTTCTGCCGACACCCTTACCAGCTGGTGGACTGAGACAGTGGGTCTGCAAGGAGTAACCTGAGGGCAGGAAGGGAGTTAATGAAACCAAACGGAAGTTGCTGAAAGAAGGCTCTCCTTATTGTCACTGGGATCTCTGCTTTATTATGAGAGGTCTTCCCAAAGCTTGTTTAATGAGCTGCAGTCTTGTTTTTCTCTCCCCTTCTTGGGAGGGAGGAAAGCACCATGTATGGGGAGAGGTCTAATCTACACTTGGGGGTCATCTCATATTTTTCTTCCACATCTGAGGTCTGTTCCTTACCCTGGGCAACTTATCTGTCAAGTTCAGGACACAAGAAGTGAACCACAGAGAATGTTCCACTCAATAGTATGCTTTTGTAGAAACTCAGTCCTACTCATTTCCCCACCCTGGGAAGGCAGAGAAGAGACTGGAAGGTTCTTGTCACCTTTGTTTGGTTCATTCATTCTTTCATGTATAAACATGGAGAGTCTAACATCTTGCAGACTCCATTGCTAGATGGTAGAGGTTCACAGTTGGCTCAAACACATTTCCTAACCTCAGAAAGTTTCTGGTCTTTGGGATGCAGTGGGGGTATGGACAAGGAAGAGTAGGCCAGGAACAGTGGCAACAAAGGGGATGGAGGAGGGAGATCAAGGATGGCCTCCTGGAGAAGGTGACACATGAATGGAGTCGCTAGATTTATTTCCCCTCTTTGCCTGTTCTTCTTGAGCACTTGAGAAAGTTACAGCATGCTATTCTGATACTTTCTATTTAAAATACATATACATACTAAAATATACTCTTTTCTTAAAGACAATTTTTTAAAAAACCAGTTTTAGGTTTACAACAAAATTAAGAAGGTACAGAGATTCTCAAATGTGCTCTTAAACCAAGTCATCTCCATTCTGGGAGTTTATAGCGTAGAGAAAACACTAAAACATAATGGTAAGAATATGCAGATTTTTTTTTTTTTTTTTGCCGCAATGCTTATACTGGCAAAATAACTGGAAAATAAAAGAATTACTGAGCAATTAATCACACTTTAATCTCATGGGATATTTTGCAGCTATTTGAAAGAAGAATAAAGAATGAATGAAGTTCCAGAAGATGAATTGGAGGGCTGGTCTATGAGCTATTATTGAATGAAAAAAAGCAAAATAAGCAAAAGTGGGGCAATATACTGCCTTTTTTATTTAAAAAAAAGGATAAAAATCTCATGTATGATATATATGAATATATAGGTATTTAGAGAATTAAATGGGGGCTTCCCTGGTAGCTCAGTGGTAAAGATTCTGCTTGCCAATGCAGGAGACACAAGAGACGAGGGTTCAATCCCTGGGTCAGGAAGATACCTTGGGGACGGGAATGGCAACCCACTGCAGTACTCTTGCCTGAGAAATCCCATGGACAGAGGAGGCTGGTGGGCTACAGTCCATGGGGTTGCAAAGAATCAAACAGGACTTAGAGACTAAAGCAACAGCAAAGAGAATTAAATATCTGCAGAAAAATCTCTGGAAGAATGTGTATTAGGTTATGCTGGGTTTTTCTGTTTTCTCCCACATCCATCCCCTACCTTCCCCAACCAGCTCTGTGCCCTTGACCCTGACCTTGATGGACTGTGGCTATAGAGCAGTATACCCTTCAGCTTCCAGTTGGTTTGATATGGGGCGTACCAGCGCAAGACAAGAAAGATGGAGGAATGTGAGGTCAAGGGATATTCCCCTGGCTTCGTTCCGGCCAGTGGTGGTGGCTGCAGGTAGGTGCCACTCCTTCACTGAAGACCCCAGTGCCTGGTGGGGGACCTCCTGATGATTCTTTTCTTTGTTTTATAATCTGTATTTTTGACCCTTCAAGCTTAGAAGCCTATCTGCTCTTGCTTCATCATCTTTTGCTAGCTTTTCCTGACCCAACTCACACTTTTAAAACTGTCTCTTTAATAAAATCTCCTTGAATAGTCTGTATGAATGTGCCATCTGTTCCCTGTAAGGGCCCTGACTCATCTTGTTAAACGGGGGTCCCTGGGGGAAGGGATTGCAGAGGCAAGAGAGAGTGCTGGCAGGGAGAGGAGAGAGAGATGAGGAAGCCAAACCAGAAAGAGGGGGAGAAAACCACACATATGGAGCTGAATCAGTTTATGTAAATTGCAGGTATTTATAGAATGAAGCTAAGTAAAATAACAAGGATTTAAAAGCCACCCCTGCTGTCCTACCTCTACTCTCCAGTGGTGGCGCTATAAGCAGCCTTGCTCCTTCTTGCCCACTAACCCCCAGCTTGGTGGCTCAGAGGTAAATAATCCACGTGCCAGTGCCAGAGACGCGGGTTCAATCCCTGGTTCAGAAAGATCCCCTAGAGGAGGAAGTGGCAACCCACTCCAGTAGTCTTGCCTGGAGAACCACGGACAGAGGAGCCTGGCAGGCTACAGTCCAGGGGTTTGCAAAGAATCTGACACAATAGCATAGCACCCACAGCAAGTTTCCGCAAGCCCAGTACAGAAAGCTCAGCTGGCTCCACTTCAGTGCTCCAGCTGAATGTCATGAAAGGGGGAAGGCCATGGTGACCCAGGACAGGGAAGGAAGACATGGCCCTTGACATGGGGACCCTTCTAGGGTGCTCTGGCTACAGAGGGACTTTCTTCCTTCTTTTACACACTCCATGCTTTTCTCCCCGTTGACTTTATTCCTGCTGGTCCTTCTGCCTGGTCCTTCAAAGTCCAGTTCATTACCTTTCCTCCCCACCAAAATTTCCCCAACCTCCAAGTCCCTACTTTTCAAATGTTAATCACTCCCTCCACCGCCCCTTCCCATCGACTTCCTGCAATCTCTTTCCTTTTCCCTGTATCTTCTATCCGTTTTTCCAATTGTAGGCCAGTTTTTTGGTCTGTTTCACGCACTAAAATGGGAGTTTTTTGAAGGCAGGCCCTGGGAGCAGCACTCATGCATGATTCTAGCCCCGAGTCCAGGGCCGGGCACTCAAGTAGTGTTCACTGATTGTGCACTAAATTGAATTGATTTGTAAAGATTTCTCAACAGACTAGATCCCCAAGCTGGACAAGTCTACTTTACTATGTCATGCATGATGACTCTGAACATAGAGAGGAATGGTAACACCCTTGCGGATGCAGAGCCAGCAGTAACAAAGCTGGTCTGGAGCCCTAGTCTGTTGCCTGTTTTGGGGGACACAGGTGGCCTCTCAAGGTCTGAACCCTCTCACTGTCTCCCTGCTCATGCTCTCTCTCTCAGGGGTTCTGGCTGGAGAGGTCTGTGTCTTGAAATGGCCCTTTCTCTTGCCATACTGAGCACTATATGGCTTCTCATTTAGCTCAGACTTGCTCCTCTGCTCCTGACAAGCTCCTTTCCAGGAGAGCTTCTGGTCACCAATCCCACAGGGAGAGGCAGCTGGGGGTGCCTAACTCCTGAGCCCTGACATATTATCCTTTCCAGAAATCTAGAGTGACGCATGGGAGGTTGAGAGCCCTGTTTTATTTCAAGAGGGAGAGGGGCTACTCACTCTGCATGAATAACCAGAAAAGCAATGCTTTTTCATCTTTTTCAGGCTTCCAGAAAATTTATATTCCTTCCAACCCAAGGCTGATTACAAATATTTCCCTAAAGAAATGATGGGCCTGGTGATTTATAGCCCAAAGCTGACTGCCATCCAAAAGGATTATTAGACACTCTGGGCCGAAAAATGTTAAGTTTGTGTCACATACACAGATACACATTCTTTCTCTCTCCCTCTCCCTCTTTCTTGCTGTCTTTTCCCAGTAAAACCTAGACACCAGCTCCATTACTAGGCTGAAGACTTGCCAGGGTCCACAATACCACTGTGGCATTAAATTCATCTCACTGTCACTTAGAAAGACTGTTGTTACAGGTGTTCGGGTCCCTTGAACAAGACTTCCTGGGCTGTACTTTGAAAACCATAAAGAAACATACAAATATGAGCTATTAAAGTTAAGATGATTGTCTAAGTAATTCAGAAGGGAAATTCTCTTTTCACAATCGAATAATTTAGGGAAAAACATTTTGACTTGAATCCCCTAGATGATCGCTTCAGGTCTCCAACACCCATGGTCTGTATTGACACAGCCTTTGAAATTTGAAAAGGAATTCTGCCATGAACATAAAGGTAGAAATTGCTTTCTCCTGGGTGTGACTGCAGTATCTTTGAATAATCCTTCAGACTCTTCAGACTGGCTTTCTTATGACTAGAGTTCTTGGGTCGGCTAGAGGCAAATCCACCTCTTGTTAAACAACCCTGCTCCTCTTTACCTGAAGGAGAAGAGAGAGTAGGCATGCAATACCTTTAAACACAAATAAAGGTGGTGCCCACCTTTATTTACTAGCTAGAAAAGAGAGTTATCTGCAGAGCAGTGTGACAAAAATCACATTGTGATTTCTGGTTCTCCAAAGAGGAAGAGGGAACACAATTCCTCCCCAAGAACTCTTTGGTTTGGCAGTTGGGATTGTTTGAGTTGTGATAAAGGCTAATATTTATCCAACCTGCTTCCCAAATCTGACCTGCTACTTGGAATCTGCTCAGTAATGACCAATTGGTTATCTCAGAGCCCTGTTTGTTATCACAGCCAAGAACCCAGGCTGGTATCAAATACCAGTATATCATCTGTCTGGGGCTGGCTTGTTGAGTCATGTGGCAAGGCACAAAGGGAGGTTTCTTTCCAGTTTAATTCATTCAGAGTTTGTAGAAAGATAATGCACAAATAATGAAATTTAGGAGTTGACTGTGGGTTTAAAAACAAACAGATGGTCCCAACAATATAATAGATGGAAAATAAGATGCCCAGAGAAGATTAATAACTTACATGGGTCACACAACTGGCTAGTTGCAAAGTCATAGCTAGAGTTGCCTTGGCTAGTGTTACTGTTTATTAACAACTATGTGGCGGGCCTTGGGACTTTGCATTGTAAGTAATAGGAGATCTTTAATAATAGAAGATAATAGAAGATCTTCACTTCAAGTGGCTTAGTGTATAAAGGGAACACACTGCTTACAAAATTGCATACAGTTCCTTCAAGGCTTCAGGATTTGATTCAGCAGCTCAGATGAGTAATTAGAGAGGATCTGGCTTCTTTTTTTCTCAGTCCTTCTTCCTTAGCATTGGCTCTCTTCCAAGAAGACTTTTTGCAAGATCATTGACAGCAACTTGTGGGGCTACCAACTCCAAGGTTCAAATTCAGTAGATAATAGGAAGTGTGCTTTGCATATAGCTCTCTGGTTAGTCTCCATTGGTCCCCACTGGCCTGATTTGGTTTTTGAGTCCATTGCTGAACCAGTCGCTGTGATCAGGGGGATGGAATTTGTTGATTTATTTAAGTCAGTCAGGGTACCCTTCTGTGAATGGATCCAGAGTCAAATCCATCCACATCCCCACACTTATTATCCATGTTAATTTGACTTTATTATTCAACTGTCTTCTCTAACATGACTAATGTGAGTATTCACAACGTAGTTTCACCTTAATAGGGAACTTTTGCCCAGAAAGAGAAAAGTTTCAGGTGACTTTATTGTTCAGTTCAGGAAATTCTTAGTCTTTATAAACAAACAAGTAAAAAAACACAATTTAAATGGACATTGAACTTTGAATTTTCGATACAGCATCAAATGACTGTCTGTTCTCCAAGACTCTTTGAAACTCTGCCTCAAAACACTTGATTGTCTACCAATCTCAAGCTCTTATACCATGATCCTTGTCTAATCCTAATTAAGCCTCCCCATTTAAAGCTTATCTTAAACCAGACTCCAGAATCCTATAAGCATCCTAACACTGCCCCTGTGATGTTAGTACGACTCTCTGATGGTAGATTCTCCCTTACCTTGATAAAAAATATACTCAGCTTTGTGTTATCCACTTTATTTTGATGGTATTTCCAGGGAGTCAGCATTCAGGGTTAATTCCACTCAAAACACTTTATTGGGAGAATTCAGGGCAGAGTTAGGAAGAGGTGATTAAGGGATGGATGATGGGGACAACCAATAAATGTCTACACAAGCTCCATGAGTGGGGCTTCAGCTTCTGCATCTTACCTAGGTGAGTGACTGAGGAAGTGCAACAGAGAGATCAAGCATTTGGTATTGCTCACGTGGCCTGTATTGTAGAGAAGGAAATGAATGAGAAGCCAGATGAGCAACGGGGAGAGAGATGACGACATAGACTCAACTGGGAAGATATGAATGTATGGTCTTCCCCTCACTGCCCCTCAAGAAGTTAAGGGCTTTAAGATAAAGTCTGAAGCATTAGGGAGAGTCTGGGTTTATTTCTAGGCAGCAGGAAGTACACGGAGCTTGAAGTCAGAGGTTCCAGTTCTAGTCTCCCTTAGCAGTTGTGTGATCCTGGCCAATCACTGCACGCTCCCGCTCTGATTCTACCTGTCCTTATTTGTAGAGTGAGGATGGTAAAACACATCCTGTTTTATTTTGGAGATGCAAAGTAGATAATAACCATGAAAGGGAAATTTAAAATGCAAAAATGTCATACAGATGTTCTTACTAATTATTAATTTTGTTCAGTTCAGTTCAGTCGCTCAGTCGTGTCCGACTCCTTGCGACCCCATGAATCGCAGCACGCCAGGCCTCCCTGTCCATCATCAACTCTCAGAGTTAACTCAAACTCATGTCCATCGAGTTGGTGTTAGCCATCCACAAATTTTTACTTGGTGGCGATTGTAACCAATTTGGCTAAACTCTCCTGGGATTTAGAGTTTAGGCCACTTGGACAGAGAAAAGTTGATTGCCCTGAACCAAGTCCACAACCTTGTTTCTTCACAGTTTTCCCACTTGCAGGGGACAGAATTTCTCTCCTGCTTTGATTCCCAAGTTGGTCAGTGGAAAGAACACAGTACTTAAGAGTCAGAGAAACAGAGTCTAAGATTTGATATGACATTTACTAGATGTCTAGTTTAAGACAAGTTACTTAGCCTGTTGAAGCCTTAAGTTGCTTATATGTAAAATGCCTATAGAGCAGCCAATTCATATACTATTGCAAGAATTGTATGAGTAGACTCTCAATATAGGTAGTCCAATTTGCATCTGACATTCAGGTCACTTTGTGTGATGTTTGTGTGGCAAAATCCCACTTTTGTGTTCAGCTGTCTTAGTGTATCGGTGACTCCAGAGAAAGGAAGCATATGTGGGGGTGATTCTGTGTCACTGTGAAGCTAATTGATTACAGCAATGAGAACTTTTATAATCCTGGGGGTGAAACATCCGGTGAGTACTACAGAGATAATTACTATGTCTTATAGTTGCTGGTATTCCTGGACAGGACATTTCCTGGTACCCTGGAATTCTCACAGAGTGACAGAGGTTGGGATAGTTGCTTTGCATGAACTAGTCTTACACAGCAAAGCATTTCACAATGATGTATTTCTCCCTCCCACACAAAGAACCCTGGTGTAAATGTCCCTTCCCTTCATGGTTGTAGACCTTATCTTCCCTCAACAGACTTCTCAAGGATGTACACAAATTTGTCTTAAATGTTGGCAGCAGCGTGGTTCTGTCTGTACAGTTAGCAGAGAGTGTGGTTCTGTCTGTATGGCGAATGGTATATATGGGTTATTTAACTAATATGATGGCTTAGGTGTTTGTGGTAGAATAGAATGGAAATTGTATTCAGTATAAAAATTGAAGAATCAGGGACTTCCCTGGTGGTCCAGTGGTTAAGACTTCACTTTCCAACTTTTTCACTTGATGTGAGTTCGATCCCTGGTCAGGCAGCTAAGACCCCACGTGTTTCATGACCAAAAAAAAAAAAAGTGATATTATAACAAATTCAATAAAAACTTTAAAAATTGTCCACATTAAAAATATATATATATTCCACTGCTGCTGCTGCGTCGCTTCAGTCGTGTCCGACTATGTGCAACCCCATAGATGGCAGTCCACCAGGCTCCCCCATCCCTGGGATTCTCCAGGCAAGAACACTGGAGTGGGTTGCCCTTTCCTTCTCCAATGCATGACAGTGAAAAGTGAAAGTGAAGTCGCTTAGTTGTGTCCCACTCGTAGCGACCCCGTGGACTGCAGCCCACCAGGCTCCTCCGTCCATGGGATTTTCCAGGCAAGAGTACTGGAGTGGGGTGTCATTGCCTTCTCCGACATATTGCACTAACATATGTAAAATAGATTGCAAGTGAGGATTTGCTGTAGGGCTCAGGGAATGCAAACCTGGGCTCTGGGACAAACTGGAGGAGGGGGAAGGGGTGGGAGATGGGAGGGAAGCTCAAGAGGGAGGAGGCATATGTATACCTGTGGCTGATGCATGGTGATGCATGGCAGAAACCAACACAATCCTGTAATTACCTTTCAATTAAAAATAAATAAATTAAAAAAAGAAATGGCTCCCACATATTAAAAAAACAATCTAAGAATCATAGAGAAGAAATTCACTTTACTAACGGCTCTGTGTTCTTCCCTCTAAGTGGAAGGAAGGAGGACCAGGAACATGGAGCCTTGGGATTCTCTGGTTAACCTGCGTCAGCTCAGCATATCTTGTGTATGGTGAGAGAAATTTTGATGGTCACTGCTGGTCAAATGTCAGGATGGGAGAGCCCAATGGTCAGTGTGAGGATGAAGGGGTAAAAACAGCATGGCATTGAAATACACAGGCTAGGAATGAAGGGAAAAGACTGAGAAAACATTTCTCAAGAGAGTTTGATTTTTGGTTGTTGTATTCTTTCAAATATTTGCCTTGATTCCTTTGAGAAAACCTATGGTGCAGATCGGCATTAATTCTTAAGGCTTTTAAACTTTAAAGCTGTTATTGAAAACAATTCCATGTAGGAATTAGCCTGCGTAAGGATATAACACATGGGAGGGCTGTGATTATGAATACTTAAGAGAGTTTTTACCACTTTACTTTCTACCAGAATGTGCGATGTGCAATTATCTTTGTGGTCCTCTTTGAGGCAGTAGAAACCAAGTTGATATCTAGCTTACCATTACAATGAGGGTGTAGACATCTGGAAATCCAACTTCATGGATTCTTATTAGACTCCTTAGAACCCTAGACTTATTTCCTTCATTCATTCACCACAAGGAAGCAAAATAATGTTCACATTCATCAGCCTTTGAAGTGAAACTTGGTTCCAGGGCTCTACCAGTCTTTCTGAGTTCCCAGCTTTATTCAATCCCTCATATGAATATTCCTTTATTTCTTGATAGCTCATGTACTGGATGTCCCAACCAGAGAAATTAGATCCCCCACCCCCAAAAAAGGAATAAAAAGCATCTACATTGAAAAGGAAGAAGCAAAATCATCTCTATTCTAAACAACAGAAGAAAAATAGACTGGAAAAAAAATTGAACAGAATCTCTAGGAGATGACAGAAGACTTAACATTCATGTTGTTAGCACCCTGGAAGGAGAAGTATCAACACAGAATCCTACACTTTGCAAAAATATCATCAATCAACATGATGCAATTGACACTTGAGATGTGCATTATGGCCTGGGATATATTCTGTGTATGTTCTGTGGACCCTTGAAATGAATGTGTTTTATAGAACAATATACACTCCTTTCAAGGGCTCACAGAACATATGCAAAATATATCCTAGACCATAATACAAACCTCAAAAAACTTAAAACAACAGAAATCCTATGGACTCAAAGTAGAAGTCAATGACAGAAAGATTAGAGGAAAATCTCCAAATACTTTGAAACTAAGCTACACACTTCTAAATAATCCGGGGGTCAAAGAAGAACCCTCAAGAGAAATGTTTAAAAATACATTGAACTGAGCGCAAATGGAAATGCAACATATCAAAATTTGTGGGACACAGCTAAAACAGTACAGAAATGAAAACTTATAACACTGATGTATAAATTAGAAAAGGGGAAAAGGCTCAGATCAGTAATCTAAAGAAAAATAAGCAAGATAAGTTCAAAGCAAGTAGAAGGAGATAGATAACAAAGACAATCACAGAAACAAAAGAAATTGAAAGCAAAAAAAATGATAGAGAAAATCAATGAAATAAAGAGTTCTTTGGAAAGATGAATAAAACTGGCAAAAATTTTAGCAAAATTGGCGGGGGTTGGGGGAAAGAAGAAGATTCAAATAATCAGGATCAGGAATGAAACAGTGCAACATTACAGACCCTGAAAATAACAGGATGAAAAGACAAAGCTCCAGAGCTCACTCAGTATGAAATAGACAATTTTAGTAGCCTTACGGCTATTAAGGAAATTGAATTTGTAAGTTAGACACTAAAAAAGAAAAAAAAAAATCTCCAGGATCAAATAGTTTCACTGGAGAATTTTACCAAACATTTGAAGAATTAACCCCAGTTAAATACAACATCCTCCAGAAAACAGAAGAGGAGGAAATGCTTCTCAAATCATTTTATAAAACATTTACAGTGCGGGGGTTCTAGCCGGCACAAGAAAGCAAAATAAAGGGGGAGGGGAATAAAAGGGATATGCAAAGAGGGAAATAAAAGGGATACACATATGTGAAGATATTAGTCACTCACATTTTGCTGGTGAGAATGTAAAACAGTACAGTCAGACTGACAAACAGTTTGGCAATTTTTAAAAAACCTAATATGCCAAGACCATATATTTCAGCACTCCTGGGTGCTTTTCTCAGGGAAATGAAGACCTATGTTTACCCAAAAACCTGTAGACAAATGTTCATAGCAGCTTTACTCATAATAGTGCCAAACTGGAAACAACCCAATTATCCTTCAACAGGTCAGTGGTTAAGCAAGCTGTGGAACAACCACGCCATGGACCACGACCCAAGAAGGATAAACTCCTTACATATGCAACAATGTGGGTGAATCCTCCGGAGTATCACAGTGAGTGAAAAAGCCAGCTCTAAAGGTCATATACACTGTTTGATTCCATTTATCTAACATTCTTGAAATGAAAAAATTGTAGAACTGGAGAACAGATCAGTGCTTGGCCGGGATTCTAAAAGGGGTGGAGGCAAGAAGGAAGTGAGTACGCTATAAGAAGGCCACGTGAGGGATCCTTGTAGTGGTGGAAATGTTCTGTATCTTGACCCTATCAAAGTCAATATCCTAGAGATGATACTACACCATAGCTTTTCAAGATGTTACCACTGAGGCAAATAGGGTAAAAGGTGCATTAGAAATCCCCCTGTATTATTTCTTACAATTTCTTACAATCGACATTCATTTAAAAAGAAAAAAGTTTTTGTTTTTGTTTTTTTAAATCGGATCAATTAGAATCAATCCTAATTGATCGATAGCCTTCATGTGATAAAAAGACTTGCCAGCTGCTGCTTGACAACAAGTACTCAGACTGGCCTGACAGTGCCAACAGATGTCATTTGTGCAGCCTGTTTGGTAATTACACCTCATGGCTTCCACTGTAATTACAGTGGGGCTCACACTATATTTCCTATGCAGGAAATCACCGTATTCCCTTAGTAGTTACTCAGGGTCACACACCTTTGGCTGTGAAGAGTTTGCAGTGGATGGCTGACAATCTTGTCATGAAATCAAGAACTCAACTTAATTTGGAGGTAGGATTGGGCAGTGGTCCACACTCCTAATATATCTGTTGTGACTTGGGGAAGTGTGAAGAGCATTCTAACCATAAATGTGTAGTTTGTTTTCAAGAATGATAGATAGTGCTTAATTTCTCTCTTTACAGCAAAAAAAAAAAAAAAAAAAAAGGTCAAGGAGGACACGATGACAACTCATGTACATGTGGTCATTGTCCGTCTTCACTTGTTTCCCAAAGCGGAACTTTGGCCAAGAAGCCTCAGCACAGAGTTCTCCAGAAGAGAGGTGATGCTTGGTTGACTGCCTGCTAGGTTCAGGGTATGTCATGGACTTCATTCCACTGAAGCCTCACAATACTCCCACGGCATCCTTTTTCTAGAAGGAAAACCTACGTCTCCAGGAAAGTAAAGCGATTTCTCCGAGGTTACAAGTGGAGTTAATGAGAGTTGAAACTGGATCCTAAGTCACCCTCACCACAAAATTCTATTCGTCATTGTTTGGCCCCATGGTAGCAGATGCTGCTTCAACTTCCCCCAAGACACTGGTCTCACAGCTGAGATTAGGAGCAACGTCAGCATTAAACAGAAGCCAGAAGTGCCTTGTATTCTGGAAAGAGCACTGGATTTTGAAACCTAAATCCCGGATTCTCGTACTGCCTTCAGCTCCAAGGCTTTTACATAAAGCCTTTCACTTCTGTGAACCTGGGTTTCCTTGTTTGTGAAATAGTTATTGCAACAATTAAATTAGATAACAAATGAAAAGTATAGTATAGGGCTTGGCCCCTAGTTCAACTCATAATGGATATTGCAGTTGCTGTTAGGAATTCCTTGAGCTTAGGACAGGGCAGGGCAGACACTCTGGGCCTAGCTAATCATTAACCCCTAGTTTGCAACAAGTACCTCTAGGCCACCTGCTGCTCAGAGATTTGCTCCAGGCACACACAGTGTAGGAGTTGCCACGTTTCCTCTTTGGAGGTTGCAGGCTCAGAGCCTAATTTAGCCCTCATAAGTCCTGCCAATCCATGCGCTTCAAGGGGAGCCTCACTGACTTTAGTGTTATCTTCTCTAGGAGCCTTCCAGAACTGAGATCCATCAGCTGTTTGCTCCTCTCTCTCTCAAGCCACACTTACATGGCATTCATTGTGTGTCTGTCCCCCTATAAGAATGCCAATGCCCTGGAATCAGTTGTTGGCTTCAATAATGTGGTCTCAGGACCAAGCGCAGGGCCTCAGAAAGGAAAGGCCCATGATGCATGTATAAAAAATAAGCACAGGTGTGATCTCCTGGAGGCTGTGCTGGCTTTTTGCCTTATAGTGACCAATGTCAGTCCTCACTGCCCTGGGGTGTTTAATGTCAGAGGGAGAATGGGGATGTGTGCTGGCCTTAACTGCAGCCCTTTATGTTGGGAAAACAGGAACTTCTCCAGCATAGCCGATGTTATCACACCTGTCAACTTTCATATTTACCATTAAGTATATATAAAGAGGGCGTCCCAGGTGGTGCAGTGGTAAGGAATCTGCCTGTCAAGGCAGGAGACCTAGGAAGTGTGAGTTTGATCCCTGGGCCAGGAGGATCCCCTGGAGGGGGAAAAGGCAACCCATTCCGGTATTCTTGCCTGGAAAATTCCACAGACAGAGGGGCCTGGTGGACGACAGTCCATGGGGTCGCAAAAGAGTCGGACATGACTGAGCTACTGAGCTCATGTAAAAAGAACCTTCATGTGAGAGATTCAAAGCGCTCTGACCCCTGGGCTCACCTCTGTAACAGTCTCATGTGTTTTTAGCATCTATTTTTTTTGTTTCTTTCCTAGAAGCAGAATCACAGACTGCTTCTCAGCTTGAGCTCCTAGATGGGTGGCAGGACCAACAGCGACGGCAAAGGAGGTCTTCACCCAGTTACTCCCCCACTTTTCTGATGTCTTGGCAGCTGGTCATGGTTGCTGGTGGGGAGTGTGGTCTGAGAGAGTCCAGTCTGCGAGAGTGTACAAGGGTACCTCCTCTTCTTTACCTTCCTCCCTGCAGGGCAGACATGGTGTTTTCGAATCCCAGCTCTTGTCACTTTCCAGTTGTTGACTTGGTGCATAAAAGACTGATGGTGAGTTTCTGAGCAGAATAATTACAGTCATCCTTATGGGGTTGGGGAGAGAGTTTATCTCTCAGTTCTGCAGTGTCAACTGACTGTCTGCTATGTGGCAGGCATTGCTGTAAGTGATGGGAATACTTCAGGGAACACATTAAACAAACACGTCTGCCCTGATGGTTGTTACATTCTAGAAGAGGATAACAGGCAGGGAAGAACACAGTAAGCAAATGTTACAGAAGGTGATTAGTGATGTTGGAGAAAATTCTGGGAGCAGGAATGTGGGTACTGGGAAGAGGGAGTTCAGTTCAGTTCAGTTTAGTCACTCAGTCGTGTCCGACTCTTTGCGACCCCATGGACTGCAGCACGCCAGGCCTCCCTGTCCATCACCAACTCCAAGAGTTTACCCAAATTCATGTTCATTGAGTTGGTGATGCCATCCAACCATCTCATCCTCTGTCGTCCCCTTCTCCTCCTGCCCTCAATCCTTCCCAGCATCAGGGTCTTTTCAAATGGGACAGTTCTTTGCATTAGGTGGCCGAAGTATTGGAGATTCAGCTTCAACATCAATCAGTCCTTCCAATGAACACTCAGGACTGATCTCCTTTAGGATGGACTGGTTGGATCTCCTTGCTGTCCAAGGGACTCTCAAGAGTCTTTTGCAACACCACAGTTCAAAAGCATCAATTTTTCGGCACTCAGCTTTCTTCACAGTCCAACTCTCACATCCATACATGACCACTGGAAAAACCATAGCCTTGACTAGACAGACCTTTGTTGGCAAAGTAATGTATCTGCTTTTTAATATGCTATCTAGGTTGGTCAGAACTTTCCTTCCAAGGAGTAAGCATCTTTTAATTTCATGGCTACAGTCACCGTCTGCAGTAATTTTGAAGCCCAGAAAAATAAAGTCAGCCACTGTTTCCACTGTTTCCCCATCTATTTCCCATGAAGTGATGGGACCAGATGCCATGATCTTAGTTTTCAGAATGTTGAGCTTTAAGCCAACTTTTTCACTCTCCTCTTTCACTTTCATCAAGAGTATCTTCTTCCTCATTTTCTGCCATAAGGGTGGTGTCATCTGCATAGCTGAGAAGAGGGAGAATGCAGTCTTAAATAAAGCAGTCAGTGAGGCAGGGGGCTCATTGAGAAGATGACATTGGAACAAAGACCTGAAGCTGGTAAGAAGGGCAGAGGCTTGGATATCTGCTGGAAAGTGTTCCAGGCAGAGGGAATAGCAAGTGCAGAGGCCTTAGCACTGGGATGTCCCTGAGTGTTTGTGGAATGGCAAGGAGGCTTAAAACTGCAGAGTGTATGTGTGCTCAATTGTTCAGTCGTGTCTGATTCTTTTGTGACCCCATGGACCATAGCCCTCTAGGGTCCTCTGTGCATGGAATTTTCCAGGCAAGAATACTTGAGTGGGGTGCCATTTCCTTCTCCAGGGGATGTTCCTGAAATTTGAGTCTTTTATGTCTCCTGCTTTGGCAAGTAGATTCTTTACCACTAACACCACAATTTTCTAACCAAATTTTTAAAAAATATTTTTAAAATTTAATTTAAAAAATCAGATCAGTTAGGATACCAAGTTCACACAATAAAAGGGCAAGTGGCAAGAGAGTAAAGGGAGCAAAGTGAGACATGAAGTCAAAGGAGATGGGGAGATTGTATAAGACCTACAAGCCATTTGAGCATTTTGATCAGAAGAGAGAACTGATCTGATCTGAGTTTTTAAAAGACTCTTCTGATGACTGTACTGAAGGAGGCTGTAGGCTGATAAGTGAAGAAGAAAGGAGGACACGTTGTTAGTGAGGTTTGGAAACGATCTGTGTAAAGAAAATAGAACTCTGTCGAGAATGGAGCCTGGCAGGCAATGGGGTATCAGTAAATGTTACTGTTATTATCCTAGTGTTAACAAGGGACCACTCGCTGGTACACGTGGCCCAGGTGATGGGGACACTTAACCACTGTTTCACCTTGGCCTTGGAAACCTGATGAGCTCTTTAGAGGAACATTCTCCTTTGCCAGTGGGGCAAAGTAATAGAAGAAATCCATGATGTCTGCAGTTAAGGCATGTCTATACTAGAATCCTGGCACTAAAGCTTTCTCTATGACCTTGGGAACATTCCTTCACATCTTCTTGAGCTACAGCCTCCTCTCTGGCAAACTTAATAATAACAGTCCCCTCCATATAGGGCTATTGTGAGCACTTATTATAATAACACATGTAAAGTGTCTGGCAATAGCGTCCACTCAAAATGCTAGTTCTAGTCGCCATTCATCATGCTCATTCATGCTGGACTTATTTATAGTCTATATTTCTCTAAGTGGTGCTTATTTCTTTTAAGTATTTTCTGATTCAGAGTCCTTCTGAAATAAAAAGCCTTTAATGTTTCCTAAACTTTCATGTTTAATAAAATAGTCTCTTTAATTTTAAAAGGATGAATGGTGTAGGCACGTACTAATCACTCCTGGCCAAGTGCCCGTGGGAAGCTTGTTTGTTCAGATTATAAGGCTGAGCCAGCACCCAACTGAGTGCTGGGCATGTATTAGGTGCTCAGTAAATGTTTGTTGAATGAATGTCTCAGGCTATAATCAAGGACCCACTACTCACGTAACTGATGGCATCGTACCCTAATGATAGGCAAAAGCGAAGCTGAGGGCTAATTAAAATAATGACGCTTTGTACCTATAGAAGTTGTCAATATATTCATTAGGTTGGTTCTCGCAGATTTTTAAAAACTGATCTTTTAAAATGTGTTTCTATGTTACACAATTTTAGACCCTCAACATTAGAGCACTGAATTTGGAGTCCAAAACTCTGAACTGCTATTTAGTCTTCTCTCTCAACTCCCCTGGTGGCTCAGATGGTAAAGAATCTTCCTGCAGTGCAGAATACCTGGCCTTGATCTCTGGATCAGGAAGATCCCCCGGAAAAGGGAATGGCAACCCACTCCAGAATTCTTGCCTGGAGAACTCCATGGACAGAGGAGCCTGGTGGGCTACAGTCCATGGGGTCGCAAAGAGTTGGACACAGTTGAGCGATTAACACTTCACTTTAACTTGGTGCCTTCTGCCTGGCCTTAACATGTGACCTACAATGTCTGTAAAAATCATAATTAAAATATAAATGATCCTACATAACAGTGAAGCTGAGAATATCCCAGAAACAAATGGGCTGTGGAAGTCCTTTATGGATTCAAGCCAGGTGTAGTGCATGGCAGAGGGGGACCACTGAAGCGTAAACCACTCTTTCATTTTTCACAGTTTAACACTGAGGTGAAGCTATGTGGGCCACATGTAACTGTGGGTAATATTTATTTCTTATAAATAATTTTCTTCATTTGATGGTTTCATATTATGAAAGCAACACATGCTTATCACAAGACCAATGCCCTAAAGCTCTCTTTGCCCACACTAATCTCTCTCTTCCTTTCGAGATAGCCAAGGTCAACAAACCAATGTCAATCCTTCCATCATTTTCTCTTTTCTCATTCAGACACAATCAAATATAAAGACACATGCATAGGGCTCTATTTTTTTTTCCTGAAATGGAACCACACTATGCTGGTGAATATATATGCACATATACAGATAAGAGTTTTATTTCATCAGTAAACAAATGTGGGATCATATTATACACACTTACCTGTATCTGGCTTTTCTCACTCAACGTGGCCTCTAGAAAAATCCTTTTCTAACTCAACTGCTATAGTTTGAGTTTATTCTTTACAAGGACTGATAGTTCACAGCTAAGAGAAATCATGATTTACTCAACCATTTCCCTAATGATGAACATTCTTTCAGTTTCTAGTCTCAAGGCAAGTTACTTCATTTCTTCATGTCATTTTTTTTTTTACCTAATCAAGCTTAAAATGTTTTGAACAACAAAAGAAGCCATCAGTGAAATGAAAAGACAGCCTATGGAATGGTGGAAAAAATATCTGTAAATGATGCGGGTAGCAGGCTAATACTCAAAATATACACACAACTCATACAACTCAATGCCAAAAAAGCAAGCAACCTAATCAAAAAATGGGTAGAAGACCAACAGGCACATGAAAAGATGCTCAACATCACTAATTATTAGAGATAAGCAAATCAAAAACACAATGAGGTATTACTTCACACTGTCAGACTGGCTATCATCAAAAAGCCTACAAATAATAAATATTATCTGTAGGATGAGGAGAAAAGACAACCCTCATATGCTGTTGGTGGGCATGTAAATTGGTGCAGCCACTATGGAGAACAGTATGGAAGTTCCTTAAAAAAAGTTAAAATTTGAAATACCGTGTGTGTGTGTGTGTGTGTGCATGTGTGTGTGTGTGTGTGTGTGTGTGTTAGTTACTCAGCCATGTTCGACTCTTTGCGATCCCATGGACTATAGACCACCAGGTTCCTCTGTCCATGTGAATTCTCTAGGCAAGAATACTGAAGTGGGTAGCCATTCCGTTTTCAGGGAATCCTCTTGATCCAGGGATCAAACTTGGGTCTCCTGCACTGCAGTCAGATTCTTTTCCATCTGAGCCACCAGGGAAACCCATGATCTACCAATTCCAGTCCTGTGTATATCTGCAGAAAACAAAACTCTAATTCAAAAGCATGCATATATTGTAATGTTCATAGCAGCAATATTTACTATAGACAAGACATGGAAGCAACCCAAGTGCCTTTTTTTTTTTTTTTTTCATTTTTACATTCAAAGACCTTGATATTTTGACTCTTTTAGAGTTCTCATACTCAATTACAGGCTTCCCTTTTCTTATGTTTTCCCTATCCTTTTAATGGAATACCACCAAAGTCTTTCTCTGTGGCTATTTTAATCACCCCTTTTTCCTGTTATCTTGGCTTCTCCCTGGGACATGGCATACCTTCAGCATACACATTTCTATTTGTTCTTATTGAGTAAAGTTTGTCAGGGAAGCAAAGGCTGCCTGGGCAAGGTAGGGGCTAAAATGGCAGCCCACCTTCCCAGCTAGAAGGAACATCTAAGGGCAGACTCTCCAGTCCAGAGGGACATGCTAGTCCAGGAGGGAAGTTCAAGTCAGCATGTCGGGAGAGAGGGCCAGGCATGCCAGGTGTGACATTCCATTCAACACAGGGGCACAAGCCCTTGGAATAGGCAGTTACAATATCAGCTGAAAGGTTCTTAATCACCAACATGTGGCAAACAGGACCACTTCGCCACTGGGGCTCCTTGGAACAAGTCTTTACCACTAGCGGTAAAGTAGAAAAATCCAGACACATGGATTCCATGGCAACAGTGAAATAGCATGCTTGTCAGAGGGACTGAGATAGAACCCAGTCGTGTGGGCCAGACTAATGCACAAGGGAGAGGATACAGGGCTGGTAGGCAGTGGACCAGTATGTGGCCTTCCCTAGGATTCTCTGAGGCTGGAACCAAGGCCCTTGGTGTTCTGGGCTGGGCTCAGAGACAGAGGGCAGAGGTCACTGTAGTTGGGTGGGTCTGGAGAAAGAGGAAATAGTGCCATTGTCTTAACCAAACAATCCACATGGCTGTCTGTCGCCAGGCTGCACCTTCCAGACGGGTAAACAAATAATGATACCTAGTGTGACTCTTGCTGTAATAGATGTAAGTATAGGGATTGTGGGAATACAGTGCAGAGTTTACTATACGAGGCCCTCCGCCAATGTTTGTGAACTGACTATTGAATGAAGGCCTCTGTGCTTTCGAAAGAAACCGGAGAGAGCCTCTGATTTTCCCTAAAGAAGGCAGGAAGTCTTCCAGAAGAGTTAGGGTTAAGTGGGTCTTAAGGGAAAGAAGAAGGAAAGAGAATTTTGTGCAGAGGGAGCTGTGTACCTGAGTGAGGAGATAAGACTGAGATAAGACTACCTGGGTTAGGAAAAAGCCAGAGGTTTGATGTGGCTGAATCACAGCATGGATGTGACTGACAGGAAGTAGGAGATAGAGTTAAAGAAGCAGGTAAGTATGACAAAACCCACTGAAATGTTGTGAAGTAATTGGCCTCCAACTAATAAAATAAAATTAAAAAAAAAAAAAAGAAGAAGAAGCAGGTAAGGCCCTGCTGTAAAAGACCTTAACTGACAAACCAAGGAATGTGAATTTAAGAGCGAAGGAAATCACTGTCACCCAGAAGACAGTGAGAAAGTCAATGATGCGGTCAAATACATCAAGAATGTGTTTCTGAGAGGCTAAATATGAGTCAGATGGAGATACAGCAAATTATTTTTGTGCTCTGTTGTGGGACAATGTTTTTTGTCTTTATGGCTATTTGAATGACTCCTAACACTTTAGCATTTCATGCTAAGTCATCCTCAAATACTGCCAAAATAGTAAGGGGATCATGACTTGGTGTAAGAAGGCCTACCAACGAGGCCATCAGAAACTAAGAAAGTTCTGAGCATCAGAAAGATTCAGAACACAAAATCAAGAGAGATGGAATATCACTACTGGGAGCCCCTGAAATTTTTAGCATTTCTATTGGTTATTTATTAACCTATGGCAAATGAGTTTTGTGAGGG
This sequence comes from Muntiacus reevesi, assembly GCF_963930625.1. Lineage (NCBI taxonomy): Eukaryota > Metazoa > Chordata > Mammalia > Artiodactyla > Cervidae > Muntiacus > Muntiacus reevesi. Next base: position 28,680,442 of record NC_089258.1, read on the forward strand.
TCAGATTTGACAGGGTGCCTGGAGAATGCTAAGGATACTAGCTAGGGAATCAATAAGCTTGACTTGTTCTAGTCCTCTGGTAGCTCAGACGGTAAAGAATCTGTCTGCAATGTGTTAAGAGCTGGGTTGGGTCCCTGGGTCAGGAAGATCCCCTGGAAAAGGGAATGGCTACCCACTCTAGTATTCTTGCCTGGAGAATTCCATGGACAGAGGAGCCTGGTGGGCTACAGTCCATGGAGTAACAAAGAGTTGACACGACTGAGTGACTAACACTTTCACTTTCATCCTGCTTTAAATAACCCCAGAGCCACATGGAACTTGGGCCTCATGCATTGAGAGACAAACCCTGCAAAGTGAATTGAATCTGGAAGTTTCTGGAAAATATGTGAAGTTCCCCCCTTATCTTTCTGTCACCAGAGTTGGGACCTGGAATGCCATAACAGGATGAGTAGGTCATGAGGAGTCCAGTGCCACTCCTGGAGCTGGTGGTCCATGAGATGATATTTTGGCTACTAATTAGAGTTCTCTTCTGCAGGCTTCTGTGGTGGTTCAGCTGGTAAAGAATCCACCTGCAATGCAGGAGACCTGGGTTCGATCCCCGAGTTGGGAAGATTCCCCTGGAGAAGGGAAAGTCTACCCACTCCAGTATTTTGGCCTGGAGAATTCCATGGACTATACAGTAGCAAAGACTCGGAAATAACTGAGCAACTTTCACTTTCAAGCATAAAATATAGTAATAGTTTAGCTTTTAAAAATTATGAAAACATAAGAATCAGGATAAGAGTTGAGTGTAATCTAATACAAATTGACAGAAATAATTACATTTTACAAATGTAATTACAAATTACATTTCATAATTTGTTTTCCCTTGCGGGGCGGGCTTCCCTGGTAGCTCAGTTGGTAAAGAATCTGCCTGCAATGTGGGAGACCTGGGTTTGATCCTTGGGTTGGAAAGATCCCCTGGAGAAGGGAAAGGCTCCTCACTCCAGTATTCTGGCCTGGAGAATTCCATGAACTGTACAGCCCATGGGGTGACAAAGAATCAGACACAACTGAGTGACTTTCACTTCACTTCTTCACTTCACTGGCAGAAGCTAAGATTTATTTAGCATCCATTGCCTTAGTCTTAGAAATAAAACCCTGGGAAGTAGGCGTTGCTGTTGTCACTTTTCAGGTGAGGCTCAGTGAAGTTAAGTGACTGACAGAGATCAGACAGCTGATAAGGGGCGGGCCTGAATTCAAACCCAGACTCTAAAGCCTGTGCATTCCCCCTTAGCACTCCTGCCATTCTTTATACATAACATGGCTGCTTTTCACTTCTAGAGTTTTAAAACAATACTCTTAGGGGAGCCCTTAAAATTATCAAGTTCCATTAAGTGTTATTCTGAAACTCTATAGTATATTTTAATGTTAATGTTATTCCCTCAGTCGTGTCCGAATCTGCGACCCCATAGGCAGCCAGGCTCCTCTTTCCATGGGATTTCCCAGGCAAGAATACTGGAGTGGGTTGCCCTTCCCTTCTCCAGGGGATCTTCCCAACCCAGAGGTCAAATCCAGGTCTCCTGTATTGCAGGCAGATTCTTTACTGTCTGAGCCACCAGGCAAAGCCCAATATAATTTAACAGTGGATGTTAATTATATTTGTGTCTGTCACTCAGCTTTAAAAAAAAAAAAAAAATAGGCTTTATTTTTTAGAGCAGTTTTAGATTCACAGTAAAATTGAGCAAAAGGTACAGAGATTTCCCGTGGCCTTCCCATGACCTCCTGCCCTCAACAAGCATAAACTCCCCCATTATCAACATCCCCTATCAGAATCGCGCACTTGTTACAGAAGGTGGATCTGCATTGACACACAGTTATCATACAAAGTTCAGAATCTACATTAATGTTCAGTCTCAGTGGTGTACCTTTTATGGTTTTTGACAAGTGTATAAAGACATGTAGCCATCATTATACAGAGTAGTTTCACTGCCCTAGAAATATTCTGTGCTCCACCTATTCATCCCTCCCTCCACACCATCTTTCAACTAGCCTTTCTTTGGGACATTCTTCTGATTCCCCGTGTAGTGATCAGAAATCCAGTTTTCAGAGAACCTGGCAGTTAGGTCACAGTGTATTCTTGGCTTCATCAGTTGGATGCATCCAAAGAGGACGTCACATTGGAAGTGAGCATTCCGAAGCAATGGAATCTTCCTAGGCATCACATGGACTCATGTGAATGGTGACAGAGGTCCAAAATCTTCAGGGGAGCCAGTGCTTGCTTGACTGAGTCCCTGAGGCAGGTCTGGCACCAGCAATGCTGGAAGCGGAGGCTGTGCTAAAGCTCAGTTCTTGGCATCTTGTATTTGGCACTGGTAGTGGTGGCAGTAATAATCCTCTTCTCGTCAGCCTTTCTGTGGAGTGCATGTGCGTATGTGACAATTTTTTGAGATATATTCACATATCATACAATTCACTCATTTAAAGTTTTAGAGCATTTTTATCAGCCCTCCAAGGAACTTCATATCTCTTAGCGGTCACTTTCCAACTTCCCACCCTCCCTACCATGCCCCCCCCCCCCCCCCCGCCCTAAACAACTATGAATCAACTTTCTATTTGCCTATTCTGGACATTTCATATAAATGGAATCATACAATATGTGGTCCTTTGTGACTGGCTTCTCTCACTTGGTATGAAGTTTCCAAGGTTCGTTGATGTCATAGCCAGGATCTGTACTTCATTTCTTTCTTCTGCCAAACAATAATCCATCGTATTGTGGTTTTGAACACTGTTCCTGGAAGCACAGCCACAAATTTGTTTCTTGAGATTCTCTAAGAATTTTGATATCCTTTTAAGTGTCTTTTAATAAATCTGTTTTCCGCTTAAATTAGCCAGAGTGGATTCTGTTGTTTGCAACTAAGAATCCTCACTGACACATTTGGGTCAATTAAGATTGTGATTTTAAAAATTTACTTAGACCAAGTCAACCATAAGCTAGGTAGTCTTGAAGGGCCATTCGGTCTCTGGTGTTCTATGAGTGTATAAACTTGTGACCACGTGAAATGATCGCTGGTCTCTGACAGTAGGCTTTCTAATGACTGAATTTGGTTGGGGACGAGAACATCCTCTCCTTTTGGACCAACTCCTTGCTGCCCACCCGCTTTTCTAGGGGATCCCAGTCTCCACTCATCTCCACACTGAGCTCCTCCACCTTTAGCTGGGGCTCTCTTACAAGCCCCAGCCTCACATCTCCCGTCCCCCAGTCTCTCTTGCCTTACCTTAAAATCCCATTAGTCAAGGCAGAACTGCTCACCTTTCCCATCATCAGGTCTCCTTTCTGACCTTCTTCATTTTCTTTGGTAGTGCCAGCATTCTCTTGGCCAAGGACTCTATGGGTGAGGGCGAGGGTGGGGTGATTTGGGAGAATGGCATTGAAACATGTGTATTATCATATGTGAAATGGATCGCCAGTCCAGGTTGGATGCATGAGACAGGGTGCTCAGGGCTGGTGCACTGGGATGACCCAGAGGGATGGGATGGGGGTGGGGGGTGGGGGGTGGGGTTCAGGATGGGGAACACATGTACACCCAGGGCTGATTCATGTCAGTGTATGGCAAAACCACTACAATATTGTAAAGTAATTAGCCTCCAATTAAAATAAATAAGTATATTTTAAAAAAAAGGATTGAAATCTCACCACCAACTTTGCCTCTTCCTTCTTCTCTAGTAAGAAGAACTTTGCCTCTTCTTCTTCTCTTGCTCCTTATGTCTCCAGATGACTAAGTCCTGCCTCTTCTTCCTGTATGATAGGTTCCTGATATTCTTTCCTTTTGGTTTCCACTTAAGCCACTATTATATCCAGGCTTCTACTAGCTCACCCTGAATGTCAAAAAGAACTTTCAGATGGAATTCTGCATTTGGTCATCCCCTTCTAATGCAGTGAGTAGGCTCCAAACTTCAGATCACGTGTCCCTATCAGTAAAAATTTTGCTTTTTATGTTAATTTTTACACATAAATATCATAGTTTTAAAATATATTTGTCTTTAAAACATATACACAAAAGTCATGTCTAAAAGTAAATTTTTCAAAGGATGAAAATTAGGAAAGAGCAAGGATATGTTATAAAAATGTTCTTCCCGTGCCATAGTGGATTATCTTGCCCATCAGTTGCCGATACCATTGCTGTCCTTGGTTCTTCGTGCTGGTATCACAGTTAATCTTCACACGGCAGATCTGTCTAGGTTGATTCCCTGCTCAAACCTTCCAACGCTCCTAGGTGAAATGAACTTCTAGCCATCTATCATCCTCCTTTCCTGTGAATCCCCTTCTTTGGTTTTATCTCAAGACAACTCTACTCAGGCTGGTTGGCTGGTTTTTCTGCACAAGCCCAAGACAGTGCAGTCTCCAGGACCTCCTTCTTGCTTCTGCTCACCCACCTCAGAGAGCACTCATCAGAACACACAGCCCATATAGTGTTGAGCCACATGTATAGTGAGCTTTAATAAAAGTATCTCAGATCTGTTGATTGAAACTTGAATAATCAAATGACTTTAACATGCATTTTATATTTACCAGCTTCACTATGGGGTCGCAGAGAGTCAGACACGACTGAAGCGACCTAGCAGCAGCAGCTGGTGGCTCAGTTGTAAAGAAGCTGCCTGCTAAGGCAGGAAACGCAGGAGATGAGGGTTTGATCCCTGGGTCAGGAAGATCCCCTGGATAAGGAAATGGCACCCCACTCCAGTATTCTTGCCTGGGAAATCCCATGGACAGAGGAGTCTGGTGGGCTATAGTCCATAGATTCACAAAAGGGTCAGACACAACTTAGTACAATAACAACAACAACAACATTACATTTACAGTTCTTATCATCAGCCCCCCTTTCCCAAGGGAAAACTCAGTTTTACAGAAGTTGAGGGACTTGTCCAAATTCACAAAGCTGGAGAAGCCTAGTTTGAGCTGGTATCCAGATTTGGCTAATGCTTCTCTCACCATCCACTGTCCTTCTGGTAGAGTGAGAAACAAACATGAGTATTAAATTTAGTCCAACCCCTGGGGCCTCTCTTTAGCTAGGCACTAGTCACCAGCCAGAACCCCTTTTCCCCTCAAATTCAAGAATCCCAAGTGGGGATAAGACATTCACACTACCCACTTCACAAGGCTGCTGGTGGTATTAATGAGCTAATGTTTGCAAAATACTTTGAGCTTCAAGAAAAGCCAGGCGCCAAAGAACTACAAAGGACTATTAAGACAGTAGACTTTAAATCCCCTTAACAAGCTCCCTCCCCTCAGAACTAATCTGGTGTGGATCCTCCTTTCCTTCCTAAAGCCCTGGATCATTGCTCACTGCTGTACCTTGAGAGTGAGAGTGATGTCTTTCCTGCTTCCTCCATTTCCAGGACTTCCATCGCTTGTAAATGGTTGAGCCACATGTATTTTAATATGGCATGTGGAATCTTCTAAAGTTCAGAATCTTATCATGATGAGGGTCCTTCAAGAGGGTGTAGCCCATGCTTAGATTAGGACAAAAGACTCAAGGAGAAATAGGTGCATGACCAAAGATCATGGCAAGATCACTGGCACACAGGCCATGAGCTTCTAGTTTACACACCATTGACGCACTAAGGAGCAAGACTGGACAGCCTTACACCAGTCATCTCTCACTCCTCCCCCAAGGAAGTCCATCAGGGGCAGCTGGGATTGGGTTTAGGTTGGCAGGGTCCCTGAGACGTCTAGCCAGCCCCAATCCATGTCTAGATCTCCAGATGGGGAAGAGCAGTGTGGTGGAGGGAAAGAACACAGACTGGATCTCACACACCCCTGAAATTCTTCTCCATCTCCCTCTTCACTGTGGGCTCTTGGGCTGGAATTAGTCCATGGGCCCTAGTTTCCTGACCTCTGCTCTGGAGCCCAAGTCTGAGCGTGTCACTCCCGAGCTCACTGCCCTTAAACTGTCCCATGGGGATCTGAGCTTTGGTAATACAGATGCTCTCTGATTCATCTTTTCCCTTTGGCATTTCTGCCAACCCCTGGTGATTCCTTGAACACCCCTATTTGCATTATTTTCCTCATCCCTACATTTTGTCACACACAGTTCATTCTTTTCTCCAGAGCAAACTTCTTCATCTTATTGGCTTGGAGAACTCCTTTGCTCAACCCAAAGGTTGAAAGTTTCCTTCTTCATTGATCTTTCTTGAGACTCCTTCACCTACAAGCTAATTCTACTACTTGTGTTTTGTGTCTACCAGTGCCAAGGATCCAAACAGAATCCAGGGAAGCTGGAGTAGGTGGGACCTGTGGTCCTCCCAAAGCAGATGGGTAACCAGGTGACTGTAAGCGTGCTGTGACAGAGAAGACAGAATGCCAGGAACAAGGAGGGCTGGGCATGAGGTAGGTGAGTGACAAGGAAAGAGACAGAGGCTAAGCTGGCATCTGAAAGGCACACATGAGTTAGACAACAGGAGGATGGAGGATGAGAAGTAGAGATTCACACAAAGCCAGCAGCACATGCGTAGATGAAGGATTCTCTAGAGGGGTTTAAGTCTGCATGGCTCACCCACTAGGATAGCAGTTCATCCTTATTCACTAATGGAGAAGCCAGTACAACTTAGGCCAGGGATCAACAAACTATAGCCCAAGACCTGACTTGCATGGTTTGTGAGGTAGAGATGGTTTTACATTTTTTAAATGGTTGAAAAGAAATCAACGAAATATTTCATAACTCATAAACATTCTATAAAATTCAAATTTCAGTGTCGACAAAGACAGTGATATTAGAACACAGCCGTGGACTGTCTACGGCTGCTTTTTGCTACGACAGCAGAGCTGAGAAGTTGCGACAGAGACCAGATGGCCCACGAAGGGAAAATATTTACTGTCTAGCCCTTCACAGAAAAAGTGTGTGGACTCCTGACTTAGGCTGTGAAATCAGACTGCCAAGGATCTAGGCCTGATCCCTCTTCCTACTGCTTACGTGACACTGGGAAAAATTCCTAACCTCTTTGTGCCTCTGTTTCCTCATCTGAGGATAAAAACTATGGCTGTTTAAAGAAAAAAAACTGAATTAACATGTTAATAAACAAAATATTTAGAAGAGTGCCTGTCGTGTAGTGAACACTCGATAAATGTTCATTATCATCACCGCTGTGGCTCCAGAACCCAGCAGTGGACTTGGCACACTCTATTATCCCTCAAAGGATATCTGTCGAAAGGCAGAATGAGTGAGGGAGGGGATGGAGGCGTAGCGTGCCTCACCTGATCCCATGCAGCCTTTTAGAAAGGCATGGAAGGAAACCCTGGCCTCCGAATGCCTCACTCCGCTTGCCTTTTCTCTTGCCAGCGCCCCCGAGCATCTGCTAGCAATCTGGGTCTTGCGGCACTTTCCTCCTTGTGTTGTTAATTTTTAAATGGATTTTCGGGCTGTGGATGGTGGAGGGAAAAGCGTGGGGAGGGAACCCCTACACTATGGACGGTGGGAAGCCATAATTGAGGGGTGTGTGCCTAAGAGATCGTGTTTCCAGAGAGTAGGGGGGCCCCTAACATAAACAATCCCTACAAGAAAAGGAAAAGAAACTACTCTTTCTCAGAGTCCCCTTGTGAGTCTCATTGGGAATTGTTCCTCCTCAGCACTTGGAACTCAGAGCAGCCTCCTGGGGAAATCAGCCCCGGGACCATAGAACAGAAGGGCAAAGTCGCTCCATTGGAGGCTGGAGGCTGAAGGCTTTTGTCGCCACGAGGCTCCCTTGTGGTTTGGAATAAGGCTCCTGTCAGCGGTGAGGCATCTGTCCTTTAAAAACTAGCTCAGAACACTCTGAACACCTCCAGTGGAGCTCTGAAGTCATCCTCTAGGGACCATTTGATCTTTCAACTGACTGGAGCGCCAGTGATGCTGGGCCAAGCCTTCTGGGTCATGACAGACCCTGCTTTTCCTATTTTCCACATTCACCCCAAGAGTACTTTGGGAACCCCGCAAAGGACAGTGTGTGGATTCATGTCCACCTTATCTATCTATTCACAAAAGTTACTAGCATGGACCAGAAGAGCTACGTGCCACCAAGTCTGTGTTAAAGAATCCATTTCAATGCAGTGAATGCCACACAGGCTGAGACCTATCAAAGGAGAAACACCACAGCCTATGCGACCAAGGGCTGATCACACTGTGTTTACTTCCACTTCCCTTGTTTTCAGCCACACTGAGATGGGAAAGGATGCAGCGTGTGACTCTTACTCACTCACCTCCTGGTACATCGAGAACTGGAATCTCGCTTCAATAGTAATTACTATGATTACAGGTCCCTGTGGAACTCGTAGGGTGAGCTCCAAACACAATTCCTCAAGCTTGTCAAATCACTGCGTCGATTTGCTTATGAAAGGTAGTTCTAATCAAAAGGAGTAATTACAATATTAAGTGCCAAGCCTTGGTGTGCAAACTCTTGAGTCATAAGATATTAAGCTTAATTTAACTCCACTGAAGGAGACATGTAGCATCTTGTACTCAGCCTTCTGAATGGAGGTGAGCCCAAAACTTCATTCCAGGAAAGTGGACAAGTTGCTTGATCTATTAGCAACTCAACTATCGCATACTATACAAGCCGGAGCACCTGTCTTAGGGAGCTATTTACTCTCAGAAGTCCTAATGATTTATGGGTTACTGTGTAAGACCCTTCACGCACTGACTTACAAAGCTGTTAGTATTTGGGGGCTGTAACTACACTTTGACCTGGCCCTGTACCCAAACCATCTATTTACTCACTCATCCCTTCATTCAATATATGTTGAGATACGAGGCCCTATGCTGGGCCCGGCAGATGCTGAGATTAATAAAACATGCTCTGAGTCTTCAAGAAACTGACTGTTCATTTGGGAAGATAGGTTCATAAACAGGTAATTAACCTATAGTGCGAAAATGCTATAATTAAAAAAAGAATGTGTTCAGGAAGAATAGGAAAAAGGATGCCTCCAACTAACTTGACGAAGTCAGATAAGGCTCCGAGAGGAGGTTCCACCCCAGCTGATTCTATGAGGATGTGAGTGGGTGCGGGAGACTGTCCAGAGTCCCAAGAAGAGGGACCAGCATAGCTGAGGAGTGACAGTGAAATAACGCTACGTGTCTCAGGAAGCTATAAATAGTTCACCGTGACTTTTAAGCATAGTGTGTACAGTATACGTGCATGTCCACAAATGCTTGGACCGAGGCCGTGAAGAGGCCCAGGAGAGGGAAGCAGGAGCTAGTGATTGGATGCCTGTCCCATGAGTACCATCCAAGTTCTTCTCCCCAGAAAGAGGGTCAGGATCTAAGTGCTGTTATTATTTTGAGGAATCTACTCAAAAATATGGTGGCGGTCAAAAAGACTCCACAAACCAAATCCTGGCACATGTCACACATGTAGACACAATCACCTTGCCCCACAGAACACACAGGGGCTCCTGCTGTGTGGGTAGCACCCTCTTACACACACAGACAATGACCTGGGTACCCTCAAGGGGATGCCCTCATCTCAGAGCCAAGTCTTATCTGGGGTTCTTTAGCAGCAAGGAAGTCTTCCCATAAAATAAGTGGAGTGATCAGTCACACTGATCATTCTGATAGATTGCCTGGTGGATAAATGGGCCATGTTGCTTATAATGACCTATTTTCATTAATGATGGAATCATCTTTCAGTTTGACTAAGGCACTAGAAACAAGGACAGCACACATTTGAATCCATTTAGTTCAGGACTTCTGTTTATTTTTTTTTAAAGAATACGAAACCAAAGACTCCAGGAGAAGGAGAAAAAAAGAGACATTACATGCTCTGGATGTCCCATGTTTTTAATATTTTTTAAGCTAATTTTAGAGTATCACTTAGGGTGGAGAAACTATTTACCATTCCATTAAAAAATGAAGACATGAAGGCTCAGAAAGAGTAAAGTATTAGCCAAGACAGAGTAGATCAAGGACTGGAACTCAAGTCTGATCATTAAACCTGGACTCTTGCAATAACATGCTGCTCTCTCTTCTGATGAGAATGAAGGAAGATAATTATATTACTTATGCATTTTTTTTCCTCCAGATATTTATGTGAAATACACGAGTCTCTTGAAAATTAGAAATAGTGGCTGCCATATTAACTGTTCACTGGATATTTTGGCTGCTCATGCGAGGAAGTATACAACGTTGGGAATGACACGTCTTGTATTTTCTTGTCTGAAATTATTGTTTTTCTTATTATCTTCTCTCATTCACACACTCCCCTAAGAAACACTGAAAATTTTCTCTCTGTTTCCTGGCCTGTGCTGTATACAGTCATTCAGTCATGTCCCACTTTTTTGTGACACCAGGGACTGTAGTCTGCCAGGCTCTTCTGTCCATGGAATTTTCCAGGCAAGAATACTGGTGCAGGTTGCCATTTCCAACTCCAGGGGATCTTCCCCACCCAGGGATCGAACCCACTTTTGCATCTCCTGCATTGGCAGGCGGATTCTTTACCACTGCGCCACCTGGGAAACCCTCTCTGTTCCCTGCTAGGCGGCAATTGTCTTCTCCTGAAGGTCTCTCTTTCATGAAGTCATGGCAGTCAAAGCATATTATATAAGAATCTCAGCAGTGTGTAAACAAAGACTTGCAAGTTCTAGCACTTCAGGCAACAGTATGGAATCATAGAATTCTCAAGGTGAGAGATACCTAACAGGTCATTTGTAGTGACACAGTAGAATTTGAATACAGATTAAACCAGAACATCTGGTCAGAGTTGCTTAAGACCATTAAAAATATAATTACATTTAAAAAATCAAATAAATCATTTAAGTAAATCGTTCAGTATCTCATCAAATTAATGTTATTTATTTTTTACCAAATTAGTCAGCCACAGGTCTAATGTTGAGACATGGCCCATAAGAATTGCAGAACAGTAGGTATGTGTCATTGCCTTTCTTCCACTAGCACCCAAATGAGACATGTTTGAACCAGCCAACACATTTACCACTGGTCCTGTGCCACCCTACTAAACATCTTAACTGCTCCACAGCAACATTTAGAAATGAGACCTGATGTGGATCCTCGGCTGAGGAGGTTCTGGGGATAAGAAGGCCAAATTCACGAGCCTGGTCTTCTCTTTAGCCAGTTAGCCTCATCATATTTTTCCTTCACTAGACTGCAAGAGAGAGGCTGAAGAAAAAGTGTACTGTTGGGCACAAAGCCATGCATCTACAAGAATGATCATCCTGCCTGGGGTCAATGACCAGGATGTTAGACCTCGGCACAGACCTAACAATTTGAGACAGAAATATGGACTATCTGTTTTCAAGATTTGAGACTTCCAAAGTAAAACTTGCTAATCTTTTCTTTCATGTTAGGAATAATCGGAGACATTTTTTGGTTGGATCAGATTGTAAGGATAAGAGTTCATTTCTTTAAGCTCTTTGAATGAATAATGACTGCTCAGAAATCCTTCTATTTTTCCTCTTGCGACTTTCCTTTTGTTACCAAATGAACAAAGCCAATAATTACTGGTGCTTCCATTACTTCCTAATGTCATAAACAATGCTAAGATCTGTCCTTATTTAGAACCACTTCTATTCCTAGGCAATGTTTAAAAAAACGATGAACTTTCATTGGACTTTTCTCCATTTCAGTTCAAAGTTAGTTGGAATACAAGGAGAATAGATTCTTGCTCATCTGACTCCAGTTTAAAAGCCTGACTAATATAATTCCATCCTAGGACTGTTCCAGTACTGTTGAGTTTTGTCTTGAGAAGTTATCAGAGAGGCTTAGTGATCTGGTAACAAGGTTATACTGGGTCATGTTGTTCAAGACTTTCTGATAGCCGATTTCGTGAGGGGTTGAGAACTTGGATTGACCTATCCTTTCCAGGTTTTAATATGCAGTACGCAAAGAGAAGTAGGAGGTTGGTCCAGTGACAGTTTTTCTAGATTCAGACCTCCTCCACTCACTAGTGACCCTGGATAATTCATGTCCACTCTCTGGACTTCAGTCCCCTTCTCTGTAAAGCAAGGGAGCTGTGCCTGATTGCCTGAGAGAAAACTATTATGTTTGTGACATCATAAATTTAACAAGATGGCAAACATTTAATTGAGCATCTACAATGTTTGGGACACTGGACTAAGTGCCACAAATAAAAAGATGTGTCATAAATGGTCTTGTCTCTGAGTTTTCTGGATCTAGAGGGAGAGGCACATACAGTTAGTGTTGACATAATATGGATTAGAAACGTATATAGTCTATTATTCTATGAAATGTTCTGGTTTACAAGGGCAAAATGGCTTTTGAATCAGTGGCATAAGAGGAGATTACATCGCAGAGGTGTTCAGGAGGAGAGCTGGAGTGAAGGATTGTGGAGAGATTGATTTATGGGGGGGAACTCATTGGATTCTCAATGTTGTTATTTTTAATCTTCATGCAACAGTGTCTCCTATGTAAAGGCAATGGCAAGCTCTGGAGATGGAAGCTCCATAAACAAGCCTGCTATTAATCATTATCTTAATGATCTGAGCCAACCTGCAGAGCCTTTTGATGTTTGCTCAACTCCAAGGATTAAGATGCAAATCTGGGTGTGATCTCTATCACCACTGCATGAGGATCTGTGGTCCATTAATCTCAGGCTACAAATGAGCAGAGCTAACCTCAAACAGACACGATGCATTTCACCTTCCACCCAGGGGAGGGGGCTCTCTATGCACCACTCCTGCCCCCTTGTCTTAGTCCTCACAAAACCTAGGGAGGGCTTTTTTGGGTGGAATCCAGCCTGAATGGGGTCCTTTCCCTCGATTCCAGTCATAAAAAAATATTTTCCTAGCGCTTCCCTTCAAGTTGAATCCCCAGTGGCCATGGGAACCTGCCAAACCAGATACTTTCCAAGAGGAATATCTTCATAACCAAATCTGTAAAAAGATGAAAGAAAAGGAGGAAGGTACTCAAACATCAAAACACCAGGCACAAACCCAAGATCTAAACATATGGCAAAAGGATGTCAGGTGACAGCTTTAGGAAATGAGACCTGGTTCAAATCTCAGCCTTGCTCCTGCTTCATGTAAGGCCAGATGGTGGGGCGGTTAGGACCACAGCATTGAGAAACAGGTAAATATCCAGGCTCTATTACTTGCTCTGTGGCCTGGCTCACATAACTTGACTTCTCTGGGCCACTTTTATCAAACAAGAATATTACTATATATTCCCCCCTACAGGGTGGTTGTGAGATAATAGAGCCATTGAATGTATATTGTAAGGAAGGTATCGCACAAATGGGAGCTGTCTGTGAACTCAGAGCAAAGATAATCCCACTTATAAGCCTGTCGCCTCTTGCCCACTCAGCAGGCTTCCAGGCAGGTACAGGAGGGTTTCTTCTTCCCCAGATTCTGTCACCCAGCTTCACTTGCTCCTGGGACGTGACCATGCTGATGGGTCAGCCTGGGGGATATGGTATCTCCTAAGTTTTGTGTTCCTTGGGGTAGATGATGTAAGGAGATCAGGCAGTTAGCACTCCAGAGGTCTTTCCCAATGTAGATTCCCTGGCATTTGCTGCCTACATCAAAGTATTTGTTTACCTCTATCACTTTGCCATTAAAAGCTTCTGACTGCACCGGCTTTCCTTTAGAATAAACATCAGCCAGTGGTCAGTGGGTATCAGTGATTCTGCAAAGTCACTGGACTCCTTGGGAATGGTCACCCTTGTACCTACCCCATGGTGATGTTTTCCCATGTCCGGCCTTTGTTTTGGGGGCAAGCTGAGAAATAAACCACCACAACAAAACAACTCTAAAATGGCTAATAAGGTAGCAGTCAACACAGTTTAATGAGAAAATGACAGGAAAACAGAAAGGCCACACAAACCAAAAGATAAAGGAATGTTCTATCTCATAATGTATAAGAGTTTTGTAAACTTGAGTGTCTGTCTGTGCAGATAGATGTCAGGTGTGGTTGTTTTACCACTGTGATGTAGGTACTTTTGGTCTCGTATTTTGGTAATCTGAATGAATGCGCTGCTTGGGAAAATCCTGAAATTCTAGCGAACAGCCTGATGGTAAGCTGTCTTGGAACTAACTGATGGAAGATGACTCCATTCAGATACACAAAAGAGATGTCCCCAAGAAATTCTCTTTTCAAATCCATGGCTGATTCGTGTCAATGTGTGACAGGACCCACTACAATATTGTGGAGTGATTGGCCTCCAACTAATAAAAATAAATGAAAAAAAAAAAAAAAGAAGAAAAGAACTCTCTTTTCACATCCACCCCCACCATTTGCCTAGGCCCAGTAGAGTATCTGACATCAAGGGGGCACCCCATAAATTAAGAATTTAGTTCACTCTGTCAGTTTATTTAGGATACTCTGTAAAGATCCTTCACTTTATTTTTTATTTCTCATTTCCCATGAACCACACTTAAACATCTGTCTTGAGATTATTTCCAATGGAGTAACACCATAGCTCACTTTTGAGAGAACATGGACTATGCAAACGATGTTACGCTTGGTGGTTCCTTTAAGACAAAACCAAGAATTTATTCTGGCAGGTTTGTTCCTTTGAAGGATGTCTCCCTTTAAAACTCCCAGAATACACAGAGTGCATGTGTGAACATAGGCTCCGGTCCCCACATTTTATGGAAATGACACTGAATCATTTTGCAACAAAGGAAGGGCTTTGGATACTTTTTGGAGGTGTGGCAGGGTGACAGGATCCGGGCAAACCAGTCAAATGGGTGCGCCCCTAAGCAGCAAATGGCCTACACTGGAAGGAACTGGGTTCAGAAACTAGGATGAACTGTGATTACGGAAGATTCTAGGCATTCCCGCCTATAATCCAGGGATGTTTGTATTCTTCATGACCATGTAAGGAAGTTCCTAACCCGTGGATGGCCTGCTGCTCACCAGAATGAGAACTATTTACGTCTTCCCATTTAGAATCTCTTGGCCAAAGAGTCCTTTACAGAACTCCAGCCTAGTAGCTTTGGATCTTTTTTCCAAGAAGCCAGAGCTGCCTTTGTGTCAACTACAAGGGCAGAGGTGGGGCTGAAGAAGTCCTTAAAGCCCCTGCTTCACCTACAGCTGTTCTGATTTTGTTCTATTACATATCTTGGGATTCTTTTAATGCATTAAGGAAAGAGTACTTATACTTTAAAAATGTTTGAAAATAATTTCATTTATTTTTTAAACATAGACAAACTGGGTCCAAGAGATGAACAGTGAAATGGATCCCTTCAAGGTCACCATGTTGCCAAATCCAATCCTCTTCATAGTTGACCTCTTGGCAGCACTGAATTCAGCTTACCACCACCTCCTCCCTCCCCGCCCCCCATTTTGAAACACTTTCTACTCTGGGCTTCCATGACAATGTAGTCTTCTAGAATTTGTCCTTTGATACTGGCTACTATCTCTTGGTCTCTTTTGTGGGCCCTGAATACCCCACTCCCAAATGCTGTTCTTTCCAGAGCTCTACCTTGGGGCTATGACTATATCTCTTTTTCAACCACATGCACTCCCTGCGTGATCATACCTGCTCCTGTGGCTTTAAGTGTCATCTGAATGCCACTGTTTGCATATCTACAGTCCTCACCTTCCCCACTGAACTCAAGCACTGAATATCCAACTTTCTGTCTTTTGCTCTTGGATATCTATTGGGCATCTCAAACGTAACAATTTGAAGACAATCTTGAATCTTTCACCTTCGGTCTATACCTTGTCTGCCTGTCGTAGCCAGTAACTGTAGCCTTCCCTGTCACCTTGAATATGGACTAGAGTTGTGCTACTGGCTGTGGAATATGTTCCCAACAGGACTGCCTCAAAGACTCTGGGCAAAAACTTAGGACCCGTGCTTGATTCTCCTCTTTCTCTTGTCCCTACATTCAAGTGATCAGTGTCAGGACTCTGGTTCATCAACTCCTCCACACATGCCATCTGAACTGATGCTCTTTATTTTTCACCTGCGTTAATGGAATAGCCTCTTAACTAGTCTCTTTGTCGCTTCTCCTGCCTCCACTTCCCTCATAATCCATTCTTTCTACAACAATAGAATTTCCTGAAAATGTGAATCAAACCATATTCCTCTCTTGTTCAATACCTGCCAATAACAACCTGTGCCACTTGGTATAAAATCTGCATTCTTTACTCTGCCTATGGGGCCCCTGTCTTCCTCAGTGACCACAGGTGGCACAACTCCTCCCCTCACTCCCCAAGTTCTAGGCACACAGGTTTTCTTCTGATTCCGGGAGCACTCCAAGCTCAAGTTTCACACTGAACTCTTACAGTAGCTGCCCCTTATTTCCAGGAATGTTCCTCCCCTAAGTCTCAAGCTCAAGTCTAAATGTTATTGTTGACCTTCAGAAAAATCTTCCTTGACTTACTTTTCAATTGTAGCCTTCCCGACACTTTCTAACATGTTTTCTTGCTTCATTTAAATCAGAGAACATACAACTCTCCAACTTTTCATTCTTCTTTCTCTTATTCATTGCTGAACGCACTTTCTCTCTCTGAACAAGGTCCATGAGAATAGAAATTTTGCCAGTCACAAACCTTGTGCAATGTTTTCTCCCCAGCCCCAAAACAGTTCTTAACACATCATTGATATTCAGCAAGGATATACTGAGTAAATGAATGAACGTGATTTTTCTAAAGACACACAGTTGTGGTAGAACAAAAACTCTGATCAGGCTCCCAGACTCCTACTTCACAGAGAGACTCATAAGATTAACTTCAAATGTCTCTGTTTAGGGTAGCATTTTATAGATTCATGTAATGTTTTCCTTTCCACAGAGTGAAAGAAAGAAATAAAGTTCCTTGAGTTATAATCTCTGGAGTCATGAGGATATTTTACTGCCTAGAAAATAATCAAATTATTCCATAAACATTTATTGAGAGGCTATTACCTAGAACTGTTAAGCACGTAGAACAAAAGCATAAATAAGAAATAGTCCCCACCCTTTTCTCTAGACAGGGAGAGAGAGAGGCACCTAAACAGATGATGACAGTATTAAACTTTTAGTGGATATAAAAATAATTGCTAATACTTACTGAGCACTTATGGTGAATGGGATACTCTTCTGAGCATTTTAACTGCTTAACACATTTATTCCTCATAGGAACCCTATGTCATATTTACTGCTATTCCCCTTGTTTTGCAGTTGGAAGAGACTGAGGCATAGATTAGGTATTTTGACCAAGGTCAGACAATGAGCATGTGTAGAGCCAGTTAACCAACTATGGAGTGCATCCTGTTAGTCACTGAGCTATACCGCCTCCCTTATAGAGCTGCGCAAAAGTGATAGGAAGATAGGGAATTAGCCCCTCCACCTTGATGGCTAGGGGAATCAGTGAAGTCTTTACTGTGGAAATAATGTTTGATCTTGGATCTTGAAGGACGAGGGGGAGATTCCCCCAAGGGAGAAGTTGTGGAAGCATGAAAGTTATAGAAAACAACTCATGCAAAACCACTGAGTCGTGAAAGAGCCTCTGTCTCAGAAACTAGCTGGCACGTTGTGAGTAGCAGAGAAGGGGTGCGTATGCATGTTCAGTCATGTCCAGTTCTTTGAGACCCCATGGACCTTAGCCTGCCAGGCTCCTCTGTACGTGGGATTCTCCAGGCAAGAATACTGGAGTGGATTGCCATTCCCTCCTCCAGGAGATCTTTCTGACACAGGGATCGAACCCATGTCTCCTGCGTCTTCTGTGTTGGCAGGGGAACTCTTTACCACTGAGCCACCTGGGAAGCAGAGGAGGGATGGGAGATAAAACTGAGAAAATGCAGGGGCCAGGATGCAAAGTTTCTTCTGAAGGTGAAGGAGAAAGAATTTTCCACTCAATGAGAAAAAGTGGAGACTTTCAAGCCAGTGATTTACACATTCTAAACTTGCTTTACAAATTCAATAGTCTTCATGCAAAGGGTGGCTTGGAGAAGAGGGGAAAGTAGTAGAGAGACTAGGAAGGCTTTGCAGTGGTCCAGATGGGAGAGGCAGAGAGACTGCAGGGCATCGTGGCCCCTGTCTCCTGCAGGTGAACAAAGTGTGCCTGATGCTACACGTGGAAGGGGAGGAAGAGCAGCTGCTTGGGGTGAGCTAAGCGTGCTCGCCTAAGGCGTGTCTGGGACCATTTCTCCAGCAGCCAAGGAGGTCAGCAAAGGCTCAGCTGCCCCACCCTCTGACTCCAGCCAGCTGTTGCAAGGGCTCCAGGCCCAGAGCCTCTTCAACACTGCTGTGTCTTCAGGGCTCGTTAGGAAAAGGCGGCTGTCCTCTTGGTAATGCCTGTGTCTCAGCCCAGCACAGAAGTGATGTCAATGCATTTTTCTCCTGCCTGTCTGTCACCGTTCTTTCACAACAGGTTTTAAAAACATGCTGAGGTCATATGAGAATGTGTTAATGTGTTTGGTGGATTATTATCATTCTGTCATTTCTGCAACTGGTTAGAGGGATGAGTTCTTTTGGTGTTTAGACAGGAAAGCATGGAATTACCATTATCTCTCTCAACAGTTGAGGCATGGAGATGATCCAAAAAGAAAACAACCGTATCAACTGATGTATCTTTTCATCAACTTCCCTTGCCTCTCCTCACCTAAGCATTTCACAGACCCTTACCTACATCTCCTCATGGTAAAACATCTCAGGACAATATCCAAGTGTTTAAAGGAGAAATAGCTGAAGGTGAATTGCTCCCAGTATTCTCTGATGGTTTGCAAGAAATTATATATATATATGTATATTTTCCTACTAAGTACTCGGAAGCCTGGATATTAGCTTTATTTCAACTCCTGATCCCAATGCTTAAAAATATAGCAGTTGCTGTTGATACGGTAATCATAACAAAACCTCTCTGTCATTGACCTGTCTGCTATGTGCTTCAGTATATTGTGATTTTATCTACCTAACAGACGCTTGTAGACAGTTACAAATGTTTTTAGACTTAGAGACCTTTTATCTGCCTGGGGACTCCCCTGATTGTGCCACATTAGGAAAGGATGTGTGCTATGAAGATTCCAGTACATTGAAGGACAACTGCATAGATTAAGTATGTTAAAAGGATTATGGTTAGAATTGTTTAGGGCAGAAATTTTTTAAAGTGTGTTTGAAAAACAAGTTAAAGGAGTCATTTTAAGGAGAAAAAAATTCCATTGTGTATTATAGGATATGGTAGGTATTTTTCTGTCTTGAAGATTCATAATATAACAAAGAAACTGTTTTGTACAGTTTTGTGTAAATATAGCATTTGTTTGTGTTTATGATGACCCTGGTGTGTGTGTGTAAAAGAGTGCAAGACATTTGTAATGTGTGATTTTCTAAGGTTTCTAAAAAATGCAAGACACATATCAATAACCAATATTCTGTTCTCTGTATGGATTTTCCATTCAGAATCTATTGACATTATCCATTTTCTTAGAGATCTTTTCAAGCTTTGGGTAGTTGGTTAGAAGTTCATTTCCATGATTTTTTCCAGTCTCAGATTTCCCATACCATGCATCATATGAGTGGGAAGAATATTCTAGGTTTCTCCTACCTCTTGTTCACTTTCCACTTGCTAGTTAATTGGACTACATCATCAGCAGGTCCCCTTCACACCACTCTCTCAGGCCATAATTATGCATGCATATGGGCTGATTCACGTTGCTATACAGCAAAAACTAACACGACATTGTAAAGCAACTGTATGCCAATAAAAAGTATATGCACTACTATATATAAAATAGATAACCAACAAGGATCCTACTATATAGGACTGGGAATCATACTCTATATCTTATAATTACCTATAATGGAAGAGCATGTAAAAAAGAATATATATATATATGCTGCTATTAAATGTTGTACTTTTAGAGATAACTTTGAGCCAAGTTCCTAAGCTCCCAAGGATATTTGTTTGTTCTTATATACCAGTTGAGGCTGAAGTTCCAGTACTTTCGTCACAAGATGTGAAGAGCCAACGCACGGGAAAAGACCCAGATGCTGCAAAAGATTGAGGGCAAGAGGAGAAGGGAGTGAGTGACAGAGAATGAGATGGTTGGATGGCATCACGCAATCAGTGCACACGAATTTGAGAAAACTCAGGGAGATAGTGAAGGACAGGGAAGCCTCGCATGCTGCAGTCCATGGGATCGCAAAGAGTTAGACACAACTTAGAGACTGAACAAAGAATGACAACTATATACCATTAGGGTTATACCATGGAAAAGAAACTGTTTATACCTGTTACTCCCCATTGCAAAAAGGCATTATATAAAGTTCTAAGCTCAGTTCTTGTCTAATATTTTTCTAAACTGTATTATAGTTGTTTCATCCACTCACATGGTCCTATTCCTAGCTTCCAGTCTCTCTTTTGATACATGCCATTGATATGATTATTCATTAGTTCATGAGAACCTGACTATGCACCTATTAATAACCCACAGGAACTCTTTAGCTTCATGTGTGTTTAGAAACATCTAACAAAACATTTAAAAATGAAATGCCTTGTGCATCCCCTCTAACATGTTTTTATCAATGAACTTTACTGCTGTTTTCCCAATCGTTCATGTTTGAAATGTGAAGATTCCCTTGGACTCCACGTTAGCCTTTAACCTGACATTTGTGAGCTGGAAATATCAGTTGCTTCATTGTCATCCTCCGTTTCCTTTGTAGTTGCCCTGGATCAGTTCCTTATTGATCCTTGCTTAGATCAGGGGTTCTCAGATGGGCAATTTTGTTCCCCTCTCCCCATCAAGGGAATAGCTGGCAGTGTCCAGAGGTATTTTTGGGTGTCACAACTGGCATCTAGTGAGTAGAGGCCAAGGATGCTGCTAAACATCCTATAATGTGTGGGACAGCCCCTCACAACGTTGAGCTCCCACAAAGTCAAAAGTGTTGTGGTTGAGAAACCTTGGCCTTGTCCATAGGAAAATATTGTTCACTGGTTCCTCCTCTCTGCTTCGGCTTCACCTTCCACCCAACTGGCCACATCAAGGTTTCTAAAGCATATATCTTCTGATGTCATCCCACTGGTGACACCTTCCAGGGTGCCTAGTGAATCTCTCATCCTGTTATTAAGATTCTCCAAAATAGTTCTAGTCCTGGTTCCCACTCCCTCCCTTCATGCCACACCATCATACCAGACTTCTTACACCAGCTCTTCCCCAAGGCCTCTACACTGGATGCCTTTATTTTTTTTCTTCCTCGCCCTCACCCCTCCTATCAAAATTCTGCCCCTCCTTCCAGCCTAACCGCAAAGGCTACCTTACTTTGTCAAGCCTTTCCTTATTCCCCCAAATGGCATCAACTCTTCCCTACTCTTCTCTATGGGCCGCCATCAGCAAGTTGTATTCCCTGAGGACAGCCACTGCACCTGGCTCCTTACACTCAGATCCACACAACGTTGAGCCTCATCTGGTATGTTTCAGGGTTGCAACTTACAAGAAAGAGGTAGGAGGAATGTGAAAGGAAGTGGGCATTCACACCAAGAGGGGCAGAGGTGAGCATGAAGGAGCACAGGTGGTCTGACCACAGGGCCAAGGACTGGTGGCTCAGCTTCACCTGCTTCTTGAGCTTCCATGTTTCATCATGGGATCACTTGCTAGCTCAATCCACCCTTCCTCTCTCCCTCCTTCTCTTCCTCCTTTCTTCCTTCTTTTCTTTTCTCACTTCCTCCCTTCTTAAAGAAAGGAGCAGTGATATTATTACCAAGGAGATGGAAATTAATTCTTAGAATATGACCAAAAAAAATTAGCTATTACAATGGTGTGTGACTTTCCAAAGCTCAACTCTGCCCAAAGAAATCCTATTAATTTCCCTCATTAGGGGTAAGTAGCATTTTAATTTATGTTTTCTTTTAATGGGGAATGGGGTCTGACTCCTCTGTGATCCCTCTGTGACCCCATGGACTGCAGCCTACCAGGCTCCTCTGACCATGGGGTTTCCTAAGCAAGAATACTGGAGTGGGTAAATTGCCATTTCCTTCTCCATAGGATCTTCCCAGTCCAGGGATTGAACCCATGTATCTTGCATTGGCAGGTGAGTTCTTTGCCATTGAGCCACCTGGGAAGGCCTGGGAGATGGGGTGGTGCCAATCATTTTTTTTTAAGGTTGAGAAACATTGTATTAGAAAAAGGTAAAGGGTATATGCATACACACATTTACATATTTTTAAAACTCATGGAAAAAGTTTTATTTTTTTATTTTAAAGAAATATTATTTTATTTATTTGGCTGTTCTGGGCCTAAGTTGCGGCATGCAGGATCTTCGATCTCTTGTTGTGACGTGCGAAGT
This sequence comes from Muntiacus reevesi, assembly GCF_963930625.1. NCBI lineage: Eukaryota > Metazoa > Chordata > Mammalia > Artiodactyla > Cervidae > Muntiacus > Muntiacus reevesi. Next base: position 28,702,634 of record NC_089258.1, read on the forward strand.
ATCTTTAGTTGCAGCTTGTGGGCTCTAGCTCCCCAACCAGGGATCAAACCCAGGCCCCCTGCATTGGGAGCACAGAGCCTTAGCCACTAAACCGCCAGGGAAGTCCCAAAACCCATGAACAAACTTTTGAAGGTTCAATTCTTTGATTTGTAAATAGAGAAAACAGAAAACATGTAGTTTTCATTGTGATTCACTCACATACTACTTCCTCCATTTTATCAATAAGAAAAATGAAACTCAAAGAAATGAGTGTATTCATTCATCAAGAGCTCGTCAAGACCTATAAATTCATAGAGCAAGGTTTAGGAGAACTCATTGGAGTATTTAGGAGCAAGGCTGGCAGATGCTGCGCATGAATAACATAGACACCTGCACTAGCACCATTATTGCTGCCTTCATTACTTCCCAAACTCTGCACTGAGGAGCTGGGAATAAGACAGTGGTGGAGACAACAGATACGGTCTCCACCTTGATGTAGCTCACACTCTAGTGGGTGAGACAGAAATCACCATAGGATGTGTAATTGCAAACTGTGTTGAGTGCAGGAAGCCATGAGAGTGCATAACAGGAGGAACAGATTTGATGGTGGGAGGAGGAGGGGTAGGAATGAGGAAGGCTCTGAGGGCAAGGATAATGAACTGAGATCTGAAGAATGAGTTAAGTGGGTGAATTAGGATGTGTAAAGTGCTCCCCTGGGAAGGACCAAAGGATATGGAGGCTTCTGAGAAGAAGAGAGCATCAAGGGTTTGAAAGACAGACAACAGCACCAGCGTGCCTGAAGCCTAGAAACCCAGGTGGAAAGCAAGTCAGGATGAGTCTGCAGAGGGAGACCGAGCATGGGAGTCCACGACAGGAGATTTAGTTTTATCCTAGGTTAAGTGGAAGCTGTGTGCCAGTTTTAAGTCCAGGATTGATGTGCTAGGACTTAAGCTGTTAGGGAAAAAAATGAACTGGGAGAGGATGAATGGGGACCATGGAAGAGGAGTGACAGTTAAAACTTCTTGCAATAAGAGTTAGGTCTAAAATAATGGCAGGGCTTCCCTGGTGGCTCAGATGCAGAATCTGCCTGCAGTGTGGGAGATCCGGGTTTGATCCCTGGATCGGGAAGATCCCCTAGAGAAGGGAATGATTACCCATCCCAGTATTCTTGCCTGGAGAATTTCATGGGCAGAGGAACCTGACAGGCAACATACAGTCCATGGGGTTGCAAAGAGTCAGATATGACTAAGCAACTAACAAAGTGATGCCAGTGAAGATGGAAATAGGTAGACAAGTTTGAAGATATTTAGGAGGTAGAATCATTAAGAATGGATTGACTGTGGAGGGTGAGTGTCAAGGACAACGCCTGGGAGTCTGGCTTAGGAAAATTCATGGACAACGGTAACAAGTTGTAGGCCACCTAGTCAGTAAACAGTAGAGCCAGGCCTATAATCCAAGGCATAGCTCAACCTGTAATACCGTAATTGGTTCTCAGTATCTGGGGTTGATTTATCTGCACAAGTTCTCTTGAAACATTATACTCTTGGATGTGAACCTCATGGAAAAGTTCTTCCAAAGTTGGAAGCAGCTAACAACGTTTTGGATTTAGGGGAAATGAATTAAAATTCCTATTGCATGGACAGGTCACTCAACACTGCTGAGCTGGACTCCTCATTGTGTTAAACAGATAGTCAAAATACCCACATCATTGATTTTTTTTTTTTTTTTTGGTCACCACTTGGCATATGGGATCTTAGTTTCCCAACCAGGAATTGAACCTGTGCCCCCTGCAGGAGAAGCCCAGAGTCTGAACCACTGGACTGATGGAAAAATCAAAAAACATCCACTTCAGAAGGAGATTCTAGGGTAGAGGTTAGAAAAGGTAAAGTCAGTCTACCATGGGTCCATCTGAACTTGGATCCTGGGCACCTCATTCCAGCCAGTTGCTCCAGTCACAGTCCTGTCTTTTTGTCTATAGGTGGTTCCTGTGACACGGGGGCCAAGAGGAACTCTGCGTTTAGGTGTCTTTTTGTCCTGGTGTCCCAGGTGAAGTCAGCTGCATATTTGTGTGTGTTAGAGGCTCAGGAAATATGTGGTGGCCAAAAAGCAGAGACATTACTTTGTCCACAAAAGTCCATCTAGTCAAGGCTATGGCTTTTCCAGTAGTCGTGTATGGATGTGAGAGTTGGACTATAAACAAAGCTGAGCGCAGAAGAACTGATGCTTTTGAACTGTGGTGTTGGAGAAGACTCTTGAGAGTCCCTTGGACTGCAAGGAGATCCAACCAGTCCATCCTAAAAGAGATCAGTCCTGGGTGTTCCTTGGAAGGATTGATGTTGAAGCTGAAACGCCAATCCTTTGGCCACCTGATGTGAAGAGCTGACTCATTGGAAAAGACCCTGATGCTGGGAGGGATTGGGGGCAGGAGGAGAAGGGGACAACAGAGGATGAGATGGCTGGATGGCATCACTGACTCGATGGACATGAGCTTGAGTAGACTCCGTGTGTTGGTGATGGACAGGGAAGCCTGGTGTGCTGCAGTGCATGAGGTCACAAAGAGCTGGACACCACTGAGCAACTGAACTGAACTGATACTCTTAAAAGATAAATGATTTTGTAATATGATGAACAAGAAGATGTAGTTATAGGAAACTCATGGGGATGAGCAAAAAGGCCTTTGAAAGTACAAGGATAACAACTCTAAGACTTTGGCACTAGGGACTGGTTTCATGGAAAACAATTTTTCCATGGACTGGGGGTGGGGGATGGTTTCCAGATGATTCCATCAGATTATATTTATCATACACTTTATTAGATCCCAGAGCTTGGGGACCTCTGCTGTAAGTGACTAGTCTTTTGCCTCCATCCCAACCAAGCTACCTGCTAAAGTTGATTCTCATCACCTACTTCTTTATCACCACACTTGCTGTTCCACTTCTTTCTTCCAGACTGGTTCATGTTTTCTGAAGGAAACTGATGTTTTGCCTGTGACTTTTGACTGATCATGTGTCACTGATGGAAAGAATCTGCTTGCCATGTGAGAGACCCAGGTTTGATCCCTGGGTTGGGAAGATCCCCTGGAGAAGGGCATGGCTACCCACTTCAGTATTTTTGCCTGGAGAATTTCATGGACAGAGAAGCCTGGCAGACTACAGTCCATGGGATTACAAAGAGTCAAACATGACCGAGTGACTAACACTTTCACTTTTGATGTCATAGGGTCAATGTTTGATTACAGAAGGCCATCATGTGGATAGGAAGAAATTGGTAGTAGATAGAACCAAGTGTGACTCCTGGATCCCTTTCATGAGTGACCATGGATGAAATCTTCCACTCTAATAAATACCTGTGTTATGCTCCATGCCTTTCAGATGGGGAATGAACATTAGGGCAAGAAGAAGTGTTTAGCACTGAGCTTGTGACTCAGAGGGCATTGGAGGCCTATCTGTTTATTAGAGGAGACACTACGAGCAGGATGTAGGCTTGTTTGCTAAGGTTTATTTTAGCATCAGAATTTCTGCTCTCCATTTGAAAGTTTGTCTGTTTATTATTTATTTATTTGGTTGCACTGGATCTCAGTTGTGGCATTAGGAATCTTTTTAGATATAGCATGTGAACTCTTAGTTGGGGCAAATACATCTAGTTCCCTGACCAGGGATCAAACCCTTGGCCCCCTTTATTGGGAGCGCAGAGTCTTACCCACTGAACCACCAAGGAAGTCCCTAAAAATTTTGTGTTTAAATGTATTTGTTTCTTTTTTTTTTTTTTCCTCAGTAGTATTCTGTAACTTTATACTATAACCCATTGTACATCTGAAAACTCTCTCTGGAGACATTTGTTGGGTGGGCAGCTCACAAACTCAAAGATATGTGGAAAGCCATTACATGCAAGTTACAGAACAAGTGAGTGAGTCCTAGCATAAACTGAAGGTGCACCAGTGGTAGCAGTCTTTCCTAAAACAATGTTTCCCCTTGAATCTGAGGGAGACTTGGTTCCCCAACTGGAAGTCACTGAGCAGAAATGTGTTTTTCGAAACTGTGGTCAGTCTCCGGATGAATATAAAGCAGTCCTGTGATACCATGGTGATGGTGGTTTAGTCACTCAGTCATGTCTAACTCTTTTGTGACCCCATGGACTGTAGCCCACGAGGCTCCTCTGTCCATGGGATTTCCCAGGCAAGAACACTGGAGTGGCTTGCCATTTCTTTCTCCAGGGGAGCTCCCCAACCCAGGGATCGAACCCACATCTCTTGCATTGCAGGCGGATGCTTTACCACTGAAGCACCAGGGAAGAATCCTCTGTGATGCCATGGAGAGAAATAAGAACTAGTTCATTGGCACTGGCAACTTTTCTGGCAAGTACAGTCCACTCCTTCCCCCAACCCCCAACTCCCACAAGCTTGTCTGTCTGAATCCAGCCCCTGCTCTATCTGGGACAGAACACGCCCTCTACTATGTAATGTACTTTAGAACATGAGTGCTTTAGCAAAGGAATGACCAGTCTCCCAAAGGTCCAGAGGTTCTATTTGCCAGAGAGGTTGGACCGAAGAACATTCTGGGCTCCACCCAACCACACATGAGTAAGAAATGCATTCTCATACAGGACAAAGGGAAGACATCTTATCAGACAGGATTTTACTGACTAGGAGTGAACCAATAACTTAACCCAGAGAGTGTGAACTGAGGAAAGACACTCCTACTCTATCAACCTGTAAACCCCTTTCTAACATTCCAGCAGCAGCTATACTATCCAAACATCCATCCGAATTCCTAAGAGCACTCAAGTTTGGCCTAGAACATGAGTCATTTATTGAGAACTGCTATTGTGTTATGGTATGTTAGGCACAAAGAAAAATGAAAAAATGTATAGTAACACCTTAGAATGGTATCAAGGTCTGGGACATAGTAGCTATTTAAAGGTGTTATTTTTGTTGTTTTTATTGTTGTTGTTGTTGTTAGATGCCATTGTTCCTGGTCAAGTTTTCTGTCTTGTTCCAGTAGTATTTGACATTATTGATAAGGTATTGTCTTTTTAGAACGTGCTTGTATTAGGTTTGCCTCCTAATTCTTGATCCATGACTTCCTTCATCTTGTTTTTGTTGTTGTCATTGCCATTGTTTGTTTTTTATTTTATTTTTGGCCATCCCACATGGTTTGCAGGATGTTAGTTCCCCAACTAGAGACTGAACCTGCACTCTTGGCAGTGAGAGCACAGAGTCCTAACCACTGGACCACCAGGGAATTCCCTTTCATTTGTTTATTTAATAGATATCTTTATCTAGCTATTCTCTATCTATCTGGCATCTCCCACATTTTATTTCATTCTCTTATCTCCAGTTTCACTATGATTTAGTCTGGATTATAGCAGAAGCTTCTTCCAATCTCTCTCACTTGAGTCTGTGGGCCCACTGAAGGCAGACACCAAGGATTATATCTTTTAAATGACCAGAGTTTTGATAGGAATTCCATAAATATTTGCTGAGTGTACATATGATCAATGAACTGATAAATGAGTGAATGAACTCCCTCACTAGTCTTTCCACCACTAGTCTTTCTGTCTCTGGCTAGTCATGCCCACTGAAAGCATACTGTCTCCTGGAAATTTCATCTCTATTCTGTTACTCCCTTGCTCAAGAATATAAGTGGCTCTCCATTACCCTTTAAGTCAGCCTTCACGCCAACCCCACTCTCTTCTCTCGCTCTATCTCATGTCCTGTCCAAAGCCCTCTTCTGTGTATAAATCCTAGGGCCATGCAGGTTGGACTCCTCTCAGGCACTGAATTTCTTCTCCAAGAAGAAATTCACTCTTTCCAGATGCTTGCTTATGCCTTTGCCTCCCTCTTTGTATTTCCAAATTTGACCCATCCTTCAATGCCCGCATCCCAGACTTTAGCAATAACACAGTCCATACAGACATAGTCCCTTCTCAGAACTTCCCACATCGACACGGCCCCTGCTTGGCTCCTTGCCAAATGCTACCCTGTATTATTATCTGACAGTCAGTTTTTAAGATCTTGAGAGTAGGAACCATGCCTTATGTTTCTTTCGATCTGAACTATTGTTAGTGTGTCTTGTTCAAACGAATCATTTTAGTATTTTAATTTAATCACCAGATTCCTATGAAGTAAGTTCTACTGTCCTACTTTACAGGTAAGGAAACACATCAGAGCTTCCAACATCATCAAGCCCTGACTTGGTTTCTTACCCAGTGTTAGATCCTGATGATACAGGTATGAATCAGGTACAGTCTCTACTCTCAAAGAGTTTAGAAATTAAGAGAGGAAAATGAATAATTATGATTCAGCTTGATAAAGAAGTACAATATATGAGCTAGTATTAGCCTTTCCTCTATCAAATGAAGGCAGTGACCGACCCTCTCCAATGTCTAAACAATGCTTACATTTCTTAATAACAGCATTTAACTTCTGTAGTCTTCCTCCTAATAACCTACACTCCCAGTTTAGTCATGAGAAAACATCAATCAATTCCAAAAGAAAGATATTCTAGAATATACCTGAGCAGCACTCCTCTAAATTATCAAGGTCATCAATAACAAGGAAGGCTTGTGGGATAGTCACAGCCAAGAGGAACTAAGAAGACAAAATGGTTAAATATTTGTAGTATCTTAGATGTGGTCCTGGGACAGAAAAACAATATTATATAAAACCTAAGAAAATGTGAGTAAAACATGGACTTTAGTTAATAATTATGTGGCATTATTAGTCACTTAGTCATAACAAATACTCCATACTAATAAAAGATGTTAATAACGCAAACTGACTATGGTGGTGCTAGTGGTAAAGAACCCACCTGCCAATGCAGGAGACCTAAGAGATGTGGGTTCGATCCTTGGGCCAGGAAGATCCCCTGGAGGAGGAAATGGCAACCCACTCCAGTATTCTTGCCTAGAGAATCCCATGGACAGAGAAGCCTCAAGGGCTATAGTCCACGGGGTCACAAAAGAGTCAGACACAACAGAATCAACTTAGCACACATGGGATAAATAGGAACAGTCTGTACTATTGTCTCAATTTTTCTGTAATTCTAAAATTATTTTCAAATATAAAGTCTACTAAAAAATAATGTTAACTCTTAAAATTAGGGTTGTGAGTGATTGTCAGGATAAGGAAGGCAAGGAATCTGAGCAAAGGAATCCATTTACGGTGGGAGGTAGCGAGGTGAAGAGGGTGAGTTTGGTTTTGGAGATACTGCCTTGGAGAGGCTGGTGGGAAGTCCAGGTGTCCAAAAGGCAGCTGAAGAGCTTGACTTGGAGTCTAGGGGAGTGGAAGAGGAAGACTCCGGTTGAAGACACCCACTTGGGAGTCCTCATGCACATAGATGATAGCTGAAGCATTTGATATTTTAAATACTATTCCAGAGATCAGCAGCCAGCAACTCTGTTATTACTGAGTGACGGATGAGCCGCAAGAGGGTGGGGGGTAGTCAGTTTGATTATAACTACGGAGCAGCTGGAGCTTTCATCCTCGGGGGGAGCCAAGTCAGCCATGTGGGGACAGATGCTGGGCTTTCCTTATTCTGGAAGGCAATTCTCCGAGATAAACTCTGGATACAGCAATTATGCTGATGAGTAAGTTGATGTAGCCTCAACTGCATAAATCCCACAACAACATGCTTCCACGTTATTCAATGCATTGGCTTTTCTTTTTTTATAAAAAAGAACATTTTAATTCTTTCTTCCACTGTAGGTTTAGGGTAATTATGCCAGTTGAAACTATTTTGATAAACATCTTTCTTGAGGACACAGCACCTCAGTAGTTTGAAAACCTAAGTTAATTAGATAGCTGATGTTAACAAAAGCTTCCATTAAAAAAAAAAAAAAATCTTCAAGAGCTATACCCCCCAGACTCCTGCTCCAGCAGAAGAGTCAATGCTAAGTACAGTTTTTATCGTCAAACTGGCACTTTTGTACAGTTAATCATAGATGTCTGCTGCCTCTGGGACAGAGATCGTACACCCCCAACTTTCCCCCCAGGGATGAAAGACTCATCACCATGGTAAAATCTGTGTTTTTCACACGACAATACTAGTGAGCTGAGTCTCATATACACGAAGGTATTAACGTTGCTTACTGTCTAGTAGGAAAAAGCCACTTCTTGGAAATTTAAGGGAGAGCATCTCAGTTAACTCTAAGTATCCCAGTGAGCATGAAAAGATGAGTAGAATTACCTAGAAGTGAGCAAAAGGACCAGGCTCCTAGAAGTGTTCCTAGCAATAAATTCCCAGAAGTGTAAGGTCTTCCAACTATAAGCAAATGAAGTTTAAAAAAGATCATTGTAACAAAATGAAACAAGTCTGCTATACCTTTTATAAGCCTCCCTGCCACACCCCAAACACAAGCATGAATAAGAGGACACATGCACACACGCACACACTTTTGACTTCCAAGCTGCGCAGTGCAAGGGTGAGTTCATCAGCTTGCTTTTGTTCAGAGAAAGAAAAAGTTGGTAGCTGGCAAGGCTGCATTTTTGATTCTTGGCAAATGGCAAAGAGTGGGATCTCTGTCCACAGGCAGCCTGTGTCTGAGCTCCTGCACCATCTCTCAAAGGCTCTGTAATACCAAGCATGTTGCCCAGCTCCCCTGAGCCTCAGGCTCCTTCTTTATGGAAACGGGGTGAGAGATGCTCATTACTATTCACCTAATACACATTGAATGTCTTCCAAGCAGCAGGCACGGTAAGAAATGAACAAGAAAACACAGTATCCCCACTCAGAGACAAGCGCATCTCTGGGAGGTTGCTGTGAGTATTCAGGGGTTCAGGATACTTGACCTGTTTGTGGCTGGACGCCTGGTCACTGTGTCACTGATCTTTTCTCCCACCCTGAGATGAGCAGTTGAACTTGAATAAAAGGGCAGTCGAACTAAGCAACATTTAGCAGCACCAGGGCTAGGACTGAAGGGTGTTAGCTTGTGGTGCCTCAAAATACTTTAATAGCAACCACATTGAAAAACCCATGAGCTCTGGAGTCATAAAGAGCTGGCCCTGAAATCTCTGCCGTCAGTCACTGCCTATATGATATTGTGCAGTTTCTATAATCTCTTTGAGACTGAATTTCCTCATTTGTAAACTGGAGCTCTTATTAGTCATACCTACCTAAGGTTGATGTTATAGGTGATAAGGGAAGTGCTGTATGTGAAAAGGGCTGGTTCACACATTAATTATTATTGATTATGTTCATTGTTATTGATGATGAAACTCCAGCTGTGATGACAGCCCCCATGTGGTGCCTTTGGGGCTGATATTGCAGTAGCAATGTTAACATACTTCAAAGGCTCCAGGATGACCTTCAGTCACTGGAAAATATTTGTAATTAAGTCCCCAACCTCATCAGGAGCAGACCCAAGGATTGTGACTTTCTTTCAAGTAATAGCCGCAGAGACAATGGCACAGAGAAAAGGCCTGGGAACAGCCTGCCCCAAGTTCTCAAGAGCAGCTTGCGGCTCCTACTTGATCTCTTCCTCATTGACTTGACCCCTTTCCACATCAGGGATCGAGCGGAGAGGATTCAAGCACCACAACTGTACATCAGTCTCGGAAACACCCTTCACTGCTTGTTCACCAGAATTCTAACCTGAGGCCAATTTCTTCTGGTTTTGATAACCCAAGATGAATTCTAGACTCCCTTGGAGAACTATCACTGAAGCACTTGAGGAACCTCCATGATCTCCATAAAGTTGAATTTTAATCCTGGTAGTGCTGGAGATCTGAGTCAGTTGGAAGTGTTTCACCGTGTTTTCTAAGAGGCCACATGCTGCTCATGCAGAAAGACTCCTGGAGAGCATCTCAGATGGCAGGCTTGTAAGGATTCCCCTGTGTCAGAACAATGTAATGGGATCACTAAGTCTTATTTGGGCTTCCCTGGTGGCTCAGACGGTAAAGAATCTGCCTACAATGCAGGAGATCTAGATTCGATTCCCGGGTCAGGAAGATCCCATAGAAAAGGGAATGGTTACCCACTCCTTTATTCTTGACTGGAGAATTCCACAGACAGCCAAGCCTGGTGGGCTACAGTCCATGGGGTCACAAAGAGTTGGACACGACTGCATAACTTACACACACTGCTTAGTTATGCCAACTTCCATAGTTTCATGAATTCATCATACAACTTCATACCCTGGTACCTTTGCACAGGTTTTCACTCTGCTTGAGGAAAACAATTCCTCCTCTGCTTGCCTCTGCTCTCCCTATCCATCCTTTAAAACCAAGCTCAAGCATCTGTCTGTGAAGATATTCCTGATTCCCACTCTTTCTCCACTTTGCCAACAGACCTGGCTGCAAGTCGAAGGACCTGGCCCATTTAGTGCATTCTCAGGAAGTGATTATTGTTCTCTCAAATTCTTGAAGTTGACCTGGTTTCTTCTCCAGTCTCTGACAATTAGACCAAGTGCCGTGTGAGAAGCTGGAAATCAATTATGCAGTTGTGAAACCTTTGATTGGAAGCAAGATTCTAGGTTGCTCAAATGTGAGTTACATAAGCTACACGTTGTGTAATGGGGCAGGAGGACCTCACTGTGAGCACAGATTTGGAGGCTATTTCTGGTATACGAGCACCTCTGCCGCCTTCCCATTGGGGTACCATACCTCTCAGCCCCAGCATAGCTACTGGTCCAGAGCAGGCACTTAACACAAATTTTGCTCTTCCTGGGGGACAAGGAAAGAAGAGGGGAGAGGACCTGGGAAGTCTTTCCCTCATCTTCTCTCTAAGATTTAGTGACCTATTTGCAGAAACCCATGTTGGCTGCGCTGGCTACAATTTCCCCATTCTAGGATAGTAATTAGGACAGAGGAGGCAGTCTCTTTATTGATGATGAGACTCACTCTATGGAGCAGTGTGTGTTTGGATGATCAATGCCATCACAGCTCAAAGTAGTCATCACTGTCTTATCACAATTACTAGTAAAAACAGTTTGCTTTTTTCTTTTTCCTTTTTTATGGTATGAAAGCCACTATTTTAATATTCTTAGAAAACAATTCCCATTCCATAGTATCCTTCAATTTTTTCTATTTGGATATCCTTCTGCTGAAGATTTCTACCAGAAGAAAGAGTTGAACCAAGAAAAATTTAAATCTGGGGCAGCTCCATGGCAATTAGGCTAACAGGGAGTGGGGTGATGTTCACCCTGAGATTTGAAGCCTTTGGTGGACTAAATTTTCCATGCATCTCAACCCTACTCAATATTTCCTTCCCCTGGAGGCCTCTCCTGGCTCCCCAACCAGAGGTGGGTGGCCTTTCTTCCTCCACACCTTGTTTTTCTAAAGACACCACAGCTGTTTGTGTGTCTTAACACTCTTAGCAAATTAAGAACTCCTTTATTTTGAAGGCTGTGACCATGTGGTTTGGTGGAAAGAAGATACACTCTGGAGACAGACAAACTTGGGTTCATTTTTTTGATGTTGTTGATCAGCTGTGTGACGCTAGGTAAGTCACTCAGCCTTTCTGAATTGGTTTTTATCATCTCTGAAACAGGGATAGCATAACCCATTTTGCAAGATCCTTGTGTTGATAGAGTAAGATCATATAAATGAAGGGTCTGGCAGTAAAAGTCAGTGCTGTGGGATTAGACAGCTGCCCCCACTAACCAGTCCATGAGTTTTGTCAAGCTAACTGACCCTCTAAGCCTCAGTTTTCTCTTCTGTGATAAAGGACAGACAGGACTCTCCTTATAAGGTTTCAAGAGGATTAAATGAGCTTATACATACAAAAACCTTTTCACCTAACTTGACACCAAGAATGCTCATTAAATATTGGCTATTAGCAGTGCTTCACCCACTGTCATTTCTCTCCATTTGACCCTGATCTTCTGAAGCACTTACACAGTGCTGGGCAGAGTCAGGAGATCACTGCTGGACTGAAATGATAACTGAAATGATGTTAGGATGCACATCACATGAGTTTGGATGTTCATGTCTCCTGTTTCAATGTTTTACAGTCATAAGGATTTTTCCCAGTCTTTCCTAGAAATTAATTTCCATGTTTAAAAGGAAGACCTCAGCTAAAACGTCCACATCCAGTTAGTTTAGAGGAGAAGAGGAAATAAGTGATATGTGAAAAAGAGGCAGAGAGAGAGAGAGAGAGAGAGAGAGAGAGAGAGAGATTGGAGGAGAGGAATGACTAAAAGGGGAAGAGACAGAGAATATTCCAGAAGAGAACTTCTAGGTTAACCTAGCAGAGGACTGCTAGTTCAGGTCACTATGCTCCTCCTACACTCATGCGTCTTTGGAGATACGGCCATTGTTCCCATGGTAGCAGTGGTGGTTGGTGGGTGGTTGGAGGTTGGCCCATTTCTTACCTAAACCAGGAAGGTTTAGCATCCAGGAATCTATGACCAGGATGGATTCAACACTATAAACACTTCTCATAAGAAGTGCAATGAGGGCCCTGTTAGGACCACAAGATGGTGGCCCCAGTGGTCCAGAGAGTGCTCCTCCAAAAACCAGGTGTGCCATTCTTAGTCAGAATTGTTCCTTCTCAGAGTCCTCAGGGGTCACGGTCAGGCCCCTCCACACTTGGTTGAGCAGCAGAGCCCAATCAAGGCAGGTGTTGGGCTGTGGGCCATGCTGACCTTGGCCGGCCCCCTCTGCTTCCAAGGAGTCAAGTCCAGCAGGCAGCCTCTGAGTGGAGAGAGTCCTGGGTCTCTGCTGCAATTTAGCATGTGAGTATAAAATCCAAGATGATTCCATTTGTAACAATTCTCTTTTCACCAAATCCCAAACAACTCATAAACCACCCAGAAATCCATACTTGCAGCAACATTTCCTTTGTCTCAGAACAATCTCAGGGACGGGAGTCAGGGCAGGGGCCAGGAAGAGTATTGTCTTCCTTTTGCTCTTTTACTCCTAGATGTAAATAGAAAGGTGCGCTACCCTGGAAGGGCTCGGAGGTCAAGGTCACGAGGTGTTCACACAGGAGGTTTCACCGTATCCAAACTTTCTATCAAGAAGTTAGGCAGCTGCTTTGCTTCACCGACTAGATCACGTAACATTTCCTTAAGGTTCCTGTGGAAGACCGGATCTCCTCATCCACACATGTGTGCCCTGGATTTTGGAAATCATACTTTAGGGTAAAAAGTGGTTTAACTTTTCGAAAACTAGCTAATACACTAGGTCATATTTCACTTCACTTTTTGACTTGTTAACCTCCCAAGAAAATATGGGAGTTTGGAATCCACCGCCTCCCCAGGATGTTCAGGAAGTAGCATATTTGTGATTTCCTTAGGAAACAAGCACTTCTCATTGGCTCCCCTCTCCCTCTTCTTCAACCATAGCATGTCAAAGAAATACTGAGATGCAATAAACCTGCAATAAAAATTCACCGGTCTCCAATATACAGTCCAATGATTTTTTTTTTTTTTTTTTTTTTTTTTTTTTTTTTTGCCTAATATAGACACCTGTGTAACAGCCACTTTGACCAAGACATAGACCATTTCCAGCTTCTGGGAGCCTCTTGTGTGCTACTTGCTTGCCAATACTTCCTCCCAAAAGACATCACTATTCTGACTTTAATTTTACCTATTTTTGAACTTCATATAAATGAAACTGTACAGCATGTACACTTTTGTATCTGGTCTCCGATGCTTTTCTACTGGGAACTCATCTTCTTTCTTGACACAGGAGGGGCACTGAACAAATGTTCACTGAAATAGACATATAAAAGATCCATGTATGAAGCTGATTTTTAAAAGAACATGGATTTTAAGGGAAAGAGTTTCAGGGCAGATAAGATCTTCTCTAATAAGGAAAGTAAAGGCATTAGCAAAGCCATCGCTCCTAGGTAATATTACAAAAGAAGAATATGAAAGATATTCTTCACCTACTCCCTGCTCCTCGGCACCCACGATGACAAATTCTGTCTGCTGATCAGTTCATGCTGGTCTCTCTTTTTTGGATTATTATTTTTGGAGGGGAGCCTGACCCCAGGCAAGGGCACAGCTCTAAAGTCAGAGACTGGGTTGGCGCCGCTGTGAGGATGGCACAGTGGAGACAGTGGAGACACTTGCTTCAGACTCTTACTTACTGTGGGTGCTTGGAGAGTCACTCAGCATTTCAGCTTCAGTTTGCTACCATAAAATGACCTATTGAGTGGATTAAAGAAAATGATCTTTGTAAATGTACACTGGGAACTACAAAGCATGAAACAGATTCATTCTGTAAACTAGTTGTGATGGCTCATTTTATGTGTTAATCTGAGTAGGTCATAGTGTCCTGATATTGGTCAAATATTATTCTAGACATTTCTGTAAAGGTGTCTTTCTTTGGATGATATTAACATTTAAATTGGTGGACTTGAGTAAAGCAGATTGCCTTCCATAATATAGGTGGGCCTCATCCCATCAGTTGAAGGCCTTAGTGAAACAAAGACTGAATTCACCCTGAGCAAGAATGAATCCTGCCAGCAGATGACCTTTGAATTTGAACTACAACTCATCCCTAGTTCTCCAGCCTGATGACCTACCCTGTAGAGCTTGGACTTAATTAGCCTCCATCATCACATGAGCCAATTCCCTAAAATAAATCTCTCTCCCTCTCTCTCTGTGTATGTATAAGCATGCATCCTCAGTCACTTAGTCCTGTCCCACTCTTTTTAACCACATGGATTGTATAGCCCGCCAGGCTCCTCTATCCATTGGGATTTTCTAGGCAAGAATTCTAGAATGGTAGCCATTTTCTCCTCTAGGCGATCTTCCCGACCCAGGGATCAAACCTGGGTCTCCTACACTGGCTTGTGGATTCTTTACTGAGTCACCTGGGAAGCCATGTATATATATGCGTGTGTATATCTTCCTGACCTAGGGATCAAACCTGGGTCTCCCACACTGTGGGCAGATTCTTTACCATCTGAGCCACCAGGAAAGCCCTGTGTGTGTGTGTATACTTCTTCTTGCTAGCTTCTCCTTTCATTCCAAATGTTATCTAGTTTACTGTTTCTTTTCTAAATCACTGAAGAATATATTTAAATCACATTTTGCTTTTTTGCTTGTGTGTTATTAAATCTATTTCAAGTAATAATTTTTATTATCCATGAGAGAGAAAGGTGAAAATAACATTTTTGCAGACACACTATGCGTTTCACTCTGAGCTAGGTTGTTAGTGACATCTAGAGACATTACTTCTTACCATCCCATTAATTTCAGCATGCTACGCTTATTCGTCATGTATCTAGACCTACTGGCTCACTGCTAGGCATACTCCACCCTCTATGACACCAAGGTCACGCTTAAATTTCCCTAGAAGATTCAATGTAAACCCAGGTACTTGAATTGAGTACACTTAGCTTGTCTGACACCTAGAATCCTTCTTTCTTCCTACCATAGTGAACTGATAAAATCAAAATGTGAAACTTTTTGACATTTCTTTGGTCCCTCCCCAACACAAATTTTAATCCAGAATTATTTCTTCTAGATCCCTCTTTATCTTTTCTTGAGGGCCTCCCAGGCAAAGGGTACACCCAGTCTTGCCTCACTGTTCTATATGACCTGTGGAAAGGGAACTAATGGGGCCTGGGGGAGAAATTTTTATCGTCTTCTGTCATAGTGAAAGCCCCACCCAACCATGGCCAGTTGTAAGTCTTTGATGACCGCAAAGCGGGTCAGGGTGCTGTCAGACAAAAGGACAGGGGGCCGTTGTAGTCTGTATCTTTTGTCATTAAAAATCTTGCTTTTCTTCTTGGATTGCTTCACTGATACATACATAATTTCAGGTTTTAAAAATTCCCATGTGATCAGACATCTTTAGCTTTATTGCTTTCATCCGACTTTTTTGAATCATGATTTAAGAATACAACGAGTGGGATTTTAGTTTATATTACTGAGTTCATCTCAGATCTCTATGAGCGCTCCTCTTCATCCTCTTTTTCCTGCTTCCTATCCCTTTCTCCTTCTAAAAAAAGTTATGGTGGGGGACTATTTCCTAGATTTTGAATACAGTTTTTCCTGATATCTATCAGATCTATGTAAACATTTCCTTTTATTTGTAGAAAATGTTCTTCAAGTCTTTGATACTACATTAGTCAGATGTCAGTAGATTTTTAGACATGCTAATTAAGCCATTCAATCACATACCAATAGCCAAAAATAATATAATATGTCATTTGGTCTTAGACGGTAATTTATTCTCTCCATGCCTCACCTTCTTCATATGTAAAGAAGGGACAATAATGTTTATCTTTCAATGGGTTTGTGATTAGGATTACAAATAATGATTAATTTTAATGGTTCCTTACATTATTATTAGCTTTGAAACCTGCAGATGCATTACATATATGGCTCTGTGTATATCAAATATTTTGTTTAAGAGAAAGTAAAAAAGGTTTATGTGGTGCTTAACATGATGCTGGATATAAGGGGTACTCAGTAAATGGTGGCTACTACTATAGATATTACAAGTTCAAGTCATGGGTCTATATATGAGAAGAAATGTCTGAAACAAATATTTTAAGTATTCAGTTCAAACAACCCAATCAAAAAATGGACAGAAGACCTAAATACTCTTTTCTCCAAAGGAAACATAAAGGTGACCAAGAGGCACATGAAAAGATGCTCAGCATCACTAATTATCAGAGAAATGCAAATCAAAATTACAATGAGATATCACTTCACATCAGGCAGAATGGACAGCATCATAAAGTCTACAAACAAAAATGCTGGAAAGGGTGTGGAGAAAGGGAACTCTGCTACACTACTGGTGGGAATGTAAGTTGGTGCAGCCACTCTGGAGAACAGTAGGGAGGTTCCTTAAGAAACTAAACATAGGGCTACCATAGGATTCAGCAACCTGACTCCTGGGTATATATGTGGAGAAAAACATGATTTGAAAGGATACATGCACCCCAACGTTCACTGCAGTGCTATTTATGATAGCCAAGACATGGAAGCAACTTAAATGTCCATCAACAGATGAATGAATAAAAAAAGATACATACACAGTGGGATATTAGTCAGCCATTAAAAATGAAATACTGCCATTTACAGTAACATGGATGGACATAGAGATTATCACACTAAATGAAGTAACTCAGACAATGGCAAATATCATATAATATCACTTATACATGGAATTTAAAAAATATGATACAAATGAACTTATTTATAAAACAGAAACAGACTCACAGACATAGAAAACATATGTATAAATTATGATGAAACAAAGTTTTAAAGAATATACTAAATATTAAATGTATATAAAGCTCCCAAATAAATATTTCTAAAATTTCTAATGAGTAATTCAGCTTGTGTTCATCTTTATACTTGAAATGACTGCACAATCCCTGACCACGATATTTTAATAATTATCTCTTCAAATTCTTGACCAGAAACTTCACATAGATGTGGTTCAAATTATGACATTTTTATAGCAATTTAAAATTTTCCACAGTTGAAATTGTGTTTAAAGAACCTAACAACTCTTCCTTTTTTATTGGTAATAGATTGTTTACTATAATGTAAATGGACTTCAAATCCAATTAAACTTCTTTATGTCAAGAGTTTCAAAATAATGATGAAGCTCTAATTTGTATGACATGCAGGCATTCTTCGAGCAGACAACCTTCAGCCAGCTGGTAAATCACTGTCAATGGCAACAGCTTGCTTTATTGTTTTATTCTGATTCAAAGTATCTCAACTGTGGCACTAAAGACATCTGAAGGCAGATAATTCCTTGTATGGGGGGCTATCCTGTGCCTTGTAGGATGTTTAACAGTTTTCTAGCCTCTACATACTAGGAGCAATAACCCTCCACATTTCCAGACGTTACCAAGTGTCCACTTTAGGGAGCAAAATCACCTTTTGTTGAGAATCACTGCTCTTCATACTAAATTAGAAACTTGTAAGGCACCGACTTGGCATACAGTATTATGGTTATGACCTGGATTCAGACTTATCTCTTCCACTTGTAGACTAGGTGACTTCAGAAAAGTCACTCAAATCCCCTGAGCATCATTTCTTCATTTTAAAACAGGAGCATCATCTCTACTGGGTCTGCCTCACTGGGTAATTATGAAAATCAAATGAGATCTCAGATACGGTAATGCATGTAAGCCATCAAAGCTGTCAAAACCTGCCTAGACACACTAGAACTGTGTGGTGAAAAGTGTGGCAATGAGGCTGCATGGCTCAACTAAAATCCCTTCGAAGTGACTTGAGATATCAGACTGCTCAAAACATTTTGCTTTCTATTGTTCTCATCTGCATTCTTCAGACAAAGAAGCTGAGGCTCTAAGAGGTAAAGGAGCTTGACCAATAGTGCATGGAGACAGGGTTGAATTCAGAAAATATGAACTCCAACCCTGTTGCTGTGTCCATGACATTCATGTGCTTCCCAGTGACGAGTGCCATGAGTGCAAATAAAAGGAACCCCTTCTGTGAGCAAAAGGGGGTTGCCGCTTATAAAATAGATCTCTGTCTTCTGGTGGGTGTTGTTGTCCCCACAGGACAACAGGATAATTTTGATACTTTTCTCCTGCTTTCAACTCAGAAAGGCCATATCTCCTTAAGATCTGCTTGAAGGAAGCTAGAAATGAACAGACAGGGCCAACCCCGCCTCCCTGCTATGAATCACTCACTCAGAGGGCTAAGTTCTGCCTTCCGCATCTGGGCTCTTTTATTTTTAACTTTGCAAGCCTCAGTTGTTCTGGCTTCCTAGGGGAAACCCCTCCGCTGCCCGCAGCCTCGCTCAAAGCCCCGAGTGTCCTGTGAGCATCTTGCTGGCGGAAGGGAAGCACAGAAGAGGGCTGTCCTCTTGGCAGCCTTCCCTGAGGGAAAGCTCCTGATCTCTGGACTTCTAAAGCCTGAGCCCAACAACTATCTACCCTCTGCACTCAAACACAGTTAGCTCAGCTGCCTTGTGAATGTTCCCCTCTGGGTCTTGCCTGATCCTGGACATTGCACTGAGCCAGGGGCGTCTTCTCAAGCTCCCAATTTGTGGTCTGTGGTTACAGAATCATCAGAAAGGCAGCCTCCGCAGGGTGCAGGTTATATCCAACCATGCACCTCTTGCCTCCTAAGCCCCTGCTTTGACACTGGATTCCAGGTTGAGGGTGGGGGTTAGCACATGGAGATCAGCTGCAGCTCTCCGCAGTAGAGTCCCACGTGAAAAAAAGAGGAGGTTTCGGTTAGTTTGGGCACAGTGTCCTCCAGGAAGATGTCTGGCAAAGTCTTAAATATGTGTCAAGAAGTGGGACGAGGGGAGAAGAGCATCAGCTTTGGAGTCAGGAAACCTGGGTCTGGAATCCCAGATCTGTCATCTATGAGCCATCTGAACTTCTACTAATCATTAGCAAGAATTAATTTTTTCTCTCTCTTTTCTTTTTCCTTCCCAGATGCTTAAACAAACCAAAAAATGCTTAATCAAAAAAAAAAAAAAAAAAAAAAAAAAAAACTGACCTCTCCAACTCTGTACAATCAGGTAATTCTATCAAACTCAATTGAGGAGAGATTGTACAAACAGCATAGCACCCAGCATAGATGGGCGCTCAGTAAATGTTGCTTCATGTCCTTCCTTCAACAACCCTTTATTCAGCATCTGCTGTGTGTCACTGTCCTGGGTCTAGTCCCAGATGGTCTTTGTGTTGTTTTTATTGTTCACCTTCTCAGTTGTGATCACCTATTTGAGATCCCAAGGACTGTAGCATGTCAGGCTCCTCTGTCCTCCATTATCTCCCAGAGTTTGCTTTTGTCCTTTTCATACTGGCCTTTGGGTTCTCCAGACAAGAATACTGGAGTGGGTTGCCATTTCCTACTCCAGTGGACCATGTTTTGTCAGAACTCTTCAACTACGATGATGGTCATTACCCTGCACTTTATAATGCTGCAAGCGTGGACTCTGCAGTCAGAGCCTGACCTTAATTCTAGTTCCTCTTCTTAACACCTGCACCACTAGACAAGTCATATCCTTCCTCTGAGTCCACATCCCCTCACTTGTAACATGGGGAGAACACTTACAGGATTGGGTGGTGGCTCCCTGAGATCACACACCTAAGGCAGTGCCTGGCGTAGTGAATGAGTCCATCCATCTATTTTTGGGAGGCTTCTTCCTTTCCATTCATCTGCTAAGTACTTGAAATTGCTCAGAGATGGGGAACTTCTAAAATGCTTCTGATAAACTGCTCAGAGATGGGAACTTCTAAAATGCTTCTGATTGTTGCCTAAACCAGTACAAATATTGCCCCTCACACTAGTTGATTGAATAGTAGTAAGACTGAGTGATCCTCACACCAGCTGACACAGGCCACCGTTTCTGTCTCTGTCTTAGCAGTACTAAACTCTGCCTATTAAATCATCTGGGGAACTTAACAAATTATCAGTGTCAAGGCTCTCCTGTGGAAGTTTCTAATGGACAGCCAGCAATGAAAACCACCGGTTCCTTTCCAGAGGTTCACTTTTCATTTGAAAAGTTCAGAGCTCAGAGAGGTTGAGTGAGTTGCTGGAGGGCAGTCAGCTAACACGGAGCCTGAACAGGAGTCCAAGCTACACAACAATATTTTCTCTCTTGTTATCTCAACAGCCTTCAAACATTTGTTTGGCTTATCTGATTCAAACTAAAAATGAGGCCTGAGAAGGGTTCCCAGAAGTGGTCTCCACAGAGCAGAGGGAGTAGCCCTCTTTACTCAGCTTGAAATTTCCTGGAGTATCTTCATTCCACAGATCATTCCTGAGAGATCTGCCATGACCCACAGGCTGGGCTAAGTCTGATGATGCATGTGAATGAGATATAGCACCTGTTATTGAGGAGTTCATGGCTGGTTGTTGTGGACTGAACTGTATCCCCCTCAAATTTATATCAGTTCAGTTCAGTTTAGTTGCTCAGTCGTGTCCGACTCTGCGACCCCATGAATCGCAGCATGCCAGGCCTCCCTGTCCGTCACCAACTCCTGGAGTTTACCCAAACTCATGTCTATTGAGTCAGTGATGCCATCCAGCCATCTCATCCTCTATCGTCCCCTTCTCCTCCTGCCCCCAATCCCTCCCAGCATCAGGGTCTTTTCCAATGAGTCAACTCTTCTCATGAGGTGGCCAAAATATTGGAGTTTCAGCTTCAGCATTAGTCCTTCCAATGAACACCCAGGACTGATCTCCTTTAGGATGGACTGGTTGGATCTCCTTGCTGTCCAAGGGTCTCTCAAGGCTCTTTTCCAACACCATAGTTCAAAAGCATCAATTCTTCAGCACTCAGCTTTCTTCACAGTCCAACTCTCAAATCCATACATGACCACTGGGAAAACCATAGCCTTGACTAGATGGACCTTTGTTGGCAAAGCAATGTTATCTAGGTTGGTCATAACTTTCCTTCCAAGGAGTAAGCGTCTTTTAATTTCATGACTGCAATCACCATCTGCAGTGATTTTGGACCCCCCCAAAATAAAGTCAGCCACTGTTTCCACTGTTTCCCCATCTATTTCCCATGAAGTGATGGGACCAGATGCATGATCTTAGTTTTCTGAATGTTGAGCTTTATGCCAATTTTTTTACTCTCCTCTTTCACTTTCATCAAGAGGCTTTTTAGTTCCTCTTCACTTTCTGCCATAAGGGTGGTGTCATCTGCATATCTGAGGTTATTGATATTTCTCCTGGCAATCTAGATTCCAGCTTGTGCTTTTTCCAGCCCAGAGTTTCTCATGATATACTCTGCATATAAGTTAAATAAGCAGGGTGACAGTATACAGCCTTGACGTACTCCTTTTCCTATTTGGAACCAGTCTGTTGGTCCATGTCCAGTTCTAACTGTTGCTTCCTGACCTGCATACAGGTTTCTCAAGAGGTGGGTCAGGTGGTCTAGTATTTCCATCTCTTTCAAACTTTCCACAGTTTATTGTGATCCACACAGTCAAAGGCTTTGGCACAGTCAATAAAGCAGAAATAGATGTTTTTCTGGAACTCTCTTGCTTTTTCGACGGTCCAGCGGATGTTGGCAATTTGATCTCTGGTTCCTCTGCCTTTTCTAAAACCAGCTTGAACATCTGGAAGTTCATGGTTCATATATTGGCTGAAGCCTGGCTTGGAGAATTTTGAGCATTACTTTACTAGCATGTGAGACGAGAGTCAATCCCTAGTGCTTCAGAATGTAATGGTGTTTGGAAACAGAGCCTTTAAAGAAATAACTAAGTTAAAGCAAGATCATTTGGGTAGACCCTAATCCAATACGACTGGTGTCTTTTCAGAAGAGGAGATTAGGTCACAGATACACACAGAAGGAAGAACATGTGAAGAAGATGGGCATCAACAAGCCAAAGAGGAGGCTTCAGAAGATCTCAGGCTTTCCAGTCTCCAGAACTGTGGGAAAATACATTTCTGTTGCTTAACCTGTACGGTTTATGGTACTCTGTTATGGCACCCTGAGAAAACTCATACATACACTAGTTCTAGAAGGTAGCCAGACAGGTAAGGCATTAGTCTGCTAAAACACCCCATAATAAACAACAGGATGACCATGAGCTGGGGCTGCTCTAGAGCCCAGGGGAGTTCCCCAACCCCAAAGGGAGGGCTGGGAGGCTGACACAGATGCCTCCAGCAGGAAAGAAACACAGGCTGTGTTTTTGAGAACAAGGAGGAGGCTGCTTGGGGAAGTGGGCGAGTGAAATGCAGGAAATCAGAATAGGGAATGGGAAGATAGTATCTCCTACAGCACCCATGGAGTGAGTCAGGGGATGGGGCCTGAAGGGTGGTGAGAGATGAGGCTGTGACTTACATAGGGGCAAGTTATCCAGAGCCCTGTCCACATCCAGATAACAAACAGGCCAAGGCTGGGTAACAGGAGCCAGTGAAGGGCCTTCCACGGGGGAGCACCAGGTTAAGTTTTGTAAAGGCACACTGGTGCTCACTTGGAGGCTAGGTTGGAAGGGAAAGACTGAAGGCAGGGAGACTAACAAAGAGTTGCTACAGCTGTCCTGGGGAGAAATGCTGGAGGCTGGAACTAGTGCATAGTCCAAACCATGGAGAGAGTTTAGTGAGTCCTCTGGTGAAACGATGGTACAGAATAAAACAAGTGAAGAATTTTTCCTAAGACATTGTTTGTCTTAGGACAAACAATTGGTTAGGTGAGAAAGACAGAAGAAGTAGGAAAAGTCAAGGATAACTTCCAGGTTTCTGGCTGAGACAAACGGGTAGGTGATGGTGCCAACTGCTAGAGCAGAGCTTTTTCCCCTGCTGTCTTAGCCAGCTGAGGCTGCCATATCAAAATATCCTGGACTGCGTGGCTTAAGGAAGTGAAACACCAGAGTTTTCTCTCTCTCTTATAAGCACTCACTGAGGAAAGGCCACATAATGAGACGGTGGGCATCTACCAGAAAGAAAACGAGGTCTCATCAGAAACCAATCGTGTTTTTACCTTGACCTTGGACTCCCAGTTTCCAAAACTGCAATGTATTTACAGGGAGAGAGAGAGAAGAAGCTCTCTGGTATAATTTTTGTAAGGCACTAATCCCATCAGACCCGGGGCCCCACCCTCATGATCTCATCTGACCCTAATTACCTTCCAAAGGGTACATTTCCAAATGCCATCACCTTAGAGTTAGGGCTTCGATATATGATTTGGGAAGATACAGTCAGTCTACAACACTACTGAAAAGAGATGAATAATGATGCCATGTATCCCAGCCATCTCCTTGTCCCAATTGAGTTGAGCCTGTTTGATGATTTCAGAAGGAGGCTTGCAAGCACATTTGTTTACATTCATTCTTCTATCCTTCTATCGATTGGGGGAGGTGGTGGAAATGAAACCTCAGTGGGAAAGTTTGGGCTAAGCTGTGAGTTAACAGTGAAGAGCTTCTGACACAAGCATGGAAAACTAACCTCTTGAGGACCCAATCTATGTGAGGCCTTGAACCGGAAACAGGATGTCAGCTGAATTTGATGCACCCCTGTCCTCAAGAATCTCACTTTGTAGATCCAGGGGAGACTTTCTCTGGTTAGACTCGAGTCATGGACCACTTGCTTATGGATAAGAAGATTGTTAGAGTTGATCCTGTCACTCTTCTCTCTGGGACAGAACTGCATCTAATTCCTCAGGCAAGGGACAGTCTTCTTGTTTGACTACTAAGTGGTTTGTTAGGATGAATCATGTCCCAGTTCTCTAAGAGGGTTTACTTGTTGGAAAGAGTGTTCTCTTTGATCTCATGGCTTAGAGTGTGTAGATTTTGTCCAGTTAATCATGTAGCTGGCGTCAAGCTTTGTCAGCTTTTATTTTTTTATTTTATTTTATTTTTTTTTTTTTTTTTTGAGGCTATATGGCATTCAAAGGATTTGGGAACTGGCCCTATAGCCAACATGGCTTCATTTCAACAACAGCTGGAGCCTGAATCTTTTTTCAGCCCCTTGATAATAACTGATCATTCAGTCTGGTCTGTTCTAAAGTGTCTCTCAGATGTAAGAGGTGACTGAAAGGGTAGACCTTTAAAAGAACATACTTTCTTCTCCTGAGAGATTCCCACATGGTTGAAAGAGCCATCCTGATGGACTATGTCGCCTAATCCTTTCCAGTTACAAAGCACATTCATTCTACCATCACCTTAACTTCTCAAATCAGCTCTGAGAGGTAGAAAGTGTGAGGTAGGTGGGTTTAATTTTACAAAAGGGAAATTTTAACACTGGTTAAAGGGTTTACCCAATGTCTCATGGGGTAGGGGCTGTGAAACAAACTCACATTTAATGATGTGCCAGATCCTTTCATACTAACTTAGTTAATCCATAAACAAACCCAGTGGAATAGTGCCCATTTGAAAGATGAAGACATTGAATCGCAAGAGATTTAAATCACAGTTTCAAAGTTCTACAGACCATAGGTAGCTAAGACAACACTGACTCCCTAGTCTCCTATTAGCTAATCCAGTGCTCTTGTTGGTTATGCTGCATTTAAACTCTCCAAGCCTGACTATAATGAGGAAAATAGTATTTCCGCTTAGTTGGATTTTGGGTAAAAAGAGCCACAACTGGAAAAGTTGGTTGTTCTCCCTATTTATAGATAGACTTGGATTTTTTTTTCCCTTCATATACAAAATGAACAAGACTCAGAGACATGAACCCACTATCCCTTGCACTCTTTCAGAAGGCTAGCATTCCAACAATCAGGCATTGTAAACCAAGCGAGACTCTCCAAGCTTGATTGCATTGTTCAAGACCACAGGCCAGGGTAGAAGCCCCTTCATGAAGAGAGCCGTGTCTCCTCTGATTGTTGTTTATTTTCCCCTTCTCGTGTGCTCTGTGGTCTGGCAAGGAGCGGGGTACCTCAAACGGAAGGCACCACAGTGGCAAACCTCAGTTCCTCGTCCGAGGAAGCCCAGCGCAGCTTCTCAGGCTGACAGAAATTATAATCTACATGAACTGAAATCAGTGAACCTATCTGACAGAGCATTTGCCAAGTCCAAAGACAAGCATACCCAAGATAACAGAACAGGTAGACATTCTTCTGAAAACTGAAAGAATGGGGCAAAAGCTGTCATCTCAGCAGCCTCTGGCCTCTCTTCCTGACCCTCCCTCTTGGGATCCCTGAGTGTTTGCTCACAGTTATTCATGGGGCCCCTGGATCTCAGCTCTGAATGAAAGTGAAAGGGAGGGAGGCTAGGGCTGCTGTAGGTTAGGAGCCCATGTGCTCCATCTCATTTAATCTCTATTAAACTCCTTCTTTGAGAAGTGGCTGTTAGGGCCCATCTTATAGCTGAAAAAACTGAGGCTCTAAGAGGTCTGTGGTGGCTCAGTGGTAAAGAATCTGCCTGCTAATGCAGGAGATGCAGATTCGATCCCTGGGTTGGGAAGATCCCCTGGAAAAGGAAATAGCAACCCACACCAGTATTCTTGCCTGGAGAATCCCATTGACAGAGGAATCTGGTGGGCTCTAGTCCATGAGGTCACAAAAGAGCTGGACATGACATAGTGACTAAACAATAATAACAATAGCAAGAGCTAAGGTACTTTGTCTAAGGTAACTGGCTAAGCTTGCATTTGAGCCTGAATCTGATTGCCTGCTAAACCTGTGTACTCTCTATCATTTTATATTACCAGCTGGCACACACATAGCACTTTCTATTCTATTCTATTTCATTTCATTCCATTTCATTTTTATCCTATTCTACTGTAATTAATGGCTATTTAGAGCCAAACCTTTTCTCTCCAGTAGAAATGAGCAGTTTAAAAGCAATGATCCTCTTGCTCAACCCTTCATCTCTCACCAGACCCAAAAGGGGGCCTTGTACATAGTTGATAACCCAATGATTGCTTGCTTTTATTGATTTAAACACTTAGATGTGCATTTATCCCATGATTGTTTCTGCCCCAAAGTCAAAACCCACTGGCCATGGGTGGCATTTTCCTGTACCCAGAGCTGATGACTCTTTCTGTTCTAATAAGATTTCTTGCCCATCCTCTTGGGTAGCAACAGCAGCATTCAGGAAGTGAACCCTCTAACCCAACCCAGCTCTAATCAGAGATGCAAAGGGAAGCTAGATTATCTGGAGCAGGTTATATAGGATAGTGGTGCTTTGGACTCTACAAATTCCCAAATCCATGTTTCAAGGTCTGTTTTCAATCTTCAGGCATTGTAGGCATCTCCTGGGGCTATGAGAAGAATGCTCTCATTTTAGGACAGAGTATAGCCAACAGCCAACTTGGCAAGGGCCAGAGGGATATAAATTCAGAGTGACAACCTAAGGAACATGGTTTTAATAGAAATATACTTCTATTTCTTCTCCAATCACATGTTGACTGTCTGTTTGCATGGAGAAACCTGAACTAAAATGAGGATAGTCAGAACTGGTAATTGAGGGGCTCTGCTTTTTCCCTAAAGCTCTCCTGTCCTCCAGATGACAACTATGAGAGATCGCTTGGGTGGCTGGGGACTTTGTGAAGTCAGCATTACAGAGCAGCCAGGGGAAATGTAGGTATGATTTGCCTTGTACTATGGAGTACAATTCTGACAAAATTCATTCAGCATCATGTTAACAAATACCAGGACGGTATTGGGCACATGTTAGGTGGCGATGTTTCAAAGGTGAATAAGATACCTCCTTGAGGAGCTTGTAATCCAGTGGAGGAGACAGACATATAATGAATTACCCATATTAGATGTATTGCCTGTGTCACAATATACATCTTTGGACACGGGATGGGAAGTAGAGAGAAGGCAACCTCACAGAGAATACCTAGGAGTTTTCAGGATGAAGAAGGGGGAAAAAACATTCCAGAAAGATAGAGACACTAAAAAAAAAAAAAAATAGGGTGTCTTGGGAGCTAACAATACAGTTTTAGGGCCAAGGTTGTGCTTTTGGACATGGTGGAAAAGTAGAAGTCCCTGGGGAGTTATATGGAGTGAGATTATCAATGGCCTCATACACCACACTAAGAAGCTCAGGCTATCCCTTATGGAACAGTACGAGAGAGACATGGTCAGAAGTGCTCCATGGAACAACTGCCATGTGGTATGTGAATGAGATAGGGATGCTGGAGACAAAACAAACAAACAGAAATGGGGTTGATGTGGTGGTATAAAGAGATGATGAGGGTCTGAACCAGCAAGGACAATGGGACTGAAGAGACTGGAAGGACTGGGGAGATAGATAAGAGGCCTCCTTCATAGATTGCTGTGATGTTATCCCTCAGAGAAATCACTTATTGCCAACAAAAGACCTTGCCTTCTTGGGTACCAGAACCTCAGTATGGCTACTCCTCTTACCCTGAGATGCTATGGTAAAGAGAAATGTAGAGTTTCAGAAAAGCAGATCCTTACATACACACAGGATTTACTGTTTATAAGATTTTTTTCATGTGTATTATCTGTCATCACAGAAGTCCTAGAAAGTATACATTATTCATATGTAAGATTATGTTTTTGTTTTTCTGATTATAAAAAAAATTATAGGAATAACAATTGTAGAATGCCTGAAATACTTTTTAAAAAGTAGGAAATTAGAATTGGCCTAGTACTCAGATGGATAGTTAGTTAACATGTTGGTAAACCAGTTGCTTATAATATAATGCTAAGTGAAAAAAAAATACAAAAATACATTTCAATTCCAATTTTATAACAGATTTTTTTAGATTTATTGTGATTAAAAAATTGGGATTTAAATATAAATGAACTTTTTTCTTTTCTTAGCATTAGATTACAAGCATTTTTTATGTAGATAAATCAAATTCAAAAGTCTAATTTTTCATTGCTGCATAATATTTTAATATAGAGATGAAATTTACTAATACTTTTATCAGCAGCTAGGTGTTGTTGATGGACGTGTAGATTATTTCCATGGATGGGAATTTTTACTCTCATGAGTAAAAATTGTTTTGTTGAATATGTTTTGCTTAATGCCTCTAGCATACATTTTCTCTGTTTATTTCTAATTATTTCCTTTGAATAAATTCTTAAAAGTGGAATCTCTGGGTGAAAGGATATGTGCATTTCAAAAATGGTATTAGTTGTCAAATTACTTGGGCTTCTCTTGTGGTTCAGCTGGTAAAGAATCCACCTGCAATGTGGGAAACCTGGGTTCAATCCCTGGGTTGGAAAGATCCCCTGCAGAAGGGAAAGGCTACCCACTCCAGTATTCTGGCCTGGAGAATTCCATGGACTGTACAGTCCATGGGGTCGCAAAGAGTTGGACACGGCTGAGCGACTTTCACTTTCTTTCATTGTTTATTCCAGTTTACTAGACTTATCCACAGTGAATTAGCCAGCCCATATTATCCACTTTCATCAGCACCAATCATTCTTTTAGAAAAATCTTTGTCAATCTGAAACACATAAATGATATCGCAGTGTTAGGTTACTGTGAGTATCCTCATCACACATGTGGTGAGTTCTTTTTCTCACTTTATGGGTAAGGGTTAGTCACCTGCCTGCACCATAGATTCAGTAAGTGTCTGAGGATGGACTCCTCCGGCAGTGCTCTTCCCACTGTGTGTTGATACTGTCTCTGGTGTGGGAAGAGTCGCCCCGACTTCGCCATGTTGACGGGGCTTCCTTTCACTGAGTCACAGCCTCAGGAGCTTCTGCCTGCATGTCAAGGCAAGAACACGCCCTGTCCCTGAGGGCCAGCGGCTCCCTCACCCTGTTGGAGGTCCCAGCGTCAGGGACAGTTCATGCCGTGCTCTGGGTGGAGGCCCCAGGTATGGTGTGTGCTCAGGTGGGTGGTGGTTCCCATCGAAGCCGAGATGCAAAATGACACGAGGAGCTGAACCCTGTGTTCTTTCGGAAAGGAAAACTTGGGTTGTTAGCCCACTGCCGAAAACCTGCCCTTGTTTCCTCACTGCTTCTAGGGTGGTCTGGGCTTTGCAGTCTGACCCGCAAGGCCCTGAGATCCTGACCTGGCCTGCCTCCACCCCAGGGTCCACGCCAGGGTCTCTCACACCAACAAGGCATCATCTGTCTCCATTTCATGTTGTCCTAGGACCTGCTTGTTTCTCTCCCTTCAGGCCTCAGTTTCGACGTCAACTTAAGAAGTTTTTCTTGCTACCACAACCGTCTGAGCTTACCCCTCCTATAGTCCTCCTCTGGGAGTCAGACTGGCTGTTTACATATCTGCCTTCCTTCTGGGGAGAAAGGAACACGTCTTACTCATTTCTGAGCCAGATACCTGCACAACCTTGGCTGAAGGTTGCACATTTACAGGTACATGGAGTGAATGGACAGTACCACAGAGAGCCTACAAGATTCCACTTGAGATCAGTCACAGGCTCCTTCATTTACTCGGCAAGTGTTCACTGAAGCGCTTCAACAAGTGAGGGGCTACCAGGCTCGGAGATGCTAATAGACAGGCCTGCTCCAGCCCTGAGGCTCTCATTCACCAGTAGCTCCAAGTGTTGGCAGCTCTCAACCCTGTCTCTCTCCGGGAACATCCTCAGCTGAAAAGAACCACCCAGCCGAAAGTTTCACCCCCTTCGTCAAGGCAGTCTTCATCCAAGACAGGTCAATGGGAGGGTGTCAGTTGAGGCCCCATCTGCTTGTCTCAATTTGGGACAACTCTGAAGGTTTGTCCCCAGCTCCAGAGTTCTCCACAGGGCCAGCTGAGTCCTTTTGGCCATGGCATTGCAGTTCAAGTTCTGTTGGCCCAATCCTGTTTCCCCTACTCTCCCATCCCAATGACCCTCCCGGTAAACTTCCTGGATGCAAACTTCCCTCTCAGAGTCTGCTGGCTGGGGAACCCATCCTGCAATAGCGATAAGCAAAACAGACATGATATGTGTTCTCACAGAGCTTTGGGACTGGATTTGCCCATTAGTTCCACCTCTGTTTCTCCCCAAGGATAAACCAGAAGGCTTCCCCAATGGCTCAACAGGTAAAGAATCTATCTGCAATGTAGGAGACACAGGTTCAATTCCTGGGTCTGGAAGATCCCCTGGGGAAGGAAATGGAAACCCACTCCAGTGTTCTTGCCTGAGAATCCCATGGACAGAGGAGCCTGGTAGGCTACAGTCCACAGGATTGCAAAAGAGTTAGACTCTACTGAACAGTTGACTAAGCATAAGGATAAACCAAGGACATTCAGCCCCAGAATAGCTGTGCTCAATGTGACAGCTGCCAGTGGCCCAAGTAAAGACCCATGCAGCCACACCATTCCCCAGGGCCATCACTAAGGCAAGAATGGGACTGAGTCAGCAGCTTGCAATCATCCATACTTGTTCCATAAATTGAGTTATTGAGTGTTATTGAGTGTCCTCCTGTCTCCGGGTGCCAGGGCCAGATATCTATGAATTAGCTCTTGACTTCCAAGACCATTATCTTGAGGGAAAATGGACCAAAAAATCCAGTCTACTGGGGACATAACTGTCCCAACGAAGACCTGCAGAGTGCTGTGGGAGCCCAGAGAAGGAGGTGATCCTTCCTAAGGTGGCAGGAAGGATTTCTAGGGAAACAGGAGAAGGGGAGCCAGGTAAGGGTAGTGTTGATAGAAAAGAGAGGGGAAAGGAATTTCACTTTGAAGATGTGTCATGTAAAAGCATGACTAGGATTGAGGGAAAAGCAAACTTGGCATTACATTACGGAGCTGCACAACTGAATGAGGTTGTCTGCAAGGATAACCTATCACTATATTATGCTGAGACTATAGAGAAACTGAGACTCTTGGAGAAGAAACAGCTTAGACACAGTCATTAGAAGTGGGTCACTTGTGACTTGAACCTGATTCTTCTGACATCAAATCAGTGGCTCTGTTTAGTGCCCTGTCGCAAATACTGAGCTTTTTTTTTTTTTTTTATAGTCAGCATTGTGTTCAACGAGGATTAAAAGGACTATAAAGTCAAGGCTTGGCTCTTGAAGCACTTATATATAGCAATAAAAAATTAATAATAGCATGGGACAAATGCAGGAGTCTAGGCCCAAGCAAATGCCCTGGGCTCAGTACAGAGGTATGCCCCAGAGAACTGTCCTCAGACCTTTCAGTATTTGGTACCAGTGATTTGGACAAAGACATGTAAAGTCCACTTATCACAGCTATAGCTGACACATAGCTGGGAGGGAGAGAAGAAATGATTGATGACAAAATCAAACTTCTAAATGATCTCAGTTGGCTGGAATGATGAGCCGACCTCATTCGGCATCCATGAGATGGAGTGCAGCAGGGGTCCATGTGAGGGCCAGAGTTTCCCTTCAAGCAGTCAGTTGTGCTAGAAGAGGAGAGGGTAGGCCTGCCTGACCCCCGGCCGTAAGGGAGGGACCTAGAGACTTCCTCAGACCTCAGTCTAACTTTGTTGTTGTTGCTGTTCAATCGCTAAGTTGTGTCCCACTGGAGTGGGTTGATATTTCCTCCTCCAGGGGATCTTCCTCACCCAGGGACTGAACCTGCATCTCCTGTGTCTCCTGCATTGGCAGGTGGATTTTTTTTTTTTTTAACTGCTGAGCCAAACAGTGTAGCAAACTAGGACATCTATGGCTGTGTGAAGATTATAGTCATAGTTGTAGCTCACATTTAATAGGACATTTTATGAATTACCTTGGAGATGACTTAGTGGGACATTTTATGAATCCCTCCAGTGGTGGCCTGGCAGTGAGGGCCAACATTGTCAGATGGAAGAGGAAGCTACTTCTGCACAGCTTCATCTGGGCAACAGTCCCGTGAGCTTACCCTCTGAGAGGTCCTGGACAGCAGAGAATATTAGCCAAGGACACGCTGGGACCCAACAGAAGGACTCACTCATATTCTGCCACTAACCAGGTGTGTGACTGGGCAAATCATGAAGGCTTGACTTCTACACACACGAAAATACTCTCTACAGCATAAATGGGCATTCCTGGTGGCTCAGACAGTAAAGAATCTGCCTGTAATGGAGACCTGGGTTTGATCCCTGGGTCAGGAAGATCTGGGGAAGGAAATGACTACTCATTCCAGTATTCTTGCCTGGAGAATCCCATGGACAGAGGAGCCTGGTGGGCTACAGTCCATGGGGTCATAAAGAGTCAGACATGGCTGAACAACTAGCACATGTATAGCATAAAGTACAATTTTACATTCTATTTTTATTTTAAAATTTACAGAAATGTCCTTAAATGACAGATTGTCAACTTTTTTTGGAAAAGATGGTTTTTCTTTCTGAGATTCCATCTTTCTTTTTTTGAGGGGGTTGGCTATTAAAATTCTCATTCTTTCATGAAATTTTTTATGACAATTGATGGAAACTGTTTTTTAAGTGGGCTTCCCTGGTAGCTCAGCTGGTAAAGAATCTGCTTGCAACACAAGAGACCCTGTTTCAAATTCTGGCTTGGGAGGATCTGCTGGAAAAGGGATAAGCTACCCACTCCAGTTTTCGTGGGCTTCCCTGGTTATTATTTTTAATTGAATTACTTGAAAGGATACAAAAATTCCCTGGTCTATGAAATACAAAAAAATACCTGAAAACAAATTTAGTAAGAATTTATGACTTTCATCCCTAAGGTAAGGAGGTAACTCTCCAATGTGGCTTGAGCGGAAGTCTTGGTTCTCCAGAATCTAATGTCCAATTCTGTGTCTAGCAATTGACTGGGCACAACATGGAAAATATAAAAGGACAATCCCTGATTCTAGAGCTCTTAGCATCACATTTGGAAGGTTAAACAGGGGTTTGGAACAATTTGGTGTTTAGATGTTGCAGTGACACTGGCTGCCTGTTGACTACAGATGGATATACATTCAATTTAGCTCGGCATTCAAGGTTCTTTTTGGTCATCTTTCAACTAGTCTTAAGAACTTTATTCCTCTTCCTCTCCCTTGTAGCCTTAAACTCTGTGCTGGGAACTTCTTTGGAAGTCTAGATAAATATATACCTCCACCCACTAAAAAAATTTGTTAAGACTGTGTATCATGTTACCACCACTTCTTAGAATCAGGTTCTGCCTGGTTGTGCACTTCTCTGTATATTTCTTTTTCTTCCTTTCTCCTTAGACAGATGGTTGGCTGCACTGGAGCAGGAGCTAGAGTCTCTCTCTTCCTTTTGGTCCTAGCACAGCTAATAAATATGGGATGAGTTGGATGGAATTGAACACTTCTCCCTAGTTCATCTGACTCAAATAATCCACACTAAATTACTGAGTCTTAAATGTGAGCAGGAAGCCTCAAAACATCAGATGTCACCTCCTACTTGCTGTCTCCCTACTTTAGACTCCCAACAAGCCTAAAATGGTCCTGAGTTGGTTTTCTTTGGCTGAAGCCATAACAAGACCTAAGATGTGAGTGGGAAGAAAAAAATAAAGTCAAGTTGTCAAATCTGAAAAGTGTTGGCAAGGTTCTTCTGATGTTTGGGCGGAAGACTTGTCCACCCCCACTTTATTGACTTAGGAAACTATGCCTTTTTTAAGACAATCCAGCATGGAGCTGCAGAACCCAGAGGCTAGACAAGCCAGTGGCCCTGGCTCCTGCTAATCATAGATGGATATACACACAACTTGGCTTGGCATTCAAGGCTCTCTGTGGTCTTAACCCCAAACTACCCTTCCAACCTTCTTCCTTCTCCTCTACAGCTCATCAACTTCAGCTCAGGGCAGCCCAGCCAACGTATGCAGTTCCCTGCACAGTGATAGGAAACAGAAGAGGCACTGGGGATAAAGGATGGAGAAGATTCAGGCCATTCCTTTGAGAGGAACAACATTAAGTGCTTCTCAGAAAGGTGTGAAGTTGGCCAAATAGGAAAGGGAGGAGGCAGATGCAGGTAAGACTTTTGACCACACTGAAGAAATTGGTGATGCCAAAGCAAAACTGGACTTGATTGTTGTAAGTTCTGTGGATGCCAAGTGAGGCACTTTTTCATATAAATTTACATTTATTTTCTAGTGATAATAATCACATTTGGTAAAATTACAGCATTTGCTTTATGGTAACCTTTGTCAAATCACTTGGACTTCCCTGGTGGTTCATGGTAAAGAATCTGCCTGCAATACAGGAGACATGGATTCGATCCCTGGGTCAGAAAGATCCCCTGGAGGAGGTCATGGCAGCTCACTCCAGCCTGCAGAATCCCCTGGACAGAGGAGCCTGGAGGGTCGCATAGTCCATACGGTCGCAAAGAGTCAGACATGACTGAAGCGATTTAGCGTGTACACAAGCATGTCAAATTATTTAATCTCTCCAAGCCATGTTTATTCATCGTTAAAATGGATGTCAACATGTATAGTAACTGCCTCAAACAGTGCCATCAACAGTGGATTAAAAAGTGCTTCACAAGCAACCTAGATATCCATCAACAGACGAATGGATAAAGAAGTTGTGGTACATAAATAGAATATTACTTAGCCATAAAAAGAAATGAATTTGAGTCAGTTCTAGTGAGGTGGATGAACCTAGAACCTGTTACAGAAAGTGAAGCTAGTCAGAAAGAGAAAAATATTATATATTAATGCATATATATGGAATCTAGAAAAGTGGTACTGATGAATCTATTTGCAAGGCAGGAATAGAGAAACAGACGTAGAGAACAGACTTGTAGACACTGCTGGGGAAGTAGAGGGTAGGATGAATTGAGAGAATAGCATTGAAACACATACATTACCAAATAGATAGCTAGTGGGAAGTCGCTGTGTGATGCAGGGAGCTCAGCCTAGTGCTCTGTGCCAACCTATATGGGTAGGATGCGGTGGGCAGTGGGAGGGAGTTTCAAGAGGGAGGGGACATATGTATACTTATGGTTGATTCACGTTTTTGTATGGCAGAAACCAACACAACATTGTAAAGAAATTATCCTCCAAATTAAGAAAAAGTGCTTCACAAGTTACTAGAGATTATTTTATTTTCACCAGTTTCTGCATGCGTGGTATAAACTAGTGTTAGACTTTAGGGGAATGGAGTGGTGCCAAATAACTAGGGCCTCTTCCAAGTCACATTCACGAATTGCTGGGTGACCCCACATACAACAATTTATTTTTCAATCCCTCCCTCATGCCTGATTTAGAAGGCAGGGGAGATTGTATCTGCCTTATATCTATGTCCTCCACAGATAGAGAAGATGATTTAGAGTCCAGGAGACAATGAGCACCTATGGGGAAAATAGAAAGCAAGATTTTTTGTCATGATCTCTCTTCCTCTTGTTCCTTTTATTTTTTTCCCAGGCTTTGCCAAAAACAGTTTCTCATAATTTTCTTATTTTCTAAGGCTGGCAAGACCTCCTGCTTGGAAAACAAGAGTACTTAGCTGTTAGAATGACCTGTTTTTGATTGAAAACTTGGAGAAGCATGAGGAATATATTGAGGATGGAAGATGCATGTCTACCTTAGAAGCAAGCCCAGCACGTGGAATGGAAAGAGCATCAGAACTGGGGTCAGGACACCTGAGTTTGAATTCCTGTTCTGCTTTTCATTAGCTGTTTGACATTGAGCACATCACTTTACTTCTCTGGGTTCTTCCTTTTCTTACATATAAAATAGTAATAGTAATAAAATAGTACTAAACCTATCATAGAAGGTTTCATGTCCACATACATACACAGTATGTCTGCCCTTGTAGCTCATGCATTTGGAAGATGATGTTGTGTAGAAAACTACTTAATCTCTGTGAATCCTTGATGCCCAATGCTTATCACTACTTTTTCATCTCTGTCTTCATTCGCTACCCTAATAATCTAGTGTTTGATCGTCTTTAGTATCATCTATGCGTTTATGACTCTCATCTATCGGGATGCTCTGTTTCAACTTGAATGTCTAATAAGCATCTCAAAATTAACATGTGTAGCACTGAACACCCAGTCTATCCTCCCTAGCCTGCTCCACCTACGGTCATCTCCCTCTCTGCTAACAGCAGCTTCTTTCAGCTACTTTTAGCAGCATTATTTTTTTTTAACTTTTTATTGTGTGTTGAAATATAGCCATTTAACAATATTGTGATAGTTTCAGATGAACAGAACAGATGATCAGCCATACATATATGTGTATCCTTTCTTGGAGCCTTTCTTGACTGCTCTCTCTCAAACCCACATTCAAACCAGCAGCACATTCGGGAGGAACTCACCACTCCTCATCACCTCCAATGTCATCATCTCAATCAAAGAAATCTTTGTCTCTCATCTGAGTTCCTACAACAGCCTCCTGACTAGTCTCTCTGCTTCAGCACCTGCTCAGGGAGGAACTCTTCTCAAAACAGCAGCCAGTGTCATCCTGTTTAAAAAAAATTAAAAGACAAATCTAATCCTGTCACTTCTCTTTTGAAAACCTTTCCAAGACATTCCACTTCAACAGAGTCAAGCCAAGTTCCTTCTTAAGCATCACCCACCCTGGCAGCATGACCACCCCCATACCTTTCTGGTTCCCTTCACTCCAGCTCCGCTAGTCTCTGGAGCACCCAGACTTCCACTCCAGTGGCTTCTTCCACTTTCAGTATTAGCCTCCCAAATAGGTCTATGTCTCACTCTCTCACCTTCTTTGATTTTTGTCCATGTGTCACCTTCCCAGCAAGGCCTTCCTTGACCATCCCACTTAAAATTGCATCTCAATCCCTGCTCTCTCAACACCTTTCCCTAGTTGCTTGTGTCCGTGGCATGTTCTACCTCCCAACACTCTATGCTTTACTTACAACTAGAATGTAAATTCCGTGACAGCAGGTGTGTTTTTTTTTTATTGTTTTGTTTACTGATTTATTCCTCTGTAACCATGTCTGGCCCCATAGCAGATACTTCATAAATATTTGCTGAATGAATGCATGAACAGGGTAAGCCACTAAAAAATAAGGAGAATCAGCACACATGGTCTTGAAAATAGTCATTGGTTACATTATCTCCACGTTACAGACTAATAAACGGAAGCTCGGAGAGATGAACTAATTTGTTTATGCTTATGCAGTGGGTGTGTTTATGGTCAGAAGCAATCAGGCTCACAATTTTCAAATCCATATTCTTTCTATTACACTATGAAGCAGGATACATGTGAAAAAGATCCTAAAGTTTCAGCTTCAATCTTTTTCTTTCAATTGCTGGCCTGGCCTCCTTGTCCTTCAGGCTTCATCCTCTGTGGGGATGGCTGGGTAAGAGGATGCGTACGTACCCCAGTGCAAATCCTACAGAAATTTGTCCTGCATACTGAGCCTTGGCTCTGTGCCCAGAAAGAACCTTCTCTGCCCCCCTCTCAACTGGGGCACGAGAGTGTGGACAACCAGGCCAGCGAGGGCTGGCGTTTCATGCAAACGTCTCTGCTTTTCAGGAGTCCTTTGCCTTCACGTTCCGGTCCCTCCTCCCCCACCAGGCAGGCTCCTGTGTCTAGTCTTCTGAAGCAACGTTTTTTTTTTCCTTTCTTCACACAGCTTTTGTCTCCTGCACTCAGTTTGACGTTGCGTCTGGCCACATGGGCCACGCCAGCTATTTTTACTGACAGCAGCCACCAGCCCATATGTTTCCCATTACCACAAACTGTTACCTTCTTTGAAACCATTTTGTAAATGAGCGGGACTGCAGACAACCAGGAGGTCAAGTCCACGTGGCCACTCACAGGGCTCCCAGGATTGGCCTGGACAGGTATGTTGGTCTTGATGAATGTCTTTGAAACCAAATTGGGTTGGACAAAATGCTGATTAATTACTTCGTGTTTTTTTTTTTTTTCCTTCCTTTTTTTAAATCCCCTTCTTCTCCTCTGTGTTCAGTTCAGTAGGTTTTCAACAGGGTCAAGTTTCAAAGGCAGGCTGCTTTTTATAGGGACATGAATTTGAGCTTTGTTTCTTTCCATTTGGGGAGCTTGCTCCAGGATGAAATCTTGATGGGAGATGAGGCATGTTAACCCCACAGGGAGGGATGCACAGTGACATGCGTCTGTCAGTGCAAAGCAGAGAGATGTATGATGTGAAGAGCGGGGTCCTGAGCTTTCCCTTCCTCCCGGAAGATGATGAGCAGCTCCAGGGCTTTGATACTAACACCTCCTTCATCATGCAGAACACTGGAATTCACAAAACATCTCGAACACATCATTTTATCTGAGCCTCACCATCTTGCTGTGATATTGGGCTTTTCGTTTTCATT
This sequence comes from Muntiacus reevesi, assembly GCF_963930625.1. Classification (NCBI taxonomy): domain Eukaryota; kingdom Metazoa; phylum Chordata; class Mammalia; order Artiodactyla; family Cervidae; genus Muntiacus; species Muntiacus reevesi. The sequence continues at coordinate 28,741,004 of NC_089258.1, forward strand.
TTACAGATGAGGAAACTGAGCGTTGAGTGGCTAACTGGCTTGCCTGAAGCTGTGGCCAGTAAGAGTCTGAAAAGAGATTTAACCTCAGCTCCAAGATCACAGGCCAGAGCTCAGGCCCCAACAGAACAGCTGCCTGAGTGACTTGAAACAAAACCAGGTAGGACTTATTCAGAGAAGCAGCTAGCAGCTCACAGTGGGGCCTGATGGGGCTTGTTGCAGCAAAACTGGAAGCTGGCACTGAGACCCAGGCTCACGGGGTACTAAAAAGCTGCCGCCACTCTGGCTGGATGGCATTGAAATAGATGCAGACAGAGGGCTTCTTCCTGCAGGGCAGAATGTCACCGGATCAGGGCCCAGGAGCTGTTGTCATGCACTGAGGGTACGCCTTCCAGGGAAGGAGGTAGCTGAAAGGAGACCTCAGGGCTGAGAATGAGGTTGGACGCTGGCCCAAGTCATTCTGAGATCCCTTCCAGCCTGACCATCTGTGACTCAGGATGGACCCACCTACCCGGCCGTACAAGGTATTCTTGGCTCCTCTCTCCCTTTCCTACGGTTTTCCAGTCCTTTTAGCTTCTCAGATGTACGCAGCTCTTTTCTGCTTCAAGGTTTCTGGGTGTGGCATTCTTATTACCTAGAACACTCTTCCCTATTCTTTGCAAACCAGACTTTCCACAAGAATGTCCCCATCTCAGAAAGTCCTTCCTTGGCCACTGAAATGGATCGGATAGTGAGTGCAGCCCCGTACCTCCAAACAAGATATGTTTATGTCCCAACATTCTGTCCTAATATGTTTCCCAACTGGAAACTCTGAAGGTGACCTTGGAACACAGGTCTTGGCAGGTATGATTAAGTTCATCCTGAAAGGAGATAATCCTAGATTTAGGGTGAATGTTAAATCTAATGACAGGTGGTCTTATAAGAAGTGGAGAAAACACAGAGACACACAGGAAGAAGGTACGAAGGTGATGTGCAGATGGAGGCAGAAACTGCAGTGAGAAGCCAAGCCAAGCAAGGCTGACAGCCACCAGAAGCAGGACAAGGCAGGGAAGGAGGCTCCTCGCCTGGAACCTTCAGAGGGAGCGCAGGCCTGCTGACCCCTGGATTTCAGGCGTCTGGTCTCTCTAACTGTGAGAAACGAATTTCTCTGGTTTAGTAGCCACCAACTGTGTGGTGATTTGTTATAGCAGCCCTGGGATCTAATTTAAGCAGCACCCCCACCCTCCACGTGCACAAGGACTCACTAGTCATTCCTTTTTGATCCTCTCATGTCAATGATCAATTTCCAAATAAACCATCATCTGGGATGACTTGTGCACTGTCCTTATTCCCACTTCTTTAGGGCAGAGACCAAGCCCATGTCATCCTTCTCACACTCAGGCAGCTCCCAACACATTCCTAGGTACAGAGTTTGTTATTTAATCACTGAGTCATGTCTGACTCTTTGCAACCCCATGGGCTGTAGCCCACCAGGCTCCTCTGTCCATAAGAGTCTCCAGGCAAGAATAGTGGAGTGGGTTGCCCTGCCCTTCTCCTGGGGATCCTCCCAACCCAGGGATTGAACCTGGGTCTCCTGCACTGGCAGATGGATTCTTTACCACGGAGCCACCTGGAAAGTCCAGGTACAGAGTAAGTGCTCAAAAATACTTAAGAAATAAATGAGGTCTGAGTTTTCTAGCTTCACATCTCTGCCTTCACTTCACTTCAACACACTCCTCACCGCCCTCCCACTTCTCAGCTCTTTCACACAGACAGCTCCCCCAGCCCAGAAGTCTGCCCGGTCCTTCTTTACCTGCTGCATTCCAGCTAGTTCCCCAAGGTGAAGTACAGTGGCTTCCAGTGTAAAAGAGAGAATGGGAGGCCTGATTTCTTGGCTGACTTCCCACAGGCTCCATGCTCTTTGGGAGGCCAGTACCATGCCTAGTTCAGCCTGTAATCCAGCACCCAGCACAAGGCTTAGCACAGAACATACACTTCATACAAGTGTGTTAACTCAAAGAGTCCATAGAAAAGGGCTGTTATTTTTTTTAATTTTTTTAAAATTTATTTTTTAAAATATATTTTATTTTTCAGATTTACAGAAAAATTAAGAAGATGGTACAGAGTTTCCATATACCCTGCACCCAGTTTTCCCTTTTATTAGCATCTTATGTTAGTATGGCACTTTTGCTATAATTAATGAACCAATACTGATCTATTATTATTAATCAGAGTTCAGATTTCCTTGTTTTATGCTTAATTTTTTTCTGTTGTTGTTATTCCAAGATCCTATCTAGGACACCACACTATATTTAGTCATCATTTCTCCTTGGGCTCCTCTTTTTTTCTTTCAAATCATTTAGCCTCAACTTGACATTGAAAAAAAAACTTTTTTTCAGTTTTACTGAGGAGTAATTGATATATATATATATATATATATATAATATACATATATCACTGTATAAATTTAAAGTGTACAGAATTAAGTTCTGATTTACATATATTGTGAAATGATTATCACAACGGGTTTAGATAATATCTCTCATCTCATATAGATATTCTAAAGAGAAAAAAGCAACTTAAAAATGTATAAATGTTACAAGAGACAAAGGCTTAATACCTCCACTCCTCCTTTTCATCCTCTCCCCAAAACTTTGCCATACTTCAAATTATATCAACAACTAGTGTTTGCATCATTATAAGACTGTAAATATTATTCACTGTAGAACCCATTAGAATACTGTGATTGCATGTTCCTATTTTTTAATTGAAGTATAATTGACTTGCAACACTGTGTTAGTTCCTGGTGTACAACATAGTGATTCTATTCTTCAATACACTGCAAAATGCTCACCACAGTAAGTCTAGTTACTATTAAGTATGTCACTGCATAAAGTTATTATAATATGATTGTCTATAATCTCCACTCTGTACATTTTGTCCCTGTGACTCATTTATTTTGTAACTGGACGGTTTCACCTCTTAATCTGCCCCCTCCTTTCACTCATCCCCTCCTTAGGTTCATTTTGACTGTGACAGTTCCAGGCTTTCTATGTTTTTGATGACCTTGATGTTTTGAGGAGTACTGGTCAGGTATTTTGCAGCATGCCTCCATATTGTACTTTAATATTTTTCTCATGATTAGACTGGGCTTATGAGTTTTTAAGAGGATGATCTCACAGATATAAAGTGCTGCATCGTATCATTACATCATACCAAGCATTTGTACTACCAACATGATTTATCATTGTTGATGTTTACCTTGATCACCTTTACTGAGATAGTATACATCAGGTTTCTCCATTGTATTCTTTTCCCCTCTTTCTATACTGTAGCATTAAAGGAAATTGCTATCAGAAACTATATTTCATTTTAAGCTATAATTATGCTTTAATACCCTAAGTCATATCCACCACTAATTAATTGTCATGACACTCTAAATGGGAAACTGAGAGTCAGGGAGTTTAAACTATATTCCCAAGGTCATATAATTAATAAGAATGAAGATAAATTCAGTTTTATCTGATTCCACAGTCTGACCTCCATGCCCTTTTTATACTGTTATCCTTCAGTACTAATCCACTACATTTTTACCATGGTCTTCTAAGTGTCCTGGGTCTTGCTCCAGTGAGAGTGAAATGGAAATCAAGACTGGCAGAGTGATAATTTACCATCTACACTGTCCTTGAAAGCAGATTAACATGCAGATCTAGTCGACGCACCAACATAAACCTCTTTATGTCCCCCAGCCCCAACACCATGAGCAAGAGTCCCAAACTCACATCAGCTCTGCTTGGGAAATCAGACTGCAGCTTTGGCAACCTAACTCAGCTACATAACACAATACACGCTGAGAAGATTGGAAGGACAGAAAGTGCTTTAAGATTATTTTTAGACGAGATCGGGCGCGTTCAGGGTTGTATGGCTGTAGACTCGGGATGGAGAATACGTGTAACTCTATGGCTGATTCCTGTCAATGTATGACAAAACCCACTGAAATGTTGTGAAGTAATTGGCCTCCAACTAATAAAACAAAATTAAAAAAAAAAAAAAGATTATTTTTAAAGGTATAGGGAAGGAATGCAATATAACATCCCAAACTTCAAGTGACTTGAATGCCCAGAGACAGAAAGTGACTCACCAAAGGCCACAGGGAGATACTGACAGAGCTGGAATTAGAAATAATGTCTTCAATTTGGCACAGGTCTGTTTGGCACACATCTTCTAAGAAGATGTGAAGTCATGGCTGATCATTGTATGCGCTTTGCAGACTTCATTGTTAAGAGCAGGGCCTGAGAAATGAACTTCCCATCCCTGGTGCGCCACTGTCTTCACACCAATCTGGTGCCATTTGGGGGGCAGTGTTGGGACTTATAACTAATCTCCTATGAGCCTCATCTGTTATCCATGAGAAAAATCATTAGCCTTCTAGGGTAGCCAGGACCAACAGGGGAAGGAACCCCACAACAGGGTATATAAAAAGTTTGGAAGCACCAAATAAAAAGAAGGAGATTCAATGATCCAAAATTTGCTATCAGCCCTTTTAACAAGGAAAACATCCTGTTTCTCACTGAGGCTATTTCCAGAGCTTGGATGAGGACCAGTGAGACACAAACAGCCCAGTGGTCCATATGATCACAAACAGAAATCAGGTAACATGCATTGGACACCTTTCCTTTTACAGGGTTCTGTGAGATTACAATATCAAGGACTACCATGATAAATTAAAGATATCAAAAACTGTTCAGAGAAGATAGTAGATTCTTTTTAAAGTGTTTGTATAATAACAAACTCCATAGTGACAAGCATTTGTGGAGAAATTTCTCTTCTATATCATCTCCTGGGTATCTTCCACTGAACTTGACATGACTGTCCCTATTTTACAGAGGAATAAATTAAAGCTTAGAGAAGTTAAATCTCTTGCCCAAAGCCATGAAGTTGAAGCTGGATTCAAGATTTCATGAATTTACATGTCATCCTAGTGCAGGGGCCACATTAATCTTCTTTGCATCATTGTAATTTTAGTTTAAGTGCTGCCAAAGTGAGCACACCATAACTGCTTTCACAGGAGTTTTCTCTCTCATTCTATGAGCTTCCCGAGGGCAGGAGTTGGTCTGATCCATTTTCACCAACCTAGCACTGCCTTACATGGCACAATGGAGATATCTGACTAGTGCTGGTTAGATGAACAAATGAATAATGAATGGATGACAATTGATGAGATGGATTGAAGTCTATCTTCTTGGGACTTTTCTTTATGGGGTAAATCTCAAAGTTCTTTTCAAGTATAAATATAAATACTATGCAGAAAGAATCTCCAGAAATAACAATGATGTAAGAACACAACAGATCACTTGCTCAGTGGGTCTGAGAAAGTTAATGTTCAGTCGTTAAGTCATGTCTGACTCCTTGAGACCCCATGGACTGCAGCACACCAGGCTACCCTATCTTTCACCATCTCCCAAAGTTTGCTCAAGCTCAAGTCCATTGAGTCAGTGATGCCCTCCAACCATCCCATCCTCTGCCGCCACCTTCTCCTCCTGCCCTCAATCTTTCCCAGCATCAACGTCTTTTCCAATGAGTCGGTTCTTTGCATCAGGTGGCCAAGTTACTGGAGCTTCAGCATCAGTCCTTCTTTTAAATATTCAGGGTTGAAAAAAAAATATTCAGGGTTGAGTGGGTAGAGAACTCTTTTTGATAATGGATCAAATGGATACAGTGGGAAGACAACACCACCATGACAATCAATTTTTGAGGGACAATGATTGAAAGAGTTTGTGTATTGAAGCAAAATATCATGAGATTATAGCAACAGATGGAGAAAATACAAAAAAATGCAAATGATATTTTAAAAGCCTAAATTCTGAGCGATAATCAACTTCAAAGTAGGAAACCAAAGGACAGGGAGGATTAAACAAGGGGGTCTGTGGAAGATGCATTTTGCTTCCTCTCCAGGGAGGGTTACACCTGGAAAGTGCCCCATGCTCACTAAAGGGCAGATTCTGAGTGTGAGACAAATGAGGGTGTTTCCAGATGACAAGCAAGTTCCATCAGCCAGTCAAGGAAGGCCACTCATACTCCCGTTTTCAAGACACGTTTTTGCTTAAAAACAAACTAAATGAGCTCTCCTAATATATGGTTTCTGGTAAAATACATGACCACAGGCTCAGCTCACCTTCCCCGTTTCCATTCTCTCTCCAGGCTCAAGAGTCAGGGATGAGAAATGGGCGGAGGGTGCAGGGAGGAGGGGCAGGACTGAGGTTTCTCAGAGAACACTGCTGGGGGGAAGAGGAAATAATACTGGCAAGAAAAGCCACCCTACTGTGCATTGGGCATGGCATGAAATGTTTTTACCTTGCTGTTTTTAGTCGCTCAGTCATGTCTGACTCTTTGCGACTTCATGGACTGTAGCCGGCCAGGCTACTCTGTCCATGGAATTTTCTAAGCAAGAATATGAGATGTGTTGTCATTTCCACCTCCAGGGCACCTTCCCGACACAGGCATCAAACCCGTGTCTCCTGCATTGGCAGCCAGATCCGTTACCATGGAGACGTCTGGGAAGTCCCTTCTAAGGTTAGAAACCTTCAATGCTTCTCATTGTCTAGAACAGCACTCTGACAGTGGAAATGGTCTGTGTCTGCAGTGCCCAATACAGTCGCCACCAGACATATCTGGCTATTGAACACTTGAACTATTGCTTTTACCACTGAATTTTTAATTTTATTTGAATTAACTTGAATAGCCTCATGTGGCTAGTAATTACCATGTTAGACGGTGCACGTCTAACGTCCCACATCTTTCGATTGACAATGAGACCCTTCCAGACCTAATACACAGTGACAGCCCTTCCCCCTCAATTTTAGACGTGTTATAACTTGGGGTTAAGCCAGGACATGTAATGTCAGCAGGCAGAAGGGAAGGGAAGAGAAGATATTCTTATGACTTTTAAGTCTAAACTCTCTTCTAGGTCCAGCTATACTTCTCTTGTGCAGATAACCCATCCCCCCAGCCCCTGACCCCTCCACGCCCCCTTCTCTTCCCTCTCTGTCACAACATGGCCTTGTTCTGTTGGCCTCAGCCAGACTTTGGACTCTGTCCCACCTCCGCTTACCTCCTGTAGAATTAGATGCTGTTGGTCTTGGCAACAACCTTGAGGCTACACTTGTTCCTCTACCAGCGCTAATTAGTTACTGAACAAACAGCAAGAGAGCCTCAGGGTAGGCCCACATGCAGGACTTTCAGACCCGGTGGAAAATGTCAAGATGTAATGAAACTTCTGCTCTGAATCACGTCTGGAGAATGAAATGTTAGAGAGAGCCAGATCATGAGACACGTGAGGAAAATAGGAGAACGGAACACAATTCTCCTTGGAGCCTCCTCATCTTTGCTATGTCACGGGGAGGCGAGAAAAATTCATGCGGATGGGCAGGGCCAGGAGACTGCTTAGCTAAAACCTCCCTTTGCTCTTGGTTTTGCTCTGTGGGTTGATGGAGCCCGTGGTCTTGATGGAAGTTTTATGTTTGTGGATGGTTCAGGAGAGGTAAAAGTGAAGATTCCTTTAAAATGTGGAACACCTAATGTGGGACAGGAAATTACAGCCACGTGGGCTGCCTGGGGTCAGGGCTCACTTCAAACACACTCCTAATCAGAGGAGCTGCAGCCCAGAGTGGGGAAGCCCCTTGCCAAGTATGTGGAACATGTTAGTGGCCAAGGATTCTGGGCCTTTGAACCCGGGGTTCCTTTTTTTTTTGGCTATAACATAGATGATCTTTATTTTTTTTAATTTATTTATTTTAATTGGAGGCTAATTACTTTACAATACTATAGTGGTTTTGCCATACATTGACATGAATCTGCCATGGGTATACATGTGTTCCCCATCCTGAACCCCCCTCCCACCTCCCTCCCATCCCATCCCTCAGGGTCATCCCAGTGCACCAGCCCTGAGCACTTGTCTCATGCATGCAACCTGGACTGGCGATCTGTTTCACATATGATAATATACATGTTTCAATGCTATTCTCTCAAATCATCCCACCCTCGCCTTCTCCCACAGAGTCCAAAAGACTATACATCTGTGTCTCTTTTGCTGTCTCACATATAGGAACTGAGGGTTCCTTGACTCCCAGGTAATTGCTCTTCCTGTTGTAGCTAAATAACAGAGGGAATGTATAAGAAAACACAAGCTGGGATTTCCCTGGGGGTCCAGTGGTTGAGAATCCACCTGCCAATGCAGAGGACACCAGTTCAATCCCTGGTCCAGGAAGATCCTACATGCTGCAGGGCAACTCAGCCCATGAGACACAACTACTGAGCCTGCACTCTAGAGCCTGGGTTCTGCAACAAGAGGAGTCACTGCAATGAGAAACCTATTCATCACAACTAGAGAGTAGCCCTCCATTGTCAGAACTAGAGAAAGCCCACGTGCAGAAATGAAGACCCAACACAGCCAAAAAAATAACTTAAAAAAGAAAACACAAACTGACTTTCTTTCTTAATGGCCTCCCCTTCCAGCCTTACAAATGTCCCTGGCAGAGAGAAGGGAAATTGAGCAGTTCGCCATCAGCTCTGAGGTTGTCACTCCTTCTTGATGGGGTAAACTGGGACAAGTTCAGAAGTGAGAGGCAAATAACCTGGAGAAAACCCAGATTCTTTCCATATTTTTTCCTCCTGATTCTCAGCGTATTGGTTAACTTTCTGGGCTTCAGGCTTCCTATGTGAAGTGGGGCTGGTAAACCTGATCTCGCAGGCAATTTATGGGGGTTAAATGAGATGATGGATATATGGTAGCTAATTCAACAGCTCCATTTATCAAACTGAGCAACTTCCCTGCGCCTGCTGTAGGGATTCAGAGGTGCCACCTAGATGCCTGGGAGGTGGCAGATGTTCACTATGGTCAGTTGGTAGGAGATGGTGGGGGTGGGGATGCCAGTGAAGGCATCCCTGACCCAAGCAGTAGTCCTCACCCCATGCACCCTTGCTTCAGGCTGGACTGGACTCCTGCTGCCCCTGCCCCTCCCCTCCCCACCAGTGAGATGATGTTTTTATTTGCTTTGTTTGTTTTTTTGTTTATAAACCTGGGCTCCTGGGAGAAGCCAGATCCCAAAGCAGGTCCTAGACATGAAGGTCAGCCCTGAGACTGACACAGGACCCAGGCCCTGCTGGCGAAAACATCAGGCTGCTACACCTAACGGGCCTGTCCCTGCTGCCCTGCCCTCACACTGTTCTAGCACTTCTCCTGCCTGCCCAGCCCTGGGCAGGAAGCTGCTGAAGGAAAGGAGACAAGGACCCTGCCCTGGAGACTCTCAGGGGCTCTCAGAAAACACCCGAAGACCGTTACACAGTGCAGGATGTTTGAGCTTTGACGACAAAGGCTCATATGCTTATTTGAGGATTAAATACTTACAGCAAAACCACAAGAAAAGCTCATTACAGACAGGGAAAGACAGAAGCTACAGAAGCAGCGAGAAGGCTTGGAATCCAGCGTTTTGGGGGGATGTGCTGGAATCCACACTGGGCTCAGGTTTGAGGGGATCACAGAGATGTGTAAGACTCCATCCCTGGTCCTCTAAAGCTCTTAGGTCCATTGAGGGAGAGAACAAGTAAATAATCACACCATTGTGTGAGTCCTGCAGGAATACCGTCCAGCATCGGGAGCTCCTGATCTTCCCAGGGCCTGTTTCCTCCACCCTGACCTGTATCCTCAGGATCACGAAGACCCTTGTCTTACACAGCCTTTGTAAGGAGTGCATAGAAGCTGCTTCAAAACTGTCTGGCAAACAGGGCCACTGATCCACCTGCTTCCCTCTCCTCTTGGTTAAGGGCTGCCCTGTGAGATGTTAATTGCCTTGCAGGTTCAGGTGCCCAAGCATGGGTGCTGAACAGGAACCCAAGGATCATAATGTGAGAGAAACCCCAGGCTGAGTGAGAAGGCCTGCACGTGATGCTGAGAACAGGGGTACCTCTGGCTGGAGTGAAAGGTGGGCTGCACGTGTGTGGGATGGGGCACGCGGAGTGATTGAGAGCTCTCTGTGATGGTATGAGTGTGTGGAAAGGTGAGAAGGGAGAGGGAGTCCACTTGGGTAGCTGTTGTGACGAGTCAGGTAAAAACAGAGAGGGAGGAAACCACATCACTTGGGGTGAGAAGGAGGGGAGGTACCGTTTAGGAGAACGGTCAGGGAGGCGGAATCCAGAGGACTTGGCGACTGGATGCGGGAGACCAGGGAGAGGGCGGAAGGGAATGGTTGCTAGGACACCAGCTGCGGGCGAGGCTGGGGGTGATGCTGTTCATTCAAACAGGGAATTGAAAAGGTGGAAGGGGATTTCATATTTCATATAAAAAATTCATATAAAAATTTCATATTTTATTTGAAATGGAATAGGGGTTTTCCCTTTCCCAAGTGGAGAGAAAATGAGACCTCAGCTTTCCTGGAAGGCTTTACTAAGAAATTCCCTTTCTTCAGGAAACAGAAAGAAATTCCAAAATCATGCAAATGGGGCTGGGCCAGGGACAGGGAATGTGCATGCACAAGACTTCTTTTTTTCTTCCTCCTCCACTTACTCTTACCTCTACAGAACTACTACCTTCTCCCCTGTCTTACGGACTCATAGACACTTCTGGACAGACTCTTTTCATAGCTGGAGAATCTGACCATAAAAAAGAGATATACCCATATACCTCTGTGTGCGTGTGTGAATGAAGTCGCTTCAGTAGTGTCTGACTCTCTGCGACCCTATAGACCATAGCCCGGAGAAGGCAATGGCACCCCACTCCAGTACTGTTGCCTGGAGAATCCCATGGACGGAGGAGCCTGGTGGGCGGCAGTCCATGGGGTTGCTAGGAGTCGGACACGAGTGAGCGACTTCACTTTCACTTTTCACTTTCCTGCATTGGAGAAGGAAATGGCAACCCACTCCAGTGTTCTTGCCTGGAGAATCCCAGGGATGGCGGAGCCTGGCGGGCTGCCGTCTATGGGGTCGCACAGAGTTGGACACGACTGAAGTGACTTAGCAGCAGCAGCAACAGCAGCAGACCATAGCCCTCCAGGCTCCTCTGTCCATGGGATTCTCATGGAGTGGGTCATACTCTCCTTCGGGGGGTCTTCCCAACCCAGGGATCGAACCCACATCTCTTATGTCCCCTGCACTGGCAGGCAGGTTCTTTACCACTAGCGCCACCTGGGAAGCCCATATATCTCTGTGTGTGTGTGTGTGTGTGTGTGTGTGTGTGTGTGTGTGTGTGTAAGATATGAGATATATTTCATATCTCCCATATATCTCATATATGGAAGCCCATATATCTCTGAGATATAGCCTATTCCCAACATGAGTAGGGACCAGAATCTCACCTGTAATTCAGGCCCATTTCTTATTCCTCTTCCCTACCACTTTATGCCTTATTTCTGTACGCTGTCAGCTTTCTTATCTTAGAATGGGCCATGGGATGCTCTGAGGTTTGGGGCCAGCATTCCCTAAGCAAGGAAACAAGCAAGCAAACAAAAAGCCTTGTGTGTGTACAGTCTTTAGAATACCTGATGCCTGTTTCAAGTATTACCTTTCTTAAGCCCCAGTTCTCTCCTTGTTTCACAGAGGATAAAACTGGTTCAGAGAGCAGTAAATCAATTTGCCTAAGGCCTCATGGCCAGAGGTGAGACTCAGGTCTGAAACCAGGTTTCCTGGCTCTCTGCTTATTTCTAGTGAAAAAGTGAAAGTGTTAGTTGCTCAATTATGTCCACTCTTTTCAACCCCACAGCCTGTAGCCCACCAGGCTTCTCTGTCCTTGGGATTCTCCAGGCAAGAATACTGGAGTGGGCATCCATTCCCTTCTCCAGGGGATCTTCCTGACCCAGGGATTGAATCAGGATCTCCTGCAATGCAGGCGGGCTCTTAACCGTCTGACCCACCAGGTAAATCCCCTTATTTCTAACATGGAATTAAAACCATGTCCATAGATGAAGCACAGTAGCTCAGAGCAGCCTCCCTAAATGTTGTTTTCTCTCCTTCTCATCTGACTCTTCTGATGAACCATGCTATTGCTCCCATAGATCCTCCAGCCTGTGCATCCTGGAGGATTTTCTGGATTACTTTGTCCCTTTATTAAAGGACAGGAATGCAATGGTGACTCCCTCCAGCTCAGACAACTTCTCTCATTTCTCTGAGTCTATGTCTATAACCCTCAGGATAAAGTCCAGACCCCTTACCCTAACATCCAGGCATCCCGTGTGTACTCTGATTCTCCTTACTTTCTGAAACCATCCTAATCTCATGGGCACAGCTCCTTGCTCTCGCAGTTACTGCTCTTTAGTGAGAGTACTCGTTACTCTAGAAGTTCCTGCCTCTTTGGGGAACTGCATCGATCAGTAGAGGAGCTTCCAGGTGGCTCAGTGGTAAGGATTCCCTCTGCCAATACAGGAGACACAGGAGAGGCGGGTTTAATCCCTGGGTCAGGAAGATCCCCTGGAGGAGAAAATGATATGCTTGCTTGGGAAATCCCATGGACAGTGGAGCCTGGTGGGCTATAGTCAGTGCGGTTGAAAGAGTCAGACGTGACTGAGCAACTGAGCACGCACACACCCACCGGTAGACTGTGCTTCTTGAAAGTTAGATAAGTTTTATTCATGTCGTGTGCCTCTATTGATTAGCATGGAGCTTTGCACAGGGTAGTTAATAAATACTCATTGAATTAATGCAGCTATAGACATGTCCATAAATTCAGGGAAGCAATGAATGGGGATAATGATATCTGTCCCCAAGGAGCACACAGTTATTGCAGTAAAGATACAAGATATGTAAGGACAATCTAATCATAAGAGCAGGACAGTCTATGAGGTGCCAGACAAACATGGAGCATTATTTCCATGGGTTTACAAAAAGGACAATGAAGAGCTAGCGTGTTCACTCACATGGCCTCTGCTGGCACTGTATGTGCTGCTGCTTGGGTGGCGGGGGCCACGGAGACCTTGTGACCTCATTTATTGTTATGGAAGAAACCGCGTTGTAGTTTCTGAATAGAAGTTGGTATACAAAAAGCACTCAGATCACATTCAGATCAATAAGCAGATTCAAGCTATATAGGGCAGTCTACCATCTCCACTTAGTGGGTCACCCGGAAATTCCAAAAGCTCAAGTTGATCTAATTAATTTCATTCAAGCTCTCTGAGACTCAACTTTCTCTCCATGAAATGGAGACATAAGAGCAACGGCTTCCCAGAGTCACTGTGTTAGGATTACGCCGATTAGACAACGCATGGTTGGAAGGTGCCTGTCCTGGTGTCTGCCTCACAGTAAATGCTAAGTATGTGGCGGTGCTGCCTGCAATGATAATGCTTTTGATGAGGCTGGCAATCGACTGCTCCCAGATCCCAGGGCAGCACTGGGCTTGTTGGTTGAGCTACGTAATGTTTGCTGAAGAACAAATAGACAGATCCTCCAGGAGAGCTGAATCAGGCAAGAGGGATACACATGTGGAGTGAGTTACTTGGGAAAACAATTGAAGCCAAGACTAAATGAGTTCATGAGAAATCAGGTTTGTTTCTTTGTAAGAGATGGACAAAAAACTTGGTGAAAAAAACAGGAAATTGGGATCCTGATTAACCAGAAAGAAGGACAATAATTGACAAAAGCCAGATGGCTTCTTCTGTCTCTTAGCATTGGGTCCCTCCCACAACAAAGAGGGGACTACTTCATGTGAATGATCTTGTGGTCATTTAACTGGGCCAGACTGCAAGGCATGCTGGGATCTCAGGGATTCTTTGGGATCCCTTGGCTGGGTAACTGACAAAAAGGTGAGATAGGGCTAATCTTTGATGAACAGGGATGAATGTGGGAGACTGAGGTTAAGTGCCTATGGTGCTCCAGTGCCTTGGGTATAAATGGTTATGTTCTGTGCCCTGTAACCACTGATAACTAACTAGACCAAAGAGTCACTCTCTGGCTACAATCTAGACATCAGGTAATGAGCAGGAGCCCTGGGGATCTGGCTTGCACATCTGCCCTACAGAAATGTTTCATATTATATGCTGACAAAGGGACACAATCAGGGTCTCTCTAGAGAAGTTTTGAATACGACACTTAGGGAAAATTCAGAGAAAAAGAGTTGAGATAATGAGAAAGCTATGAGGAAAGGGAGAAGCAGCTGAAATAGAAGAGAAACAGAAGAGAAGGACTGGAAGAGGGGGCACCAGCATAGGGAGGACAAAAATCCAGGCTGCTGCTGCTTCTTGGCCCACAAGGCATCACGGGCACTGTTCTCTCTGAGGCCTGCAGAGTGGCTGCCAGTTCCTGGACCTTCCTCACTTCCCTGCGGATCTTTTCACAAGTCCTCTGTAGAGGAGACAGCCCGACTTTGTGTCATTCGCCGCCTTAAAGGGACAGCTGTCTGTGAGCCCTGTTCTGGGCTTGAGCTGCACTTACACTGGGAGCTACGTTTAGACAGGGTCTGCAGAGGTGAGCCCTGGGCCAGGTGTCCTCTTTCCTCCAATCTGCATGGTTGACTCCAGGTCTGCCTGGTTTAGGAAGTATCTCCATTTATCAATAAGAGGTCTAGGGTGGTGGGAAGAGCCGAGGCTTCAGAAAGAAGGCAACTGGAAAGAGACATGTCCTTGAGACCCCAGGCCAGAGGTCTAAGGTCTCAGACTAGGCATTTGTCCAAGCAAGAAATGGAACTCAGGAGTGGGTCGATGCCTGGGGCATCAGTGGGCATCGGTTGTCCTAGATGGGGATGTGCTGTAAGCAGCCCAGGCAGAGCTGCCTAATGGCTGCACCCGGCTCACGAGACACCAGTCACTGTTGGCAGTGACAGCGGCAGGGATCCTCTCAGAGCTAACTTGCTATTGTACCATCTCCTCAATTCCGAACAAAATGGCCAAGTGGGTGGGGTAGGGCTGAATTTGTAAGCTGAAGGCTTCGTGGGTGGCTGGAGAGCCAGCCTGGGGAGACAGGAGCTGACAGTTGCACTCGTGTTTACCCACAGTGTACTGACACTGGTCAGATGCATCCTCTGCTCTTCTCCAAGCTGTGTCGAGGCCATGGCCCCTTCTCTGTATTTCTAGCACTCAACATGATCCCAGGCACGTGGGGAGTGTTTAGTACATCATTGCAGGATTTATTTTATGAAAACACATTTAGAGCTGGGGAAATACTGTCCTGAAAAAAGCACAAACCTCAGATATCAAATATCATCCTCTTCAACTTGAGATCTTCTTAGGTAACCATATGTGTGCGCGTGTGTGTGTGTGTGTGTCTGTGCTCAGTTGTGTCCAACTCTTTGCAACCCATGGACTATAGCCTGTTAGGCTCCTCTGTCCATGGGATTTTCCAGGCAAGAATACTGGAGTAGGTTGCCATGCCCTCCTCCAGGGGGTTCTTTCTGACCCAGGGATCGAATCTGCATCTCCTATGTCTCTTGAACTGGCAGGTGGGTTTTTTACCACTAGCACCACCTGGGAAGCCCAGCAAATAGGAGATGATGCCTATTCATGGGGTAACAGAGGATTTGGTAAGATGACATATGAGAAAACAGCAGCCCACAAAATAGCTTGATAAATGTTTGTTGAATGGCAGATGGTAACTAAAGTTCACCATGGCTCTGTTCTGCTTTTTCCCCTGACTCATTGCCACATTGTCTGTCAAGGATGATTCTGTTGTTCAGCCCAGTTCTTCTCAAACTAAGACGGATATGCATGAGTTGGCCTGACAAATGGTAGGAAGCCACCATTGGTCACCTACCTCCTTGGAAGACAAGCAGTGATAGACAGACAGGCTACAGTAGGGGAATCCTGGGCACTGTTTATCTGAATGCACCGCTAGAGCCACTATTCTGGGAGAGCCTGGGCAACTTCAGAGGGGGGACTAGACAGTGCCAGCTGACTGGCATCCCTGGCAGCAGGTGGGTTCATATTTTAGCAGGCCTCTGAGCTTATGCAAGTATCATCTGGATTAGAGAAGCCACAGGTTTAGGTCTGCTAGTAAGGTAGAATGTCACAAGAGAGGCAGAGATGAAGCTTGTAGACTTAAAAAACTGTATATTGAGAAAAGGCCACGATAATGTCTTAATATCTTCCCTGAGAAAAATGGACACAAAGCAATAGATTTCAACTGCAGAGAGCATGAAGACGCATGTGGAGGACTGTTGGAGGGCTGCAGGCTGGGTGTATCACTGCATTTGTGGCTTAGAAGTCTGTGCCAGGCTCTCCATGTATTATCACTCATCCACACCGTAGTAGTGTGTGTGTGTGTGTATTTATGTGTGCACTCAGTCATGTCCCACTCTTTGTGTTCCCATGGACTGTAATCTTAAATAGTAAAGGTTATTATGCCCGCTTTAGTGAAATGGAAACTGATGCTCAGGTTTATTTAAGCAATTCACCCTAACTCATAACATTATTGAGAGTCAGAACCAGGACTTGTCTGTCCAAAGGGTATTGTTTTACTGAATCACACTGCCAAGGGAAAGTTCTGGCTGATAATTTATGTTTTAATGTAAATGGTACATATGTAATCTAACAAAACTGAAAGGAGAAGGACTGCAGGGTGAATCTTTTATTTAAGGAGGGTTTTGGGAATCTTCTGACCAACTTCCTGTTGTACCTCATCAATCTATGTATTTGGCATGTCACCATAATTGCCCAGTGGCTTTCCTGAGAGGCTCTATTCTCTCTGATCTCTGTGAAGCATAACATTCTGTGGACCCATCCTTCCTCTTGGTTGGTTGCACCAGCCGTGGACTTATATGATAACCCCTTAATTGTTCTACTTGCTCAAGGCCTTCTCCACTCTAATCTGTCCTTCAACATGGAAGTCAAAATGATCTTCACAAAGTCTGACTCTGATTCATGACCCAGTTTTGCACTCAAATATAGAAAGGCTGTCTCCTGCAGGTCACATTTAATCCAGTTCTGTGGTCTGACGCTCAAGGACTCCTGCAATTTTTTCAATCTCCAACCTCTTACCTTCAGTCAATTGGAACTATTTACTGATCTCTAAATTCAGTTGCCAGAGAAGGCAATGGCACCCCACTCTAGTACTCTTGCCCAGAAACTCCCATGGACGGAGGAGCCTGGTAGGCTGCAGTCCATGGGGTTGCTGGGAGTTGGACACGACTGAGCAACTTCACTTTCACTTTCCACTTTCATGCATTGGAGAAGGAAATGGCAACCCACTCCGGTGTTCTCACCTGGAGAATCCCAGGGATGGGGGAGCCTCGTGGGCTGCCATCTATGGGGTCGCACAGAGTCGGACACGACTGAAGCGACTCAGCAGCAGCAGCAGCAGCAAACGCAGTTACTCTTTCTCACCTCTGTTCCTTTTCTCATGTCATCCCTAGAGATTTCTCCTAGGGATAAATATAAAAATCATACCAACAATTCAAGCCCGAGGACAAACACTGCCTCTTTCCTTTATTTCACATCTCTTCCCCTTTGCACTGAACACAGTTCCTAGAAAAGGACTTGTGGTCAAGAAATTCTTGCAAGTTCATGCATATATTATTAATGGAGTCCCTACTACAGAAAACCGTGCTATGTGTTTGGAGATGACATAATAATATACCTAGAAAAGCCTAAAGATGCCACCAGAAAACTATTAGAACTAATCAATTAATCTGGTAAAGTTGCAGGATGCAGATTTAATACACAGAAATTTCTTGCATTCCTATACCCTAACAATGAAAGATTAGAAAGAGAAATGTATGCTATTTCTTAAAATATCATTTTTAGACATATATTGAGCTAAGCATTATTTGTTGACATTTCCCTGATACAGTAATTGAGTAATTAGTTTCCACACATCACAATCTTGGTGGGTGTGGAAGCGATATTTCATTGTGGTTTTGATTTGCATATCTGAAGCATAAGTTGGAATCAAGATTGCCAGGAGAAATATCAATAACTTCAGATATGCAGATGACACCACCCTTATGGCAGAAAGTGAAGAGGAACTAAAAAGCCTCTTGATGAAAGTGAAAGAGGAGAGTGAAAAAGTTGGCTTAAAGCTCAATATTCAGAAAACTAAGATCATGGCATCTGGTCCCATCTCTTCATGGCAAATAGATGGGGAAACAGTGGAAACAGTGTCAGACATTATTTTTAGGGGCTCCAAAATCACTGCAGATGGTGATTGTAGCCATGAAATTAAAAGATGCTTACTCCTTAGAAGGAAAGTTATGACCAACCTAGACAGCATATTAAAAAGCAGAGACATTACTTTGCCAACAAAGGTCTGTCTAGTCAAGGCTATGGTTTTTCCAGTGGTCATGTATGGATGTGAGAGTTGGACTGTGAAGAAAGCTGAGTGCTGAAAAATTGATGCTTTTGAACTGTGGTGTTGGAGAAGACTCTTGAGAGTCCCTTGGACTGCAAGGAGATCCAACAAGTTCATCCTAAAGGAGATCAGTCCTGGGTGTTCATTGGAAGGACTGATGCTGAAGCTGAAACTCCAATATTTTGGCCACCTCGTGGGAAGAGTTGACTCAGTAGAAAAGACTCTGATGCTGGGAGGGATTGGGGGCAGGAGGAGAAGGGGATGACAGAGGATGAGATGGTTGGATGGCATCACTGACTCGATGGACATGAGTTTGAGTAAACTCTGGGACTTGGTGATGGACAAGGAGGCCTGGCGTGCTTCGATTCATGGGGTCGCAGAGTCTGACACAACTGAGCGACTGAACTAAACTGAATTGCTAATTATGTTGAGCATTTTTCCATGTGCTTTTTGATTATTTGTATAGCTTCTTTAGAGAAATGTCTATTCAGATCATCTGTCCATTTTTAAACTGGGTTTTCATTTTATTATTGAGTTGTAAGGGTTTTTCATACATTCTAGTTACAAATCCCTTGTCAGATGTATGAGTTATAACTATGTTCTTCATATTTGTGGGTTATGTTCACTTTGTTGATAATGTTCTTTGAAGTACAAAAGTTTTAAATTTTGATCAAGTCCAATTGATCTATATTTTCTACTGCTATTTGTGCTTTTGCTTACTATATGAAAAGATTTTTCCTAACACACTGTAATTTAAATGTATTCCTATATTTTTCCTAAGGGTTATAAAATTATAGCTCTTACATTTAGGTCTCTACAAATATTTATCTATTTTTTGTTTATAGTATACTAAATCTATTTTTAGATGTTTACATCATTTAGTTTACAAAATTAATTTACCCATTTTCTTATTAGTATTTCAATTATCTACTATAGTTATATAGAGGAGTTATTGATTTTAATATATTCACTTGTATATATTTATTTGGTGGCTCAGTAGGGAAAGAATCTGCCTGCAATGCAGCAGACTCAGGAGACATGGGTTCAATCCCTGCGTCAGGAAGATCTTCTGGAGAAGGGAATGGCAGTCCACTCCAGTATTGCCTGGAAAACCCCATGGACAGAGGAGCCTGGTGGGCAATGGTTCATAGAGTCACAGAGAGTTGGACACGACTTTAGCAACTGAGCACAAGTAATTTTTCTAAATGCTAATAAGTGCTTGGTTTGGGTGTTTTGGTTTTTTTTTCCTTTTGGGGTTAAGAAACAGAATTTAATAATTGATTTTTGAATCTCCTTTTTAATAAATTTGCCTCTTTGCACTTTATTTCACTGACATATTTCTAGAACAAGGTTAAATCATAAGAGATAATAGTGGACATCTGTGTTTTGTTCCTAAGTTTGATGTCATGCACCCGATGTTCGATTTGACTTCTTGTATTCTTTACCATGTAAGAATTATCCTTCCTATCCAAAAGTCTACAAGCAATAAATGCTGGAGAGGGTGTGGAGAAAAGGGAACCCTCTTACACTGTTGGTGGGAATGCAAAGCCACTATGGAAAACAGTGTGGAGATTTCTTAAAAAACTGGAAATAGAACTGCCATATGACCCAGCAATACCACTTCTAGGCATACACACTGAGGAATCCAGATCTGAAAGAGACACATGCACCCCAATGTTCATCGCAGCACTGTTTATAATAGCCAGGACATGGAAGCAACCTAGATGCCCATCAGCAGATGAATGGATAAGGAAGCTGTGGTACATATACACCATGGAATATTACTCAGCCGTTAAAAAGAATTCATTTGAATCAGTTCTAATGAGATGGATGAAACTGGAGCCCATTATACAGAGTGAAGTAAGCCAGAAAGATAAAGAACATTACAGTATACTAACACATATATACGGAATTTAGATAGATGGTAGCGATAACCCTATATGCAAAACAGAAAAAGAGACACAGAAGTACAGAACAGACTTTTGAACTCTGGGGGAGAACGTGAGGGTGGGATGTTTTGAAAGAACAGCATGTATATTATCTATGGTAAAACAGACCACCAGCCCAGGTGGGATGCATGAGTCAAGTGCTCGGGCCTGGTGCACTGGGAGGACCCTGAGGAGTCGGGTGGAGAGGGAGGTGGGAGGGGGGATCGGGATGGGGAATATGTGTAACTATATGGCTGATTCATGTCAATGTATGACAAAACCCACTGAAATGTTGTGAAGTGATTGGCCTCCAACTAATAAAATAATATTAAAAAAAAAAAAAAGAATTATCCTTCCACTCCTTCTGTATTATTTCAACTTTAATAAGGACAGTATGGTAAATTTCATCAAGATGATCATGGTTTTTTTCTCTTATACCATCCGATGAATGATGTAATGCATTTATCAACATTTTCAGTATTGAACCATCCTTGCATTTCTGAAGTGAATCCTGCTTCAGAGTGCATTATTCCTTTAAAGTACTGCTGGTTTGGATTTGCTCACATTTTATTTATGATACTTACATAGATGATATTGCCCAACATCAATGTATGCCAAATCCCCTTTCTTGAGCCAAGCCAAACTACACTAGGAAAGTAAGGGGAGGTTAGCGAGAAAAGGCTCAGCTGAGATTTCATGATCTCATTTCTGTTCATTTTGGAGAATCTGGTCGTTGTCCATCTGACAAAGTGCTTTTTCTATATCAGTTTTTCACCCCGAAGCCCCTATTTTAGCAAAGCGCAGAGAGAAAATGCTAGAGTATTACAAGGCTGTCCCGATAACATAAAACTGCAACACCGCAGTAGTTATTACCACCATTTACTAAGTGTTTATGATATGCTGTACTGTACTCGACACTGCATATATTATTTCTCCTCTTTCCTTCCTTTTTTCTCTTCCTCTTCATTATTTTTATTTTAATCGACTGGAAGACATATTGGGATATTAATTTGTGCTTCCATTTGATAGAAGGTTGGAAAAAGGCATCTGGAGAAAATGTCCCTCCTCTTAACAGAGTTCTTAAAGGCCTTTGTGTCATAAGCCTGCCCTCCTGCCTCCTTCCACCTCCAGGCATTTGTTTGCGGAACTTACTGAGGGGAGTTAGTGTCTGGGCTGGAGAAGGAGACACAACTGGGCCTACAAAGTGAACAAAGGTTATCATCCCAGAGCCTGGGGAAGTGGGACATGCTGTGGCAAGCCTCACAGATGCCAAGAACTTACGCAGCATCCTTAGAAGTGCCGGGATCTCTGATGAGGTGAGACGTAGATGTCACAGAAATGACCACTGAGAGTGGGAGACTCTGGGAGGGTCTGAGACCACTGGGATCTTTACAGAATAGTACAATGTTCATGCTTAGCATGATGGCAAAGGGTTTCCTGTTTGTGAATGTAAATATTTTCATTGTAACATCTCAGAGAACAGTTATAAACTTAAGAATTGAGTACATTCTTCCATCTTTCAGGCACCATGTACATAGCCAAAAATGGAGACAGAGTTCCCCTCAACACCATCTTACCAAAAGAAAGGTGGGGGAGAAAATTCCTATCTTTTATCTACACAACTCTTATTCAAACCTTAGGAAGTTTTTTGTTTTAATTATTTTCCCATTTTCAGATAAAGAAACTCGTACATACCTGGAGAGGTTAAATAACCTGGCCAGGGTCATGATATCATTCTAAGTTCACCTGACTTCATAAATTATAGGTCAACAATTCTGCTATGCTGCCTTAGTTTAAACCAAAAAAAACGTATTTCTTACTGAGGGACTCTTTTGTGCCAAGTAAAACGCTAAATGCCATATGTATGTATGTATTATGTACGTATGCCTGCGTGCTAAGCCGCTTTAGTCGTGTCCAACTCTTTGTGACCCTATGGACTGTAGCCCACCAGACTCCTCTGTCCAAGGTATTCTCCAGGCAAGAATACTGGTGTGGGTTGCCATGCCCTCCTCCGGGGATCTTCCCAACCTAGAGACCAAACTCTCATCTGTTCCATCGCCTGCATTTCTAGGTGGGTTCTTTATCACTAGTGTCACCTCGGAAGTATTTATTAATTTATTTGTATCAGCTTCCCTGGCAGCTCAGCTGGTAAAGAATCTGCCTGCAATACAGGAGACCTGGGTTCAATCCCTGGGTTGGAAAGATCCCCTGGAGAAGGGATAGGCTACCCACTCCAGTATTTTTGGGCTTCCCTGGTGGTTCAGATGGTTAAAGAATCCACCTGCAGTGCAGGAGACCTGGGTTCAACCCCTGGGCTGCGAAGATCTTGTCTCTTTCATCTCTTGCATTGGCAGGTGGGTTCTTCACCACTAGCACCACCTCAGAAGCATTATGTATGCACTTATTAATTTATTGATACAGTATGCATATGCAACCCATATCAGAAATTTTCAAGGAAGTTCTTACTATCATATAAATCATCTTATTTTATCATAAAGCACAAGATGGAGAATCATTCTGCTATTTGTAGACTTAGTGTCTAGCCCCAGTTGTGCTGCTAACTCTGCACTTCAGTTTTTTCATTTGTGACATGAGAATAGCAAAACTGGCCTTTCCATATTATTATGGGTATGGAGTGAGGTACTGGAAATAGCAGGATCTTGTTAACTGTGAAAAGAGGTACACATATGGACTTTGCCTTCTACTGAGATCATAGTCGGTACTGGTCATCACAGCTGAGAGCCTTTTCCAGCAGTTACCAGGATACTGAGACATACATTACAATGCAGAGGGGGACCAAGACACCAGGAGCTGGATGCTGGCCTTGGAAACTGATTGTTTACATTTGTTTGTAGTCTCCTTGAAGCAGAGGTTAGGTCATAGTTCTTCTGGGCCTGGCAGAGTCAGCTGGAAACTGCTAATGGCCAAACCATCTCATCTGATTGCTTCTTTCCAGTCCTTCCCTGCATTCAGGGAAGACAAACCAGATGCCCTCTCATCAGCACTCTGAGGACTCTCCCTTTGGTGGCTCTTCCAGGCAGCAGAAATGCCAAAGATTCCTATAGGCAGTCAATCCACAGGGCTCAGAAAACCATCTGGTCTAATGCAGGCCATCCCAAGGAATGTCCGAAGAGACTTGTTGTGCAGGTGTCTATACTCAGGATGACATCAAGGCACATGTCTGTGCTCTGAGATTGCTGCTTGGCATTGACCACAGCCAGAGTCCCTCAGGATGAGCTGCTAATCCACACCAGCAAAGGAGGGGTCTAATGTGTTTGCACAATAGTCAAGATTGCCTAGAGGAGGACATGGCAACCCACTCCAGTATTCTAGCCTGGAGAAGCCCATGGACAGGGGAGCCTGGCAGTTTACTGTCTGTAGGGTCGCACAGAGTTGGACATGACTGAAGCAATTTAGCATGCACAAGCTTGTATGCACTACAGTCACCTTCACTGTGATTACAGCTCTATAGCACTCCCCCCAAAGCAGCTGCTGCTGCTGCAGCTAAGTCACTTCAGTCGTGTCCGACTCTGTACAACCCCATAGATGGCAGCCCACCAGGCTCCCCCGTCCCTGGATTCTCCAGGCAAGAACACTGGAGTGGGTTGCCATTTCCTTCTCCAATGCATGAAAGTGAAAAGTGAAAGTGAAGTCGCTTAGTCGTGTCCGACTCTTAGTGACCCCATGAACTGAAGCCTACCAGGCTCCTCCGTCCATGGGATTTTCCAGGCAAGAGTACTGGAGTGGGGTGCCATTGCCTTCTCCACCCAAAGAAGCTAGACTATGTCAAAAGCAATGGGGGTTTCCGGGGAAAGTCAGTAGGAAATCACTGAGATTGAGAGATAGATGCCTTTTTCATCAATACTGGGAAAGTGTGTCTGGAAATGAAGGTTATTTTGGAAACCTGATAAGCACCATGAGATAGAGACCTATCTTTTACTCTGTGCTTGTCTTGTACTCCAAGATACTTGACAAAGCCTGACATTCTAGATGCTCTATAAATATTGGTTGGTGACTGAGTAAATAAGTGTTTTGGTAGCAAGTGGGGTGGTCCCACTTGCTGTAAGTCTTTGTGCAATTCAACGATTTCTTCCTGTGAAGGAACTGCACTAATCCAGTTTTTTTCTCATCAAGAGATACAATGTCAGGTGTGAAGAAAGAAACAGCCCTTGGCACAAAATCAAAGTTCTGAATCTGAATCTTGACACCTTCCCTGACCAATTGTGTGGCCATGAAGAAGTCAAAGAATTTTGAACGTGAATCCCCTTATCTGTGAATTTAGAGTATTAATTCCTCCCTTGTGAGACTTTTTTTTTCCCTTCCATAATTCAGGTCCCACATACGTCTGGGATCTGCCAGTACAATTTCTGAGAGGTGGCAGTTAAAACTAAGAGCACATGTTCTGGCTTTAGAGCCTCAGAATGTATTTACATCCTGGTTCTGCCACTTATGAACTATATGTCCATAACTTCTCTAAGTCTCCTCTTCTTCATCTCTAAGAAAAGGAATAGCAATATCTGTCCCATTGGGTTGAATGGATAATGAATGTAACATACTTACCACGCTGCCTGGAATATGATAAGAAATCACGATTGTTATTTTTGTTAGAAAGAGGAAGTGATTTCTCATTTGCATATCAGACTTTGATAAGATAAAAATGCTTACTGCTTCTTAAAGACTTTTCTTTCTTTTTTTTTTAAATAAATTTTTAAGAGTGTAGTCACTCCGTGTTCTTGTGTTGCACTACAGAATTTTAAGGCAGCATATAATTTTTTGCATTTTTCCCTTCTTACTTCTTTTGGAATAGAACCACTAGAACATGAAAAAAAAAAACCCAAACCTTTATAAACTGGATAACAGCCTTTGCCCTTCCCCAGATCTTCAGGATATAATCCAAGTTCATGATGCAATTAAGAAAGAAGTACAGACCAAGGGACACCCATTCCACTGACGCAACACGCAGCTCTCTCTCCAGTGTGACCTTGCAGAGAACTCTAGCTCAGACGGGGCTTCTGTGCCTCCGATTTCTCATCTCTCAAAAGAAGATTCATGACTCATAGTGCTGGGGTGAGGCTCCAAAGACACAGTATATATGGAAAAGCTTTTGAACTGGAAGAAGACTGAGGATGCAAGTGCTACAATGCGGTTAGCAGAGCAAATCCTTCATGCTCCCTTCTTCTGGATGATTTTAACAACCTTCTGAGGCTCCTCCTCTTTCCTGCTTAATGAATCATCCATAACTCTCAGAAGACTTATGATTCCTCCTCCATCATGATCTCTGTCCTACATGAAACTTCAGCATTTCCATGGTATTCCTCTTGCAGAGCTGACATCCTCCTTCTTATTATAAAGCAAAGAGGCTGCTTACAGAAATTCTGAAGGTCAGAATTCTCAGTCACATCCTCCTGCTTCTTTGCGATCTTAATGACTGACAGATGGCATTCCCGTAGGAAAGATTGTTCTCGCAAGATCTGGCTCAACACCATCACCTCCATTCCCTGTCTTATTCTCATCTTCCACTTGCTTCCTGTGAAGCCCTGGGGATTATCTGAATGAATCCTGTGGTTATGAGACTGGGAAGAGAAACAAGGGTCTGGAGGGCCCAGAACTGATGCTGGTTCCTATCTTGGTCACGCAGGACTCAAGATTCAGAGGATTAATCAAGCCTGGTTAGCTGAGGGCAGGACTGGGTCCAAATACCTGGTTGTCTGTTTTGTATCCTATAGTTCTGTTGTCGTGTTGTTCAGCCACTCGGTCATGTCCGGCTCTTTGTGACCCCATGGACTGCAGCACGCCAGGCTCCTGGAAATTGCTCAGATTCATGTCCATTAAGTCAGTGATGCTATCTAACCATCTCATCCTCTGCCACCCCTTTCTCCTTCTGCCTTCAGTCTTTCACAACATCAGGGTATTTTTCAATTAGTTGCTTCATTATCAGATGCTATTCTCTCTCTAATGTTATCTCACTATGTTGTGAGATAGAAATAATTTCCCTGCTTTCCAGATTAAAGAATCACGGCACAGAGGAGTTAAGTAACCTATCTGAAATCACACAGCTGGTGAGGGGCAGAGTTGGAATTTACATGTCAATCCGCCGGACACTCAACTTCAGGTTCTTTTCCCCCATAACAAACTACCTCCAGACAGTGGGTCAAGATAAGCTTGTAGGCAAAATCCTGGAAATATTTGCCTTGGTAGTAAAGACATTTTCCAAATGAAAATAGGCTTTTAATGAACAATTTCCCAAGGAGACCTAAATGCTGGAATGCTGCTGATACTGCTCAGGGAAAATCGGCAATTATCTCTCCTGGGCAGTTTTCCTCCCAAAGCGTCTTGTCTCAAAGACGCAAAGGTTATTTCTGGTTACATCAGCAGCCTCACAATCCCAGTTTAGGCATCTCGAAACCACATGTGTGACTCACATGTCGTTGTTATAACAGTAGGAAACATATTAACTCGGCTTTAAAGAGCGTTCAGTGAAAAGCCAGGCTTCTAGAAACCAGTTTCTCAGTTTGTGAAGCACACCATCTAAGCCTTCCTTCTGATGACAGTGTCGTAGTGTGAGGCTGTACATTATGTGACCTGACAGATCAACGAGGCTGTTTGCTTTCACAGACTCCGTGTCCCAGCACATTCCATTGAACTTATAGCAGGTGACTAATGAGTATTTCACCACCGTGACATTTTGCGTTGCAAGCCATAGGGATTGTTGTTTGATTGAACCATATATTAAAAGTGTTTTTAAAAACGTGTGTTACAAAATCATTCCGCGGAAGTCATAAACAAGAGTTCTTTCGGACTCACTCCAGGCTGACAATAATGCTGGGGGAGTTACAGGCATTTCGGAATGAAGGAAGATATCACTTCTCTTTTCCCAAGTGTATGCTGTTGATTTTTTTTTTAATAGATTTTCATGTGCTTAAAATCAGAGTTTTTCATGACTGGATTATGAATGTGGAGTCTCAGAAATTCTTAACATTCCTCAGTGTTCACATGGCAGTTGAGGACCCAGAGCCTATTCCGGGGAACAGAAACTGTGTAGGACTGGAATCACTGGACTTAGACACAACTTCAGGTTCTGCGCCCTCCCTCACTGTATGATCTCAGAACAGTCACCAAACACCTTCGTACCTCAGTCTTCTTGTATCTAAAATGGAGAAAACAATTTCACTTCATAGGGGAGTCTGTGAGGATTACAATAAGATGATGCGTGGTAGAAGCTGCCTGGTACAGAGTAAATGTTCAGAAACGTGGTTTCACTCACTTCTGTGTCTCGGTGGGGGCAGTGGGCAAGCAGAGGACCAGCGAAACGAGTTCTCAAGGTAAGACCCAGAGGCTGGGAGAGAGTAAAGGGGGAGGACTTTTGTAGGACCAGAGTCACAGAAAGGGAAGGGGAGGGAGACTGGGAGCCACACTTTCTTAATGCCTATCACAATGTGCCAGGGATTAGCGAGGGTGTCAGAGGAAGCAGGATGAATTCTGTTAAGAGGCTCGAGAGTCTAACTCGCACGGACTGGTTTGACTTAAGAGCTTTGCTCTTTGGGGTTTTCTCTCTCCTGCTTTTTAAGGTGATATAAGGAGAAGGGGGGAAAGGAACATATGCTTTTATTTACTCAAGGGAGATAAAAAAAAGGAGAGTAAAAAAAAAAAAAAGCAGAACCTAATGTTGGGTTATTAAAACTCTGGTGAAAACAGAAATGGCAGTGACTTGAGATTCCTTTGTCCCGTTGTAGTTTCTTGGGCATAAAATGATATAGCACCACGGTTCTAGTAATTATTATTGGGAAACTAAATATAAATACAGCCACCAAAATAAAGACTTAATGTGAGAGCTGTCTAGCTTTTGGTTTGTTTACTGTAGGGAAAGTAAAAGCAGCTTGATTTGAGTTTGTATTTATCTTTGCAGAGGAGTTTTATGTGGCTGATTGTGCATAGACACAAGCGTGTTTTCCAAGATATGCCAGCAAATGCAGAACTGGCTGACATGCTCTGGATTTGCCCGTAAAAGTCTTTATCATCTTGGGAGGTAATTCGACTGGTCTTGATGGGCAATTGGATAAAACGCTCTAGCAAAGGAGGGGACATGACCAAGCTCATATGCACACAGAGGCTCAGCAAACAAGACTTCACAGCAGCCTCTATAAAATGATTTCCAAAGATTTATTTGAACAGCGTCCATCAAAACGTGAATGTACACTAGAAAGTCAGCATAGACCTAGACTGCATTGTATCCACTCAGTGGGGTGTGTGATGAGGCAGAAACTTCCCAGTCCCACCCTACCCTGAGAACTCCATTCAGCATTTGTTGACCATTTTTTTATAGTCCAGATTCCGAGTTATGTCAGCAGCATATAAAGTCGAGAGCCAAGCAAACTCACTGGGGGTGATGTGGGAGAATGGGTAGACATGTTGATGCTCTGTCAAGACCCTGCCAGACCCCGTTGACATTTCCATGCACCCTTTCTCTGGCTTCTGGTGTCTTTCTTTCTAACAGATGCTACCCTTGGCCGCTGCAGCCACTGTACCCAACAGGTCTGAGAGTTGGAAATGTTGCAGGAAAGGGGACCCTACTTCCAAGGCCCAAGACTTGGACTCCTGTCTAACATTCGGAAATGAACTGTCTGAGGAGACACACGTGCTAACAAAGGGAGAGACGTGATTGGGAAGTGATGCTCGGGCAGAGAGCGGTCGGGGAAGGGAACCCAGGAGAACTGCTTTGCCTCGTGGCTCACAATCTCGGGTTCTATGGTGATGGGATTCGTTTCTGGATTGCCTTTGACCAATCGTTCTCACTCAGGGTTTCCTGGTGGTGCACGCATGGCTCAGCCAAGATGGATGCTAGTAAGAAGGATTCTGGGAGGTGGTCAGACACATGGTGTCTCCTTTTGACCTTTCCTAAACTCTTCCTGTTGGTGGTGGCTTCTTAGTTCTGTGTTCCTTACCAGGACCTACTGTCGTAAAATAACTCACGAAAATGGTTACTCTGGTGCCTGGCCAGGGTGGGTGAATTCAGTCAGTGTGTGTCCCCTAACAGAAATACCTGGGAGTTTGCAACCTGCTGGGGTGGCCCTGTGCCAGTGACTGATTGGAGTGAACAGTCTGAACCCTCAGCTCCCTGGCCTTGAGTGTGGATGAGCTCAGGTGTAATTTCTACTCCAGAGCCTCCTGTGGGATCAGGCTGAGGCTGGACTTTGCCTGAAATTGCACCCTCGCTAGCCTTCTTCCCCTTCCTTATCTTGCTTCCCTCACTCCTTTTCCAAGTTCTCCTGGGAACACTTCCTTAATAAATCACTTGCATTTGAATTATGATCTCAGGGTCTGCTTCTAGGAAAACTGACCTAAGGCGAAGAATTAATCCAAATGCTTCATATTAAAATAGGGTGTGTGTGTGAGTGTGTGCATATGCGTGGATGCTCATGCAAGCAATTTTAACTATTGAAAGCCTTCTCTCATGGCATTAAGGGGGACTGATTTGATCAGGGGATCTTGTAGCTCTCTTTGGAGGGATAAAATTAATTCTTTCTATCCCCATGTTGAGAGTGAGTTGGGATTGCAGACTGTGGATGTTGAGGGAAATCTCTCCTGGGAGCTATGAGAAAGTAGACGTTTTGATTCACAGAGAATTAGGAGAGAAAGAGCATGAGAACAGCCAGCAACCTGGAATAGTTGAGGGTCTGGAGGAGGCACAGTGTCCTATAACCCCTACAGCAGCTACTGTTCTGAGCCTAGGCAGCTGCATGAAGTCATATGTGTTTGGGGGATGCAAATTTTCCTTGAGAATTCCTAGAAAAAAATAATGGGGACCATGAGATCCTGATATTTTTCAAGAGACAGCTATCAATTCAGTAGGCATTCAGACCACATCATCATACATTTCTAATAATCAGACAAGTCCAAAGAAACAGTATTATGCTCACAAACTTGGCTGCCTGTGGGTATTGGAAGCTCACCATCAACAAAATCATCCAAACGAGACCGGAGGGGCTCTGATGAGGCACATTGTAGCTGGGTGAGATCAACCAGTGATCCTTTCAGGAGATCAGTGATTTGATAATTAAACCAGAGCGTTCTAAAGGAAAGCAACCCTGAATATTCATTGGAAGGACTAATGCTGAAGCTGAAGCTCCAATACTTTGGCCACTTGATGCAAAAAGCGGGCTCATTGGAAAACACCCTGATGCTGGGAAACATTGAAGGCAGGAGGAGAAGGGGACGACAGAGGATGAGATGGTTGGATGGCATCACTGACTCAATGGGCATGTGTTTGAGCAAACTCAGGGAGATAGTGATGGACCAAGAAGCCTGTTGTGCTGCAGTTCATGGGGTCGCAAAGAGTCAGTCAGACAAGACAGCAACTGAACAACGCTTGGCAGAGACATCGTGACATTTGCTGCTTTCCCCCCAACAAGAAACCATTCATTGTCAACTCCGCATAACTCCCCCTACTAAAGAATGACAAGGACCGAAGCTGGACAATCTAAAGGTTCAGAATTCTATAAACTCACAAAATGGGCAGAAACACTTTCCCCATTTCACTGACAGCTGGAGCTTCATCAGTTTTGTTGTCTATCCAGCTGTTGTTACAGGAAATTGATTAGTGCAGGGGTGGGACACATCACAGGTAGGCTTGGCCCTGCCATAGCTTCACTCACACTGAATTATGAGCCTCTCTGAGTCCCATCACCATTTGCCTCACCTGGCCCCATCTGCAGGCTGCTTCACATACTATCATTCCTACCAGATACACAGATTTCATCACAGTGCTGCTGGTCCAAAGGAAGGCAAACTTTGAGCTCCTTGGACATGGTAGAAAGGATAACAAGCAGAGGCCAAGAAAGTGAAAAAAAAAAAAAAAAAAGTGTTAAGAAATTGACATTGGAATTGGGTGAATCCAATCACCTCAACTTTTTTAACTTCCTCAAGCTTGAACAAGTCTGTGAAAGAATAAAGCCTATTTTAGCTCTGATCTTCTGAGAGTTAAGCTTCAAACACATAATCTGCTTTCTCTTCAATAGGGATGCTCACTCTGGACCCTGAGCTGGGTTGTCCAGTGCCTCCTCATGGAAGAGTGGCTGGAGCCCATGCCTTCTCTTGGAAAATATCAAAAGAGCTGAAAACTCTGTGAGAAGTGGGAGGTAGGGAAGAAGTCCTTACTTCGGGGGAAATTAACAAGGGTGCTAGCGTAAGCATTGGGGTTTGCCTCCCCTGTGAGGCTACCTTGGGATCCAGGATTATCAAGGCCAAGAGGAAGATAAGTACTGTTGGAAGTTACCAAGTGGTACAGAAGAGAACAAGGAAATAACTTCATGAAGAAAAGTCAGCTGCAAACTGTAACATTTCACTGATCAGAATGGTAGAGAGAAAGAGTGGGAGCAGAGGTCTATGCCCTTCGCCTTCCCCATAGACGATGCAGTCCGGAGAAGAGAGGGTTACACTGTGTGTGGAGGACTTGCTTACTCTCCCTCTCCATTCACCCGAAATCCCACTGGGATATTCTAATCTCCTTGGAACATGCTGCATTATCTGTACTTTAAGCACAGCTCACGTTTCAGATGGCAGGCTGCGGAGCAATCTGATTGTTTTACGGGCTCAGCCAAGAGAGGAGCTCCGATTCCTTTCTCTTGGCCAGGTGCCCTCTTTGAGGGAGAAGACCTGTGGTGTATAGGGACCAGCCAAGTGCTTAAAGATTTCAGAAACTTCAAAGGCAGGGGAGGAGCCAGAAACAATAAAAAGGAAAATGATAAACATTCAGCTTAAAGATGGGCTGAGTTAAAAATCCCTGAGAAATTACTCTGAGCAGAGTTAGGGGCCGATTCTCAGAGGCCAGTGGCAACATTCCATGGCATTACACAACGTTCCAAGAAGCAATTATTAGCTTTGTTTTAGTTGTGATTAGCACGGTTAATGACTCGTAGAGGCGGAAAGACAACGAAAGTGGGGGAAGATGAGCCCACAAAAAGGGCTTTCTGCTCCAGTCCAGGACTCTCCAAATTGGGGGCAGGCATCCTACCTTCCAGGGGGCCTAGGACACATCCACCCATTTTGAATATCCAGTTTTGGAATTATTGTATAAGAAGAAACATGACTTTTTTTTTTTCAAAAGGCAAAACCATTGCTATAAAAGAGCTTGATTATTAAGGACTCATCACGTCCTGTGGGCAAAGTTATACCACGGAACTCAACATCTTTAGGGTCATGCCTACACATGGGACATGGGCTATACCAGTGAACCAGTGCAAAGAGTGCTTCTCTTGGAACTGACTTACTAGAGAAGGAGACAGATGTAAATAAAAGCAAGCAGTATGTTCAGAGTTGATAACTGCTGTGGAAAAGCAGGAATGTTGAGCCTAGGAAGGGTGCTGAGAATGCTGGGAAACAGGCTGCAGAATTAAAGAAGGGGTCAAGTTCAGTGTCATTAAGAGGGTGAGATCAAGACAAAGACATGAAGAAGGTGAGGAAGTTAGCCTAGAGGTTTCTGGGGGAGGAGAATTCCAGAAAGAGAGAAGAGTTCCCTCAAAGAGGCAAGCCAGAAGAGTGCCCTGTGGGCCAGACAGTAAGGAAGCCAATGAGACTACAGCAAAATGAGGAGTGTGGAGAGAGTATGGAGACTCAGACAGACCAGGGATTAGGGGAGGTCCTGTAAGACCCATGAGGTCATTGTGAAGATGCTGTTAGGGTACAATATTGCAAACCCGAAGTCTGAATGTCTAGGGGATTTCAATAGCTCAGACTGGGGAAAAAATACAGAGAAAAAATCACATAGTGCCTTCAAGAAGCTTACTGTGTAATGGGAAAGGTAGGTAAGTAAGCAGGTAATAATAATACATGTAATAAGTGGGCTCTTCAGTGGCTTAGTGGGGTAAAGAATCAGCCACTCCAGTATCCTTGCCTGGAGAATCCCATGGACAGAGGAGCCTGATGGGCTACAGTCCATACAGTTGCAAAGAGTCAGCAATTGAGCAAGCACACACACATGTGGTAAGTAGACAATACAGAAGACAATCACTATGATGTAGGGATCAGTGATCCTGCTGGAAGAAATTGGGGAAGACTTCTTAGAGGAAAAGCTATCTGAGTCAACTGGTTAAAGTCAAGGAAAGATGGTTGGGTGCTTTACATTACACGTGTGTCCCTGGGGACACTGAGGCTCCCAGGAGGGTAGGTGGCCCCAGGTGGCCCAGCACTCAGTCTCCAGTCCAGGCTACTTCCTACCAGAGCCATATCCTCCCCCATGTACAGACTGTTCTGTTGGAAATGACTCTCTTGCAGCTTCCTGAGGCCATGGACCGAAGAGCTGTCGCTCTGTGCTTCTGATGCTACTGACTGTAATCTCTGGGTTGCTATTGTTGTTCAGTCACTAACTCATGTCCAACTCTTTTGACCTCATGAACTACAGCAAGCCAGACTCCTGTGTCCTCCACTATCTCCTGGAGTTTGCTCAAATTCATGTCCATTGAGTCCGTGATGCTATCTAGCCATTTCATCCTCTGCTGCCCACTTCCCCTTTTGGCTTCAGTCTTTCCCAGCATTAAGGCCTTTTCCAATGAAAATGAGAGGGAGTATCTCTCAATTTGATATGCCCCTTCGATAAAAGCTAGACTGAGGACATTGTACAGATGACTCTGTGCAAATGAATTTCCCAGAACAAGACAAATCCTTGAGAACAACAAGGAAGACCAACCATCAAAGAGAAAAAGATGTGGGTAATCTAATAAAGGAGTCACTGAAAATTTAAGGTCTTCAAAGTCAGTAAACCAGAGCATGGAAATGTATTCTTGGTTGTTTGCAAAAGTTGCTATTAGGCAGACCCAGGCTCATATCCAGGTTCAGTCCTTTGCAAACTATGTGATGATGGGTTTCTTTCCTTTCTCTTTTACCAGGGATCATAACACTTGTCTTTCCCATCTCCCAGGACTGTTCTGAGGATCACAGACATGAAAACACATGGGAAACTATTGTAACCATGTTGTATGTCTCTGTTCTAGAGGTGACATTTTCAAAGACTTTATTGGCTTATTTGGTCAATATGACATGCTTTTGCAATCTTCTGAGTCACAGCCTCTTTGTATTAGAAATTTAAAACCTCATAGAGATTCTTGTCTGTTGGCTTCATGTTACAGATGAGCAAACAAGGGCACATTGAAGATGGCAGAGGAAAGCAGAGGCCAAGCCCTTGATTCATCTTTCGGGGTTCTGTACTCAGGTGGACTTCGGAACATAATTAGGAGAACATGTGAATGATGATTCTTCCTGCCTCTGGCTGAGTCGGGGAGAGGGGAAGTATCATTTCCTCCTGGGGCTCTTCCAGGGCAGCACCTTGAACTTCCTTCCACAGCAAGTGCTTTCACTGGCTTTAAACACATTTCTTTATTTTCATAAAAGACTATTTATTAAGCACCTATTAGGTACTAGACTGACATTAACTGCCTGCATGAAAACTGCTCTCTTTAATCCCCCCAGGAACCCAGTGAGTTGTTAGTATTACCATTTTGCAGATGAGAAAACAGGCTCTGAGAGCTGGTATGCCCCTCCCAAGATCACATAGTTCGAAGGCATCAATGCTGAGTTGGAGCCACCTTTGAAGGCACCATGCCCCATTGTCTTTCCACCTTACCCAAACTGTATACACTGTTTTCTCTTTTAGCCTCTGGTAGAAACTAGAAATCTGGATTAGGAAAACAAACAAAAAAACCTCATTAAAGAAAGCGACTGCAAAAGTGGAATCTGTCTTCATGAATAGGCTTGAGGAATAGAATTGATATCACAAATTAGACTTAGACTTTGGGGATGACCTGATTTTCTTTTCCAAATTGCAAAATATGGAGCTGACAATATTCTCCAAATACATAGTCACTTTTATGCAAAGCAGTTTCACAAACATGATGCAGATGAATCATAGGTAGGATTTATGAGTAACGTGTGGCAATGTGGGAGGAACCATTTGAGATAGTGTCTGTAAGAACAGAGGCTCTGCTCAGAGCTGCTTAAAGCAGAGACACTCAACAGATGTGATGGATTCTTCACTATTGTAAATATATTGAAGTGGAAAGAAAAGAGTGAACATCACCCATGCTTAGCTATCTAGAAGCAGTCACTCCAGACACTGCAGTACCCTTTTTTTCTCTTTGTCCCCAAACTTTGTGTTTGGAACACATTAGCTTGAATAAGACTCTATGTACATTTGTATAATTTTTCTTTTTCACTTAGTATTATTAGTATTATTTACTATGAAATAAAACACACTTCAAAAATGATATCTTGCTGAGAAATCATATTCCATTACTGGAATGAAAGAAAAGCCTATCAAAGAAATACCTTGGAGGAGGTGGAAAATGAGGACAAAAATCAAATGTGGAAGGGGGAAGGTGAGTTGGTTTCCACGTTTTTTAAGCAAAGATAAGGTCTTCTTGAGAGAAGCCAGAATGGGCTCTCTTATTTCAAGGATCTCTGGCCTTCCCAATTCGAGTTAACAAACTTGCAGCAGTGGTTTGGCTGACTCAAACTGGCTGGATGCCACAGCGCAGGGGTTGGTAAGCTTTTTCTGTACAGGGCTAAATAGTGAATAGCTTAGGTTCTGAGAGTCATATGTTCTCTGCTGCAACCACTCAACGCTGCCGTTGTAGCAGCAAAGCTACCATAGACAATACGTATACAAATGAGCCTGGCTGTGTACCAATAAAACATTATTTAAAAAAACAGGCAGTGGGTGGGATTTGGACCACCATAGGGGACTTTTTTTATTAGTCTTGGTCTGAGATGGACTCTTTGTAGACCCTGTATAGACACAGAGAAGGGCAAAATTTTGTTTCTGCCATCAAGGAATGGGGAGAGATAAGAAAAGAGATTATCACAATGCAGCATGTCAAAAGTGATAACAAGAGATCAAAGAGAAGGAAGCAGAGTGGTCTCCTCTGAGCAATGAGGAAGACCTCACAAATGGAGGGATGTCTAGTCTGAGCTCCAAAAATCAAGTGAGAGTTCTCGTACATAAGCCCATCCCATTGGTTGTGTGTTGAATTGCTTTTCCTATAAGGTTTGGTGGTGTCTCCATGGAAACACCCAAAGC
Organism: Muntiacus reevesi; assembly: GCF_963930625.1. Taxonomy (NCBI): domain Eukaryota; kingdom Metazoa; phylum Chordata; class Mammalia; order Artiodactyla; family Cervidae; genus Muntiacus; species Muntiacus reevesi. The sequence continues at coordinate 28,777,232 of NC_089258.1, forward strand.
CTGGGCCTGGCCCAGGTCAGCAAAATTTCCCAGGAAACCGGTGGGCACTTTCTGGAGCAAATACCACTAAACTACTGCCTTGGCTATTTTTCATCCTTATTTGATCAGCCTATGAAAACAGCCGGTGTCTCTGAAATCTTTCTGTTTTGTGTTTATTTGATGTGTATACATGTTATACAAGGCACTAAAGATTAAATCACAGGGAGTTGTTTCAAGATACAAATTCCACCCCCAGCTATGGGGTAACTGTGGCTTCCATTCAATGCCGTAATGAGCGCCTACTGTGTGCAAAAAGGAGGCTTTCCTGGGCTCCTGTCCAAGGCAATTATTATCCCTCACTTTCCAATACCACCTACACCAGGAGCTATAGGATAATTGTCAAAGAAACCAAGGGTCCTGGGATGTTTAGCTCAAAAGGAACCAAAGGAATGAGGAAGTGGAAGGAAAAGGTGTTTGTACTGGGGAGGAGGTGGTGTTTAACTGTTCCTTTTGTGCAGGAGTCCCGCTGAAGTGAGTGTTAATGATTCTATTTCTAGTCTTGTTAGGAGTAATCAAGCTCTCCAAAGATTCTTGAAACAACAGCACTCTCTAAATACACATTGTTTTTTCCTATACTTGCACGTTAATCCTTCCATCTCTGCCTAAACCAGCTAAGAGAAACTTAACAATCATTCCAATAGATTTTTGTGGGAAGAGTGATGAGGGAAAGATATGAAGTTAGTTGTGTCAAGAGTTCTAGGAATCTTTCTTCTTAGGGGTCCAAAAGGTTTTTAAATGTACATCTCATTAAAATGTGGTTAAAACATGAAAAGAAAGTTAATTTAATGTTCAAGTCTTCTACTTTGACAACTATGAACAACGGGGCATTTTTTTTTTTCACAAGTAAATACTATACTGGCAATGAGAAGTTAAGAGAAAAAAGTTGAGAGGTAGAGAAAGAGGCAATATGGGAAAGAGAGAAAAAAGCAGGGGATGGAATTCATCATGAAAAAGCTAAATTTTCTATAGATGCAGAGAGAAAGAGTAACGGTGGAGGAAAAAGACCAACCTCTTAGTAAAGAGAGACTAGGAGTTAGAAGAGAGAGAAAATAAGGGGGGAAAGAGGTGCCTCACGCACGTTAAACTTGAGAAGAAATTACATCTGGAGTCTTCATGGGTAGAGTGGAAACCCACTGCTTTAAGCTCCTCACTTTCTCCTTTTTAAAACTCCAGAGGCTCTGATCTGAATGGATTGGTAGCAATCCAACCAGGGGGAGGGCTTGTTCTGCGTCTCTATGGCATTGTGTGTGTGTGTGTGTGTGTGCTCAGATACTAAGTCATGTCTGACTCTTTGCGACCCATGGACTGTAGCCCACCAGGCTCCTCTGTCCATGGGATTCTCCAGGCAAGAACACTGGAGTGGGTTGCCATTTCCTTCTCCAGGGGTTCTTCCCAACCCAGGGATTTGGGTCTCTTGAGTCTCTTGCACTGACAGGTGGATTCTTTACCACTACCACCACTCGGGGAGCCCTGCGATGGCATTACTCAGAAAAATATTATTTCATGTATTGACAGGGAGGCAGCTCTCCTGTGTTGACTGGTGATGGAATCTGGGATATTGGTGATCAGCTCAATTTTCTTCCTGTGCCTTGTATTTAAAAAGGGGCAAGACCCTAAAGCTTGGGATTTACTTTGGACATTTTAAAGCACTTTTCAGCAGAGATAAAAGTCTCCCTTGATATCATGAAAAACTACACTGAGGTGATGCAGATAACTGCATCCGAGTCAGCACATATTTTTTGAAGAACTGTGGTGTGCCAAGTACTGCATTTGTCTCTTCACACATAGATCAACTCAACTAATCTTCAAAACAATCCAATCAAGTCGCTATAATGATCTTTATTCGCTTGGCAAGGAGACTGAGGCTTGGTGAACTTATATGCGATTTTCCCAAGGACCTACAGGTACTAAGGAGTGGGGTTGGTTTAGTGCCCAGCACCGAAGCCCAAGTGCTTTCTGCCAGCACAACTTTACTAGCCTCTTGGAACTGCCCGCAATCCACCCGACAGAGAACCTGGCCCAAGTGCCCACAAACCAGGGGATCCTCAGGAGACAGACGTCTGGCAATGTCTGGTGACATTTCTGGTGTCACAACTGTCTGGGGATGCTACTGGCATCTAGAGGCCAGGTATGCTACTGAACATCAATGTTCAAGAAAGCGCCCACCACAAAGAACTATCTGATCCAAAATGTCCACAGTGCCAAGAAGAGAAACCCTGCGGAAGATAGAAGGCCCTGGTCAGACCTGCTCTCCTAAAAGAACATCCCTTACAAGGATACTCAGAGCCAGACAGCACAATTTTTAATACTTCAAGCATCTAGGAGGCCTCTCAGGGCAAAAAAATAAAAATGGGAAAGTTGCCTCTTCTACTCTGGTTCTTGGATAAACACAAGACTTAGTTTTGCAAACCCCAATCAGTTCTTTTTAATACAACGTATTAGGAGGAAAATAGAAAATGCTGACCAAAACATTGCTGGAACTTTTTGTTTTGGACTGCAATTTATTTAGGCCTCTTCATCTTCTGCCTAAAACTCTGCAACAGCGACTTGATGGTTCTTTCTGTCTCTGGCTTCCCTTGAATCTCCCCCTACCCATCATCTTTCTAAAACTCAGGTAAGGCCATGCCACACCTTAGCTCTTCTGAAGGCTCCTTCTCACCCCTACAACCAAAGTGGTTCATCATGCCCATCCTTGCCCTTGGGCTACTGTGGTTCTCTCTCATCTGACTTCTCCAACTTTATTCCCAACATCTTTGTTTCCAAATGTTTTTATATTCCAACCAAGCTATAACACTTGCTCTTAAGAATTGGTGGTGGTCAGAATCATAACCTCTATTTTCTCACCTCTGTCATTTTGCTAAAGCAATTCCTTTTTCTTGAAATTCACTTTGGTTTGTCAGTCATGGCCAACTCCTACCTCAAGATACAGTTCAAATGCCACCCATTCATCAAGCTGTTATTTAATTTCTGATATTACAAGCAAATTCTTTCACCAGTGAAATCCCATAGTCTTTTCTCAGGACCTCCAAATGGGTATGTGTGTGCATATATGCAGATTACACGTGAAATAAATATATGTACACATATATATTATACTATGTGTATTATGTCATATAGTACTGCTGCTAAGTCACTTCAGACCCTGTGCGACCCCATGGACGGCAGCCCACCAGGCTCCCCCGTCCCTGGGATTCTCAAGGCAAGAACACTGGAGTGGGTTGCCATTTCCTTCTCCAATGTGTGAAAGTGAAAAGTGAAAGTGAAGTTGTTCAGTCATGTCCGACTCGTAGCGACCTGATGGACTGCAGCCTACCAGGCTCCTCCATCCATGGGGTTTTCTGGGCAAGAGTACTGGAGCGGGCTGCCATTGCCTTCTCCACATATAGTACTAGGCTGGTACAAAAGTAAGCGCAGTTTTGGACTGTGAATTTTAAATCATTATAACTAGGTTCATAACTAGGTTCAAATATATCTTTATTAATCAATATAGGAACCATCACAATCAACACATTTTTGCCAATGAGAAGTTTGTTTGCCTGTAGCATAAAAATCTGTGCTTTGGGATTCAGTGAACTCTTGGAAAGCATTTTATGCTTCCTACTGGTTGTGGAAGTGTTGTCCCTGCAAAACATTGCTGAAATGCTTGAAGAAGGGGTAATCAGTTGGTATGAGGTCAGGAGAATATAGCAGATAAGGCCAAACTTCATAGCTCAACTCGTTTAATTTCTGCAGCATTGGTTGTGTGATGTGCATTTGGGCGCTGTCATGGTGAAGAACTGGGCCCATTCTGTTGACCCACACCAGCTGCAGGCATTGCAGCTTTCAGCTCATCTCACTGATTTGCTGAGCACACTTCTCAAATGGAATGGTTTTGCTGGCATTTAGGAAACTGTAGTGGATCAGATTGGCAGCAGACCACCAAACAGTGACTATGACCATTTTTTGGTGCAAGTTTGGCTTTGAGAAGTGCTTTGGAACTTCTTTTTGGTCCAACCACTGAGCTGGTTGTCACTGCTTGTTATATAAAATATGCTTTTCATTGCATGTCACAATCTGATTGAGAAATGGTTCATTGTTGTTGCACAGAATAAAGAGATGACACTTCAAAACAACAGTGTTTTTGATTTTTGGTCAGCTTATGAGGCTGACCCACTTATGGAGCTTCTTCACCTTTCAATTTGCTTCCAATGCTGAATGACCATAGAATGATTAATGTTGAGTTCTTTGGCAACTTCTTATGTAGTTGTAAGAGGATCAGCTTTGATGATTGCTCTCAGGTGGTTGTTGTCAACTTCCAATGGCTGGCCACTAGGCTTTTCATCTTTCATCTTTGTCTTCTTTGCAAAACTTCAACTACTACTTCCCTATATGTTTGTTAGCAGTGCCTGGGCCAAGTGTATTGTTTATGTTGCAAGTTGTCTCTGCTGCTTTACGACCATTGTGAACTCAAATTAAAAAAATCACTTGAATTTGCTTTTTATATAACATTATTTCTATAAAAAGTGAAAAAAAAAGTGAAGTCACTCAGTCGGGTCCGACTCTCTGCGACCCCATAGACTGTGGCCCACCAGGTTCCTTGGTCCATGGGGTTTTCCAGGCATGAATACTGCAGTGGGTTGCCATTTCCTTCTCCAGGGGATCTTCCCAGCCCAGGGATTAAACCTGAGTTTCCCACATTGTAGGCAGACGCTTTACCATCTGAGCTACCATAGTCTAAAATAAATATAAAATAAATAGAAAGTAATGTCATTAACAAAAAAACACAAAACAAGAAATGCTCATTAAAATGATATATAACATAATGACATTTATTTAAAAATGTATTCCAATATCAAACAGTAAATTTCAACAATGAAAAATTCCAATTGCTTTTGCAACAAGAGTTGGACACGACTGAGGTGACTTAGCAGCAATATATATACAATAGATATAGAATATTCAAACCTATATCATGTATACTCTTATAGTAATTAAAATACTTTTGGGTACTGATGCAATAATATCTATATAACTCAATAGAAGAGAACAGAGAACCTAGGAAAGAATTCAAGTGCCTAATTTAGTATGAGTTCAGTATATAATAAAAGAGCATTTTAAATCAGCAATTGACTATCCATTAAATATATATACATAGCACTTTATATCATATACTATTTCAAAAAAAATTCAGATGGGCTAAAAACCCAAATCTTAAAAAAAAATACTATAATACTATTATATATATTATGTTATATAATATGTTCTTGGGGTAGGTAAACCTTAAACAATACACAAGAAAGACAAAAGAAAAAGAAGAAATATAACTTAAATTTTAAAATTTATGACTGGAAAAAGTCAGCCTGAGCAAGTTTAAAAGATAGACGATATCAGTTCAGTTCATTTCAGTCGCTCAGTTGTGTCCGACTCTCTGTGACCCCATGGACTGCAGCACGCCAAGCTTCCCTGTCCATCACCAACTCCTGGAGCTTGCTCAAACTTATGTCCATTGAGTCGGTGATGCCATCCAACCATCTCATCCTCTGTCATCCCCTTCTCTTCCTGCCTTCAATCTTTCCCAGCATCAGGGTCTTTTCTAATAGAACATACACTGGGAGAAAATATTTGCTGTATAGGAGACAAAGACTTATCACAAATAACATGTAAAGAGCTTCAATACATCAAAGAATTAAAAATGACCCAGTCAAAATAATAAATAAATAGCCTCAGAAAGCAGTTCACTGACTAGAAAATACAAATGGCCATTAAACATAAGAAAAGATAGTGAAGCTCACAGGAAATCAGCAAAACATAAAGCTGTTTTCCACATCCCATTTTCAGTCCATATAGTTTACATAACATGAAAAATTTAATAATATCAAGTTATGGTGAGGATATGAAGAAGGAGTACCTCTCATATACTATGGGTCTAAATATAATTGATAAGTTTATTTTCAAAAGTAATTTATTAACTGAAATGTAAAATGTGTAAATTTTTTGGCATAGCAATTCCATTCTAGGAGTGGATCTTTCTGAAATATGCATATATGTACAAAAGAGTGGAAACTCAAATTGGGTCTAAGGGGAGATGGTTAAGTAAATGATGGTGTATATATACCATGGAATACTATGCATCCATCAAAAGGAACAAGGCGGAGATATAAACATGGGCAAAAAAGTTGTCTCAGTCATATTCTGCACTGAAATAGCAAAGTATGTTTGCGGATAAGGGGATAGATATTTTCAACTTTCTGGAAAAGTGTATACCAATGGTTAATTTTGGGGTGGGACTGGGGATTAGCGAGAGAAGAAACATTCTTCACTTTTTATTTTGACCTTTCACCTTTATTTTTATTGCTTTATGGCTTGACGACAGAGGCTGAGATGGTTGGATGGCATCACTGACTCAATGGACATGAGTCTGAGCAAGCTCCTGGAGTTGGTGATAGACAGGGAAGCCTGGCATGTTGCAGTCCATGGAGTTGCAAAAAGTTGGACATGACTGAGCTACTAAAATGAAACTGATGACTTGATTTTTTTAAATAAAAGAGAGATAGAAAAAAAAAAAAAAAAAGAGAGATAGAGCATCATTGGTGATTTTGTAAACTATAAAACCAATACTTAAAAGGATAACTGTAATTTGTTAAGTACCTAGTTTCAAAGCATTGTGAAAATTGTCTGTCATCCCATTCAACTCATGAGCAACCCACTAAAGGTATGCAATAAATCACAGATCAAGAAACTGAGTCTCAGAAAGTTCAAACATTTACTCTCTGAAATTATGAAGAGTAGACTGTGGAAGAAGTTTAGAACAAGAACTGCTTAATGGCAAGGCCAGCATTCTTGACTGCAAGAGAGGAGGAGAATATCAGGGAATGAAGGTGCATTGGCAGCAGGCTCTGCAAGAGATGGGCTCAAGAAGACAAACTGGTCACGGCTGGGCAGACCAGGGAGAGCTACAGGTGCCAATCTTAGAAAACACCAAAAGGACATGTGAACAGGTTACAATGGGAGCCCTGTCCAGTGAGGCTCATTATATTGTAGTGACCATACTGTGGGAAAGGCAGAGGCCAGGCAGTTGTAAAGGCACAGGGTCAGAGCTCAGAGCACTGTCATCTGATGGAAGAAGGAGTTCATTTGCTCTGAAAAATCCTGTGGGAGAAGGGGAAAGATAGAAATGGACAAATTGGCTATATGACTCAGGGAACTCAAACGGGGACTCTGTAAAAACCTAGAGGGGTGGGAAAAGGTGGGAGTTTGGAGGGAGGTTCAAGAGGGAGGAGACACATGTATACCTATGACTAATTCATGTTAATGTGTGGCAGAAACCAAAGCGATACTGTAGAGCAATTATCCTTCAACTCAAAAAAAGGAAAAAAAAAAGGAATACATGTAAATATGTTTTTTAGTATCCAGAAGATTCTGAAGGAAAAGTTAAAATGCTGGGCTGACCAGGTAAGGAAGGCAATCCCTGTTAGTAGAGAAGTCCTGTCTCAGTCAGGGATACCATAGGATAACCTAAAGCATGATCTTGCAGGTGACACCCCCTCCCCTGGGTTCAAAGTCTATGTCAGTAGAACTGTGGGATATACTTTTCATGAAGATGAACTGGTATGGAATTTCTTTTTTTCTGCCCAGCACCCCCTCCAACTCCTTCCCTTTTTATTTGAAAAACTGCTTTTTCTCTATGGATGCAGTCCTGATAAATCCATCAAGATGCCCACACCACTCTTAAAGTCCATGAAGTGAATTCTTCATTCCCCTTGGAATTTGAATCTTAAGCAGAGTCACAGAAGAACTGCATAAAATGGTTAGAGTTTTTTTTTTTTCACCTACCCCTCCCCCCAAAAAACGACTTGAAAAGGCTATCTAGTTATCTAACCTATTCCCGGGAGTCTCTCAAGAGCCTGTTCTATTGCAGGTTTACACAGCTACGCTCTCTCCAGTAAAGCTCATGTCTGACTAGGTTGGCTGCAGTTGGCTTTACAGTATCTTACCAAAGAATCTAACGTGATACAAGAGGATTTACAGGTTACCAATGCCCAAAATGAGGCGTTCATTCTTTTGGTCATTCATTCGGAGCCTTAGATTTTTTTATGGTCTGTCATTGACACTGGGGATACAGAGCCCAAAGATCTCAGGCACAAAAGGAAACAAACCCAGAAGCTGAAGGAATCAACCAGTGAGGTCTGTAATCCATCCTACAGGACAGGTGGGTGGAGTGGAAAGAAGGATTCCTTAGGGGAGATGCCTCAAATTAAGGAATTAACCTGCTCCGTCCCTGCTGCTTTCTCCATGTTGCCGCATTCCCACATAAGCAAGCCCATTCCCATTAGCTTTTGGATTAAGCTGAACTTGGGCTTCCCATTTGGCTCCGTGGCAAAGAACCCACCTGCCAATGAAGGAGACATGGGTTTGATTTCCAGGTGGGGAAGATCCCCTGCAGGAGGAAATAGCCACCCACTCCAGTATTCTTGCCTGGGAAATCCCATGTACAGGGGTGTCTGGTGGGCTACAGTCTGTGGGGTCACAAAGATTTGGACCTGACTTAGCAACTGAGCACGTATACCACTCAACTTGTGTCCCCAAAGCATCAGTGGTAATAAAGCAGTTAAATAGATTTTCACAGGAAAGGCTGGGAAGCTACAGATTTAGATAGTTACTCTGGGAGAATGATGTGAGTTTTTAAAAAGCAACAAAAAAATGAACCCCTGGAGTTCAGCCCAATTCTGATTTAGTGAGGCAGGAGTTACTGTGTAATTGCATACTTTTTTATTACAAAGATAATGGAATAATAAAATATAAAGCACACTGGTAAAAATCACAGATATGACCTAAATGTGATCACATGGAGTATTCTGTCTCAATGAGTAGAGAGGAGACTTATCTCCTTGACTTCAAGTTTGCTCATCTTACATATTTAAGATTTTGCATGTCCATGTCTCATTAATTATGGCTTTTCAGCTTCTGAAATTCCATGACACTTGGAAAATGTATGTGCCTACTTGTATTCATACACAATAATTAAAAGCAAGCAGGGTTTGGGGCAGACCTTTGGGATGATGTTAAACTATAATTCATTTGAGCAAACATTTATTAAGCATCCTCCTTATGTCACGCCATATTACTGGAATCAGGATACAAAAATGAAAAGGACATCCTGCCTTTGAGAAACTCCCTGTCTGCTGGGGAAGACAGATTCATAAAGAGCTACAAAAATGTGATTGAAATGAACTTAGGACTATGAAAACATGCGAAAAAACAATTAATTTCATCAAAGTTACCCAGGAAGACTTTACAGAGGAAGTGACATTTCAGAAGGTCTGGAAGGATATGGAGAAGGATGACCTAGGCTGAGCAAAAAGAAAGTGAATGAGCTCGGGGTAGGGGGTCATTCAGTACAGTGTGTAAGGGGGAAGAGGGCAGAGGGCTTTATCAACACACGCAGCAGCATCCACTCACTGTTACTGTCACCATTATGGTCAGCGCAGCCTGAGAAACTGAATTGCTCCAACTCTTCTTTCCTTTCCTACATAAAAACACAGTTCCATTTGCCGATGTCTATAAATCTGATGGGTTACAAATGTTCAGTCTTTTAGTGTATATCTCCCATATACATTGCAATAAGATTTTTCAGAATACTGTTTTCCAGGTCTAGCTATTGTTTGATATTAAGCACACTCAGGTGATCTCTGAGCTTCTACCTGTTCAGAAAAGCTAGCTATGGACCATTGGATCGACAAGGTTTGTAAAACTTCATTCATTTGAGGGCTTTGGGATCTCATATTATGAATAGAGATGGAAGATTTTATTTTGCCTTGTTTAGGAGAAAAATGATCAATAAAAAAATGAATGACAGCAAGTATAATTACTGAGTTGATATTTTACCTGTTTGAGGGGAAAAAAAAAAACTTTGAATAGCCACAGAAAGGAACTATTTCCAAACATAAGTATGTAGATTAACTCATTAAAAACTAATTCTTATTCATCCATTAAAATTGTTATGAGTCCTTTTTAGACTTTTTACATGTGTTCTAGTACCCGAAGCTAGGTGCTCATCCTCATTTAAGCCCCACAGCACCACATCACGCCTCTTTATGGCATGTTACACCATCTTGTATTATAGACACTGAAGTGTGTTTTAACATTTCTACTTTCCTGTGATTTCCATTAGAGTAGAATTTATGTCTGGTTCACCCTTGCTTCCTCCAACCCACGAAAGTGCCTAGAACTTTAAATTATTATATGACTTAATTATATAACATTGTACAATAAATTTTTTCATACAAAGAGTACTCTGATAGAGACTCATTATTTTTGTAATTACTGTAAGTATATACTCTTTCCATTAATTTTTTTACTGCCTCTCCATTCAGTTGCTCCAAATTAAAGGTTTTTTTAACCACAAAAGTTTCCTTATTTGAAACTGTCTCCCAGATTTACTGTGTCATCCTCATACTAGTGCTCTTTTGGCTGAATAGAATTGATGTGTCTTATAATTTAGATATGAAGATTCTGCACCTTGTCACTAAAGAATCCTATGGATGACTTTGGAGGAGGCGTTTCAGATCTCTGACTTTCAGTTTTCTTCACATGAATGGTGGCTTGTTTGCATTCACTGTAGGATTGTGACAAAGTTGAAGACAGCAGGTATGAATATGTGAAGGATAGTACAGAAAATTATTAGTCATCATCATTAAATATTAAACCAGACCTTGTGCCTCAAGTGTTGGGTAGTATTTATTTCCATTAGCAGAGAAGTACTAGGTCATATGAAGCTTCCTCTTTTATTGTGGCATTTGGGAACGTGGTTCTCCCAACCAGAGATCGAACTCGCTGCTCGTGCAGTGGAAGTGTGAGACTTCACAACTGGAACACTGATAAAGTCCCTTCACTTGTTTAAAAGCAGCACTGAGGCTTACTATCAAGCACTGGGAATTTTAAAAAATGAATGAAACTAGCCTTGACTCTCACAGTTCTCTGGGGTCGGCAATTACATAAGCCAATTACTACAAAATATTGTGGTAAAACCTTCAAAAACAGCATATTTTTCAAAGTATAGGGTGCACAAACCCCTTGCTCTGCCTGAGGAAACAGAAAATGCTCAGAAGAAATAATATTTGAGCTGAATATTGAAAGATAACAAAAATGTAGTGGTATAGTAGGCAGAATAATATTCTTCTCTCTAAAAGACATCCATGTCTTGATCCCTGGAACCTGGGATAGAAGGGATGTTGCGATTAAGATTAAGATGTGTACCACAGCTTCCTTATCCATTCATCTGCTGATGGGCATCTAGGTTGCTTCCATGTCCTGGCTATTATAAACAGTGCTGCGATGAACATTGGGGTGCACGTGTCTCTTTCAGATCTGGATTCCTCAGTGTGTATGCCCAGAAGTGGTATTGCTGGGTCATATGGCAGCTCTATTTCCAGTTTTTTAAGAAATCTCCACACTGTTTTCCATAGTGGCTGTACTAGTTTGCATTCCCACCAACAGTGTAAGAGGGTTCCCTTTTCTCCACACCCTCTCCAGCATTTATTGCTTGTAGACTTTTGGATGCTGTGGTACATATACACCATGGAATATTACTCAGCCGTTAAAAAGAATTCATTTGAATCAGTTCTAATGAGATGGATGAAACTGGAGCCCATTATACAGAGTGAAGTAAGCCAGAAAGATAAAGAACATTACAGTATACTAACACATATATACGGAATTTAGATAGATGGTGGCGATAACCCTATATGCAAAACAGAAAAAGAGACACAGAAATACAGAACAGACTTTTGAACTCTGGGGGAGAACGTGAGGGTGGGATGTTTTGAAAGAACAGCATGTATATTATCTATGGTGAAACGGACCACCAGCCCAGGTGGGATACATGAGTCAAGTGCTCAGGCCTGGTGCACTGGGAGGACCCAGAGGAGTCGGGTGGGGAGGGAGGTGGGAGGGGGGATCGGGATGGGGAATACGTGTAACTCTATGGCTGATTCATGTCAATGTATGACAAAACCCACTGAAATGTTGTAAAGTGATTGGCCTCCAACTAATAAAATAATATTAAAAAAAAAAAAAAAGATTAAGATGTGATTAAGATTAAGGATCTCAAGTGAAGAGATCAGCCTGGATTTTCCAGGGGGGCACCATCTAGTCAACCACACAAGTCCTTCAAAATGGAGAACCTTTCTATTTGGGCTACAGACAAAGAGAGATGTGAATACATAAGAATGGCCTGAGGGATGTGATGTAAAGACAACCACTGTAGCTGCCTTTGAAGATGGAGGAAGGAGCTGTGAGCCAATGAATGCAGGTGGCCCGCCTGGCAAAGGCAAGGAAAAGAATTGTGCCTAGAGCCTCCGGTGACACTTTGTCCAGAGAGACCTGTGCTGGACTTCTGACCTCCAGAACTATGCGATAATAAATGTGTGTGTGTTTGTGTGTGTGTGTGTGTGTGTGTGTGTGTGTGTTTTCCTAGCCACTGAGCTTGTGGTAATTTGTTACTATAGAAAACTAAGAAAATGGGGACGTTTTACCAATATGGAAGCTTAAGCAAATGCCCAGAGGCATATGAGAAAATGATAACTTCCAGTAATTGCAAGTATTTCTGTGTGGCTGGAATGTAAATTGTATGGAGGAGAATAAACAGGAGAGGGGCTGGAGAGACTCAAACCCTTGGTGATAACAGCAGCAATAACAATAGCATAATTATGCTAACGTTTATTGGGCATTTAATGTACACCAGATGCACGTCTAAGCATTTCCCATGTATTAACTCTCAAACTCAAAAATGTCCTATGAGATAGTAACTATTATTATCTCTCTGAAACCAAGTTACAAAGAAGGCTAAGTAGTTTGCTTGAGCTTAACACAGTCCAGCCCAGCCAAGCTAGGATTCAGACCTTGAAGTCTGGCTCCAGTTTCCTCCCTCTAATCACTACACTCTGATGGGCAATGTTGGAGGCCAAGGAGGAGGTTAAAACAGCAGAGAGGCCATCAGAGTTGAGGCTGGGGAGTGGAGTGGGGAGATATAGAACTTCATTTCTTTATCATTTGTGAGCTCTCTCTGTCTCTGTGCTGGTCTTGTTTATCATGGAGTGATAGGAACACAAGAGCAGACAAGCAACTAGAAAGATCCACAGGAAAAAAGATCTACAGGAATTAAGGAAAATGAAACAGCGAGAGGGTCAAGGAGATATTTCTCAAGGATGGATACATCTGCTGCAAACATTTCCAGTGAAATGGGCTGTTATTATTTCACAACTCCCAGCGCCTCTTTCCTTCCTGCCTTTTGACAAGAATCAGGAACCACTTCCTTGGTCCATACTTCCTGCCACTAGTGATCATTTGGGGTGTGTGCATGCTTGTGTATGTGTGCTCTTAACTTTTACAGACCAAAATGTTTTCAGATACAAATTGCAAGGTTGTTAGATCATTTAAAACTAAGCAGTATCAGTCTGTCTTCTTAGTGGATCCCACTAGTGATTTCATTTAGAGACCGGTCACTCCTGGTGTACAGACAAATTCCCAGTTCAGTTCAGTTCAGTTCAGTCACTCAGTCGTGTCCGACTCTTTGCAACCCCATGAACTGCAGCACGCCAGGCCTCCCTGTCCATCACCAACTCCCAGAGTCCAACCAAACCCATGGCCATTGAGTTGGTGATGCCATCCAACTATCTCATCCTCTCTCGTCCCCTTCTCCTCCTACCCTCAATCTTTCCCAGCATCAGGGTCTTTTCAAATGAGTGAGTTCTTCGCATCAGGTGGCCAAAGTATTGGAGATTCAGCTTCAACATCAGTCCTTCCAATGAACACCCAGGACTGATCTCCTTTAGGATGGACTGGTTGGGTCTCCTTGAAGTCCAAGGGACTCTCAAGAGTCTTCTCCAACACCACAGTTCAAAACCATCAATTCTTCGGTGCTCACATTTCTTTATAGTCCAACTCTCACATCTATACATGACCACTGGAAAAACCATAGCCTTGACTAGATGGACCTTTGTTGGCAAAGTAATGTCTCTGCTTTTTAATATGCTGTCTAGGTTGGTCATAACTTTCCTTCCAAGGAGTAAGCGTCTTTTAATTTCATGGCTGCAATCATCATCTGCAGTGATTTTGGAGCCCCCCAAAATAAAGTCTGACACTGTTTCCACTGTTTGCCCATCTATTTGCCATGAAGTGATGGGACCAGATGCCATGATCTTAGTTTTCTGAATGTTGAGCTTTAAGCCAACTTTTTCACTCTCCTCTTTCATTTTCATCAAGAAGCTCTTTAGTTCTTCTTCACTTTCTGCCATAAGGGTGGTGTCATCTGCATATCTGAGGTTATTGATATTTCTCCCAGCAATCTTGATTCCAGTTTGTGCTTCCTCCAGCCCAGCATTTCTCATGATGTACTCTGCATATAAGTTAAATAAGCAGGGTGACAATATACAGCCTTGACGTACTCCTTTCCCAATTTGGAACCAGTCTGTTGTTCCATGTCCAGTTCTAAGTGTTGCTTTCTGACCTGCATACAGGTTCCTCAAGAGGCAGGTCATGGCTATTCTATTTACTCCTCACCCTCGTGCTTAAGGATCTCCTTAATGAATAAGTGAGTGAATGAGTGAATGAATGAATGTCCCTGGAAGTGGACTTGATGCTAGCTCCAGATGGATGGGGTGCTCTTCTGAATGCTCTAAGTAACAAAACAAAACAAACAGGTTGCATCTTAGAATCATCTGAAGATTTAAAGTATACCAGTGCCCAGAACCCTTTCCAGATCATAGAGACAGAACTGTTAGGAGTGAGGCTTGTTTTAGGCTTATTTTCAGAATGGTCTGCTCCTCACCTCAGGTGATTCCAACATTCTCTATCTCTCTAAGCTTGTGAGAGCTCTTTTAACCTTCAAAGAGAAGAAAAATATGACTTTGGAGTCTAAACATAGGTTGGATTCTTATCTCTCGCCTTTAGTAATTTGAGGAAGTTGTTCAGTTTTTCTGAACCCCAGGCCTTCATCTTTAAACTGTGATTTAATAGTTTTCTCCTGATTTCAGAGGAAATGCTTTCAATTTTTCACCATTGAGGGTGATGCTTGCTGTGGGTTTGTCATATATAGCTTTTATTATGTTGAGGTATGTTCCTTCTATTCCTGCTTTCTGGAGAGTTTTAATCATAAATGAGTGTTGAATTTTGTCAAAGGCTTTCTCTGCATCTATTGAGATAATCATATGGTTTTTATCTTCCAATTTGTTAATGTGGTGTATTACGTTGATCGATTTGCGGATATTAAAGAATCCTTGCATTCCTGGGATAAAGCCCACTTGGTCATGGTGTATGATTTTTTTAATATGTTGTTGGATTCTGTTTGCTAGAATTTTGTTAAGGATTTTTGCATCTATGTTCATCAGTGATATTGGCCTGTAGTTTTCTTTTTTTGTGGCATCTTTGTCTGGTTTTGGAATTAGGGTGATGGTGGCCTCATAGAATGAGTTTGGAAGTTTACCTTCATCTGCAATTTTCTGGAAGAGTTTGAGTAAGATAGGTGTTAGCTCTTCTCTAAATTTTTGGTAGAATTCAGCTGTGAAGCCATCTGGTCCTGGGCTTTTGTTTGCTGGAAGATTTTTGATTACAGTTTCGATTTCCTTGCTTGTGATGGTTCTGTTAAGATCTTCTATTTCTTCCTGGTTCAGTTTTGGAAAGTTATACTTTTCTAAGAATTTGTCCATTTCATCCAAGTTGTCCATTTTATTGGCATAGAGCTGCTGGTAGTAGTCTCTTATGATCCTTTGGATTTCAGTGTTGTCTGTTGTGATCTCACCCTTTTCATTTCTTATTTTGTTAATTTGGTTCTTCTCTCTTTGTTTCTTAATGAGTCTTGCTAATGGTTTGTCAATTTTGTTTATTTTTTCAAAAAACCAACTTTTAGCTTTGTTGATTTTTGCTATGGTCTCTTTAGTTTCTTTTGCATTTATTTCTGCCCTAATTTTTAAGATTTCTTTCCTTCTGCTAACCCTGGGGTTCTTCATTTCTTCCTTCTCTAATTGCTTTAGGTGTAGAGTTAGGTTATTTATTTGGCTTTTCTCTTGTTTCTTGATGTAAGCCTGTAATGCTAGAGGAGAACATAGGCAAAACACTCTCTGACATAAATCACAGCAAGATCTTCTATGACCCACCTCCCAGAATATTGGAAATAAAAGCAAAAATAAACAAATGGGACCTAATGAAAATTAAAAGCTTTTGCACAACAAAGGAAACTATAAGTAAGGTGAAAAGACAGCCCTCAGATTGGGAGAAAATAATAGCAAATGAGGAAACAGACAAAGGATTAATCTCAAAAATATACAAGCAACTCCTGAAGCTCAATTCCAGAAAAATAAATGACCCAATCAAAAAATGGGCCAAAGAACTAAACAGACATTTCTCCAAAGAAGACATACAGATGGCTAACAAACACATGAAAAGATGCTCCACATCACTCATCATCAGAGAAATGCAAATCAAAACCACAATGAGGTACCATTACACGCCAGTCAGGATGGCTGCTATCCAAAAGTCTACAAGCAATAAATGCTGGAGAGGGTGTGGAGAAAAGGGAACCCTCTTACACTGTTGGTGGGAATGCAAACTAGTACAGCCACTATGGAAAACAGTGTGGAGATTTCTTAAAAAACTGGAAATAGAACTGCCATATGACCCAGCAATCCCACTTCTGGGCATACACACTGAGGAATCCAGATCTGAAAGAGACACGTGCACCCCAATGTTCATCGCAGCACTGTTTATAATAGCCAGGACATGGAAACAACCTAGATGCCCATCAGCAGATGAATGGATAAGGAAGCTGTGGTACATATACACCATGGAATATTACTCAGCCGTTAAAAAGAATTCATTTGAATCAGTTCTAATGAGATGGATGAAACTGGAGCCCATTATACAGAGTGAGGTGAGCCAGAAAGATAAAGAACATTACAGTATACTAACACATATATACGGAATTTAGAAAGATGGTAACGATGGCCCTATATGCAGGGCAGAAGAAGAGACGCAGAAGTACAGAACAGACTTTTGAACTCTGTGGGAGAAGGGGAGGGTGGGATGTTTCGAAAGAACAGCATGTATATTTTCTGTGGTGAAACAGACCACCAGCCCAGGTGGGAGGCATGAGTCAAGTGCTCGGGCCTGTTGGGCTGGGAAGATCCAGAGGAATCGGGTGGAGAGGGAGGTGGGATGGGAGACCGGGATGGGGAATTCGTGTAACTCTATGGCTGATTCACATCAATGTATAACAAAACCCACTGAAAAATAAAAAAATTAAAAAAAAAAAATAGTTTTCTCACAGGGTTTTTGGAAGAATTAAATGACATCAAATATGGGAAGCCACTGGCACAGCTTAAAAATAGTAGGTGCTTCATGCCTTGGAATTTTTGTCTCCTTTTTCCACATTTCGTCCCTCAGAAATCCAGGCAGGACATCTGTGAGGAGACAAGCAGTGTTTTCCCCTGAAAATCTCAGTTCCTCTCTCCAGTCAGAAGACTTGTGCACAAACTCTATTTTTCACCAGGTCTTCAAGGGCTGTTCCCATCACTGGTTCACATCTTTCCTGGGCAGCTGATACTAGAACTTGAACACACTGTCCCCAGCTTACAGGGCTGCCCCCCTCTTGCCCTGCACCACGGAGGGTCAGCAGGGTGGTCCCCCTTCTGGATGTAATGTCATGGTGTGTTCAGCTGTGCCTTGCCCTGACCCCCTTTGCACTGGGCAATCGTGTAGCCCACTGACCTTTCCACCTCTGGGTTCTAGTTTTCCAGAACCTCTTACTCAACACCTTCTTCCCAAGAGCTTGTTAGGGACCACTGTTTGAGGACCTCTGCTACAAGCATTCTGAGCAGCTATTGTCAATAATCTTTTCGCTATCTGCAAGCATCAAGCCTTTGGCATTCTTCCAAATGATCTATACGTTAAAGCTGCTTGAGGTGCTATTCGTTTGCTCCCAATACTGATGCAGGTTTCTTTCTCACACCGAGCAATTATCTGATATCAGCTGGGTGTCCTACAGTTCAACTCAGTTCTGACACTGTCTACCTGGAGATGGCATTGGAAGCCCACAGGTGAAGGCTCAGTCCTAGTCCTAAAAGACTGCCCCCTCCCATCACTTCAGACGCCAATTCCCAGTCCAGACTGCCTCCTGTGCTCCTGACTGGCTGGCTATAGATCAGATATTCCAATGACCTGCTCCTTGGGTTTGATTAATTTGCCAGAGCAGCTCACAGAACTCAAGACAAACATTTTACTTACTAGATCACCAGTTTGTTATAAAAGGAGGTAAGTCAGGAGCAGACAGATGAAAGAGATGCACAGGGCAAGGTGTGTGAGAAGGGACACAGAGTCCTCATGCTTTCTAAGAGCAGGTCACTCTCCCCAAATCGCCAGGTGTTCACCACCCTGGAAGTTCTCTAAGCCCTGCCCTTTGTGTTTTTGTGGAGACTTTACTACATAGGCATGGTTAATTAAATCATTGTGAGTGAATTTCATCTCCAGTCCCTCTTCACTTCCAGAGGTCCAGCAGGTATGGGATGGAAAGTTCCCTCCGTCTCATTATATGATTGGTTCCTCTAGTGACCAGCTCTTAGCTTTAAGTGACCTAGGGCCATTCCAAAGTCACCTCATTAAAAAAATAAAATATACCTTAGCTGCTCTCATCATTTAGGAAATTCTAATATTTTAGGAGCTCTGGGCTTCCCAGGTAGTGCCAGTGGTAAAGAAGGTGCATGCCAGTGCAGGAGATGCAAGAGATTCAGGTTCTATCCCTGAGTCAGGAAGATCCCCTGGAGGACAGCATGGCAACCCATTCCAGTACTCTTGCCTGGAGAATCCCATGGACGGAGGAGCCTGGTAGGCTATAGCCCCTAGGGTTGCAGAGAGTCAGGGATGACCGAAGTGACTTACACGCACACAGTTGCCAGAAAGGGGGACAAAGGCCAAATAAATATTTCTTGCTATAAATCACGACACTGCAAATGCGCTTACAAGTCTCCTTCACAGTGTCAATGTCATCTGAACAGTGCTCATATCCCATCCGGGAAGGAAAAGCAAAAGCATTATCCTTCCCTGCTCCTCAGGAATACCACATGGTGTTGAGCATCTGTCTATTCTGTACAAAACACTATAAATTCTTTCACAGTCCTAACCTCCTATGGTTCCTCCCCAGATGCCACTGGGATAACAGGAAAGATACTGTCAGTATATCACCCCCATTTCACCAAAGAAAAGTCAGAGTCAGACTTTAGAATTAAGCTCCCTCTCACCATATCACAGGCAAAATCACAGAAATGTGCATTACATGTTTCAGAAGATGAGTCCTGGGTTTCGTTTACAGACAGGCATGCTGACTGGCTGTTCAGTCCGAAGTGACTTGAGACAGGAACTATATAACTCAGTGAATTCATGTCACTGTTGCTCTTGAAAAATGAAAGGCACCATGACCTGGGGCGATGAACCGGCAGGTAAACAAAGGGGGACTCTTCCCTCCTCTCCCCAAATCCGTGCCCATGTTCCAAGCTGTGCTAGATGTATTTGTTGACAGAAATTCCAGAAAATTGCCGGAAAGTCATTACTCTTTATTTGCATGACAGAAGGAATTTCTCCTCTGCGGTAAATCCTTCCCTGGGCTGGGATTTGGGAGATAAAATTGTCTCCCATTTGGAGATGCCCCGTGGCTTTCCTGGGACGCATCTATATTTGGCGTGGAATGGATCAAGGCTCTTTTCTCTAAGCCCCAAGCTCTTCATGCCTGAAACCACAGACTCCTTTTCAATAAGACCAATAAACTGAAATTTCTGGGGCCCTGGAAAACACACCACTTTCCCAACTCCAACTACTGGAGGATTTGGGCTGGATCTCTGGGTACTTGCATAAGCCAGGGAAAAAAAAAAAAGGACAGAGAAAATCCATCCCTTCACCGAATTCTGAACAGCTGTCTCTCTAGTTGTTTGCTGACAGTCAACAGATCCTTTGGAGGCACCAATCAGATCTGAGAGACCCTCGGCTTCCCTGGTCCTGATGTCACAGCCCACCTAGGAAGTCAGGTCAGAGGGAAGCAGGAATCCAGAGCATGGCAGATGCATCTGAGATGGGCCTTAAAGAGAGATCTACCAGGTAACCACCTGATAACAAAGAAGATAGATAACTGACCATGTGACTCTCTAGTCACCGAGAAGCCCAAGGGGTGCAGAAGATCCTAGTGTGAGAGAAAGGATAACTGCAGTGCGCGATCTGCCTCTTACTGCCGGCACCGCTCAGCCACCCACCCACGTAGCCACGTCGTTACTGTCGTTAATGTCACAGCTCGCTCTGAAGAAGGGCATGGTATCCCCTATTCTCAGATACTTGGAGAGAGGTCAAAACAAAACTCCAAAAGCCACAGGAAGATGGAGCCTTGAAATGATTCCCCTTTGTCCTCCATCAGCAAACAGTGTATTAGCAGATTCGGAAAATCTTTTATTGTTTCTAGACACTGAAAAGCTCCCAATTTGGAGCTCCTTCCAAAACGTGCTGGTATTCCACAGTTAGAGCCATCCCCCAGAGACCTTTCGGCTGCCAAATGCCAATTAGAAATGAACCTGGAATATTTCTTGCAATTTTAGAGAGACGCAGTAAATGATCGCAATCTAAATTTTTGGCTATCTGTTGGTAAAGCATCTACAATACAGCTAGTTCTTGTCATTTCTTCCCAGACTCCAGGTTGTTGTTTCCCTGCCTTCTGGTCCATAGGGAAGAGCACGGTCAGAAGGAAGTGTGAGAGCCTCCACTTTCTCTGCTTCCTCGCTGCTATGTGCATCTGACCAGGTGTCAGATGATGCTCACACTGTCCGCTTCGCTCTACAGATGCTGTTTATTAGCAGTTGGGGTGCTTTCTTCATGCAAAAGCTGGGGTGTCTTCCCTGATCTTCTCAGTGTGGTGAACCTATTCTAGAATGCTCTGTGTTTCTATCTACCACAAAACTGTTTTCATTGCATGAGTGTGTGTGTGTGTGTGTGTGTGTGTGCATGTGTGTATGTGAGAGAGAGATAGAGATAGACAGACAGAGACAGAGTGATAGAGACAGAATTATTGAGATTCCCAGGAGTTTTCTACCCATTTGATGTCATATTGATATCTTGGTGTTGGCCATGGTTGGCAATATTCATGCCATGAAAACTGGTAAATGCTGTAACTGAGGCTTTACTTTTTTCTCCTCCAGAGATCTAGTTGTTAAGTAATAACCAACACACCCCTGAATTAAAGCTGCATTCAATTGTGGGGGCCCACAATTTTGCTCACACCTTCTGTTTATATCCTCTTTTCCCTGCCTCCCCTGTTGCTATTGAATTCTACCCCTAAAGCTTTCTGTGCTCTTCTGGAGAGATTCTAGTATTGTGTTCACAGAGGTCAAAGCAATTGACTGTTTATTTATACAGAGCCTTTACATTGTTTGAAGTAATTTCACACACATTTCTTCATTTTGAGCTGTACCATCACCCTGAGAAAGGCAGAGTTTGCGCTCTTATTTCCATCTTGCTGATGGGAAGCCTGCCTTTCGGAGTGGCTCCGCGGGAATTACAGGGCCAGGTAAGGACCAGGGGATTTGCTCCACCACACTGCTGCCTCTGAAAGTCTCTAGACAAAGCAGTCACTATTCCCAGGACAGACTGTGGCTGGCTGGGGAGAGCCATACTGCAGTGAGAGCAGAAACAGCTTTTATGTGGTTTGGGGCTGCGTTCTGTGATTCTTTATGTAGAAACAAATTGTCCTTTTAATTATTGTGTGGGCTGTACTGAAATAGATGTGCATTCCTTGAGCCACTGGCAGCAGCCAGAATGGCCCAGGTGTTCAACCTGAAGATCCGCCAAGTTTCAAACTTGATGCTCATAATTGGGAGTGGTATCTGCATTTCTATGCGGAAAGTTTTGTGTGTGTGTGTGTTTTCTTTTTTTTTTTTTAACTAAGCCTTTGGGATATTGTGAATAAGAAGTACAATGGAATCAAGGCATTCACAACATATTCATTATGAGAAAAGGCCGGGGACAAGGCTGCGGTGAGCAGTGAGTGTTCACTGGAATGTCAGAGGACTGCGGCCTGCTCACTCCGATCTGTCTCAGCCACGGGAATCTTAGAACTGTGGCCAAAGGGTAAGCTCATGTGGTTGAATGGCTTTTCCAAAAGGACCATTACCTTTGGAAAATAACCCCCTATATTCTCATATGTTTGATAAAGTATGTTAGTGTTCACTGTATGTAGCCTACATACAGAATTAGGGTTCCCAGACAATGAACACCAAGAAAGAGCCGTACCCCATCATGTATTTCATTGTTGCCCTTCTGCCTCGAGGCCAGAGGGGTCCTTCCCCGCTCACTGGCCAGCTCAGGTGACCACGAACACCTCGTCCTTTGCTTTTTCCCAAACAACCTGAAAAGGAAGCACAGGGCTCACCCTAAATATCAATGGCCTGCACAACAAGGCTCTGGGTCACCCCCTGAAAGGACTCCCCAAGTGGGTAAGTGGGCATCAATGCTTGTCCAAAGTCCCCTCCCCCCTCTTTTCATAACGTCACCCAGACCGTTCATTAGGGCACTTCTGCTCCTCCGGGTCAGGATATCTTTGTGGGAATGAGCGTCAGCCTTTGTGGGATTTTTAACCAGAATGTCTTTCCTCTCTTGGCCCAGGCGAACCCCTGCCCCGGCTAAGTCACCCAGACTCTCTCCCAGGAGCTCTGAGCAGTCCCACAGGGAAAATACACCTAGCACCAGCTCCTCCCCAGAGAGGAGGTGTGAGAAGGTTGTCCACATTCCCGCCACTTGGATCCTCAGGGCTGCCCCAGATCCTGGTTTACCCCTGGCCTGATTATCTCTCCTGTGATTTCAGTTACACTTTTCTGATAAATTTTGGTTTGGGTTTGATTTCTTCAAGTTAGCCAGTAGATCTATTGCTGACAATCAAAACAACACTAATTGGTAGAGCCCCAAATAAATGAGATTTTTGCCTGCTAAGGCTGGGGGCCTCTAGTCACAGCCCATTGGCATCTCTGGGCAGGTTTGAATGTAGACTAGAAATGGCACACTCCCACGAAGATACAGTAACCAAAGTGCGGGTGGGGAGCTGGGTATGAACCTGAAAACAATGCAAAACTTTGGGTTAGAAACTACCAAGACCTTTCCTGGCCCTGAATGAGCACAAACAGGGAACTTGCAAATCACCCTCAATTGGTTTCTGAGTTCACTCATCTGCAATGTGATGAAGCTGACCAGATCCTGGGAGTGTATGATTTTAACACACAGGTGTTTTCATCCATTCAGTAACCACAAACCAAGCATCTTCTCTGTGCTAAGCACTGGCCCAAAGAGGTGGGTAGGGTGAAGCCTCTGCCCTGGGGTGACATAGTTTGATTTGTTTTGAAGGAAAACTCCAAGGCTGGAGGCATGGCATGATATCCTGGTATAGGATGGTGGGGGCTACAGTTGCTTTCTAGAGGCAGAGGGGCTCAGTGACCCAGTTAGTAATATAGAGAAAGAAGTTCACAGGAGTCAGTTTACTGACTTAGGTGATGCTTATTGTTGTTTAGCTACTAGGTCGTGTCTGACTCTTTTGTGACCCCCTTGGACTGTACCCTGCCAGGCTTCTCTGTCCATGGGATTCTCCAGGCAAGAATACTAGAGTGGGTTGCCAATTCCTTCTCCAGCAGATCTTCACAACCCAGGGATCAAACCTGAGTGTCCTGCATTGGCAGGCAGATTCTTTCCCACTGAGCCACCTGGGAAGCCCTAGGTGATGGTATGTCCCTGATATGAACTGGTCCTCATTTTTTTCTGCCGCGGGTACTTGGGAGGGAATTGAGCCATAAGGCTCAGAAGTCGGTCCCTTTATAGTTTGCTTCTCAGGATGGTTGCACTTTTCCTGGCCGCCCAAGAAGAGCAGCCCCTCCGCGGCACAGAACACGGAGACCACACAGCAGACCTCCCAGACACCTGCTTTCCTCATAGCCCTCGTACTTTCCAAGACCTCGAGAAATGCACACAGCAGGAGACTGCTTAGCAACTGCACGTAGCAAATTAGGATTCCAAAATATTACTGTGGGTTTTTTCCTCCCCGCTTTGTTCTCCTGTTTTGTTTTCAGTTGTTCGTGATTCAGCCATTGTTCCATCACACAACAGCATGCCAACCGGTTCTGCAGGCCCTGGGGTGGGAACCCTGCGGGGCCAGACCTCGGCCTCCAGGGGGCTGCCGGCAGAGACCCAAGGCGATCGCCCTCCCGAGCCTGCTGGCCAAGGGGCAGCCGCGGGAGCTCGGAGTGGGCGGCTCCCAGTGTGAGGCTCTTCTTAGGGCCCCTGGGTTTCTCTGGGGCCGAGGCTGCAGGGGTTTCTTCTCATCTCTTTCTCAACTTGTCAGGCCCCTCGCTATCATTCTCTCTCCTTATCTCTGCACTCTGGCCAACTCCCAGCGTTTCCACTTCCTCTCCCGGCAGGATGGGTCTCTTGCCCATCCACCTCTGTCTCTCTGAGTATCCATCTCTGTCTCCGTGTTTCCCTAAGTTACTGTGTCTCTGTATTCTCCGTCTCTTTATCTCTGTCTCAGTTTCTCTCTGCGTGTCTGTACTTCTGACTCTGTCTCTTTCTGCCTCTGTAAGTTTCCGTCTGTCTCTTACTACGTCTCTCTCTCTTGGTTTTTCCTTTCTGTTTCTCTCTATTCTTTTCTCTCCTGCTGTATTTCTCTCTCTCTTCTTCTATTCTCTTTCTCTTGCCCTCTTCTTTCCCTCCCCCATCCCTTGCTCTTTCTGAATCTTTTTGAAGCTCAGCGGCTTGGCTCTGTTCCCAAACGAAATGGGCTCATTTTCCAGGAGAAGTAATGCTGCACAGGGAGGGTTAATTTTTCTCCCGCATCATCAGCTTTCCTTTCATTTCAGAATCCCAGGGTCTGGCCGAAAGAGCTTCCTAGGAGAGGTTCCACGTGCCGCGGCAGAAGCCACCCAGCCACGCTGCACCCCTAGAGAGCTCTGGAGAAGGCGGGATTGACAACTGCAGCATGAGCCATGCCAGGATTTCTCTGGCCATGCGCCAGCTAGTCAGAGGCAATTAATATGAAATCAATAGGCCAAATCGACGTTTTCAGAAGTTAGCTCAAAAAAATCCCTGAAGATTAACCAGCCTGTGGCCTTTGCTATGAAATTGTTACCACACCACTTTCTTTTCTTTTGAAAGTCCAGATGGGCAGATAAATCCAAAGTGGATCAACCACATCTGTCATTCCTGCACACAAATTACACCCCCTCCCACCACTTCCCTCTTTCCTCTCCAACACGCAACAGCTCTCGGAGCCCGGGCTGAATTCATATTTTAGGCCGCACAGTATGTTTTGAATTCCCTATTGTATTAAGAGGAACCGCATCATGACCCTTCTGAGGCAAAGAGCTGGCAAATTCTGAAATGTGCTTTTTCCAAAGGGGAGAACTGCAGGAGTGGAGGAGACTGCTTTCTTCTAGGCTCAAAATGGGCCAACAGTAGAACCCAACTCATCCGTTCCCTTCTCCACTGTTCTGAATCAGTATTCAAGCCAAAAAGGTCATGTGACTGTGTTCCATTTCCAAAGCCCTCTTTTCTACATCTGCCAATGAACATGGTATCATGCCCCGTTTAGAGATGAGTTTAGAACTCAGGTTCTTTCCTGAGGGACAACAGGGAAAGCAGAGACACTGCAGGACTCCTTGGGTGAATGTCTCTTATGCTCTGTGTTGGGAAGATCCCCTGGAGGAGGAAGGACACAGCAATCCACTCCAGTATTCCTGCCTGGAGAATCCCACGGACAGAGGATCCTGGTGGGCTGCAGTACGCAGGGTCGCTAAGAGTCGGACACAACTGAAAGTGACTTAGCATGCACGCATTCAGGGCTTCTGAGCCAAGTCTGAAAAGTTAAGACTGGTACTCCAGGATGTCTGTCTAAAGGGTCCTTGAAACAAGGAGAACTCAAAGTAAATGTCAGAAATGGAAAAACCCTGGGAAGACCCAAATCCAGAGTATTGGGAACACAGTAACAGGAAATACTAAAGAGATTGTATCTATGCTGCTTTTCAGGGTTTCATGGGTGGATACACAGGGGTGTTAAAAGGCTAAGGGCAGGGATTTCCCTGGTAATTTGGTGGCTAAGACGCCACACTCCCGATGCAGAGGAGCTTCAATCCCTGGTCAGGGAACTAGACCCACATGCTGTAACTATGACCCTGTGCAGCCGAATAAATAAATATTAAAAGGCTAAGGGCAGATAGACAGAATCTCAAGCAAAGTCAGGAGACTTTTTAAGCCCAAGGCCCCTAATGCCAAAACATATGCTCCTTAGGTAAAATAGTGTTTCCCGAAGTTTCTTTATGACAAAGCAGCCAAGTGAATGTACATCCTTTCGGGTCAGGGACACCTATTACTTTCCCTTTAGGATTCTTAAGAAAAGTATGTAGAATTTTATGCTTTGCATAAGCGGAGACTCTTGGCACCAAAACTAGGTTTCACATGAAAAACTACAATTGTGGAATTCCAGAGCTGGGGGATATTTAGAGGTTGGCGGATTCATCCTCTTCGTTTGACAGATGAGAGACCAGAAGCTGCAAAATAGAATATCATACATCAGGTCACACAGTAAGTGTGCTGGGAGGTAAGTAAGCATGCTCTTTAACTCCACTCCGGCACTGCAAGTTCATTGTGTGGTTGCGCTGTTGCTTCACGCCATACTTGGGGAAACAGGAAAGGAAAAAGACGTTGCCTGAATAGAATGACACTCCTGGAATTTGAGGCTATAAACTATGGCTGTTTGGAAAGTTGAGAGAGGCTAGACTTAGAGAGAAGAAACATGCATTTTGCATGGCGATGTCAACACGACATGCAGAAGCCCTGGTCTGTCCTGAGGGTCTGACACTGGTGATTTCTGTGCTTCGATCAGAGTGCCTCTTTGCTCCTGATCACAGCATGGCCTGGGTAGATTCCCCCTTCCTTGTTCCCCTTGCTGGACCCCACCTTGGACCCTGAGAAGCCCGAGCTGTGTCAGCAGCTTTGTCTGTGTCTGGCCCTCTGGACCTGAGCAGGTTTGTCCCTTCTTTGCCTGGTCTGACTTCAAAGCCGGCTGTCTGGTCCTTGTCCTGATGGCTTGAACTGGAGAGCCTCTCTCATTATCCCTGCTACATGTTCAAGCTGGCACTGGGAATCAATAGCTTCTGTCACGTGCTCGATGTGACCTTGAAGTGCAGAGTTAGACCATCGTCTGGTCCAACCACAGTTTCTCCCCACCCCTCCTGCCATCTGCCAACACCTGCAAGCCCGCACATGCACCTGTGTGCACACTTTACCGATCAGTAAGTTGAATCTCACAAAAGAGAAGCAACTTGCTCCAAAGCACACTGTCCTTTGTGACAGAGTTTCGGCTGAGATAGAGACGTCACTATACCAAGCCACCTCCCCACTTCTAGTTCTAATGAGGAAAATCCCTTTGGGTTATTGTTCCCACCTGCGTTTTACAGAAGCACATTCTCAGTTCCAGTCTAAATGTTAGGTGATGTCAGCAGAAGAACAGCAAAGCCAGGTCTGGATCATTTCCTATGACTGCAAGTCACTGCAATACCAAAATGTATTTTTGAAAAATGCTAAAGAACCAATAGTCATTAAATGCTCCCTAGTTGTGGGCCCTGCTTCAATAGCTTTATGTGTACTAACTCATTTAATCCTCACAATATCCCCGTGAGGTCCATACTAGCACTTCTCAGCTTTACAGATGAGGAAACTAAGGAATGCGGAGATTAGGTTAGCCTGCCCGAGACCACACTGTAGTAAATAGCAGAGCTGGGATGCAACCCAGGCGGTCTGGCTCCAGAGCCACACTTTTAAAGGCTATTCTGGGTTGTCAAAAACATTGTGGCAGCCGAATAAATAGTCCAAATCAAATACAATTAAGTTTATTGAAGAATAACTGCTAATCTCTGCAGGCTTTGCGTCTTCTCTTGCAGTGCATGGTCTTTCACTGGCTGCCCAGACTCCGTGCAGGATGTGGAGTTTCATAAAGGAAAGTGGCTTTAATGGTTGGTGACAAAATCAGTCCAAATGAAGTAACATTACTTCGGCCTCCATTTTACAGAAGGGGAAACTGATGCCTGGAGGCCTTAGGTGAGGTATATCCATTTGTCTAGAGGGAGTCTGGCAGAGCAGTTTGCATGGGGCCAGTGCTGAACATATATGACATTCTAAGTCAGTTCCAGCCTCTGGACTGAATGATTGGAGGCCACCGGACTCCTTAGACCCCTTGGGGAACCTGGGGTCTCCACTGCCCCCATGCTGGAGAGATGAGATTTGCCTGTGACATAAGCAAACACTACGGGAGGACAAGAAGAGGATTAGGATGAGGTGTGAGGTACGGGGTGAGCAGGGCTGGGTCTCCCTGAGAAATCAAGGTGCAGCTGCCTGTATTTAGGGGATGGACCCTTGATCTGGACATCCTCAGAGAGGAAGCAAAGAGCAACCACCTGATCCTGCAGGATGTAGGGTTTGCCCTCAGTCACACAGCTCCAATCTCTAGACCGGCCACCCTGGAGTCTTACATGCTCCGTGTGTAAAGTAGGGTTGAAATACTACAGATTGTGGTAAACTGCTTAGTGATTGAGATAAAAGAGTGTTTTCTTACTGATGGGACACAGTGGGCCAGGCAAACATTTTCCTTTCCCATCTTCTCTGTCAAACTCTGTTCTCGTCAATAATGATCTAGAGAAGGTATTGTTGATATTACTGTTGTTGTTAATTGCTAAGTCATATCCAGCTCTTGAGACCCCACGGGCTGTAGCCTGCTGGGCTACTCTGTCCATGGAATTTTCCAGGCAAGAATACTGGAGCAGGTTGCCACTTCCTACTCCAGGGGAACTTCCCAACCCAGGAATCGAACCGGCATCTCTTGCGTCTCCTGCATCGGCAGGCAGATTCTTTACCACTAGCGCCACCTGGGAAGCCCCACACTCAGAGGAGCATGCCCATATTATATAACTACATTGATAAACAGCCATGTGACCCGAAACCCATTCATTCCATGTGACTTGTCGGCGGGCTCTCTGTAGGGACTCTAGCTGCTGAAATGCATGTGTTCCAGATGTTTATCTCCTAATTACGAGTCTCTGATGTGCCACTTAGAGTAATGTACTTGTCCATGCTAATATTGTGTCTTCCCCTGGAGGCTCTGCCAGGGTGGATTTGAGGCAAGGAGAGACAGAGTGTCTCTAGCCTGTTTTAATTAGGACTTGTGCCCTTGTCACAGCCAGCACCAGGTGCCAGGCCTCCGGCAAGGCTGTTCAGATCAGCAACTATACACTGAGGTCTGTTCTGACCAGGCAATCCTTGCTTTTGAGGGGTCTCAGCCTTCAGGGAGCGGACACCATAGGTACAGATTGCTAATTAGCATTCAAGGCGACAAGTGTTCCAAACCCATTCTTGGCAGCAGGCTGTGGGCTGAGGAATTCCACTGGAGTTCAGTGAGGATGGGACAGCTTAGCTGAGCTTTTCTACGAGACAAGTGGAACAGGCTACTCCTGGATCAGTGATCAGGCCAAAGTGGAACAGGCCAGCATTCCCAGCAGAGGACGCAGCCCGAGTAAAGGTGCAGAGGGGTAAAAGAGCAGAGATGCTGGGCATGTTGCTGACACTGGATTAAGGGGAGAGAGTGGGGAGGGATGAGGCAGGAGAGGGGGCTGGAGACGTATCCATCAGTGCCTTGAAAGTCAGGACAAGGCGTTGTTCTTGCAGACTCGAAAGGGGTGTGGCCAGGTTCAACTGAGAAGAAACAAGATCAGGATGGTGCTGGAGATAAGTCAGTTGCTGCAGCTCAGAAGACTGATGAGGAGGCCAAGGGAGAGAAGAAGGGAGAGAAGCTCCATGTTCAAGTTGGCTGTGGTCTGAATGGGACAGTGCCTGGGGAATGGGCAAGTGGAATTGATGGGATGAGAGAACTGTCCATAGGAGGGTGAGGCAGGTAGGAGTGAAGAAAGATACTGATGCTTCTGTCCAGACTGACTAAGATGGATGAAGACTCTGAGAAGAGGACTGCGGGAGGAGGCACAGTCTAGAGGGCATGTTGGAAAAGGTAGAGTAGAGATGACGAGGGTCGGTTTTGGAGCCAATAGCTCATCAGTGTGTGAGCCCCTCCTTCACGTTGAGTGAGCGATGCCATTTTAGGTGCCTAAGGAGAATATCAGTTTGCCTACTCCCCAAAGTCGGGTCTGACCATGCAATGCAAGGACTGCAGCCAAGATTCTAAAACTCCTAGTCTTCTCTTTCACTTCTTCCCCCAACCTTTCTCATTCCTTCCATTGCATTTCTTTTCTTTTATTCTCTCATCTTTCCAAGGAAGACCTTGTAATCAGTTGAGGCTACAAGCTGAGGCTTGTGGAGAGGCAGTGTGTATGCTTGGTAGGCCTGAGTAATTCACAGACATTGAAAAACTGGTCCCACTGTGACAGACAGTGAATCTGTTGCCCCAGGAGACTCCAGTTCTGCAGGTCTTTCGTCTCTGCCATCACACCATTTCTTTTTTTTTGTTTTCTCTCTCTCTCTCTTCCATCCTCTTCCTTCCTTCTTTCAGTAAGTGTGAACAGAACACTTTCTCCAGGCAAGATGGGGCTAGACTCCGGGGACACCGAGGCAGGTATGGTGTGGAGAGTGTCCACCAGGAGCATGAGGTCTAGTGGCAGAAAAGAAAGCCAACTCTCACATTTCCACATATGGGGACCCATGACAGAAGAAAGCCCAGAGGAAAGGAAGAAGCAGTTTTATAAGAGAGATTCCTCCATGGAAATGACACAGGAGCTGGGCCTCTGAATGAGATTTCCGAGGGAGAAAAGGAGAAGGGCATTCTAGGCAGAAGCACAGAGGACCACAGGCCACACCCACTCCTTTTATCTTCCCTTCCTACCTCTCCTCCTTCCTTTCTCCATCTCCCTGCTCCCCCTCTCTTCCATATTTTTATGCCAACAAACTATTAATGTAATATGTTGAGCATATATATGCCAAAGCGAAAGCAAAAGTGTTAGTCACTCAGTTGTGTCCAACTCTTTGCAACCCCAGGACTGGCCCACCAGGCTCCTCTGTCCATGGGATTTCCCAGACAAGAATACTGGAGTGGGTTGCCATTCTCTCTCTCCAGGGAATCTTCCCGACCCAGGGATCGAAACTGAGTCTCCCACACTGCAGGCAGATTCTTTATCATCTGAGCCACCAGACAAGTCCTGTATCAAACACTTGACATATATTATTTTTTATCTAATGTTGCCTATGATGTAAAGGCAACCCGCACTCTATTATTCCCATTCTAGAGGTGAGGATAGTGGGCTCCGAGATCTTAGGTGACATCCTACTAGATGGCTCCTGGGTAGTGACAGGCACTTTCTCCCTAACTCTCTACCACTGACCTCCTTTTAGACTTTTGAAAAAGTGATACATTTGTTTCTAAATGTCTCTTGTCTGTAGATGAGAAAATAAAGTGGATGGAGTAGAAAACACACTCCATGGGAAGTCAGGAGACATGGTGCTACGATCTTCCCACAGGAGCCCTGAAGAAGAGGATGAGGAAGGTCCTCCCAGACCACCCCCAACCAGCATCCCCTGCCCCAGGCAGGGGAGGTCTCCTTGCCCAGAACAAAGGGGGCCAACCACACCAGCCAGAGGCGAGCTGCGGCTCTTCCACAGTTGCCGAGCGCCTGTGCTTGCTTCATGCTCTGCTGTTGCCATCTTAAAATTCTCCATAATTTTAACAAGAGGCTCCACATTTTCCTTTTGCATCGAACCCGCACGTTATGTAGCCGGTCGCTCTGGAGAACCGGCTCTCCTGCCCATCCGCTGTCACTCTCCGGCCGCCGCCCCTCCAGAGACGCTCCCCTGCGGCCCGACCGCTCCTTTGATCTGAGACACAGGCTGGTTCCTGGGTCCACACACAACAGCAGGATGATGGTGTCCAGCACCAGATGTGATTACTCAAATCACTTCCTCCTGTGACCAGGACCCGGCTTAATACTTCCCAGGTACCAGGTGTTCCCTGAATCTTGGCATGTGGAAGGGTTTGGGTGGCTCCATTCTTTTCTCTTTCGATAAAACAATTAGGTTATTTAAAATATGAAAAGCTTTGAAATCATGAAAGTACTTTATTTGAAGTTTGGGGAAGAAAGGACTTTGATGGTGAAAGAAAAGACAGCTATTTCCATTTTAAACAAGGGAAGAGAGGGAGAGATTTCTGTGAGAAGGTTATAGCTTGGACTTCTTTGTCTAGGGTACTAGATAGAGACACTGTAGAAACTGTCTTTTAATAAATTGGGACCAAGTCCAGTGGATAGAAGCTGAAGAAATAAATCTTTGGACTTGGAGGAATGAGAAGGTTCCAGCATCAAGAAATTTCTAGATGGGGATTTAACCGATTCACAGGGGATTTAAGTGCTTATCTCCAGAGGCATGGAGCCTGCTGCGTGCCCATGCCCATTCCATAGCAGGCTAGAGGAGCTTCAAGCATCAAATGGGCACTCAGACCAGATGGCGTTTAAGGTTCTTAAGAATCCAGGCAACATTCGCTTACTAGTTAATTATAATGACTCTGGATACTGAGTTTTTCTGACCCAGTGAAATTATCAGTCTGTCTGTTTATACATAAAAGCTAAGGTCACCAACTTTCTTTTTATATTTCTGCAGGAGACAAGTGAGAAGTCCACATTCTTGTATCTACCATCAAATATATAAGCAGGAGAATACTGACTGGCTCAAATTCTGTCATGATTCCCTGAAGTTGTGGACCTTCTCTGAAATGAATGAATGAACAAAGACAGTGAGAAACACTCAATGTAGAAACAAGCAATGCGGGTCCTTTTAAGATGAACACGATCAGAAACGGTGGACCCCAGGTGGCAGTTCTCTCAGGTTATGGGTTCCCATGACCCTAACCAGTTCCCATGACCCTAACTAGTCCTCCCTACTCGCTGTGGCCAAGCCAGCCAGCCTCGGGGGTGTCCCTCCCCCTCAGAGTAGAGCTAACAGCATTAGCAAACACCTGGCTGAGGGCCTGGGGAGAGGATGTTCATGAAACGCTAATAGAAACTTCTGTGACCCTTTAATGTCACTGTGTTCCCAGCATTTCCTCAGGCATAAACCACATCCTGGAAATAAGCCAGGCACAGGTACATGAAGACACAGCTGGAAAACGCCTGTGTTTATTCAGTTAAAAGCATGGAGAGCATGGATCTGAGAGTCAGGAGACCTTGGTGCTCCTCCTGGCTCTGCCTTTGAAGACCTAGATGGCTTTGGCCGAGTCTCTTCTCCTCCTGGGGCCTCATTTTTCCCATTTAAAACAGGCAGATAATCGTCTTACTCAGCATGCTTGAGAGTCGAATGAGTTAACATTAGTAAAATGCTTAGAAAAGTACCTGTAACACCCTAAAGACTATATAAATAATGAAAACCAAAGCATCACTAGTCTTTACAGAAATCTTTTGAGATAAGCATTCATGTTACCATTTTGCCTGAGGAATCTGAGACTCAGATATCGAGTGATGTACCCAAGGTCCCATACATGGACCCATTCTTCCATGTCCACCAGAACTAGATCAGCTGTGAGATAACTGGCAAGTCTGATATTCAGTGCTTCTGTCTTTATAAACTGACAGCCCTGGCTGGATTTCATCTGGCCCTGGGTTTTTATGGGTCCAAGCTAGATGCAGACAAAGTTCCCGTTTAAACACCTCCAATGCCATTGATGATGTGGAAAGCCATTTGTGGCATCAGCATTTTGCTCAGTGTTAGATACAGTCTCAGAGACTCTGATAAGCCCTGGCTCTGAAATCCAGAACTTCTGGGTCCACTTTACATCAGTGATATGAAGCCTGGTTCACCCAGCTCAGCAGCAATTTTGAATACGTTCTGAGTAGCCAAAATAAATGTCTAATCCTGTTAATCCCCTATGTAGGTCAACAGCATCAATGGCTACAGCCTTCCAAGATCCTAGCATGTTAGAGACATTCTCCTCCTTCACCCTCATAGGTAACTGGTCACCAGTCCAGTCTGCAGGCTTGCCTGGTGGCTATCATGGTGAAGAATCTGTCTGCAATGTGGGAGACCCAGGTTCTATCCCTGGATCAGGAAGATCCCCTGAAGAAGGGAATGGCAACCCATTCCAGTATCCTTGCCTGGAGAATTCCATGAACAGAGGAGCCTGGTGAACTACAGTCCATGGCGTCTCAAAGAGTCAGACACAATTGAGTGACTAACACACACACACACACACACACAATCCTGTTCGTACGGTGAGTCCCATCAGGCTGCTTGAAATCCCTAAGTGAATAACCATTATCTACAAGATACAGTCTCAACTTCACTCCAGGCCCTTCCAGGGGGAGGCCCTCCCTAACCTCTCCTAGCCTCCCATCCTCCTCTTATAGCTTCCACACACTGGCCTCCAAGGCAGGCAACCCTCCAGTCATGGAGAATCTTTGCATAACCTGAATCTACCAAGCCCTCCTCAGCCTTCCTGTTCTACATTCAACACTTCCAGGAGAAATAACCCATCCTTTCCTCCTATTAAGATGCTTTTGGATTCCACCTCCTGCCCCACCACCTCCATTGCCTTCTCAAGGACCTCATCTTGTCTCTGGTTTCTTTCTTTTTCAGTTTATTTGTTCCTTCCTATGAGGCGAAAGATGCTGACTCTCTCTCATTGTAACAAAACCTTCTTACTCATGTCTCCCTCCAGCTATCACCCTTCACAGCCAATACTTCCTGCCTCTAATTCTCTACCTCCTACTCACTCCCCTGGAGAAGGAAATGGTAACCCACTCCAGTATTCTTGCCTGGAGAATCCCATGAACAGATGAGCCTGGTGGGCTACTATTCATGGGGTCACAAAAAGTTGGACACGACTGAGTGACAGAGCACCTACTTACTCCTCAATCCATATACTCTGATGTCTGATCTCTCCATTCTATTGAAATGACTCCTTCCCATTGTTCTCCAAGCCATCTTTTCCCTAAGCCTAATCACTCCCAAGGAACTTTTTATGTGATGTTTCAAAGGTACTGAATTACTCCCCTTCCCTGGTGGCTCAGGTGGTAAAAAATCTGCCTGCAATGCAGGAGACCCAGGTTCGATTCCTGGTTTGGGAAGATCCCCTGGAGAAGGGAATGGCTACCCACTTCAGTATTCTAGCCTGGAGAATTCCATGCACAGAGGAGCCTGGAAGGCTATAGTCCATGGGGTCTCAAAGAGTTGGACACAGCTGAGCAACTAACACTTTTCACTTCTTGAAAGACTCTCTTCCTTACCCTGAAGTTTGTTGATTTTTATTCTCTCTCTATTTTATTCTAAACTCCTCACCTTTCAGTTTCCACTCAGACCTCTCTGCTTTCTCTTTAAATTCTTTTTCCCCATGATAACTCTACCAGTCATGATGGGCTAGGTTATGCTGCCCTAAAAAACAACCATTAAAATCTTAGTGACACTCAATTATTTTTTTTTTGGGCTACATGTCCAATGCAAGGCAGCAGTAGGGAAGATCCAAGAACCATGGAGAGTCAAGAACTATTCCTCAGCATGAGCAAGACTAAATACTAACCAAGCGAACTCCAACATTTTCCTGGCTAGATTTCAGAATCGTTCTGGTGATGTTTTAAGAAAAACAATGTCTACAGCAGTTATCCTATGACTGTCCTACCATTTGTGGGTGGCAGATAAATTTTCTCTTGAGTTCACAGGAGTTCAGATCAAAGGGGTGATATTCTGGACTTTAATTTGATACTGTGATAGAATGAAACTGGAGAGAGCCTTGGGGAGAAGTGTGTTTTGAATGCGGAAGGGATATGAACCTTTGGGGGCTAAGGTCAGAGTGTCACAGCCAGACTCCAGATGGTCCTCAATGGTTCCAGCCTTTTGACATTTTCATTCTTGTAGAGTACAGTCTCCTCCCTCATTGTGTAGAGCTGGTCTTGGTGACCATGAGCATATTTCAGAAACGATAAGAGTGTGGCTTTTGAGGCTAGGTCATAATATACAGCATCTCACTCACCCTGGAGGAAATCAGATGGCATGTCATAAGGGTATCAGGCAGCCCTATGGAAAGGCCCACATGGCAAGGAACTGAGACCTGTTGTCAACATCCATGCACAGGAGTCATGTTGTAGATTCTCCAGCCCCAATCAGGTCTTCAGATAACTATAGCCCTTGTCAACTTTCTGTCTACAGTCTCATGAGAAACCCTGAGCCAGAACCTCCAGACGAGATATCTCCAAATTCCTGAGCCACAAAAACTATGTGAGATATGGATGTTCACTGTGAAACCTGTGTTCTATTTTGGAATAGAAAGCTGAGCACCAAAGAATTGATGCTTTCGAATTGTGGTGCTAGAAAAGACTCTTGAGAGTCCCTTGGACAGCAAGGAGATCAAGCTTAAAGGAAATTAACCCTGAATATTCATTGGAAGGACTGATGTTGAAGCTGAAGCTCCAATACTTTGGCCACCTGATGTGAAGAACCGACTCATTGGAAAAGACCCTGATGCTGGGAAAGATTGAAGGGGAAAGGAGAAGAGGGTAGCAGAGGATGAGATGGCTGGATAGCCTCACTGCACGTGAGTTTGAGCAGACTCTGGGACATAGTGAAGGAGAGTGAGCCCTGGCGTGCTTCAGTCCATGGAGTTGCAAAGAGTCAGACTTAGTAATTGAATAACAACATTGTGTTTTTGTCTAGTCCATGTTAACTCTTACCCAAACTACTGCAGCTGCTTTTCTAATCTTTCTATTTGCTTTCCTTCAAATCACTTGCCTTTTCCTCAAATTACTTTCCTCAAAGAAACTTAAATGAAATGTCAAAACATGAATCTGCTAAAAATCTTTTTAAGAATTTCCATTTTTTCTCAGAATAAAGTCCAAACTCCTCAATATGGCCTATAAGGCCTATGTGATCTGACCTGTATATATTTTGTCTGGCCTTCCAGGCTCTATTCTCAAGGCTCTTTCCTTTCTACTCAAAATTCAGGCAACCAGATTTCTTTCAATTGCTCGAATTCTTTTCTCTTGACCCTTGGTTAGAGTTCTCACACAAGCTTCTTTCTCCCTGGAACAACTTCTCTCCTCTCCTTTCTCCATCTAATCTCTTTCTTCTTCTTTCTACCCCACATCTCTGAGAAGCCTGTCCTAACTTTCTTACCCAGGTATAGAAGGTGACCTTCATGTGTGTTCAAGTTATGTCATAGCCCTATCACATTCTGTAATATTAACTTATTAACAGGAATACTGGGCTTCCCAGGTGGCGCTAGTGGTAAAGAACCTGGCTACCAATGCAGGGGACATAAGAGACACAAGTTCAATCCCTGGGTCGAGAAGATCCCCTGGAGGAGGGCATGGCAACCCACTCCAGTATTCTTGTCTGGAGAATTCCGTGGACAGAGGAGCCTGGTGGGCTATAGTCCATTGGGTTGCAAAGAGTCAGACACAACTGAAGTGACATAGCACAATAGGAATATTAAAAATATCAACAGCTACTAGAAACTTCCCAAGTGGCTCTAGTGATAAAGAACCTTCCTGCCAAAGCATGAGACATGAGAGACACAAGTTCAATCCCTGGGTCAGGAAGATCCCCTGAAGGAGGGCATGGGCAACCCACTCCAATATTCTTGCCTGAAGAATCCCACGTACAGAGGAGCCTGGCAGGCCACAGTCCATAGGGTCACAAGAGTCAGTCACAATTGAAGCAACGTAGCATGCATGCATGCACTGGAAACCGAGGCTCCTTGGGCCTATTTCTGAGTCTTCTGCAGATGTTCCTCCCATTGAAGAGATTCTGGGCCTCTGCCTGAAGATGCTCCTCCTAGCAGAACATGTTTGACTTACACCCAGGGCAGTTGGAAACTCTGCAAGATTACCCTCAAGCAATGAGGCCTACCAGTCAGTAAACAAATAACCCACCTCTGTAATTTTGTTGGGACAATCCTGAGGTGTGCTC
Organism: Muntiacus reevesi; assembly: GCF_963930625.1. Taxonomy (NCBI): domain Eukaryota; kingdom Metazoa; phylum Chordata; class Mammalia; order Artiodactyla; family Cervidae; genus Muntiacus; species Muntiacus reevesi. The sequence goes on from NC_089258.1 coordinate 28,815,242, forward strand.
TACCTCGGGTCTCGGGCAGTCCCCCGGTGGGACTGAACCCCCACTGCCCAGAGAAGTAACCTGCTCATTAATGCACTCCTTATTCTCTGCTTCCTTTCCCTGTATCATTTCATTTAGTTATTCTCTTACAGCTTCTTGAATTCTTCTCCAAATAATCTGCTGGCATACATAATCTCATCTCAGAGACTGATTCTTGAATATCCCAAAGTTAGTCACTTAGTCAGCATTTACCATGAGCTGGACATTAAGTCAAGCCCTTTATTCGGATTATAAGTTTTAATTCTCTTAGCAACCCAGTGAGATAGGTACTAATCCACAAACTTAGGGTAATAATACTTACTCATAGGATTTTCATGAGGATTAAATAGGATAATTCATGTAAAGAGCTTAGCACTTGCTATGTATGATCACGCATGTAAAGAGTTTTGCCCTGAAAGAGAAAATGAATCTGAAGAGTTGAGCAAGGCCCTTTGCATAGTAAGCAATTAGTTACTCATCCAAGATCGCACAAACGCAAAGTGATAGTTTTGTTTTGTTTTGTTTTTTGATAGTTTTGTTTTTTTTACCAAACTCTTTCAGATTCTGTATCTCTCTATTACTATTCTAAACTGTCTAACTGTAATCTTCTATTGAACTACTTTTCCACAACAGACTGTAAGCTTCATGAGAATAGGAGTCACTCAATTACATTCAGTTTTATCCCCAGAACCTGATATTCTGGGTGGATATAGTGGGTAGCAGGACAATTGTGTAAAAATGAGCTGATTCTCCCCCTTGAATATAAAACAACCAAGTCTGCTTTATATTCAGTTTAGAATACTCATTACTCAAAATAACTTTCTCGGGCTTCAATTAAAGTAATCATAAAATTATATATAAAAAGAGAGTGTCTTCCATGAAAAGGCTAATTCTTCTGTTTATTTTTTCCCTCTTCAGGATAATAGTGCATTTTCATCATGGGAAGGCAGCATATTTAGTGGCAGATCATGCTAGTTTTGAAGTAAAAAAAGAATTGGTTCAAATCTAGTATTTTCAACTGTATGACCTAAAAAAATACTTAGCATCTGTGATTTGTAGTTTTCTCACCTATAAAACAGGAATGACCATACCTCCTATATAGTTATCGATTGTTGCGTAACAAATTAATCCAGAACTTAGTAGCTAAAGACAACAAATATCTTTTATCTTACACAATTTCAGAGAGTCAGGAATATAGGAGGAGCTTAGCTAGGTGGGGCATTAGACATGCAGATGATACCTCTCTAATAGCAGAAAGTGAAGAGGAACTAAAGAACCTCTTGATGAGAGTGAAGGAGGAGAGTGAAAAAGCTGATTTAAAATTCAACATTCAAAAAACTAAGATCATGTCATCTAGTCCCATCACTTCATGGCAAATAGATGGGGAGATAATGGAAACAGTGACAGACTTCATTTTCTTAGGCTCCAAAATCACTGCAGACAGTGACTGTAGCCTGCTCCTTGGAAGATCTATGACAAATCTAGACAGCATATTCAAAAGCAGAGACATTAATTTGCTGACAAAGGTCCATATAGTCAAAGCTATGGTTTTTCCAGTGGTCATGTATGGATGTGAGAGTTGGACTATCAAGAAGGCTGAGCACCAAAGAATTGATGCTTTCAAACTGTGATATTGAAGAAGACTTTTGAGAGTCCCTTGGACAGCAAAGAGATCAAACCAATCAATCCTAAAGGAAATCAAGCCTGAATGTTCATTGGAAGGACTGATGCAGAAGCTGAAACTCCAATATTTGGGCCACCTGATGCAAAGAGCTAACTCATTATAAAAGACCCTGATGCTGGGAAAGATTGAGGGCAGGAGGAGAAGGGGACAACAGAGGATGAGATGGTTGGATGGCATCAGTGACTCAATGACATGAGTTTGAGCAAGCTCTGGGAAATGGTGAAGGACAGGAAAGCCTGGCGTGCTACAGTCCATGGGGTTGCAAAGAGTTGGACACAAGTTAGCAACTGAACAACAAAAACATCTAGGTGGTTCAAGCTCAGAGCTTTTCATGAGGTTGCTGTCAAGTTGTCTCCTGGGGCTGTGATTATCTAAAGGCTTGACTGGGCTTGAAGATCCACTTCTAAATCTATTCACATGGTGGTTGGAAGGGATCTCAGTGTCTTACCTTGGGAGCCTCTCATAGCATGGCATCTGATTTCCCCAAGGCACAAGATCTGAGAGGGAGAGAGAGAGGGGGCTCAAGATGGAAGCCACATTGTGTTTTATAATCTAATTTAAAAGTGACATACCATAATCTCTGCCATATTCTACTGGTCACACAGACCTATGCTGGCACAATGTGGGAAGGGGTTATACAAGGATATAAATAGCAAAAGACAGGATCTTTGGGGGTCATCTTGAAGGCTAAGTACAACAGTATCCATATACAGTTGTAGTGGAAGTTTTCATGTATTTAGTACAAAGTTACCTCTCAAAAAATTTTCATTCTCAGTTATGCATCCCAAGGAAGATATGTAAGCTCTGGGATCTGGAGGATACAATGAGAAACCCAGAGTTTAATAGTTACCCCAACACAATTACCATCTAACAAATCTAGTTACTATAGCTCACATCGAGAGGAGGACAAAACCAATGATACAGCCATTGACAGCCAACATCTATCTACAAAAGTCCTCAGCGTCTCCAACATTTATTTACACTTATCATTCTGTTTTAATTTTATATCATTGTATGGTGCATGTATCTCTACAACTCCATAGCATATTAATTATTACCATCACACTTTCCAAGTAAGGACAATGAGTTTCAGGAAGATTACATGATTTGTCAAAGTCACTCAGCAATCAAGCCAGGATTCAAATCCAGGACATCTGATTCCAGCATCTGTTCTTTTTAAATCAGTTATCTTATTCCGTATCAGCAGCAAGTCCTTCCCCTCACCCCCACTGACAGCCCCCTCTCTAAATATGTACATGTATGTATGGAGAACGGAGAAATGGAGAAAGTTGTTATTTTTGTCCTTTGCAGTGACCTCTACATAAGAACCCAGAACTTTCCTCAGGGTTCTCTTGCATGTGACTGCTAAGTGGCCTGGCATCCCCCAGAGCATGTCCACATTAGCACAGAGTACTAACCCTGCAGCGCTGGTAGGATTGTCTTAGGGGGTTGTTTTCATCCTCTGGGTCCATAGATTAGTGACTGGTACATTTTGTTTGACCCTTCTCCCCCTCACCACCCTCCACACATGTACACACATGCAGGGAGAAGAGGTGATTGGAAAAGATTTCTCAGCCCACAGATTCCTAGAAATTAATAACAGTCAAACACCTTCCTCTCATGAGCCTCCTAAGCCCTGAGGTGGTGGATGAAAGAGCGCTGTGTGTATAAACACACACATGTGTATAAGCAGCACGGGCCTCCAGCCAGCAAAGCATCTAGACAGAGCTGCACCCGCCAGACCTTGGATTCCTGAATGCAGGTAAGGACAAGGCACAGACCCATGGACTTATCCCAGGCTTTGGGACCTGCTACAGTCACAGGTCATGGTGACAGCTCTGGTGCAGCTCCAGGGGCAGGATTACCATTCAACCTGCTAAGTGTAAAAGAAGCAAGGGCAAGAGGCTCTGGGAGCATAGCTAGGCCAAGGGGTTAGGAGTGCTGCCTGAACTGTACTGGCCACTTTATAAGCAGCCCCTCACTCAGCCTCACCTACAAACCCACCTGTGGTGGCATGGGAGGGGCTATTCTCCTATTTTAATGTGAAAAAAATTTTTAATTTTTTATTTTGCTTTGGGGTATAGCTGATTAACAAGCAGTGTTGTGATAGTTTCAGGTGAGCAGCGAAGGGACTCAGCCATTCATATATATGTACCCATTCTCCCCACTAACCCGTCTGCCATCCAGGCTGCCACATAACATGGAGTAGAATTCCCTGTGCTATATGTGGGACCTTGTCAGTTACCCATTTTAAATATAGCAGTGTGTACATGTGGGAGGGGCTATTCTTATCTCCATCTGACAGACAAGGAGACTGTGACTCAGAGAGATAAATGACTTGGCAAAGTCTGACAATTAACAGTAACCACAGAGTAATGATTTCCAAGCTATTGATTAACCATTTACGCATAAGAAATTGACCTTTCAGTTGGGACTTATTAACGAGTCTCTTAAGGTCACTTATCAAAGATGACTATGCACAGCCCTTCTTCTGCATTTATTGGAGGTAGAGTTGACCTTGCTATTATTGGACGGGGGCAGGATATAGCACTCTTCTAGCTAGTCTTTATCAACTCTTACCTCAGTGGTAGGATTTTTAGTGACCCCAGCCTCCCAACTACTACCACTAGCTTCCTCTCTGACCCCAAAATGATACCACTGAGTGAAACAATACACTCCACCAACACATACACTCACAGAATTTTCTCTTCCACAAGGCCCACAACTGGTCCGTAGGAAATAAAAATCGTTTGCTCCAACAACCTAGTAAAACAGACCGATGCCAAAGCAAACATGGTCTCCTGTCTCTGGCCTTGAAGCTCTTAGTCTCTTACTCCCTCGATTTTCCAGGCAGGAGGGACACCAATTTCCACACCAACCAGACACAGGGAAAAAACTTCCAGGTTCTTCAAGTGGTCCTATTAAAGTCTCATCACTTGTCTTGAGTTGAAAAGAACTTAGCACTGGAATGGTTCTCTTCCAAAAATTCTCTCAACAAAATCCACCCATTCCTATTCAGAAGTGGCTGAGGGGATTGAATTGAGATAAAATAGCTTGGGCTCTTAATGTCATCCTGGCAGTTTCAAATGCTTGTGTCATATGATCTTGGGTGAATTATGTATTTTCTCTATGCCTCAGTTTCATTATCTGCAAAATGTGGGTAAGAGCAGGACTTAGTTACAGATTTCCCATGAGGATTAAATGAGATAATGCACGGAGTTCAGTTCAGTCACTCAGTCATGTCCGACTCTTTGCAACCCCAGCACGCCAAGCCTCCCTGTCCATCACCAACTCCCAGAGCTTACTCAAACTCATGTCCATCATGTCAGTGATGCCATCCAACCATCTCATCCTCTGTTGTCCCCTTCTCCTCCTGCCCTCAATCTTTCCCAGCCTCAGGGTCTTTTCAAATGAGTCAGCTCTTCGCATCAGGTGGCCAAAGTATTGGAGTTTCAGCTTCAACTTCAGTCCTTCCAATGAACACCCAGGACTGATCTCCTTTAGGATGGACTGGTTGGATCTCCTTGCAGTCCAAGGAACTCTCAAGAGTCTTCTCCAACACCACAGTTCAAAAGAATCAATTCTTTGGCGCTCAACTTTCTTTATAGTCCAACTCTCACATCCATACATGACTACTGGAACAACCATAGCCTTGACTATACGAACCTTTGTTGGCAAAGTAATGTCTCTGCTTTTTAATATGCTGTCTAGGTTGGTCATAACTTTCCGTCCAAGGAGTAAGCATTGTTTAATTTCATGGCTGCAATCACCATCTGCAGTGATTTTGGAGCCCAAAAAAATAAAGTCTGTCACTGTTTCCACTGTTTCCCAATCTATTTGCCATGAAGTGATGGGACTGGATGCCAAGATCTTAGTTTTCTGAATGTTGAGCTTTAAGCCAGCTTTTTCCCTCTCCCATTTCACTTTCATCAAGAGGGTCTTTAGTTCTTCTTCACTTTCTGCCATAAGGGTGGTGTCATCTGCATATCTGAGGTGATTGATATTTCTCCCGGCAATCTTGATTCCAGCTTGTGCTTCATCCAGCCCAGCATTTCTCATGATGTACTCTGCATATAAGTTAAATAAGCATGGAGAACACCTATCAAATACACTGAAAGTGCCAGGTGTTATTCTTTGTTGTTTAGTCGCTAAGTTGTAACTGACTCTTGCAACCCTATGGACTGTAGCCCACTAGGTGCCTCTATCCATGAGATTTCCCAGGCAAGAGTACTGGAGTGGGTTGCCATTTCCTTCTCCAGGGGATCTTTCCAACTCAAGAACTGAACCTGCACCTCCTGCATCGGCAGGCAGATTCTTTACTGCTAAGCCACAAGGAAAGCCCATTATTCTTTATAACTAATAGCACATCTCTGTGTAGACAGTTAACACTATCATTTAACAGAATGACTCAATAGGTTCCTCACTGATTTTGGAATCAGAGTTTATAAACTTCCATAAATCTGCAAAAGGATGTATTCATGAGTATGAATCTACCAGAAGAAAAACCTTAGATAACTTTTATCACTATTTCCATGTAATTTGCTAATAATGAACAACTGATTATCAAAACTGCAGTGATAACATTTCTACAGAAAATGAATAGGACTGCTACTCCCTCTTTCTCTGGTATGATTGTTCATTTATCTGCCTGGCTGCTAGGAACATTGATAGTAAGGGTCTGGATACCTTTTATTCCTTTTGTGATTGGCAAGCACAAATTCACCAAAATTCAGCTCAAATGTCATCTCCTCCATGAAAGCTGACCTTGACCAACCTCTACAAATAGAATTACTTACCTCCCTCCTTTAGATCCGTACAGTACTTTGAATAGCTCCCTGTTCTAACTATAAGGCATCTTGCTTCTGCTTGTCAGTGTGACCCTCTTGAATTGAACCCTGTGCCATTACCCTTAAATGTGACTTTGAGTCTTGTCTTCATACTGATATTTCACCCACACTGGGTGGCTAGTGTGACCACACACTCTGGTTTGTCTCCCTTGCTCACCCTGATAATGTAATTTTCACCTTCAGACTCATACTTGTATCTGACATTCCAGGGTCTCCTTGTCCCTAACAGAGATTTGGAAACTAAATAGAAGTGGAATCAGAAGCTCAAATAGCATAGAAAAGGGAATTCCTGTATTTGGGAGTGATGAGGATGGAGAAGAGAGGAAGAGGACAGAGGGTCTGAGACCTGTGTCTTGTGGGCAGAGTGTTTTCTGGGTAGAGATGCATGAGTATAAGTTTATTTAAGGCAGACGGAATGCACTGGCCGAACACAGAGAGGAATGGAAAGGGTTCCCATGTCAGGAAGCATGAAAACCATTGACGTATGGGAATGTGGGATGGGAGGGCCAAGGAAAATGATAGAAGGCGACACTGGGAAGAAAGGATGAAAGTCAATGAAGGCTAGCTTAAAGAGTTGGAGTTTTATTATTTATGTATTGTAGGGAGATCTAAAATTGTTAAAAGGAGATATGCAAGGTGCAACATTTCAGAAAGTTCACCCTGAATGCCACGAGGTTGGTTTGGAGGGAACACTCAATAGCATCAGCCTAGAAGAGTCTGTTCTTTGATCTGTTTCAACACAGTGGATGTCTCCCATCTCATTAATACACATCTGCTATGTCTGAGGAATGTCTCCAGAAATCAGATATAAAGAGGATTCTTCACATGGTGTGTGCAGGTGGGGAGTCGGGGAGCAACGACAGTGCAGGGAAGAATGAATAGGACGTCTGATCCTGGTGAATGTTGGAGGATACGTATGGCTGGATTTGTGGTCTTTACTCAGGGAGAAGGCAAGGCATCCAGGAAGACACTGCTTTGAAGCAAAAGATATAAGGGGCCAGGGAGAGCAGATGAGCAGGAAGAGGAGCAGGAGAGAAGGAAGCCAGAAGGATACACAGATGATAGTGAACAGCTGTGGCAGAAGTAGGAACTCTGCTCCATCAGGCTGTTCATTCAATCTGAGCTTAGGGTTTCCCTGGGTCCTATTCCTGCTGCTCTGCAGACGGGAGGGAGTAATGTGCCCCTCCTTCTGGCCGGAGTCCTCTTTCTTGGCTGAAGGTCACTGACAAGTCCAGCCTCTTCTGCCTCGTGCAGGATGGGATGGTCAGTGGAGAGTTTGCTCAATGGCTTGAATAGAGATCTGGATCCTGGCTTCCTACATTTTTTTTTTTTAATTTCTTCTGGCCCAGGATGTTAAAGGGACTGGTACACCGAAGTGGACTTGGGTGTTAGTTTTTGGCTGATACGGCATCTTGTTTCTAAGTTTGGAAATAGGTACAACCAAGACCTGATCTTAATAAAGGTAAATTCATTCTCTGGCCTCCAGAAAAAAGGAGTTACCAGAAAGCATTTCATTAGTATGGAATCCTAACTGTGGCCCTAGGTCATTGGGTTTTAATAAATCAGTGTGGCTGAATGATGACTTAGGAGACTCTATTTCCAGGAAACTGACAGGATTATGAGAAAAGCTCCTAATGACTGATATCATGCTGGAATCTTAATTACAGAATTCATAGGAAGCACCTGATGGCTCTACAGATGATTTGATTAGAAACCACATTTTAAGATCTCCCCTGGATGAGTCAGTGATAGCATCCTTTGGGAGCCAAGTGTGCATGTAAGTGCTCATGCACACAGTAAATCTCAACACTGCAGAAGAAAAACAAAATTCCCGCAAAACCTCCAGCTTGAATTCCTAGCCTTAAAAAATTGTTACTGACTTTTTCTTGACCAGAACTTTTCAGGCTAAGATAGACTGGAGTTAAAGACAAGTTGGAGTTAAAGTATTATTCTCAATATTCCTTGTCATTATCAATCATTATAGGTAGAGATCATGTAAATCCCATGGCATGATTTTGAAGTTCCATAACATAGGAAGCCGGTCTAGTCATTCACGTACACATTTAGCCACTGAGCCCTTGAAGAACTACATGCCGAATGCTGGCACAGCAACAAAGTAAACAAAAACAAAAATGGTATCTTGCTCTCTTATGCTTACAAGTTATTGAAGCAGACACACCTAATCAAAAAGCTATCCCATGAAATGTAAATGGGAAGACAGGCACAATGAAACCAATAATGCAGGAAACTGACCTATGTTAATCAGAGAAACAAATCCCTTCAAGGGCCAATACAATGGAAACTAAATTCTCCAAGAGTTCACACTCACCCCTCTCATGTTTCCAGACAGCTTTCACACTCACATGTTCTCTCTTATCATTACAGTCAAGGTCGGTCACCTGCCAAGTCACTTTCCAGGTGTGGTTTTCTCCACCTAGGTTGTTTTACCCCAGGCAATCTCCAACTACCCAAATCTTTCTAAGTATCATCTGAAATGTTACTTTTAGGGAACTTCCAGATCTCCTCTGGGAAGGATGCCTTCTCCTCCGAGTTCACAGGGTCTTTGCACTCCGTTCTGCTCTGTGTATGTGGAACGCTGTTTGAATCCCAGTTCCCAAAGTAGGGTGAACAGATGTTCAGCACATATTTTCAAATGAATGGGCAACTACTTCAACAGTTGTGTTTATCTTTTCTTCCTACTTGGGGTAAGATCTCAGTAGGAGTCTTACTCATCTCTGTCCTCACAGCTTGTGACAGTTAAAGATGCAAAATAGCATTTTTAGGTACTTTGTTTTTGCAAGATTTACATGAATGAATCACTTATTGAGACTCAATTAAAACCACGTTTGAGAAAAAGACTCACAGACTTAGAGAACAAATTTATGATTGCTGGGTGGGATAAGGATGGAGGGAAGGGATAGTTATGGAGCTTGGGATGAACATGTACACACTGCTATACGTAAAATGGATAACCAACAAGGCCCTACTGAATAGCACTTGGAACTCTGATCAATGTTATGTGGCAGCCTGGATGGGAGGGGAGTTTTGGGGAGAATGAATACATGTATATGTGTGGCTGAGTCCCTTCACAATTCATCTGAAACTATCATAACATTGTTAATCGGTTATACCCCAATACAAAATAAAATGTTTAAAAAACAAAGCAAACCAAATTTGGTAGCATCATCCAATGGCTCTAAATTGGGACTGGAACTGTTCCTCTGGGGATGGGTGTTCAGCCAAGGGTGGGGCATTTCTGGTCGTCTTGATGGCTGGTGAGGACTCTACTCACGTTCAGTGGCAGAGATCAAGAAGGATAAATATCCTGCAAATCAAGGGAGAGCCCAGCACAACAGAAAAGGGTTCTGCCTCAAATTCCACCTGCACCACTGGAAAACTGCTCACTTTAAATGATGTTGAGAGACTTGAAAATATTTTGAAGAAAGTTGTAGACTCTTCACCTCTGGGGAAATTAAAACAAGAAAATGTTGTCCTGATGGCCTCTCAACCCCACCCAGCCCTGTGATACTAAAATCCTGGGGAATGTAAAATCCAGGCCAAATTGTCCAGACAAGGAGACCCACCCCTCTGCATCATGCAGGGACAGCCTAAGAGATCCCTGCTTCCATGAGAAAGGGCTTAAAGCTGGACAGCGCCCCCTCTGGCCAGGAGAGAGGTTGCTTCTCTCCATGTGTTAATATTCTACTGGAGAAAAAGCTCCCAAGAGATTATTGTTGTTCAGTTGCTCAGTAATGTCCAACTCTTTGCGACCTTGTGGAATGCAACACGCCAGGCTTCCCTGTCCTTTACCATCTCCCTGAGCTTGCTCAAACTCAAGTCCATTGAATCAGTGCAGTCACATCCCCAATTTTGAAGCCTATGTATATATAGTTGTATATAATATAGTTATATTCTCAATCAGCAATAATTTCTTTTTATAATATGTGATATTTCATGTAATAATATAATGTATCATTAATGACAAGAAGAGAGAGAAATGCTAGTTGCTCAGTCATGTCCGACTCTTTGCAACCCCATGGACTGTAGCCCACCAGGCTCTTCTGTCCATGGGATTCCTCAGGCAAGAATACTGGAGTGGGTTGCCGTGGGTTGCCTTCTCCAGGGCATCTTCCTAATGCAGTGATCGAACCCACATCTCCTGCATTGCAGGTGGATTCTTTACCATCTGAGCCACCAGACAATCCCATCATTAATGATATGATTAGAATAATAATTCTATTATAATAAATAATGATTTTATGCTCTCCTGTAGTCCTGGAGTTCCCCGAGAAGAGTGGCAATATTTTACTTATCCCGTGTTGTTCCCAGTACCTAAAAAACACCTGACAACTTCCTTATGTTTCATATACATTTTTGTTTCATTCCAAAGCTTGTATGATTCAAAAATTTTATATTCATGCCACAATCTAGGGCACAAAATCTTGAGAGTGGTAAGTATATTGTACTTACTTCTATATTCCCAAAATCCAGCTGAGTTCCATATACTCAGAAGGTGTTCAGCAAATTTTAGTTGAATCAAATCAAACTGAATCAGTGTGAATAAACTGAGCTTTGAAAGTTCTAGTCTGAAAGATATGAATGATGCATGATGGTACTATTGGAGAAAAATACAATGAAGAATATATTTCCTGGTGGTGGTAAAGAAGCCGCCTGTGATGTGGGAAACCTGGGTTTGATCCCTGGGTTGGTAAGATCCCCTGGAGGAGGGCATGGCAACCCACTCCAGTACTCTTGCCTGGAGGATCTCCATGGACAGAGGAGCCTGGCAGGCTACAGTCCATGGGGTTGCCAAGAGTCGGACACGACTAAGCGACTAAAGCACAGAGCACACGTTGAAGAAAGGAGATTGACTAGGCTGAAGGAATAAAGGCCCTCTAACAAATAATCTCAGGAAAAACATTCAGCTACCCCAGAAGGGAATGAGTTTCTTGACCAAGGACGTACTGAAGCAGAAAGTGGACACCTTGGTGGAAGAAATTCAAAGACTCAGCCATGAACTTATAACAGCTGGACTCATTGTCTAGAGACATGAACTGGAAACATCCCAGAAGCTGATGGGAGCAGCAAGGTTTTTATCTGGCTGTTCTACAAATATAGATTCATTCAAAATTAACACATGAGTATGGAGTCTAGGAAGATGGTACTGATGATCCTCTTTGCAGAACAGCATTGGAGATGCAGACACAGTGAACAGACTTGTGGACACAGTTGGGGAAGGAGAGGGTGGGACACATTGAGAGAATAGCATGGAAACATAGACATTACCATATGTAAAATAGATAGCGAGTGGGAATTTGCTGTGTGGCATGGGGAACTCAACCCAGTGCTCTGTGACAACCTAAAGGGGTGGGGTGCGGAGGGGAATGGAAGGGGCTCAGAGGGAGGGGACATATGCCTACCTGTGGCTGATTCATGTTGATGTACGGCAGAAGCCAACACAGTGTTGCAAAGCAATTATCCTCCAATAAAAAAAAGTCTCAAGAATATCCTGCCATAGTAATCCAGCAGAGAAGAAACGATGGATAAGTTGAGAAATAAATTATATTCCACACCTTCAAGTCATTCCTAAACCATTTCTCCCTCCTAATTATATAACCAAGGTATGTTCACTTAAACTCTTTTGAGTTAGATTTCTAGAACTTAAAATCAGGAGAATTTGAACTAGTAAAAGCACCTACCATTGCTTTCCCCAACATATCTATTTTTTTTTAAAGCTTTTGATTGCTTGAATGAAATATAAAGATACTCCATTATTTTGAGGCAAAGGGTCCATTAAACATAATTTCCTTTCCCCTTATCTTAAAGCAACTGCTTGAAGGGATAGCAATTGCTAAGTGTGTTTGAGAAAAGCGGACTGCTCTGGATTAGTGGTTTAGAAATGAGACCTTTTTAAACAAACAGATTATTGAATGTCCAGGATATTTGTTCTCAATCAACAAGGGGCAAGAAGAGCTTCAAAGAAAAAGGTCAGTGAGGAATCTTCCGTCTCTCCTGCCACCAATGGCCTTGTCTTGCCTCTTTGAGACAGTTATCAAAACTTGACATGGTCTCTCTTGGTCTTCATTCCAAGCAAAGGAAGGAGTTAAAAAGCATATAAACTAGCCAATCTTTTATTCATTCCACCGGGGAAAAGATAACAGTATTGCCTGACTGGTTAGTATCTCACAGTTTTACTGTCTGCCTCTCTGAAGATATAGGTGGCAGCAGGTTCTCTTCCCTGTTTTGACCAATACTCTAAATATCAATAACCATTTTATGCAACCATGATAACACTAACTCCCTGTTGGCTTAATAATGACAATAATAACCACAATCATGATCTGGATGTATATGTGCTTTCCATAGGGAGAATATAATATCAGTATTTTCAAAAAATTTTCTATGGCCCCTTCAGAACTTTTTCTCAATAAGTATATTTACAAAGAAAGCTTGTGAAAAGTTACTTACCAATCCCAGCCCCAAACAGTTACAGTTCTCTCATTAGTCATGGTTTTCTGTCTCACAGGAAAGTGAAATATAATCAGACTCATCTAGTTAATCTTCTAGCAGCCAAATCTAGAAGAACATGCATTAGAAAGGTCTCTGGTCAAAGGCTGACTCATCTAAAACATGATATCAGAGACATCTGAGCACTCTACTTTGGTCTCAAGTTCTTCAACACATTCAGTCTCATTCATCTCTAGCAAAGAGAAGTTGGAAATGGTCCTGATCATTTAGGTTGACAGATGTGAAGGCCTGAAAAAAAAAAACATCAATTGACTATTTACTCTGTTCTAGACATTGTGTCAAGACTTTTATAAATGTCCTCATATTTCCCCCTAGAAAAACCCTGTCCAGTTTATAGATGAGGACACTTAGGAGCAAAAAGATAAACTCCCAAAGGAATCAATTGACTATTTATTCTGTTCTAGACATTGTGTCAAGACTTTTATAAATGTCATCATATTTCCCCCTAGAAAAACCCTGTCTATTTTATAGATGAGGACACTTAGGAGCAAAAAGATAAACTGCCCAAGGTCAACTAGCTACTAACTATGGGGCCAGGATTTGAACTCCAGAGCCTGTGCTTCAGAGCAAGTGCTTCTCCCTGATTTTCTTCACCCGTACTTGGTCTGTCCCTCCCGCAGAGTGGTTCTCACAACAGATTGTCATTATTTACTTAAAACTTTAATGATCCAATCCACTTCTGAACTCAATTTTATTAAGCTCTCTATGTGAACATTGCTTGGCCATCAGCAGGGGCTCAGTAAATATTTGTAGAGTAGTGGAATGAACACATGAATGAAAAAATAAGGAAATAAATGAAATAAACAAAAACACCTAGCACAAATGGTTACTTTCTTCCCTAGCTTCTTATTTGAAGTCTTTCTCAGACCTTTCCTGACTTGCTTTTTACCAGATATATTGGAGACTACACATCATAACCTGTATGATTCAGTGAACCTTTATGGAATGGAATTTTGGGCACATCCTTCATGTGTAAACTTGATTTAAGCCGAATCTTGCTCAGAAAAACTCATGATGTAGAGAAGTGAGCAGGAACATAATCATTCAACTACAACTGGTGTGGACCAAAGAGATTTGCATTCAGAATCCTTTGGAGCAGGAATAGGTATCCGAAGGTTTCACAAAGCAATTAGTGCTTGAGATGGGCCTTGAAGAATGAGTTTGAACAAACAGGATTTCAGAAAATTGGTGCTTACCATCAGAGAATTTGTTTTTTTCTCTAGGAGTGGTATGCTTCATATGTGCTCTTTAACAGCTCTCATCAGATAGGGAAAGGATTGAGAGATAGAATGTCAGCAAGAACCGTCTATGTTGCAAGAAGCTGAGCCAGGGGAACATGGCAAGGAAGAGTCCACAATGAGGCCCTGTCTCCTGGGATGGGGTAAGCTGTCCATGGCACCAAGACTGTCTTTAAGAGCATCACTGATTCATAGAAAATAGTTGACATTCTTTACCACAGTACACTTAGCAACTCTCCCTGCAGTGTACAGTTCTTCCTCCTGTCAGCTGTGAATGGAAGTAATTTGTTTATGGTTAACAGAGATCCTATCAGGCAGGGAGGAGACTAGGAACCACATCTTGTCATCCAATCTGCCACTGCCTTTCCATGTTATAACCATGGAACCCAGACACTCAGAGCAAAACAGACGCGTGGGTTGGCCATATAACACTCCTGTTCCAAACTCTGGTCACCATGGGTAGAGAAGGGGCCAAAGGAGATACTCATCTGATTAAGACACAATGGCATGCCAAAACAGAGGCAAGCAGGGGCAGGGAGTCTCCAGACAGCTCACACACACTTGGAAGTCTGTCTATACCTCCAGAGCCAGGGAAGAAGCTTGAGGATTGGGGCTTGGAGCCAAAAGGTGCTCGTGACAAGAGATGAGACAGGTATATCCCTCAACTCCGTCAGATCCTAACTGGCACACTGCACTGATTACCATGGTCTTTGCTTTCTTGGTATTTCATGAGTTTCAAGATAGTCTTGGTTCCCTTCTGCATGGTGATGGTCCATGCTCCAATTCAGTTCTCATTATTTCTTGTCTAGAGTGTTGTAATAGCTCCCTCACTGTTTTCCTTGCTCTGCTTTTACCTCCCTGAAACCCATTCTACATATTACAGACAAATCTATCCATGATGGTCCCCTTGAAATCCATCTCTCACTCTTTGTTGTTGTTGTTCAGTCATAAGTCATGTCCGACTCTGTGCGACCTCACAGACTGCAGCGCTCCAGACTTCCCTGTCCTTCACTGTCTCCTGGAATTAGCTCACATTCATGTCCATCAAGTCAGTGATGCTATCTAACCATCTCATCCCCTGTTGCCCCCTTCTGCTTTTGCTATCAATCTTTCCCAGCATCATGGTCTTTTCCAATGAGTTGTCTCTTTGCATCAGGTGGCCAGAGTATTGGAGCTTCAGTTTCAAGCATGAGTCCTTCCAATAAATATGCAGGATTGATTTCCTTTAGGATTGACTAGTTTTATTTCCTTTAAGTCCAAGGGACTCTCAAGAGTCTTCTTCAGGACCACCGTTTGAAAGAATCAATGCTTTGGCACTCAGCCATCTTTATGGTCTAACTCTCACATCCATATGTGACTACTGGAAAAACCATGGCTTTGACTATACAGACTTTTGTCAGCAAAATGATATCTCTGCTTTTTAATGCGTTGTCTAGGTTTGCCATAGCTTTCCTTCCAGGGAGCAAACATCCTTTAATTTCATGGCTGCAGTCCCCATCTGCAGTGATTTTGGAGCCCAGAAAATAAAATGGCATTGTTTCCCCTTCTGTTTGTCATGAAGTGATGGGACTGGTGATGGATGCCATGATCTTAGTTTTTTTGAATGCTGAGTTTCAAGCCAGTTTTTTCACTCCCCTCTTTCACCCTTATTAAGAGGCTCTTTAGTTCCCACCAGGATCCGTAGAATTCTCTGCAATGATGAAAATGCTCTGTATCTGTGCCATCCAATATGGCAGCCAGGTGGCTCAGAGGGTAAATAATCTGCCTGCAAGGGAGGAGACCCAGGTTCAATCACTGGGTCAGGAAGATCCCCTGGAGAAAGGAATGAATATCCACTCCACTATTCTTGCCTGGAGAATTCCATGGACAGAGGAGCCTGGTGGGCTACAGTCCATGGGCTCGCAAAGAGTTGAACACAACTGAGTGACTAAACACTTTCACTTTTTCAGCCACATGAGCCTATCGCGCTTTGAAATATAGTCAGTACAACTGATGAACTAAATTTTAAAATTGTTTAACTATATTTAAAGAGCCATACATGTTTAATGGATACCATAGTAGACACTGTAACCCCGCAGAATGGTATCCAAGCCCTTTATGGGCTTCCAGGTGGCACCAACGGTAAAGAATCTGCCTGCCAATGCAGAAGACACAAGAGATGCAAGTTTGATCCCTGGGTCAGGAAGATCCCCTGGAGAAGGAAACAGCAATCTACTCTAGTATTCTTGCCTGGAAAATTCCATGGACAGAGGAGCCTGGTGGGCTACAGTCCATGGGGTCGCAAAGAGTCAGACACAATTGAGCAACTGACTATAGCGCACATCAACAGCCAAGCCCTTTAGCCTGGCATTGAAAGCCCTTTATGATATAGTCCCAGTTTACATCATCAGGCTCGTTTCCTACTATCCTTCCTATCTGATTTCCCCATAAACAGGCTAAACTCTGTATTTTAAACCTCTATGCCTTTTTCCAACTGTTTGCTACTCTCAATCATCCTATTATTCATCATCTACTTAACACATTTCTATTCCGATTTCAAGATCTAAATTAAATGACACATCCTCTGGGAAGCCTGTATCAACTTCTCTTGCCCCACATAATGAAACACTCCCTCCTCTGTGCTCCCAAACCTCATTGCATCTGCTTCAATTATAGTGGTTCTACCACATTGTATTATAATTATTTGTTTACTGGGGCCTCTCATGCACTAGTCTGGAAACCACAAAGGGAGGGGACTACGTCTTATTCATCTTGGTAGCTGTGTTACCCAAGGAAGTCCACATCGGCAAATGTGTGGTGAACATATGCAAACCTGCAGAGTGCATTCATCATCCAGTCAGTCAAGTGTTTATCTCAAAGAGCTCCCTGAACTGACAGAGTCGTTAGTAAACTGTTGTAACATCAAAGTGGCTGAGGCTAACCTGTGATGTCAGAACAGATCGGTATCCACGAGATGGTGCCTCAAGTTAACATGTCACAGGGAACTCTCAAATCTACTTTAAACCTGAAAACACATGGACCTGAATGCATGGTGCTCAGGGATGGGAGGTTAAGCTGAAGGGTGCTGGAAACTGCAGATGCCTAGATAACCAGAATCCTGAGGCCTCTGGGGGTTCAATAGCTTTGAATAGTTACTCAGAGCTACTTTAAGAAGCCAGACACAGAAAGATAAATATTGCATGATCTCACTTATATGTGGAATCTAACAAACAAACAAACAAAGAATCCCTTATTCTTAAGGGTGGGAAGAGGATCTGTTGTAAACACAGTAGTTAACAATATGGAATTGTGCACTTCAAAAACATGTTCAGAGGATAGACCTCATGTTAAATGCTCTTACCATTTAAAAAGGACAATTTTGGAGACGATGGTAACTTGACTGTGGTGATGGTATCACAGAGGTATGCCTATGTCTAAACTCATCAAGATATAAACATTATCTATGAATCTGTTTCTGTTCTATTTATTGTTTGTTTCATTTTTTTTTTTTTAGACTCTATATGTAAGTGAAAACATACAGTACTTGTCTTTCTTTGTCTGACTTATTTCACTTAACATACCCTCCAGGGTCATGGTTGCCAGCGGGGAAAGGGTTGGAAGATGAAATAGGTAAATGGGATTAAGAGGTACAAACTATCAGTTATGAATTAAATAAGACACAGGGCTGTCATGTACAGCACAGGGAATATAGTCCATAATGTTATAACTGTGTTTTATACCTGAAACTAACATAATATTGTAAATCAACTATACTTTAACAAAAACGACGTATATATTTACTGTGTGCAATTTTTGGTACATCAATTATACCTGAATAAAACAAAAACTATATAATATGTATAAAATAATTATTTCAAATGAAAACAAGATCATATATTTTAAAAAGAGTGGGAGGAAGGGAAGTATCACATTTTCCTCCATAAAGAGAACTACTATTTATTGAGCTCCTGTTTTGTACCATTTTATATGCTTTATCTCATGTGACCTTTCTAAAAACCCTGTGACATTGTTATCTACCTCCTACAGATGAGGAAACTGGAGCTCAGAAAGAAGAGATGATTTTGTATGATCTCCCACATAGCAAATGGTGAAGGCAGGATTAAAATCCAAGCCTGCCTCTACAAAGCAATTTTACTAGCTGCTTTATAAATATATATATATATGAAAACATCACACTTTAAGTTCTGAGCCATCTATTGCTGAAAGGCAAGTTATATTCTCCCAAAATGTTAAGAAAAATTTGAGCTGGAATGGCTTACATGATCATCTGTGAACCCACCCCCATTTCACTTGGGAAAACTGTGATCCAGAGAGAGGCAAAAGTACTAATCTGATCTCACATGGGGTGAATTGTAGAGCAGAGACCAGGTTTCTGGGCTCAGGCTGGAGGCCTTCTGACTTGTTTTCAGATTCACTAAAAAGATAAGCTTCTGTCAGCCTCCTCACGATACATCATTGTATTAGCAGGCTTTGAGAAACCAGTAAGCAAATGCCCTGTCGGCCTCAGGGGGCATTGGTACAACCTTCCAGAAAGCACTTGGGTAGTCTGCATCAGAGGCTTTAAAACTGCTCACAAGAATTGACTGAGTAATTTCTCTCATTTCCTGGAAGTCATCCTGAAGAAGTTCTCTGCAATGTAGGCAAAAATGGTCATCTCAGCCTCACTTATAATGGCAAAAATAAAACAAAACACCAAAAAGCACAAAAGAAGCAAATATAAATGCCCTAAAATCAGGACTAAAATAGTTCCTACTACACTGCATTGCTAGAAGAAGTAACTGATAAAAAACACACTTAACCCAGTATTTGGCTCAAGGTTAGCACTTAAATTAGATACCACAATTCTTCATACTTGTTACTTCTCCTAGATAATAATGAACCCAAGGACAAAAGTAGTCATTTCACACGATAGAAAGGTTATACTCAAAATCCTTCAAGCTAGGCTTCACCAGTATGTGAAACAAGAATTTCCAGGTGTACAAGCTAGTTTTAGAAAAGGCAGAAGAACCAGAGATCAGATGTCCTACATTCATTGGATCATAGAGAAAGTAAGGAAGTTTCAGAAAAACATCTACTTCTGCTTCATTGACAACATGAAAGGCTTTAACTATGTGGATCACAGCAAACTGGAAAATTCTTAAAGAGGTGGGAATACCAGACTACCTTACCTGTCTCCTGAGGAGCCTGCATGTGGGTCAAGAAGCAACAGGACGTGGAACAATGGACTGGTTCAAAATTGGGAAAGGAGTATAATAAGGCTGTATGTTGTCACCCTGCTTATTCAAGTTTCATGCAGAGTACATCATGCAAAAAGCGAGGCTGAATGAATCCCAAGCTGGAATCAACATTGCCAGGGGTAGAGGGTGGGGGGGGGGGGGACATGACTGGGACAAATTTCAGCAACCTCAGACATGCAGATGATACCACTTTAATGGCAGAAAGTGAAGAGGAACTAAAAAGCCTCTTGATGAAGGTAAGAGAGGAAAGTGAAAAAGCTGGCTTGAAAGTCAACATGGAAAAAAACAAACAAACAAAAAAACTCAGATCATGGCACCCAGTCCATCATTTCATGTCAAATAGAAGGGGGAAAAATGGAGGCAGTGACAGATTTTATTTTCTTGGCCTCCAAAATCAGTGCAGATGGTGACTGCAGCCATGAAATTAAAAGACTCTTGCTCCTTGGAAGTAAAGCTATGACAAACCTAAACAGTGTGTTAAAAAGCAGAGCTACCACTTTGCCAACAAAAGTCCATATAGTCAAAGCTATGGGTTTTCCAGTAGTCATGTACAAGTGTGAGAGTTGGACCATAAAGAAGGCTGAGTGGCAAAGAATTAATGCTTTTAAACTATGGTGCTGGAGAAGACTCTTGAGAGTCCCTTGAACAGCAAGATCAAACCAGTTAATCCTAAAGGAAATCAAGCCTGACTATTCAATGGAAGGACTGATGTTGAAGCTGAAACTCCAATACTTTAGTCACCTGAGGTGAAGAACTGACCCATTTGAAAAGACCCTGATGCTGGGAAAGGTTGAGGGCAGGAGGAGAAGTGGGTGACAAAGGATGAGATGCCTGCAGTTCATGGGGTCACAAAGCGTCAGATATGACTGAATGACTGAGTACACACACACGTGTGTGTGTGTGTGTATAAATATATAAAACCAAATCACTTTGCTCTATATCAAAAACTCACAAATATTTTCAGTCAACTATACTTCAATTAATTATATATACATATGTAAACAAACAAAATTACCCAGAGATCAGAGATAATGTCGAATGCAGAAAATAAAAATAAGCCAAATCAGAGAAGCCTGAACCAAGGCCTCACTGTTTTCTATGCCGGTTTCTATTCTGAAGCAGCAAGCACTCAAGGGTGTACCCCGTTACCATAAAAAGAAAGTTCTTGCTATGACCCTGTTACACCCCTATTGTTCTTCATAATTTATTTCCTCCACTGTCTTCAGGTCTATTTGAGGTTTGGTGACAGTATGCCTTTTCATAGCCTAACTCTTCCTGGTACATTAAAAAAGGCACTGGCTTTGAAGGCTTAAAAAAAATCCCACTTCTTTCCCTAACAGCTGCATTTAATCTCCTTGAGCCTCCTTCTCTTATCTGCAAAACAGGGTTAATACTAACTATCAGGAGATTGTGTGAGGATCAAATAGTACGTGTGTGAATGTATTTGCACAGAGCCTGGCCCCCAACAGGGACATCGCCAAAGGGGATTCCAACCATTTTGATCCTTGACAGCTTATGCCAAGAAAGGAAAGATAGGTGATTGTGGGGCTGGCACACATGATGGGAAAGCAGAGACTGAGCATGAGTGGCAGCCAAGACACCAAGTGCCCTGGGCGTCTGGGTAAATGCGGCAACAGAGTTGGACCAACGCTCAGTCCTGCAGGGTTCCTCGTTTGCAAACAGGAAGCCTCATTTATGACATGAAACAACAATCATGTGTTTCTTTGTATGGTAAATCCAACCAACAATAAGCCATCACTTTTTCCCTATAAATAGGCCAGATGGCCCCTCTAGTGAATTAATATTCTCCAATCAACAAACTCATAAACTCAAAGAGCAATGTGAAAAGAGAAGGGGAAGGGCAGAAGGATGATGTGAATGAGCAAACAGTGTTCCATTTCTCAAAGTGTCAAAAACTGGAATTCCTGTTTTGGGGGGCCAAACAAAATTTGTGAGCATAAACCAAGCATTTTTAATCTTAAAAATGCAGGGTTTGGGGATGGATGACTAGGTGCAGCACAGAGGACTTTTAGGGCAGAGAAAATGCTCTGTATGATACTATAATGGTGGATACATGTTGTGCATTTATCCAAACCCATAGAATGTATAACAGCCAGAGTGAGTCCTAATGTAAACTACGGACTTTGAGTGATTATGATGTATCAGTGTAGGATCATCAGCTGCAACCACTTTGCTGGGATATGCTGATAATGGGGGAAACGGTATGTGTTGAGCGGGGAAAAGAGAGCGTTTGGGAAATCTCGGTACCTTCGTCTCAATTTTGCTACAAATCTAAAACTGCTTTTAAAAAGTTAAGCCCTTGAAGATGTATTTATTTTAAAATGCATACTTATAAAAATGCATTTATGTCATTTTAGGTTCTATTCAACAAGGATTAAAGTCTGTTTACTAAGGGCCAGGCATATAGAAATTCACTAAAGGATAAGCAGTAAAGCAGAACCAAAAACACAAGAAAAAAGAAGACTGGGAATTTTAAGGGAAAATGTAATTCTCCTTGATGTGGTGGAGCACCACGTTGGGCTCTGAGTTTCCCAGCAGTGGGAAAAACAAGAATATAACATTCTGTAGCTCTTTTTATCTGAGGAGCAAGAACTATAAAAGCTGCCTAAAGAAGATAAACGTGTTTGTCTTTGGGGATTGCTGTAGTTTTGCTTTGCTGGGTTTTTCTTTTCCCTTTTCCCCTGCGGCTGCATTTTTAAACAAACATCTTACTTAGGAATTCATGTGAGTAATACTGAATAACAGAGGACAGACTCTCACCCTTAGAGTGTGAGCCTTGGGGGAAGGGACCATGTTATCCTGCGTCCTTAGATTTCTGGAGTCCAGAGGGGTTGATGGGTCTGAGAAAGACAACGGATGACAGCTGGGTGAATGATCAATGTGTCACAGACTCCTGACTGTGGCCTTCCAGCAAGTACAAAAGCAAATTGCACACAACCAGAGCTGCTGGTAGCAGTGTTTGATGTGATCTTAAAGATCGAATCATGAAAGGTAAGGGATGTGACCCTAGTTAACAACCTTCCATTCACCTAATTTTGAATGAATAGAAAGTAGCATACCGTCAAGGCAGTACTGCTATTCAGCCTGAACATGCCAGTATGAGCTACCAACTTGCTTCCAGCCAGCATCCATCATGAGTGAATGGTTAATGTTAAACATTTTGAATATATCCTGCAGACGGGAAGGAGCATATCATTCTCTGCTTTAACTCTCCCTTCTGAATTCATTTAAAAATTTTAAATAAAAATTATTTTACTTTGAACAAAATTTTAAATAATAATATAAACCTTGTATGTACACATATATACATATGTAAATATATATAGGTTTATATATAATATTTGTATTTTAAGTATATATATAATAGAAACCTATACATTTTTACTGCTTTACAGTATGAAATATCAAGTGGGATGAATGCTTGCATTTGTTCTAGAGCTCCTACCTGGGAGGCCAAAGTATCAGAAAGTCACCTGATGACACTGAAATCAGAGCAGCCAGAATATGCTGATTTTTCCCAATTATTGGCAGTGCCCTAAAGTCTTTGATTTTTCCTCTCCAGTGCATTGGAAATTTTCCAGTCACAAAGATGCGGCTGGTGTGAGTGGGTCAAGGTATCTTCCCCTTTGGAGCCTCGCAACTTTGGTCAAGGTTTCCAGACATAGTGCGTGAGGAGTCCTTCATGTTATAAATAACCCGACTCTTACTCCATATGAACATGAGAAACCCTAACCACCCCCAATATTTTGGAGGTGGTGATAGCAATGGAGGATATCCCTGGATATTCATGTTCCACTAAAGCTCTTAGCCACTCTTATCTGCTTTTCTCTGCATTTCTAAGTAATATCAAAGAGAACAGAAGGAGCAGAGCTAGGCTGAAGAATTCACCAATAAACTCTGTTTCACAAGAAAGAAGAGAAACCACAAAATCTTTAAAAAGGCTTTTATAGACAAACTGTTTCTTAGCACGACCACACTCCTGAAATAGTGTGTGATGGTCTTGGGATGCAGGGTGCTATTGGCGTTTATCCAAGACTTCAGATGCTCTGAGGACTGGCCATTATCCTTGCCAGACAGGCTTGTCCATCTTCTCATCAGTTGCAAGACATTTAATAAAAACAGGCTGCGTTAATTCACGCTTGTTTTATGGACTGCTCCACAGGGCTTCAACTGGGTAAGCCTGCAAGACCCAGCCGTGCATGGCAAATGGCTAAGCAGATGGTTTCAGTTTAGATAGTGGCTGTCAATGGTTTGGTGTGAACAGCTCTTGCAAGCCAGCATGAAGTGAACAGATTGCATGGTGGCTGGGAGAAACATATGTAATTGGAAACAGTAGCCACTTACAATGGGGGCACATTTTCAATCTTGATCACAGTGGCTCCAGTTTAGGGGAAAAAAAGGGTTGATTAACTTAATGTCTTTTTGGCTGTGATGAACCCAATACTAAGAAAGTTTGGGGAGTGTCTCTGGAGGGTGCTGGGCATGGCTGGTCTGCTGCTGTGAATCAAGGACGTCAGGGCCTCAGAACTAATCCCGTTCTCTGGAGACTGGGAGGCAGTGGCAGAAACAGGAGCCCAAGTGCCAGCTGAATACTGAAATACCTGGGGTTATTGTGGCAGAGGTCAGATGGTTTGGGCAAACGACACAGGCATGAAATATCAGGTAACTTAGAAATCCAAGGTGCAGGTGGTTTTTTGGAGCCCCAACCCCCCATAGAAAGAGGACATATGGAAGTCTGCAGCACACAGTATAGCCAAGGATTTTGTCCAGGGCTAGATCAAAGAATGTGGATCTTGAGGGTTGGTAGTTTGGGCAAGACAGTAACATTTCTCAGAATGACAGAGAAATAAAAATGGTTGCTGAAGGCAGTTATAAGACAGAGGAACAAAGCATTGATCTTGCCTTAGGACTGGACCTCCGCATCAGAGCCAACTTTGTAGACAATGTGACTTCAGTATTTATAAACATTTATTGTGTAACTTTCAGGTCCTGCAATATACTTGGGACACAAGGATCAATGAGACATGGGTGAACCTCCTTGATTCCTTGCCTATAACCCCAGCTCTTCCTCAGCTCCATCAACACTTCTCTGGGAAGGCTTCCTCTGCCCTCCCTGACTATATCAAATTCTCCTGCTATTCGGTGTACTGTGGAATTGCCATTCCAATCACCTTTAAATTTCACCTTTTCATGTACTGGACAATGATCTTTTTAACTCCCTTACTAGACTGTATGTATCACGACACTGGAGACAATTTATGAGTTTTTTTTTTCCCTTGAAGATTTTGTGTCTCTTGGGGAGGAAGCACATGTGAATATTTGCTTAACCTATGGATGAGTGAAGGGCTTCCCAGGTGGTGCTAGTGGTAAAGAATCTGCCTGCCAATGAGAGAGAAGTAAAAGACAGAGGTTCGATCCCTGGGTTGGGAAGATCCCTTGGAGAAGGAAATGGCAACCCACTTTAGTATTCTTGCCTAGAGAATCCCATGGACAGAGGAGCCTGGCGGGCTACAGTCCATAGGGTTGCAAAGAGTTTTAGCACACATGTATGGATGAGTGAAAGCAGAAAAAATGATCTCTTTTCTCAAGGTTCTCAGAATCCTGGAAATAAGCAGAGTGACAATGCCAAGGTCAAAGGAAGCACTGGGTTCATTGCCCAACCTAAACTGTGGGAAGTCAAGGAAGGTTTCCTGGAGGAGGTGACCCTTGGGCTAAGGTATGAAGCTTGAGGTGAAGTAGGACCAACAAAAGCAGCAGGAAGAGCTGGGAAAACTTGGTACAGCTCCTGAAGATGGACCGAAGCTGCTTCAGTGTTTGCAGTCCCGTGCCCCTTGTTTCAGGGAAGTGACAGGCAGAATGGAACCAGTGTTGGGTGGCCCCTGACTCAGCAAAGGAGTCCACAGGCCAGAGGACCGAGAAGCCCTGCACAGGATAGAGAACCAGGCACCGTGGAAATCGCAGTGTTTCTTGGGGGAAACATTGTCCTTCTCTGTTAGAGTGACTGAGCCTGAGGTCTGACTGCCTAGGTGTCCCAGTACCGCAAAGAGCCCCCGAGCCTGTCTGAGCTCCCTGAATCCCCAGAGCCTGACTCTGCTCTGCACTTGCCCACAGTGGCCTGTCCTGGGCCTGGTGCCATGTTCGCTGAGTGGCAGGAAGGCTGGCTGCCCAGCCCGACATCCTTGGCGAGGAGAGCTAGGCTTGTAGGGGCTGACCACCGATAGCCAGGCTTTCTCTGATACCAAGGTGCTATCTCCCTGAGTCAATTTCCTCCAGTGATTAACAATCACCCCACACAAATGGCCCGTGTGAAGGAGCCATTCTTTCCTCTGCCCATTGCCATAGCTTGGCTCAGCTCTTTTGGCAAAGTTTGAGCTGCTGGCATGACAAGGCTGTGAGCCACCCACACACACTGGACTGAATCAAAGGAGGCTTGATGCCATCTGGACCAACACCATCATTCGATAGATGAAAAGACTGAGGCCCGGAGATAGAGACTAGCTCAAGATCCCACATAAAGCTACCAGCAGCGAGGAGAGAACCTGGGCCTTCAGAGGTTCACCCCTCAGGTGCTGAGTCACCAAGGGAAACAGAGCATGGAAAAAACAAACTACTCTCTGAAACCCCAGTTTCAGAAAAAGAAATCGTCCGGTTGGGTCTTTGTACAATGATCAGGCTGTTGGAACCCTACACTGGGAGACATAGCTGAGTGACTTTGGGCAAGTTGATCTACCTCTCTGAATCTGTGATGGAGGGATGAAAATGACCACACTTTTTACAGTGCCCCTGCCCTTGAGAAGTTCACAGGTCACTGGAAAGACAGGTGCCCCAAACCAATCATTTCCTAAGATGAGTTCAATTTCCACAAATATGTACAAAGTACACAATTAGTCCAGGGTATAAGAGTTTCTGGGAGTGCCCAGGTGGGCTTCCCAGAGGAGGTGACAGGTTAGAAGGGTTTTTTAACAGCTCATGTGGGCATGATGGATGGGCATTAAAGGCAGAAGCAGCAGTGCGTGTTCAAAAGCATGTTGTAAGAATTCCCTGCCATGTGTCACGACTCAAGTATCAAGTGCAAAGAAGTGGACAGGGACTGGGATTACAGGGTTGAAGCCAAGAGCTACAACCCAGATAAATGGGGGCAGGAAGAGGGTGGTCAGATCTGAGATGAAATCAATCACTCTGGTTCATCAAGTTCAACATCAAAATAATCAAGTAGACAGCAAGTGAAATATTCCTCTCTGAAATGTGCTGTGAAGCTTACACACTTGATTTATTTCCAACACAACTTATATCTCACTAAAGTTTTCAGTTTGAATTGTACTGTTCATACAATTTAAGTTTGGTAGTTTTAAAAGAGTCACAAGTACAAACAGTTAATAACTACTTTTATGTTCGCATATATTTCCGGAGTACTAAATCAAGTTTTGTAAAAGTTCATTTAGAGATTGGAATATTGGGAACCGGATTGAAGTCAAAAAGACAGTCAGAAGAATGGTATAATTGTCCAGGTAAGAAATCATCCCTGAGACAGAATATAGGTTTTAAAACGTGGACTCCTGTGTCAGTTTCTGTGGATGACTTCGGTTTCTAACTCTTGTTATTTAACTTGGGTAAGTCAAATCACTTCTCTAAATCATTTCCTCTTCTGTAAGATGGAGATAATAACACAGTGGAAGTACCTCACTGGATGACTATAAAGGTTAATGACAGTCCAGATCAAGTACTTAGCCCAGAATGTGATCAAAGCATATGTGCATAAACAAAAGAAAAATTCACAGCAAATACCAACAAAAGACAAGGACTGGACCAAAAAGAAGGTAACCAAGACCTTTACATGTTGATAAATAATTTTGATTAACAGGAGAGAAAGGAAACTGGAGGAGGCAAACCTTTGGGCATCTAAGATTCTGAGAGCTCCAGAGCACAGCCAACAGAGTCCTGGGGTCAATTTCTTTCCTTTCCTTTCACTGTTCTGATGCTCACCCTGCTCTGCAGGAATGAGAGGGAGGAACTGTAGCACTTACAGACCACAGCCAGTGAGAAAGGATGCCTTCGCATCTGCAATGGGGCCTCACTTCAGAGCATCATGTACTGACTGCTACAGAGTTTCAGGGCTTCCCAGGTGGCTCAGTGGTAAAGAATCCACCTGGCAATGGAGGAGATGCAGGTTCGATCCCTGGGTTGGGAAGATGCCCTAGAGTAGGAAATGGCAACCCATTGTAGTATTCTTACCTGGAAAACGCTATCAACAGAGGAGCCTGGCGGGCTACAGTCCATGGGGTCGAAGAAGAGTTGGACATGACTGAGCAACTAAACAACAACAAAGAGAGTTTCAGTTAGAATACTGAGAGTGAAGGTAAGCAGAGGCACACTGCAATATAAGGTTTATCTAAAAGTGAGCACTGCTTATGGCACTGCATGGTCAAAGTAAGCATATGAAAGTCGCTTAGTCATGTCCGACTCTTCTCCAGGCCAGAATACTGGAGTGGGTAGCCTTTCCCTTCTCCAGGGGCTCTTCCCAACCTCAGGGATCGAACCCAGGTCTCCCACATTGCAGGCAGATTCTTTACCAGCTGAGCCACCAGGAAAGCTGGTTAAAATAAGAGATGTGTCTAAATAACTATCCCTACAAGTCCTCAGATGTCCTAGGCTGGGGCTGAGCACCTGCCTTCCAGTTTCCATCCCCCGTTCGCCCTCTGCTCTATACAAGGAATTAAAGATGATTAAAAATTTAAATGATAAATATGGAAGCTCCTTTCTTAGTCATATTTTAACAGATATGGAAAAATACTCCAGGCTTCCCTTCACTCTTATTCTTTTAAAACCTCCATTTTTTAATCATAAGTTCTATTTCCTATAACTGCATGAGATTTCAGGACAAGTTATAGTCTTCTAACTTAAACGAGGAAGAAATGTAAATTGTTTGAACTTTAATATTCCTTTGTATTAGAGAGACAGGACACCTCTGGTCAGCTTAAACACAACTTTCCAGAGAACTGAAGAAGTGTAGTCCAGCGGAAATTGAAAATCTCTAAATGGAAAGTTAGATAGAGAAGGAGACCTGGATTCATTGATGGAATATACTGAATAGAGGTTTCTTGAGCTTTTGTCATACCTGTGATGGGTGCTGGGGATACAGCAGTCAGCTAAGATCAGAGTGTCTGACCTCGGGGAGCTGTCCTCCCAGTACTAGTGCTGGTGCTTAGTCGCTCAGTCCTGGCCAGCTCTCTGCAACCCCATGGACTGCAGCCTGCCAGGCTCCTCTGTCCACGGAGAGCCTCTAGGCAAGAATACTGGAGTGGGTCAGCATGCCCTCCTCCGGGGGATCTTCCCAACCCAGAGATTGAACCTAGGTCTTCTGCATTACAGGCAGACTCTTTACCAGCTGAGCCACCTGGGAAGCCGAGGGAAGGCAGAAATGAATCAAACTCAATTAATAACAACACAATTGTGTTTAACATTGCAAGTGGGATAAGTAAAAGGATGTGCTTACCCAGGGCTTCCCTGGTGGCTCAGCTGTAAAGAGTCTGCCTGTAATGCAGAAGACCTAGGTTCAATCTCTGGGTTGGGAAGATCCCTGGGAGGAAGGCATGGCAACCCACTCCAGTATTCTTATTGGGAAAAATTCCATTCACAGAGGAGCCTGGTGGGCTACAATCTATGAGGTCTCAAAGAATCAAACACAACTTAGAGGCTAAACAACAACACGTGTACGGATAAGAGTGCTTACTAGAGACATTTTATCTACTCTGGGGGTTCTGCCCCCAGAGAATCACAGTTCTGCCACTTTCTACTCATGTGGCCTTGTCAAGGAACTTAAATTTCCTGTGTCTCAGTTTCCTCATTTGTAACCCGAGGTTCCACATTTCAGGGCTGTGGTGAGGACCACAGGAGATAAAGGGTGATTGTGTCTGCTCTGAGTCTAGGGTTAAAGCACTAAATTTTTCTGTTTGTTTGAAAATTACAATGATAGAATCTTTTGGAGAAGGAGAAATAGTTGATTGTCTTACAAGGTTTTATCAAGTATAGTATCTCCAATCAAGTTAGTGGGTAAATGCAAGGTAATTTTGGAAAAGTAAATAGGATTTTTAAAATATATGTTGTTTTCATTATAGGCTGCTATACATTTGAAGGATTTCCCAGGTGGCACAGTGTTAAAAAAGAAAAAAAATCCACCTCTGAATGCAGGAGATGCAAGTTCAGTTCCTGGATCAGGAATATCCCCTAAAGTGGGAAATGGTAACCTGTTCCAGTATTCTTGCCTGGAAAATTTCATGGAGAGAGGAGCGTGGTAGGCTACAGTCCATGATGTGGCACACACGTACACACGCATACCCTTGAAACTAACACGGCATTGTAAATCAACACTATACTTCATTTTAAAAAATTAACTTCAAAAAATATTTTTTTAAGAAAAGGACAAAATAGTAAATAACTTGCTAGTTAATCAAAATTGTCATAGGAAAGTCAGGTTGTACTATTGGTTTTATGTACTAATCTACTTATCTATTTAATTCAGGGAAACTGAGCACAGTTTAGATTTAACTCAGACTTCTACACTTTCTCTATCTTTGCATCATACAGCATTTATTGAGCTTTTACCAAGTGCTAGGCACTGCTCTCAATATGAAGAATTCAAGTTATTGTTCAGTTGCCAAATTGTGTCCAACTCTTTACCACTCCACAGACTGCAGCATACCAGGGTTCAAGCATTAAAGAAGTGATACAAATACTGGCCCTGTATTAACATGCTTACAACATAGTGAGGAACTTATAACCTGATTATGCGTTATAGGAAGTACCTGGTCAACTTTTATTCCTTCTTCAAAACAGCTCAGCTGCCACCATCTCCAGGAAGTTTTCCTTCATCTGAAGAATGAGTAACTCATTTCTAATCACATTTATTAGTGCACATGATATATTATCTTGAAATTATTGGTTACATATCCATCTCTCTAACAAAGCAAATGCTTCCATCAAGTAAGGACCATCTCTTTACATCTTAGTTTGCAACAAAGGGACTACAGATGTAAAAATGAAAGGACTTTTCTTAGATGTTGTAAGTATACCAATTCTGTGTCATGTAAAAAAAAAGAAAGCAGCAAGAAGATTCATTAGGTATAGTGCATGATAGGGATGAAGCAGGAACAGGCATGACAGAGAGGCTGATGAATCCTAGAGGTAAAACATAAAGATATATGGACTACAAAAGCAAAGGGCCTTATCTTCACACTGCTGGCATTGGAAGACACAGGGAAACTTGTAAAATTTAGATTAACCAAAAGGGAGATGGGAAAATCAAGATGAAACTGGAATATACATTTAAGTTCAACAGAATGGCTATTTCAAAATAACTTGATATTTCTATAATCAGTATCACCAAAATTTCTCAAGGGGAGTTGTGTTCTTGATTTTGTGTATCTACAACAGTCAGTATAGTGCCTCTTTCCTAGTAGCTATTTCATACATCATATTTAATCAGACTTAATGGTGATGATATAGTGGGGAAAAGCGATTAAAATAAGGTAGGGGAAAAATACAGTGACTACAAATGGGGAAAAATTATGTGAGAAATAAATACAGACTTCAATTATAAATTGTACACATCCCCTGGAGGAGGAAATGGCAACTCATTCCAGGATTCTTGCTGGAAAAATCCCATGGACAGAGGAGCCTGCCGGGCTACAGTCCATGGGGTTGCAAAGAGTTGGACGTGACAGAGAGACGGAGCCACATGCACTTCCCTCTGCTTCTGTCTCAAAACTCCATTTGGACAAGTGCTCAGTCCTGTTCGGCTCTTTGCAACCCCATGGACTGTAGCCTGCCAGGCTCCTCTGTCCATGGGATTCTCCAGGCAAGAATACTGGAGCGGGTTGCCATTCCCTTCTCCAGAGGATCTTGCCGACCCAGGGATCAAACCCACATCTCTTGTGTCTCCTGCATTGGTAGGAGGATTCTTTACCACTGAACCTCTTGCAAAACCCTAACCACTTAAGCACCAGAGAATCACCCAGGGATTAAAGGTAGATCTGAGGAATTGTCCAGAAAGAAAAATAAACAGAAGAGATGGCAAACAGAAGAGGAAAATAGATGTCATTCCATAAGGTATAACATCTGAAAAAAAAAGAAACTCAGAAAAAACAAGATATAAAATAGAAAGATAGACATCATTAAAGAAATAAATCAAGAAAAAATTTCAGAATTGAGGGATGAAGTTCTCAGGTTGAGTGGGTTCAGCATAACAGTTGAAAGTATGTCTATATTAAAACACATTATCACAAAATCTTAGATTGCTGAGAATGAAAAGAATCTTTAAAATCTTTCAGGAAGGGGAAAATGTTTACATAAGAAGAATCAACAATCAGCAAAGTAGCAGACTTTTCTAAGCACATCTGAAAACAAGAATAAAATTGAGCAATATATTCAAAACTGAATTGAGTTAAATTGAAGAAAGTGGGGAAAACCATTAGACCATTCAGGTATGACCTAAATCAAATCCCTCATGACTATACAATGGAAGTGAGAAATAGATTTAAGGGACTAGATCTGATAGACAGAGTGCCTGATGAACTATGGATGGAGGTTCATGACACTGTACAGGAGACAGGGATCAAGACCATCCCCAAGAAAAAGAAATGCAAAAAAGCAAAATGGCTGTCCGAGGAGGCCCTACAAATAGCTGTGAGAAAAAGAGAGGTGAAAGGGAAAGGAGAAAAGGAAAGATATACCCATTTGAATGCAGAATTCCAAAGAATAGCAAGGAGAGATAAGAAAGCCTTCCTCAGTGATCAGTGCAAAGAAATAGAGGAAAACAATAGAATGGGAAAGACTAGAGATCTCTTCAAGAAAATTAGAGATACCAAGGGAACATTTCATGCAAAGATGGGCTCAATAAAGGACAGAAATGGTATGGACCTAACAGAAGCAGAAGATATTAAGAAGAGGTGGCAACAATACACAGAAGAACTGTACAAAAAAGATCTTCACGACCCAGATAATCATGAAGGTGTGATCATTCACACTCACCTAGAGCTAGACATCCTGGAATGTGAAGTCAAGTGGGCCTTAGGAAGCATCACCATGAACAAAGCTAGAAGAGGTGATGGAATTCCAGTCGAGCTATTTCAAATCCTGAAAGATGATGCTGTGAAAGTGCTACACTCAATATGTCAGCAAATTTGGAAAACTCAGCAGTGGTCACAGAACTGGAAAAGGTCAGTTTTCATTCCAATCTCAAAGAAAGGCAATGCCAAAGAATGCTCAAACTACTGCACAATTGCATTCATCTCACACGCTAGTAAAGTAATGCTCAAAATTCTCCAAGTCAGGCTTCAGCAACAAGTGAACCATGAACTTCCAGATGTTCAAGCTGGTTTTAGAAAAGGCAGAGGAACCAGGGATCAAATTGTCACCATCCACTGGATCATTGAAAAAGCAAGAGTTCCAGAAAAACATCTATTTCTGCTTTATTGACTATGCCAAAGCCTTTGTGTGGATCACAATAAACTGTGGAAAATTCTGAAAGAGATGGGAATACCAGACCAACTGACCTGCCTCTTGAGAAACCTGTATGCAGGTCAGGACACAATAGTTAGAACTGGACATGGAACAGACTGGTTCCAAATAGAAAAAGGAGTATAGCATGGCTCTATATTGTCACCCTGCTTATTTGACTTGTATGCAGAGTACATCATGAGAAATGCTGGGCTGGAGGTAGCACAAGCTGGAATCAAGATTGCTGAGAGAAATATCAATAACCTCAGATATGCAGATGACACCACCCTTATGGCAGAAAATGAAGAAGAACTAAAGAGCCTCTTGATGAAAGTGAAAGAGGAGAGTGAAAAAGTTGGCTTAAAGCTCAGCATTCAGAAAACTAAGATCATGGCATCTGATCCCATCACTTCATGGGAAATAGATGGGGAAACAGTGGAAACAGTGGCTGACTTTATTTTTCTGGGCTCCAAAATCACTGCAGATGGTGATTGCAGCCATGAAATTAAAAGATGCTTACTCCTTGGAAGGAAAGTTATGACCAAAGTAGATAGCATATAAAAAGCAGAGACATTACTTTGCCAACAAAGGTCCATCTAGTCAAGGCTATGGTTTTTCCAGTGGTCATGTATAGATGTGAGAGTTGGGCTATAAAGAAAGCTGAGTGCTGAAGAATTGATGCTTTTGAACTGTGGTGTTGGAGAGGACTCTTGAGAGTCCCTTGGACTGCAAGGAGATTCAACCAGTCCATCCTAAAGGAGATCAGTCCTGGGTGTTCATTGGAAGGACTGATGCTGAAGCTGAAACTCCAATACTTTGGCCACCTGATGCGAAGAGCTGACTCATTGGAAAAGACCCTGATGCTGGGAAAGATTGAGGGCAGGAGGAGAAGGGGACGACAGAGGATGAGAAGGTTGGATGGCATCACTGACACAATAGACATGGGTTTGGGTGGACTCCAGGAGTTGGTGATGGACAGGGAGGCCTGGTGTGCTGTGGTTCATGGTGTCGCCAAGAGTTGGACATGACTGAGCGACTGAACGGAACTGAACTGATTCAAAATTGATCTCTTGATGAGTATGCTATAGCTGGCCAAGTGACAGTTAAAGTGTTAATTGTTCAGTCCTGTCCGACTCTCTATGACCCCATGAACTATAGATTATCCAGGCTTCTCTGTCCACAGGATTCTCTAGGCTAAAATAGTAGGTAGCCATTTCCTCCTCCAGGTATCTTCCCAACCCAGGGATCAAACCCAGGTCTCCAGCATTCCAGGCATATTCTTTCCAGTCTGAGCCACCAGGGCAGCCCCTATAACCTAGCCAAGGCATCAATTAACTGAGACGGTAAAATAAAGATATTTTCAAACTTAAGTGTAAGTCACCCAGTCGTGTCCGCCTATTTTCAACCCCATGGACTATACAGTCCATGGAATCCTCCCGGCCAGAATTCTGGAGTTGGTAGCCTCTCCCTTCTCCGGTGGATCTTCCTGACCCTGAAATTGAACTGGGGTCTCCTTCATTGCAGGCGAATTCTTTACCAATCGAGCTATCAGGGAAGCCCTTTTCAAATTTAAAAGGTCTCCAAAAAATGACTGACTGTAGCACCTTAGGAAGCCATTTGAGAATGTACACCACCAAGAGAGAGAAAATTAAGAAAGAACTAGAATCCAGGAAACAGTGGATCCAACATGGCAGACAGGCAAAGGGGAGTCACCAAGATAAAGGTGAAAGTCCCAAAGTTTCAGTCATGCAAGAGGTCTAGAGAACAATCTGTCTACATAAGAGAACTTCAGAGGACTCTGAAGTATTTCTTCAAGGTGAAATCAGTATTAGCTAATGCATTTGAACATATTAAGAGAGTAGTCATAACTTGAGACAAATTGAGGGATAAATTAGTGATATGTATGTAGAAATTTAAGCCAAAAGGAAAAGATTTTGGAAGCCCAAAAGATTGTGCAGGAATAGAAATATATAACATGAATCAACTCTGAATAATATTTACATAATCATTGAAATGTAAATACTGAAAGTTGGTCAAACCACAGTTAGAACATAGTTATCTTGGGCTAAAAAGGGAGTCTAAAATGTGCCTGGATTAAGTGTAGCAAAGGGTGAAAAAGATCTAAATCCTCATTTTACATAATTGGAAGTTAATTTACAATCCTTAAACTAAAATAAAAATTAAGTAGCATTCTAAGCAAGTTATTTAGATGATATGAAGCAAATATGAAAGAATAAATTAAAAGAATGAGTGTACATACTTGCAAGTAGGATTATTTGATCCTTTAAGCTACATGTGTGAATCTCATTGATAAAAATGGAAACTAATTTTTAAACTAAATTTTTAAAAAAATAAATGTATCAAGTTATAAAGAATGATTAGACATTAGCATCTATCCTTGGTTCTCAGGAACTATTTTAATTTCTAGAAACGTATCCATATTAACTGACACTTAAGGATTTAAGATACCCCCTGGGACAATTTAACAATGTTTATTTGCATCTTAAAGACTTATAAGTCATTGCTTTTGTGATTAAAATTGCTCTGGAGGCTAAGCCTGGTGGCCAT
This sequence comes from Muntiacus reevesi, assembly GCF_963930625.1. NCBI lineage: Eukaryota > Metazoa > Chordata > Mammalia > Artiodactyla > Cervidae > Muntiacus > Muntiacus reevesi. The sequence continues at coordinate 28,850,877 of NC_089258.1, forward strand.
ATTTTCTATTTGCTTTAGCGAATTAGGTTACAAATGCTGAGCAAAGACTTTGTCTCTCCATTCTGTATTTGTGTTTACTCAGGCAGGTACCATTTTGTGGCAAAGCAGATAAGCTCGGTTCCCAGGCCTGTAAAGGGTGACAACTATTATTATTTGAATGTGTGGGAACATTATTTAAATAAAAATGCACAAGATTATCAACGCCCCTATCACTCAGTTTAAACAGGAACCAAATAAATGTCACTCTGCCATCATGTACTTTGCAGCTTATTCCTGAAGTGTCCATAGAGGACAGGGAGGAAAGATGTTGGTAACAGCTGAGAATTCATCACAGTGGGCATGGGGAAAATAAAAACAGCAGCTACTATTTACTGGATGTTAACAAATTTTAAACCACTACTATCTTTTTTAATCTCTAGACTAAGCCTAACAGGTACTTGCTGCTGGTTTAATCATAAGTTGTGTCTGATTCTTGCAACTCTATGGACTGTAGCCCACCAGGCTCCTCTGTTTATGGGATTCTCCAGGCAAGAATACTGGAATGGGCTGCCATTTCCTGTTCCAGGGGATCTCCCCAATCCAGGAATCAAACCTGTGTCTCCTGCATTGCAGGTAGATTCTTCACTGACTGAGCTATGAGGGAAGCCCAGGTATTTACTATCCCTAATTTACATAAAAAGAAACTGACAGAGTTTAAGCAAATTGCATAAATAAAAGAGCTGGGAATCAAATTTATGGCTATTTCATTATTGCCCAATATCTCAATATCTGCTCTATTCAGGTTGGAGCTTATGAATTGGGTTAATACAATGGGGAGTTTGTATATTTGTGAAGATATGTGCATACATATACACACACGTTGTTGTTGTTTGGTTGCTAAGCCATGCTTGTGATGAATTGAAACAAGCCAGGCTTCCCTGTCTTTAACTATCTCCTGGAGTTTGCTCAAACTCATGTCCATTGAGTCGATAATGCCATCCAACCATCTCATCCTCCGTCACCCACTTTTCCTCCTGCCCTCAATCTTTTCTAGCATCAGGGTTTTTTCCAATGCATTGGCTCTTCACATCAGGTGGCCAAAGTACTAGAGTTTCTGCTTCAGCATCAGTACTTCCAATGAATATTCAGGGTTGATTTCCTTTGGATAGACTGGTTTGATTTCCAATACACACACATACACAAATGTCTGTTGAGAGAAAGAGAAATATAAGAATATTAGAGAATTCTGGACATCCTATTTTGACCTGTCACCCTTGCAGTTTCTAAGGCAAATAAATGTCCCAAGGATAGAGTCCAATCTACACACAGTCTTTGTAACTGTGCAACTTAGGCCTAAATATCTACGTAGTTCCTTGATTATCCATACTGAGTTGCATGGAAAATGCCTTAGCTGGTTTCCTGTTCTCCTTTGCCATTTTTCTAACCAGTGTTGTCCTGGAGAAGCTTGTACTGACTTTGTATGAGCAGATAGCTAAATTTTCAGGAATTCTGTGAGTCAACTGATGTCAAGTTGGTTGTTTGATATCGGTCATGATGAGGATATTCACACCACAGAATTTTGCAAATGCTATAAATCGGGGCTTGGTTTTCTTTTCTCTTGTCTTATATCCTTTTGTTGTTAAACTTTTACCAGCATGTCACTGCCTAAATTGGTACCGTAGTTCCTCAAATCTGAGCACTCTTCTGCAGAGGAAAAGGCAGTCCAGGAAGAGAAAGCAGGTCAATGCAAGTGCAAAGGGCTTTCCCCAAAGCCTGGAGCTGACCTAATTTGGTCTACCAACCCAGTCCTCCTGAAGACAGGAGAAAAGCTTCTAACCTTACTTAATTCTGCTAAAGAACGTCTAAGAGGAACAAGCAGTGAATAGGAGAATGAGAAAGTCAAGAGTGAGTCAAGACAGTGCTGAATCACTTCCCAGGGCAGCAGCTTCTCCCTGCCTCTTCTTGCCTCACCTCCTCTTTCTGGCCTCAGGTTTTAATCCCTTTGTTCCTCCACAGAGAAAGTTCCATTCTCAAGCTTAGTCACCATTTACTATCTTTGAACTTCACCCACCTTAAAAGACCCATCTTTAAGTGAAGGAGTCAAAACTTGCCCAAAGCTACAGAAGCTTACTAGGTGTACAACCGAAAGCAAATCACATCACCTGTTTGAACCACAGTTTTGTGTTCTGTGAAATAGGGGTTTTAATACCACCGTTTCAGGAATGCTGTAAGGAACAAATGTCAAGTTTCCTTAATCACTGCCAAATAAGAGAGATGTAAAAGATGGTTATTGTCAATATTATGATTGTGGATTTTGGCATTTCTATCAGGGAAGATGTTGAGAGATCAAAAAGAATCTAACTGGAATTATGTTACCATCTCAGAGACTCAAAGCTGAAACTCCAATACTTTGGCCACCTGATGCAAAGAACTGACTCATTTGAAAAGACCCCGATGCTGGGAAAGATTGAAGGTGGGAGGAGAAGAGGATGACAGAGGATGAGATTGTTGGATGGCATCACCAACTCAATGGACATGAGTTTGAGTAAACTCCAGGAGTTGGTGATGGACAGGGAGGCCTGGCATGCTGCAGTCCATGGGGTCAAAAAGAGCTGGACACAACTAAGCGACTGAACTGAACTGAACTGAAATGAAATGAAATGAACAGCAGACTCAGGAAGACACTGATGCTTCAGAGCCAACATTCCATAGATGAGATAAGCTCATTCCTCCATCCCTAACAATAAAAGAGGTGATATTAATACTATACATAAACCTGGGTTTTGTGATACAGCTCAACCACATAAGATGTCTCTTAGAAGCACATGTGAGCATAATGATGCTATCTGCCAGCCCATCAATCCCTTTTGCCTAAACAATCTTTAATAGCTGGTTTTTAACCTGGGGCCCTTGAATCTGAGCCACTTACTTCCATCAGATACAACATGGGCTTAGAGGGAAGCTGTCTTCACATACGGCGTCAGGCAGAAGTGCCTTTCTTGATATTCTCTTCAGGTAGCTGAGAGATGGGAGTTGGGAGTAGAGTTATCTTAATTTGTTTGTCCATATACCAGTGAGCCCATAGGTCAGTAGGCACTGCCTATATGCTTCCAAACCCTCTTGATGACAGAAAGGCTGGGGTGAGAATAATTAAGGATCAACCCCTAATCTCCATAACACCTCCTTCTCCAAATCAACACAAATAAATGCACAAAAGATGTCAGAATAGCATGTTTGCCACAGAAAGGTAGTGCTACAAGTCCTCTGGCTCCTTAAGCAACCAGAACACCCCCCCTCAAATCTCTCTACCCAGAAATCTGGAGCCACCACTCATGACAGTCATCTCCAAATAGTTGAAGGTCTGCAGTTAAGAGGTAGACATGGAGTTGACTGGTGTGGCCCAGATTTAAAATTTCAACAGGTGGGTAGAATTTCTAAGGAAGCCGTATGGCTCTGGTAAAACAGATCTTCAGCATGAGTAGGAGTCCATCAGAGGGGTGCACACAGAGCATATGAGAGAATATGGCTGCGAATGACCTTCACCGTTGGTCAGTCACCTTAAAAGAAATTCGGAAACTTCTCCCACTAGGAGCCAATCTTCATGGAAGGGCAATTCATTTAGGAAGTGCCATCATTTTTAATCAGAGTATTTCACTGTTTATAAAGCCTGGGAATGAACTACAGATGACCTGACCAGTCACTACCCTTGAAATCTCAATGAATAATACAAAAAGGAACTTCATTGCTCCTCTCATTTGTATCACAGTTGGTTCAAGGGTTCTGTCGATAATAATGACTGTTATTTAAATGTCCTCTGTGTGTGTGTACATAAAACAGTAGATGAATTTCTCTTTTAGTTTACTGCATGGGAAAATTTTGTCACAACCTATGTAGAGACACACTTCTTATTTTGATAGTGATAGAAGGTTACATTCTGTTTCCTTTTCTTTTTTTTGTATTAACTAACAAAAGACTCAGCTCAATCTGGTCCTCACCTGTAGAAACTGCCTGTGAATAGAATTTTGTTAACATTTTAAAAATTTCCCTCTTTTGCAAAGGCTTTTGGTGGCAACACTTTTATTGGAAATCTGGCAGAAATTGAATGAATAAACACACCAAATATACAATAAAAGGGTAAATTCACACATAAAATGTTCTACTGAGCTGGTCTCTTAGAACTCCAAGCTTAATGCTGGTTGGCTTTACGAGATGGTCGTCTATTGTAGTTGCCTAAAGTATTAGAAATGCCATTGGAAGTGCTTCCCAGGTGGCTTAATGGTAAAGAATTTACCTGTCAATGCAGGAGACACAGGAGTCACAACTTCAATCCCTGGGTCAGGAAGATCCTCTGGAGTAGTAAATGGCAACTCGTTCAGCATTCCTGCCTGGAAAATTCCATGGACACAGGAGCCTGGCAGGCTATAGTGCATAGGGTCATAAAGAGTTGGACACGACTGAGCAACTTATCACACAAGGTAATAGAAAAAAGTTGATACGTATCTCAAATTCATTTTATACTAGTTTACCAGACAAGTAAAAACAGGACAACAATATCTGTACTTCTCTTAGTATATAAAATAGATTCAATAAATATATGTTAGAACTCCCAGATTAGACATCTACATAGCTCTTATTATGTTAAAACATTTTGTTTCTATGGGATAAAAATAAACATCCTGTTTCCTGAGAAAAGAAACACCTTTTTTTTTTTTTTAATGATGAGAAGCATGTCAAATGTTCAATAAATTCATATGCTTCAGTCTTGGCTGTCAATATAAAATTTTGCAAGGCCGGATACGAATTTTGCAGTAGCATTGTGAAAGAATATGGGTGTCACTTTTGTCAAACAAACCAACCTATGTAATAAAACATTCTGTGTTTGATAAGCCTTTTGTCACCAATACATCTTGATTAAATTAGCGTCATGCAAAACATGAACCTGGCAGTGCCAATGCCAATATTGATACTGACCTCACCTTGGCCACCTAACACAGAAGAAATTTTTCCTTTTATTTGACTTGCTACTTTTCTTTCATAAACATGGTCCTGTACATATTTGCTCTCTCACCCTCCAGTGCCTCATACACACAGATACTGGAAACAATCAGGCTATCACATTTCCTCCACATTCATCCAGCTCTGACTACCTTTCTAATTTGTAAGATATGGTGTTGATGTGAACAAATCCACTACTGACAAATAACGATCATGCAAAAAAGCTGATTTCCAAAATCGCTTCCTGTGGTATCCATGATGGCCTCCAAAAATTAAAGTTTAACTTGATGAGTAATTAGGCAATCCACACTCAAGTGCTGTACACTTGTAGATCACTTTCTTATTATGTTGATAAGAGCAGTAATAAGATGGATAAAAAAATGTTATCAATCATTAAGTTATAAAAGAGTAGTCTTTTTGATCAGGTTGATTTAACTTTAAATAATATAAATTAATATACATGGATACTATACTTGTGATTTAAATCCAGAGAAATTATATATCAAGTTGAGTATCTACCCAAGAAGAGATTTAATTGTATTTTTCCCCAGATAATTTCAGGATTCTATTAGCCAGAGGATTAAATGCCAATTGTTATGCTTGATATCACATACACTATGTAAATGGTGGAGAGCCAGGGGTTATTTCATGGGATGCCCTGAGATGGAATGGCAGGAACATGAAGAGTGTTCCCATTATCACTATCACTGTCCTATCACTAAGGGGACAACTATGAGACACTCATTCAAGGTAAAAGCACCGAATGAGTTCCTCCTAAATGACCTTGAAGGCATAAGCCTCAGGCAGTCTGCAAGACTCAGGTACCTTGTTTATAAACTGGGTAAATTGTTCTACTACATTATAGTGATCAACTCAAGCTTAAATTAGATAAAAGATGCTATTTCACACATGATGTTAGTATGAAAGGTATTTGATGAGGAGTTTAAGAATATGGGCCCTGATCCAAGGCAATAACCTCTGTGAGAATTTGGTCAACTCACTTCCTTTCTTTGAATTTGTTTCCTGATGCATAAATGTAACCTCAGCAATTTTACTTATTAATCTGGCTTGAGCATTCTATGCCATCCTGGGTTCCCACGACTTTTCCCAAGTAAAAGGTATTATTAAAGTGGATATTCTGGTATCGTTCTGGCCCCAGCAGAGTTCCTTAAAAAGACTTTTTACTAGAAAGAAGGATTAATTTCCAAGCATCTTTATCTCCTCAGAATCTTATCAGGAGACCTGTGATGAAAATATGTAAGTCCTGTGAGTAGTAGCAGAAAACCTAAAAAAGACCATGTCTATTGTCTACTTAGAATTATTGTCCATCATTTGTCTCTGGTCTTCCTCCTGGTATATTCCTTCTACACCTTGGCTGTCTGCTCAATTCTTTTGAGATTAAACTGCAACTGGCATCATAAGGAAAGATGTTCCTTCTCAGTCTCATGCTGTGTTTAATATTCCTTCCTCATCCCCACACCCAGTGCCAGACCCTTTATAAGCTTTTACTGGAGAATATTAAGTAGCATTGGGCAAGTAGCTAATCAAATATGTATACTAAAGTGATCGTTAGGATGGCAGTATTTAGTAGTAGTACATGAATAGCAACTGTCTGTCTAGTATTCCACTAATTACTCAGGGTAAAATGATGACTAGCCAAAGTCCCGGCTCTCAAGGAGTTCCTGGGACAACAGGTACCCTCAGACAATGAAGGGGAAGGCAAAGAAGAAGAAAAGGAAATTCTGTAAATCACAATGCAAATTCCTGTTACCAGCAATAAAACTCGTCTTTCAAAGAATTTCTTCTTAGGTAATAGGGTACACTGCAGTGGTTTACAGAGTCTTAGTTTATCCTGGAATCCTCTGCTTAACCTAAAGATTGGGTGAATGCAGTAACAAAATAGTCAAAGAGAAATAGAAGCAGGTCTTATAGAAGTAGGATAAGGAGATAGAATCTATCCTTCTGTGGTCCAACCCCAATTCTAGCTTTCAGGCAGCCCATGATTGACTAAGCCTATCCTTGCATCCAACTGACAAAGGCAGTTCCGCTGAGTAAGATCTGGTTGAATTTCATTACCTGTGTTCTTTGATAAGACTTGACGTTTTTATCCTTTCCATAGCAACCTTCGGACATCTCTAAGCATGAATCACTCTCAATCACGTTTCAAAGGGTCCTTATCTCTAAATTCTGAAATATTTTATGTTGCTCTCTATCTACTGATGTCATCCCTTGGTTAAATGTCCCTTCTGCCATAAAATCTGTTACTCCATAAATTTGTATAAGTATTTTCGTATAAAGGTATATACCTTTGTTTACTCTTTACTTCCTGAATTTTCAACCACCATAACATCCTTTACATTTTTAATGTCATTTCCATTTTTTTAATCTTTGAGATAGCCATGTCTTGAGTATATATTTTTTAATTCCTAGCACTTAGAAAGAACACCATCTAAAATTTTAAAGGCATTTAAGTGGTCCAACTTCTGTACTGAATGCTGATCGAGTGAATAATGAATGAAGATGATAAAGAGAGTATTAAGGGCAAACTCCAGGAGATAGTGAAGGACAGGGAGGCCTGACATATTGCAGTCCATGGGGGTCACAAAAAAGTCAAACCTGATAGCAACCGAACAACAACATAAAGAGCAACCTAGACTGCATTAAAATTTCTGGACTAACTTTGGAATTCAGAAGGAAGGAGCTAAACACTCTACATGTCTGTCTTATTAATCCTTGACTAAAAGTTCCAGGAGTGGGGTGGGGGTCAATCTTTTCATGGCCATTTTACAGATGAGAAGACTGAGGTCAAGAGGACACTGCGATTCAATGAAAAAGCTGACATTTCAGCTTGCATCTCTTGGGCTTGAGCCTCTGTTCTTTCTACTCATAACATCACACTGCCTCCCTACTGGCAAGGGAAGCAGTAACAATATCCCGCCCCGTGCGCAGCTCTTTAGAGCTCAAGGCACTTTCACAGCCAGCACCTCCTTTGTGTTGGCAAGGCAGCTGTCACTTGGGGGACATGCCGAGCCCTCTGCTCTGTGACGGAGCCAGTGGCAGAAGGCACAGCCAACAGCTTCCAATCAAAGGAAATCCTGAAAAAACAGCCTCAGCGATCTGCTGCAGGTCCTCCCCGTCACAGTCCTTGGCAACAAATAACACATGAAAAGAGATCAGCTCCTGCCAAGGTGGACTTCAAAGAGCATGGGGTGGCAGTGTTGGAACCTTCCACTTGGCATCTATACTGTCTGCCCATTCCAGAAGTTAATTCACAGAGAGTGGGCTGAAGGGGATGCCTGTCTCCCCTTCAGCTGTTTCGTGGGAACTCTGTGTCTGCTAGCTAACTCTCACTTGCCTTTAAAGAGAATGTTCCCGGCTCCAAGCCTTTGAATTAAGCCTTGAACCAGCGCTGTGACATGTGTTCTGAGCTAGCCCCAAACAAGCGCAAACACAACAGCCTCCACTGATCAATGCAGCAGGCCTGAAGGATGGAATCCAAAGCACGAACCCTGAGAACAGAAAGTTCCAGCTCTCGCTGTGTGCAAGTTGCCATGAGCTCCAGCCAGGCATCCCGCAGCCAAGGATGGGTGGCCCCTTGAGCAGGAAACTCTTTGGCAGCCTCTGCTGCGTGCTTTGCTTGCTGACAAGAGCACACCCTGGTCTCGGTTATTGCCCTTATAAAACAGCTCAAGTCGGATGTGAGCCAAATGTTTTAAATGTGCCTGGAAGAAAAATGTTAACTATGAATCCATGCGGTAGAACAGTACAGTACAACTGCAACAACACGCAGTTCTGCTCCCAGAGGAGGGGCCAGCGAGGAAAATACAGCTGCTGCCCAGGCTCCCAGCGGCTTCTCCTCTCCCTTCTGCAGAAATCCTACTAGGCCGAAGACTGCCTTGACAGCCACTTTGCCCCAGAATCTGAGAAATGGGTGCTATTGTGGCTCTGATTAGAGTGTAATAGAATTTTCAGAAATTTCCCAACTAGGAGAGACTGTACTAACCATTTAGTTTATACATAAATAGAGGACAAGGGCTTCCCAGGTGGTGCTAGTGGTAAAGAACCCACTTGTCAAGGCAGAGACGTAAAAGATGAGGGTTCGATCCCTGGGTCAGGAAGATCCCCTGGAGGAGGGCACGGCAACCCACTCCAGTATTCTTGCCTGGAGAATCCCATGGACAGAGGAGCCTGGCGGGCTACGGTCCATGGGGTCGCAAAGAGTCGGACTGAGGCAACTTAGCACACAGGCACAGAGGTCGAAGTTCAAGTCCATAGAGGTCACCAGCAAGGTCTCTCCTTTCTTATTAAAATTCATTCTGCAGGTTTGCAATCCATGTTTTGCAGAACAAAACAATGTACACAGGATATCTTCCATGCCCAGACCCTACTATCTACTAGGCACTGCTCTAGGTATTTTTCTGATATCTTATTGAATCTTCAATATAGTCTTATAAAGGAATATTATCACCTACACTGAAAAAAAAAAAAGAATAAAAACTGAAAGTGTTTTGTGCAAATTGCCCGCCCAGTAAGTGCTAGAACAAACATTCAAAGCCAAGTGCCCCAACTCCAAAGCACATGTTCTTTTCTTTGTCCTAAAATGCTATTGCAAATGCATAAAAGTTGTCTGCTATATTTCTGGGCTATTGACATACATTTTTCTAATAATTCTAATGAAGATATTCAGGGGATGTAATTAGAACAATATTTGAGTGCTTGCATGAGGAGAAAATCTACTTTGCTCTAGTTCATAGTGAAATGCCAGAAGCATAAAATTAATGTATTAATTAAAAAAGACAAGGATACCATCAATTACATTAATGCTTATTATTTTTCTGGACACCTTAGCCAATACAATAAAGCAAGAATCAGAAAAATAAAGTAAGAATCCTGGGGGAAAGGACATAAAATTATTATCCTTAAATGATTGACTACATATTGTCAAGGTAAAGGAAAAAAGTCAGGGAAAAACTATTAGGACTAATAAGAGAACTGAGTAAATTACCCAGTAAATTGGTAATTAAGACTAAGAATAAAATCAATAACTTTCTATTTAGTAATAGTATCTATTTAAAAAATATAGTGGAAAAGATTGATTATATCCATATTAAAATATACTCCTAGAAAGCTTTAATAAAATTGTGTGATCTATGGAAATGAAACTTTAGAATTTTATAGAAATTCAAAAGAAAATTTTACAAAATCAAGAGATATTTTAAGTTCCCAGATGAGATGAACAATGATGCCAGATCTTCCTAAACAAATATATGAGATTTTCATAATCATAGAGAGATTACTATGATCATAGTTTTTACATTAGGGAAATGAGTGCAAAGTTATTCAGAAGAGAATGACTAGAGGAATAAAATAGTGCAGAACAAGTTTAAAGCAAGAGAAATAAGATACAGCTCACCTACCAAAGCATATATAATATCATTATCATTAAAACTGGAACATATTGTCATAGACGAAACAGCTGTATCAGTCAAAAATAACAAAGTTCTAGAACAATCATAAAATAGTATAGAACTTCCCACACAGCAAAGGAAGCAATAAAATTCAATAATATTCACCAAAATATATTAGGGAACATGGCTAAAGGATGGGGAGAAAAATATTTTTATGATCTTCAGCTTACATAGCCAACAATTCAAATTCCACATCTTACCAATGTAAGTGGAACAAGGAAAACAATTATTTAAAAATAAATAATAGCAAATATTTAAATTATCTTGAAAATAGGGCATGACTTCTAAATATGAAACAGTTAAAATTTTACAAAATTTTTCTAGAAAGGATTTTGGCAAGGTGAATCAAAAGTTCTCAAAATGTTGTTACCCAATAACTCCACTTCTAGGAACTTACACTGGGGAAACCATCAGAGAAATTCATAAAAATGTTTTCATTTATAAGGAATCTCCCTACAGCATTTTTAATAACATTTTTAAAAAAGAATGGAAAATAAAATTGGTTAAATTGTGAAACATCCAAAATGTGGGTATAGTCCATGAAATAATGCCCCTGCTGCCCCTCTAAACATCCAGGTCCTAGCCTTCAGAACCTATGACTATGTCACCTTCCACAGCAAAGAGGAATCTGAAGAAATGATTAGGTGGAGAATATTGAGATGGAGAGATTATCCTGGATTATCTGGAAGGGTACAATGTCATCACAGAGGTATGGGCGAAAGACTCAGAGTGAGAGCAGGCAATCTGACAGTGGAAGCAGAGAGAGAGAGAGAGGAAGCAATATGATGGAAACAGAAATTGGAGTAATGTAGGGCCACAAGCCAAGGAATGTAGGCAGCTGGAAAAGGCAAAGAAACATATTGTCCTCTGAAACTTTCAGAAGAAGCCACAGCCTCGCCAGTGCTTTGATTTGAGGCCACTGAGAGTGATTTAGGACTTCTGACCTCCAGAACTACAAGACAATAAATTTTCATTGTTTTACACCACAAAGTTTGTGGTAATTTGTAACAGCAGCAATAGGAAACTCATTTTAGTACTAAAACACCATTAAAAATCATATTTTTGGAAATAATGCTATAGGATCATAATGAAGATAAATGCTATTTGAAAACAAGGATAATAAAAGCTGGTGAACATGTTAAATCATGAGAGTTGATTGTTACTAAGATTTGACAGAAACAACATTTCAAAGTGAGATTCCAGGTCTAGATGCAAACTTCTAAAGGAAATGGTTATTAAAAAGGCTGTTACTCTTTAAATTCCTATTCACCTTTAGAATATGAAAATATCCAGTTTTGAAAGTTAAGAGAGAAGACTTTTGAGGGTAAATGTCTTTGGAGAAAACTGCTGCTGTGGTTGTGAGTACTCTCCATGGGTGTCAACAAAGTGTGTATGTGTGTGTGTGTGTGTGTGTGTATATGTGTGTGTGTGTGTGTTGGAGAGAGAGTGCCCTGAAACTCTTCTCCAGCCTACTGAGAAGAGTTTCAACAGAACCACCCAGAAACTTGACATGTGTTTCTTGACTTTGGGAGCCACAGGGTGGAAAATCTCAATGGAGGGAGCCAGTGTGGCTAGCTCTGCTGGTGGTAGGTTGTGTTGGAGGGCAAGCACCCCAGCAGGAGGTAAGAATGTGTGTTTCTCATTGAACAACTAGCAAGAGGGAGTGAGAGAACCAGTATGTGGTTGGAGTCCTACTCACCAAGGCTCCTGGAGGGTAGACAGTCCCACTGGAGAGAGGCTGAAGGCAGTGCTGGATTCCTAGGGACTGAGAAAGGAGTCAGCATGAGTCGCAAAAGGAGAGGACATCACCAGCAACAAGAAAACTGCAGACAGAAGACCTTGGGAAGCATCATGTGGGGACAGGAGTGTCTTAAAGAACACATTAAAGGTCAATGAGAGCAATGATTTCAGCATTTGCCTGACCAGGGGGTGGAAAGCCCACCTTGGATAGTGGCAGTCACTAACAAACTTCTGTTTCTTCCCCTGACTTCCAACCCTGGAAAGGTCAGAAATGAACAAAAGTGAAGGGAAAAAACAGAGTGGAAGTCAACTGCACCCCCTTTGCCTTCTTCAGGTTTTCCAGTGGCAGCTAGTCTAGCGAGGGATGTGCAGAAGACAATTTTAAATCAAAACTTTGATCACCATAAGAGACATGGAACTGTAATCTCCGAATTGCAATTGTGTCTTTGTTGAAAAAGAGACCATCAGCTCTCTTATCACTTAGGCATAGTCATGAGATTCCTCAGTCTTTCAGTTTAGGGCAGAGGAAGAACAGTTTCTTCTAATTAATTTTAAAAAGACAGTGGAAGAGGAGAAGCAATTTTGCTTTATGATTGTATCTCAGGAGTTGTTTTTTACAGCATGTAGAAAGAAAACAGAAAAAGAGAGGAAAAAAGGAAAGAAGGAAGGAAGAAAAGAAGGAAGGGAAAGGGACGGAGTAGAAAGGAGAGGAAATGAAGAAGGAAGGAGGGAAGGAGAGAGGAAAGGGATGGAGGGAAGGAGGGAAGCGATGGAGGGAGGGAAAGGAAATACTTGAAAATGTTAATAGAGTTCTTTCAGGTTGATTAGGTGATTCATGTTTTATTCTTCACTGCCTTCTTTTTTCAATACGGTTACACCATTAAAATAAAACAAATAAGTTTTACATGCATCTACCCTCCCACTCAGAAAATTTCATGTTTGGTGTTTTGATAGCACGTGCCTTTATTTAAGAAGAGTTTGAAAAATGAAAAAGCCTTGGACAGGAAAAGACTGGAGAAGCTTCTCTCCTGGGTATTATAGTTTCAAATCTGTGTTTACAGAACTTTCTGAACCTGATGCTGTAGTATCCTTAATGTTAGACTGTTGCTTCATTATAGAAAGAACCCACACATAGTGGGCAGGAAACAGTTGAACAATAAAATACTGGTGGCCAAAAAAACAAAAAACAAAACCTGAGCTGGCAGTTTTTAGCTTCAGTTCATAAAACCAGGGTGGCATTTGTTAATGGGATGCAGAAAACACCCAGAGAGACAAAACCTTCTGGATAACAGAGGGAGAGAGAGAGAGAGGGAGGGAGGGAGAGAGAGAGAAAGAGAGAAAGGGAGGAGGAGAAAAAGACACACACACTTTTGTTTAACCCACAGTGTTAGAGTAATATTTTTTTATTAACCGCACTGCAACTACAGCATCCAGGCTAGAGCACACATGTATAGACATGCAAGCAGGAACTGAAAAATAATTTGGGAAATTCCTACTTCCGAAAGGATTCTTGGGACAGTGAAGTGCATTAGATATCTCACACTCAGCGCTAATCTTATCGTATGTGCTTCATACATGTTAGTTCTCCTCTGCTTCCAACCAAGTCCCTCCACCTCCCTCGCTCCCTTCATAAACATATGGGCACCTCGCAGGGGTGGTTTGGCACCAGATGTCGCCTCATCTCTGCTTGCTTTATTCCATTTCAGACTCTTGGGTGAATTGTCATGCCTGATATGGTTGATTTCAAAGCCAAGTTTAGACGATGTGAATAATTAAAATCATGAAACTTAAACTCTCAAGTAAAACATTTCTGAGTCCTGCACACAGAAAGGAAACTTGAACGTTGAATTGGAAAGGAGAAGCCAAACCACAGCCAAACGAAAAAGGCTACAAATCCAGCATTTTAGGTACCACAGAAAATTAAGCACAGCAGGCAGAAAGGCAGCAAAGTTTATCTTGAATCTGGGCCAAGAGTGAGCCAGGAGGAAAACAAACAGCAAACAAAACTCTCGAGTGAAATGTATTATTCAACTAAGGTTCGGTGGATGCCAGTTCAGCCTCTGAGTTGATCTCAGCTAGGTGTTAGTCTATCTGTTGAGACCTCCGAGCAGATAACCATGTGCAACTATGCAAAGCCAGGCATTGTCTGTAAATACAATAGTAAAATTAAAGGTCTTTGTGGAGACCCAGAATAGTTCACAGAGGGTTCTGTGGTTGTCCTGGTGCCTACACTCTTTAATTCTGCAAATGCATGTGCTGAAAAACGTAACAAAGATCCCTTCTGATAGGCATGCGGCTCTTGTGGGATCTAAGATTTCCTCCCATCAGAACAGCATATCCACAAGGAAAATACACCCACATTTACCCGCACACAGACTCAGAAATTTACTCCAACCAGGCAGGGGTGCATAGATACACATACACATTCAGACATAACAACATTCATACACACATGGGCACATGCTTATATACACATGAAATCCAAAAAGGGAGTATGGAAATTCATGGTTAAAAATAAAATTCCACAATTTTTAATGAGGTTAAAAAAATAACAAGATCGGAGGGAAAATCTGCTCATAGTATTGAGGGTCTTTTTCTTTCCCCTTTTGTTCCACCCACTTTTCAATGCACTTTGCATTATCTCACATAATGGCTTCTGCTGGAATTGGCAAATTCAAACACGTGTGCTCTGAAGCAACATTTCCAGAAATACAGCTCAGGAATGTGTACTGGAGTAAATTCAAAGGTATTAGCAGGATTTCCCACCTATTAAGGTAAATTCATCACCATCAACAACAAAAAATCAGTTGCATGCATGAAGTTCATTATCTCCAGTGGCTAAGAAATAGGAAAAAAAGGAGGGAGGGGAAGGCGATCCTAGTACAGTTGCCAATAATCTTGCTTCTTTAAGACAGTCAATGTCTGTGGTATGGATCACCACATTAGAAAGTCTATACAACATTTGGAGTAAATTATCCTTTGAAAACCCACTTATTCAACAACCTGAGTCTCTACTACTTTTTCTAGTCTGTAAAGGCAGGAGCATCTTCCCTCCAGAAGGTCACTATCCATCTGGTTGTACACTCTTCATCTCCTTCAAAATATTCATTCTTTCAACATTGACCAAGGATGAGAAGGAAGGATTGCTATTTCCCCTACTTGGCGAAAGAGGAAATGGAAGTGAATCACTCCGGAAGCAAGAGGATTCAGAGGCATGTTGGAACTGGCCTACAAAATCTGTTGGAACAAACTGTCCCTGCACTAGGCTGAGCGCCTTGTACTGCATGCAGTGCAGAAACATGGGCTGAGCCCCCGGAAAAGAGCCTGGAAAGGACCTGCGCTGCCTTGTTAGGCTTGACCCTGATGACTATGGCAGAGCTGCATGTCTCCGGGGCTGGCATCATTTTCGAACTATAACCAACATTTAGTTTTTCCTCCTCTTAATCAATCAGTATGAGATGTTCTGTGGTTGGGCTGGCAGAACCGCACTGGAAAACCGAAAGGAGTGCTTCTGATTTCAGCCTGGGGCCGATCGTGAGGATGTGCTGAAGAAAATGGGTGGTGGCTGACACAGGACTCCGCCTGGGCCTCGTGCCGAGCGGGCCCCCTACACTGCACTCTGGGAGAGGAAGCTAGTGTGCTGCACCCACCCCTGGCCTGCTCCTACAGGATGGAGTCAAACACTGCTGACTCACCGCCTAAGCTAGATCTCAGTGAGTATGATGCTCCATCTTCCCCAGTGGCTCAATGGTAAAGAATCTGCCTGCAATGCAAGAGCCACAGGAAACCCTGGTTCCTCCCCTGAGTAAGGAAGATCCCCTTGAGGAGGGCATGGCAACCCTCTCCAGTATTCTTGCCTGAAGAATCTCATGGACAGAGGAGCCTGGCAGGCTACCGTCCATAGACTCACACAGAGTCAGACATGATGGAAGCGACGGAGCACAACAGTATCTTCACATCAGATGCTTAAGCACCATATTGTTTTCATGTGGTCGCCCAAGCCACAGCTTGACTCCAAACCAGTAAACCCATATGCTTAGCCATAATTTCATGCCAGAGGTCCAGGCTTGCATCTACAAGTTCCCGATGAACATTCTCACTGAAATATTCTACAGGCACCACAAATTCCACATATTAATAAAGATAAGTTATTTGCCCCAATAGCCACCCTTCTAATAATAATAGAAGAATCTGCCTGCAATGCAGGAGACCCCAGTTCGATTTCGGGTTGGGAAGATCCCCTGGAGAAGGGAACGGCCTCCCATTCCAGTATTCTGGCCTGAAGAATTCCATGAACTGTATAGTCCATGCAGTCGCAAAGAGTCAGACACAACTGAGCAATTTTCACTTTCACTAATAATAACAACAACTACAAAAAAATCCATATTCTGTAGAGCAAGATTCAACCTTTTTTTTGTTTTTTGAAGTGCCAGGTAGTCGATTTTTTGTTCTTGTGGACCATGTAGTCTTTGTCACAACTCCCCGACTCTGCCATTATGGTGTAAAATAAGTCACAGGAAATATGTAAATGAATGCACGTGGCTCAAATCCAATAAAACTTTATTAACAAAACTAAGGAATAGACTATTATGAACAGTCCATGACCACTCACTCATAGTCAGTCAAAGCAGACACTCCTAGACTTTTATTTTCCCCTAATTTTTCACATCTTCCAGTCATTCACTATATTTTACCAGTCTGTACCTCTTTTTTTTTTTCCAGTCTGTACCTCTTAAACGAATCTAGAATCTCTTTTTTCCCACCCTACCACCAATGCTTTTAGATCAATTATAGTAATTTGTGATATTTTGAGCATGAATAACTGCTATGCACAAAACTGAAGCAAATTTTATACAGTCACTGCCCGAAGGTCTCCACTGCTTTTAACGTTTTAATTAAGCAAATATTTATTTAGTTCCCATTATGTACCACACATTATATTAACTACTGAGGGGACAGTGATGAACAAGAAAGATGTAGTCCTTCCAGGCACAGAGTTTCTATAAGGTAAAAGGAATGTTATTCTAAAATTACAAACTGTACAACGGAATGGAGTATATGTTACAGTTGAAAACTACAACAAATCCTTCAGTCTTTGACATCAAATAAAGGAAGTAAAACTTAAAAAAAAAATAAAGATACAAACTATCTTAGATAATCTCTGAAAGTGGTTTGATTTTGTCTATGTCAATAGCCTCCCTGACATTAAAAGCCAATTTTAAAAAAGAATTTGTCAAACACCTACTGAAGAGAAGTAAACTACATGTATTCTCTGCGTGCATGCTAAGTCACTTCAATCATGTCTGACTCTTTGTGACACTATGGACTGCAGCCCACCAGGCTCCTCTGTCCATGGGATTCTCTAGGCAAGAATACTGAAGTGAGCTGCCATGCCCTCCTCCAGGGGATCCTCCCCATTCAGGGATCCAACCCATATCTCTTATGTCTCCTGCATTGGCAGGCAGGTTCTTTACCACTACTGCTACCTGGGAAGCCCTATATTCACATATAAACCAGTTGTTTCAGTAAATAATAAGGATGAAAGTAAAACCATCTTACTTATCAAAAGAGAAGGTATTCTTTATCCTGTAATAATTTCTGAAGCATGTATTGAAGGCTTTGGGGATATTTTTACCTCATCTCAGCATTTCTGAGTATTCTAAATATCAGACTTGACTTGTGTTAATGGAAATTTCTAAACACTTCTAATTCATCATAGAAAAAAATCACACTAATTAAATCTAAAGAATTCATTTTTATTTGTGGAGTTATAACATTAACAGTATAAATAAAAGGGGAGGGGTGAATAATATCATACAAATCCCATCAGTCGTGTCCAACTCTTTGCCAACCCATGGACTATACAGTCCATGGAATTCTCCAGGCCAGAATATGGGAGTGGGTAGCCTTTCCCTTTTCCAGGGGATCTTCCCAACGCAGGGACTGAACCCAGGTCTCCCACATTGCAGGTGGATACTTTACCAACTGAGTTATCAGGGAAGCCCTCTATTCAAGGTAGAAAGTATCAAAGTACCTTGAAAACTGGCAGCTGAGATGTTTTGAGATGTACGCTGGAGAAGAGACTGGGGGGACCACAACACCTGCATTAAAGCACAAAGTTGGGAGAGATAGTGATGATTTTGTGGCCCCTGCAGAACATTCCAGTGATGATGGTCAACAGGAAGTTATAGATACAAACCTGGAACTCAAACATAAAATTATAGCTGAACATGTAGATTTAGCAGTTTGCAGTTCTGATGGTCATGTTGAAACAAACAGGGGCTAAGCATCTGAAATGAAGCTATGATATGCAATACATAAAATATAATATGTGTAAATATCTAAAATATATGCATAAGTATTTCATAAATAATACATAATATTTGCATAATGCATAATAATGTGTAAATAATGCATAATATTTCATGATGAAATATAATATATAAAAGATATACATACAAACACATGTATTTTATAGTGTATATGTATACATATAAACTTACAATGCACATGTACATGAGAGAAATTAAGTTTCACTGTTTTAAGTCAATGAGATCTGCAGGTGTTTATTACTGCAGCTTAATTTAGCTTATATTATTTAATATACTATTTAAAAACCAATTTTAACTTAACTCTCTATAAAACTGATGATAAAATATATCTCAGAAAACTGTTGAAGTACATAAGTTTGTCTATGACAATTACTTGAAACAGAGTTTGGCACAGGGTGAGCGCTAAATAAATGTTACGTTCACTGTAACTGAACTATACAGAATTCCTGAGATTAAGGCCCATTATTTCTCAGTACACGTTTTACAATTACTGCCTGATACACCAGAAACAGTTATTGGTAACAAGGAAGATTCCACTAATAAATTACTTTAGCAAGAGGGTCCTGAATCAGTTTTTGTAAGAAGACATCTCATCATCAAGAAATAACGCATAGAGAAAATTAGCGTGTGCTCAGTCAAGTCACCTCTGAGACCCCCTGGACTATAGTCCGTGGGGCTCCTCTGTGCATGAGATCTTCCTGACAAGAATACTGGAGTGTGTTGCCATTTCCTCCTCGAGGGGATCGTCCCACCCCAGGGATCGAAGCTGAGTCTCCTGCATCTACTGCATTGGCAGGTGGATTCTTTTACCACTGAGTCACCTGGGAAGTTCCACCGTGACTTTGGGAATGAAGAACCCTAAGCTTTAGAACCTTCCACTCCCTGAGCTTGTTTCCTCCTCTTTGATTGAGGGGTCTGAACCAGATGGTTTCCAATGCCTTGGCAACTTTCAAGTCCAATGTTGTTCCAGTAGAATACATTTTGACATTACAAATGACACATTCAGAGAATGAAATAGTAGAAGGTGGCCCTAGGGTACATTTGTTTATTCCGGTTCAGCAGTCTTAGAAATTTGAATTCCAGGTGTCCAAGCAAAGTTCTGGAACCCAGAGAGTCTCTGCAGCATACCCAGGAGATGCCCTTTCTTTCATGGGCTCCCCAGCCTTGCAGGGGATGGCAGGCAAAGAGCCAGGCCTTTGTATTCCAGCTCTGTCCACATTTTGTGGCCAAGTCTTACGGGAATTCTGACTGACATGTTTGACAAACATATTCTACTCATTTGTGTTCCCCAAAGCACTGGCATGGGGGTAATAATCCAACACACGCCACAGAGGGAGAGATCAAACTAAAAAGGCCTCTGACATCCTCAATTTTCATTGCTATGAGTTCAGAGCCTCTCAGAGCCGAGCAGTGGGTTTTTAGCCACACTTCAACTCAGAGAAATCTCCCCTAAAGAACTTCAATTTAAAAGACATAAAACACCTTCCGCTGCTAAGTTTGCAATAAAAAATGACTTACAGTAACAATGCTGGTGGCAATGTAAATCGATAACTTTTTTGGAAAGCAATCTTATAATATTTACCAAGAATAGCAAATACTTCACTTCATAAGACTGAGTGACTCAATTCCAGGAAATTTACTTTACGGAACTAGTTCCCTAAAAGTGCAGAAGTGGAAGAAATTAAATACAAAACTAGATTTATCATAGTACCTTCCATAATAGAGAAAAATTAGAAACAATTTTAAAGTTCTCAAATTGGAAACTGGTTAAATAAATTGTGCCATAACCCCTCAACTGAATTTGATGCAACCAATAAAACTGTAATTCAAAATTTTACATATTCATGGGAAATGTCTATGAGATAAAGTAAAAGAAACTCAGATACACCTTGACTCTGTATGAAAAAGAAACAATTACTCTGCTTGAGTTACTAAAGTGGCAAAACAACTAGTAATTTTCCCTTTATTAAATGATTTATGATATATTTACATTACTGAATATTCAAGACATAAATCTTAATAGACAGAAAACATCTGAGCAGAGTCATCTTATTCAAGTCTTATAATCAGTTTATTCTTTTTTCTTTCCATCTTATTCAAAGATTGTACTTATGTACTTCCTCTAGGGAGGAAAAAAGATTTTAACATTGTATGTAATATTATAGTGACATTATAGTACATAGGTCCATCCCAGGTGGTGCTAGTGGTAAAGCCACCTGCCTGTCAATGGAGGAGATATGAGAGACATATGTTCGATCCCTGGGTTGGGAACAACCCCTGGAGGAAGAAATGGTAACCCACTCCAGGAATCTCGCCAGGAGAATCCCACAGACAGAGGAGCTTGGCTGGCTACAGTCCATGGGGTCGCAAAGAGTCAGACATGACTGAGGGGACTTCAGTTCAGTTCAGTCGCTCAGTTGTGTCCAACTCCTTATGATACCATGGACTGCAGTAAGCTAGGCTTCCCTGTCCATGACCAACTCCCCGAGTTTACTCAAACTCATGTCCATTGAGTCAGTGATGCCGTCCAACCATTTCATCCTCTGTCACCCCCTTCTCCTCCTACCTTCAATCATTTCCAGCATCAGGGTCTTTTCAAATTAGTCAGTTCTTCACATCACATGGCCAAAGTATTAGAGTTTCAGCTTTAGCATCAGTCCTTCCAATGAATATTCAGGATTGATTTCCTCTAGGATGGACTGGTTGGATCTCCTTGCTGTTGAAGGGACATTCAAGGTCTTCTTCAAAACTACAGTTCAAAAGCATCAGTTCTTCGGTGCTCAGCTTTCTTTACAGTCCAACTCTCACATCCATACATGACCACTGGAAAAACCATAGCCTTGATTAGACAGGGCTTTGTTGGCAAAGTAATGTCTCTGCTTTTTAATATGCTGTCTAGGTTGGTCATAACTTTTCTTCCAAGGAGCAAGTGTCTGTTAATTTTATGGCTGCAGTCACCATCTGCAGTGATTATGGAGCCCCCAGAATATAATCTGTCACTGTTTTCATTGTTTCCCCATCTATTTGCCATGAAGTGATGGGACCAGATGCCATGATATTAGTTTTCTGAATGTTGAGTTTTAAGCCAACTTTCTCACTTTCCTCTTTCACTTTCATCAAGAGGCTATTTAGTTCTTCTTTGCTTTCTACCATAAGAGTGGTATCATCTGCATATCTGAGGTTATTGATATTTCTCCCGGCAATCTTGATTCCAGCTTGTGCTTCATCCAGTCCAGCATTTCTCATGATGTATTTTGCATATAAGTTAAATAAGCAGGGTGACAATATACAGCCTTGATGTACTCCTTTCCCAATTTGGAACCAGTCTGTTGTTCCATGTATAGTTCTAACTGTTGCTTCTTGACCTGCATACAGATTTCTCAGGAGGCAGATCAGGTGGCCTGACCTTGAAGAATTTTCTTGAAGAGTTTTCAACAATTTGTTGCGATCCACACAGTCAAAGGCTTTGGCATAGTCAATAAAGCAGAAGTAGATGTTTTACTGGAACTCTCTTCCTTTTTGGATGATTCAACGGATGTTGGCAATTTGATCTCTGGTTCCTCTGCTTTTTCTAAAACCAGCTTGAACATCTGGAAATTCACGGTTCACATACTCTTGAAGCCTGGCTTGGAGATTTTTGAGCATTACTTTGCTAGCATGTGAGATGAGTACAATTGTGTGGTAGTTTGTACACTCTTTGGCATTGCCTTTCTTTGGGATTGGGATGAAAACTGACCTTTTCCCATCCTGTGGCCACTGCTGAGTTCTCCAAATTTGCTGGCATACTGAGTGCAGCACTTACACAGCATCATCTTTTAGGATTTGAAATAGCTCAGCTGTAATTCCATCATCTCCACTAGCTTTGTTCATAGTGATGCTTCCTAAGGCATCACTTGACTTCACATTTCAGGATGTCTGGCTCTAGGTGAGTGATCACATCTAGTGATTATCTGTGTCACGAAGATCTTTTTTGTATAGTTATATGTATTCTTGCCACCTAGTCTTAATATCTTCTGCTTCTGCTAGGTCCATACCATTTCTGTCCTTTACTGAGCCCATCTTTGCATGAAATGTTCCCTTGGTATCTCTAATTTTCTTTGAAGAGATCTCTAGTCTTTCCCATTCTATTGTTTTCCTCTATTTCTTTGCACTGATCACTGAGGAAGGCTTTCTTATGTTTTCTTGCTATTCTTTGGAACTCTGCATTCAAATTGGTGTATCTTTCCTTTTCTCCTTTGCCATTTGCTTCTCTTCTTTTCACAGCTATTTGTAAGGCCTCTTCAGACAACCATTTTGTCTTTTTGCATTTCTTTTATTGGGATGGTCTTGATCACTGCCTCTTATACATATACTGCCTTCATTCATATTTCTTCAGGCACTCTGTCCATTAGATTTAATCCCTTGAATCTATCTGTCACTTCCACTGTATAATCATAAGGGATTTTATTTTGGTCATACCTGAATGGCCTAGTGGCTTTCCTTACTATCTTCAATTTAAGTCTGAATTTGGCAATAAGGAGTTCATGATCTGAGTCACATTCAGCTCCTGCTCTTGTTTTTGCTGACTATATAGAGCTTCTCCATCTTTGGCTGCAAAGAATATAATCAATCTGGTTTTGGTAGTGACCATCTGGTGATGTCCATGTGTAGAGTCTTTTCTTGTGTTGTTGAAAGAGGGTGTTTGCTATGACCAGTGCGTTCTCTTGGCAAAACTCTATTAGCCTTTGCCTTGCTTCATTCTGTACTCCAAGGCCAAATTTGCCTGTTACCCCAGGTATTTCTTGACTTCCTACTTTTGCATTCCAGTCCCTTATAATGAAAAGGACATCTTTTTTGGGTGTTGATTCTAGAAGGTCTTGTGGGTCTTCACAGAACCATTCAACTTTAACTTCTTCAACATTACTGGTCGGGGCATAGACTTGGATTACTGTAATATTGAATGGTTTGCCTTGGAAACAAACAGATCATTCTGTCATTTTTGAGATTGAATCCAAGGACTGCATTTGGGACTCTTTTGTTGACTATGATGGCTACTCCATTTATTCTAAGGGATTCTTGCCCATAGTAGTAGATATAATGGTCATCTGAGTTAAATTCACCCATTCCATGAATTAGCATGTAGTATATGGTATAGACCTATGGGTTTTTAAATGCATTTGAGAAATGCATATTGATGTTTATGAATTTATTTGTACTTCCATTTTAGCTGCAATTCATCTTGGGCATTTTTTTTTATAACAAATGATAAAATTACAGAGAAAGCATCCCAAAGATAGAATTTTGTAACAAATATAACTCTAAATGTGAGGACAAAATGAAGAGGCAAAACCTACAAGTATTTTGCCTTCCTGCAAAGGTGACCATACCCAGAGCAAGAATATGGCTCCATCTCCCAAAAAGGCATTGGGTTTGCTTTCTGAACTCTGCCAGCTTAAAAATTTCAAACTGATGGCAAGAAGCAGCACTGAGTAAACCACCAAGGCAGATTCTTAACTTTCTATTGACTATTACTTGATAAAGTCTTCCCATCACACTTTGACAATTTAAAGCCTGTGCTCTGATTATTTTTACTTATAGAAGTTGGGTATTATTTTTTTAAGTCCAATGCCAAAGCCAGATTGTCAAGATTTATGAAATGTTTAACAACTTTTTTCTCTTTTGATTATAGAATCAAAGCTTGTATTTAAAAAAAAAAAAGAAAAAGAAAAAAAAAAAAGGCCTGGAAAACATCCCACAGGCGGAAAGAACCATCAAATAAAGGCAAATTGTGTCACATTATTTTGGGCAGACCAGGAGTGTCCATCTGCTGCGAAGAAGGCATCTTTGGCCCAAATTATTTTCACTGGCCAAGACATCCTACAAGAAAAAGCACTGCTTTTCCAGGCAGTCTTATTCAGCCAGTGCTTGCATCTTGCAATTCAAGAGCCTCTTTTTCCCTTTTCTGCCAATCCCCACTTCCTGAAACAAATCCTCAGTTTCAGTTTGCAGCTGAGACTACCATTCTCTCAGTCAAGAAACCTGTGAGAGCGGCAATGCCTTTATCTTTTTTTTTTTTTTAATAGTTTTCTTTCTTTATTTTTTTTCCCATTTATTTTTTCATTAGTTGGAGGCTAATTACAATATTGTAGTGGTTTTTGTCATACATTGGCATGAATCAGCCATGGATTTACATGTATTCCCCATCCTGATCCCCCCTCCCACCTCCCTCTCCACCCGATCCCTCTGGGTCTTCCCGGTGCACCAGGCCTGTGAGCGCGGCAATGCCTTTATCTTTGAAGGAATGTGCCTGTGTAGGAAGCCAACGCCCATCAGAGTAACACTGACTCAGGTCTATTCAAATGCACTAAAACTCAGAGGAGGCATGGCTGAAACGACTTTCTGGGTTATATAGGCAAGGGGTTAAGACCTCAGTTCTGCCCTTTGCTCAGTTTTAAAACCTTCACCAAAGTCATTTATGTTCTCTAAGCCTTAGTTTCTTCTTTTTGTAAAATGGTAATCATAATTTCAACCCAGTTGCTATGATGATTGAACAAGATAATATATGCAAAGCATCTGACTCAGTAGTATGCAATAAATACTATTTATTATTATTATCTCAGATATTTTATTTAGCGGGCATAACTCATACAATATATCTGTTAACATATGAGTCAACATATGTGTCCAAAAAAAAAGTAAATTGCATCATTACTCCATTTTGATTTTTCTCTTTTTTTTTGTAGTAATTTCTCTCGGCCACTGCCTAACTCTCCGTATAATGTATATATGTTGACAACTGCAAGGCCAAATAGGTAGAAAAGGGAAATAAGAAATAACAAGAGAGAAGGTGTGGGCTAGGCAAGGTAATTTGTAATCTGTCAATATAAGATGACATATAACTTGATTTTTAATTCTAAAAAGTGATCATAAAACTAACTAAAGATTACTTTTTGTGACTAGAAAAACTGTTTTTTTGTTTGTTTGTTTGCTTGCTTGTTTGTTTTCTGGCACCTAATACTTTCAGATATACATTTAATTTTGGCATTTGAATGTTAAATGACTCGAGACAATTAACATTCCATTAGCTTTATATGTGAATGTGTTTAGGGCAGGAGAGTGGCCCATCATTCAGTTCTCCTTCCATTGGTGGGTAGGAGGTGGGGAATATTTCCATAGCATATTTTCTTAATAGTAAAAGAAGGGAAATGTCTACTCTCCCTTTGACAACCAGAGGCACAGGCATATAACCCAGATTGAGCCAAAGACGCAGTTTTACTAGGAAATTGAAATCAGAAGCAAGAGATGCTAAAAAGAAGTGATGGTGGAACTAATTATGGTGTCACACAGATCCACGGCATTTAAGCTCAGTGCCTGGTACCGGCAGTGATGACCCGCAGTGCAGAACACTAAGAGCAGTGGATGCCACATGCCTCCGTTGCAGTTGAGTCCAGTGAGGGTGGTTTATGATCCTGGTCAGGTTGCTATTGCAGCCTGGCTTCCAGACGCTCTTTGAATCTTGTCTGTTTGCCAAATCTACTTCTTCAAGCTTCCATGAATTACAAAAGTTCTCTGTTATTCCAAGAGAGTTGGATGCTGCTTGCAACCAAGGAGTCTGGCTGGCACACCATTTTTCTCCCTATGAACCATCACTGACACTTTTGTCTTCATTCTCTGTGGAACCTGCCCAACCCAGGTTCTTTTTATATTACCCTCAACCTGGTCTCAGACTATAGTCTCCGTTGGCCTCTCCCCTTGAAAACTGCTGGCGTTAAAGACTTCACTTAGCAGGGGTGCTGAACGGGATGATTAATTTTATATGTTTATCTTTAACTGTGTTACTGCTTTTCCTAGACCTAATAGGCTGTTTGGCCCTGTCTTTTCACTCACATAGCTGTGTTTCGTCTGTGCCCATCTGTTTGCAGTTCCTAATTTCTACTCATACGTATCGTGTTTGGTGTATACTAGGGTTTAACTGTATACACTAGGGCTAAAGCCAAATTCTTTTAGGGCATTTAAAATGAACAGCTTCGTTATACATTTGTAAACACAGTCCTCATATCTTTTGCGTTAGTTTTGCTTCATTTTTGTAGAATTCATCCATTGTGCAGTACCCACCAAGTATGGTCATCTTGCCAGAAATGAGCTTAGGGCTTGTCCCAGTCAATAAACATACAAGCCACAATTCAAGATGTCTGATTGACATGAAGATCCACGTGGGGCCTTTCATGAATTCCACAGGGTTAAATGTAGTGGGACCTGACTCTTAAGGATATCTTCTGAATTTTCTCCCCTGTTCTATAGACTGAGGTCTACTATCTCATTATAAATACTAGGAAGTAGTTTCCCCATCCTTAACTCTCTACTTCTCACCCCCAACTACAAGGAGTGGGAAAGACTTCTCCAAGAAGTCTCTCTTTTCTCATTTTGAGAAAATGTGTCTGTGTGTGTGTGTGTGTGTGTGTGTGTGTGTGTGTGTGTGTGTGTGTGTGTTGTATTTTGCATTGGCTTCTAAATGGAAGTGTATCTGGACTGGAGCCCAGAGGCAGCTCTGAAGACTCAAATCTTTCTGTTCTTACCCTGAGGTCCAGGTGTGCTGTGGCCATGATTCCCTGAGGTTCAGCTCAGTTCAGTTCAGTCGCTCAGTCGTGTCCGACTCTTTGCAAATCCATGGATTGTAGCACCCCAGGCCTCCCTGTCCATCACCAGCTCCTGGAGTCCACCCAGTTTCATGCCTATTGAGTCGGTGATGCCATCCAACCATCTCATCCTCTGTCGTCCCCTTCTCTGCCTGCCCTCAATCTTTCCCAGCATCAGGGTCTTTTCAAATGAGTCAGCTCTTCGCATCAGGTGGCCAAAGTATTGAAGTTTTAGCTTCAACATCAGTCCTTCCAGTGAACACTCAGGACTGATCTCCTTTACGATGGACTGGTTGGATCTCCTTGCAGTCCAAGAGACTCTCAAGAGTCTTCTCCAACACCACAGTTCAAAAGCATCAATTCTTGGGCGCTCAGTTTTCTTTACAGTCCAACTCTCACATCCATACATGATTCCTGGAAAAATCATAGCCTTGACTAGATGGACCTTTGTTGGCAAAGTAATATCTCTGCTTTTTAATATGCTGTCTAGGTTGGTCATAACTTTCCTTCCAAGGAGTAAGCGTCTTTTAATTTCATAGCTACAGTCACCATCTGCAGTGATTTTGGAGCCTTGAGGTTAAGTTGGCTGGTTAAATAAGCCCAATTACTGAGCTAAGGCTGCTCTTTCCAAAGTCAAGATTTAAGAAGGAGGAGGAGGAAGCTTACTCAAAACACATCCTCTGATCCAGCATCTCTAGCAATAGTTATTTTGATCACATTCTTTCTGACTTCTCTATCCCTCAATTGATTTTAAACACAATGTGTGTGCATGTGCATGTAGCCATGCCCTGTGAGGTTGGAAGAGATAGAGCAAAAGATGCAAATAGCTTTTGTATATTAAATTCCAATGTGGGTAGAACTGTGTAGATGTCATCCTGAACTAAAAGAGTTTTTAAAAAAAAGTAAAGCTTAACTTTTTCTCTCTCTCTCTCTCTGTCATCCCCCAAATTTTATTCCAGTTCCCTGAATAATCTGGGTTGCAAGATGATGTCTCTCAAATGATATGTATTACATCATTGATTTTCATTTACTTAGCACCTACCTGCACCAGGCACCTAGCTGGGCACCAGGGCTGTCCCTCAGAATACAAAGACGGATACAAGTAGCAAAGGATAGAGCTGTCAGGGAGGAATGGGCCCCATGAGGAAGGACCTTGAGGAAAACGCTAAGGAAAGCTGGCATGACCCAGAAGTTAGCTATTTGAAATCTCAGCCACCTACTTATCACAGCAAGTCTGTGAGTCACAGGATGACTCCAAGCTGACTGTCAGAGCCCTCACACTCCACAGGCTTCACTGACAGCTGACAGTGTGAGGGACAGGCCAAGTAGGAGGGCTCTGGGTCCCACCAACTCCAGTGAGGACATTATACTTTCACCTGGATTGTATATTGACATAGTGCAGAAGGCTTCCTTGGTGGCTCAGACAGTAAAGAGTCTGCTGGCAGGGCAGGAGACCTGGATTCAATCCCTGGGTCAGAAAGATCCCTTGGAGAAGGGAATGGCTAGCAGCTCCAGTATTCTTGCCTAGAGAATTCCATGGACAGAGGAACCTGGTGAGCTCAAGTCCATGGGGTTTCAAAGAAAACTTGGCATTTCAGCTAAAACAAGATAAAAAACCAAACTCTTATTTTTTAAGGATAAAATTACCAACGTATAACATTCCTATTGAGGGCCCTTCTGTAAGTAGGTAACAATAGAGTCTCAACTTATTTTATAAATGAAAGTATGAATCTCAGCTTGCATCTCCAGGCATAAGAGAAATAAAAAAACTTCTATATTCTCTTTAAATCAAATTAAACATGACTCTGAGTTGTCATTCTACCAGGGTGGCATGAACCCAATTTCAGTTACAAGGGGTAGACCCTTCCTTTCATAAAGCCACATCAAAATCTGGGAGGCCTCCAAAAGAGGAGGGCGCTCTGATTCCCAGTCCATCATGCTCATCATGAATCTTCACTGAGCCCGAAGCAGCCCCTTGAAAACCAGCTATTTCCATGCCGGGTGGGACTCTGCCACTCCAGCGTCCAGAACTCTGCCTTCTATATACACCAACAAGCCAGCCACCCTCAGGTTGGCTCATTTTCCTAAAGGGTAAAAGAGGGTGGAGCAGGAGCTGAGCTCATCGTTGGATGTACAGCCCTTCTCCATCTCTAAGATGCTCTACCCTCTGCTTACATTTTCCATCATTTTTCTCTATAAAAGACACATGATGCTTTCAAGTCAAGGCTTCAGTGAAAGGCTATATTCTACCTTGTACAATTTCATGAACTGTGAAATTAATTATATCCTGCTACCTGATTAAAATAGAGGTTGAAGAAGACACAAAGAGCCTCATTCATATGTTGACAGTTCAATAATATAAAATGCAGGGTTTTGTTCTTAAGTCACTATAGAATGTGTCTTTCTAATTACTGACTCTTCTTCCTGGAAAAAATTCTGATTAGCTGAAGAAGAAATTCCATCACTCAGCATTGAGTCACTCTAGGCACTTATGACCTTTTCCTTTTCTGTTTCAAACAGGGACAAAAGTCATCAGCCCAAGGTTGGTCTTCACAGAAGTTCCCAACAAAGGGCAAAGTGTAGCTTTGAGGCCTGACTTGACAGCTTGGGAAGAGGTTTCTGTCTCCTGATCCAGGGCTCTGACAGGCACTCTATGAGGCCAGGTGACTCTGACTTTCCACAGTCTTGGTAGGAACTCTGCCAGCTCATTCACTGGTCTCTTCTTGACTCTCATGAGGAGGTAGGAGCTCTCAACTGTGAGAAAAAGTGAACTGGGAACAGCCCATCTATAAAAGTGTAACAACAAGAACATCCTAAAGGAGATCAGTCCTGGGTGTTCATTAGAAGGACTGATGTTGAAGCTGAAACTCTAATACTTTGGCCACCTGATGCGAAGAGCTGACTCATTAGAAAAGACCCTGATGCTGGGAAGGATTGAGGGCAGGAGGAGAAGGGGACAACAGAGGATGAGATGGTTAGATGGCATCATCAACTCTATGGACATGGGTTTGGGTGGACTCTGGGAGCTGGTGATGGACAGGGAGGCCTGGCATGCTGCGGTTCATGGGGTCGCAAAGAGTCGGACACAACTGAGCGACTGAACTGAACTGAACAATAACTATTCAGAATCCTCATTAAGAGCCAATCAAAACACCAATACAATACCAGCTGGGCAGACAGGAGGAAACCAGGAACAAGAAAAAGTCCAAGTGACAACTCCAGGCAGAATGAGCGCCTTCAGTATGCTCATCTGTCTCCTTTCTGTGCAAGGGCGTGAACTGGCGGTGAATGTTGCAGTAACTGGATCCTGGCAGTGGTGGGGGCTGAGCGGAAGGCCCCACCCCCAAGACAGGCACAGCCTGGCTTTAGGCAGGGCTTGAGTGTCACGGGCTGTGTCCCCTTGGATGTGGTCCACTGTGAACCCTGTCGGCCCCTTGCTCTATCCCTCACCCCATCTAATAAAGGTGGGATAAATTACCTTACTGGCAGGCCAGTCACTGATCTCAGATAATGTAGGTAGTTCTCTCAAACATCTCAAAGTTGTTGGATTGAGTCTCTTTCTTCTTCCATTCTACATGGACCAATGGGACGGGGGTCCATGGCCAGACAAGTGTCCTCCCCTTCTCAAAGATGCAGGCCCCAAGAGAAATGGGACAGCAGAGCAGAGAATGAATCACCAGCGGTTCCCAGCAAATCCCAGGGACTGATAGAAGTGCCAAGACCATCAATAAACGGTAGCTGTAATATTGTCACTTGACATATGACTCTGCTAGTCATTTTCAAAGGGAGTCTCCAAGGGCAACGTGAGTATGAACCATGGGTCCCAAAGAAACACAGCAAATTCACACACACTACCATCTTCTGTATGCTAGGATCTGTGTCTACACTGCCTCATTTGAACCTTAAGACATCTCTGCAAAGTCAGCATTACCTGCATTTTTACAAAGGAGGAGGTGAGTGATTTACCCAGTGTCACCCTCTGGTAAATGTAGAGCTGAGAGCTGATGCCTGGTACTTCTGACTCCCAATAAGTACTATCTCTAGTACATCTTCTCCAGGAGGGTGCTGAACCATCATTTGATATCTATATTCAGGCACTGGTAAGAAGAAATCAGTCCTATTGATTCAGTCACCCTTTATAGAAATATTCTAATTACAGCTAAGAACCTGGAAACACATAGACCAAGCTATTCCTCATCAAATCAAAACAGGGGTCTATTATGTCTTTCCCAAAGAAGACAAGAATGTGATTATATGACAGGCCTATTTATTCCTCAAATCCCATTTTGAGAGTTGTCTTTGAAATTGGTACAGAGTACTTTTAGAGGAAAAAACAAAAAACAAAAACAAACTTAATTGCTTCAGCCTTGGTCTTAATTTGACATCAAGACACGAACAGGCAGCAAGGCAAGTTTGGGTGGTCAGCCTCCCCCCTGGTGGGATATAGTCTGAAAACCCCATCAATGACATGATAAGAGGATGGTAACTCATGATGTCATTGCATTATTTTCACCTCCAGAACCACAGGAACACGTGAGTTCAGAAAAGTAGAGACTAGATGATCATCAGAGAGAGTTCTTCTCTGGAGAACTGCATGGAACTCTCTGGCTTACAAAAAATTATAGGCAGCCAGAGAATCCCAGAGAAAAGGGTCAGCATTTTCTCTAGGAGCTCAGAGTACTCAAATTTTCATGGCACATCAAACCAGATTTCTGGTAGGAACTTGAAGAGCCTAGGGGAGGTAGTTCATTTCATTCATTCATATACTCACTCATTCATTTTTTCTCTACTCTACAGCACCTGTTTATTGCAATGAAAAATAAAGATGAGCAATATATATTCCTTACCCCGAGTGTCTGGTACACAATAGGTACTAAATAAATATTTACTGAATAAAAGAATGCTCTTGAAAGACACATGTAAAAGAGAATATAAATACATACATGCTATGTTATTACTATCAAAGTGTGTTAGTCTTTCAGTCATGTTAGACTGTGCGACCCCATGGACTGTAGCCCACCAGGCTCCTCTGTCCATGGGATTCTCCAGGCAAGAATAGTGGAGTGGATTGCCATTCCCTTCTCTAGAGGATTTGTTCAATCCAGGGATCAAACCCAGGTCTCCTGCATTGCAGGCAACGAGAATACAAATAAGTGCATATTATTTTATTGCTATCAAAAGATTATATTAAACTTGGGTGGCAGTATTTCAGAGAAAGCTATTGAAAGGAAAGACCATTTGATCTAGGTTTTGAAGGATGGATAGAAGCTTGACATGCATATAAAGGGGGGAAAGAAATCCAGATGGGAGAAGACATGTACATAGACATGGAGTTGGAAAAGAGGACAGTGTGTCTGGGCACTCACCAGCATCCCCATGACCCAGAATCGTAGCTGATGCAGATGGGTGAGGTATGCAGGAGATGAAGCTGGAGAAATCACCACGGACATACCCTGGTCAGCTAAACAGCAGAACCTATCCTTCAAGCAGTGGGGCAGAGAGGAATTCTGCCCAACTTATGTTTAAGGGCATAAATGTTCTTAAATGTTCTTATGTTATGTTTAAGAACACAGCTCCAGAGCAAACGTGGATGACTCAGCACTTGCTCATAGCATTCCCAGGAACCATGCTCAGCTTTCTCCTTATGCTGGTGGGTGGGCACGATGTCTCTGGGCAGGAAGACCACCCGCCTGGTGTCATTGCACACACATCTGACTTCCATGGGGATCTTCCTAAGTCCCAAGGCATGAGGAAAGCTTATCCAGAAATCTGGAAGGCAAAATTCTCCCATGCTTTTACTTACATTTCTGTTCTCTCTCTCTCTTTTTTTCCCATTTGGCCCACATTCTTTTATTATTATAGTCACAGAATTCCTTCTTGCTGCTTCCTCTTTAGTTCTCCAACAGAGAAACTGTCACTTTGAACATCTCTTTCTCTCATTAGCAGATAATTCTAGCCACACTTCCAAGCCCAGTCGAATACCACCCTGCAGGCTGTTCAGTGAAAATTTAAGAGGCAGCAATCTGGTGCCTTCTGACCCAAGCCCCGCAGCAGAGGTACATCATTTTCATCTGATTCTCACATTGGACATTCCTACCAGCCACTCTCTACCGACCTACCTACCGACTCATACTTGGACTGATCTCCTCACTAAACCTCCTGGATCCCACTCTCACCCCACATTCACCTTGACGTGCAGCACGTTGATTCAAGACTTTTTTAAAAGTAGCAAAATCATGAGCAGTGAGAAACAGAAAAAATAGAATAGAATAAGCTCAAGAGTAACAAATATTTATTCAGGGCTAACTCTGAGTCAGCCTCAGCTCTAAGGACTTTTATCTATTAAAACTCATAATGGGTTAGACAGCAATATAAGGAATCCAGAGAGGCTGAGCGGGAAGAGGAGGAAATAGGAAAGGGAAGTTTGCGGCCAACAGAGGTGTCAGCTCTCACCACTTCCTTTCACTATCACCCAGCCTACTCAAGTCTCTGCCCAGCAACAATCTCACACTCTCTTCCATCCACTAGGGATTGTTCCCCAGTGTTGCTATTCTCATTCCCATTCCTCTTACCTAACAGAATCTGTAAGGAATGAGGATTCTCAACCTTCCCACTCAAGAAGGTTTACTCTAGTGGAGAGGCATCAAATGCTCCTCCTAACCACTGTGTGAAGCAAGCCCCGCCTCCCCTTGATGGCCAGAGGAAGCCATTGAAGGTGCTGGAAGAGGGAATAACATAATCCTGGTGATGTTTTAGGATTTGTGGCAGAGGGTCTCGGTTTTCTCTGAGCTTCTGGCTTCACATACTGGTAGAACATCCTAAAGGGGAGTTCAAAGTGATAAGTAAATGACTGCAGTGGGGCAGGATGAGAGAGTTCACAGAGTCACAGAGTTGGCCTCATACCTGTTCTTTAGTGAGAATTTGAAAGACTTTGATACTTTGAACCAAACCAGCCTGCCCTCCCCACCAGACAACATTTCAGCAGGCTGATAGACTCTCAGAGGGAATCAGACACTTGCTAGCTCACTGAATACTTGACATAGGATTACAGCAACTTCCCTGTGCTATCTCTGTCCCTCCTTGAATTTTCTCATCCTTATACCCTGCAGCCATGCTGGTGGCTTCTGGACACCCAGTTTTATGACCCAACCAAAGGCCTACTTCATCCCCAGGACCTATTGACCATCCCTTCCTTTGCTCCCACTGTGACTACTCCTCCTCTCCTGGGCATTCTTTCCCTCCTTTTTTCAGGCATTCATTCAACAAACAATTGTTTGTAAACACCAATCTGATCACTCTGCTTAAGAATCAAGATACAGATGTGACAGTGGTCTCCAGAGTGTCTGCCTTCTTGAAGCTCAAGAAGAAGAGAAAAGTAAGCAGACAGACAGACATGTGGGAGGGGCTGTGATGGGGAAGAAATAGGTGGCATGGAAACCAGAAATCATTCTAGCATGTTGTCAATTCCCAGGAAAAAAAAATGACCGCTGAAATCACAAAGTCTGGATGAAAGCTCAGCAGATTTCATGATTGTGGGTGTGTATTTCATAGGCATTGACGCAAAGAAAGATGATACTATAATTATAATTTAATGAAATTTAATTAAAATCATGGCAAATTTAACAGCTTCTTTACGTAAACTTGGCCAATTCAAGATTAAAATTTGGTCAGTTCAAGGTTGTCTCCTCTTATTTTTTCTTCCTCTTCCACTGTAACTTAAGTTGGAAAAAAGATGGAGAGGTAGTGGAGAATTTTCCAGTACTGGTGTGGAACTATATCTGGGCAACAATCATGCCTCAGTACCGCCTTGCCTCTCCTATCACCCACCTGCCATCATATTGCTGGACCTACTCCTATCATACTTAATCCCTCCTCCTGAATCTTTTCTTCACTCTGTCTCTTAGAGTCCCAGACTCTGTATGCCTGGATTCTCTACCTTCATAGATAACAATCAAAAACCTCTCTCCCTAACAGAAACTCCTTTTACTTTATAAGCAGAATAATTTATCTTCCTTTTGTCTTAAGTCTCTCCTCCATTTTAGGTCCAAGGTTTTATATTTGAATAACCAGTAGCTTCATCAAAATGCTTTTATAACAAAACAGCAATATTACTCCAAAGATGAACTGTTAAAATATATAAATAGGTATGTGTTATGCCTAGTCACACAGCTGTGTGTGACTCTGTGACCCACGGGCTGTACTCCGTGAGGTTCCTCAGTTCATGGGGATTCTCCAGGCAAGAATACTGGAGTGGGTTGCCATTCCCTCCTCCAGGGGATATTCCCAATGCAGAGACTGAACCCAGGTCTCCCGCACTGCAGGGAGATTCTTTACTGTCTGAGCGACCAGGGAAGCCCCATAAATATAGTTCTTTTAAATAAAGAATTTGTGTTTTCTTTTGTCCTGTCTCATGTAAAAAAGTTAAATTCAAAGTCTATTCTCTTCCCCTGAATTGTGAAGCCCTCTAAGCACAGAGTCCAATTTTCTACAGAACCATTTTAGTTTGGGCTGTTAGTTCACCCGTGTTCCAAGATGATAAAAAAAAAAAACCCTACATGAATTATGGTAGTAAATTTGCCTATAGATCTTTAACAACAGTTATGAAAGTCCTTCATCCTAAACAGACTATTTTGCATCTTTCCAGTGGTACATGTTCTACCAGTTGTACAATTATGATAACAAATTCAAAATAAAAATATCAAGGATGTGGGGGATATATGTCCCTCTGGGTTGCCATGCCTCTGTCTCTCCTTTAGCACAGAAAATGAAAAGTTATCTCTCTCCTGACTATTTTAAGAGAACATGTTTTCAGGGGCCCTTTTCCTTTAAAAGTTAAAAGATCAGTCACAACACAAAGAGAGGAGAATTCAAAACATGTTTATGGTTAGTCCTTTGGTTGATTTAAAAACAGTAGGGACTGTTCTTTTCCGTCTGTATCCTCTAACCACACTCAGGCTTCCTAATATATCCACTGACTGAATTTCAAGAGAAGAGGTCTACCTCCAATCCCACCAGCCCAACACATATTCAAGATGAACAAGTTATACTGGACATGGGGTAAAAGCGAGGCGGAGGGCTGCTTGTAAGACAGCCCTGTGGTGGAAAGGATTCTAAGGTCAAGGTCAAGTAGGGGAGATGTTGCCCAAGGCAGTCTAAGGCAGCTTGGCCAGGTTACCAAGGTTTTTTTTACCTAGAAAGCAAAAGCTCTTTGGGCGTTAAGACAAGGAGGAAACAGTAGGGTATGGAGTGAATTCAAAGATGTGTGAAAGGTGTGAACTGCTAATGAGGATGGTGCCAGCATCAAGGCGCCTTGCTGAGCTTCTCAGAGGATTGGTCCAATGCTGGTACGTCTATCATTTTGCTTGGGTGCCACCCTCCATGAGCAGGCTGACGCCTGGCCTCTCCTGAAGGCATGTGGAAAGGCCAGTCCACTGAAGAAATAGGGAAAACACAGTCCTACATATTGTGAGCATGAAGTCAGCTGAAAGTTCTTGGGCCATGTGGTCCCCATGACTCCTCATCCCTTTTTTCGAGGCATGTGCTGAGCTATCAACTTTTTAGAGAAATAATCCAGATAAACACAGCTCCCTGTTATTGGTCTAAGTTCAGAGCTCCTTTAAGGAATAACCCATTTTTTGTTCAGCAGTTGTGCTCACAGTTCAGAATAGCTAACTATGAGGTGTGCAGGCTGCCCAGCTCATCTTTGATGTACGCCCTCTACACAGTAAAAGCTTACACTCCACCAGCCCAGAGGTAACCCTGCTGCTCTAGATCAGAAGTAGAACATCCTTGATACTGTTTCGGAAGCCATGAGCCCCAAAACATTCAGTTGTGCCTAAACCCATCTGCCCTTTTCCACTTAGGGAGAGGAAATAGTGAGAAAGAAAATTTTCCTTTCCGAAGATATGAACTTTTGCATTATAATGAGAATTATAAACCCATTTTATATGTGATTCTTCCAAGGTCACACAACTGGCATTGTGGATTTAGAACTTCAACCTAGATCCAAACCAAATACCTACCAGGCATTGTGTCCAAAAACGTCCTGCCAAAAGGAAAAAGGAGAGGATGGGGAACACCACTTATTCACCAAGGTTTGGGGATATCAGGATTTCACAGATTTTTCAAAGATGCTGTGAGAATCTTCTGTAAAGTACTTGATTCTTTCGAAGTAAAGCCAGGATAATGGGAAACACTGCATCTGTTTTGTAAGGACCCCTTATTGGGCTCTTTCAAAGCACACCTTTTTCAAATTAAAAGGAATGCTTCCAGTATTTTTGCTTTGCTGAATCTGAATGGCCCTGGTGTGGCGGCAGCCCAGAGCACGCTGGGGAGAGGCAGAGCTCCAGGGTGAGGGCAGTGACCCAGGACTGCCTCTCTCCTGCCCAGGACCTGCTGCTGCTGTTGAGGCTAAAGATGAGTCAGTCTCCCTCCAAACCAAACAGTAATTAAGAGAGGATGCATTTTTAGATGCTGTGGTCTTACTCTGCTGGCAGCTCCTGAAAGCTGTCAGAGCTCTGCCAAGGGAAAGGGAAGGACTACCATTCATTGGCCGGGTAGCTACGACAGACTGGGCACTGTGCTAAGTGAACTACATACTTGGGGCGCTTCCATCTCAACAGCATCCCTATAAGACAGGCTTTTTCTAGCCTGTATTTTTTTTTTTAGGATGATGATAATAAGGTTCAGAAAGAAGAACTGACTTGCTCTAGACCACCCAAATGGGAACACACAGTTTCTAGAATTTAACCCTAGATCAGCCTGACTCCAAAGTCTATTTTAATTTTTACTTCATCAATTCTTGGCAGCCAAATTTTAAGGCTCATGGAATTTGCTCTGTGCTCCAAGTTCTAGTCCCTCAAGAAAATATATGGAAACAATGGAGATCTGTGTATTCCATATTAACAAGGTGCAACTCGAATTTGTCCTTTAAATTCAACATGTGTGTCTTCTCATTGAGGATCGTGCTCTGCCCTCCGCATGTAGGTTGTGGACAGTGATCTCCATGCCCTCTTACTGATCCACCATGAGACAAGTACAGAAACTGAAAGTGTTATTTGACAGAGCAAGCTTTTTTTTGCAGTGAATCAAATAACAAGATAGTATATATTATGTACATCTTTTATTATGTTTTTATTTTATGAATGTCTTTTCTTCTAGTATTTCATTTTTAATGTGGTTTATAAAAACATCATATACAATGGATTGAAAAATTAAAGAAATAGGGCTTCCCAGGTTGCTCAGGTGGTAAAGAATCCATCTGCCAATGCAGGAGACACAGGTTCGATCCCTGGTCTGGGAAGATCCCTCAGGTGGTGGAGCAACTAAATCCATATGCTACAGCTATTGAGCCTGTGCTTAGAGCCTGGGAGCCATAAGTACTGAGCCCAAGGGCTGCGATTACTGAGGCCTACGTGCCCTAGAGCCTGTGCTGCCCAACAAGAGAAGCTGCCGCAATGAGACCTGCACACCGCAACTACAGAGTAGGCCCTGTGTGCACAACTAGAGGAAAGTTTGCACAGCAGCAAAGACCCAGCACAGCCAAAAATAAATAAAATTATTCTTAAAAATTAAGCAATAAAACTTCTTCAAGTCTGAAAATACTGTCTCGAAGTTTGAGAGATCTTTGAAAGCAAAGACCATCTTTCAGTGGTCATTAAATGAATGCTGTGATATAGGTCTGTATAACTAGGGAATCTCCCACTTAATGGGTGACTTCTTGCCGAAAACCATTCCTGACCTATACCACTAGCCGCCTCAAGCATTTCTGATCTAAGAAGAGGCAAACCAGCAAGGCAATAAAATCACAGAGTCAGAGGAAACTGGGATTGAGTCTCATGTCTACAGATTAGCATCTATAACCAACAAATTAGCTGTGTGAATTTGAATAAGTGACTTTTGCTGTAACCTAGTCTCCTCCTCCATTAAAAAAAAAAAAAAAGACAAGCATTCGGGAAATGCAAATTAAAATTAAAACTAAAATAAGGTACCAATTCACACTCATTAGGATCAAAAAAGAGACATGTGCACCCCAATGTTCATCACAGCACTGTTTATAATAGCCAGGACATGGAAGCAACCTAGATGTCCATCAGCAGACGAATGGATAAGGAAGCTGTGGTACATATACACCATGGAATATTACTCAGCCGTTAAAAAGAATTCATTTGAATCAGTTCTAATGAGGTGGATGAAACTGGAGCCTATCATACAGAGTGAAGTAAGCCAGAAAGAAAAACACCAATACAGTATACTAACACATATACATGGAATTTAGAAAGATGGTAACGATAACACTATATGCGAGACTGCCAAAGAGACACAGATATATAGAACAGTCTTTTAGACTCTATGGGAGAGGGTGAGGGTGGGATGATTTGGGAGAATGGCATTGAAACATGTGTATTATCATATGTGAAATAGATCGCCAGTCCAGGTTTGATGCATGAGACAGGGTGCTCAGGGCTGGTGCACTGGGATGACCCAGAGGGATGGGATGGGGAGGGAGGTGGGAAGAGAGTTCAGGATGGGGAACACATGTACACCAGTGGCAGATTCATGTCAATGTATGGCAAAACCACTACAATATTGTAAAGTAATTAGCCTCCAAATAAAATAAATAAATTCATATTAAAAAAAATAAATGCAGGATCATAATGCATTGATGCCTACAAAGGTGGTATTACTGTACAGAGCAATGTTAATGGTTAAATGGTAATGAAATTTAAGAAACTCTCTTGAAAAGAAAATGAAAAAATAATAAATGTTCATTAGGGTATGGAGAAATTGGAATCCTTGTGCATTGCTGAGGGAAATAGAAAACCATTTGGTAGTTCCATAAAAAAGTTAAAGACAGAATCACCATATGATCCATCGATTCCACTCCTAGGCATGTGCACCAAAGAACTGAAAATGGGCTCACATAGCTACTTGCGCACTCATGTTCATAGCAGCATTTTTCATGATACCCAAAAGGCAGGGAAAAAACCTTAATGCCCATCAATGCATGAATGGATAAACTGTGATATAAACATAAAATGAAATATTACTCACCCTGATTAAAAGATAAAACGAGGAATATTAAAAATTTTTAAGAGTATATTTGAACGAAAATTGATCCATAGTGAGGAACACCAAACCTGAGGTGTTAGGAGTCCTCCGCGGGCAGTAGCAAGGGAAAGACTTAAGAGAGCGTGTGAAGCAAGGCAATGATTTGATTGGCTACAGCTTAAGCATTTTGCCTCTTTTGGGAAAGCCTGTTTATGATCAATTGTATTTAGGTTTCAATTTCTTAAACTTGAGACATTTAGAAGCTTGGGTTTTGATTTGGTAACAAAGGCCACCCAGGCATTAGAGGCAATACAGTCTAATGGCCACATTGTTTAATCAATTTAGCACTCTTAAGAAGAAAAGACGTTCTGACACATATGACAAGGATGAAAAGTTCTACAGAAAGGGCAAACATTGTGTGATTCCACTTATATGAGGTACCTAGAATAGACAAATTCATAGAGATAAAACTACTGATAGAGGTTATCAGAAGCTGAGGGAGGGGCAGATAAATTACTACTGTTTCAGTATGGGATGATGAAAAGTTCTAGAAACAGATATTAGTGATGGCTGAACAACATTGGGAATGTACTTAATGCCACTAAATTGCACACTTAAAAATAGTTAAAATGGTACATTTTATGTTATGTGTGTTTTGCTTCAATTAAAAAAGAGAAACAGATGTTATTTCCCCACCTATTCCTAACTGTTGTAAGCATAGGAGTCATACTGATCAGAGACTAGAATGAGCACTTCATGCAATTTTCAGTGAGTGAGTATTCCTTTCATGATTGGGAAATAAAGAATATGTTTAAAACATTTCTGTTTGAAAAGTAGGGTCTAAAATCTAGGATTTTCTCCTATCCGAACTGAGAGTACTTTGTCTTTACCAAGGGATCAGGCTCTAGAGTGACTATTTTTATTTAGAGCTGTCACCATTATCAGCTAAACTCAGCCACATTTTG
This sequence comes from Muntiacus reevesi, assembly GCF_963930625.1. Classification (NCBI taxonomy): domain Eukaryota; kingdom Metazoa; phylum Chordata; class Mammalia; order Artiodactyla; family Cervidae; genus Muntiacus; species Muntiacus reevesi. Next base: position 28,892,021 of record NC_089258.1, read on the forward strand.
TGTGAGTTCGTCCTTGACTATTTTTCAGATGTTTAGATGATTGGTGAGACCCCCATGGCACCTGTCTAGAAGATGTCTGCTCTTAATTTCGAAGGTAAATGTGAGGCACACGCATTACTATCTTTCTTCAGCCATCGGCCTTCAAAGAAGGTCTTTCCTCGGCTTGCCACTGAACGGAACTTCAAGATTTCCCCCGACGCCTCCTTGGTCTCCCTGCATCTCTTACTGCAGCTAGTGGCAGCAATGCAGGAGGCAAGTAGCTGTATTTGTTCAGCAAACTCTAACAAAGCAGGTCCTGGAACAAAGAGTGAGGAGCACTCAGTGTGGTATCTGCTGACCAAGAGCTCGGCGTCAACGGGAGAGACAGGGGCACAAACAAACAAACAGACGGAAAACATCAGGCTTAACTGCAAAGCTGGTCGAGGTTAGTGGGAGCACGGCCTCCGACTGCACAACTCGGGAGCTCTCCCTGTGGCCACGGGAACTGCTCGGTGGCTCTGTCTGATCTCTCTTCCACTCCCATCTATCCCTCTCTATCACTTCACCTGTATAATTTCTTTCGTCGTTAAGAGCTCAGGCCGTCTTGTCTATTTACTTGTGACTTACATGGTATTGAAAGCTCTGGGAGCGCGGACACCTTGGGTCTCCTGGGGACACCATGGTATGTTCAGCATCTAGAACAGTGCTCAGCTCTGGTCAGCGACACCTGCAGAACTTCTACCCAGGAACTGACGGAGATAGCAACCCGTTTGGAACAGGAATAGAATTAAAGCTCTATTTTCAAACAAGCCCTATGTTGCAAGTATGTTTGGCATGGCTTCGATGGGGAGGTGTTAGAGATGAGGAAAGCAGCTCAAGATACCTCCCTCTGCCACCCCCTTGGGATGCCATGGGCCCATAGCATTTTAGAGCTCCAGAGAGGCCTGTATTCATTTATTTTATACTTCTAATAAAATTTAAGAGGATGCAACGCCAGAAAGAGATTATAAAATTTATGCTGCTTTTAAAATGTTTGCATGTAATAAATGAACATTCTATAAACAGAATGCTGTTATTCTGTTAGTCACAGAATAACTCAAGTATTTTTTAAAAGCTGAATTATAGTGTACCTTGGACAACATGTTCCAGTTATGGGACACAAATTTTAAATTGTATAAGTGACTTCTCTTAATCCTGTAAGTATTTTCACTTGAAGAAAATGCCTCACGCTTCAATTTACTGACATGAGGTCCAAGGCAAATAGTTCTCAGGCTCCACCCCTATTTTATGATGCCCTGCGGCTTTCCTGGAGCATAGTCACTGGTCACCAAGTGGTTCATAAATAAATGCTAAATGAATACACATATGAAGGAACCAGTGAATGAAGACAAGAAAGGAGGGTGCCTGAGTTGAGTCTACAAAGATGAACAGCAACCTCAGGAACTTGCTGGTAGGAAGAGAAATGCCTTCCAGGCCCAGGGGACAGGTATGCAAAGGCATGGCAATGACAAACAGAACCACGTGTTCTGGGAACTGCGAACAAGATGTATATAGTGCATGCAGGCTCAGTCGTGTCTGACACTTTGTGGCCTCGGACTATAGTCTGCCAGGTTCCTCTGTCCATTGGACTTTCCAGGCAAGAATACTGGAGTGGGTTGCTATTTCCTCCTTCCCGACTCAGGGATCGCACTCCTGTGTTCTGTGTCTCCTGCATTGCAGGCAGATTCTTTACCACTTGAGCCATCGGGGAGCGGTTTAGCAAACAAGATATATCATGCTACAAATGCTGCAGGGGGCATAGTGCACTCTCCAGTGTGAGAGCTGGCAAGAGGCCCTGTCTACTGGGCTTTGGGAAGAGCTTGGAGCTGACAGGGAGGCAGGGAAGGCTTCTAAGCAAGACAGCAAATACAGTTGAACTTGACTTTGAGAAAGATCATTTTGATCCCAGTGTAGAGCCAGGGTCAGCAAACTATGACTTGTGGGACACATCTGGCCCTCCACCTGTCTTTGTAAGTAAGTGATGCTTGTTTGGAACACGGTCACACTCTTTCTTTTGTGTATTATCTGTATTGCTTTCACACAGTAATGACAGTGTTGAGTAGTTGCGCTGAAGACCTTTGGGCCCACAAAGCCAAAAGTGTCCACCACCTGGCCCTTTATCGACAAAAAAATGCTGATTCCTGGTCTAAGGGAGGAGACAGGAGAAAAGGAGTTCAGAGGCAGGATACAAGCTAGGAGTCTGCCAAGAGCCAGTAGAGTGAAGATGGAGAGGACAGGCAGATACAGGAGATGTTAAAGGAGTAGAATTGTCAGGACTCGGTGTTCCGTTGGGGACAGAGGAAGAATGCTCAGAATGACGTCCTGTTTCTCTCTTGGGTGACCAAGTAGAGGTTTCATTATTCACAGAGAAAGGAAAATTGGTTTGAAGACAAGGATGTTGACTCTGATTTTCAACGTGTTGAGTTTGAGAATCCTCTGGGACATCTAGGGTTTCCCAGGTGGCGCTAATGGTAAAGAACCTGCATACCAATGCAGGAGACATAAGAGGCATGATTCAATCCATGGGTCAGGAAGATCCCCTGGAGGAGGGCATAGCCACCCACTCCAGTATTCTTATCTGGAGAATTCCATGGACAGAGGAACCTGGTGGGCTACAGTCCATAAGGTCGCAAAGAATTGGACACGACTGAAGTGACTTATGGAGAAGGCAATGGCACCTCTCTCCAGTACTCTCGCCTGGAAAATCCCATGGATGGAGAAGCCTGGTAGGCTGCAGTCCATGGGGTCGCAAAGAGTCAGACACGACTGAATGGCTTCACTTTCACTTTTCACTTTCATGCACTGGAGAAGGAAATGGCAACCCACTCCAGTGTTCTTGCCTGGAGAATCCCAGGGACGGGGGAGCCTGCCATCTATGGGGTCGCACAGAGTCAGACACGACTGAAGCGACTTAGCAGTAGCAGCAAAAGAAGCGACTTAGCACTCATGCACGCACTGGGACACCTAGGTAGAGATGTCACCCAAGCAATAGGATAGCCAAGCCTGGGACACAGACCTGGGAATCCTCAGCATGTCGTAGGAGGTGGTTAAGCAGTAGAGGAGAGCCTGTGCAGAGAAGAGCTGCAGACTGATGGAGCTCTGGGAAACCCACAGAGGTCAGCTGGGAGCAGAGAAGGCATGAGGAGCCAGGGGCCGGGGGAAAGGGTACCTCTTACCCAGAGGCCTGGTTCCCTGCTTCCTTCCCCCTCTCCCACCAAGAGAGAGTAGGGCTACAGGCTGCGGGGATTCCTCCACTGCCTCCCGGCTCTCGGCACGCCATCATTTCACCTCCCATCCTGAGAGGCCTGTGGGAATCTAATCATTTTTCTCTATAGACCAGCCCAGCATTGTTCTCATGCCACCTCAAAGTGGTGGTAACTGTCAGGGTGAAGAACAAACCGCTCCTGGAGATGCCCAGAAGCCTGCAGCGAGGGACCCGTTTACTGTGTCTGCCTTTAGGCAAAGGCTCATCGGTGGACATTTGTTCTATTAAGTTCAGTTAAGTAACTGTCTCTACAGTTTCTCCCAGAGGCATTTGACTCAGGCCCCTGTCCCCAAGATGATGACCTTACTCTGGGTTTAGAGGAATATATATACACACACACACACACACACACACACACACACACCACACACCAGGGCTTCCCTGGTGGCTCAGTTGGTAAAGAATCTGCCTGCAATGGAGATCTGGGTTCGATCCCTGGGTTGGGAAGATGCCCCGGAGAAGGAAATGGCAAACTACTCCAGTATTCTCACCTGGGAAATTCCAGAGGAGCCTGGCAGGCTCCAGTCCATGGGGTCACAAGAGTCGGACACGACTTAGTGACTAAACCACCACCACTGCCATACATATGATATATGTCATAAAAATGATTATGCCATACAAATGATAATAAAAGATACACATGCGCATGCACTTTTTATTGGTCCAACTGAAACACTGAGGCCTCCAAAGAAAAGGAGTTTGCAAAACAGTCAACAAATTTATAGAAAAGCCAAAAATATCCCCTGTTTTCTTTTTTTTCAGTGTGTTTTAATATATTTATCTTTAACTGAAGGATAATTGCTTTGCAGTATTGTGTTGCTTTCTACCAAACATCAACATGAATCAGCTACAGGTATATTTATGTCCCCTCCCTCTCGAGCCTCCCTTCCACCTCCCTCCCCATCCCACCCCTCTAGGTTGTTACAGAGCCCGGGTTTGAGTTCCCTTCCCAGGTCTTCCGATACTAATCTGGTATTTCCTCTCACCTAGCTCCTCCTCAGTGTTCCCCAGCCTTCACTATCTTGGTGTGGATCTGAAGGCTGTTCCTCTTTCCTTCCCCCATCTTCCACTGGCACCCTCCTTCCAGGATGGTATCACGTAGACACACACAGGCATAGTATTAAAGTTTCAAGGGATGCAAAGCTCATTCTCCACACCTCCGAGCTTCCTTGAGCAGTCTGGCCTCGTGCCCCGCCCTGACTCCCCTCTCAGGAGGTACAGTCCTGACTGGGCAGATAGCTCGTGCTCCCTGGCTCCCTGTGGTTATCTTCATCAAAAATCCCGATCCCCAGGATTTGCTCAACCTCTCCCCTCTATCCCAAACCAAAACAATCCCATGATTATGGTTCAGAGGGTCTGCTCTGCAGACTCCAGCTTTATTACGGTTTAACTCTTCCAGAGCCAGGTGCCTTTGACTCTCATCTTAAACCATGCACCCAAACAAAGGTTTATCATATTGAAAGACATCTTTTGATATCCATCATGCTGACTCTTGCATCGTCTCTTCAATTTGTTCCAAATATAGGGGCAAATGAAGGAAGTTATCAACTTTTTAGAACAAGGAAGCAGGAAGTTTTCTCAGTCAAAACCCCAGCTTGTCTCTCTAAAGGTTTAGGGAAGAGAGAGGCTGATTCCAATGTTTTGTCTTTCTGGTAATTCACATGATATCCACATGGTTTACTCCCTTTGAGAAAGAGTTAATCCAAAACTGAGAATACTGCATTTGGCTTGGGAATGAGTCCGGTCACAATCTGGCCTTGGGGTGCCTATCCAGATTCATTCACCAAGGCTGGTGGTTGGGTAGCCAAGTTCATTTTAACCTCTAACATGATCCAAACCTTTCAGCCACTAGGCCTTTGCACATATGGATCTCCCCACACCTCAACTTTCAGCCTTAGTTGGAACCCCTGTGTGACAGGTCTTGAACCAGGTCTGAAGGAGACATGAAAAAGAACAAGCTACTTTAAGACATGAACCCTCTGATCCTGCATTAGTTTTCCAGGGCTACTGGAACAAGGTACAACAAACTGGGTGACTGAAAACAACAGAAATGGATTCTCTCACAGTTCTGGAGCCCAAAAGCTTGCAATCAAGGGGTCAAAGAACTTTGCTTTCTCTAAGAAGCAGACTCCTTCCTTGCCTCTCACTATCTTCCGGTGGGGGCCCACAATCCTTGGTGCTCCCTGGCTTGCAGCTACATCACTGCAGTCTCTCTGTGGTTTTCACGTGGTCTTTCCTGTGTATCTGTATGTCTCTGAGCCTTCACATGGCATTTTCCTCTTCTCATAAGGATTCCAGACATACTGGATTAAGGGCCCACCCTAATGACTTCATTTTAGCTTGGTTACAACTGTAAATGGGCTTTCCAGGTGACACTACTGGTAAAGAACCCTCCTGCCAATGCAGAAGACATAAGAGATGCAGGTTCTATCCCTGGGTTGAGAAGATCCCCTGGAAAAGGGCACCGCAACCCACTCCAGTATTCTTGCCTGGAGAATCCCATGGACAGAAGAGCCTGGTGGGCTACAGTCCACAGGGTAGCAAAGAGTTGGACATGATGGAAGCGACTTAAATGCACAACTCTTAAGACTCTATTACCAAGAAAGGTCACATTCACTGTACCTGGGGTTAAGACTTCAACATAGTTTTTTGGTAGACACAATTCAATCTATCACAGGTTTTATTCATTTTGCAAGTCTCAGTCTAATATCCTTGGGGAACATATCTGGGTGCCTCAACCACATGGAGCCCCCCCCCCCCCACTCCTTATCAAGATTTGGTCTCACCATCTTTTGGTGCTTGTCTTGTACTGCCTCATAAGATGTGATATTTTGGAGAAAATTACCAAGAAGAATGGGTTGTGCAGGGAGAAGTAAGTATTCATCTGGTCCCTAGGTACTACTTTATGCCTCGCACAGCTTCTCACAGGCTATAGAGTGTCTGCGTGCCTTCTTTGGCCAGACCTGAAACTCTTCACAGTGATGGCCCAAGTAAACTTTTCAGGGAATCCAGGATTGAACAGAGGCACTGGCACACACTCACCATAGCTGGCCAGGAAAGTCCTGGCTAACAGACGCCCCATGGGTCCCTCTGTGGTGTGTGCCTCAGCCTGCCTGCCAGCCGAGGAGTGTCCTTCCACTGATCTTTCTGGATGCTGCTGAATCCAGAAAGCGGGCTCTTCAAGAGCAGCGGCGTGTGGCTTGCCTGAGTCAGGGCCACTTCCTCTCCCCACCCTCGTGTTCACGGCTCCCTGAGGCAGCCCCCCTGGCTGGTGTAGGCGGCTCTCCACCTACATTCCTAAGTCCTTCCACTTGGCCAAGATGAATGCCTGCAGCCCTGCCTCCAGCACTAGGGGGAGACTGCCACCCCTCGAGACCAGCAGCTGGGGACCAGGACTGAATTCTAGACGCCCACAAACCTCTAAGTTGCAGCCACCATTTAGCCCAGGCCTCAAGGCGGGAGGACTTTGTAAAGCAGAAGTCATCAGAACAAGATCCCCCAGCACTCCGAATCCTAGCTCTGCCCTTTAGGCAAAGCTCTGATCTCAGACAAAGTCATGCCATTCTCTAAGCCTCTGTGACTGATCTCGTGTTGAAATGGGTTTAATGACAGTTTCCTTTCAGCATTTCCGGAAGCCAGTTTAGTGGTTGTGAACATCAGAGTCAACAGCCTAAATTCAAAGGCAGACCAACAACTGGAGCAAATCACTTCCCCCATCAAACTTCAGTCTTTTCAGCTGGATGGGGACTAGTCAGGACAACTGTACCGCTCCCTAAGGCTGCTCTAACAGATTACCACAAACAAGAAGGCTCCACATTTATTTGCTTACAGTTCTAGAGGCCAAAACTTTATCCCTCCAGAGGTTCTAGGGAAGAACATATTCCCTGTCCCTTTTCAGCTCTGGAGCTACACTCCTCGGATGGTGGTCATTCTGTCCATCTTCAAAGACAGCAGCATCTCCCTCTGCTTCAATCATCACATCTCATCAGCCTTTTGTGTTGAATCTCCCTGGGTGCCTGCTCTTCCAAAGACACTTCTGATTGCACTTGGGGCCCACAGGGATAATCCAGGAAAATCTCCCCGTCTCACAGTCCTTAATCATGTCAGCAAAGTCTCTTTTAACACATATCAGGTAACACCACAGACTCCAGGGATTAGGATATATATATATATATATATATATATATATATATATATATTCAGTATACTGCAACAATATAAAAACCGTATCAACCCATGCAGCATGGTACAGATCCCTCAGAATAGCCGCCTGCTCTCCTTACCCATGGGAAGGGCAGAGGCCTCCAGAAGGGTGGGGGGAGATCAGGGAGATCAGGTCAGGAGCTATTTGCTCACCAGACTGGAATTATTTCAGTGTTTTAGCACACAGTCATACCAGCTCAATATGAAGCCTGCTATTGGTAAATACCTCAGTGAGCAGTCATCATGATTACATTTCATAATCCATAATCCAGGCATGTCAAGTACTCAGTACAATGCCTGGCCTATAGTTAAGTGCTCAGTAAATGTTAGCTATTGCTATTGTTATTAAGAGCAACATGGTACCTTCCAGGGGCCTCAGCTCTATTCTGAGTGGATTAATTCCACTGCCTTTCTGCTGTCCCTCAACTTCCTCCACTCCGCTCCTTGGACTTGCTGTGACTCTCAGGTCCTTCAGAATTAGATCTTTATCCTCTGCAATCAGTACTCTAATCAGAAAGTTGGGTAAATACATCCATTCATCAAGCCTCCAGTTGGCACAAAGAATAAACCATGCTTCCCATTTCTTCATCTACGTATTATGTGCCATGGCCAAGAATGCACTGGATGTCTCCAACTGTCTGGGAGGTGGCCAGACATCCTAGGCCTCGCGTTATGCACTGGAGCCAGGTTCTGACAGTTGGGAGGAGCTTCCTTTGTGAAGATTCATTACTCGGAGCTGATTGGCCAAGCCTGGAAGAGGGACTCAGATGATACTCATCCCTGTGAGCTGAGTGCTCACAGGCTCTAAGACAATGAACTTCTCATGAAGCCCAGTAGGTGCAGGCCTTTGGGAATCCTCTCTACAAGGAAGAAGATTCCAGGCACTGCTTGGTGCAAACGGCCAGTGAACCTTTAAGGTTAGGTCTCTAATCATCCCATCATGTTTTTTTGTTTGTTTGTTTGTTTGTTTTTTCCATCTAATACTTAAGAGAACCGATTCTGGGTCAGAACACCTGCCATGCTTGGAAACCCAAACCCAGAGGTCATAGCTACTGCAATTAACTGCTGCTATGTGCCAGACAGGGTGATAGGAGCTTACCTGTATCCACTCACTGTAGAAACTGAGGCTTGCACAGGTTCAGTAACCTGTAAATAGTGTTGCTGGGCTCCCCAGGTGGCACAGTGGTAAAGAATCTGCCTACCAATGCAAGAGACATGGGTTTAATCCCTGGGTCAGGATGAAATACTGGAGAAAGAATGGGAACCCACTGCAGTATTCTTGCCTGGGAAATTCCAAGGACAGAGGAGCCTGGCAGGCTCAAGTCCGTGGAGTCCCAGAGTTGGACATGACTGAGCACAGCAGAGCAGAAAATAGTGTGGCCAGGTCTTCAACTCAGGATGTCAATGTCTTTTTTCCCCTACAGTACCAAACTGCCTGTGAACGCAAACCAATCTGTGAATTTCTTTAGGAGTTTCTATCTAGTGGGACTATGTTCCATAATTAAATAACTGTCCCCATTACCATCTGAGCAAGGTTGTAGGAGCATAGAAAATAGAGGACCTCTCTCTTATGTCACGGACTAGAGCCTGGAACATCCTCAGAGACTACCTGATTTAACTTCCCACTGTCCACAGGCGGAAACTGAGTCACTGTGAAGGATGAATATTCTACTAGGGCTTCAGCGAGAGCATAGAGGAGAACTCGGAAAAGGGCAGCTTTCTGAGGCCCCCCTACACAACCTCTCATCCCTGCTCCTTTCCACTGCCTGGGCCCCTGGAAAGGGAAGAGGTGGGATTATATATAGTTGCCAGATTTGACTAAAACCAAAACTGGGTGCCCAGACCCTAAACAATAAATAAATTTTTGTATATGTATATCTCTAGCAAAATCTAGCAACTTGGGTTGGAATGGATCCAACTAGGCAGTCAGGGCTTTAGGAAGACACAGGTCGAAGGAGAGTGGCATCCACCCCTTGGCTAATTTCCAGCTGATCACATGAAATTCAGGGAACTGACCCAAGGAGCCAGAGTGGGAGACAAGGGAGAGGTCTGGGTGATATATGATTGAATCCACAGCTTCCAGACAGGCAGAAGGCCCGTACTCACATAAAAACCTTCCAGGAAGGGAGGGGAGAAGGGACATGGAGTGAAAGCAGGAGCATTAAGGAGGGAGCACAGAGGAAGGAGTGGGGGACCCAGCCTGGATGAAGGAGACAGTTCTCAGAAGCAGCAGAGCTCTTCTAAGGTGTGGTGGTCACCAGAAAGACTGGCTAGTGGTGGTGGGAGCATCCCAGGCAGAAGGAACAATTTAAAAATCCCCTTCTGAATTTTTTATTCCCCTTGCTAACTTTCTCAGTATTTCATAGCTTGCTGAGACAGGAAAAAAAAATCAGGATTTGGCTTAAGAATCTCCAGGCACATCGACCCCACCTCCCAGCTTTGTGACCTGGACACATTTACAGAGCATTTCTGAGTTTTTTTCCCCCCCTGGGTAAAATGGGATTCATGGAGCAGGTGTTCAAATCAGATAGGAAAACGAGGGTAGAACTTGATAAAGTGCTGGTATAAATGCCAGCTCTTATTTAGTAAATGCTAAGTGTCTATAGAATGAATGTTGTTTTCATGCCTCCTCTCCCCATCAAAACCACATCTGGATCTTAGAGCCAATCACATTCGGGAATCAAGCCCTCTGCTGCTTTATCACTCCTTGTTCTTCCAGTGTGTGAGGAGAGTAAAGAGCCAGACAGATCCCCTGGGTCTCTGGTTTCCAATCGTCAGTTTAGGGAGTGGCTTTGGATCTCAGCACCACACTGGGCACTATTAAATAGTTTCCTGTAGCAGTAAGTTGTAGGAAATGGTCCCTTGGTGAATAAAAGTTTTGAGGATGAGGTCAAGCAAGGATTATTGGTGTTAAAAAGTAATTAAGTGAAGAGACAGGGGTGGGAGTTGAGACGATGGGGAGCCAAAGAAGAAGAAGGGAGGAGAAAAGACAGGGAAGGAGGAGGAAAGGCAGGAGAAGAGTTAGGCTGTGCTAGCATCTGGTTACTCTCTGCCTGCAAGTTGGCACCTCTGGGGTCTAAGGCAAATGGTTGAAGCTCCCTGAACCATTTTTCTGATCTGTAAAAAGAATAGAACTGATTTACAGTTGGGTTAAGCTGGTAATTACTGGAAAATGCTAGCAGTTTTATTAATATTTATGTCATGCCCTATGGTACACATAGTACGTTCTGATCCATCATCCTACTTGAATAGCAAATGACTCAAGTGGGCAAGAGAGTGATTGTTCTCCATGCTTCAAACTGAGACTCAAGGAGAGCAGTGATTTTCCCATATCAAAGGCTGGTAAATGGCAAAGCTAACTGCTAGTAGACCAGCCCATGCTCCCTGTGACCCTGCTATCCACTGACCACCTTCTGCAGGCTAGACCTTGTGATATATGCTTAATGAGGTCAGCCAAACCAGGGTCCAGTGACTTCTAGAGGAGCAGTCTGGACGACATGATGGAGGCAGAAACCAGGGTGCAGTGTTCTGGAGAGTGACTCAGCAATACATTCATAGTGTTAAAAGATAAACTGAATCACATTAGAAATTTTAAGAGTTTATCTGAGCAAAAATTGATTTGAATCAGGTAGCCAGAACTGAAGCAATTCAATGCAAGGGGAAAGACTTTTACAGAAAAGATGTGTAAGCAAAGCAAGTAAATCATGTGATTGGTTACATTACAGCTCAAGTATTGCCTTACCTGGAAAAGCCTAGTTGCCCATTTGTGATTGGTTATCTTTGGGTTTTGATTTCTCAAACTCAAGAAATTTTAGGCTTAGGTTTTGGTTTGCTTATGTAAGCTACCAAGGCATTAGAGTTACCTCAGTCTAATAACCTCCTTGTTTAATTAATTTAACTTGTGGGAGATACTTGCAAGTGAAAACAGGGAGTTCCATGGAGCCGTATTTACTGAAGCTGTGTTGATTTTTGCAAAAATAAAAGAGAACAACTTAAATATTCTTCTAGAGCAGAATGGAACATAAACCATACACAAGGCTACAGAGTGAAGTGAAGTCAAAGTTGCTAAGTCGTGTCCAACTCTGCAACCCCATGGCCCAGACAGTCCATGGAATTCTCCAGGCCAGAATACTGGAGTGGGTAGCCTTTCCCTTCTCCAGGGGATCTTCCCAACCCAGGGAGAGAACCCAGGTCTCCCGCATTGCAGGCGGGTTCTTTACCCACTGAGCCACAAGGGAAGCCCAAGAACACTGGAGTCAGTAGCCTATCCCTTCTTCAGCAGATCTTCCACACCCAGGAATCGAACTGGGGTCTCCTGCATTGCACACAGATTCTTTACTAACTAAGCTATGAGGGAAGCCCATAGAGTGAAGTGGTTAATGGCAAAGGCCCTGAGGTCAGAATGCCTGGTTCAAATCCTACATTTTCCACTTGCTTGCAGTGTGACCATGGGCAGTTACTGAGCCCCTCCATAAAGGGGCACTAAAAATAGACCATCTACCTCCTAGCTGTGTACTGAGAATTAAAGCAAGTTAAAATATATAAACTAAGTTCAAATACACATCTTGAATTAATGAACATCACTATATAACTCAAAGCATATCAAGATAATTTTTGTAACCCCCTTTTACAGATAAGCAAATGACAGCCCAGTGAGAGGAAAGCACTTTTATTTACCTCAGTAGAGGCTATGAGCTCAATCCACAGATGCTTCTAATACCAAGCTCCTTCACCACGCCCCTCTGCTCACAGACAACAAAGTCAGATCTTAGGAGTCTAGTTCAAGGCCTTGATAAGGCAAAATGCTTAGGAGGCAACCCAAATTCCATTAAAAAAAAATAATAAAGTATCTTCAAACATACAAAATAGCATCATACACTAACAAATGTAAAGTGGGAGTCATGGGACATGTATCTCATCTACGAAATACAAGAGTTAAATTAGGAAAAAAGAAGACTGGAAGTATGATGTTGTTGTCCGACATGCTTGCTTGCATTTTTGGTGTTATTAAAATATAAAGTAATCTGAGTTTAGCCTAAATCTAAGCCAGTCTTGTCTCCTCTTTCGTACCCTCCTTTCACATTCCCATTGTTTATTCTACTTTCTGAGTCTCCCTCCCAAGCCCAGAGCCTCAGTTTGCATGCCTGAATGTCAAGCAACCTCCTACATTTTCTTCATGACCTTCAATCCACCTGCCACACTGATAACAGATGAATCTTTGTAAAAAGTCAATCTGCTCGTTTCTCTTGCTGGGGTCCCTTTCAGGGGTCCCTTATGATCTTCAGAATGAGGCCCTCTTAGCAAGGCAGACAAGACCCTCTGTCACTCAGCAGGCTCATACCTCAGAAGATGCTGTGACCCTCCTCGCATTATGACAACTCCTCCACTAGCTTTCTCACTCCCAACCCTTGCCTGGATTTCTCTCTCTGTGTTTCCCCTCTCCCTTCATCTGCTTGGAGAAGGAAATAGCAACTCACTCCAGTATTCTTGCTTGGAAAATCCCATGGATAGAAGAGTCTGGTGAGCCTCAGTCCGTGGGGTCGCAAAGTGCCAGACACGACTGAGTGACTAACACTTCATCTGCATAGCTCCTGCTCATCCTTCAAGATTCTAATCACACCTCCCACCCTAAAGGAGGTCATCCCTTTGACCCTTGACTCTATCCCTCACCCACTCCTCCATGAGCTGGCTGCTCTTCCGGGCTCCCAGAGCAGCACCCTGAGTTTGCATCTACTTTTGCACTTAGCACATCCAACTATATCAGTGACTTGTCCCCCATCCTCTCTCCCTCCCCCTTTCTCCTCACTAACCTAGAGGAACTCCTCTAGGGCAGAGATCATTCCTCTTGATGTCCCCAGTTAGTCTGGAAAGTGCTGCACACAGACACAATAGATTTTATTTTATTCCCGCATCCTGTAATTTGCTTTATAACCGGGAAAAAGCACAGAGGAAGTCACGGCTTCCCACTTCTCTAAATTTCTACTTGTACCTATTCAGGTACTGCACACGTACTTGTTAGATGTTTTTGAGGTGCTAAGAAATTTGTTTTGTCTGTAAATGCACTTAAAACCAAAGTCTGGGTTTATGCTTTCCAAATAAGATAATTAGAAAGGTTTCACATTGTATAATTCCATAGATATAATACTGCTCACTAGTTACAAAAACAATTGAGTATGCCTCATAAAGATGTCTTAATTTCACAAACGAGTTGTACTCAAGTAAATATTTACTTCTAAATGCAATTTGGTCTCTTAGGACACTTTCAGGAAGCTCACATGATATATAGGCTGTGTAGTTATATCATCATTTAGCGAGATGATAATTTTAAATAGAGAAACACATGCTTTCCATGCATCAAACACTTTTTAGGACTACTTACGTGCCAAGTCTTGAGGCGACCGCAATACCCTTGATTTCTTTCTTTTTCACTAGCACACATACAAGCATCCCACAGACAGGTCCAACATAGAGCCATGATCCCGTACGTTCTCTCCATCTCACTGCTGTCACCCTGGTCAGTTCCCACTTACATGGATCCTTGCAGTAGGCCTTAACATCTCCTAATTCCACCCTTACCATCCTTCAGTCTCTCTTCTGCACAGCAGCTAAGCGAATTCTGTAAAATCTAAACCACATTATAACACTCACTTGGTTAACATCTTCCGATGACTTCCCAAGTTACTTGGAATAAAACCCAAGCTCCTTACCATTGGCAAGAAACCCCACCTGACCCAGTCACTGCCCGCCTGTCCCTGTCCCACTTCTGACACAACTATCCTATCCCCTTAAGCTCTCTCTGCACTAGAAGTTCTGTCTGCCTTGATCACTCAAGCTGGCTCGGTTCTCACACCAGGATTTCTGCAATCACTATTTCTTCTCCCTGGAGCACTCTTTCCCTAGCCCTTTGCATGGCTAACACCTTCTCATCATTCAGGCCTCAGTCAGAATCACTTCCTCTCTAAGAGCATCCCTTCCACTCACTCCATCACATAACTCTATTTTACTTTCCTGACAACACCTACTTCTCACATTGGAATTTAGCTTGCTGCTTTGCCTATGTTTTGTTTGACCTCCTCCTATTGCCACACCCTTTGAATAAATACCTCCATGAGAAGGGTCTGCCTTGGCTTGTATCTAAGCCCAGCAGTGTCCCCAGGGCTTAGAATAGGTCCCAGTCCATTAACAAAATGTCCTGAATGAATAAATTCAGACATTTTCCCTGCCTGAAAGATTACTTGTAAAATTAAATTGAACATGGGACAATCTAGGATAAGTGCTGTCATGGGTGCAGAAATGCTAGAGCTTTCTCTTCCTCAGTGTCGACCTCACCCTTTGATTATAATGACAGCATTCTGAAGACAGCTGCCTCCTCTACTTTCCTTGTCCACAGCAGTGAGTGCTCTGTCCTCTGCTCATGACCTTTAAAGATAAAGTATTAACTCATTAGCACCTATTTAAGGCTTCCCTGGTGGCTCAGCCATAAAAGAATCTGCCTGCCAAAGCAGCAGACGCAGGAGACGCTGGTTTGGTCCCTGGGTGGGGAAGATCCCCTGGAGGAGGAAATGGCAACCCACTCCAGTGTTCTTGCCTGAAGAATCCCATGGGCAGAGGAGCCTGACGGGCTACAGTCCCCCGGGTCTCAGAGTTGGACAATGCCGAGCACACACACAAAGATGGATAAGGTCCCAGTAGACAGAACTGTGTTTGAAGGAACAGAATGTACAAAGGAAATGCAGCAAGTAGATCAGTAATGGTGATCTGTCTGGCCTCATCTGAAAGAAGAATGCCTCAATTGACAGAAAGATAATATGAAAGAGGTGTGCGTCTGATGGGGTCTTTGAATTCCAGGCTAAGGAGACTGAACTTTATTCTACAAGTGATAGAAAGTCAGAAAAGGATTTTTAACAGATAAATAAGGTCAGGTAAAGCATCTCTGATATTCTGAAAACAATCTGTCTTCCTAGGTATGGGGCATTTAACCGTTCCAGGCATCAATTGCTTTACCTGAAAATTGCTGCTGCTGCTGCTGCTAAGTCGCTTCAGCCGTGTCCGACTCTGTGTGACCCCATAGACGGCAGCCCACGAGGCTCCCCCGTCCCTGGGATTCTCCAGGCAAGAACACTGGAGTGGGTTGCCATTTCCTTCTCCAATGCATGAAAGTGAAAAGTGAAATTGAAGTCGCTCAGTCGTGTCTGACTCCCAGCGACCCCATGGACTTCAGCCTACCAGGCTTCTCCATCCATGGGATTTTCCAGGCAAGAGTACTGAAGTGGGTTGCCATTTGCTGAGGATAATTTAAACTGAAAATCAAAGGAAGAATGCATGTGAAAATGTTTTCTGAGCTGTAAAGTTCTTTTAAAATATAAAGTGTAATTATTATTAACTGACAATGAAAACTGAAGGATGGTTTGGCAGGCTTAAGGGATTCAGTGTTACACATCCTTAGCTTGTGGGATATCTAATAACCAGCCACAGGAGTTGGGCCTAAAAGCAACTGTGGAATTTGTCATAAAGATGCCCTTCATAAATCTTAAGAGGGAGTGAAGTGTTCCCCATTTCACTCATCTGAACTGAGACACTGTATTTACAAATTTAAGTTGCTTTCAAGAAAGGGGTAAGGAAGCAAATATACAGTCTTTGAGAGGATGTGTCATTAAGAAGCTGGAACAGTGAAATCATCAATCCCTTCATGCAGGGGGCCTTGTTGCTAAGTCATTTGCATTTTATTGAAAGAATATATTATGGGAAGTCACTGTAATAGACAATTTGGGATTCGTGTCTGAATTTTTTTTTTTTTTCCTGCTAAATGAGAGGACTGAGAGTTTGTTTTGCTTCTGAACTTTTCTTCCAAATTCTTTTTTTTTCTTCCAAACTACATCTCTAAGAATACAGTTAAAACATTTAATAGACTATAATAACTGGAAGGACCATTATTTTCAAACCTCAGTCATTCTGTAGATTGTGACTAAAGTCCAGATATGGGAAGTTAGCTGCCCATTAATGCACCATTAGTCAGTATAAAACCTAGTCTTAAGGCCAGCTAAAGCCTTCTCCATTTTCAATGACAGAATCTACATACAGCAAGACTGGAGACAATGGCATGAGCCTGAACAGAGACAAGTAAATTATGTCAATCATCTTTCTCCCCCATACCAATGAATGGGAGCTCAAATATAACAGATTACCCTGAGGTGGTCATCAAGCCATTTAGAATACATTTAGCTGGAATATTCTGAAGGGTGGGTGAAGGTGGCCGAAGGAAGATAGAAATGGGTTATTGAAGGATGGTTCAGAAACTGAAAGCCTGGCTTTGATTTTCTCTTTGAAAGTTTTTCTCTTAATGCATCTGACCGTTTTGGAAGAAAGTGAACAGAAGTATATTTATGTGCCTCTTTTCTCTCACCCAGTCTCCTTTTAAAGAATGATGAAAGAAAGTCTACCGCATATGGCTGGGCAGCTTGAATATACTCTCCAGGTTACACAAGAGACTGTGTGGAAACCAAGCTCTTATGAGCACCATGCTTTCAACAGATAGGGCACTTAGAACCAGCCTTTTCTGCAAGTATATTTGTTTCCACATATCATATACATGATACCTGCCCCCACACTTTATACATGTATATGTACATATTTTTTCATGTTGTTCATTCCATTGGTATGCATTTACTGAAGCATCCTGGGTACTGAGAATACAACAGCGAATAAGTCACAGAAGAATATATACTATGCTATATTTCCATTTTGAAAAATCTTGGAAGATGCTTGTATTGTTTTATTTTGTTTTCCCTCACCTTGATGGGATAATAGAATTGAATTTCTAGCTTCCTAATGCTCTTCATTTCTCCACTAGCAGTGTTCTTTGGGGCATTAAGCAATTAGGTTCTTCATTTTGCCCACGGATGGTTTAGTTTTACCATCTTTTTCCAAATTGCTTTGTCAGTGCTATAATGAATTTTCCTTCCTTCATGGAAATATCAGTGTCTTGGACATTTTATCTGTCCTTGCCTTGCCCTTCTCAATATTAATCATTAATAATTTCTTTCTTGATTCTCCATAAACACCACAACATGGCATTTCTCTCACTTGATTAAGATGTATTTGTTTCCATGTCAATTTTGTGAAGTTTAATTTCCTTCTGAGCTCCAGGATAAGAGCTTAGGGCCTGGCACATAGTGGATGCATATAAATGTATCCCTGAATAAACTCAATCAGGCAAAAATGCATTTGTCCTACTGAAGTCATTGTCTAATTCAAAGGAGAACATCAGATGATCTGGAAGACAGACATACCATGCCAGCCCGTTAATCTCCCCAAATGCCAAGATATGTCCCTGCCTTGGCAAAACCACCTCATGGAGATGCATGACCTTGCAGCTGTTGATATTTTGAGCGCCACTCCCAGTCACCATGGGAAGGACCCAAAATGAGCCCTACATCTGAGTGAATACGAGGATTCACTATTCATTCACATGAGTGATCTGGATGAATTAAGCCTGGTTTGCTTCAGATTTATCCTGATCCAGTTTCCATGCATGATTAGAAAAATAAGGATAAGTATTTAGGCAATGATGCCATTCAAATAAAGCAAAAATGTCTTGTGATGTATATGAGGGCAAGTGGCAGAGCATATAGAGCCCATGTGTACATGCGCATGCTCGGTTCCGTCCGACTCCTTGGGACCCCGTGGCCTATATAGGCTGCCAGGGCCCTCTGTCCATGGGGTTTTCCCAGTAAGAATACTGAAGTGGGGTGCCATTTCCTCCTCCAGGGGATCGTCCAATCCAGGGATCGAATCCGTGTCTCCTGTGGCTCCTGCATTGGCAGGCAAATTCTTTAACACTGAGCTATCTAGGAAGCCCCTAAGGGTACATACCAAATGCCTATTTGGGGAATTGTTTTAACACTGAGCTATCTAGGAAGCCCCTAAGGGTACATACCAAATGCCTATTTGGGGAATTGTTTTAACACTGAGCTATCTAGGAAGCCCCTAAGGGTACATACCAAATGCCTATTTGGGGAATTGTTTTGAGGAGAAGCTAGATGTCTTGGAAGATTTGACAAGAAGACAGTTGAGAGCTGTGTGCAGCCCATCGATGCATCATGATTCCATTTCTCATCTTATGTGTGTAATATAGTGCAAGTGAGCCCCTTGACTTCCCCTCAGAGGAGAGAAAGGTTGACAGGCGTCAGCATGGATCACTCTGCCACGGCTTACTACTGCTGCCACTACTTATTGCTTCTAGTAAATTCCACAGCCTGGCAGTTGGCATGCCATCTCATAAAATGAGGTCTCACCTGTGGGAAGAACATGGCCAATCTAATATTTTATTATCTTTGACATGGTAAATGTTAGGAACCTGAAATGCATTTGAGAAGCAAATATGTGTCTGAATTAAACAACATTTCTCCATCAACTCATTGCTTATTCACTCTGGATCATTCTAATACAGGGGGGAAATCTAAAAGGCAACCAAACAAAGGGAACTTCACTCTTCTCCTCACCCATTCTGCTGTACTTTCACAGAATCCATGAGTGAAGTGGATGAGGGGCTAGAAGCGTACTTTCTTAATTGCAAGGAAATACACTGAGATGTGTTTAATGGCAGATTTGAGCAGCAGGCAGGTGGCAATTTATTTTTTCTCCTAACTGCTATTCTTTTCCTTAGACATTTTAAAATGTAAAATAGGATGCATGCACATAAACAAAGAGGCTTAAACCTGTAGGCTAAGAGTTTATGAAATGTTGTTGGATACCTATTTACCACTCCCCACTCAAGAGACAGTCACCAACATCCTAGAAGTTGCCCTTCCTAATTTTAGGATGCTGGCCCCTCCCAACTAGAAAGGTTCTACCCTCTAAACTTTTATGGTAATGAATTTGTTTATATTCATTGTTCAAGCATTTTTCTCTACCTCCTGTAACAATACACTCTTTGTCTGTTTTAAAACTTTGTATAAATTAGCTCAAGCTGGATGTATTCTTTTGAGTCTGACATCTTTTGCACAACATTATGTTTTTAAGATTCATTGGTGGTGTTGCATGTATCTATAATTGATTTGTTTTTACTGGTCTATAATATCTCATTATATAAATTTTCTATGACATATTGATCCATTCTGCAGTTGATGAATGTTTACATTGTTTCCAATTTGGGGCTATTTGGACCAAGAATAATATAAATATCTGTGTTGTAACTTCCTGGTACATATGTGCACACATTTCTTTATGGTATACACTTAGAACAGATTGCCAGACAAATGGCTGTGCATATCTTTAACTTTGATAGTTATGGAAAATGTTTTACTATAACAAATGCAGTATCTTTAATAATAAAAAGCATTTTAGTCTAATGAGGAGAAATATACTAAAAGTTTTAACAGACAGATGACCCAAGCTTAATTTGGAGATGTATCACAAAAAGAAAAGATTTTATGAAGTCACTATGCCTATTTTACCATGAAGCCAGTGGCTTTCCTTTATTGTGATGATTCCCTTTAGCCCCTTATTCCAGGGGTTTAAGAATGGAAACGGGGCAGGGGGGGGGGGTGCTATGAAATAGAAGATGTATCTATGTTTATCACTTAACTGAGAACATGTATTTTCCAGACAGGATGGTTTTCTGTAATTTAGTAGAAAACAGCATTAGCCTTCCAGGACTCATTCTACACTGAAGGTTCTGGAAGAAAAATAATAAAGACACTGAAAAACACGACAGGTGGGAAATAGTTGGGGAAAATGAGATGAAGGTATGTGTTCTGGAGAAGAGATAACTTAGAAAATTTTTTTAAAAATCTTAGTACTCCAGTCTCAGAAAGGTCTCAGCAAGGAAAAGCAGACTGATGTACATAGTAAGACGTTGAAAGAAATACATGCATTTATTTCAGAAACATTATACACTGCTAAATATGTGCCAGGCATTCTTCTAAAGCCCTGAGTGGGGTCACTTAGGCAAATGTCAAACGACTTTTCCAGCAGTCAATAGACTGCCTTATCAGATGAGAACCTTTGTCTCTGACAAGGGCTCAGAGACTGCTTATTGAGCTGTGCAAAGCAGTTCACACACCGGGCACAAGATCTGTTCTGCCCTTACTACCTTTGTGACAATGGGCAAACACTTAACAGCTCTGGGTCTCATTTTTGTTTTCTATAAAAAGGGGAAGGATGATTAATAACAGTACCTTCCTCTTAGGGTTCTTGTGAGAACTCTGCATGTGAGTGTATGTATGTAATACTTATTATGACTCTTGACTCAAAATACATACTCAATACATTAGCTGTTCCGGTTGTTTTTGTCATTATACAAGATGACCTCAAAGATAACTTCTGATGTTTGTATTCTGCATTTCCACTGAAGTAGTGAGTATAGCACAGATTTCTTTGACAAAGACCGTGGTGTACACTGGGATGCTCCTCTTATGAGCTGCATGAGCTTAGGCAAGTTACAACCCCTTCTGAGCCTGTTCCCTCATCTGTAGAATAAGAATGGTTATAACCCTGTAAAATGATGGCTGGAGTGACCAATGGGATAAGTGATGTAAAAAGTGTAGCATGAGGCCTGAAAGCCAGTTGGTCTGGGTGCTCTCCCTGTTCCTAGGCAAGCTACTGAATTTCAACGAAATTCCATTTTATATAGGTAAAATCAGGGTAACAATACCTGCCACAGTATAACACAGTAAAGCCCTTGGCATGGGCACGATCTGCAGAAAGGCCTCAAAGCCTTTCTTGGCTTCTGTTGACTTTTCTGTGAAATGGAGCATGCATTGTCAGTCTTCTCTGACTCATAAGCTTGTTGTGAGGATTGAAAAAGGTAATGGACATAAACTTACATTACATAAACTATAAAATTTTAAATTAGCAAAAATCTAAATCAGCAGGCCAGGGACTTCCCTGGCGACTCAGTAGTAAAGCGTTCGCCTACCAATACAGCAGACCCGGGTTTGATCCCTGGTCTGGGAGGATTCCCATATGCCATGGAGCTACTAAGCCCAGGCATTACAACTACTGAGCCTGTGCTTTAGGGCCCGGGAACCACAACTACTGAAGCCCACGCACCCCAGAGCCTGTGCTTTGCAGCAAGAGAAGCCACTGCAATGAGAAGCCCTGCACACCACAACTGGAGGTTAGCCCCTGCTCATCGCAACCAGAGAAAAGACTGCGCAACAGTGAAGACCCGGCACTGCCAAAAATAGGTAAATAATTAATTTAAAAAATTATTAGGTCAGGATTTATATTGCCTAGTTTTGTTTTATGAAAATGAGTATTAACAAATGCTCTTTTACCATTCAAGATCTTCCTGAACAGTGCATTCACTTACTCACCCAGCAGTTATTCAATGACTATATTACATCAGAGCATTTTCCTAATAGAATTCTTTCTTAAAATTATTTCGACCTTGTCCGAAAGATTATTTTATGGCGATAACTGGAAAAAGATGGATAAAAAAAGAAAGAAAGAAAGAAACTGGGATTGTGTAAATATAAGGACAAAAAAATAAAATGATGCCAGAGGTAAGATTATTCTATGAACTAATATATAATTCTATACTCTGATTAGTACAGATTATGTGTTATTCACAGGAGACACTGCAAAGAGAAAATCAATTTCTTGTTGTTGTTCAAAGTGTCATCCATTGATCCTAAATTGAAATAATCAGGGGTCCTTGTTTCCTTTTCCCATCTCCTGACCACCTGAATTTCCACACCTGCTCATTGTGTCTCTGAATATTTTACAAAAGCCCTAATGCCTATGGAAAGCTGTCCTGCTATCTGAAATTAAGGATATGGGGAATGGTATCCACAGAAACTCTTGGCAAATCTTTTTTGGAAAATAATTTTGCAAAAGTGGTTAAAAAAAAAAAAAAGGTTAACTATATTCAAAATTCTTAAATTTCTTCTTAAAAAAGTGATTCAATCAAAACTACAACAAAGGCCAAGGAACAAAAATGGTCATTGCAATTCTATCTACAGTTAAATTGAAAACAACCCACTTATGCAAAAAAGGGGAAGTAGCTAGTTACAGTATAGAATATCTTTTCTATTTGCTTACTCTGGAGACATAAAAAATGATAATCATGACTTTGCCAAATTGGCTCAATTTCCTTCATGAAACTTGGAGGGTTGAACTCAAAATGATTGCATTGATGCAAAATATATAAACTGAAGATTAGAAAATAAAAATCAAAATATGTTTAATTATGTGTAAGTTAAGGATAATTTTGTTTCACATTTTTAAAATTGTCTTTCATTTTGGCTTGGTTTGGCTCTGTGTGTGTGGTGTGTGTGTGTGTTCTTTTTCACCCAAAATGGGGCAAGTTTATTATCTCCATCATCATTTATTATTGGAAAACTAAGAATCGAGCTTTAATTATTTCCAATTCTTTCTTTCTGGACAAGGTTAAGGTGGGAATAAGCAGTGAGGGGAACAGATAAACCTTACAATATCACTGAGAGAATTGAGAAAGACCTCGAAAATATAAATTCTCTTCAAGGAGAGTCACAACCCTCCACTTCTCCTGGATTTTTTAAAGCATGCTTTTCTTGGCAGCTGCATTTATCAGCATATGTGAAAATATTATCCAGGGTGCATTCTGTATTTTCAGAAATGTGACATGATAACATCCCATGCAGAAAGGGATTTGGTAGTGAGCATCCATCAATTTTCACTCATGGGACTCCCTGAGGCAAGACCTTCTATGTCATGTCAACATTTTTCGACTCTACCAGCAAAACTGGAAGATATAAGGAGGGATAGCATCTCAACTTCTTGTCATCATTGCCTTCCTAACCCTCATGCAGGCCAAAATGACAGGAGGTAAAAATGTTACTGTTATTGCCTTTTTAAAGGAAATAACGTCAAAGATAAACACTGTTTACAGATTTAACCCAAATGTTAGTCATAAAATCATCTTCCAGTGCTTGGATATGTAATGAGGCATCTAACGCCAAGTTAGTACTGTCAACAGAAACCCCATCCAACTTTCTAAACTGTCTGCATCTGAACAAGGGGCAGCTCTCAGGATACTATGAAGGATAATCTCATAAAACAAGTCAAAGGGCAAATGTGCCTAGATCTAATACTGCTAGATGCCGATCCATTTTCCTTCTAATACAAGAGAGCATGGAGTTCTTTGTGCCTTACACATAAGAATTTCTTCCTGTTCTAGCAGGTGAGAGATTAACTATTTCTAGCCCTGTTTGGTCATCTACTCTGTTCCATCTACTCTGTTCTGGTGACTCTTCCCAGCATCAGATCATTTCTCACATACATGAATAGACCAATACTTGACTGAGGATTCAAAGGGAGCCCTCCATAGACATTCAGAGTTCTCTCTGCATGCAGTTTTTCCTCTTGAATTTTCTGTTCTGAAAATTCTAGTTCTCTCAGTCTCCCTAAGTTCTGAAGTCTTCCTCTTGAACTGAAGGAGTCCAGTGGGCTCTGATTAGGATCCTTCCCCCTATCCTATGACCTCAACCTCCTCCCATAAATGTTCTGGAACTTACTGTCCTTCTCTCAGGAGTCACTGTTCTAGGCTGCCTGTTAGTCACTGTTTAATGTCTTAAAACTATTCTTTCATATATTTTGTTTACTTTTCTAACTATTTAGGGCTGGAAAGTAACCAGAGTTCCTGTTTTTCTATCACAGGCAGAAGTATACATTTCTAATACATTTAATGTATACATTTTTGATTCTATTAATTCTTATAAAATGTTCACTGTCCTTTAATGTTACTTATTTCAAATGATGTAAATGTTTCTATTTTGAATTCAGAAACATGTTTTAAGATCGATTTACTCTGATACTGAACATCTAAACCATAACTTTGAAGCACTGCATAATACTCTATGATGTGTATTCATCACTATTTGCCTATACTCTTCCTCAGAGATATAGACCCTGGTAGCCTTCAACTTGATGCCACTACACCTAACCACACCTAATGAAGCAACCATCATCCTTTTACATGTGTCATTGTCTTTGGGAGATATACTAAGAGGAGAAACTCCTGGGTCATACATCATTTAAATGAGTAGTGCCAGATTGCACCCTAGTCTGGCTGCCAATACATTTCTTCATGAGATAGCCTGAAATCCAACGTTTCTGCTCCAGTTGGTATTATCCAGTTTTTTATTTTTGCCAGTATCTCACTCAGCTCAGGTTACCATAACAAAATGTCACAGGCTGTGTGGTTTAAACAACAGAAATGTATTTCTAAGCTGTCCTGGAGACTAGACATCTAAGATCAAGGTGTGAACACGATCCATTTCTGATGAGAGCTTTCTTCCTGGCCTGTAGACAGCCACCTTCCTTCTGTGCCCTCACATGGTTGGGGAGAGAGAGAGCTAGCCAGCTCTCTGCTATCTTTTCCCGTAAGGGCACTAATTTCACCATGACAGCCCTACCCTCATGACCTCACCCAAACCTGATTATCTCCTGAAGGTCTATCTGCAAATATTAACAAAATGGGAGTTAGGCGTATGAATTTGAAGGGGTGGAGGTTACCATCTAGCCCACAGAAGTCAGTTTCACAGCGGCTTGTGCAATGACTCAGTGGGATCTGCCTCCAATGCAGGAGACACAGATGTGGGTTCAATCCCTGGGTCAGAAAGATCCCCTGGAGGAAGAGACGGCAACCCACTCCAGTATTCTTGCTTGGAGAAGTCCATGGACAGAGGAGCCTGGTGGGCTACAGTCCGTGGGGTCGCAAAGAGTCAGATACGACTACGCATGAGCACAGTGTTTCAAAGGATGATATCTCAGTTGTTATTTACCTGCGGTTTAACCTTATTGTGAAAGACCTAGCCGATGGAAGAGATAAGACAAACTAAAGATTTGAGGCTTTTAAATTTTGAGAAGGAAAGAAAATTATTCTTATTGTCTACCTAAAACCCTTACTCCAAATCAACTGATAGATTCTAGCAAGAAAAAAAAAGGACTAAGTTATTGATTTATTTTTATGGCTCTGCTGAGTCTCTGTTGCTGTGTGAGCGCTTTCTCTAGTTGCGGAGAACAGGGGCCACTCTTCACTGCAGTGCCCAGGCTTCTTAACGCGGTGGCTTCTCTTGCTGTAGAGCCCAGGCTCGAGTGCATGGGCTCGGTAGTTGTGGCACACGAACTTAGTTGCTCCCCAGCATGTGGGACTTTCCCTGACCAGGGATCAAACTCATGTCCCCTGCCTTGGCGGATGGATTCGCAACCACTAGACTACCAGAGACGCCCAGGACTGAGTTTTAGTTAATCAAAGTGTAACTTTCTTGCCGACAAAGGTCTGCGTAGTCAAAGTTGTGTTTTTTTCAGTTGTCATGGATGGATGTGAGAGTTGGACCATAAAGAAAGCTGAGTGCCAAAGAATTGATGCTTTTGAACTGTGGTGTTAGAGAAGACTCTTGAGAGTCCATTGGACTACAAAGAGATCCAACCAGTCCATCCTAAAGGAAATCAGTCCTGAATATTCATTGGAAGGACTTATGTTGAAGCTGAAGCTCCAGTACTTTGGCCACCTGATGCGAAACACTGACTCATTGGAAAAGACCCTGATGCTGGGAAACATTGAAGGCAGGAGGAGAAGGGGATGACAGAGAACTAGATGGTTGGATGGCATCACTGACTAGATGGACATGAGTTTGAGCAAACTCCTGGAGATGGTGATGGACAGGGAAGCTCGGTGTGTTGCATTCCATGGGATTGCAAAGAGTTGGACATGACTGAGCAACTGAACTGACTGAACTGATGGCTTTCTTGAATGCAACTATATTTACACATACATATATAACTCATAAATATATACCTATTATGTCAATACAAAGTATTCATACAGAATACATGTACATTCATATTATATATACATATATAATGTGTAATAGGAAATAATTCAATTAATAGTGCAAAAAATAAAATACTTAGAAATAATAATAAATATGCGGTTGCTGTTCAGTCACTCAGTCAGACATGTGTCCCTATGGACCGCCAGCCTTCCCTGTCCTTCACCATCTCCCAGAGTGTGCTCAAATTTGTGTCCATTGAGTCACTGATGCCATCCAAACATCCCATCTATTGCCTACTGCTCCTTGTGCCTTCGATCTTTCCCAGCATCAGGATCTTTTCTAATAATGAGTCAGCTCTTCACATCAGGTGGCCAAAGTATTGGATCTTCAGCTTCAGCATCAGTCCTTGCAAAGAATGTTCAAGGTTGATTTCCTTTAGGTTTGATAGGTTTGATCTCCTTGCTGTCCAAGGGACTCTTAAGAGTCTTCTCCAGCAACACAATTCTAAAACATCAATTCTTTGGTGCTCAGCCTTCTTTATGATCCAACCCTCACATCCATACATAACTACTGGAAAACCATAGCTTTGACCTTTTTTGGCAAAGTGGCATCTCTGTTTTTTAATATGCTGTCTAGGTTTGTCATACCTTTTCTTCCAAGGAGCAAGTGTCCTTTAATTTCATGGCTGCAGTCACCGTCCTCAGTGATTTTGGAGCCCAAGGAAATATGCATTACTTAAATTAAAAGTAACACTTTAGTGAGAATAATGAAAGAATGCTGGGTTAAATGAAGAGAACTCTTGCTTTTGGATGAGAAGATGCAATACTGGAAATATGTCAATCCTTCCCAAAATAATATAAAAATCTAATAACCTGCCAATTAAAATTGAAAGATTTTACTGTAACTTGACACATTTATTCTAAAATTTAGAAATCTTGCCAAAATACATTAAAAACTTAAAAATAGCAAAGAGGAATTTTCACTGATGCTAAGTATGCCAGAAAAAAAAAAAAGAGTAACAACAATTAAAACAATGTAACATTAATACCAATTAGGTGAATCCGAGAGAATAACAGGTAAGAAACCGATTAAAAACTCTATAATAAAAGTAAGGAAAAGATGCATTATTCGACAAATTGAGCTTTAGTAATTGATTCACAATTTAGGGGGAAATTAGTCTTATCTAATACCATATGGCAAATAAATTCCAGATGGATTTTATCTTCAAACATTTAAAAAACACAAATAACAAAGTACCAGAAAAAAGATGTAGTAAATAATCCCACAAATGGGGCTTTTAAAAGCATAATACCAAAAGCACAAATTATTCTGGCAAAGACTAATATATTTAACTACATAAACTTGGCAAACATTTGAATACAAAGCTCTAAATGAATCTGCTGCAGGATAAACTCAACTCTACTCTTCCTCCTCTGTCTTGAGAGCTCCTAGTCTTCAAGATAAAGTTCAAGCCACTCAAAATTGCATTCAAGTCTTTTTACAATGTGACCTTAGCCAACACTCAGCCTCTTTTCCCGCTGGGTCAGAGCATTCACCCTGGGTTGTGGCATATCATTTACTCATTGAGTCTATTGATCTATCCTCTGCTCCCCATGTCTTATCCTTCCCTGGTAAACCCTTACTCCTACTTGAGCACTTAATTAAAAAATCTCTCTGTTAAATCTCATCCAATCCTCACTCCCCTCCCCTTCCCCCAGGCTTGCCCTCTGGGTTCCCTCCTTTATCACAGTTGTTTACATTCCAGTTTCTTTACTAGGCTGAGAGCATGCTTCATCTCTGAATTCTCATCCTGTTGCACAGTAGACAAATGCCTGCATGCCTTGCCTGGTGGTGTTGCTCATGTATCTTCTGACTGTGGATTTAAGTAGAAGTTTTTAGACAGATGAAAAGCCTAGGCCCAGAGATGTGGTGATCTGCTAATAACATGGAGGGCCAGCTGACCAGTTTTGCATGTATAACCCAGGACATTTTCTAAGAGCACAGGTGTGTTTGATTTTGTTTTGAAATATCTCATTTGTCCTAGAAGGGAGTTGGATGTTGGCTAGCAAGAAGTGAAATGTAGCAGTGGAACTGGACGGAAAACGTCTCTGAGTATGGCCCTGAATGGGTCACTGCAGGTTTTGTTGGTGATGTGGCGTCCTGAAGCATTTAGTTATGGATTATATGTTTCTGGGCAAGAGGACTAAGTCCTATTACCCTAAGGCATCCATTGTCCATAGTGACTGAACTTCTGCCTGTTCATCTAGGATGCACTAGATGCATCCTTGGGAGAATTCGGATAATGGCCATTCTGATCATTTTCTGTATTCCTTGGTTCAGATGGGAAATCCCAATCAAGAAAGACTGCCTAGAAGGATGAGTTGATAACAGGGAACAGAGATAATGCAGTCAAGGAAGCCAGAAACCCACAGCCAGAAAACCTTGGTTTGAGGCCCACTTTTAGCATTCTATGACATAAACTTCTCTGAGTCTTAGTCTGCTCATCCAATAAACAGGATAATTATACTACTGACCTCACAAGATGAGTTCCAAATGAGATAACATTTCTATTTATTAAGTGAGCATTTTCTATGATCTAAAAGGAATCTTAGTGATTAAGCAAATAGCTGATTCCCAAGGAAGCATTTTAATAACTAGGAAAATTTCACACACATCTTTTTTGACTTCCCTCCTCCAATCTTTTGAGTCCTACACATGCTCATATCTACACACTTATTTCTGCACAGAACCAGGTATTGAGAGACAACCATGATTCTCTTTCTTTCTTGCTCAGAAAGGAATCAAAACTGGGGGACGAAAGTTTATTTGTTCATCATGGTAGTCATAGCCTACTGGTGAGCAGTTACTTTGTCAGCAGGGGAGGAGACGGATTGGACTTTACAAATGGAAACCTCAAAAAGCAAGACCATCTGATAAACTGGAGAGGTTGGATCCTGTACAAGGGTACTCAGCCAAGGGAGTGAGAGGACAGTGAAATCCAGTCCATGTTCTTCTTACAAAGCCATATGCCTTGACTTAGGGTTATATACTTCCAGAGAAAGGGGGAAGGGGGTGTCTTTTTCTTTGGACAAAGGTGCCATCTGCTAACCAAGCCTTATCCTTGATGGGGTGTGGTCTACTCAGTGAGGGTTGGTCTACTTGGAGGGGACAGAAGAAGACAGAGCCATTTTTTTTCTTTTGAATTTTGCAAAGATGGGTCATAGCCCCAAAAAAAGGCATAAGTCAGGATAAAAGAGAGTGAAAACTGAACAGAGGCAGAGGGACAGAAACTCCTAAGAATCAACTTCACATATCTCTTCTTAACTCCATGCTCGGTGACCAGCTTAGTAACTAGATGTTGACATGGTAGAACTTTTTCACCACAGATATAGGCAAATGCTACAGATCAGCGCTTGGCTCCTACCCCTTGAGAGCCCACTGTTAAGTATTACCTCTACTGGATTCACACAAGCTTTTAGAGGAAGATGAGAGCTGAAACTTATCTATAACCTTTAGTGTGGTCCTTGATACCCATGCAACCTTGTGATAGATATTGTTACCTAACTTTGAGGGTAAGCAGCTGAGAGTGTTAAAGATGTTAAATTATTTGTTCCAGCTAGAAAGGGCAAAATTTGAACTCAAACCCAGCTCTGCCAGGATGACTCTAAAGCTCATGATCTTTCCTCCACATTATGTGCTTTTGATAAAATCCAGTCTGCGATTTTAGATGCTTCACCAACAGCACTTGCTTATCACATTAATTCTCTTTAGCATGTGTATTTCCTACAGTGACATTCAGGCATTTGAAAGGCCACTGCAGCACTTCCAGTACAAGCATCAGGCTTGCTTCCCATGGCTCCAAAGAGAGCCTCCCCAATAAGATTCTTTTTCAAAGAAACCATCCCAGAGTCGAGCATGTTGGAATTCAGTAACCACTCAGCATTTCTGACATTGAGAAGATATATTACTGTACTCCAGTGACTGCAAAGTTTAGATAGTTTTGGAAGAGTATTGTATCAATTATATTATCCCTCTGGGAAGCCTATTAACATTAAAATGCCTTATGAGACTAGCTAAAGACTCAAGCAAAGAAAATCTCTTTTAGGCATCCTCATATTTTATAGTTGTTAAAGGAAAAAAAATCCACCTTACCTCTCCCTTTGTACATGACACTGGGATAGATGGCTCTTCTTGAACTATATCAAGCAAGTTATCTTAGAAAAGGAGGACCTATCTCGGAATAAATGACCTCAAGCCAAAAGCCAACTTGTGTGGGAGGTGATGGGGAGACAGCATGGACTAGAATCACACATACTTCAGTTCAAATTCTGGCTTGGCTACTTACAATATCAACAAAATAATAACAATCAGTATAATTTACTGAGCAACTATTCTGGGCAGGGACCTTATATAGCCTATTTCATTTAATTCTCGTATCAACAGTGAATATTATTCTTATTCTAAACATGGGGAAACCAAGGCTAAATGGCTAAGTAAACTTCACCAACTCAGACAGGTAGTGTGGTAGGCAACTTACAAAATGACTCTCAATGACCCATGCCTACTAGTACACACATCCTTATGTAATTTTGCCCCATATGTGTGGGTTAGCTCTAGTGATTTTCCACTAGTAAATAAAATACAGCATGGACTGCCACTTCCACAATTAAATTTTAAGAGACTTGCCTTCTCTTGCTCGTTCTCTCTCTTTCACTTTTTCATTTTGGTGGAGCCAGTTGCCATGTTGTAAACGGTACTATGGAGAGACTTACACGGTAAGGAACTGAGGATCGCTTCTGGCCAACAGCCAGATCCACAATCCCACATTCCATAAAGAACCAACTCCTGCCAACAACCACTGTGTGAGGCTGGAAGTGGGTCTCACCCTAGCTGAACCTCAAGATGGCTACTATCTGGCGATACACTTGGTTGTTACCTTGCGACACCCCCTGAGCCAGAAGACCCAGCTAAACCCAGCCCACATTCCTGACCCAGAGAGACTGTGAACTAATAAATGTGTTATTTCAAGCTATTAAGCTTTGAGGGAACGTGTTACACACAATAGATAACTAACAGAGGTGATAAGAAACAGGGATGAGGGTAGGAAATCACTCCAAAGAACAAGTTTCTTCTTCCTGGTTAACTGATTCCTTAAAAGCCACATGACCCTGGGCAAGTTACCCAGACTCTCTGAAATTCTTTCAGTATATAAAATAGTGATGATGTCCACACCACATGTATAGAGATAATAAATGCTTTGGCTTATCTGTCAGTTAAAATATGAAAAAAGAGAAACAAGTGAAATGTTACGACAGGAGAATGTCTTACCAGTGTCAGGCAGTATGTGATGGTGGGGAACTTGAATAATAAATTACTTACAATATAGATTTTACATGTTGGCATCAAGGGAATTAGACTCTTGAGAGTCCCTTGGACTGCATGGAGTTCAAACTAATCAATCCTAAAGGACGTCAACCCTGAATATTCATTGGAAGGAGTGATGCTGAAGCTGAAGCTCCAATACTTTGGCCACCTGATGCGAAGAGCTGACTCACTGGAAAAGATCTTGATGCTGGGAAAGACTGAGGGCAGGAGGAGAAAGGATGAGATGGTTGGATGGCATCACCGACTCAATGGATATGAGTTTGAGCAAACTCTGGGAGATAGTGAAGGGCAGGGAAGCCTGGCTTGCTGCAGTCTGTGGGGTCACAAAGAGTCAGACACGACTAAGCAACTGAACAACAACCAAGGGAAGCACAAATGTGGGAAGCACAATAGTTACATAACCTGGGTGCAGTCGTTTCACATCTATGATATGCTGTTCATGGGTGCAATGATAATAATGCACACCCCCCCCCCCCAAGGAATGTTCTGAGGATAAAATGAGATCATGTGTGTGGAATAACTGGCATAAGACCTAGAAACAATAGACACTCAATAGATTCTAGCAAATTTTACATTATTTTTCTAGTTAGTATTAAATATTTTTGCTAACAATGATGGCATTTTAGGGACTTGGCACAGGTGAAAAGGAAGTTTCTAGACTGAGGCCTTTTTAGCAACTCTCATCATATTTTGCAGTTCCTTGAAAGTATCAGGTAAGTTCAAATATATACACTTTGATTCTCCATTTCAATCTCTTTTTCCTTCTCTATTTATCAGATCTCATAGCAGGGCTTCTCCACTAATAGTTACGCCCAAAAAGAGCAACAAAAACAGAGAAAGCCTCCATCTAAATTAAGTGTTCAATTTCTTCCTCAGGGAATCTCCTGAGAGATTAATCATCAAATATCTGGGCTGTTGCAAATATCTATAGCCACTTCCGATGCCTCCATATATATGGAACATAGTACGCCCTCACAGTGACCCACTTAAGACCTTGGAGAGTAAGAGCAGAAACCATATCCATTCATGCCCCCGGTGTCTAGCAGAGGTCCCAGCTTAGGGTAGGTACTGAATGAACATTTGCTGAATTTATGAACGAACGGAACAAACAGAGTGGCTTTTGATCCTTCCTGGATAATCGTCATTTGATTTTCTAAAATTCATTGTGTTCATGAAAAATCTTCATGTCTAGAATTTGTTGATGTACTAGATGCATGCAGCAATTTCACTTCCTCTGTTCCCCCCATGGTCTGCTCTTACATCCTGACAAATCTGTTGGTTGAAAAACAGAAGAATTTCCATCTCAAATACAGAGTCAGTATCCACTCAGTTTCCTATGAAATGAAATAAAAGAAAACAAAAAACCAAACTGCAGTAACAGCCAAGTATGTATATTTTGTTGAGCTATGTGGGGGAATTTACTTAGAAACTGAACCCACTCAAGACTGCTAGCACAGATTCTTTTCTGCAGTCATAAAGGAATACCTCTCTGAAGGCATGCTTCTTTTTAAAGAAAGGAAATTTGGATATATTTAAATATGTATATGTCATTGTATTTAATCTGACACCAAACAGCCCTATGAGTTTATATGAATCACCTAATCCTCTAGTTTCAAAGAAGTTGATGGGAAAATCATTGATACTGAATTTTATACACTACCCATTGACTTCCTTTAGACCAGTAATCAAAATGATCAAATATGTAGACCAAAACAGTTTGGAGAGATGATACAGGAAAGGTTATCTTATAAAGGTCACAGATTCACTTATTCTCCCTGCTTTTATACATATGTTCAGCGGGACTAGGGTGCTCAAGAGTTAAAGAAAGAGAGAAAAAATTTATTCAGTTAGAAAGATCAGCAAGATGTGAACCACATTTTAGAATTAGAAACAGCATTTATATTAAAGGGGAAAAAGGAAAACTCTACACTTAAAATTTAAAGTATCTGTAGTGTTTGTGTGTGTGTATACATGCACACATTCAAATCCCTGGCCTCCCCTAATTGGTTGAACAAACTGTAACAAATCACTTTACTTCTAAGAGCCTCAATTTCATCATCTGTAAAATGGACAAAATCATTCTGACCTCACTCTGGCCCTGTTGTGAGGTTTAAAGAAAACATTACACATCAAAGTGCCTAGCATAGCTCCAGGCGGATAGCAGGGATGCATTAAAAGTTTGTTAAATCTCAATAAGAATGGGAATGGCTGGCCGCAAATGAAGTCTAATTAGAAAATAATTACATAAATCAAACTTTTGAATGATTAATAACGAAAATCATTCTTTTCCCTCCTACCTCGTTTTCTGAACATACTGTCACAATTAAGGGCCAGAGCTTTGTGAAAGTGACTGCCATAAAAATGTAGAGCTGGATTTATTAAAAAATAATAATAAACAGAACATTCAAAATGTTCATGTATTTAAACTCCAATTGCTGGAATTTGCTAATAAAAGGATATTAAAAATGTACACTCCTTCAAGAGCAATTTTAACTTCCAGAATACTTTTCTGTCCTCCATTTAGGGTCACCTAGCCTCAGCACTCAGACAAATGACAGGTTTACAATAATTTTGCAGGTCCTTCTGAATACTATTTTTCATCCCCAAAGAGAAGTTGTTCCTTATTTTATAAAGACAAGGCAGCCGCAGGCTACAGAGGTGAAGAAGTTCTCCCGAAACCTGCCTCATTCAGACTGCAAGCCTCTCCTGTGAGTTCCTCTTGTTCTAGAGACTCCATAAACATGGTTGTACCATGTGGGTCTGTCTAAGAACTATACTCTCTCTAACACACTTTCCTATATATATATAGGAAATATTTATATAAATATAAATATATATATATATATATTTACCATGTATCCATTTCCTCTTTGTTTCACTAAAATATATGGTACATGGAAAATTATATCCAAGAAGAATGATACATGATCCATATTATAATTATCATCATGATATCAACATTATACATCACTTTACTATTCTGTACTTTAGTATGCCAGGTATCTACTTTTTTTAACTTACTTATTTTTTAATTGAACTATAATTGCTTTATAGAATTTTATTGCTTTCTGGCAAACCTCAGCATGAATCAGCCATAGGTATACAATATCACCTCCCTCTTGAACGTCCCTCCCATCTCTCTCCCATCTCCCTCCCCATCCCATCCCTCTGGGTTGATACAGAGTCCCTGTATGAGTTTCCTGAGACATAGAAAATTCCCACTGGCTATCTAATTTACATATGGTGATGTAAGTTTCCATGTTACTCTCTCCATATATCTCATCCTCTCCTTCCCTCTCCTCATGTCCATAAGTCTGCTCTCTATGTCTGTTTCTCCATTACTGCCCTGCAAATAAATTCCTCAGTACCATCTTTCTAGATTCTGTATATATGTGTTAGTATATGATATTTCTCTTTCTCTTTCTGACTTCCTTCACTCTGTATAATAGGCTTTAGGTTCATTCACCTCATTAGAATTGGTTCAAATGTGTTTCTTTTTATGGCTAAGTAATATTCCATTGTGTATATGTACCACAACTTCTTTATCCATTCATCTGTCAATGGACATCTAGGTTTCTTCCATGTTCTAGCTATTGTAAACAATGCTGCAATGAACAGTGGGATACATGTGTCTTTTTCAATTTTGGTTTTCTCAGGGTATATGCCTAGGATTGGTATTGCTGGGTCATATGGTGGTTTTCTTCCTAGATTTTAAGGAATCTCTATACTGTCTTCCATTTTGTCTGATGTTCCTCTACATAAAACATCTTTTCCTCTTCAAGTCCTCCAAGATTCAATTCTTCCTTCAGGAATTCTTCAATGAACCCCCAGACTTTTTGCAGCATCACACAAGCACCTCCATTCTGGAACTGGTTAGTAAAAATTAACTTTCCCTCTATACTAGTCGGAGAGCCTTTTTAGAGCAGAGAACTAAGCAGCATACTATGATCTTTAAGAAAATGGTCTCTGAATTCAGAACAATGGAGATGGAATCCTGTCTCTATAGGTATTAAGTCCGTTGACGAACTACCTAAACTCAGAGCCCCAGTTTCTTTATCTTTCAAGAGGTGATAGTAACACTGAACTCAATGAATAATTAACAGAATCAAATGAACCAAGACCTAAAGGATGAGTAGTTGGCCATGCAAAGACAGAGAATGCACATTTCAGGGAGAGAGAACAGTAAGCACAAAGGCATAGCTGATGAAACATGGGACACTGAATAATTAACAGCCATCAGCTCCATCTCTCCTCTAACATTAACTCAGCCTAGGGTTATAGTTTCTAGGGAAAAGCAGTGAAAGCCCCAGAATTAAGACACGATGCTCGCGGAATCTTATTAGTTTAAATCTGCTTCATTCTCCTGCCCCATCTGGATTCTTTCCAGACTCTACTATCACATTTAAACTTTGGGTGAAACGTAAAAGCCCTCAAAAGTAGAGAAAGGACTACCCTGGCAAGGCCCCCAAAGGATGAACATAAATGCTGAGAGCAGCACTCTGGCAAGGCAACTTCAATGAGAGCAAAATCCAAACTGGGGGGCCTCTAGATGAATGCTGCAAAATACACATATTCAGGGAATGTGAGCTTCCAGTCAAGCTTGACAGCAGGTTTATTTCAGTACGAGGTACATTTGCCAAATGAACAGACACTCAAAGATTTCAATGGTTTAAAAATGATTTTTGCTTTATAGCAGAGAAATAAAATGATTTATGAGTTTGTCAGCAAACGGATATGCCTTTTAAAAAAATCCTCTCAATTCAAAGTTTCATGAATTGCAAATGAAAGAGCAAGTGATGTATATGTACACATGTGTGTGTGCACACATGTGTATGCACATACGTATCTTACTGCTTAAGCTCTTACTTCTTTGCCTCTGTGATTTGGAAGCCAACTCCACTGTGTGCCTTCACTGAGGCAGAAAGAAAATTGTAATTATGATGCCCAACAGTCATTTCCAGGACAAACCAAATCTGTGTTCCATTAGAGTCATGCAATAGTTAAACATTATTTTTTATCCCAACCATAATAAAAAACAGGTTCCCCATTCAATTGAATGCTCCTGAAGTCAGAGGATTCCACATAGTCCCTTCCATGATATTTGGAAATAGGATTTTGATGGTGTTCCAGGCATATCAGCAGGAGGTCAGTTTAAGTTAGGGTTTATCATGTTCACTGTGATTTGGACAGCGGTTGTATGAAGTCCTGAAATGGTAATCAATTTCCTCCCTGAGATGCTAAGCCTGACTGCCAACTACTCAGCATGGAACCTTGGTGTGTTGTTCTGAGATGTTAGATGGAATCACAGAAATGAGAGCGATACCTTCTATGGAACTAGAGATGAGGAAATGCTGCTCCTCAGAAGTTGTCTCAAGAGGAAAATCTAACACTGGAGTTCTTCTCTTCATCGGTTTGCGAGAATCATTCTGATAATATATTTTTGCAAAACTAACTTTGAAATGAAATCTTCCTCTATAATTTACCAATTATTGCATCCCAATGCCCTAATACATGTACTCAAGTATTTTAATGGTAAAAGTAACTCTTTAAAGAATGTTGGATAAAAAAGAATGTTCTAACATCCACTGATAGCCATTTATCTCCTATAAAAATTCTAGCTTATATGCACTTTCTGCTTGCTTGTTCACATTTTTCAATCACAGCAAAAATTACCATTACATTTAAAACTTCAATTTAAAAGGATGCATTCTTTCAGCCAGTGTTTTACCCAGCAAATCAATGTCACACCTCTAGAGTCGGAGATCTTGCTCTGTTTGGTCTTCTAAAGATTTGCCTGATTTTCTAACCGACTCTGCTATGTATTTAAACAGTGGATTTCAAATTCTGTGAGTGACTCACATGATACATATTTTGCATTGTAACCCAGCATACACAAAAACTTATCATTCATGGAACAAAATTTACCCTTACTATCCACACTACACACTGATATTTTATTTTATTTTTCCTTTTCTTCTCTACTCTACTCCATTCCACTCCACTGTACTCCATTCCATTCCATTCTATTCCATTCCATTTCATTTTTTAAATCCAAGTCACCACTCAGTAAACTGTTTTTCCCACACATCAGTAGGACAGGGTCTGAAGTTTCAAAAATACTAATTCACCAACTTAAAGGAATGTTCACCTGCTTCCTTCAACATTTACCCCCAAGTTCTATGGATTTTGTAGCATAAGGATACCCAATTTACCATACTGACTCTTAACATAGTTTACAAGTTTCTTTATACTCATCTCTAAAAGGAAGATAGAGATAAATAGTACATGTAACACAGGAGTGCTGTAGGAATTAAGTGAAATCATATACATAAAGCAGTTAGCTCAGCCCCTGACACGTATGTCCCCAATAAACAGTAAGTAATCCCTATGGTAGATTCCTGAATTCAATCTCATCATTTTTACCCTTCAGAAAATATCTCTAGATATGATCGAAAGAGAGGAAAGTTAGCAGAGTGAGTCTCTGGCTCTCCAGTTTGTAGTTTCTACTGATTAATATTCTCAATTGTTTTGTACTCCATATGGGGTATGTACCTGTCACTATCAGAAACCACTGACCTCCCTTCACCATTCTAAACCAAGAGAAGTTTGACCAGTTACATATATATATGGCATGATATGGGAGCTCTAACACTGGCTGGAGAGTCAGGGAAAAAAGAGATAAGGTATGGACTGAATGCTGAGGATATGAGTGATAATGAATGAGTGATAATCGGAGGCAGGGCGGGGGTGCTGCCCTGAGTCTTCATTGCTATGAGTGGGCTTTCTCTGACTGCAGTGAGTGGGAGCTGCTCTCGAGCTGTGGACACCGGCTTCTCATTGCCGTGACCCCTCTTGTTGCAGACCACAGGCTCGAGGGCCGTGTAGGCCCAGCTGCTGAGGTGCACAGGCTTAGTTACTCCATGGCATGTGGAATCTTCCTGAACCAGAAATCGAACTTGTGTCCCCTGGGTTGGCAGGTGGATTCTTAAGCACTGAAGCACCAGGGAAGTCCCGACCAGTTATTTATTGAATGATTCTAATAAATAGCCAAAAGCCGTGCTTAAGTTAAATTACTGAGTAATGACTGAGTTACTTTAACTGACCTCCTATACCTCATAAGAGCAAGTCCTTGCTGTGTGGGCCATGACAGGGTGTTCCACAAGGGTTCTCTCTTGTCTTTA
The DNA here is from genome assembly GCF_963930625.1 of Muntiacus reevesi. NCBI lineage: Eukaryota > Metazoa > Chordata > Mammalia > Artiodactyla > Cervidae > Muntiacus > Muntiacus reevesi. Next base: position 28,930,834 of record NC_089258.1, read on the forward strand.
CTTCCCCTCTTCCCTCTGATTCATTCTTGCCCTTCATAATCTTCTATATATGCTGCTTCTTCCAACCCCCTTCCCTTAGAATGTGATGAAGTGAACCTAATTCCTATGATCTCTTCTTATGCCTTTCAAACTCTGCAGTTCTCCCTTTGGCGATTCAGTTTCTACTGGATTTACAGATGAATAGGGGATGGTGGGTGTAAAGGGATGTTTTAATCCCAGTCCTTGGCTGCTTTTCTCCTAATTCTCTGATACAAAATACAATATGTAACTGTGAGGCCTGAGTTCCTTCTATAAACCATTTGTCTAGTTGACACTTGCCTTGGACGGTACAGGTCCATCTGCCCCTTTGTTGCCCTGAGCTGCCCTGGAAGAGAAGTAACATTAACAAACATGCCTCTGCCATTCAGACAAATGACATCACACCAAAAGAACTTCCCTGTGGCTCCTTAGGGCCTTCCAGGAGGAAGGACTGAAAGTTACTTATCATGATTTCCAAGACATTTTATAATTTGGCTCCTACCCAAATCTCCCTCTTACCTTCTGCCATGATTGGTCTCCTTGCCTACTATTTTTTCTATCTTCTGTCTCTCTCTGCCATACAGAATAATTTACCATTCTTCCAATTTGCCGAACTTTTTGGTCTCCACATCTTTATCTAAGATGACCTCCCACACAGAGCTCTTTCCACCCCACTTCATCTGATTATCACTTGTTCATTCCTCAACATTCAGCCCATACCGTACCTCTTTTTTCCCTTACTCTCCAGACAGTGTTAGATCTCCCATAAGATGCCATGAACTTCTCTTTATTAGAGCTCTCACCATCCAGTACTCTAACTAGCTGTCCCTCCCAATACCATAAGCTCTTTTTCATTTCAAAAACCTCAGAAAAGAAGGCAGAATGGGTATTTATTGAGTATTGTTTGGGGGTTCAGTTAACTTATCAATTCATCTTAAGTCTAACCTCTTGTGCTATGAGGCTGAATCACTTCAATTTTTAGAACCACAAGGGTGTGAAGGAATGTCTTTTTTTCTCCTCTAACCCATTAAACTTGCTAGGTCTTCCTTTGCCTAAGAGTCAGCTTCCTGTCCCATCAATTAGTTCAGTTCAGTTCAGACACTCAGTCATGCCCAACTCCTTGCAACCCCATGGACTGCAGCACTCCAGACTTCCCTGTCCATCACCAACTCTAGGAGCTTACATGTCCATCATGTCCACCGAGTTGGTGATGCCATCCAACCATCTCATCCTCTATCGTCCCCTTCTCCTCCCACCCTCAATCTTTCCCAGCATCAGGCTCTTTTCAAATGAGTCAGTTCTTCACATCAAGTGGCCAAAGTAATAGAGTTTCAGTTTCAGCATTAGTCCTTCCAATGAATATTCAGGACTGATTTCCTTTAGAACTGATTTCATTTAGGATTGACTGGTTGGATCTCCTTGCAGCCCAGGGATTCTCAAGTCTTCTCCAACACCACAGTTCAAAAGCATCAATTCTTTGGTGCTCAGCTTTCTTTATAGTCCAACTCTCACATCCATACATGACTAGCTGGAAAAACCATAGCTTTGACTAGATGGACCTTTATTCTTTTGGTGGCACTCTATGGGTTGCTTCACTGAGATTTGAATTTGGATGGATATGGTTCTAAGCGTGTTGATGTGTGTTGACACTTACAGCTTGAAACAGTATCTCATCTTCTATTTGCTTTGAGATTCCTCAACTTGAGCCCATGTCCAAAAAGTTAGCTTATTGCCTCCTGAATTATTTATTGACCTTTGAGGCAATGGAATGTGGTCCAGATGGGGATTTCTATCTAATGGGGAAAGTGTTTCCTCACAAACTTGACCAGAGTTCCAAAACTGGGGCCTGTGGAGAGTGCAGAATTCTTCAGCTGTCAAAGAGCTTGGCTCAGCATCAGTCAACAAGCGGGGTCAGACTCACAGACTACATATCCATTCAGCTGTCACTGAGTCCAACACTTTCTCTTTCTGCCATGTCCTATACCAGGCACCAGGCAGTAAGGATGCTCAGACACAGGTCTTGCCATCAAAGAACTCAAAGTCTGTCGAGGTGAAGACCAGTAAACAGATCATTAGGATGCAGTGTGACAGAGATACGTATAAAATTAGGGGCAACAGGATAGAGAGTCAATGACAAAGGTATAAGAAAACCTAATGAAGAGACAATGGAATGCATCAGGTCAACAAAGAAGTAAATATGTTTCCTAATGTGCCATATGAAAAATGACTTGGGAATGCTCCACAATGGTGAGAACCAGAATTTTGTCCCCATTGCTTTGACTGCCACGTAAAGCCAGACTGGTTGGTATACTCTGGGAAATCAGAGAGGACAGTGGAGCAGGGAGCAAAGGAGGGAGTCAGCATGAAGGCATGAGTGTCTAGGAAAGACAGTGTCTCTTGGGAAACTTCCTCTTCACTCTACAGGCAGCATGTTGAAGCAGGAGGCAGGAAGCAGGCAGAACTCAACCACAGAATTCTAGAAGCCACCTTCTGTCACTCTACATCCCCTTGTCTTCCTACTTTTGTGATGGAAAGGGTGGTGAAGATATAAATCAGATGACCCTTAAAGTTGCCGCCATGTAGTCACTCATGTTGTGCAGTGAGATCACTGACTGACTTTAGGACCTATTTTGTGATGATTAAAGGGAATCTTCAAAAACTGAAAAGTCAAGATGGAATAATTTATGCTCTTGATGGTTCCAAATCTGTTCAACAGTTGTCCTAAAACTGTCATAGAATAATGAATATTAATTTTTTTTTTTTTTACTTTTTTGTTGTGTTAGTTTCAGACGTACAGCATCGGGGTGGAACAGGTCTTGACATCGAAATGGCAGCCTCTAGGACAGCTCACGCGAATGCATTCTCCCCAGTACCTCTGCCACCGGTGTCCTTATCTTTGCAGTGAGCCACAGCTGCCCCCCACCTCTCCCCAAGACCCTCCGAGGCCAGCAGGTAGGTCTGTCCCAGGCTCCTATGAAGTCACTGCTTTCCCCCCTTGCCCAAGTGCTCACAAGACCTTGAATGCACCCTCCAAGAGTGCATTCAAACACTCCAAGAGTGGAGTTTCTGTGATCAAGTCCCACTGGCCTTCAAAGTCAAATGCTCTGGGAGTTCCTCCCCTAATCCAAGACAACCGCACTGAGGAATCTGACGTGGGGCTCAGAGCTCTCATTCTCTTAGGAGAACCTCTGTGATATAATTATTTTTCAGTTCGTGGGTAACTAACTCACCTGGTAGATGTGGGATTTGATTGTATCATCAACGTGCCCTTCTTACCATCTCATTTTGGCTTCTTTGTCATTGCAAGTAAAATATTTTTTTTTTGTTATTGTTGGTTCTAGTCTTTTTTGTTGATAGTTCTTCAGCAGTTAGTTGCCATTTTGGTGTTTCCTTTAGAGGGAGTAAGCTCAGGTCATTCTACTCCACTGTTTTGTCCTTGGACACCCTCACTGACTCTCCTCAGTTCAGTTCAGTCACTCAGTCGTGTCTGACTCTTTGTGACCCCATGAATTGCAGCACGCCAGGCCACCCTGTCCATCACCAACTCCCGGAGTTTACTCAAACTCATGCCCATCGAGTCAGTGATGCCATCCAACCATCTTACCCTCTGTTGTCCCCTTCTCCTTCTGCCCCCAATTCCTCCCAGCATCAGAGTCTTTTCAAATGAGTCAACTCCTTGCATGAGGTGGCCAAAATATTGGAGTTTCAGCTTCAGCATCAGTGCTTCCAATGAACACCCAGGACTGATCTCCTTTAGGATGGACTGGTTGGATCTCCTTGAAGTCCAAGGGACTCTCAAGAGTCTTCTCCAACACCACAGTTCAAAAGCATCAATATTTCGGCGCTCAGCTTTCTTCACAGTCCAACTCTCACATCCATACATGACCATTGGGAAAACCATAGCCTTGACCAGATGGACCTTTGTTGGCAAAGTAATGTCTCTGCTTTTTAATATGCTATCTAGGTTGGTCAGAACTTTCCTTCCAAGGAGCAAGAGTCTTTTAATTTCATGGCTGTAGTCACCATCTGCAGTGATTCTGGAGCCCCCCAAAATAAAGTCTGTCACTGTTTCCACTGTTTCCCCATCTACTTCCCATGAAGTGATGACTCTCTTAATAGTCTCTAAAACTGGCTTAGTGCAGCTTCATCCTGAGGCTTTCTTTGATTCCTTTCTTCTTTGATAGGTGGCCTTCTCTTGTGATCATTTATATAATAACTGCTACATTGAGTTACAAAATACCTGATCTGGGTGCAGTTCCTCATTGTACATACATGGACCTTAAATTCAGAGAGGGGAAGGGACTTCACTAAGACCACACAGTTAATGGCAGGCTTAGTCCTCCCAATTACATTCCTTGTATCTTGATGCTATGCTTTCATTTTGGGAGATAGAGTCAGCCATCTCAAAGATTCAGGACAGAGCCTTGAAGAGGGTTTAATATCATGCCTATGATAACACAGATAGTAAATAGCAAAAGGGAGCATTTAAACCAGGAATGTTCAATTCTATTTTTTTTCCTCTGCTATATTGTATTGAGAAAGCCTATAAGAACAGATCAATGCTAAGAATCACTCATATCTTTTGAGCAAAACTCACTTCTCAAGTACCTTGAAGTGTCCTTAGGTACTTAAGAGGATATACCTTGACATGTCCTTTGAACACGACTTGTAGCAAACTTTCTCCTTGAGAAGATAGACACAGCTCCATGGAGATCTTTGTCTTGTCCATTCTTCACTTCTAGACAGAAGGTGAATCCAATAGCAAATGACCTTACAGTTTAAGCCATTCATACTGTGACTTGCAGTTGTCTTTATTTTGAAGATACATAAAGAAAATTTCCAATAATGGCTGAGACTTTGAAAAATAATTTATTCATTAATGGGTTAGTATGTTCCTCAAATGCAGAGCCTGCCAGGCCTTTCATTCTTGTATTTCCAATGGTCAGGTCAGTGTCTGATATTGTATGGATGTTCAGAAAGTGTATAAAGCATATTTGAGGGACTTTGCTGGTGGTTCAGTGGTTAAGACACCACACTTCCACTGCATGGGGTGCAGGCTCAATTCCTGGTTGGCTAACGAAGACCCCACATGCCATGGTGCAGCTAAATAAATAATAATTATAAAAATTATTTTTAAAGTTATCTTTTACCTGTACACTTCTGTAGACAAATACCTCACAGAGTAAAGTTTGGGGTGGATGTGACTAAACTTGAAAATTAGTCTTTGTGGAGAACCTAACACCAGCAAGCCCTTGTCCTAGTGAATTTCTCAAACTAGTGTGGTATCAAAGGCAGAAAGATGTGAGTGGTTACATCATGACATGTTATGATGGGTGCAGGCAGTGAGGGGTCTATTATCCAAAAGGCTTATAAAGCAATACTGAAAATGGACGGAAAAGTTATTCTGCTCTTCGTTATCACCTTGAGCCAGAAATTCTAAACAACACCTGTGATAACTATTCCTCCCTGAGAAAAATTTTCTTAGTCTAAATTCTAAGCAATTTTTGTGGTTACCACTGAGTTTTGATAATATATATGTGAACTTTAAATTCATCCTTTTTTGCTATTCAATCTTTAATAAACCTTATAAACCTTAGCACCATTGCTGCTGCCAAGTCACTTCAGTCGTGTCCGACTCTGTGCGACCCCATAGACGGCAGCCCACCAGGCTCCCCCATCCCTGGGATTCTCCAGGCAAGAACACTGGAGTGGGTTGCCATTTCCTTTTCCAATGCATGGAAGTGAAAAGTGAAACTGAAGTCACTCAGTCATGTCCGACTCTTAGCGACCCCATGGACTACAGCCCACCAGGCTCCTCTGTCCATGGGATTTTCCAGGCAAGAGTACTGGAGTGGGGTGCCATTGCCTTCTCCTTGGAACTACTGCAGCTTATACTAAGTGTAGTTCACATCCCTAGCATTTGTGGTCTTACCTATCACTTTATTTAATTGGGTGATTCTGAATGAACATCAACAACACAGCAATTGAAAAAGGTGAAGAAACAGAACCAGAGATTTCATTTTTGACATTCTGAGTGACCTCTTGGAGAACTGGTTTGCATCTAAAACTTAAAAAAGCAAAGGTACAAGGTATTACATTCCTGACTGGCTAAGTGCAAATTTTAGCTCATAAGTGAACCTGAATTTTTATACGAAAGCACTACTCACAAAAACCCAGAATCAGCTTAATCAATGTACCTCGAAATACTATATTTTCTGACACTCAGCATTTAGAAATCGTGCAAAAGCTCATTAACTGTACAACAACATGATGTAAGAAAATGGATATTTTGTCTAGGAAAAAAGATTAAAAGAATGAAGAAGAAGCAACAAAAGATGCTTGGCTTATATCGTTAGAAAACAAAAGTACAAAAGAATGCTGAACTCCCTCAATCATGTTTTCAAGAAACTGGACACTTGTTCTAAAGCAATTGATCAAATAATGCTAGTATTTTTGTCATATAGTCTTTTCCTTGATTTTTGCAAAACGTTAAAAAAAATATGAAACATTTTGATAAATTTTCTGATAAAGTTATTTTAGTTAGTTTTTTAAATTTCAAAGACACTTGAAAGCAGTAGAATTAATCTCAAAGACCAATACATAGCCCATATAATAATTTCTGGCATTTATTGTGACGTAGGGTTTTATGAATTTGCCAAACTTATTCTATGTATAATATTTTTCTTAACTATGTGTGTGTCAACCAATTCTTGCAAAATAAAAACTTTTAATTAAAATTAACAAAATGAAAGAGTTTGTAATCAACTATGAGAGAAGATAGGTCAATTATACTTGAAAAACAAACAAATTCATAGAAACAGAGATCAGATTTGTGTTTACCAGGGGCAGGCAGTGAAGGGAGGGGAGATTAGATGAAGGTAGTCAAAAGGTTCGAACTTTCACTTACATGATAAATAAAACTAGGGATGTAATGTACAGCATGGTAAATATAATTAAAACTACTGCATGTTGTATATGACAGTTGGTTGGTTTTTTTTTTATTAGTTGGAGGCTAATTACTTCACAACATTTCAATGGGTTTTGTCATACATTGATGACAGTTGTTAAGAGTAAATCCTAAGAGCTTTAATCATGAGGAAAATTTTTTTCCTATTTCTTTTATTTTGTATTTATATGACATGATGGATATTTTCTAACTTATTATAATAATCATTTCATGATATATATGTCAAACCATTATGCTGTATACCTTAAATTTATATAGTGTTGCATGCCAATTATATCTCTCAAACTAGAATATTAATTAATTAAAGCCATATAGTTGATTTTTATCAACTATAAGGGAAGATAAACTAACAAGTCTGGCTATACTATTTATTGAACATAAATAGGCAAAGAAGACCAAATTTGACAACATCATTGACCCATCTGCACAAAGTAAAAAATCAGAAACTATAATACTATTATGTAAAAGTATGTGTAAGCTCTTTTGCCTCATAAAATACATTAATGTAATTAAAAACATTAATCCTTCCATTTTTTCTTTTTTATGATGTAATTTTCTATTGGCATGACTATACATACATTCATAGAAAAATTTTACTGTCTGTATTTTTTCCTTGCCACTATTATTGTTCATTCATTTTATTGTTATTCTTACTGAAAATCATTTTGTCACTTAGAGGAGGGGGTGCTCAAAATGATATGCTTTCATCTGTCACATGTGCTAGGGTCACCACTTTTAGTAGCTATGTTTGACAAATGAGAAAAATCAGGACTAAGAGAAGTTAGGTGTTCAAGGTAACAAATTTAAGAAATACCACGAAGTAAATTCCTTATGAGAATTCAGATGACTGCTATCCTTAGAGCCCATAGAACTCACCAATTGAGCCCATGCTTGAGCAGAGCACTGGGTAGAGAGAATGTTGTGGTTGACTTCATGTGTATTCATAAATTTTACTTGAATATAAGTCAACCCTATTCTACAGCCTTTCTCTTGCTTCACCCAAACAAATTTTCCCACTAAAAAATAAATATCAACTGTAAAACAGCCTATTTATGTAAGCAAAAACATTATCTAATCCCCATTTATTATGATTCATACATATACAATGCATTTGATTATACTTTTTGGTAATGTTACATTTCTAGTAAAGTTTATTAAAAACAGAACTCTTTGAGAGATGCAAAGGGAATCACTATGAAAATTCACAATAAACCCCATGTTGCCAGCCTCATTCCCCTAGTTAATGTCGTTCTTGAAGATATACACAGGAAAGGCGTATGGGGCCCCTTCTCAGTTGTGTTATACTATATTCTGTTTCCATGGGAATACATACTAAGGAGATGAAATCATGAAGTACTCTAGAAGGTGCTAATATTGCAATGGGACATAATAACCTGCTGAAAATATCTCCATTCACATAAAATATGTCAGAAGAGAATAATGAAAATTTTGAGGAGGTGAAGGAATGAGCACCACAGACATGGCAGACTAAGCTGCCATGTGAGCTCTGAAGCTGTATTTAATAACTGTGAGTCATGAAGAATATTAAAATACCATTGGCTGTAATTTAATTTCTTCAGGGTCGGTGTCTACCCTTTGAGTATTCAAGTTTCTCTCTTTCTTTCAATCCCTCTCCCTTCCTCCTATAGATTTTCAACCCAATGGGCTTTTTGGTCATTTTTTTCTATCATTGTCATTATTCTCCTTTTTATCAAATTTACCTGTCAGGTATTGTGACATTAAGTGTCAAGCAAATTATAAAGGCTACCCCATTTATATTTCAGAATGCACTTATCATGTAGAAATTCTTCCCCCCGCCCCCATTTGGCTGCTGAGGAAATTGTGAGTCAGAGAGAATGTCATCTTGATAGGCAAGATTCAGGACTCAAGTCCAGGTCCCTCTGATGTGTTCCCCACTAAACCCCACTTCCTTGTTCATGACCATGATGCCTGTGGGTTTTAGTTCATTTAGTTTAGACTTAGCAGCTTACAAACATCCCATGAAAAAAGACAGTTTCTTGCAGATATAATGGGAGTCCTTGCTTAGCCTCAAGCTATCCCAGCACAGATAATCACCTGGGAAGAACAAGCATTAAGAGTCTTCTCTATGAATCAAGCCCCATGATAGTTTCAGCTAAAAGAAAGTCCAACATGCACATCTAAGGAGAAGGCAGAAGAGGAAGGAAGAATACTACAGGGAAGGTATCTAAGAATGTTGCCTGCTGGGCCACACAAACTCACAGGGGAGCCATGTGGAGGATGAGACTGGGGCACCATCTCAAGGAGCTGTACTCATAAAGGACTGATACGTGGGTATAAGCTGGGCTGGCCAGGGGACGACATGTAAGGCAGAGTGGGAGACAGGACACTGGCCTTGCACTTGCATTACAAAAGGACAGTTTGGGAGTTAGTTAGAGTCAATTATCTGCAATAACAAATAGACTAAAAAAGTATAATGGCTCAAGCACATAATTTTTTTTGTTATTTGTTTGCTTTTGGCTTTGTTTGTGTTTTGTGTGTGTGTGTGTGTGTGTGTGTGTGTGTGCAGTGCACACTCAGAAACAGTCCACAGCAATTCTAGGTTGCCAGAGCGACTCTGATCACCAGTCATTCAGAGAGTCATGCTCTGTCACCTTCAACATGGTTTTCAAGGTCATCTCAGGTATGAACACCCAGCCAGACGAAGGAAAGAACATAACGGACTGCTGTGAAAATTTAGTACTGCCAAGTATTCACAAAAGAAAAGAATCAGTCTGGTGAATAGTTAATAGACTCCAGAGAATCCATCCCCACCATAGCAGCAGCTTTGGAAACATCAGATAACAACTCAGATCTCAGCATTCTCGGAGAGGATTCCAGCCCTTGTGATGAAAAAGCAATTCCTTCTTTTGGCTTCATAGTCATCAAGGAAGGCCAGAGGTAATAGGAATCTACTGATAAGAAGAAAGAAGATGGTTGCTGGCCTGAGAGAGCAGAGATGTCTGCTCAAGGTTTACACAAAAGGAGGTTGAATAACAACAGTTACAGCAAGAGTCACAGAGAACTGAAAGTTTAAGCATTTATTTTTAAATATCCAGATTCAAAGAAAGAAAATAACAAAGGTTATTAAAAATCATTCCACCCAGAGATTAAAATTATTAACATTTTGGTGAATACTCCTCCAAATGTATGCTCGCTTGTATGTTCTCTATATTTATACATGTGCAGTCATCCCTCAGTATCTGAGGGGAATTGGTTCCAGGACCCCCATGGATACCAAAATCTGTGGTTGCTCAAGTCCTCATTTAAAAGGGCATAGTACTTGCATATAACCTATGCATATCCTCCTGTATACTCTAAATCATCTCTAGTGTTGTTTATGTAATGTCTTGTTGTTTAGTCGCTAAGTCATGTCTGACCCTTTGTGACCCATGGACTACAGCATGCCAGGCATCCCCATCCTTCACCAACTCCCAGAGTCTGCTCAAACTCATGTCCATTGAGTCACTGATGCCATCCATCCATCTCTTCCTCTCTTGCCCCCTTCTCCTCTTGCCCTCAGTCTTTCCCATCATCGGGGTCTTTCCAGTGAGTCAGCTCTTCATATCAGGTGGCCAAAGTACTGAGCTTCAGCTTCAGCATCAGCCTTTCTGATGAATATTCATGGTTGATTTTCTTTAGAATTGACTGTTTGGATCTCCTTGCTATTCAAGGGACTCTCAAGAGTCTTCTCCAACACAATTTGAAAGCATCAGTTCTTCTGCACTCACCCTTCTTTATGGTCCAACTCTCACATCCATACACGACTACTGAAAAAACCATAGCTTTGACTATATGGACATTCTTTGTAGGCAAAGTGATGTCTCTGTTTTTTAACATGCTGCTGAGGTCTGTCATGGCTTTCCTTCCAAGGAGCAAGTGTCTTTTCATTTCATGACTGCAGTCACCATTTGCAGTGATTTTGAAGCCTTAGAAAATAAAGTCTACCACTATTTCCAATTTTTTCCCATCTATTTGCCATAACGTGATAAGCCCAGCTGCCATGAGCTTAGTTTTTGGAATGTTGAGTTTTAAGCCAGCTTTTTCACTCTCTTCCTTGACCCTCATCAAAGAGGTTTTAGTTCCTCTTTGCTTTCTGCCGTTAGGGTGGTATCACCTGCATATCTGAGGTTGTTGATATTTCTCGCAGCAGTTTTGATTCCAGCTTGTGATTGATCCAGCTGGCATTTTGCATGATGTACTCTGCGTAGAAGTTAAATGAGCAGGGTGACAATATATAGCCTTGATGTACTCCTTTCCCAATTTTGAGTCAGTCCATTGTTCTATATCCAGTTCTAACTGTTGTTTCTTAACTTGCATACAGGTTTCTCAGGAGACGAGTAAGGTGGTCTGGTATTCCCATCTCTTTAAGAATTTTCCACAGTTCTTGTGATCCACACAATCAAAAACTTTAGAGTAGACCATGAAGCAAAAGTAGTTTTTTTGTTTACGCTGTAACACATAATACAATATAAATGCTACTTAATAGCTGCAGGCACATGGCAAATCCAAGCTTTACTTGTTGAAAATTTCTGAAGTTTTAAAAGTACTTTTGACCTGCAGTTTGGTTGAATCCATGGATGGGGAACTCCTGGATAAGGAGAGCCAACTGTGTGTGTATATATATGTATGTATATATACATATGCATGTATATATATATGTGTTCATACACATTTTAATATGGTACATCATACTTCTGTGCTATGGCCTGCTTTTTCAGCTAAATGTTAAAGATTCTTGCTCTTGCACTAAGTAGATAATCACATAAATGATCATATCAATTCTTCATAAATAAAGACTTTGTTTCTTCTTTTTATTTATCTGTATCCTTTTTGCTTATAAATAAAGCTATAATCAATATCCTTGTTCATATATCTTGAGGCACTCATCTACTTATTTACATAGGAAAAATTCCCAGGTGAAAAAGCTGATTCATTACATAATTCATGCCTACATACTTTGGTGCACAACGTTAAGAGTGTGCACATTTAAAAATTTGAAATTCAAAAAAAAAAATTTGAAATACATTGCCAAATCTCTCTCAGGAAAATTGTACCCACTTACATTAGCAGTTTATGAAACCTGATGCCTATATTTATGAGCCCTGGATATCTTTATTTTTAACACTTGCCAAAACAGCAAATACAAAACTCCATTTTAATTTTTATTTCTTTGATTATTAATATTCATGATAATGACTTTGATAATAATAGGTGTGGTCTGCACCTATTCAAATGTTTATTGGCCATCCTGCAATTATTGTATTTGAATATTTGGCAGCTCAGTGCCTTCCTCAATTGCTTTCTCTTCAGAAACTTTTTTACTGTACTAATTTTTATTTTTAGATGAACTTTAAAGTAATTTAATAAAAAACTATCAAGATTATGTTACATACAAAGGTCTGTTCAGTGAATAATGGCATAACTAGAGTGAGCATTCATACAAGAACAACTGTAGCTCTTTATTTATCCTTCTTTTTCTGTGGATAGTTTTATAGCTTTTAGTTTTCTTCAGATAAGTGCTGAACTTTTATTTTTTGTTTAATCTTATATTTTCACGTATTAGGCTATATTTTGTATCAGAATGTTCACCATTGTATTTCTTACCTGATCCCTTCTTGTTAGATAAGAACTTTTTGCATTCTATATATTCAATTTTTAACCTGCCAGCTGACTGGCTTCTCTTTATATATCTATGAGTTTTTACTTGATTTCCTGACTTTTTATGAAGTTGGAAATTTGAATTTTTTTCTGTATTTATATATCTTTATTTTCTTAACTATTTGCATGTCTGATTTTTCCAAAAAACAGTGTTAAGTAATAATGGGGATAACAGATGTGCTTGACTTGTGTCTGATTTTAAAGAAATGGCACTGTGTGTGAAATGTGTGCTTGTATGTGTGCAAGTGAATGAGTATGCAAATGTATGTTTATTATATGAAAAATAGCATCTTAAATCTTTTCCTCCTAGACTTTTAACAAGGAACAATCAATAAAAGTTGTTTTATTTTAATATCCATTATGGTACTTACAAAAAGTAATTCTTACAGCTAGGTTTTGCATTTAACAGGGAGTTTCTTAATAAAAATGGGGGAATCATGCTAGTTATATTGTATCCATTGCCTTTAACAGGGAAGGACAAATGTTTGATTCTGTAAAGACACATCTCCAAAATCTCAAGTTCAGCCATATACTATAAAAACAACTTCAATGTATTTTTTAAAAATGAATGATGACTACAAACTGCTTAAGAAGAGCAAAATAACTGCCATGAAATTGAACAAAGATCAGGTAATTACGTGGAAAACCTGGAATCTCACTGCTCAAGTATGAAACTAAACTAAAGATGTCCATAGGCAGATAAGAGATGGATATACAATTGCTTCATTTGTTGCTGTTGTCTAGTCGCTAAGTCTTTTGTGACCCCATGGACTGTAACCCACCAGGTGCCTCTGTCCATGGGATTTCCCTGGCAAGAATACTAAAGTGAGCTGCCATTTCCTTCTCCAGAGGATCTTCCTGACCCAGGGATTGAACCCGCGTCCTCTGCACTGGCAGGTGGTTTCTTTACCCCTGAGCCACCAGGAAGGCCCCACAGTTTCTCCATACCTCACAAAAAAAGAAAACAGTGACTTTTTAAAATAGAGGGGTTTTTTGGTTCATTTGTTTTTTAATGAGATCCTTCAAGGGAATGAAGGAGTTGATCTTTAACGTCCCTTTCAGATCTGCTAGGACAGTGCGAGACCTCTAGAAGAGACTGCTAACAGCAACTGGAAACATAAAAAAGAATGTCAGAGACTTCAGAGGAGGTGGGGGTAGTTCTGCTGTGAACTCATTGACCTGAAAGGACCCGTTTACCCAGTGCAGAGGGAGAACAGAGTTGTATTTTCTCCAGGAAGCCTTTCCCTATTTCCTCTCCCACCTCAGTTCCTAATCGAATCAGACTCTTCCCTCCTGCTGATCCTTGCACCATAGAGTGTGCCTCTCCTGGCAACTTCCTCTTCTCATTACACTTTATTTTCTAACTAGAAAATAAGACTATTGAAGGCAAATGTATGTGTTTGCATTATGCCCACCCATACTCTCTATCAGGGTTCCCCAAACCCCGGGCCATGAACCGATACCAGTGGGTCCGTGGTCTGTTAGGACCCAAGCCACACAACAGGGGATGAGCGGAGCACAAGCAAGCGAAGAGTCATCTGTATTTATAGCCACTCCCCATCACTCGCATTCCAGCCTCAACACCTCCTGTCAGAGCAGCAGCAGCATTGGATTCTCACAGGAGTCCCAACCTTACTTTCAACTGTGCCTGTGAGGGATCTAGGTGGCCCCGTCCTTATGAGAGTCTAGTGCCTGATGATTTGATTCTGCATTGTGGCGAGTTGTATAATCATATCATTATATATCACAACTCAAATAGTAGAAATAAAATGCACAATAAATGGAATGCACTTGAATCATCCCAAGACCATCCCTCTCTCCTCCAGCTCTGTGGAAAAAACATCTTCCGTGAAACTGGTCCTTGTGCCAAAATGGTTGGGGACCAATGCCGCATAGCACCCAAAACAGGGCCCTATGTACAATAGACATTGTTTAGTCAGTCAGTTCAGTTGCTCAGTCGTGTCTGACTCTTTGTGACCCCATGGACTGCAGCACACCAGGCTTCCCTGTCCATCACCAACTCCCAGAGTTTGCTCAACTCATGTCCATCGATTTGGTGATGCCATCCAACCATCTCATCTTCTGTTGTTCCCTTCTCCTCCTGCCTTCAAACTTTCCCAGTGTTGGGTCTTTTCCAATGAAGCAGTTCTTCACTAGTAAATGAATAAATAAGTGATAAACATAAGCTCAACTGAGATTCTTTACAGTATTACTACTGATAATAGTAATGATAGCAACAGCTAATTTTTATTAGCTGCCTACTATGTGTCAAGATTTTAATATGCATTGTTCCTTTAATCCTTATAATGGTTCTGGCAGGTAGATAGTATCTCTACTCAAGAGATGAAGCAATGAGTTTCAGAGATGTCCCCTGATTCGCCAAGGCTCACATGAAAAGGACAAGAAGGTCTTTCTAGACTTCAAAGACCATGTTCTCTCCAGTGTGCCAAGTTGTCAGGTGATGACAGGAATTTCAATCCTACTTACATGATCATTCTGGTGTTCCCATTCTGCAAAGATTACTTTGAAGAATTTAAGAAGGAAAAAATATGTTCAAACGTGGGTGGGATTTCCAATGAGTTTTGAAATTGGAGAAAATGTATTGCCAAGCACTAAACAAACATTGAATCTGTTTTATGAGCTAATGGATTAAGTTGGATTTCAGTGGCATTCCTGTATCATGCACAGCATACACAGGCTCATGCCTTTCTCCAAAAAATTCAGAGCAGTTGGGGTTGATCACAGATACTGTCAACTAGCTGGATTGTTTCAGGAGAATGCTGCATAGAGCTTGTATCTGAGACTGTTGCTTATCCAGAAGAGTTTGTGAAAGCACTATGACAGTCCAAATGATCCTCTTGGAAACAGGATGGATGGTTCCCTAAAAGATCTTTCCCTGTTTAAAATATACAGTTTTTGAAGGCAGGAACTCTGTCTTTTACTTTCTGTATAAAGAATAAGCTGCTTTGTAACACATGCTCAACAATCACCCGTTAAAGGAAATGAGCAAAATTTAGCTCTGTGGCATTTAAAGTCCACCTACACTGATTATACCAATAGGTATTACCAAAATCTGGTTTTCCTTAACAATTCTAATAACCTGGGAAGGAAAACTTCAAAGTGAAAGGTGTCAGCAAAAATAGAGGAAAAGAATCCGCAAATCGAAAAATGAGCTTCAAATATTGACAAAAATTAAAGCAGGGATAGAAAACTTTACAAGTTGCATTTAATATTGATCAGTCGTTAGTGACTTTCTAGAGTTTCTTGCTCAGAAAGGTGTGAGACGGGATGCAGGCTCAGAGAGTAAAGAGTGTGATGATCCACTCTTAATGTCTGATGGTCACGGTCTGTGATCATAGTGCTGCCACTCTGACCATGCATGTGTCTAATACCCGAGGCTTAAAAGAAACGAGAGGTGTTCCCTAGTGGCCCAGTGGTTAGGATGCTGGGCTTTTACTGCCAGAATCCCAGGTCAATCCCCGGATGGGGAACTGAGATTCTACAAGCCACGAGGTCTGGCAAAAAAAAAGAGTAATCAAAAAATATATTTTTTAAAAATTAAAGGAAAAAACTAAAAAAGTCATGCCTTTAAGAAATAGCTTG
This sequence comes from Muntiacus reevesi, assembly GCF_963930625.1. NCBI lineage: Eukaryota > Metazoa > Chordata > Mammalia > Artiodactyla > Cervidae > Muntiacus > Muntiacus reevesi. Next base: position 28,947,101 of record NC_089258.1, read on the forward strand.
ATCTGCCAGAGTCATTTATTCAACTGTAATACTTCATAAGGAGGTGCACTGGTAAAGAGCCCACCTACTAATGCAGGAGATAACAAGATGTGTGAGGTTGATCCCTGGGTCCGGAAGATCCCCTGGAGAAGGAAATGGCAACCCACTCCAGTACCTTGCCTGGAAAATTCTAGGGACAGAGGAGCCTAGTGGGCTATAGTCCACGGGGTCACAAAGAGTTGAACAAGACTGGGCACATATATGCACACAAGACCTAGTAAAGAGGCCATTAGCTTTTTATGACAAAGTAAAATGACCAAGGAGCTTAATTCTTACAGGTAACTTTTCCTTTATTAAAAATTAACATTTCATAGGCCTATAGTATACAGACTAGAAAAAATCAAAAATTCAAAACTCAGTCTGATTCTTCCATTAATTAAGTAATATGATATACAAGACAACTTTTTGCCTTGCACCTCCTGGAGAAGGAAACAGCAACCCACTCCAGCATTCCTGGAGAATCCCATGGACAGAGGAGCCTGGAGAATCCCACGGACAGAGGAGCCTGGTGGGCTGCAGTCCATGGGGTCGCACAGAGTCAGACACGACTGAGCGACTAACACACACACTCCCACCTCCTGTCCCAAATGCATACAAACGCTCACGTGTGCACAAATGTAGGCAGCAGTGGGACAAGCTAACTAGCCAGAGCTGAATGCTGGCATAAGGAAGCCAGACTGTGGAGAAGGCTAAAGTAACACAGGCACAGTTGTGAGGATTCTCTATGCCAAACCGCAAACAGTTTATGAAGGAGAATACTGCTACTATGGTCCTCTGATTTTCACACACTCAGAAACACTGGGAGTTGCAAGTGTCCCCAGAGGTAAAAGAAAATCCCAAATGCTTTCTTACAGCAGTTAAACTTAGTGAAAGAGTTTTGATTTGAACCTGTTGGCATGTCTTTAAATTTTGTTCCAAGTTTTATCTTATATTTTGAAACAACGGTAGATGCAGAATGATTTACGTTTTTTCATTTAAAAAGAGTATTGGCTAAAACCGGTGTTAGCCCTGCTTCTCAAGTCATGAATAGTAACAAGGAATCTTTCTTTCAAAATCTCTTTTTGTGGGTCAGTTTTTGCCTAGTCGCAAAGACTAAGTGATGCAAAAAATAGTAAAATAGACTGAATTATGTCATACTTATATCTATAGGTTGACTAACTATCTGATCATTTCAAGAAAGCAAATCCACTGTTTTAGGAAACAGACTACTACAAAAGTTCACTCATGAAAATAACTAATCAGAATTGCAATTTGCAAACTACACCTTTGTGCTTCTTCATCTTTGACTTCCAAGGTTTCATTTGCTTGCCTGTTGCCCAAGAGGTCAAAAAATAAATAAATAAAAAGGACCCTCTCCTAACCTTCCACTTTACTTAGATTGTTGCTGATTTTTTTTCTTTTCAGTAAGTAGGATAAAGCAAAAAACAAACCAAATAAATAAATAAAAACTCAGAAAACTAAAAAAAAAAAAAAGAGCCCACCCTAATCTTAGCCAATAGCTGATTCATTTGTTCACATTATCTAATTCTGGATGACTGTTTTACTCTATCTGAGCTTTCTAGCGAATTCACTGATTTTTGCTTGGTTGTAATGAATGTTAATGGAACAGAGTAGCTGCAAACATTTTATGAACAGTCCTACTTGCAGTCCTTCATGTAATCACTATGATCACCAATTCTGTCTTTTAGCTTATGTGTATCTTGAACTGGGATGGTCTTCCTCTTGTGTCCAAGTTTCTCAAGGACCAGCTTACTTTTCTGCCATGCCATTCACACTCAGTCCTGTTGAAAATGACTTCTTTCATTTAAATTTCCTTTTCTTTTTTGAGGTTGTCTTTTTTTTAAATTTATTTTTATTAGTTGGAGGCTAATTACTTTACAATATAGTAGTGGTTTTTGCCATACATTGACATGAATCAGCCATGGGTGTACATGTGTTCCCCATCCTGAAACCCCCTCCCACCTCCCTCCCCATCCCATCCCTCTGGGTCTTCCCAGTGCACCAGCCCTGATCACCCTGTCTCATGCATTGAACCTGGACTGGCGATCTGTTTCACACTTGATAATATACATGTTTCAATGCTATTCTCTCAGATCATCCCACCCTCGCCTTCTCCCACAGAGTCCAAAAGACTATTCTATACATCTGTGTCTCTTTTGCTGTCTCACATATAGGGTTGTCATTACCATCTTTCTAAATTTCATATATATATATGTGTTAATATACTGTATTGGTGTTTATCTTTCTGCTTACTTCACTCTGTATAATGGGCTCCAGTTTCATTCACCTCATTAGAACTGATTCAAATGTATTCTTTTTAATGGCTGAGTAATATTCCATGGTGTATATGTACCACAGATTTCTTATCCATTTGTCTGCTGATGGGCATCTAGGTTTTTTGCATGTCCTGGCAACTATAAACAGTGCTGCGATGAACATTATCCTGTGCTCCTCTTCCTTTTCTGTATCATACAAAATAGCTTTCAGCTGAATATCTTTACTTCCCAGAAGACTGCAAATTCCTCCAAAGCAGGATCTTTGCCTGGTTCTTTAGGTGCCAAGAACTTGATAAAAGCTCAGAAAATTATTTATTTGATCTATGAAAAAATAGAAAGAATTTAAACACATACTATTATTAGATGTGTATATTGTTATATTATGTACTGCTACTAGGACTCAGAGTCAATTTTCAGAATTTCTAAAGCAATTAACTATGGTTCCCCACCTTTTTAGTATACAGTATCCTTCCAAGGCTTGCTTTTGCAACAAATATTTCCCTAAAGCGGAAAATGACATATGGATTGATACTTTTTTGAAAAACATATTTAAAATTCAGTCAGTCAGTTCAGTCGCTCAGTTGTGTCTGACTCTTTGTGACCCCAAGGAGTGCAGCATGCCAGGCTTCCCTGTCCATCACCAACTCCCAAAACCTACTCAAACTCATGCCCATCATGTCGGTGATGCCACCCAACCATCTCATCCTCTGTTGTCCCCCTCTCCTCCCACCTTCAATCTTTCCCAGCATCAGGTTCTTTTCAAACAAGTCAGTTCTTCACATCAGGTAGCCAAAGTATTGAAGTTTCAGCTTCAGCATCAGTCCTTCCAATGAACATTCAGGACTGATTTCCTTTAGGACGGACTGGTTGGATCTCCTTGCAGTCCAAGGGACTCTCAAGAGTCTTCTCCAACACCACAGTTCAAAAGCATCAATTCTTCGGCGCTCAGCTTTCTTCTCAGTCCAACACTCACATCCATACACGACTACTGGAAAAACCATAGCCTTGACTAGATGGACCTTTGTTGGCAAAGTAATGTCTCTGCTTTTTAATATGCTATCTAGGTTGGTCATAACTTTCTTTCCAAGGAGTAAGCGTCTTTTAATTTCATGGCTACAGTCACCATCTTCAGTGATTTTGGAGTCCCCCAAAATAAAATATGTCACTATTTCCATTGTTTCCCCATCTATCTGCCATGAAGTGATTGGACCAGATGCCATGATCATAGTTTTCTGAATGTTGAGTTTCAAGCCAACTTTAATTAGGTTTCTATTAAAATATTTCTTTGGATAAATGTTATATAAGTAGGTTTAAGTTTATAAATCACAATGCCTAGGGCTGCCGTAGCAAAGGATCACAAACTGAGTGACTTAAAACAATTGACATTCATTCTCTCACCATTCTGGAGGCTGAATGTCTAAAATCAGTGTGTTGGTAGGGCATTGGGCTGTAGGATTCCAACATGTGAATTTTGGGGACATATGAAGGTTCTGACAATGGCATGTCCGTTTCTCCCTTTGGTTGAGGGTGGGATTTATTTATTTATTTGGCTCCATTGGATAGTAGTTGCCACACGTGGGATTCTCACTGCATCATGCAGGATTTTTCACTGTGGCACATGGACTCCAGTTGTGGTACACAGGCCCTAGAGTTCACCAGCTTCAGTAGATGCAACTCTGAGGCTTAGCTGCCGTATCAGGGATCGAACCCACATCCCCTGCATTGCAAAGCAGATTCTTAATCACTGGGTCACCAGTGAAGTCCTGTAACATTTAGTAGCAACAGTTTCCCTAATATGAAACTATTACTATATTCCTTTCAAAAATTCAACCTAGACATAAAGTAGGGTTCCTTTAATATTCTGCTAAGACAGAGGAACCAGAGATTAAATTGCCAACATCTGTTGGACCATAGAAAAAGCAAAGAAATTCAGAAAAAATCTACTTCTGCTTCATTTACTATGCTAACACCTTTGTGTGGATCACAACAAACTGGAACATCCTGAAAGAGTTGGGAGTACCAGAACACCTTCCCTACTTCCTGAGAAGCCTGTTAGAAGGAGAAGCAACAGTTAGAACTGGACATAGAACATGGACTGGTGCCGAATTCTGAAAGGAGTACATCAAGGCTGTATATTGTCACCCTGTTTATTTAAGTTATACACAGAGTACATCATGTGAAATGCCAGGCTGGATGATGCACAAGCTGAAATCAAGACTGCTGCGAAAAATATCCATAACCTCATATATGCAGATGACACCACCCTAATGGCAGAAAGCAAAAAGGAAATAAAGAGCCTCTTGATGAGGGTGAAAGAAGAGTGAAAAAGCTGGCTTAAAACTCAACATTCATAAAACAACGATGATCACGACATCTGGTCCCATCACTTCATGGCAAATAGATGGGGAAAATGTGGAAATAATGACAGACTTTATTTTTTGGGCTCCAAAATAAGTGTGAGGATAGAGAGTGCAGCCATGAAATTAAAAGATGCTTGCTCCTTGGAAGAAAATCTATGATCAACCCACACAACATATTAAAGAAACAGAGACATCACTTTGCCAACAAAGGTCCACATAGTCAAAGCTATGGTTTTTCTAGGAGTCATGTACAGAAGTGAGAGCTGGATCATAAGGAAGGCTGGACACTGAAGAATTTATGGTTTTGAACTGTGGTGTTGGAGAAGACTCCTGGGAGTCCCTTGGACAGCAAGGAGATCAAATCAGTCAATCCTAAAGGAAATCAGCCCTGAGTGTTCATCGGAAGAACTGATGTTGAAGCTGAAGCTCCAATACCTTGGCCACCTGATGCGAAAAGCCAACTCATTGGAAAAGACCCTGATGCTTGGAAAAGATTGAGGGCAGGAAGAGAAGAGGTTGGCAGAGGATGAGATGGTTGGATGGCATCAATGGACATGAGTTTGAGAAAACTCTATGAGATGGTGAAGGAAAGGGAATACTGGTGTGCTGCAGTTCATGGGATCACAAAGAGTTGGACGTGACTAAGTGACTGAACAACAAAAAGAAATTTATTTTACTCGTGTCATATAAAGTGCTTTTTAAAAGCTCACTATATATGAGATAGGTCTAAATTTTTGTCAGGGTTTCAATATTATAATTATGCTAGCTTATATCTTTCTCTAGGTTTCAGAACAGGTTTCATAGAATTTATTAAGAGTTTGGAATCACTTACATAAAATGTCTACAAGAGAAGATTTTAGTCTAATAACTTCACAACTTTTAAAAATTTCTTTCCTGATTATTGATCTATTTATCCACTTCTCCTTGAGTTCATTTTTTTCTAAATGTTGGGCTTTCTCTCTGTTGCTATCACAATTCATGCTTTCCTTTTCATTTTATTTTCTTGCTATTATCTTTACTCATCTTTTAATCTTTATTGATCTGCATTATTTGATATAGCTGTGTTTCTTTTAAATATCAAAAGCTTTAGTTGAGAAGGGGGGATCCAATCTGAAAAATCTGTGTTACTTAAGAGGGAATTTTGTCCCTTTTATGTTTATTCTTATAAAATATGTTAGCTCTCATTTGGCCATTTTTTTAAAGAGTCTGTGATGTTAATGTTTATTTGATTTGTTACTAATCTGTTAATAATGGACTACGTTTTCTTTGGTTATCTTCCCCCTGGTGATTAGGAAAGTAGAGAAAAGACTACCTATTCTGAATCTTGATGTCTGAGTAATCAGATGCAGTCCACTATGGTATGGGAACTCAGTACTTTGTTTCACAAATAATAATATCAAAACCCAGCAAGGTTAACTGATTAGTCTAAAGTTCTAATGACTAATTAGCAATAGAATTGATCTTAGACCTAGTGCTCCTAGCTTCAGAATAGTGCTTTCTATTGCCTCAAACTTATGAGAAATTATTCTCTATTTCATGTAAATAGCCTTTCTCCCTCAACAATTTCCACCCCATATGTTCATACTACCTTCTCATGGAAGAAGCATGTTTTCCACCATCTCAGTGTTTTCCGCAATCTTAGCAAGGCTGAGAAGACTATACACCTGCAGAGAATGCAAAACTAATGTATTAGTTGGTGTTGGAACTTAGTGAATTATCAATAAGCTTATCATATTTTCAAAGTTCCCTTCATTTCAACTTAACACTGAAATTGGTACAAAGGGATTTAGGGAGGGTTTTTGGCATTTAGGAGCTCACTCCTTGTTCAAGGAAAGATGCATTATTAAGTAACTATGGCAGACTCTAATGGGCATTACAATTTGGAAAACATCTTTGATACAATAAACATGGCATTTAATGAAGTTTACATGTAATTCCCTCTCATAATTTCTCTTTGAAGAAGAATGAGTGTTTCAAAATACTTTTAATAAAGATTAATTCACTCATCAGTCTTATTATAGGTTTGGTGTTTTCACTGAGAAAGAACACATACCTCCATACAAAAGCATGAACACAGTACATGTATGCGCTAAGACACTTCAGTCGTGTCCAACTCTTTGCAACCCCATGGATTGGTCCACCAGGTTCATCTGCCTATGGAATTCTCCAGCATACACTACAATGTTAAAAAACCAAATTTGCATTTTATCCATAGCATCATGGTTCAGTTGCTGAAGGAAAGAAGGAAGAAAGGCAAGGAAGGAGGGAGGAAGGAAAGAAGAAAAGAGGGAAAGGAGGGATGAGGGGATAAAGGAGGGAGGAAGCGAGGGAGGAGAAGAGGAAGAAAGAGGGACAGAGAGAAGAAAGAGGGAAGGAGGAAAAGGGAAGGAACAGATAGGAAGGGAGAGAGGCAGAAAAAGTTTAAAAAAAAATAAGAAGGAAGATGACTCATGAAGAAAAGAGCAGAACTCAACTAATCCATTTCAGTTTGTGTTATCTCTGAATGAAACTCGTGAGTTTCATTGCCCATTCAATGCCCTTATTTGTAAAATGATGATTCCGCTACACTCACAGGGTTGTGTAGGTTTCAATTAAACAAGGCAGCAACTGGAAGCTCTGGCACATGGCAAACTCTCAGTAACTGGTAAACAAACTGCTACATTAATCCAGCATCGATACTGAGGAAGTTGCCTGTCACCTCATTTAGTATCTCTGCCGCATCTGTTTAATTTATTTAGAGAAATCTGACAGCAATCACTCCCCACTGTTGCAGACACATATAAAAATGTGATTCAAATTTTTACTTTTCGACAAATCTTTTAGGTGACATTGACACATTTCCTTTCATTGCACCTCTAGACACACACATTTTCTGGAATTAACTCATATTGCTCTATGCACAAGTTAAACTACAGTAAAATTGAAAACTGCAATAAATTAACCCACCAAATCTCATACTTCAAGGATGATTCCATAAATCACCTAGAAAGTTAGAGACTTGTCTTGAAGAAACTTCCGTGTATCAGAAAGATCGTTTTCAAAGTGAATAATTTATGGTTAAAATAGATTTTGAGTCACCTTTTAAAAATGTATTCATCACCTAATTATCACAGTAATCTGGAGATGACTCAGGCTCATGCTTGGTAGCAATGCCTTTGAAAAAGTACTAGTTCTGAAAACTACTTTATCATGCTGCATAAATGCAAAACATTATCCTGACAGCTTCATTTTGTGGATGTTCTATTGTCCTTGCTGCAGGAAGCAAATTTAATCATTATTTTCTTCCCCCAAACTGATTTTTCCCACATGTCTTCTATTATTGCCATGCTAAGAATTTTTGAGAGAGCTAAATACATATTCCAGGTCATTATAACATTTTCTTAAATACTAAACTTTTATTTTTTAAAAAATAATATATAGTTACAATAATTACCATAAGTTAGCTTTGTGCTAATAACTTTATTTATTTGGATGTCAGGTGTGTTAAAAATTGTATAATTTTTTCTTATTTAATACTCGCAGCATCTCTGTGTATGGTAGGTACTATTCTTACCATCATCGTACAAGAAACGCCATGGGCTAGAAAACAGAAATAACTAAGTTCTCACGATATGGAACCAGGACTCACACCCAAGCAGTCAGCTCTTAACTCCACCGCTATATTATCTCTTGGCTAGTAATGACATATTAAAAGAAAAATGCAAATTTCAAAACAGAATGTATAGAAGGGCCCTTAGTGTGAAGTATATTTCCTTAGTGTGTGTGTATGTGCAGATACATGATATATATATATATATACACACACTATATATCATTTATGTATATTTATGAAAGTATTATATTTTTATAACATAGATATCAAAAATAATAATAGTTATTATACAGCACTTTTTATGGGAAGGACTTCCTATATGCTAGATATTTCACACGCATTATCTTACTTCTCAAAATAACCCATTAACATGGGCACTGTTATCTCTCCACTTTACAGATGAGAAGAAAGCACAGTAAAGGAATTTAACCAAGATGATAGAGCTAAAAAGTGGCTAAGAATCAACCAGATAATAACATATATATGTATGTGTGTGTGTATATACACACACACACACACACACATCTATGCACACATATTGACTCGATGGCATCACCGGCTTGATAGCATTACTGGCTCAATGAACAAGAGTCTGAGCAAGCTCTGAGAGTTGGTGATGGGCAGGGAAGCCTGCTATGCTGCAGTCCATGGGGTCGCAAAGAGTCAGACACAACTGAGCGACTGAGCTGAACTGACACACCCATACACATACATGGATATATATATACACACATACATATATATGTGTACGTATGCACATATATATAATGATATATACACACATATATAGTTTTAATTTAAAAAGGGAGCATCAACTAACATTATTTGAAAAATGTTCACAAAACGAACTTTAAAAAATTGAGTTTTGATACGTGATCTCCATTGACTAAGATCTCCTTTTCCTGCATTTAAAAACGGGCACTATCCCTGACTGCCCCATGACCTCCCCCTTGACTTTTCTTCTGTGGTTTCATTGGTTAACAGGATTCCTTTCACATTGGTACATTCAGTTTCCAGAAGTGGCGATGTCTTCAATTAGATCATTATAAATTTTATTGCCTGAGAGATATTTTATCTTTTCCTGGTGACTGTGCCTCTATTCCAGGAGTTAGCAAACTATAACTTTGGTTATTTGTTTTGTACAGACCATGAAGAATAGTACTTACTTTTAAAAAATGGCTTAAAAGTCAAAAGAAGAATAGTGTTTCATATGAAAGTTATATGAAATTCAAATTTCAATGTTCATAAATAAAGTATTATTGGAACTCAGCCATACTCGTTAAGTTATACATGTCTATGGCTTTTCTTGCACCACAATATCACAGCTGAGTAGCTGCAACAGAAACCATATGGATTGCAAAGTTTAAAATATTTACTATCTGGCTCTTTACAGAAAATATTTGTCAACCTCTGCTGTATTCTAATATGCTGCATATTTATTTTGAAGTTCAACTTTCTAGGAGCCTCAGTTCTTTCCCACTTCATTCAGGGCACCTCACTATTGCCCTGTATCCTGCTGATGCTATTTTACATCTTTTTTCCAAACATGACCACAATTGATTGTTTTCTCATCACATAGACACACTGCTACAGTTGCTAATGGTCTAAGAAAACCTAGATATAGAAAAGTGGGCCATAGACTGAGAATCCAGATTATTCAAAAACCTCCTCCTCCCTAGACCTCTGTCTTCTCATCTGTACAGTAAGTGCAGTGTACTAGATAGCTAGGGCTTCTCTGATGGCTCAGCATAAAGAATCTGCCTGCAATGCAGGAGATGTAGGTTTGACCCCTGAGTCAGGGAGAGCCCCTGGATAAGGAAATGGCAACCCACTGCAATATTCTTACCTAGGAAATCCAATGGACAGCAGAGTCTGGCGGGCTACCGTCCAAGGAGTTGCAAAGGAGTTGGAAACGACTTAGAGACTAAACAACAACAACGAGATAGCTAAGGTCATTGTTGTTGTGACATCCTATATTTACAGTAATTCAAAAATCAACATTAAGTGAACATCAACCACATACAGGTAAGAAAAGTTAATGTGAACAGAGTCCCTGCCTTCAGTGAGCTGAGAACTCAGCACTTGCCTGAACTGTCCAAATATTAGCTGCCCAGGGGTGCCAGGAGAATAACGCCCACTCCCCCAGTTCCCCACCAATATGCTTAAGCCCCAATTGCCAGAACCTGTGACTATGTTACTTTACATGCAACATTTTATTGATGCCACCTTGTTGACAACTATTTTGCATCCTGTCTCATCTGTCACCCATCTGTGTTAGTTGCTCAGTCGTGTCAGACTCTTTGCAGCCCCATGGACTGTAGCCCGCCAGGCTCCTCTGTCCATAGAATTCTCCAGGCAAGAATACGAGAGTGGGTAACCATTTCCTTCTCCAGGGTATCTTCCCTACCCAGGGATCGAACCCGGGTCTCCCATATTGCAGGCAGTTTCTTTACCTCCTGAGCTACCAGGGAAGCCATCCTGTCTCGTCTGTCACCCATCTGACACTGTGCATATTTGGATGTGCCACTTCTGCTATTATCCTGCAGTTTATTGAGGAGGATATTGAATTTCAGGTGCAGGAGACTTGTCTATAATCAAGTATTTAAGAGTGGACAAGGATTCAGAAAAAATGTCACATTCATTCATTTAATGAACATGTACCAATCATCTACCATGTGCAAAGACTCCACTGCTTCCCAGGGCGTGATTCTTCCCCCTGCATCAATGGTTCCTCATTCCCAAGAATTGGTTCCACTTGTCCCCATACCAATGTAATGCTCTGAATAATTTCATCTACCAAGAAAAATAGAACCTGTAAAAATGTTTCTCCCTCTTATTAACTAGTGACGAACAGAAAACTCAGAACTCCTGAGTTGATAAACTCTCCTCCTAGTCACAGGAAAGCACACAATATTGGGCATTCATTCTGAAGGCCAGCCCTTGGGGGCTCAGAAACCTCAGACCAAGAGCCATTGTTCTGGGTTTGAATCACTGAATCAGTGCTGTACCAGCCTTTCAGAGCCAAAAAGCTAGCAAGGTCTGCTGCTCATCTGGGTTATCAAAGATGAACACATCTTCTTTCCCTCTTTTTTTCTTTATTTTTTAAATCTAGAGAGAATGGTCATAGCCCTGAACCCTTGTCCAAATATTCTGACGAGAATTAAACAAGTCCTGTGCTAGTAAGTTCTTTGGATTAAGAAGGGAATAAGGGAGAACTGTTTGTGATGAGGGACAAACTGTCCTTTGAAAACTGCTTCCAGGCTGCAAAAATGGAGAAGAGAAGGCTCAGAACATCAGCTGTGGGAAGAGAGGGAAAATATAAACAGGCTGAGGGTCCAGAGAACCTGAACTAGGCTGAGTTGCTCTGAAGATATTTATGAAGAACAGAGAGGGGTGAACAGGATTGCTCAGTCCCACGTCAATCATGCCAGGCTACATGGAACTTAGAAGGCAAGATTTTTTACCTTTGGGTAAATAAAATGGTCCGATTATATAATATTGAATGAATGGATAAATGACTGAAAGAGATACTGCCAATTACTATCATTTTGCCAGTCTCTATGTTGTAATACTTTTGCATGTTATTTGTTTAATCACTCTGTATGTGATTTGTCTAATCATTGAAACAATTCTATGAAATTGGCATTCATATCCTCATTAGTAGATGAGGATATTGACGGTCAGAAAGGTGAAAGGAGCCATATCATATGCTGGACACTATACACTAAGGAAGTTTTAAATATAATTATATTTAATCCTCATTAAAAAAAATCCAGAGCTCAGTATTATCTTCATTTTTCATATGCAGTGAATGGAGATTCAATGAGATGACATGTCAATAGTAAATAGTCATAGGCTCCTGACTTCTTGTTACTACCTGGTTGTGTATTCCTGGGACATCTAAGTAGAGATGTCAAGCTAAGAACTAGAAATACACCCAAAAGAGTTATAGACAGACACAAGGTACAGAGGCAAAATGAACAGGTGAATTTTGAATTAAAGCAGAACGTGGAATGTTGTATTGCTTTAATGTGGCCAGTTACATGAGGACAGCAATGGTGGTCATAAAAAATAAATGTGAGGAAGCTGCGACAGATGAAAGCAGCCAAACTTTCTTTCTTTCAAAGCATGAGCTTTCTTCTTTTCTGAGATTACTGACAGATCCTGTAAGTCCTTCATCTTTGTAAGGGTACTTCCTGCCTCTCAGTTGCAAATCCATCCCTGCAAATTACAGCCTCTCCAAGTCTTGGACACCTCTGTCACTATAGAGTCACAGCAGGTGCTCATGGAAGAATAATCTACACTCATCATCTCCCCATACTGACCTCTCATTCACTCCTCAATCTGACCGAGTTTTTATTGCCATTGGGCACCTGAAATAGGCTCACCAAGGCCATTGACAACCTTCACATGCAGTAACGGCCAGGCATGCACACACTTCAGAACTGCTTTTGCTTGACTCTGCTGACCACCAGTTCCACCTAGAAACTACCTCAGGTATGGGTTTTGATGATACCATTCTCCCATGTTTCTCCTTTCCCCTTGCATTATTCCTTCTTAGCTTTTCCCAAACTTTTCCTCCTCTGTCCATTCCTTAGGGATAGTGTATGCCAGAGCCCAAAGGAGAAGACTCTCTTCCGTTTCTTCTCTGTTGACATCTCATTTCCTACTGTTACCTAACCACATGCCCACAGTCATGAAATCTATATCTGTATAAAGTTCCCTACTTTATATCCAATTTCGTATCAGACATATCAAACAGGACATTGTTTAGGTGTCTCAAACTCAACATAACCAAAGTTAACTCTGCATTCTTCCCCTGATTCCAGACCTGCTTTATCAACTGTATTAACTTCCTATTGATACTGTAACAAACGGCCGTAAATTCAGGGGCTTAGAACAACACACATTAGTTATCTTAAAGTTGTGAAGGTCAGAAGTCCTTAAATCAAGATGCCATCAGGGTTCTAGAGGCTCTAGGAGAAAATGTTTCCTTGCTCTTCAGCTTCTAGAGGGTACTAGAATTCCTTGACTCCTGACCCCTCCTTCCATCTTCAAGGGCCAGCACTGACTCATCCTCAAATGTCTTGCTCTCTCCTGAGTTCTACTCCGGTCATCACGGTTTCTTCTCTCTTACCCTCCTGATTCCTTCTTCTAAAGACCTTTGTGATTAAGTTGGGCCCACCTATATAAGCCAGGACAGTCTCCCCATCTCAAGGTTTTTAGTTTACCAAATATTCCAAGTCCCCTTTGCTATATAAGGTAAGCTACACAGGTTTTGGGGATTAGGGCGTGGACATCTCTGGGGGAGACATTATTCTGCCTTCCATACCATCTCTGCTTGCTCTCTCAGTAATTACAGCATTTTTATCTAGTTGTTCAGGCTAGTAACCCATGTAATCTTTGGCTTTTCCCTCACCTCCACACATCAAGGCCATTACTAAATTCTACAAACTCCACTTCCTAAATCTCCCTTATCTTCTCCACATTCACTTCTTGTAGCGTCATCTGAAACTTTCCTAATCAGGTAGACTCTACATAATTGATTCCAATAGTAAGCCTTGAGATAGAAATATATAAGTGTTTGAATATGTTTGGGAAATTTTTTCTTTATCTTTTAAAAGAAAGAAAAACACTGTCATGGAGATCTAGAAAACTTTTCTATTAGAGAGGCCACTGTGGCCGAGGAGCTAGCTCTATGGGTGATGTATCAGAGGCGGATATTGAGTTACAGCTTGCCATTTCCTAACCCTGCGACATCTGGCAACTTTTCTAATTCTTGGTTGAAAGTGAAAGTGAAGTCGCTCAGTCATGTCCCACTCTTTGCCACCCCACAGACTGTAGCCCACCAGGCTCCTCCATCCATGGAATTTTCCAGGCAAGAGTACTGGAGTGGGTTGCCATTTCCTTCTCCAGGGGATCTTCCTGGAGATTGAACCCGGGATTGAACCTGGGACTCCCTCACTGCAGACAGACATTTTATCATCTGAGCCACCAGGAAGCTCATCTGTAATACCTAACTTGTAAGTTATTCGGAGACTCAAACTGTAATGATGTAGGTATGTATACTGTTCATAAGTAAGTAGTTAATAACACAATTTAATTCAAAGGACAAGCCATTATATAAGCATAATAAGTCAGAACCTGGAAACATTTCAATATTCAAAAACAGCGTTGGCTATATCAGGCCAATAAGCATCAACTTGCCTGTCTCTCAATGGAGCTCAAATATTTATAATTATGCTGGGAGCAACTTTCTGCCTACTCTTGTCCAGGGAAGATTTCGTTTTTATCTTTATATAAGCGTGTGGTGAGGGAACTCTTTAAGAAAAATAACACTAAGTTACGAATCCAATGTACATTATAAAAAGGATGGTTTATTTGGAATGAAAAAGGAAATAATAATCTAAATATATTCCTTTGTAAATACTATAAAATTATACGACCATGTGAAAGAGGCTTGGGTAAGTGAGTAGAGTTGAAGCTTAAGCTTTAGCAGCTTCAGAGCAAATCTTTTCCTGCTCTAGTCTATTCCTGTGTAAAAAAAAGAAAAATCCACAGTTCTGATATTCTTAAACATCATGGTTATCCCCACCCCCAGTGCATATAAAATAACTTCTCTATTTGCAAAACTGAGGTGCTAAATCTACTACTAACAAATGTTACAAATAAATGTCACATGGGCGCTGTGGCTTGTTAAGCACTAAACATTCCTGTTACAAATCTGTTTCAGTCTTGCATTAACAAAAATCTGAGTGGTATGGAGATTCATCCTAAATTCCAAACAGAGCTACAAGGAACAACAGAAAATGTTCGCTCCTTAAAGGACTAGATTAACATACAAAGAGACAGCTGAACTTGTGGAATTGCCACACATCCTGGGAAGCATGATTGAAATAAACAAGTAATTGTTTTTTAGAAAACAGAATCTGTAGAGAGAGGTGCTGTGGTACTACGGTGCTATGGGTGTTATGGTGCTCTGCCCACATTAACTCTTCAGAGCCAAGCATCATTCCATGGACAATGGGACTATCAAGCAACACCACTCACAACAGTTGCACCCTTCACCGGGGATTGCTCTCAGTTTCAGGGAACTGTCTGGCACCGGGCCATCCTCTCCCATTGGTGGTCTGCCACCAGTGCACGCCTCCAAACACCCAGCCCCTTGCCTCATTATGGAGTAATTCTGAAGGAGTCACCCTAACTCCAGAGCTTTCATAGGACCGGCTGAGGCATCTCTGGCAACCAGGCTAAGGGGGAACTCCCCTTTTCCCCATCCTGCCTGCATCGCTCTGTGATCAGAGGGGTAACTATTGAGAGCACACCCTAATCAACTCTTCCTGAAAGTCTATTTCTAGGAAAGCAGTCTAAGACAATCGATTCTGGAGGTGGTCCAAAAAGGCGGACTCCAAGATGAGTCTGGAAAGGAATAATGGAGGGAGATTTTTTTAAACATGGGTATAGACAGGCTTGTGTTTAGAAATTCTCACCTGCTGTCTGTCAACTCCCTGCCCAGCTATGCTACCATGAGCCAAGGCCACAATGGTCAAGCCCACTGCTTTCTCCCTCTGTAAGGCAGCCTTTATTTTAGGTCACATGCTGAGGACATCTTGGTGAACCTCAATTTTGTGGCAAAGATTTCTGTGGTCACATCCTACTGCGACATGTTTATCTCCTATGCTCTGTCTTCTTAGCACATTAAAACTAAAAATTTAAGATCTGCAGAGATCATTAGGGCAACCTACACTTATTTATACCTCTGAAATCATACTTTATGTTATTCTCCTCTAAGTGTTTTTCTCACTTTACCACAAGCTCAGTCATGCTTTTACAAAACAACTTGACCTAACCCTCTAAGTTCCCTCCACTGAGACTGTTTCTCTGCATATCTACTCTGCTTTATTGTTGCAAACTGATGTTTAAAATTCCCCATTTTTGCTTCATTTCTGAAATTTCTAACTAATCTCCTTTTATCTTCAGAAGACCTGATTTAGGACCTTAGCTCAGCTACTTTCTAGCTCAACAAATGGGACATCGCTTCACTTGTCCTTTTCTCAGCTCCATGTCCAAAAATGGAAGAGATGACCTTACTTCACAGGGTGCTGTGAGGACTAAATGATCTAATGTCTATACTAATGCAAACTAGGGGTACAAGCTTATTGACTCTGGGTCTGGGCTATGGTGATCAGAAGGTACTCTTTGTGTCTCTCCAAGGTTTATTGACAGCTTCTTTTTCTATTTACTAGAGGCCTGCTGGGTTACGTGATGGCCTGTGACCCATTCTCTAGAACAACCAGAGAGGGGTTATCGTAGTAGATGAAGCTAGGCCTCCAGAGATCACCTCTGGCAGAGTTTCTTCGAATTTTCCTAAAGGTGAAAGGAAGTGTGGACATCGCAGGGCTCTTTTTAAATGTTAAACTTTAGGGGTTTTTCCTAAAAGTTTGTATGTATTTCAATTGTCTTTTCTTTTTTTAAATTGTTATTAGATAAATTAAGCTGCACACATTCTTTGTATGTTCTCAGAACTGCTGAAGTTTCCCTCTCATGTTGTAGCTTATTGATGCCGAAATGACCACACTGTTCTTTGCAAAGTAAGCCAAACTATTCCCATAACAAGAGCCTTCATGGAGTGATTAATGTTCACACTGCATCATCTTGATTTAGTTCAAATATAGATAAATGGTAAATGCATGCAACTTTTCATTCCCTAAGACTCAACTTTGAAAGTCAACTCTTCTTTGCAATTTTCCCTGACTTTCCCCTCCCACCATCAGACAGAGTTAGTCACTTTCTCCTCTGCGCTCCCTCAGGACTTCATGCAAATGTTATCTTGAAAGCTCTTACCACTTAGCTTGATGTCCTGTCACTGTTTGTTTATATGTCCTAGGAAATATTCAGTCTCTTAAGGGGAAGGGCAACTTATTATTCCTTTTTGTAATTCCAGCACCTAACATGCCACCTACCACATAGTAGGTGCCCAATAAGTGTTATTGATTCAAAACAAGAAAGTTTTAAAATTAAGTTATATTACATGCCTATAATTACATAAGATTAATATTTAGACTTAAAATGCCAAAGTATAATTATTAACTTTTAGTTAAGAAACATTACTTTTTTAAAAGGTACTTGGAAAGCTTTGAGGTGTAAAGTTTCCTGAATTCTATTTGGTGTGATTTGGGTGGATTTTTTAGGTGTTTTCTTTTTTTTTTTTTTTTTTTTTTTTTTTAAATATTATTTTATTAGTTGGAGGCCAATCACTTTACAACATTTCAGTGGGTTTTTAGGTGTTTTCTTAAAGAAAGAATTAGCTTCATAGAATCTACAAATGCCAAAATGAAAAGGGGACTTTGAAATCATACAACTCAACAATGTCTATTAGTTCCCTTGCTTTATTTTCTTCAGAGTATTTATTATTAATTCAAATCATATAATTTTCATGCTTTTAGGTTCCTTTTCTATCACACTTGCTAGATTACAAGTTCTAGGAAAGCTGGACCTTTGCTATCATGTTCACGGCTATGTTCCCACCTCCTGAAGTAATGCCTAAGGCATAGTAATTTTTTAAAAAATATTTTTTGGAGGGGTGGA
The DNA here is from genome assembly GCF_963930625.1 of Muntiacus reevesi. Taxonomy (NCBI): domain Eukaryota; kingdom Metazoa; phylum Chordata; class Mammalia; order Artiodactyla; family Cervidae; genus Muntiacus; species Muntiacus reevesi. Next base: position 28,964,956 of record NC_089258.1, read on the forward strand.
TGGATGGTGAATTAACCAATAAAAGAATGAATGACATATTTATGCAGATGTGAAAAGGGACTTGTAGCAGTTAGGTCAAGTCTTCTGATTCCCAGTCTAGCATCTTTTATGCCCCAGAATACTGTCTCATTTTTATGTAAAATAGCACAAGTCCCCAAGACTTAAGCTCAAATTCTTTATTTTCTTTTTGGAATTTCTGTTGCCACTGACATAGACCAGGGCCCAGCATTTATATTTGTGATATGTTTTTGTGTCTTAAACATCCTTATGAGATGTCAGCGCAGGATGGCATCAGTCAAGATCTTAGAAGCAAGAAATAGGAAAGCCCTTTCTGCAGATGGCTTCAACCTTAAAAAATTACAGGAGCATCCATATATTCATTTATTCAACCAACATTCTTAGTGAATGTCTAATATGTGCCTAGCAATAGTTTTAAGTACTTGGTTACTTCAGTAAACAAAACAAAACAAAATCCTTTCCTGGTGGAGCTCAAATTCTTTTGGGGAGGAGGAGGGGAGGGGAGACAGACAAAAATAAGAAGCATAATAAGTAAATTAGATAATTTGATTAGACAGTGATAAATGTTATGGAAAATAATAGAGCAAGGCAAAGGGGATTGAGAATGCTGGGAAATTCATTTTACTCTGGCCACTGTGTCAAGAATGATCTGTAGAGTAATGAAAGGACAAGCAGGAAGACCTGTATGGAAACCAGAGAAAGTTTCACTGAATATACCACACACACACACACACACACACACACACACACACACACACACACATTATATCTCACACACATTTACAGATAATCCAGCCATACAGGAACCTGGCTTATATCAAATCCAGAAGGAAGCCCTGGGGGAGCAGAAATAATAGCTATTCCCCAACCAACTGGCTGTGCATCCCCTCCCATGCATAGATTCTTCATAGCACTCCTGTCACAGGAGTAACAGGCTGCCTCTCACATCTTTTCACAAACAGGGAGGGAGCTTGCTACTATCCAATGCAACCAGCTTGATTTTTAGATATCTGGGTTGTTACTTTCTTGAGTTAATCTAACTGAAATCTACCTCCATCATTTCTATCCTCTGCCCTAGTTCAACCACACTGGAGTAAGATGGAAGGAACAAAAGCTTTGGAGCAGTCAAGACCTGGGTTTGAGCTATATATCCCCACTGTTCCCTGGCTAGGTGATTTCTGCACGGCACAATTTTTCCTGAGCCTCAGTTTCTCATCTACAAAATGGGGATAGCAGTTGCATAATCGGGGTTCCTTAAATGTTAGTTCCTTTATGTAGGCATTGGGTTTTCCAGGTAGCTCAGATGGTTAAGAACCTACCTACAATGCAGGAGATTCCAGTTCGATCCCTGGGTTGGAAAGATTCCCTGGAGAAAAAAATGGCAACCCGCTTCAGTATTCTTGCCTGGGAATCCTATGAACAGAAGAGCCTGGTGGCCTACAGTCCATGGGGTCACAAAAGAGTCAGACACGACTTAGAGTAAGCAACAACATCTAGGCACTAGTCTGCACACCATATTTGCCAAAATACATAAGCATGTGCTCTGCCGTCAAGGTCAGACCTGCTCTTCTGAGCATCACCTGTTCCTCCAGCCGTTGCTCCTAAATAGCAGAGGCTGAAGTATTCTCGCCTCTGGATTTGCCCAGCTTTGTTTATACCTACTCGTCCCATGCCTGGCCCTCCCTATTTAGATTAACTGGGTTTAGGAAACAACTTTTTGGAAAACTACCTCTAACCCCAGATTGCCTAGGAATAACTTATCCTACAGAGGAATGAGACAATCTGGACTGAGTCCATGGGGTGGGTCATGGGCCAACTCTGTACCTAGACCCCTATGCAACCTTGGTTAAGTTATTTTCATTCTTGAATTCTTGACTACTCTATTTGTATAATGAGGAAGTTCAGTGAAATGAGTATGTATACTTCCTGAGTTGTAACACAGATACCTAGGATACTCTGTGGATATGGAAGTGCAGCCAGAGATCTGTTCTTGCAGTGACTACCAGTTCTTTGAATAATTAATTACACCTTCAGAGAAGTGTTCTTGGCAATTTTATAAGCATTTTCACTTTATTAGTTTGAAGCTTCAGCAAGATTTCTCAGTGCTAACTCAAATGGCCTCTGATTAACACTGGGGAACATTCTCTGAGCTTCCCATTCACTGCCATCTATAAATGTAATTGTCTCTTCAAAGAAAATGTACTTCTAATTACAAGATCAGGCACTGAAAAAATAAAACTGAATCTAGGATGTTGAATGAGCAGGAGATGTGTGAGCACCTTAGGGGTGTCTGTGTGTGTGTGTGTATACTTGCCTGATTTTAAGTAAATTACTCAGAAGCCTCTCAAAACCCTTACCAAGATTACATGACCAAAATTAAACTAAAGACTTTAATAAAAACCCAGAGTTAAGATAGCCTAGCAAGATCATTCCCAAAAACTGTCTTTGCAGTCGAAACATCTCAACACCTGTTTTGAGAGCTCCAAATGCCCATTCCCTAAGGGCTTCTCTGGTGGCTCAGATGGTAAAGAATCCGCCTGCAATGTGGGAGACTTGGGTTCTATCCCTAGGTTGGGAGGATCCCCTGGAGGAGGGCAGGGCAACCCACTCCAGTATTCTCGCCTGAAGAATCCCTGGGACAGAGTAGCCTGGCAGGCTGCAGTCCAGGGAGTCTCAAAGAGATGGACATGCCAGAGCAACTAACACTTTCACTTTCAAATGTCTATTTCCACAGTGCTTGCTAAAGGGTTTCTTCATGGAAGAGAGCCTGAGGGAATGCGGGGTCCCCTAAGAAGGGTAATTAAGGGATGTGGGAGGCCATGTGCTCTGGGTCTGCTATCCATGAATGAAGTAGAGGAAGCTATTGCACTGCAAGCCCCTGAGAGAGTTTAGTGGGAAAACAGCTGGAGAAGAACGTGGGTTTGTAGCCTTCCTCTGTACAACAGCCTTTCCAAACAAGAAGTAGGGGGGAAAATAGGTCTGGAACTTCAGACAAGCCATTTTCTCTTTCTAGCCTCAATTTCCTCAGCAGTGCTGGTGGAGTGAAGCGATGCTGTGAGGGACATGGTAGGGCTTCATCTGAGTGTTAATGAAACATGGGAGAAACTCTCAGCCCTGGGAAAACTGAAGGTGACTGTGGAGGTGGAAGGAGGCCTCCTGAGGTCAGTAGGATTCTTACTCCTGGGCAAAGAAAAGAGGTGTTCCCCACAGGAGGAAAATGCTGACACACCTAGGGATCCTCAGGGAACTGGGTGGGTTCCTGGTGAGTGGGGAAGACATCCTGCAACTGTGGGGATGACCCCACTGGCCTCTGGACAGGACCTCAGGAGAGGGAGCACACTCCTGGAACCTCTCAGCTAAGGTCTAAACTCACCCTTCGTCCCAAGAGACCGACCTACTCTGAGCCCCATCTTCCTACCTCCAGAGCCTCAGTAAGAACCAAAGGAAAGGAATCTGACCTATGGAAAGTTTCTTGAGCCCCAAAACTCATCACCTTCCAAATTCAGGAAGAAACATTCTCGTGAACCTAGGTGGGAGTTTGGGGGTTGTTATCATCAAGTGTGAGTTTGAGGAAATAAATGCTCCATGGGAGCTCTTTAGGGGAGTAAGTACAGTGGGAAGTCAATAGGGATTTTCCTTCCATCCCCTCCCCCAGGTTCCTATTTCGCTGAGGATTGCTTTAATAGATCTTGGAGGACTGCTTTGGCCACTCCCACTCCTCTCTTTGGCTTGTCTTCTCAGGAACAGCAGGGAATCAAGGATCCTCTTGATGTCCAGGGCTTAAGAATTGCTAGGGAGCAGAGCCAGACCTTGGGAACAATGCTTAGTTCTTGTGGTGGAGAGCAGGCTCAGATGCCCACCCGCTTTGTGGGAGCTATAAATCAGGCCTCTCCAGGTCCACAGGAGGCCCCGCAGCTGCCTCCATGGTTTGTGTTCACACCAGGAAAGCCCAGCTATAAACACTTCAGAACAAGACAAGGGGGCTCAGCTAAAACCGAGGCCTTTCAGAACTTGAAAGACAGACTCTAATGTCTTCCATTTCTGGCATTTCCTTCTGATCGAGACTTCTACAACTAACCTCAAGGTCAGAATATCATTGAAAATGCTATCAGCTTTTCTGAGTGAACCTGTAAAAGGAACCAAACTAAAATGATCAGTTGAAGACAGTTTCTGGTTTTGATCCATGTCATAAGTTTTCCACTTGGTTCCTATGAGGTTTTTGTTGCATATTTCCTCAACTTCACATTTTCTTTAAAAAGACAACTTCCCTATTTTTCAGATTATAGATGTCCCACCTTTCAGTGGCTCTAAAGTCAATATCAACCAGAGATTATAACAACTTTGATTAAATTGAGCATGGGTGAGCCAGCACAATAAAATACATGTTTAAAATGCAATTTATGTTATATTAGATCTGTAGAAGTAATTGTATTTTAAATATCTGTTGAACAACCTTGCAACCAGTGTTATGAATTGAATGTTTCTGTCCCTCCTCTTCAATTCTATATGTTGAAATTTATAAGCCCAGGGCTTCCTTGGTGGCTCAGATAGTAAAGAATCTGCCTCCAGTGAAGAAGACCTGGGTTCGATCCCTGGGTGGGGAAGATCCCCTGGAGAATGGCATGGCAACCCACTCCATTCTTGCCTGGAAAATTCCATGGACAGAGGAGTTTGGCAGGCTACAGTCCATGAGGTCACAAAGAGTGGGACATGACTGAGCAACTAACACTCACATACAAATGTGATGGCATTAGGAGGAGGGGCTTTGGGGAGATGATTCGATCATGAAGGTGGAACTCTGCAATTAGCGCCCTTATGAAAGAGACCCCAGAGAGTTGTCTTGCCCTCTCTGCCATGTGAGTACATAGCAAGAAAACGGCCCTCTGCAACCCAGAAGACAGCTCTCACCAGAACCTGACCCTGTCAGCACCCTCATGTCAGACTCCAGTCTCTGGAACTGTGAGAAACAAATTTGTTGTTTATAAGCCACCCAGCCTATGATATCCTGTTATTCTGAATAAGACATCCAGCTAAGGTTTACATAAGAAATGGGAACTAAATAAATAGGTTCGGTTGCTACCCAAGCCTACAAAGCCCTACTTCTTGGTCTTCCCTGGCTACCTCCCTTCATACCTCTCATCAGTCTTCCCTCCTCTTGTTCTGTCCAGCCACTCTGGCCTTCTTACTATGCCTGCAATATCAGGTAGCATGCCCAGGCTTCAGAGCCTTGCTCTCTTTTCTCAGCCAAAGCCATTCTCCTCTCAGAATGTCACACAGCTCATTCCTCTCTCCCCAAAGGACGAGACTACCTGAAATCCCAGCTGCTCCCCCTGTCAGCTCCCTCGCCAGCTTTATTTTTCATCATGACAGTAATCACTACCCAGCTGTATGTTTCAGAGCTTTTCACTATTTTGTATCTGACTCTCCGACCCAAATGTAAGCTTCATGAGGCCGGCGACTTCAATTCTGGCTTGATCCTCAATGTCTGAAATGGTACCTGGCATAAAGAGGCCTCAGTAAATAACTGTTGGATTAATTTTTTAAAACTAGCAAGTAAATTTTCAGTGTGCTATTTTCCAGACGCCATGGTAAACATTTTCATGTATGAAAGTGAAATTGTTAGTTTCATGTCCAACTCTTTGCTACCCCCTAGAGAGTAGCCTGCCAGACTCCTCTGTCCATGGGATTTCCCAGGCAAGAATCCTGGAGTGGGTTGCCATGCCCTCCTCCAGGGGATCTTCCTGACCCAGGGATGGAACCGCAGTCTCTCACACTGCAGGCAGATTCTTTACTGCCTGAGCTCAAAAATGCCTTCTGAAGCATCCTCTGTTCACTACCTACTCCATCTCCTTCTACCCATCTTCCTGTCTGCTAATGGAGTTTACTAACTACCTATGATTTCAAAGACTGTTGTCTAGTTTTCATGCACAGAATTTATCACATTATGTTTCTTTCTTCTTGCCCATACCTGCTTCTCCCTAGAGAGACAGACAGGCTTCTGGGAGGTAGCAGCACATTCTTGTTCATCTATTTTCCCAGAGCTAAACCAATTCCCAGGCGCGCACACACAAAAAACTATTCTACAAATATTTATTGAATTAATGGATGACATTTCAGGTAAAGAGAAAACAATAAGCAGAAGCAGGGAGAAGATTCTTTTTTGGCTTTCAGCATATTTGTGAACGGAATTCAGAATCAGATTTAGATTTAAACCAGTCTCTACCACTTACAAATTCTGTAGTCTTGAGCAACTTACATATAGTAAGCTTTGGTTTTGCATTTTGAAGGCCAGGATGAGATCCACATGCTCATAGAATTAAGTAATATAATGTAGGTAAGTGCCTGGCATGTCTGCTCCTTTCCTTTTCTATAATGCAAAAATCTCTCACATCCTCAGGGTATGATAACCAATCTGATTGGGCTTTCGGGCCAGGGGAGGGGTAAGAGGATGAAGACAGAGAAGCTGATTATCCAACTGTCCCTACAGTGGGTTTCTCTACACGTGATTTTCATCACTTTCACCTTAGTGGCAACAGATAAGATTCCCAGACCAGTGAGACTTCCTCCACATTGCTTTAGCACTGAGGGTGCTAAATCTGGAATTGCATGGCTAATCCAAGACATTTCTGTGACCACATGAGGAAAACTCACTCCTTATAGCCGTTCTGAAAGCAAGACACATACCCTCATTTTTCCATTGGACTTTCTTTTAGTTTAATGATCTGTCAAATAACAGAATCTTAAAGGACCTTGGGAGGGTCTAATCCTCATCTAAGAGTTTAAAAATTCTTTCAACATTTGTTTCTGTTTTCATCTCAAAAGAAGGTTCTTTTTTTCCTACATGGTCTATTTCTACCTGTATCTCATAATTGTGAAAAGAGGCATTTCTTCAAAACTAAACTATAAATCTGCTTATAGAATATTGTTGGGGTGACTTCAGTTCAGTTTAGTTGCTCAGTAGTGTCTGACTCTTTGTGACCCCATGGACTGCAGCACACCAGGCTTCCCTTCCATCACTAACTCCCAGAGCTTACTCAAGCTCATGTCCTGTAAGTTGGTGATGCCATCCAACCAACTCATCCTCTCTTGTCCCCTTCTTCTCCTACCTTCAGTCTTTCCCAGCATCAGGGTCTTTTCACATGAGAAAGTTCTTCACATCAGGTGGCCAAAGTATTGGAGTTTCAGCTTCAACATCAGTCCTGCCAATGAACATTCAGGACTAATTTCCTTTAGGATGGACTGGTTGGATCTCCTTGCAGTTCAAGGGACTCTCAAGAGTCTTCTTTAATGTCACAGTTCAAAAGCATCAATTCTTTGGAGCTCAGCTTTCTTTACAGTCTGACTTTCACATCCATGATGGACTAAAGGAAAAACCATAGCTTTGACTAGACGGACCTTTGTTGGCAAAGTAATGTCTCTGCTTTTTAATATGCTGTCTAGGTTGGTCATAACTTTCCTTCCAAGGAGCAAGCATCTTTTAATTTCATGGTTGCAGTCACCATCTGCAGTGATTTTGGAGCCCAGAAAAATAAAGTCTGTCATGGTTTCCATTGTTTCCCCATCTATTTGCCATGAAGTGATGGGACCAGATGCCATGACCTAGTTTTCTGAATGTTGAGTTTTAAGCCAACTTTTTCACTCTCCTCTTTTACTTTCATCAAGAGGCTCTTTAGTTATTCTTCACTTTCTCCCATAAGGGTGGTGTCTTCTGCATATCTGAGGTTATTGATATTTCTCCCAGCAATCTTGATTCCAGCTTGTGCTTCATGCAGCCCAGTGTTTCTCATGATGTACTCTGCACATAAGTTAAATAAGCAGGGTGACAATATACAGCCTTGATGCATTCCTTTTCCTATTTGGAACCAGTCTGTTGTTCCATGTCCAGTTCTAACTGTTGCTTCTTGACCTGCATACAGATTTCTCAGGAGGCAAGTCAGGTGGTCTGATATTCCCATCTCTTTCAGAATTTTCCAGAGTTTGTTGTGGTCCACACAGTCAAAGACTTTGGCATAGTCAATAAAGCAGAAGTAGATGTTTTCCTGGAACCCTCACTTTTTTGATGATTCAATAGATGTTGGCAATTTGATCTCTGATTCCTCTGCCTTTTCTAAATCCAGCTTGAACATCTGGAAGTTCATGGTTCACATACTGTTGACACGTGGCTTGGAGAATTTTGAGCATCACTTTACTAGCGTGTGAAATGAGTGCAATTGTGTAGTAGTTTGGACATTTTTTGGCATTGCCTTTCTTTGGGATTGAAATGAAAACTAACCTTTTCCAGTCCTGTGGCCACTGCTGAGTTTTCCAAATTTGCTGGCATATTGAGTGCAGCACTTTCACAGCATCATCTTTTAGGATTTGAAATAGCTCAACTGGAATTCCATTACCTCCACTAGCTTTGTTTATAGTGATGCTTCCTAAGGCCCACTTAACCTCGCATTCCAGGATGTTCGGCTCATGGTGAGTGATCACACCACCATGATTATCTGGGTCATGAAGATTTTTTTTTGGTATAGTTCTTCTGTGTATTGTTGCCACCTCTTCTTAATATCTTCTGCTTCTGTTAGGTACATACCATTTCTGTCCTTTATTGTGCCCATCTTTGTATGAAATTTTCCCTTGGTACCTCTAATTTTCTTGAAAAAATCTCTAGTCTTTCTCATTCTATTGGGGTGACTTAGGGGACCAATTAATCACACCTCTCCCATTTGAGTTCTGAATCTATAAAGAAAGAAACAGTGAAGCCAAGTAAAAGTCTAAATATTAGCATTAACAATAAAAACACCAGGATTAGAAAACGTGAGATGAGAAGCCTACGCGAGTTTCTATTCCTTTTCTTGAAGTTTTAGATCTTGAGATCCACACTTGAAGCAAGTTGGGTCTGACAGCATCAGCTATGAGGAGCATCATTCTTTGCTTTATTGAGTGTAGAGAGTCCAAGAGACTAAGGCCATTAATAAGTAATATTGTTTCTTCCACCCAAAAGAGAAAGACTCACCTAAGTAGGCTTCAAAGACATTACTTTGCTGACCAAGGTTCGTCTAGTCAAAGCTATGGTTTTTCCAATAGTCATGTATGGATGCGAGAGTTGGACCATAAACAAAGCTGAGGGCTGAAGAATTGATGGTTTTGAACTGTGGTGTTGGAGAAGACTCTTGAGAGTCCCCTGGACTGCAAGGAGATCAAACCAGTCAATTGTAAAAGAAATCAGTCCTGAATACTCATTGGAAGGACTGATGCTGAAGCTGAAGCCCCAGTACTTTGGTCACCTGATTCAAAGAACTGATTCCTTGGAAAAGACACTGATGCTGAGAAAGACTGAAGGCAGGAGGAGGAGGGGACAACAAAGGATGGGATGGTTGGATGGCATCACTGACTCGATGAACATGAGTTTGAGTAAGTTCCGGGAGTTGGTGTTGGACAGGGAAACCTAGCAAGCTGCAGTCCATGGGGCTGCAAAGAGTCGGACGTGACTGAGCGGCTGAACTGAAGTAGATTTCTGCTATCTCACCAATCAGGGACCGGAGCCAGGAGGCACAGCTATACTCTTAAGTGGATAGAAATTCCCATGTTATGGGTTGACAGGAAAATGTGGGAAGAAGGGACACTGTTCTGGTTGTTCTGCTGTTTTTATCCTGACATCCCATGCATTCTTTTTTCAGAACATAATCAAGTGTATGGTCACCTTCTATTCCAAACCTAATTTACACTATACCAGTTCCTTTAATTCTTCCCCATGTGTTCCTTGTAGGGCCATTCATTACTTTTGTCACTCCATTCCTAGATCCTAAGTTTCATACTTTCTAAGTCAAAAGATCCCCGGAAATAACTCCCATGGCTAAAATCAACTTTCAGAAACTTAGAAGTTTTCCATCAATGGAAAAACCTTCTCCACACTGTGTTTGATGCATAATTTGTGATCCATTGCAACTCTAAGAGATTCTTTCTTATTCAGTAAATAGTTTATCCCTCCCTTTTGAGTGACTACTTTGGACTTCCCCTAACGGCCTTCACCAATCCATTTGGCCAGTCCCAAGAGTCAAGGGGGCTTGACTGGTGACTCAGTGATAATGAATCCACCTGCAATGCAGGAGACACAGGAGATCTGAGTTTGATCCCCAGGTAGGGAAGATACCCTGGAGGAGGACAGAGCAACCCACTCTACTATTCTTGCCTGGAGAATCCCCAGGTAGGGAAGATACCCTGGAGGAGGACAGAGCAACCCACTCCACTATTCTTGCCTGGAGAATCCCCAAGTAGGGAAGATACCCTGGAGGAGGACAGAGCAACCCACTCCACTATTCTTGCCTGGAGAATCCCCATGGACAGAGGAACCTGGAAGGCTACAGTCCATAAGGTGGCAGAGTTGGACATGACTGAAGCAACTGAACATGCATGCAAGGGTCAAGAATATTCCTAACTGTAATTCAGTTTACCTGGAGGATCAGACGTGAATTTAATGGTTATAGCTACTATTCATGTACCTATGGAATTAATTCAATTCCTAAATACCCCAACTTCCTCCAATTCACTCAAGGGAGAAGAAAGCCTTTGAACAGCTGCCAAACACCTAACCAAGTTCAGACTCTCAATTTCCAAGGGCCGTGTGAGCATATGAACAGCTTGGGAAACGATCTCTGTGGTCTCAACGACCAAGACATGGAGGAGGAGACAGTTTGACTAGCAGAAGAGAGAAGGTAATCTGCTGAGGACAAAACAACCCAATCAGTAACAAGCAAGGCAACAATAATAACCCCTTACATAAGATTATACCATGAGTCCTTCCTTCTTGTGGAGAACCTTGAACCTACTACAGTTATCTTGGTAATTAAAGGGCTGCTGATGTTAGGAAGACCAAGCACTGACCTTGCTATCAATTTTCCAGTGCTGCTACTATTTAGGGCTGTGACCTTAGGCAAAATCTCACCTTACCTCCCTGAGCTTTAGTTTCCTCATCTGGAAGATGGGTTTGATAATGCCTATGTCACAAGGTCGTTTTGTTGCTCAAAAGAGATTCATGATACAAAAGCACTTTAAAAACTGAAATACTATACAAACTGAAGCTATTCCTGCTAATAACAGTTATCACTCCATAACTCCTGAAAGGTATACAAAGGGATGAATATTGTTACACCCATTTTATAGGTGAGAAAATAGAGTTGCAGAGGCCCAAGGGATTGTGATGTTGGAAAATGTAAGTATCAGAATCAGATGGACTTGAATCTCACTTACTAGGTGTTTGACCTGGGGGTGGTTATTTAACTTCTCTGAACTTCAGTTTTCTTCTACAATTTTTGTCTGGAAATGTCCTGAGATAACACAAGTAAAACACGTGCCACGTTACCTAATACCTGTTTTTAAGAAACAAGTATTTATGAGTCCATGGGCTCTTATTGATAGCAATATTTAAAGGCCAGGTTTTTCCCACAACTTAAAGATGAGTTGTTTTGTTTGAAGAAAAACTGATGTGCCATCAACCATGGCAACTGCAAACCCAAAGGCTTGGAAAAGAACAGTAGGGAATCCCAAACCTTTCTCTGGTCTTGCCAAAACGACAAGAGCTTTCTTGAGCTCTAGAGGTCTTATCCCTCCCCTCTCCAGTCAACTGATCTTTTCCAGGGCAATCACCCTTAGCCTCTTAGACTTGGTAAAGCCCTCTCCACGTTACAAACTCCAAAATCAGTTGTGCTCCACCCCCTTGAGTAAAACACCCTCCTTCATGGCATTTATCAGGTATGTGATTTTACATTTATTTGCATGATTGATCAGTTTTTTCTCTCTCACCAGACTGAAAGTTTTGTGAGAGCAGAGGCAATGCCTGTCATTATTTACCAATGTCTAGATATAGTGGAAACAGTGGCTGCCTTTATTTTGGGGGACTCCAAAATCACTGCAGATGATGATTGCAGTCATGAAATTAAAAGACATTTACTCCTTGGAAGGAAAGTTATGACCAACCTAGACAGCATATTAAAAAGCAGAGACATTACTTTGCCAACAAAGGTCCGTCTAGTCAAGGATATGGTTTTTCCAGTGTCATGTATGGATGTGAGAGTTGGACTATAAAGAAGGCTGAGTGCCGAAGAATTGATGCTTTTGAACTGTGGTGTTGGAGGAGACTCTTGAGAGTCCCTTGGACTGCAAGGAGATCCAACCAGTCCATCCTAAAGGAGATCAGTCCTGAGTGTTCATTGGAAGGACTGATGTTGAAGCTGAAACTCCAATACTTTGGCCACCAGATGTGAAGAGCTGACTCATTGGAAAAGACCCTGATGCTGGGAAAGATTGAGGGCAGGAGAAGAAGGGGACTACAGAGGATGAGATGGTTGGATGACATCACCAACACAATGGACATGGGTTTGGGTGGACTCCGGGAGTTGGTGATGGACAGGGAGGCCTGGTGTGCTGCAGTTCATGGGGTCGCCAAGAGTCGGACACGACTGAGCGACTAAACTGAGCTGAGATACACGGTAGATCCTACAAAAATATCTGTTGAATGAATGAATGGAGAATGAATGAGTGAATGAAACAATGCACTGATTGATTATTTACTGAAACAATCAGTGATCTTCTCTTAGAGCATTTTCCTCACTTATAAAATGGTAACTGTAAAGTCTTTTGCACCTGCCTCATAGACAAGATACTGGATTACAAAAGCACAAAGCCAGCATGGAGCTACAGCTGCTGAGAACATTCTCTGTAGGAAATCTGGTGGCTGGAGGCCTGAATCATAGCTTCGTTCCCCAGAATTTCTGATTTAACTGGTCTGCAAAAAGGCCAGAGCGTCAGAATTTGTTGCAAGTTCCTCAAGTGATTCTAAGGTGTAGCTAGGGTTGAGATACATATGTTTGATACTTCAGGGAACCTCAAGTGGAGTCATTCCTGTTCTCTGCTGTCAGTCTCCTTTTCTAGTGGGCAGGAAAGTGAAATTCTTAGTCACTCAGTCATGTCCAACTCTATGCGACCCCATGGACAGTAGCCTGCCAGGCTCCTCTGTCCATGGAATTCTCCAGGCAAGAATGCTGGAGTGGGTTGCCATTCCCTTCTCCAGGGCATCTTCCCGACCTAGGGATCAAACCTGGGTCTCCTGCATTTCAGGTGAATTCTTTACCATCTGAACCACGAGGGAAGTAATAGTGGGCAGGGGAAACCTGTCAAATTAGAATGTACTATGGGCTGCAATGCAAGTGTGCAGGGGCCACTGTAAGATTAAATGAAGAGAAGGAAAACCTTCTCTGATTAAGTAGGTTGTTCAGGAACAACCCTACAGAGGCCAGTGCCATGAGCTCCATATTGATGCACAATTCGGAATTCACTACACAGAGTCAGGGAAGGCTGCTAGCCCAGAGGGCTACTACTCCCAGGACATTTTAAAATTTATTTGGCTGTGCCAAGTTTCGGTTTCAGGATGTGGGACCTTTAGTTGTGGCATATGAGATCTAGTTCCCTTACCAGGGATAAAAACATGGTACCCTGCATGGGAGCATGGACCACCAGGGTATTCCCCTCCCAGGACTCTTTAATGGAAGAAAGTATCAAAACAATGGACAACTGAAAGAAATACATGAAAGACAGTTAAAAAAAAAAATCAGCCACCAGCAGCTCCATGGCCTCAAGCAGTTGGAGGGAATGGTTTAGACTAGTGGGCCTCCAAGTGTGGTCCCCAACCAGCTGTGTCAGCATCGCCTGGGAACTGTTTAGAAGTGCACAGGCTCAGACCCCCACTTTAGAACTACTGAGGTGCAGCTCAGCTGTCTGTTTTAACAGGTCCTCCAGGTGATTCTGTCGTTTTTGAAATTTTTGAGATTGCACCCAAGTACTGCATTTCAGACTCTTGTTGACTATGAGGGCTACTTCATTTCTTCAAAGGGATTCTCGCCCACGGTAGTAGATATAGTGGATATCTGAATTAAATCCGCCCATTTCCATCCATTTTTAGTTCACTGATTTCTAAAAATCAGGTGATTCTGATGCATGCTACAGTTGGAAAGCCACTAGTTTATGGGCAGTCCCCAGAGTGCTGTAGCTTTTCTTTTTTTTTTTTTTTTTTCAGGATATAATTCACAGAGGTTGATATAAGAAAGGACTGTTAGACAGTGCACTTGACTTACTGAAAATAAACATGTTTTGATAAATTCAAGGGGCCTTAATTCTTAAGGAACTTCCCCTTCAGGGAGATTGAGTCCTGCCAGCATTAAAAAAAAAAAAAAAAACCCACACACCCCACAAAACAACAAAAAAACCAGCGCCCCCTCTAGCAGACAGGTGTCCTGCCTAACAGCAGAGGGGAGAAGGCCTTACTCAGAGCACCAGGGCAGGCACGCTGCCTCCCCCAGCCTGCCTAGCCTGCCCATGGGTCTGGAAATCAGGGCAAGGCAAGATTCCCACGTACAAAATTAGATCTTGGAAACAGGTTAGTTATCTTGGACAGACTTAGCACAGAGGAATGTTATCACTGTACAGATCTACACACAGATCTATATGAAACTGAGTTGAAATCATACAGTCTTCCAAAGAGAACGTCACCAGCCAGAGAGATTAGAGGAGCCACGGGATGCCTGTGCTATTCCTTGCGCAGAAATATCAGGAACCAGGTTTCTGTAGATCGTCTAAAGCCGACCTCTCCCCCACCCTCACCACAGCCTACTTTCTCCTCCATTCTGGGTGCTTTTAGCCTGCAGGGAACACTTACAGATGTACAGGCCTTTTAAAACTGCCCAAGTCACCCAGAGTCCAAGAGATAGCAGTCAGTCACAGTGTCCTATTTTTTATACACCAACTGTAATTATCTGTGAAGAAGTGAACCAGCCCAGCACTATGGTGGTGTATGACGACTATGGATGAAGCATTGGGCGTTGTGTAAATATTCTTTTCCTTCACTTAGGTCATTAACATTCAGAACCTCATTGTTTTGCTGTCTCTCCTTCTGTGTTGATTTGGCCATTTCTATGGCCATAGGGGGAAATACAAGATGTTTAGAACCAGATGGATCCGAGTGGGTCCAACACTCATCTGCTGAGTGACCTTGGATAGATCATGTCACTGCTCTGAACCTCAGTTATCTACAAGATAGAGAAAATAAGAATCTGCCATTTTCATGAAGATCAAGGGAGGTAATGCTTATGAAAAGTCAGGACACCAACTGGCCCACTCTCAAGAGATCAATGAACAGGGTGATTTTTCCTTCTTCAAAGACTTTGTGACGATTACCTGAGACCATGTGTGAAGGGATTTTGTATGCTATGAATGGGCTGCACAAGTGTGGGTTATTACTATTCTTTTTATTTCCCCCCTTCCTTTTAATTACCTCCAAGCCTTTCTTTACTATCATGCTGGCTTTTATAGGAATTACACAATGTTAGCTTTAAAAGGACACCCACCAAGAATCCTGCTCTTAGCTAGCTGTGTCACAAATACTCTCTCACTTAATCCTCTCAGTGATGGGTTAACTCACCCCTTCTTTACAGTTAAGCAGACGCAGTTCCGTGGAGCTTCCTGTGGTTTGGCGAGCTTTGCGGTTGATTTGTGTCAGGACCAGATTTTGAGCCCTGCCAAGCCTAACACTCCACCTTACCTCTTGGGAAAGGCTGTAGAGATCCTTACAGCCCAATTCAATGCTGCATCCTCAGGGGACTTGCCCAAGGTCACAGAGCAAGTTCAGCATCAGGATTAAAACTCGCATCTCCTTATAACTCAGGCCAGTATTCCAAGTCCTTTGCTCCTATGTGTGTCTGAGGCAAACGTTCCTGACCCAGGAGAGGAAAGATCTAAATCATCCTTGCCCAAACTGTCAACCAGGGCTCTCTAGTTTGACTTTGTTTTTTCTTTGTGGAGCTTCTAATCCCAAAACCGGGGGGGAGAGAATGGTGGGGGAGCTGGGGAAATCTTCAGGAGCTCAGTTCCTGCTTATTCACGTGTCATTCTTCTAGTCCCTGAGGCTATAATATCCATTTAGAAAGATTAAATCAAATGGGATCAAGGGCAGAAAAGGGGGAGGTAAGGGGGAGGCAAAGAAAGAGGGAAGAAAGTGGAAATCTCTAAGCACTAGAATAAAGAACCTAAGACATTACTAATTCTCAAGTAGGTCTCACTTCTTAACAGACAAGCTGCTCCATGGGAAATGCAGGTGAAAGCAACTTGGGTGATTTTTTTTTTTTTTTTTTTTCCTGTCCGTGAACCTGGCTTTTCTTTCCAGCATTCTCAGGTGCACTGGAGGCCCTGGGAAGAGAGAGGGCTTTTTCAAAAGACACTTCCACCTCCTAAGCCCTGTGCCTACAAACCAAATATTGATCTATTTAGTAAACCCGCCTGTGGGAGGAGAGATTGTAAAGCCCTGTTTACTCAGCAGTTGGGCCCCCCTGACAGCTGTTCAATGGGGGATTATGATGTCACAGTGGTAATTACACTATAAACAAGGGATAGGGAGAAGAAAGCATGAAAGGAAACTGTGGGGCCCGTTACCAGGCAACACAAAATGTGTAACCTGAAACCCGACAAGCATGTAAATTTCCTTGCAAGCCTCCCAGATGTCCTCACTTTATGGCCAGCGCACAGTTTCAGTTTCAATTTGTTTATTTGCCCTTCTTCAGTCACAAATGTGGAGCTGAGAATGTTGAAAGAGAGAAAAGAAATCAAAGGAAAATGGAGGGGGGCGAGGGGGAGGGAAGGAAAGCTTGTGCTTTCTTCCTAGGATGCAAGAGGTCGGGAGAAAGCCCAGGGTTTTGGCCTTCTCTCTTCAGAAAGATGTAGAGCTCATTGTCCAAGGAGGGGGCTAAGCCAGGTAAATAAGCCGAAGGCAACTGAGAAAGTGAGGCAGGGGAGAAGAAAAAGAGAAAAAACGGAATAAAAAGTAAGAGGATGAAACCAATTAAATGGGAGGAGAAGGGGGAGGACTTCGCAGCAGGCTCGGCCCCCACGGACTTGGAAGGGCCCTGCAGTCCCCATCGCCTCAGCCCCACCTAGTGGTTGCCCCACGTCTTGATTCCTCTGGTGCGAAACTGCTCCCGCAGTGCCCAGGGCCCTGCCTTTCAATCAGCCTCCCACTTCTGGACACCTCCCCCCATGCCCAGGACCAGTCAGTCACTGCGCCACAGAGATCTGGAAACGAAGACCCAAACACCCAGTGTTTTTCTTCTTCTGGATTCTCACCCCAGCAACACCTTCCCTCCCGGTAGCTTTTTCCTAGATGAGACTGCTTCTAGCTCACCACCAACCAAGCTGCCCGCTCCCCCTACCCGACGCCCCCCCCAACCCAGAAAAAATTTTTTTTCAATTTGTCAGTGTCCCTCTTAGAATCTCAGAATTGAAACCAGACACACCCTCTCAGGTGAGGTCTGACCTCACGGAACTAAACTGGATCAACCACAACTCTCCCCGGCCCCGCCCCCAGCCCGCTTGCTGAGAGATCTACAGAGGCTTGAGCAGGCCCAGGAGAACTGATTGTTAAATTTTCAGGAACTCTGCAAGGTTGTTTTTAAGTCACTGATAGCTTGAAATCTGCCATGGTGACACAGATACTGGTAAATACAACAGATCGGGGCTTCCCTTCCCCATCCTCTAGAGAGCTGGTTTACCAGCATACCCTGGTCCTGACCAGTCCCATTCAACCTCTTTGGAGATTTTGTGATTCACAGAGGACTGGGGAAATCTGTAACCAAAGAGAGCAAACCACAGACCTCCAGACAAAAGTTACAAAAGGATTCATCCCTGTTAGATCTAAAGAACATGGGATAGGATTTTAGTTCCCCCTGACTCCGTTGCATTGACAGTGACCACCTTTGCTACTGAGAACATTTCTCTTGGGGTTGATTCACACTACAGCCACATAAATTTCCATGGGGTGCTCCCAGAGCCAGATGCTGAGTGACCCTGTTGAAACAGACAACAATAACAAAAAAACGTTCACCGAACTGAACTGTAGAGACTGGTGCTGTGTTTGTTTGTGCACAAACACAGCAGCTGGTACAATGAATGGCTTTTCCATAAACGGGAATTCTGTCAAATCTCTCCTCCTAAATTCTAGTATTAACTGTCCAGAATGACAGTCTGGCAACAAGGCTAAATTCTAGTCCGGGATCAGCCACTCCGTGGGTCTTTGTTTGAAAGTCCACCCCTTTTCCCTCTCAGGGCTTCAGTTTCCCCAACAGCAGGGAGGGTTGAGTCTCAGGACTTTTAACTCCAGACAGCTTTCCAGCTGCCTCCAGCTTGGGCCACAGTACTATTCTCACAAGTGCTGTGAGCAGAACGTGACAGTGGATGAGCAGCGTTTTCCACAAGTTAATTCTCACTGTGTGGACGCGTGTCCCACCTCCACTCCTCCTGTTGTCCTGGGGATGGTTTGTTTGTTGTGACTCTCCTCGGATAGTCTACAAGTGCTGATGAAATTATCCTCCATGTTGCAGGCCTGGGGCTTGTTGTCTCCTAGAGATCACACCCAAGTCCAGGCTAATTTTAGGTCACTTCCGGAAGCCAGGCAACCCAACCTGAGATGAAGCAGAAGTCTGGGGGACCTTGGTAAAGCCTGCATCCCTCTGCAAAGATCCTCTCTTTGGCTCTTCCCTGAGCCCTTCTCAGGAGAAAATGTACAAGGCTGTTTTCTTTTGCCAACGTTATGATTACTTAGGAAAGGTCCAGTGCTGGTCCAGAACATCTTTGAAACATGTTCCTTCCAAGAGCCCAGGTTTTGAAATAAGAGAGTTCAGCATCATTTTTTGGCCCACTCTAATATCCTCTCTCATCATGGCTCCAGTGACACTGGCCCCCAGCTCAGCATCTTTACACTTCTTGCTCCCACTTCCTGGATTGCTCTTCCCCACATGTCCACGTGACTTGATTGCTTTGAGTGTTCAGATGTTAGCTCTCAGGCTTCCCTTGACTGTGTGAATAGCCATCCCTCCACCTATCTGTCCCCAGTGCCCTCTTGAGTTTAATCAGTCTATCGCCATAGTCATGCTCTGACCATGATGTATTTATCTGCATTTACCCTCCCCCAGGAAGTTATAACCATGGACTTGGGAACTTTGTTTTGTTCACCTCTAAATCCCCAATGCCTGGAACAGGGTCAGGCATGATAGATACACATATATATTTACCAAATGTATGAATGTAGAGCTGGTTCTCATTATTCATAGATTCCATGTCTGTGCATTTACCTGCTTCCTAAAATTTATTTGTAACCCCCAGACAATACACCTGGCAGTTCCATGGTCATTCACAGACATGTGCAGAGCAGTCAACATTTTGAGTTGCCTGATGCCCATATTCTATCTTTGTTGTTGTTCAGTCTCTCCGACTCTTTGCAGCCCCATGGACTGTGGCACCCCAGGCTTGTCCATCTCCTGGAGCTTGCTCAAACTCATGTCCATCGAGTCGGTGATGCCATCCAACCATCTCATCCTCTGTCGTCCCCTTCTCCTCCTGCCTTCAATCTTTCCCAACATCAGGGTCTTTTTCAATGAGTCAGCTATTTGAATCAGGTGGCCAAAGTACTGGAGCTTCAGCTTCAGCATCAGTCCTTCTAATGAATATTCATGGTTGATTTCCTTTAGGGTTGACTGATTTGATTTCTTTGCTGTCCAAGGAATTCTCAAGAGTCTTCTCCAGCACTATAATTCAAAAGCATCAGTTCTTCGGCGCTCAGTCAAATCTATGGTTTTACCAGTAGTCATGTACAGATGTGAGAGTTGGACCATAAAAAAGACTGAATGCCAAAGAATTGATATCTCTATGGTTTTACCAGTAGTCATGTACAGATGTGAGAGTTGGACCATAAAAAAGACTGAATGCCAAAGAATTGATATCTCCAATGGGATATGTAATTCCAGCTCAAAGCAGAATAATATGATAGTGTGGGACAGTTCCTCTGCCTTTCTAAATTCACCTTGAACATCTGGGAGTTTTTGGTTCATGTACTGTTGAAGCCTAGCTTGGAGAATGTTGATCATTACTTTGCTAGCATGTGAAAAAGGGCATCTGTACAGTAGTTTGAACATTTTTTGGCATCACCTTTCTTTGGGATTGGAATGAAAACTGACCTTTTCCAGTCCTGTGGCCACTGTTGAGTTTTCCAAATTTGCACTTTCACAGCATCATCTTTTAGGATTTGAAATAACTCAACTGGAATTCCATCATCTCCACTAGCTTTGTTCATAGTGACAGCTTCCTAAGGCCCACTTGACTTTACACTCCAGGATGTCTGGTTCTAGGTAAGTGATCACACCATCGTGGTTATTTGGGTCATGACGATCTTTTTCGTATAGTTCTGTGTATTCTTGCCACCTCTTCTTAATACCTTCTGCTTCTGTTAGGTCCATACTGTTTCTGTTACTCCCAGCTAGGGTTGAGTAAAGTGATGGTCTATCTTCTTATTTAAGCTCTCTGTGGTCTAGTAAGTGACTGTTATTTTCTGAAACTCAGGTTCCTAATCTGTCAATCTGTAATGATAGTACCTATCTCCACAGCTATTTAAAAGAATAAGTGAGACAATTAACATAGCCAAATGCCTAGTATAGCACCTGACCGACAGAGGTATACCACAGACATTCACTCCTCTTACTTTTACTAGTTTATGGCATATTTGCAATCCACAGGACAAATACATTTTGCTCTCTTGTGTCTTTAAAAGCATTTTCTATGTAATCCTTGGTACTTTGAAACAGCCTACCAACTTTTCCAATCCATTCTCCTACTGTTGGACATTGAGTTTAAATCAGAATTTGAATTATATAACAGACAACTTTTGTTGTTGTTGTTGTTGTTGTTATGTAATTATGCTCTACTGCCTAAGAGGTTTGTTTCTTTATGAGGAGATCCCAGAGGTGGAATTATTGATTCCAAGAGTACAAACAATTCTACAACCCTGAGAGTAGATTGTAATAGTGGTTATAAGAGACTTTCTAGCAGACACTCCACTGAGTGTGTATGCACAGGACTTAGCAGTTCACCAAGTGATTCACTCGTTCTGCTTCAGCTTTCCACTGCTCAGAAAATCCAGACCCAGAAGAAGCCTTAGTGATCATCTCATCATATCAAGGAAGGACACTGAACCTATGGAAAAGAAGTGAGTCATCCAAGATGGTACGATCAGCCAGTGCCAAATAAAAACTAGACCCCAAGGTCCAATGACTGTCCAACCAGTGTTCTTCCCGCCATCCCGTGGACAAACTGAAAAATAAGACGTCCCTAACAGCTATAGTGTGGGCTTCCCTGTTGCTCAGTGGTAAAGAATCTGCCTGCCAATACAGGAGACATGGGTTCGATCCCTGGGTCGGAAAGATATCCTAGAGAGGGAGATGGCAACCCGTTCCAGTATTCTGGCCTGGGAAATCCCATGGACGGAGGAGTCTGGCAGGCTAGAGCCTGTGGGGTCGCAAAGAGTCCGTCATGACTAAGCACAGCACCCAGCACCAGGTGTAGTAACGCTGCTTCCTCCAGTTTTTCAGACCCAGTGCTTTAAGGAAAAGAAATGTGATACACTTGTTTTCTGATGAGAAATTTAAGCATGCCCTTCTGTTCTATTCATCCCTTCTCTTTTTAACTTTTGTGTTGACCCTGGAACAGACAGAATAAAGAAAGAGGATCTGTGCTGAAGTATGGGGTTTAATATCAGAAAGTCAAAGGGCGAATCTCAAACCGACCAGCACATTTCTGTCCCCGCACCTGAACTGAACCCTTCTCACTCAACTGCCTCCTGCTGGAGGTGCAAAGACCGCAACTCCTCTCACAAGATTGTGAAGCGAAAATTGAGCAGTACCTTTCTGATATGAAGATAACAGATCTATACACCTAAACCACTGTGACAGTAATTAATGGTTCCTGGAGAATGACAGGACTTTGAGGAATTGTCTGCTCTATTAGCACAATTTTTAAACCACTCTAGAACCTAGTTGTCTGCTTTGTTTCAAAAGGTTCCTGATGATATCAGAGTAGAACAAAACAGAACCATTCAAGTTTCATTTGAAGCTTTATTTCAGAAAAACATACTCCTTGTTTGATTTCATCCAAGAGGGACTGTTTGCCAGAAATTCATGGAACCATCTCCATGCAGGACCAATAAGACCAATTATCCTCAGGTTGACATAGGGTAAGAAAAGAATGTCTCAGAAATGTGTACTGCAGTCCTATTCCTGGGTTGGGGATGCGATAGCCTAGTCTGCCATCAGAAGGATTGTACTGACATGAGAACAGATTCTCCATTTTTTCTGCATAGAAGTTAGCAGCCTCCTATGTTTGCCCAAGATTGCCTATCTTTGTAGCAAGGAAAGAGGGTGGGAGGGAGGGATGGAGGGAGGCAAGGAAGAGGGAATGGAGGGTGGGAGGGATGGAAGGAGGGGGAAGGGGGGGAAGAACATCCTTTGAGTTCCACAGAAATCTCTCATATAAAAGAAAAATATACACTAACCATAAAAAGAAATGCATATCCCATTTCCTTAACATTTAGCAAAGAATGTTTTCTCTTAACCCAAACCAAAGCCTTCTTTTCTTTCCATTTGGATATGATTATCTGTCCTTTATTCCAATCAGCAGCTGTCATGTATGTCTTGGATAAAGGGTCAACTTCTTCTCTATGAAGCCAGTTCTTATTTTTCCATAAAGACACTTATGTACTCTAACATTGGCACCAAGAACATTAGCCAAGATTTTAGCTCTGTTTAATAAGTATCTATCAGCAACTATGTATCTCGTATCCCCTGCACACTCAGCACTGCACTACAGAATGGGAGGTGTACAAAGACTTGAACAAAAATGTAATCAACTATAATTGAGCTCCTGTTCTATGATGACAGAAATATGTCCATCCTAGATCCTACTTTGGAGGACCCCAAAAGGGAGACAAGTAGACAAAAAAAAAAAGATATGGCAAAGTAGAAAGAAATGTAAGTTATAGAAATAATACAACAAAGAAAAGAATTAATTGCCAGGGAAGTGGGGATGATCATAGAAGACTCCACTGAGGAGATGACTGCTGATCTCCAGATGAATGGCAGGAAAAGGAAAAGGACAGTTGAAACTTTCAAAGGAAAGGCACTGAAATATCATCCAACAAGGGAAAGTATAGAAACATTAGACTGTAGGTATAAGCAGAGGATGATAGAGGCCACTGAATGTCATGGTGAACATGTTGGACTCTTAGAAGAAGCACCAAGAGGATTTTGAGAACTCTCTCAGGCAGCAATGTGGAAGGTGGATTGAAATAGACAGGTACTAGAGATAAAGAGATTTCATGGGTAAGAAGAGATGTTTGCTGTGGCTTCATGAAGTAAGTGAGGAAAGGAAGGCAGAAGCAACCTGTCAGGGCACTTGCCCGCAGAGAATTACCCAGGAAGTGGAAACCCTATAGGGCAGGTCAGCATCTTTGAGGGGGAATCAGGAAATGCCTGAGCCCAGTGACAAACAGCAGG
This sequence comes from Muntiacus reevesi, assembly GCF_963930625.1. Taxonomy (NCBI): domain Eukaryota; kingdom Metazoa; phylum Chordata; class Mammalia; order Artiodactyla; family Cervidae; genus Muntiacus; species Muntiacus reevesi. The sequence continues at coordinate 28,988,373 of NC_089258.1, forward strand.
TATCCTGGATACCCACCTCTGGCCCTTGAACTTTCCTTCCTCAGCTAACTGATTCATAATCCTACAAAGTGAAGGAAAGCAGAGGTCCCTCACATGTTTCTCTGGCCCGATGGATGCCTGGCTGTCTAGTTGAGAAGGGGTATTAGTAGGAATTGGCCCAGGTTGAGGCTCAGGAAAGTTATGACCAACCTAGACAGCATATTAAAAAGCAGAGACATTACTTTGCCAACAAATGTCCATCTAGTCAAGACTATGGTTTTTCCAGTAGTCATGTATTGATGTGAGAGTTGGACTTTAAAGAAAGCTGAGTGCAGAAGAATTGATGCTTTTGAACTGTGGTGTTGGAGGAGACTCTTGAGAGTCCCTTGGACTGCAAGGAGATCCAACCAGTCCATCCTAAAGGAGATCAATCCTGGGTGTTCATTGGCAGGACTGATGCTGAAGCTGAAACTCCAATACTTCGGCCACCTGATGCGAAGAGCTGACTCATTTGAAAAGACCCTGATGCTGGGAAAGATTGAGGGCAGGAGGAGAAGGGGACGACAGAGGATGAGATGGTTGGAGGGCATCACCGACTCAATGGACGTGAGTTTGGATAAACTCTGGAAGTTGGTGATGAACAGGGAGGCCTGGTGCGCTGCAGTCCATGGGGTCACAAAGAATCAGACACAACTGAGCAACTGAACGACTGACTGAACTGAACTGAGTCTACAGTAGAACAAGTGCCAGGGACACTGAAATGGCAGCTGTCAGTTAGAAAGTGAGTTTGCATGGAAATATTGAGGAGTCGGGGCTATAGGCTTCTTCCCTCTGTAGGCCCCTGGTCTGTATGGGTTTCCTGAGACGAAAGAGATAGTGAGACCGTAATAGTATTACAAGGCTGTGCTTTCACAGGCAAGTTTCTGCTTGATCTCTGCTGACCAATTTAGCAAATCATGTGTGAAAATACACCCACCAGGAAAAGCCAAAGAAAGGAAAAGTTCACAAGCAAGGGACCAGACACCAAAAATGGGAGGAGGGAGGTAGCACCTATGACATACGCATGTCCCTTCCTCTTTGTTCCCATTGGTTCTATCCTAAAAAGAAACCAGGCAGACTATCCCATTCATAGCCCTGAATCAAAGTAATGGAGGCTGTGTAAGACAAGGGTAACTTCACCGACTCTGTTACCTCCTGTCCTAAAAGTTCAGAAGGGCATACGGATAAAGTGGTTTTGATAAACAATAGGGCAAACAAATAAGGAGGCTTATAAACCATCACTACAAGTGAGGCACCATGGAATATACTGGAACATTGTTAATTTTTTTTTTATTAGACCAACCTTTGAAAGAGCATGCCTCGTTATTTTAATTTCAATTACTATAACTCACATCACTGGATTCTTGTTATACCAGCCCTACTACTCAGAAACGTTTACAACAATCAGCAATTCTTTCACTGGAGGCCCACAAATTATACTAAAAAGTATTGATAATTTCCTCTAATCACTTATTTTGAACAAGACATGAATGGAGATGAACATGAAAATGAAATATCTTATGAACCTTCCAGTTTTGATCCAAAGGACTGATTCGTCACCACATGAAAGCACAGTGGGCAATTACCAGATGGTTGAAATGACAATTAACTTCATCCTTAATAATTATAATTTGACAGACAATAAATCAAGATGGCAGCCATCTGTAAATAAACACCCACAAAGCCAGCTAAACAGTATTGCACCATAGCTTAACCTCATAAAACCAGCAAACTAGTTCTGACTAGTGAGCAAGTAAATCTCCCAAAGACCAGAGAGAAGCAAATTTTTGGGTCACCATGTTCCTACATTTGTCAGCTGGACACAATTGAGGGTCCAATGTTGTTTTGCTTTTGATTTTTTTCCTTAGGACAATTGTTATTTTCCATGAAACATTACCTCATTTTATAATATGGGATCATGACTTTTGGATTCAAGTGAAATTGTCTTCTCAAATAGCTCTACCCCACAGCCTTATATGGGCTTCCCCGGTGGCTCAGATGGTAAAGAGTCCGCCTGCAATGAGGTAGACCCAGGTTCGATCCCTGGGTCAGGAAGATCCCCTGGAGAAGGGAATGGCTTCCCATTCCAGTATTCTTGCCCAGAAAATCCCAGAGGAGGTTTGGAGATTTGCAGTCCATGGGATTGTAGAGTCAGACACGACTAAGCAACTCTGTCTGCATGCACACAGGATCTTATATAGTCCTTAGGAGATCTGGCCTTGACTACATGGCACCCTCTGCAGAGTTTATTCTTTCTTGAAGACCTCTCCTCACTTACCTTCCACTATGCTCTCCTACTTCTATTTTTCAGAATTTTTTGCTGAATTTTGAAAATAATAATGGTGCTAGTATCAACAACCACCACCACTTGTATTCTTTATTTTCAGCTAACTGATCTCTATGCATTTTATTGGTCAATTCTCTTAGCCCTCTCAAGTGGAAATCTTTTTTCTTTCAATTACTCTTGAAAGCACGAAGGCCAAGAATCATCTAGTCACTTGCCCATAGTCACAAAGTTCATAATTGGTGGAAAAAAGATTTTAAGTCAAGTCTGTAATCCCAAAGCCATTGTTCTCAACTCTGATATTTATCTGACAATTTTTATTTCTTTTCCCAATTTTTATGTTAGTCTTTTAAAAAATCTCATTAAATGTCTTTTCCTTGTTCTGTCTTAGGTCCTCCCACCTGTCACTCATTGATAAGAATTACCAAATCTATGTTTAACCCTGATCTATCTCATAAGTACTAGATTCTCACAGTAACATGCTGCTATACCCCACCTGCATTTATTCTTTCATTCAACAAAAATCTACCAAGCAATTGTAGATGCAAGAGAGTGGGGGTGGGGGGCGGAGGGAGACAAATAATAGATAAAATCTAAAGGTGAAATGTAGAGTATAATAGATGGTGATACATGCTAAAGAAAAAATACACAGAAGTAGGAGAGGGATTGGAAGATCAAATGTAAAAGGGAGGAGCCAGTTTAGATAAGGTAGCCAGAGGAGGCCTCGCTGAGCAGATGCTATTGGAGTGAAGACCTGAAGGAAGTGCATTTGATGGAGCTCATTAGATGGACATTTGAGGAAACCATTCTAGGCAGGGGACCAGTCATTGGAAAATCTTATAAACAGAAGCACTCCAAGCATATCTGAGGAACACTAAGAGATCCAATGTGCCAGTGAGACACCAAAGAGGGCTGAAGTAGGAGAAGAAGAAGTCTAAGTAACAATGGGGCCAGGGGTTGGGAAGGCTCAGTCATGCAAACCACCACTGTGAATACTTGGAGATTTCACTCTAAGTAAGATGGAGATGCCTTTGAGAAGCTAAGTACAGAGGAGTCATGATCTGACTTCTTTTTAAGAGGACCACCCTGGCTGCTGAGAACAGGCTGAAGGAGGGAAGGTGGAAAACAGGGAGGCAGTTTAGAAGACTCTTTCAATAATCTTATAAAAGGTGATGATGGTTTTGATGAGAGTGGTAGCCTTGAAGATGGTGAGAAATGGTCATATGCTGCATATTTTTTGAAGAAAAAGCCAGCAGAATTTGCTGAGGATCAAAAATAGGATTTAAGAGAGAGGAATCATGGAAGACTAAAGAACAGAGTTGCCATTTGTTAAGGTGGGGAAATTTGCTGGGAAACAGGTCTGGGGATTGTGATTGAGGACATGATCAGGAGTTTAGAACTGGCTATTCTCAGTTGAGTTTTGTACAAAACAGACACCCATTATTTCCATTTCAAAACACACATACACACACACATACATTCCCCACATACCTTCTCTTGTATATTCCTCATCTCTATTAACAACATCACCATTCTGTCCAGGTATTCATACCAGACTTAAGGGCCTTTTTTTGATGCTCCCTCTCCACTCAGCATTAGATAAGTTCTCATTCCATGAATATACCTTGTTTTTCTGTTCCAGTGCACAAATCTTTCCCTCAATCTACATGATCCACCCAATCACATTCCACTCTACCTTGCTTGGCCAATATCAACTTATTCTACAAGATACAACTTAAATGTCTCTTCTCTGAAGCTTTCTATGAGCCCATAGGCAAAATCAGCCACTCACTCCTCTTACTCAAATATTACTTACTCATCAAGCCAATATAACTTTTTGCACTCTGGGCATTTGTTGATACTTGTAGTATAGCATGCATGTGGGAATGATGAGAGATAAAGCCAAGAGAGGAAAAAAGAATGAATTCAAGAAGGACCTTGAAAATTATGCTAAGGGCTTGTACTTAGTCATGAAGTTGATAGGGAATAATGATATTGCTTGAAGAAGGTGAAGGGTCTGGTTCAATGTGAGTCTTCAAGGACTCACTCTAGACCCCATGTGAAGCATGAGAGGGCAGGTAAAGAAAGACAGGCAAGACTTGATGAGCTCTTGAAATAAGACAGAGATAATGGAGATACAGTGGAGCCTGGCAGGTTATAGTCCATGAGGTTGCAAAAGAATCAGACATAACTTAGTGACTAAACAACAATGGGGATGAAGATGTGAAAAAAATATGACTTTTCTGAACTAGACTTCATAAGACTTGGGGACAATAACACTTATTGAGCCTTATTAACTCATTTAGCTTGTTCAACCTTCTCATGAGGGAGACAGCATGCTTATTTCCATTTTACAAAGGAGTTAAACTAAGACACAGATAGACTGAGTAAGTTGCCCAAGTCACACGGCTATTAAATAGCCGAGCCTGGATATGAATACAGGCAGTTGCTCTAGGACCCATATTCTTTTCCCCTATCTTATACCTCCTACAACATAGTGAATTAATATAAAACTATATTTAGCTACACAAGAACATTTTCCCAACCAATATCAATCCAAATTTAATGCCTACTTCAACATTTTCGTAAAATCGCCCTTCTAAAACGCACTGTTCATGAACAGTACATGCTGTAACTTGTGTTTAAATGGATGCCTAGCCACTATGCTATGTTTTTCTTAGTCTTTCTTCTCCCTCAGTCAAATGAGGGGAAACATCTAGCATATGGAAGCATTTCCACGCTACAAGTTATGCTGAAGGGTAATATTATGCAATTTGCAAACACTGTCAAATGAAATATAAATATGCATTATAAAAATACAACAGAGACAAAAATGTCTTTGTATGGATGGTTCATTTAGTCATTCATTTTTTCATTCAACAAACTTTCATCAGGTACCCACTCTATGGCAGAGGCGAAGTAGTCAACAGCGAAAAGACAGAGATGAATCAGACTTACCCCTTGTCATGAGGAAACTCACAGTCTCACAATTTTTATTTTTAAATGGCCACAGCTGAATGACAATTATTGCAGTTGACTCTCAGTAACCATCTCAGAGATAAACAGAGTTCTGTGCTTTGATTCATATAGAGCTACAATCTCTAGCCCATCTTCACCTCTTATCAGCTAGACATGTCACTCCATCTATCTGAGCCTCTGTTTTCTCAGATGAAAATAAGACTCAGATGAAAATCTACCTTACAGGAAGATTATGGGAATTAGGCATCATGCAGGGCGGATAAATTCTAGTTTGAGCCAACGCAATCAATGAATGACTCTTGTGACCCTCATTTTCAATCACCAGTTGAAATTGGTTTTTCAGTCACCAGTACTCTTTCCAAGGGTATAATCAAAATTCACAACTAACCAAACATTTCCACATATTCCAAAACTGTCAAATGTTAACAACAAACAACAATAAACCAAAAGCTCCCCTAGCGGCTTCAAGTAAGAAAGAAACAATCCTAACTGTCAGGAACTGAATTGGTCACGTTCTTGGAAAAGCAGCTGATGCCTCATCAACAGCTAGTGGACACCAGGAGGAAGGACAAGTTTTTTGAGCATCAGCCTATGAATGGGGAATTAAACTTGATGAAGAAAAGGTGAAGTTCTAATGAGGTGGATGAACCTAGAACCTATTATACAGAGTGAAGTAAGGCAGAAAGAGAAAGATAAATATCATATTCTAGTGCATATATACGGAATCTAGAAAAGTGGTACTGAAGAATTTATTTACAGGACAACAATGGAGAAGCAAACATAGAGAACAGACTTATGGACATGGGGAGAGGGGAGGAGAGGGTGAGATGGATGGAAAGAGTAGCACGGAAACTTACATTACCACATGCAAAATAGATAGCCAAAGGAAATTTGCTGTCTGGCTCAGGAAACTCAAACAGGGGTTCTGTATCAACCTAGAGGGGTGGGATGGGGAGGGAGATGGGAGAGACGTTCAAAAGGGAGGGGACATGTGTATGCCTATGGTTGATTCATGTTGCGGTTTCACAGAAAACAACAAAATTCTGTAAAGCAATTATCCTTCAATAAAAAAATAAGTTAATAAAAAAAAAAAAAAAAAGAATAGCATTGCAGTAAATAGTTCGCCAAGAACTAGTGTCCCTGTGGAGAGAGAAAACCAGAATTCTCTTGAAGATGTCCCAATAGGTTTTCTTCCGAGAAGTGACACCAGCTAAATGATGGATTCTCTCCAGACAGGGAGACCCCAATAAACAAGTTTCCAGGAACCTCACAGTCCGATCCATTACTCCAACTGTGACTCATCAGGGGACTTCCAGGAAGAACTCAATTAAGAGAAAAGAAAGACCGGTTCTTCAACATTCACAAGGTAGACATCTCACCATGTAAGCGATAACTGGTGGAGGGCTAACTGAAGGAAATCAACAAATCGAAATACATTCCATGTGTCAAGCACTGTGTCAAGCTCTTTTACTTAGGCAACTTGTTTAATATTCACAATACCTCAATTAGGTAGGTAAGTAGTTATTATAATCTCCATTTTACTGGATGAAGAAACTGAAACTCAGAGAAGGTAAGCTGAAACTCTCATGAAGCAGTTCAACTGGTTTTCTCCAGAGAAAATCCCAATATCTGATTATTAGTAGGGAGAATTTGAATTCAGATCTTTCTGACACCTAAACCTATGTTCACACTATTATGCCACTCTGTCATAGTAAAATCTGAAATAAGTTGGTATAGGATACCCCAAGACAATTTCTGCCCTTACCCCCAGGAGACTGACCTCACTGATTCCCAGTCTCCTTTGCTCTCTGGCTTCTGGCTGGGCTTGGCCAATGGGCGGCATCAGCAAGTGTTTAGAGGATACAGTGGAGAGGGTGGGGAATTTATTCTCCTGTTTCCATCCAGCCTTGCTATACGGAGCCATGCCGCATTCCTCAGCTACAGGTCCTGTTGGACCTTCCAGAGTACTTCCTAGGCACCCACCCTCCAAGCCCTGCCCCTTACCCCTTCTGCCTGAGGCAGCAAGAGCTTCCTGGTGCTGACAATTCCTGAGTGCCTCACCATTCCTTGTTGATTACTTTAACTACACCCACGCCTCTTAAATACTCTCTTCACAAAACTATATTCCACTAAACCCTTTTGAGCATGCCATTTGTTTCCTACTAGGACTCTAATGATATATACTGAGTCAAAAACTATTGTATATTTAATTCCACCATAGTTTAGACTCTTAAATTGATCTTGGGGTATCTTGTAAATAGCATCAACTTGCATCTTATGGAAATGAATCAGCTAAAATTACAGTGCACACATTTTGTTTGGATTTGATGAGCTCGCTAGAGGGACAATAAACTCCCCACATGTTATTGGCAACCGCTGTGGTGAATGAAACTTCCCAGTCACATTTGGAATGTGATGTTTTTCCATGAGGCTGTGCTACAAAGATGAAATCCAAAGAATATGAAAACACACTTTAAAGACCCTGCCAAGAAATTCTCTAGAATGTATGCAAAGCGGAGCTAAAAACGTTTGCAACTCTGTCACAGAAAGTGGGGGCTTCAGTTGGGAAAACGTGACTGAGATGACTTGAGCTCCCCCAGTTACTGGCTTTTGGAAATGATGAGTGAGTAATGTGAAAATGAACTGAGAAACATTTCAGCCTGAATGGCCTTTTTGAAGTTTCCACAGGGCTCCTACACAATAGGGGTTTGTCCAGGAAAGAAATAAATCAAAGAGGCCAAATGGGAGGCTCCAAGCCATACCTCAGTGGGTGTGCTAGGTGAAGGCTGAGACTCTGTTTACACCCATTAGAATAAAGTTCCCCAAAGTATGCATCTTCTCCAAAAGAAAATGCACCAAAAAAAAAAAAAAAAAAAAAAAAAAAAAAAAAAAACCTGCCAGCTACTTCTCCAGAAAATTATCATCACAAACATCTCATTCTCCTCCTTATTCCACCCAGAAAGACCTCCCTGTGCTGAGTTACAGGCACAAGACGCAGGAGAGGTGTTTGGCTTGGGGAAAGTTTAAGGAGACAGTTTTTTTTTTTGTTGCTGGGGTTCCTCAGTCTTATGGCTTTTGGCATTATCGCAAACATGGTACTTCAATTTTTATGTGTTATCCCCTGAAGGATATTTTGTAAGAGAATATGCTTTCTCTTCTAAACCCACCTGTGAATCATTTAGTATCTATCTTCGCATGCTGCCCCAACAAAGTTTTATTGCATGCACTTTACACCCACAGTAGAGCACAGAGTAGGTATGCAAATATTTGCATAAGTCTATTTTTATTTCCAGTCTGTGACAACTTTTTGGGAGGGGTAGGGAATAAGACTATAATCAGCATAGTCAAGTTTTAATTGCCCTAAACATTGGAGGTGCTCTTTTCCATTCCTCTCCTAGCTGTGTGGCTTTAAGCAAGTTACATAACATCCCTGGCTATCCCCATCCATAGACCACGGACATGAACCCTTGCTTCATGACATTGTTGTGATGACTAAACTACTATTCTTTGTGAAGGGCCTAGCATGATGATGGGGACACGAGAAAGGTTTCCTAAAATCTAGCTCATGACATTCCTTCTGAACTGATACATGGACACCTGATATGAGAGGCACGAAAAATGATGGAGACTATTAAGAGATGTTCTCTGGAGGAAACCTGAATTAGTGGGCAATCTGATCTCACCAGTAAAGCTCTTCATGAATGCAAGTTGCAGAACTATGTTGAGGCCAGTATCACACCTTGTATGTGAGGACCAGGTTTCTAGCTCAACAAAGATCTTTCCACTTTTTAACAAATCCAAACATCAGTATGTTATCTGAATTTTACATACAACATTTGGTTATTTTACAATAACCAAATGTACTGCATTTGGTTATTATGTCTCCTTTCTTAATTCTTTTAAATTATGTTGTTATGTAGAATGTCCACTATCTGGACTTGTTCACTTATGCTCTCTATATCTTGTTTCCAGCAAGCTGGGAGATGGACCTAATGGCTTGGTTATATTCTAGTTAAAAGTCTGTGACAAGAAAACATCATAGGTGAGTAGATCTACTTCATATTCTGTCACATTTGGAAGCACAATACATTGTGCTGCCCATAAAGGAGATTAGTAATATTGACATCGAATAAATTGACCCCATTTAAAGAGGAAAACCCTGAAGTCAGGGAGGTTAGTAACATGCTTAATGTGCAGTTAGTAAGAGACTGAGGCATAATACGGTCTGTCACCTGCCCATGAAAGTCAGGGAGAGAGGGCTGATGGACAGAGGCTCAGAATATTCTAAGTGGACCACTAGAAGTGTATGATGATTCATCAAAGCAAGACTGCAAGGCATACTTATGGAAAGAGAATTAACTGTCTTCAGTGGCAGTGGGTGGGAATGGGGTTATGAGTTGTGATCAGTTCAACGTATGACCTGACAAAAGCTTAGTGGGAAACCTTCCTTTAAAAGTTTGTATTACAATCAACTAGGCACCAGAAATAAACTTTTTAATGTTCTCTTATAAACAGATTTGTATTGCAATGTTTGAGAGAAGGCAGTCAGAGGCTTGTGAAAAGCACCCTCAACTAGCTTATCTGGAACATAAGAGCCAGGTAATAACTATTTGTTAATTGAATGAACCTATTTGTGGCAAGTGTTGATACCTCATCCTACTTGACTGCTAATCAATTCCCGGGGCCAATGGTTCTAATTTCTCATTATCTCTTGACTGTATCTACTCTTCTGCATCACTTCCTCAACTGCTTTAGGGAGAGCCACTGTCTCTCCTGAAAATACTGTAACTGCCTCTAAATTGGTCTACTCTTCCATTCTTACACCTTCCAATCATCTCTCTACAATGCTGCCAAAATAATTTTTAACACTGCAAAGTGGATTTAAAATTGGCTTAAAATCCTTTCAGTGATTTCTATTTATACTTTGGTAAAATTCAAGTGACTTACCCTATCTTATGAGGCTCTGCATGATCTCATCCCATCGACTTCCGCAGGCTCATCTTTTCCCTTTGTATCCGTAGCTCTGTTCCACTGGTCTTTCCTTGCTCCCTTATCATGTCGATCTCTTTCCTGCTTTTGAGTGTTTGCGGGTGCTGTTCCTTCTCTCTGATGTCCTTTCCCTCCTACCCTGAACCCTTATAGCATCCTTACTATTTTACCTTGAATAGCACTTTTTCAGGGGTGCATTCCTTGACTCACAGATTGGGTTAGATCTTCCTAGTATAGGCTTTATTTAATGCCTTGCAATTACTTTGTTGGTTTAACTAAATTTGTGGTTTAAAAATTGCTTGTATGTATGTACATGTGTATACCTTTCTAAGTTGTAAGTTTCAGGCTAGAAGGAACCACCTCGGTTAAAGTCATATTTGTAATCCCTAGTATTCCTTGTAGGTCTAGCACAAAGCAATTCTTAATTAAAAAAATTGAAACTATGAATGAGTGAAATTTATGAAATTTATCATTTCATAGTTCTAATCAAACATCACATCTAAAACTGGTTAGTACTTTTGGTCCTCAGTCCACTGTACAATTTCAGCTTTGCAATTCCTATTTTGACAGTTGGGAGGTCTGCAACATTAGGGTCTTGGGTGCCCTGAGATTTTGACTCTAAACATAGCTCTGGAGCAATTCTTTCCTTCATTCATATCAATTATAACATGGTAGGCACAATAGGAGGGCTTCCCAGGTGGTCCACTGGTAAAGAATCTGCTTACCAATGCAGGAGATGCAGGAGAGATGGTCAATCCCTGGGTCAAGAAGATCCCCTGCAGGAGGCAATGGCAACCCACTCCAGTATTCTTGCCTGGAGGATCCCATGGACAGAGAAGCCTGGCGGGCTACAGTCCATGGGGTTACGAACAGTCAGACATAATATCACAACTGAGCACACACATAGGCATAATAGGGATAGGGCAGGAGCCAGGAAAGTTCAAAGGAGATATCTCTCCATATTTGGTGTAGGGGAAGTGGAGGTGTCAGGGATGATATACAAAAGGAACAGACTCCTGATCTGAGTTTATTAATAGAATTGTTTGAGTTTACCAGGGGAATAAGGATAGGTGGTATGGGCATTCCAGGTATATGGAACAGCATGTGAAAGGAATGGAGGGAAGAGACAGTGTGGCATTTTCAGGGCACTGTAAGCATGGCTAAAGAGTGAGCAATGAGACCAGAAGTCAGTGAAGCAAGTGAGGTCTGGATCACAAAAGGTCCTCTAGCCATGCTAAAGGACTTTAAACTTTATGCAAAGTGTGATGAGAAGTCAGTGAAGGCAGTATAGCAAGGAGTAAAATGAATAGATATGAATTTTTAAACAACTACACAAACTACAGCTCAAATGAAGAAGAAAGACATACTCCAAATTCAATTCAGTAACAGTATTGAATTCAATTTGATAATTCTTGACTTTGTCAGGACATGTGTTTTTGTACTTCTTTTTCCACTTGCCAAATCAAACATGCCTATAGCACTGTGTAGAAGTAGTATGATCTGCTAGTTAACCCTTTCCTTCTATATTGAAATGAAGGTTGAATTATTGTATCGCTTGATTACTCACATGTGGGGCAGCCACCACCACCACCATCACCCGCCCCCTGCCTCCCCACTTGAGCTGTCCCAGAGAGTTGGGTTCTGCTGCTGGATTCTGTAGTTTTTATTTATTTAACAAAAGTTAGGAACATGGAAAACAACAGTCTCTGAGCACGTGGATGGGTTTTCTTGCAGAAGTCTGAGCTGGCAGTTATTTTAATTAGCAACACATTTTATAAGGACAGAATCAGAAATGGAAACATGTCAAGGCCTCTTTAGCTATTGAGTTTGGCAGATTCATATGAGTGTGCCTGGGCATGGTAATCAGCTCTTAACAACCCTCCATCTCTCCCAAGGGAACCATGTGACCACACAAAATGTTCCCTATGCATATAGCCCCCAACTTGGGTATTGGAGGACTTACCAATATCACACACTAAATGCTGAAGATTCAGGAGTCCTCTTAGAGCCAGTTCTGGGAACTAAAGCCTTCCCAAGCCTAAAGTCATTCCTCTTTTATCTGTCCCCATACCAGTTTCTCTGTTCTCACTCCCTTTTAAGAATCAATACTTCTAGATATGTATCTCAATATGCTAAGTTTCTCTCTCTAACACCAGTTTGCTTTTGAAATATGATTTCCCCTTTTTATTGCCCCAATGACTTCCCAGAATCCTGGAGATATATGTGTGTGTACGTACTGTTATGACTTGATATATAGCTGAGATGAATCATAGTATACTCATACCATCTAAAAATGACAGACAACTATGTATACTGTTCTAACAGGGAGATCTTCTCAATGAGTGAATTAAGTTTACAGGCCACCATCTGTTTCCCTACCCTTTCCTTATCTTTTTCAATCAATCACTGAATTTCTTTCTGTGCCAGACATATGCAAAGTACAAAGGATAGGAAAAAACAGGTGTGTAACTTTGAGAAACTCTCAATTTAATGGGGGAAAGTGATCCATGGACTAGTTTAAAACAAAATGGTAAGAGTAGTGATGGATATATACACAAATTTCTTTGGTTTGCAAGTGACAAAAGCCAACTTGAAGCAGCTTAATAAAGATAGAAAATTTGTCAGAAGGAGAAAACAATGCATTAAATTCAAAATCACATTTTGAAAGTAACCAAACTCCCTGGGATGGGCTAGAAGACCTCAGACACAACTTCTCCCTGGGTCTCTCATGTTCTTATTCCTTCTTTGTGTCTCTGTTATTCTTTGCCTCTCCTGAGAAGGGAATGGTGACCCACTCCAGTATTCTTGCCTGGAGAATTCCATGGACAGAGAAGACTGGCAGACTATAACCCATTAGATCACAAAGAGTTGGACACAACTTAGGGACTAACACTTTTCTCCCGAGCTCCTAATATTTCATTATCTAAATTTAAACAAACATTCCAGACTACAATTAATACCTTGGTAACAATTCAGAAATTTCAGGGTAACAATACAGAAATTTAAACAAATATTCCAGACTACAATTAATACCTTGGTGACAATTCAGAAATAATCTGATTGGATTAGATATCCACCTTTGATCCATCCAATCAGATGCAACCAAGTGAAAAATTATCTGTTACAGCTAAGTGGCAGTTATTTTATGCAAATCAATATTCTGGAACTCCACACATGCAAAGTGTAACTTGCTCTCAAGAGAAACAAAGAATATTTTCCCATTCTGCACTGTTTTATCTCCAATTATACAGTGAAGTCAATGAATACCTTTAACATGATTGACTGGTTTAGGCACATTTCTTTGATGAACACATAGAATCAACAGGAGTCCATTTAAAACTTTTAAAAGAGAAAGGGATGAAAGAAGGGGAAAAGGAAAAGAAATCCTCATATCCTAAGAAATAAATGCACTCAAATTTCTAATATATATTTTATGAAACACTACTTCATGTATGTTCAATTTTTAGGCCAAAGATGCAAAGATTATGGCTCATCTGGTGAACTTAGCACCAACTGGCAGAAGCTCATAAGAATGGTATGATTAGAATGTACTAGAATCATACTCCTGTAATTTCTAGTTTCAAAGAACCTCTGATTCTATCCTATACACATCTCCCAAAAGCTGTAAGACCTTTTTAAGGCCACCAACCTGAACACCAAGATTATTATTTTCAAAAAATCTCTTCCAACTACCATAATGCCTCAGAAGCCAAAGCACTTGTTAATCCATTTTGAAGTTTATTTGGGTCAAACAAAAGAGAACAACCTTGACTTTTAAGCACATGACCTCCAGTTTAATGTTTACTTTTTAAAAATATCACAACATTGTTAATGTCTATGTTCCAACACAAAAACTTTAATTAAAAACACAAAAAATAATGTTCACTGTTTTGATATTTAAAAACACTTTTTAAAATAAAAGGCTGCTTTTGCTTTGAGAAGCACACATAGCGAAACGCCTGGCAGAATAGCCAAGTCCTTCCAGGAGGTAGCTACAATAAAAAGGAGAGATGGTATTGGCTATAAACTTTACCATCATGTTAGGTGGAGCCACTCTTCATTCATTTTCAAGCATTCATTCAACCCACATGTGGTTCCTGTTGGGCCATCTTGCCCGTGAGGTTCTGTGGGAATCCAAGGCAAACCACAGCCACTAAAGACACATTGCTTCCAAGTAAGACGGAGAAAGAGATAAGAACCCGCATACCTAAAGAGCAAAGCAGAGTGTACTAAATAACATTCAAAGCACTAAAGAAGTTTGGAAGAGAATGTAGTAGTAAGGTGTTTGGCTTTGGAAAAATTGAAAAAAATGAGGTTTAAACACCAGCCTTGCCACTCCTAGCTATTTGACCCTGATCAAGTTTTTACTGTGAAGAAAGCTGAATGCCGAAAAATTGATGCTTTTGATCTGTGGTGTTGGAGAAGACTCTTGAGAGTCCCCTGGACTGCAAGGAGATCCGACCTGTCCATCCTAAAGGAGATCAGTCCTGGGTGTTCACTGGAAGGACTGATGCTGAAATTGAAACTCCAGTACTTTGGCCACCTGATGCGAAGAGCTGACTCATTGGAAAAGACCCTGATGCTGGGAGGGATTGGGGGCAGGAGAAGGGGATGACAGAGGATGAGATGGCTGAATGGTATCACTGACTCGATGGGCATGAGCTTCAGTAAACTCCGGGAGTTGGTGATGGACAGGGAGGCCTGGCGTGCTGTGATTCACGGGGTCGCAAAGAGTCAGACACGACTGAGCGACTGAACTGAACTGAAGTTTCTGGTTCAGCCTTCTGAATGGTCCAGCTCTCACATCCATACATGACTACTGGAAAAACCATATCCCCTGGAGAAGGGAAAGGCTACCCACTCTAGTATTCTGGCCTGGAGAATTCCATGGACTGTATAGTCCATGGGGTTGCAAAGAGTCAGACATGACTAGACGACTTTCACTTACACTGGAAAAACCATAGCTTTTACTATACAAACATTTGTCGGCAAAGTGATACCTCTGTTTTTTAATATGCTGTATAGGTTTGTCACAGATTTCCTTCCAATGATCAGGTGTCTTTAATTTCATAGCTGCAGTCAGCATCCAGTGATTTCAGAGCCCAAGAAAAGAAAATCTTTTAAGTGCTTCCACTTTCCCCCTTTCTATTAGCCATGAAGTGATGGGACCAGAGCTATGATCTTAATTTTTTGAATGCTGAATTTCAAGCCAGCTTTTTTCACTCTCCTCTTTCACCCTCATCAAGATGCTCTTTAGTTCCTCCTCACTTCTGCCACTAGACAAATCTGCATATCTAAGGTTGCTAATATTTCTCCTGGCAATCTTGATTCCAGCTTGTGATTCATCCAGCCCAACATTTTGCATGATGTACTCTGCATTAAAGTTAAAAAATCATGTTGTACTCCTTTCCCAATTTTGAACCAAGAAGCTAGAGTTCTTATTAAACTGTATGTCAATGGGAAAAGGAAACCAATGCACTACATATGAAGCTTCTATCCTGCATGATATATAAAATACCATTTACTATAGTAGCCCTGAGAGGTAGGTGTGACAGTTCAGTGCTTGTGTGAAGAGATTGAGGCAGAAAGGAGATGTGACTTGTTCTAGGTAATAGGTAGATGAACTAGAATTAGAACCAGCTGGCTTCATAAGTATGCAATCCATGTAGTCATATGGTGCCTGGTGCTGTCAAGGGTCCCAGTTGTTACCATTTTGAAAGTTTTAATAACCTTATCTCTGAAGTTTAGTTTTATAAATAAAGTCTAATAGGCCAATGGCACATATTCTTGGAGCTTGGAACCCACAGCTCATATGCACTCTCCTTTTCCACCACCTTCCTGACTCCCTGGATGGGTTCTTGGACTCCTGCTTCCTGACCCCAGCTCCTTGCTGCTTGGCCTTGCCCGCTCCACCCACAAGCACTGGGTCTTACACCCAGGCCAGCAAGGAGGTCTTGTTGGCAGGAAGAGGCCTGCCTTTTGCCTACAGTGGGCCTGTGGGCACAGGAAGAATTCATGTCAGGTGTGTGCCATTCAGCATCTCTGGATAAGGCAAGGCAGTGCCCGTCCTTGCCATGGGCTAGCAGTGCCACACACATTCAGCAGGTGAGTCAGTGGGGACCTCTTACTCACTGCCATACAGGTACCAAGAGTGTCCCTGCAGAGAGGTTGCAGTCCCTTAGGGGATGATCTTATGGGAAGCAAAGATTGAATTCCCCATATGGGGCCTCTCATTTTCACCTTCCATATCCCATGTCCTTTCTGTGGGCTCTGCCAGTTATGTAGCAGGCCCTGACCCAAACCCAGACCAGAATGACCTCAAAGTCTTTGCTTCCTGCAGTGTCCCACAGGGTTGGGGACCAGCACAGCACAGTGTGAGTCTGAGGTCAGAGGGCTTCAGTCAGCCTCGCACCAGCAGGAACCTGGCAGAACAACTCTGCACCAGCTGCCTGGAGAACATCCACCAGTTTTCCTGCCTAAGCAGCAGTTCCGATCATACCTACATTGTCTCCCTCCTTCTCTCTGTCCCCATGAAACAGTTCTGCTTTACTGTGCAGAAGTATCTCTTTCCATCTATACACCCCTCCAGAGAAATCATGCCAGTGGTAATAGGTGAGTAACGTTGATGGAGACAGACCTGAGAGGTCTTGGAAAGTCTCGGATGCTCAATAGGAAGGAAGCGAGCTGGAGAAGAGGCAAAGGAAGCAGAGATGAAGGGGGAGGATGACCGAACATCGTGGTTTTCACAGAGCTGAGGAGTTTCTCAGGATATAAAACTGGACAGCCCAGGGCAAACTGGGATCATCAGTCACACCAGAAGATTAAATCATAGCAACAGTGACCACTAATGATGCCTGTGTTTCACAAATGCCAAAGCTCTTTCCTTTCCATGATAAAATCTCATTAAGACAACAATTGTATAATGAAGGCTGAATGGATTATCAACCTGTTTTACTTATGAAGATGCCAGGGCTCAGAGAATATAGTGATTTACCCCAAATCCAAAAGTTCATGAGTACTGGATACACCTGAAACTAACATAACACTGTGAATCAACTCTACTCTGATATAAAATAAAATGTTTTGATGTGGACCATGTTTTTAAGTCTTTACTGAATGTGTTACAGTATTGCTTCTGTTTTGTTTCGGTTTGTTGGCCATAAGGCATGTGAGATCTTAGCTTCCCTAGTGGTTCAGGTGGTAAAGAATCTGCCCACAAAGCAGGAGATCTGGGTTCGATCCCTGGGTTGGGAAGATCCCCTGGAGAAGGGAATAGCAACCCACTCCAGTATTCTTGCCTGGGAAATCCCATGGACAGAGGAGCCTAGTGGGCTACAGTCCATGGGATCAAAAAGAGTCAGACCGAGCAACTAACACTTTAACTTTCATGTGGGGTCTTAGCTCCCTGACCAGGGATTGAACCCATATCCCCTGCTTCAGAAGGCAAAAATCTTACCCACTGGACCACCAGGAAGTCCCTAAATTTTTTTTTTAATTAAAAAAAAAAAGCCATGGAACAATACTGCAAATCTACATAAGTTAACAAAGTAGAACTAATGAGACCTGATAACTGATTGAATGTGCTGAGGAAGAAAGAGAAGATGGGCTTTGGGTTGACTGAGAGCAGAACACTTTCTTGAAAAGAAATAGAGAAATTAAGAAGAAAGAATTGTTTGGGTTGGAGCAGCTCATGCTCTGAATCTCTTCAGTGGGCCAAGATCTTGAAAATACTCAGCCAAATCCATGGTTGCCTAATCAATCAATCTGTTTTAAGCTCTGAGACACACCTTAGCTTTCTGCTTCTACTCAGGAAATACTTTAATATTCTAGGCCCCCTTCCTGACAAGATAAGCATTAAGTATTGGCAGTAAATCACGGTGACTTTACAGTGGGCAGGAAGTAAGCAATAGGTAACCAATTCTCTGTAAAGTTCCTGAGGCTGGGAACCACAGAAGTAACCCAGAAGGGAGGGCAGAGGAGAGGTTGGGATGCTGTCTTTAGGATTTCTTTCTTTCATTTACTCTTTAATTAATTTCTTTAAAAATCAATTTCCAGAAGCCAGGCTACATTCAGAGAATGCGAAGTGACAGTCCTGACATTGCAAATCACATTCATCTATCACTGAAGAAAACAGGCCGTGACCTGTGCTGTGATATATATCTGTCAGTATTTGGAGTTGGGGGGAAGTCTGGGAGACATAATGTAAATGGGACCTTAAAGAAGGAGCTAAAAAATTTCCAAGTATTTCCAATATTCTTGGAGGTGGGTCATAGAGGATCCTGCTGTGATTTATGTCAGAGAGTGTTTTGCCTATGTTCTCCTCTAGGAGTTTTATAGTTTCTGGTCTTACATTTAGATCTTTAATCCATTTTGAGTTTGTTTTTGTGCACCCCAATGTTCATCGCAGCACTGTTTATAATAGCCAGGACATGGAAGCAACCTAGATGCCCATCAGCAGATGAATGGATAAGGAAGCTGTGGTACATATACACCATGGAATATTACTCAGCCATTAAAAAGAATTCATTTGAATCAGTTCTAATGAGGTGGATGAAACTGGAGCCCATTATACAGAGTGAAGTAAGCCGGAAAGATAAAGAACATTACAGCATACTAACACATATATATGGAATTTAGAAAGATGGTAACGATAACCCTATATGCAAAACGGAAAAAGAGACACAGATGTACAGAACAGACTTTTGGACTCTGTGGGAGAAGGCGAGGGTGGGATGTTTCGAGAGAATATCATCGAAACATGTATATTATCTATGGTGAAACAGATCACCAGCCCAGGTGGGATGCATGAGACAAGTGCTCGGGCCTGGTGCACTGGGATGACCCAGAGGGATCGGGTGGAGAGGGAGGTGGGAGGGGGGATCGGGATGGGGAATACATGTAACTCTATGGCTGATTCATGTCAATGTATGACAAAAACCACTACAATATTATAAAGTAATTAGCCTCCAACTAACAAAATAAATGAAAAAAAAATTTCCAAGTAAACAAGGATAGAAAAAGCAACTGGTTCCCTTATTCATTTATCCAGCTGAGATTTATGCAGCATCTACACAGTGTGCCTGGGCCCGCCTTAAGCGACCAGTCCCCAGAACCACTCAGACTCTGCGCTCAAGGTGGCCGTGCCATGCTGGGCTTCATCGCTCGGTTGTGTTGACGCCTTCTGTAGCCCACCAGGCTCCTCTGTCCATGGAATTTTCCAGGCAAGAATACTAGAGTGGGCTGCCACTTCCTACTCCAGGGGATCGTCCTGACCCAGGGATCGAACACACGTCTCCTGCATTGGCAGGTGGGTTCTTTACCACAGTACCACCTGGGAAGGCCAAGTTCAAGGCTATCGGTACCAACTTGTACCATACTGGGACTCCTCCACAGAGGACCAAAACCCTCTAGAAATGGAGAGGGGCTCTGGGTGGAGGAGAGGGCTTGTGTCCAAAGATCAATTCCCCTTTAGTCCTCTGCTGCAAGCTTACCTGAAGGGCAGATGTACATACACTACCTGTAGAGAATTTATGGGATGAGGATAACAAATACAGAAGCTACCACTTCTTAAAGCACATATCATGTTCCCAGGACTGAGCTTTGTCATGTTTTAAGTTCATCCTAACTTTATTTCTGATGCCAAAATGAAAACTCAGAGAAGTTGAACACTTTCCTCAATGCCACACAGCCAAGAAGTAAGAGTCCAATGCCTTTCTGACTCATATTCTATTGCTCTCACCACTGTACTGGACTTTCCCCAAGGCAAGTAACTAGTGTGTGACTATGGAATCCTCAATCCTTCATCTCTTACATTCCACAACTGCTCTACTTTTATCATTATCATTACTCCTTCTACTACTATGAAAGTTAATAACTAGAAGGCAGGATGTTATTATATAACAATCATATTTCATGATAGAAATAACTACTCCTGGGCTTTTCCAATAGGAAACAGCTAGATATTTATTTATTGGGTGAGCTTTAAGATCACTCCTACTCTTTGAGATGCTGATTTCCTGAAAACTCCAGGATAAGGCTCAGAACCAATCTTGTTGAGTTTCACTGGTAACCAACACATTTGTGAAATTTTCCCTCCCTCCTTGTTCTCCCAGCTTCCTTTTTTTTTTTTTTTTTTTTGGTTTTGTTTGTTGTCTTACTGCACATTTGTTTAATTCTTCCAAAATGCTGGTAGAAGTTACTAAAGTTGTGTAAGACCTCACATTATCAATCTAGGCTATTCAAAGCATATGCTAGCACAGACTGTTTTGTGGATATTATTTCTCTTGGTTACAATTATGACAACCAAACAGAGCTTTTACTACAAACAAAGTTGCAATTACAAATTAAAAAAAAAAAAAGTATCTGGGCAACAGAGAAAAGCTGTATCTCTGAAATTGACTCAGTTTTTAGAAGCAGAAGTGGGGCAGAGGAGGAGGAGGAAAGAGGATTATGCCGCCTACACTCAGCGATTCTGTCCAGAAAGCAGCCGGGTCTCGCTTCTGTGGCCGAGAACCTCAACTCCAGCTCCCATCTGGTTTCCATAAGGCAAGGGAACTTGGCGAATGACTGGCCACGTAAGTGCCGCACGTGCATCTCCTGACCACGAGCACCAGTATAAGAAGCCAGAGGGAATGAAGAAACTTCCCTTGGTCCCTCCGTGCAGTCCAGAGCAGGGAAAGTTGTTGCTTTCAAGAAAAATGGAGCTCTCCTCCAGCCTGCCAGTCAGGTTCATAAAGAACTAACCATTTCACTGCATCAAGAATGCCCAAACCCCCAGTGATGTGATGTTACCAGTTATTCTAGAAATGTCAGGTATATGGTCCAACTCCACTGCTGCTGTCAATTCTAAACCATGTATGCATAGGCAGGAGGGCCTAAGAGATAAAGCCGAAACTTGGATCCAGATGGATATGACAATTGTGTTACTCACTAACTGTGGAGCCTTGAACAGAGTACTTAAACTGTTTGAAAAGTATACAGATTGGCCCTAATTTACAAGATTTGTATTCATGATATGTAGGAAACATCCTGTACACAGTGGATGTTTACTAAACAGCTAATTAGGCTGAGGTGATGCTTTCGTCCAAGACTTGTAGTTATTAAAACATGCTTATTGTATGTCTGGCCCTGAGATACTGCACAAACATTGCCCCCCATTAACCTCTTTAACACAACTTAGTTGCTTTTAATTTATACAACTTACAGCGCTACAATTCAAAGGTCATGCAAAATTCAATGGTCCTGAGGATGCCGCTCCAGAATAAAAGGGCCAGCCACGGATGCCCAGGATGCAAAGTAATGCAGTGGCAGATCTACAGCTAACCCAGTGTCCCGAGTCAGTTTTTCTGTCAACTATTCCACTTGCTCTCCTAAATCTTTCTGAATCTAATACAGTAATTTCAGTCATCTCTCTAAAAGCCTCACCATAGAATTATAGACCTGGGAGAGGTCTGAAAAAATCCCTACTTAGGTAGTCTAAGTGATAGTTCCCAAAGATGCCTAGTCCCTGGAACCAGTGAATATAAGAATGTTTAGTCACTCAGTCGGGTCCGACTCTTCGCAACCCCATGAGCTGTAGCCTACCAGGCTCCTCCGTTCACGGGATTTTCCAAGCAAGAGTACTGGAGAGGGTTGCCATTTCCTTCTCCAGAGGCTCTTTTTGACCCAGGGATCGAACCCGGATATATAAACATATATGAAACATAAATTAAGTGAAGGATCTTGAGATGGGGGTGAACTGACAAATGGAGGAGTATGGGTTTTACTCCACAAGCCTAGAGAGTCACTGAAGGTTTTAAGCACAATGAGATGACCAGACTTATTCTTTAGACAGTTCAACCTGTAAATGGCAAGAGATCCAACTGAGTGATGTTAAGAAAAACTGAGTGCAGGGCAATAGCAGTGCGGCAGCAGAGAGGATGAATTTAGGCAGAGCCAGTATAACCTGGTGAGAAGAAAGGGAAGCATGATGGGTGGCGGGGAGTGATGAGCCTGAGAGGCTAAGTAGCCATTCCAGTGACTAGGAGGAAACTATGGAGGTGAGCTTGATCTGGGCTGAGAGGGCAGGAACTGTACCTACTAGAAAATCTGAAATTGGAAGCTCACACTAGATATTTTAAAAGACGTTCTCACCCCAACGACATGTTGATCTGTTGAATTGAAGGCAAGATGTAGAATATTTACACTGATAAGAAGCAATCACCTTCATTAAATTAATACATCATAGCTTTTGATTTTGTCATTTTATTAATGACAAATTCATAAGATGTGATATAATGACTGTATTATTAACTTGTTTTATTAGTATTATAGTTAGAAAAATATTTTCATGACCTATATTTTCCAAAGTGGGAAAGGAATATGACAAGGCTATATTGTCATATTGTCACCTGCTTATCTAACTTCTATGCAGAGGACATCAAATACCAGGCTGGATGAATCATAAGCTGGAATCAACACTGCCAAGAGAAATAGCAACAACCTCAGATATGCAGATGATACCTTCTGCAAACATTAGATGTGCAGAAAGTAAAGAGGAACTAGAGTCTTTCAATGACGGTGAAAGAGGAGAGTGAAAAAACTGGCTTAAAACTCAATGTTCAAAAAACTAAGATCATGGCATCTGGTCCCATCACTTCATGACAAATAAAAGGGAGAAAAGTGGAGACAGCAACAGATTTTCTTTTCTTGGACTCTAAAATCACTGCAGGTGGTGACTGCAACCATGGAATTAAAAGATGTTTGCTCCTTGGAAAGAAAGCTATGACAAACCTAGACAGCATATTAAAAAACAGAGACATCACTTTGCTGACAAAGGTCCGCATGGTCAAAGCTATGGTTTTTCCAGTAGTCCTGTACAGGGGTGAGAGTTGGACCACAAAAAGGGTTGAGCACTGGAGAATGGATGCTTTCGAACTGTGATGCTGGGGAAGACTCTTGAGTGTCCCATGAACTGCAAGGAGATCAAATCAGTCAATCCTAAAGGAAATCATCACTGAATGTTCATTGGAAGGACTGTTGCTGAAGCTGAAGCTCCAATACTTTGGCCACCTGATACAAAGAGCTGACTCATTAGAAAAGACCCTGATGCTGGGAAAGATTGAAGGCAGGAGGAGAAGGGGGCAGCAGAGGATGAGATGGTTAGACAGCATCACTGACTCAGTGGACATGAATTTGAGCAGACTCCAGGAGGTAGCGGAGGACAGAGGAGCCTGGCCTCTGCAGTCCACACAGTCGCAAAAAGTTGAACAAAACTTAGTGACTAAAAAACAACAAATACTTTAAATACTTGAATGAAATTATCAGCTTTCAGTGATCACAAAAAAGAAGAAAACTCAGCCTGAGCCTTTCCTTAAAGGTGTCAGGTGCTTTGTCCTCTCTACCACAAAGAGTGCAGAAATAACTAACGTAGGTGTCCATATGTATAGTCCTCTAATTTCTTTTTTTTTCTTCTGTGGCCGTGCTATGGTGACTTGCGAGACCTTAGTTCCCTGACCAGGCATTGAACCTGACCATGGCTGAGAAAGTACTGAGTCCTAACCACGGGGCTGCCAGGGAATTCCTGTCTTCTAATTCCTTTATCTGTTTTTCAGACACAAAGAATGTCTCCTACATAAACAATTTCTACATGTTTCTATATGTAGAAACAGTTTCTATATGAGTAAGTACCTTGATTACTCAGTACCGGTAATTTGACCTATTAAAAAGTAAGCATTTTTTAACAGGCATGATTTCTTTTCCCGTAAAGCCACTTGAACACATTCTTAAAGATATATTTTTAAAAACCTTATGTTTCATTTTCTTAAGAGACTTGTAAAAATCAGTGCTCTTCCTTAATGTATTTATTTTTAATAGGAGAATCATTGCTTTACAAAATTGAGTTGGTTTCTGCCATATATCAACATGAATCAGCCATAGGTACACATATGTCCCCTCTCTCTTAAACCTCCCTCCCACCTCCCACCCCATCCTACCCATCTAGCTTATCACAGAGCACCAGATTTGAGCTCCCTGTGTCATACAGAAAATTTCCACGGGCCATCTAATTTCACATATGGTCATGTATATGTTTCCATGTTACTCTCTCAATTTGTCCCAACCTCTCCTTCCCCTCCCATATCCACAAGTCTGTTCTCTATGTCTATGTCTCCATTGCTGCCCTGCAGACCTGTGTACTTTAAAAACATAAACTCCCATCTAGTAAAGTGACTGTTCATGTGATTCTGAGATCCTGAGTAAATTCTGGGTAAATCCACTTGTTCTAACTTTTGCAGGTGCTTTAAGAGAATTTCTGCCTGTGCATTAGAGCTAGAATGTGCCACAGAGATCTTTTATTCTATTTTTTATAGGAGTAAACTGAGACCTGCAGGGAATTAAATAAACTGCTCAAAGTATTGCAATTAGTCCTAGAATCCAGCCATCCTCCCTATCCAACATCCTTGCCATTACTATCGCATGGGCCTCAGGCCTTCGAGCACAGTCGCAGTCTTTGGTACCACTTTGCTTGCAACAGAGTTTGTAAGTGGAACCAGGGCAAGGAGCCTCCCAGATCCATCAAATTTCCTGTGCCTGATGATAGGTAGGCCTCAGAGAAGAACAAAGTCACTCAAGCTTCACCTTTGAGTAATGTATGTCTACACGCTAAGTCACTTCAGTTGTGTCCAACTCTGCAACCCCGTGGACTATAGCCTGCCAGGTTCCTCTGTCCATGGGATTCTCCAGGCAAGAATACTGGAATGGGTTGCCATGCCCTTCTCCAGGGGATCTTCCCGACCCAGGGATCAAACCCGCATCCTTTATGTTTCTTGCATTGTCAGGCGGGTTCTTTACCACTAGTACCACCTGGAAAGCCCTTGTGATACAGGGTTCTATGAACCTTATCCTCTGGTTGTACGGCTGTAGCTTTCTGCATGTGGCCCAGCAGGTTCCAGTGGGTCTTCCTGCCATGCCATGTCTAACAGCAGCAGGCCTTGGACTAGACTCTGATCAGCGCTCCGGTGTAAGCATCATGAATCTATGGTTAAATACACACACACCACAGAACTAGGACTTGTGACAAAGTCTTGCATATGCTTACAAAGACAGCAGTATGGCTGTGAATTATGAATTGCACCACTCCTGATAGACCCAGGACTGCTTCCCTTCAGAGAGAGAGTCTCTTTCTTGCAGGTTGTACATCCTCTAAAGTTCTAGAACTGTCACTTAACACAGAAACCAGGCTGCTTTCTTTTTCTGAACAATTCTTTCAGTAGGGTCACTGTGTTTCACCTCTGTGACATGTTAGGGTCTAAAGAGAGGCAAATGGTTCTTCTTCCCTGGGCTTCCTCTCACAGGAGAAGTGAGTATTATTTCTCAGTGACCCAGGGGGTCTGGATCTAACATAAGCCACACAAAATCAGCCTGCACCTTCGCTAAGGAAGGCAGGAGAGAATGGATGTGCGATCAGATCAATGCAGATGCTCATGTCCCCAGAGCGTATCACGGACTGAACTGTGTCCCTTCCCCAAATTTGTATGTTGAAATCCTAATCCTGAGTTATCTTAGAATGTGACCGTATGTGAGACAGGATCTTTAAAGAGGTCATTAAAGTCAGACGAGGCCATAATGGTGGGGCCTTAATCCAACATGACTGGTGTCCTCATAAGAAGGAGGAGAAGCACCAGGACGTGTGCACCGGAGAATGAGTCATGTGAGCACACAGCGAGAAGGTCTGCAAGCCGAGGAAAAAGGCCTCCACGGAAACCACACCTGCTGAACTTTGGTCTTGGACTTCTAGCCTCCAGGACTCTGAGAAAATAAATCTCCGCTCTCTAAGTGACCCGCTCTGTGGTACTTTGTGACGGTAGCCCTCGCAAACTCATACATAGGGTGATCCAGAAGATAACATGGCTCTAGACCTTGATTCTAGAACCCAGCATCCAAGGAGTGCACAAAGCTCTGTGCTGTGTGTCACTTGACATGATCAGATCTGACCGGTTTTCCTTCAGAAGGAGCGCAACCTCAGGTAATCAATCTCTCAATGAAAGAGAAGAACAATGGCTGTGCAGCATGGTGGATTTCTTTTTGGCAGCCGTGGAACACCGTCATATTTCACGGAGCAACCCAAATCCAAAGATTATCCTGCCCAAGAAAATGTCTATTCTATCAGACACCCTTATACAGCATATGAAGTAAGAGTTCATTCAGAAGAAGGAAATGCCGTCCCAATATTTTTGCCTGGAAAATCCCATGGACAGAGAAGCCTGATTGGCTACAGTCCATGGGGCTGCAAAGAGTCAGACATGACTGAGCATGCACACAAACACACACAGTAAGAGTTCATTAACTCAAACCTTCCACTTACTTGAATTCTGTGATAGGAATTATACTAGATTTATCTTTATAGAAGGTAGAAATGAGGTAATTAAGGAAATCAATCAATCAACTTCAAGGAAATGGTATATTTACTTAGCTCAGCTTCCAGCACATTAGAAATACACATTTGCATGTAATTAATGACTGTACCAAGTCTAAAGCACTCATCCCTCTTCATAGAGCAGTTCATTCCCTTTCTGTCTCATCCTGGAAGATTGGATCTTAATCCATGCTCACTTGAAAGTTGACTTGAAGAAATGTAAAAGATAATGAAAATCTAACAGAACCCATAGAAATGAGAGGGTAGGATAAATCAGTATGATTTCTTATGTTTAAACATCCCCAAAGATAGCAAAAAATATCTAATACACAGTAAGCACTCTTATAAATGCCATTTCTAGTCTCCTTTCCCTGTTATCTAAACAATAAGTTTTACTATAATGACAGATTTAGGTGCTAAAGAATCATAAGAAGTTTATGAATTATAAAGCTGAAATGGTATTAGAGACCATCAGTTCCAGCTCCTTTATTCTGAGTTGTAGAAAATAGGGCAAACAGAGGTTAGCAACTTTTTTTAAGTTCATTTACTCATCAATAAATACTTTTTTGTGCGGCAAGTATTGGGCTGGTCACAGAGTTGGTTGTTGATAAAGTCAGAACCAGCACCCAGGACCTTTGACCTTGAACTCCTTCTACTCCCACCCTCATTGCTGCTCCTCAATTAGTTTTTTCAGAAATCATCATGTGACCTCCAGCATATCTTGCGTACCTCTGTCTGCATGCAGTGAGGATTGATTCCCCTTCTTCAAATGTGGGAAAAGAAGACACCTAAAACAAATCTCGAATGCTAGAAGAATTACACTTATAGAAAGGAAGAAAAATTCTACAAATGCTACCTCAGGTATTTGAAAATGCCTGTGATGTTTCAATGACACTGTATTTTGAGCAAAATTGAGGCAAAAGTAATATTTGCTAATAATATGATTGAGTGTAAAAAGTATCATGGGGACATCAAGAAGTTGTGGACCAAGGCAGAAGAAGGAATATTATGACAGGAGTTGTAATAAAGTTATGGAGGTAGAGGTGGGGAGGTTGGGAACAAATTAGATTATTGTTGCAGAATGACTAACTGTTCAAAGAGAAAGGAGTGGTGCTCAAGGCAGATGGAAGAGAATAAATATATGTACATAGAAACATATTGTTTAATGTGGAAAGTGAAAATGTTTTAAAAAGTAGAAGGTAGGACACAAAAATATATCATTATCAATAACGTGAAGTTCTTTTGTCTAAGAACTTAAGTGGGCTTCCCTGGCGGCTCAGTAGTAAAGAATCCACCTGCCAACGTAGGGGACATGGATTCAATCCCTGGGTTAGGAAGATCCCTGGAGAATGAAATGGCAACCTACTCCTGTATCCTTGTGTGGGAAATCCTACGGACAGAAGGAGCCTGTTGGGCTACCGTCCATGAGGTCTCCTGAGAAACCTGTATGAGAGTCAAGAAGAAACAGTTAGAACCAGACATGGAACACCTGACTGGTTCAAAATTGGGAAAGAAGTACGACAAGGCTGTATATTGTCACCCTGCTTATTTAACTTATATGCAGAGCACACAATTAGAAACGCCAACTTGGATGAATCACAAGTTAGAATCAAGATTGCTAGGAGAAATATCAATAATCTCAGATATGCAGATGACACCATGCTTATGACAGAAAGTGAAGAGGAACTAGAGTCTCTTGATGAAGGTGAAAGAGGAGAGTGAAAAAGTTGGCTTAAAACTCAACATTCAAAAACCGAAGATCATGGCATGCGGTCCCATCACTTCACGGCAAATAGTTGGGGAAACAATGAAAACGGTGATAGACTTTATTTTCTTGGGCTCCAAAATTACTGCGGATGGTGATTACAGCCAGGAAATTAAAAGACACTTGTTCCTTGGAAGAAAGGTTATGACAAACCTAGACAACATATTAAAAAGCAGAGACATCATTTTGCCAACAAAGGTCCCTATAGTCAAAGTTACGGTTTTTCCAGGAGTCATGTATGGATGTGAGAGTTGGACCATAAAGAAGTCTGAGTGCTGAAGAATTGATTGTTTTGATTTGTGGGGCTGGAGAAGACTCTTGAGAGTCCCTTGGACTGCAAGGAGAACAAAATAGTCAATTTTAAAGGAAATCAACCCTGAATGTTCATTAGAAGGACTGATGCTGACGCTGAAGCTCCAATACTCTGGCCACCTGATGTGAAGAGCCAGGTCATTGGAAAAGATCCTAATAATGGGAAAGATTGAAAGCAAAAAGAGAAGGGGGTAGAGGATGAGATGGTACCAACTCAACAGACATGAATTTGAGCAAACTCCAGGTGACAGTGGAGGACAGAGGAGCCTGGGGCCCATGAGATTGCAAAGAGCCGGACAGGACTTAGCAATTAAACAATGATAAAGAACTTACATGAATAGGCTATTTTTCAGTCTTATTCTTTTTTTTTTAATACCTTCATCAAGTCTCCAAAAGTGCCTCAAATGCAAATATAGCAACTTTGTTGAATAAGTCAATATTTACCCTTTTTTTTGGGGGGTGGGGCTTGCTTGACCATTTATCTAATATTTTAGCAATGCTTCTAATTGGGCATTGGGAAGTTTGAGATGCTTCTCAGACTTGTGAATGAACCAAAAATAATATTATACCTGCTATGTTCACAAACTGGTCTTAGTTTACTGATGCCCTTCCCCGCCCCCCAAAAAAGTGATACTGGTAAATTTCTCCAGAAGAGAATTTATGAAATTCAAGTAGCAGCATCAAAAGCACACATGTTTACATGTGCACACACACACACACACACACACACACACACACACACACACACAATCTGCCCATCTGTTTAATGCTTTGGAATCTAACAGAGACAAAAAAATGTCTATTTTGTTGAGAATCCTGGAAGCATTTTAGAAAGAAGGAAAATAGCAGTTCATGAGGAGATACTTCAATGTTCCTGTATTTATTATTAAAAATAAAACCTTGCTTCTGGCTTATGATAGAATATCTGGTACCAAGCTAGTTTTCCTTCTATAAACTTTAAAACTCGGAGCAAATAATGAGAAAATTAAATTTTAAAATAGCATTTGCAATAGCATGAAAAATATAATATATTTCTTTAAAATATATTAATGAAAGATGTACAAAACCTCCACACTGAACACTAGCAAATTTTATGAAATAGGTTCTTAAAAATCTAAATAAATATACAGGTCTATGTTTATGGTCAGAAAGCTCAGTACTGTTAACATGTCCACTCTCTACAAATTGATTCACGGATCTAGCGCAACCTTAGCTAAATTCTAGAAGACAATATGACTCAAAAACGTATATGGAAATGTAAAGGGCCAGAAATAGCAAAAGTAGTAGTAAAAAAGGACAAAGGTTAGATGAGTTACACAACATAATGCAAAGATTTACCATAAATTTTGTTAAGCAAGACCTCACCTATTGACTGAGGATACAGATTCATCAATGGATCAACAAGAAAGACTAGAAAGTCCAGATATAAACTCACACATATATGGCCAGCTGATTTTTGCAAAATACACCAGTGCAATTTAATGTGAAAAGAGAGTATTTTCAACATGGGGTTCTGCAACCACCGTACATCTGTGTGCCAAACTCCTCCCCCAAGTAAAAACCCATAATCTCCACTCCTACCTCATGCCATACACAAAGTTAATTTAAAATGAGTCACAGACATAAGCATAAAGGGTAAAATTGTAAGAACTCTGGAAGAAAACAAAGGAGAAAGCCTTTGTAAACTTTGGGGAGGCAAATAAAATGCAAATTCGTTAAACAAGACACAAAAAGCATGCGACATAAAAGAAAAAAATGATAAATTTATCATCAAAATTGAATTGCTCTGTTCTTTAAAAGACACTACTAAGAAATGGAAAATGCCAACCACTGGAAGACAATATTCATAATACAGATATATGACAAACAACTAGAAAATAAAAAGAACTCCTCCAACTTGACAAGAAGAGAAAAAATAAAAATAAGAAAATACCAAAAATTTAAAGAGATACCTAATTAAAGAAAATATTCAAATGACCGTAAGCGAATAAAGATAGTAAACATCTTTAATCATTGATCAGACTCCATTATATACCTACAAAAATCCCTATAATTAATAGACCAATAATTATACCAAGTGTTGACAAGGACAAGATGGCAACTCATACATTGCTACTGGTATAGTAAAGTGCTGCAACCACTACATGGCTTCTTCCAAAGTTAATCATAGACTTATCTTACAACTCAGTGATTTCAGCCATAGGTAACTGCCTAAGAGAAATGAAAACATATATTCACAAAATGATTTTATGTGAATATTTAAGTAGGTTTTATTCATAATAGCCCCAAAATAGAAATAACCCAAAAGTTTGTCAGCTGGTGAGTAGATAACCAAACTGGAGTATATTTAAACAATGGAATACTACTCAGCAATAAAAAGAAATGAGCTACTAACAGATGCAACAACATGAATGAATTTCAAACATGGAGTGAAAGAGGCCAGACATGATAGAACACACCCAATATGATTTCATTTACATGAAGTTCTTGATCTTGTAAAGTGAATTAATTGTAATAGAAATCTGATAAGGCAAGGATGGGGGTAGGGAGGGAACCTACAAAGAGCCATGAGAGAAGTTTCTGGAGTGATGGAACTATTTTGTGTCATATTGAGGTGGCAGTTGTCCTTGTACCATACATCTGTCAAAACTCATCAAAGTATAAACTTAAAATGTAAGCATTGTATTATGTCAATTATAATGGAAAAAATTTGATTAAAAAAATAAAAATCATAAACAGAAACACATGCTATTTTATAGTTTACAAAGACATTTCAATGTTCACTTGATCTTATTAATCCTTAACGCCACCATGTGAAATAAGCATGTGTAATACAAGCTTCACTTGTGAAAAAAATTACAGAATCACACAGTCTGTTCATGAGCTACAGTGTATCATTTGCACAAATGATTTATTCCAACCTATCTTGGAGGGAATGAGACAAGAACCACTCCCCCCCACCATGCACACAAATTATAAAAGCTGCTTAGGATGAAGCATCACCTAGATTTTCAGGGAAGGGGTGCTCACAATAATAATGGGCATCATGAGCACTATTTATTTATAAGGTAGCACCGTGACAAGCTCTATCCAAGCAATTCTCAAAACAATCTTGGGAGGTAGGCCTTGTGATCCCCATACACAGATGAGGACAATGAACTTCAGCAAACTTAAGGGACTTGCTCAAGTTCAAACAGCTACTTGGCAAAGCTGGGGACCAGAGTCAAAGCACAACTTTCTGCATACATAGCACCACATTGGCTCCATATTTGAGATAACTGGAGATATTTCTTCTTGGCAACTAAATTTACCCATGTAAACTGGCTGGGAGTGGTACTTTGGTAAAGACTAAGGTAAGTTCAAAAGAACTTCAAGAATAGGATGGTGTGTTCTACAATCCGAGGATCATGTAGGTGTCAACACTCCTCCTGAAGGTAGACAGTGAGCTCCAAAGGAAAGAGTGGTATCACTCTATGAGGGAATGGGGAGGCTCACCCAGGCTCCTGTGCTTATCACCTGGGAAGCTGAACGTGGATGTAACAGAGACCTGAACATGGCCAGGCAGGCAGTACACCCTGGGATGAGAACATGTTTCTGGTAGAAGATCTGTAGCCACAGCATCCTTGATGCAAAGCATTGTGGGATGGAGGTTTCATGTTGGTAAATAGTAATGCACACCCACTTTTCTTTAAAGAACAAAAATTAGAGAAACAGCAAACCACAGGGGATTATTACAACATATTGGGGTTGAGTATAACATTTGGTGAAAATGAGTTTGAAGCTAGAGAATGTTGTGTGAAAATTCTGACTCTGATACTGGTTTAAAATCATGTCTCTGTATTTGCTTTGATAGGCATGCAAGCTTGGATAAGTTACTTTACCTACTTTACCTCTTGAGTTTCCCTCATCTTAGCTGGCAAATGTAGATAACATAATATCTACTACTGTGTGCAAGAATCTCTTAGAAGAAATGGAGTAGCCCTCATAGTCAACAAAAGAGTTCAAAATACAGTACTTGGGTGCAATCTCAAAAGCGACAGAATGATATCTGACAACTTCCAAGGCAAACCATTCAATATCATAGTAATCTAAGTCTATGCCCCAACCAGTAAAGCTGAAGAAGCTGAAGCAGAACAGTTCTATGAAGGCCTACAAGACTTTCTAGAACTAACACCCAAAAAAGATGTCCTTTTCATCATAGGGGACTGGAATGCAAAGTAGGAAGTCAAGAGTCACCTGGAATAACTGGCAAATTTGGCCTTGGAGTACAAAATGAAGCAGGGCAAAGGCTAACAGAGTTTTGCCAAGAGAACTCACTGGTCATAGCAAACACCCTCTTCAAAACAACATGTGAAGAGAAGACTCTATACATGGACATAACGAGATGGTCAATACCGAAATCAGATTGATCATATTACTTGCAGACAAAGATGGAAAAGCTCTATACAGTCAGCAAAAACAAGACCAGGAGCTGACTGTGACTCAGATCATGAACTCCTTATTGCCAAATGCAGACTTAAAGTGAAGAAAGTAGGGAAAACCACTAGACCATTCAGGTATGACCTAAATCAAATCCCTTACGATTATAGAGTAGAAGTGACAAACAGATTCAAGGGATTAGATCTGATAGACAGAGTGCCTGAAGAACTATGGATAGAGGTCCATGACATTGTACAAGAGGCAGTGATCAAGACCATCCCCAAGAAAAAGAAATGCAAAAAAGCAAAATGGCTGTCTGAGGAGGTCTTACAAATAGCTGAGAAAAGAAGAGAAGCTAAAGGCAAAGGAGAAAAGCAAAGATATAAGCATCTGAATGCAGAGTTCCAAAGAATAACAAGGAGAGATAAGAAAGCATTCTTTGGTGATCAGTGCAAAGAAATAGAGGAAAACAATAGGATGGGAAAGACTAGAGATCTCTTCAAGAAAATTAGAGATACCAAGGTAACATTTCATGCAAAGATGAGCTCAATAAAAGACAGAAATGGTAGGGACCTAACAGAAGCAGAAGATACTAAGAAGAGGTGGGAACAGTACACAGAAGAACTATACAAAAAAAGATCTTCATGACTCAGGTAACCATGATGGTGTGATCACTTACCTAGAGCCAGACATCCTGGAATGTGAAGTCAAGTGGGCCTTTGGAAGCATCACTATGAACAAAGCTAGCAGAGGTGATGGAATTCCAGTTAAGCTATTTCAAATCTTAAAACATAATGCTGTGAAAGCGCTGCACTCAATATACCAGCAAATTTGGAAAACTCAGCAGTAGCCACAGGACTGGAAAAGGTCAGTTTTTACTCCAATTCCAAAGGAGGGCAATGACAAAGAATGCTCAAACTACCGCACAATTGAACTCATCTCACACACTAGCAATGTGATGCTCAAAATTCTCCAAGTCAGGATTCAACAGTACTCGAACCATGAAATTCCAGATGTTCAAGCTGGATGCACAAAAGGCAGAGAAACCAGAGATCAAGTTGCCTACATCTGTTGGATGAGAGAAAAGGTAAGAGAATTCCAGAAAAACATCTATTTCTGCTTTATTGATTATGCCAACGCCTTTGACTGTGTAGATCACGACAAACTGGAAAATTCTTCAAGAGATGGAAATACCAGACCACCTGACCTGCCTCTTGAGAAATCTGTACGCAGGTCAAGAAGCAACAGTTAGAACCAACATGGAACAAAGGACTGGTTCCAAATTGGGAAAGAAGTATGTCAAGGCTGTATATTGTCACCCTGTATATTTAACTTATATGCAGAGTACATCATGTGAAATGCCAGGCTGGATGAAGCACAAGCTGGAATCAAGATTGCTGGGAGAAATATCAATAACCTCAGATATGCAGATGACACCACCCTTATGGCAGAAAGTGAAGAGGAACTGAAGAGTCTCTTGATGAAAGTGAAAGAGGAGAGTGAAAAAGTTGGCTTAGAACTCAGCATTCAGAAAACAAAGATCATGGCATCTGGTCCCATCACTTCATGGGAAATAGATGAGGAAACAATGAAAACAGTGAGAGACTTTATTTTCTTGGGCTCCAGAATCACTGTGGATGGTGACTGCAGCCATGAAATTCAAAGATGCTTGTTCCTTGGAAGAAAAGCTATGACCAATCTAAACAGCATATTAAAAAGCAGAGATATTACTTTGCCAATGAAGGTCCATCTAATCAAAGCTATGGGTTTTATAGTTGTCCTGTATGGATGTTAGAGTTGGACTATAAAGAAAGCTGAGTGTCGAAGAATTGATGCTTTTCAACTGTGGGATTGGAGAAGACTCTTCAGTGTTCCTTGGACACAATGAGATCAAACCAGTCAATCCTAAAGGAAATCAGTCCTGAATATTCACTGGAAGGACTGATGCTGAAGCTGAAACTCCAATCCTTTGGCCACCTGATGTGAAGAACTGACTCAATGAAAAAGACCCTGATGCTGGGAAGACTGAAGGCAGGAGGAGAAGAGAACAACAGAGGATGAGATCGTAGGATGGCATCACCAACTCGATGGACATGAATTTGAGTAAGCTCTGGGAGTTGGTGATGGACAGGGAAGCCTTGCGTGCTGCAGTCCATGGGGTCACAAAGAGTCAGACATGACTGAGCAACTGAACTGAACTGAACTGAACTTCCTGCTCCTGATGTTAAGATGGGTGTTTGCAAAGCGCACATCTACAGCACGTCTTGAAAGTAGGCTATTTTTCCACTATGGAAAAAATGCCCTATAGAGTAAAGAAAGGAAAAGTGAGAATTTCTGCAGTAAGAGATTTCCCAAGGGACCCCAGCAAATAGGGCCAACTGCAATCCAAGGCCACTGGACCACCCTGGAAAAGCAAAGCCCTCTTCTGAGATTTGTGTGGGAAACCCCTCAGCCCACACTGTGATTTGAGCCCACTCAGTCTGGAAACAGAGTGTCACATTTTTTGGTCTGTGCTGTGTACTAGCCTGCTCCAAAGCTGAAGGGAACAGCATTCTCTAGGCACAAAGAATGCACCCAGACCCACTGATTAGAAATGTATTTTTAAACCAAAAAGTTTGGGAAGAGTTAAGCAGCCTGGAAGCTTTTAGAGATCTGTAGCAAATGGGATTCAGCAGAAAGACCTCCCAGGATGTAGAACTTGTCCCAGACAGGAATCAAAGCTGCCTCAGATCTGGGAAAGATTTCTAGGGACTTAAGTAATTACCAAAGATCTATTTGTGGCAGATCCCCAAGATGGACAGTAAGACTCTGAGGGTCTGTTCTCATGTGAGACCTGCAAATGCAGGCTTCTTTGCCTCAACAGATGGGCAAATTTTGACAAATAGAGGCTTAGTTGGATCCTTGAGATATTGTTGTGTAGAAAGACTTCAATTTATAGTTTGGATGTTATACAGGGATGTGTCATTGATGATTATTTCCTACAAGCTCTATTTCTTCATCTCTAAAATGCAGACCCACTGAAACAATGTCCCCAGGGGACCACAGATCAGGACAGTGGATCTGACAAAGAATGGATACAACACAGCAACTGAGAGGGTGGTCTCCGGGGTCTGAATGCCTGGATTAAACTCTGGCTGCCTCAATTGTGTATAACTTATTTTCTTAACTTGCCAGCCTCATTTTCCACATCTGTAAAATGGAAATAATGAGAAGTTGTATAAGAGTTGGGATTCAGTAGAATTTTATATTGAATAATTTTTTAAACAATATTAAATCCTTGCATGTTCCTGGTTTAGAGGAGCTAAAGATCAATATGTTTTAACTCCCATTAGTGAAATTGGACTATCCCTGACAATCTGGGGCACACAGCATCCACAAGAATGATGGGACAGAATCCTTGCTCAAGTGGTTCACCTTATAACATTGCAAAAGAGTCCAGTAGCTTCTGTTATAAGATGGCTATTGATTTGGATTTGTTCTCTTTGTCAATCAACCCATAATTACCAAGATTATATACCCAGATAGTTCCAAGCATCTGGGGATACAAAGACGTAGGAGGAATGGTCCCAGACTTTTCTGAACTCACTTGAAGAGTGGGAGAGTCAGGTCCAAAACGATGTCATGGTAGACGAAAATCCATCTCATTACAGTGTGATAAGTCAAGTGAGAGAAGAAGGCAGAGGGCTGTGGACATGCAGAGAAGGGGCCCAGTGGGAGTGACAGACCTCCTAAAGGATGTAAGACTCAAGGGGATACACAAGAGAACGAGAAGGTGAGCTCATAGCTGAAGAAGCCAAGGGAAGCATGTTCAAGGCAGGAAGGCCAGCCAGGACAAAGGCCTAGAGACGCCACACAGTTTGGGAACTGTTGAATGACCAAGAGATCTGACAGTAATTCACCTTAACTAGAGGCCAAGATGTGAGGGCAGCAATGAAGCGGGACCCTGATGTGAGGAGAAGCTTGTCAGGGAGATCCCATGGGCTGAACTCAGGTTTCCAACCTCAGCACTGCTGACATGCTGAGCAGAATGATTTGTGTTACAGTGGCTGTCCTGAGTGTTACACGATGTTTAACGGCATCCCTGGCCTTCACACACCAGGTGTCAGCAGCACATGCACGCCCCATTCCCCACTGTGACAGACAAAAATGTCTCCAGACATTGTCAATGGCCCTGAAGGGGCAAAATCTCCTGGCTGAGAATCACTGGACTAAACTGAGGACCTTGAACATTATACTGGGCTACAGACTCCTAAGGTTAGGTGACATGGTCAAATATACATTTAATTTAGGTCATTTCGGATTAGGAGGTCAGCACAAAGACAGTCAATCTGGCTGTTTCAACCATCTAGGAAAGAGATTATGAGTGACAGTGGAAATGCTAAAGAAAGAATGTCCTTGCTACAGCAATAGCAAGACATAGATACAAATAAACATATAGATATAGACA
Source organism: Muntiacus reevesi (assembly GCF_963930625.1). Classification (NCBI taxonomy): domain Eukaryota; kingdom Metazoa; phylum Chordata; class Mammalia; order Artiodactyla; family Cervidae; genus Muntiacus; species Muntiacus reevesi. Next base: position 29,025,979 of record NC_089258.1, read on the forward strand.
TACAGCTCTCTACATAGATATATACAAATATACTAATTGATAATTAGCACATATGCTATACTGATATATAATAATATTAATGTGTGTATATAATTATACTGTTATATATATATATATATATATATATATATATATAAAAAATGTATAATACATACAAACACATTAACTGCTCTATGGGATGGATTGGCTCAGGAAGAAGTGGGTATTGAGTCTACCTCCTCTCCAAGGACAAACAGGAAAACTTTTTTATACTATTATTCTTCAGAAAATTTATAAATGCCACTATTGCACTTGAAAATTGATAACACAACTTCACAAACATTAGCTCATCAAATTCTCACAATAGCCCCTTCAATTTGGTTTTACCTGATGTGAAGAACTGACCCATTGGAAAAGACCCTGATGCTGGGAGAGATTGAAGGCAGGAGGAAAAGCAGATGACAGAGGATGAAATGGTTGGATGGCATCACTAACTCGATGGACATGAGTTTGAGTAAGCTCCAGGAGTTGGTGATGGACAGGGAGGCCTGGCATGCTGCAGTCTATGGGGTCACAGAGTCAGACACGACTGAGCAACTGAACAGAACTGATATAAATGAGGAAACTAAGGTTTAAAGGGTTAGTGATTCACCCAGAATCACACAGCTAGTAAATTGTGGAGCATGGATTCACTTCTTGAGTTCAAATCCCATTCTCTTTCCCCCATATCATGAAAGATGTTTCATAAACATAAGGCTTATGGTATTCTGACGTTGCAATCAGTTTGATCTAGGGCGTTTTAAAAGGAACTTCATCTAGTTTTTCAAACAATACATTTCGAAGCAGATGATCTCATAAAAATACATAAAGAATAGAACCACAAAAAGTTCTGGAAAGTTTTGTATGCTTTTTTTTTTGTATGTGCTTTCTTTTTTCCCTCTTTGTTATGGTGCTAATTAAAAACGTGCTGTCCTTTTTTATACTCACTCCAGGCTCTTATAACTAGGGCTCACCAGCCCTCACTGAAATGCTTATACCCGGAAATTCTCCAGGTTTCTGTGAATTTTATGCCTGGAGTCCTTGTGCCCTAAGCAGACAACTGAGGCAAGAGAATCAGGCCCTTTCCTTAGCTAGTTTGAATTCCTCCTGTTGCTAACAAATCTTTCAGCTTTATGCTTAAAAGGAGAAAAAAAAATTAGTGTTCTTTTTTTTTTCCTTGCTTGGTGCAAAGTTTACAGCTGATAAATCTGTCTAAATATTGTTAACAGGTCAAGTGCACCTGGGAGCCAAACATGATTTCTCCAGACCCATGAAGAATGTGTGCATTTTCCCTGGCTATACCCACACATCATTTGTTATACTATTTGAAAGGCTTGGCCAGTGGCTGTACCCAGCCTCACTCCCACCCTGAGTTATAAAGCTTGCTCCACATACAGAGTTTTCCAGCAATTAGGGGAAAAAATTTCTGGGAGGAACATCAGTATTGTTTTGCACACTGGGCAAGAAACAGAAAAGTTATGGAATGTATTCAAACTACACAGTTGCTCTATTTCTCTTTCTTTCTCTCCTTCTCTCTCTTCTCTCCCTCTCTTGCTTTCTCTTCCTTTTTCTACATAAAAAATTTCCTGAAAATTGGATTACTACTTTGGCCACTGGAAGTGAAAAGAAACCAATATTTGTCTAGAGCTTTTCGTGGGCTAGGTCTTGTATTACTCCTTAGCCTGTTTATCTCATGAATTTCCTGCTTATCTACGGAAACTTGGAGGCTCAGAGTATGAAAGACTTGCCAAAGACTGTTTAGCAAGTGAGGATAGAACTGACAATAATTTATTTATTCATTTGACGAACTCTTGAGAGTCTGCTTTTGCCAAACCCCGTTCTGGACACCGAAGTGGCATTCATTGAACGAAACAAAGACCTCTGTCCTTATAGAACAGAAATTCTAGACATAGACACAGATAATAAACATAATAAATACATACAATACACAGTATGTTAAAGACAACAAATGCTGCAGCAGTCACTGATGCTGTTCAGTATTTCCTGTGCTCAGCTTTCCATGAGCTGAGCACAGGAGTTACTGGCTCTTGCAAGTAACTGGTAAGCAGTGTCACTTCTGGGGTACATAATTACTAGTTCGAAACTCTTGCAAGTAACTGGTAAGCAGTGTCACTTCTGGGGTACATAATTACTAGTTCGAAACTCTCCAGGACACTCTCGTCTCTGTTATGATGATTGCTCTATTAATCTGGGTCCCAGGTAAGAACCCAAGAGTTCAGCTGAAGGAAAAAAGGGCAAGGGTATGCGCAAGAGAGAGGTTCCAATGGTACAGTGTAAGCAAAGAACACTCAATTAGCAGTAACACATAAGGGGAACTGGGAGGCCTGTCCTGGACTCACAACCAACAGTACAAACAGCCTGCAGCCAGGGGAGCCGGGTGGTACAAGCCACGTGCCATTGTGGAAGGAGCACTGGATAGTCAGTGGAGGAACTGTGGAAGGCGTGTCAAGAAGCCATGGGCTCAATCTCAGCTAGGCCATTAACTAGCTCCACAAACATCCTTGACCTTGAAGTAGTACTGGGGCTCAGTTTATTCGCAGATGCAAGTAACAAACTCTTGCTTTACAGGGTTACTGCGTTGGCATAGAGTGTGTGAAATGAAAACGGCTGGCTGTGCGTTCACCAACTATCAGTGTCCACACTGTCCTCTGTCTCCCCGACCCCAGTGGTCTTCAGGTTCTCTCTCCCCCGCCTCGGGAGCGAGATGTGAAGCTGTGTAGTGTGTGCAGCAGGGGACAAGCACACTTCTTCTCAGTCAAATGGCTGTAATTAGACCGTCTTTCCTTTTATAAGCCTGGTTTTTGTTTTCCTCACTTCGGTTTCTTTGTTTTATTTTGTTTGTGTGTTTTTTTCTTTTTTTTTTCCTTGCCTCTTTTCATTTGTCTTCAGAAAATTATTTATGTATTCACTGTTAAACATTCCAAAGACTGAACATCCTCTTCAAGATTTGTTTTCTATTGTGTAACAAATAACATTGGTTCTCACTTCCTATGACAGCTGCTCCATCTCCTTTTCCTCTCTTGGCTCCTCTCTTTCTCTCTCTTTCTCAAGAGAACTGAAGCACACAGCCTCCCAGCTCCCCTCCCGTGGTCTCCATCCGCACATCATCCTCTCCTCTCTTGGGACCCTGTCTGTTGATTGAAATACATAATTGGATTAAGCAGGTTTATGTCTCTGCGTCCTGTTTCCTGTGTAATTTATGTCCTTCACCACACATCAGTAAGAAGGATAAAAAAAGCTAGTGTCTTCCTTGCTCAAAAAGAAAAATCAATTATCCTCCTTCTAAAATGAAATCATATGTATTTATTTGGCAAGAGGTCTTCAAAGAAATCAAAGTATCCCTCTAAAATATTCAGGCCATTATTACAACCCCCCAGAGTCTGCTTGAATGTTTTATTAACCCTAAGTGTATTGGCTACCTACTAGGCACTTGATATCAAATCCAAACAAGATCTAGCTCCCCTCAAGGAGCTTGCAGTACAGAAGGGGAGGCAGACATGGCCCATTACAGAACGTACGATTCCTGCAGTGACAGGAGCGCAGCAGACAGACGTGGCCCAGGGCAAGGGGCGATTAATGCAGTGGTGATTCTGGCAGGAGTTCAGGGTCTGAGGGCGCAGTGACAGGGGAGATAGGTTGATTGGGAGAGATCACCCAGACCAGATCATAAAGAGGCCCAGCTTCTTTTTTTTTAATTGGAGTATAATTTCTTAACAATGTTGTGTTGGTTTCTGCTGTACATCTACATGAATCAGCTGTAAGTACACATACATCCCCTCCCTCAGGAGCCCCCCTCCCAACCCCTCCAGGTCATCACAGAGCATCAAGCTCAGAGCTCCAGTTTAATGAGAGAAAAAGTGCAGACTTTTCTTGTCTTCCTCAAGAGAGGGGAGAATGAGAAGATTGTGGGTGATTCCATAGCGACTTTAGATTGGTTCTAATTCAAAAATGGAAAGAGCAGAGATGAAGCAAAAGAATGGAATCAATTAGACACTGTGCTGGGAAACTAAACACATTATCTTGTTTGATTCACAAGCTATTGTTACTGCACTCACTTTACACATGGGAAGGCTAAGGTTCAGAAACCTTAATGTGGGGAGAGGCACTGCTTCCCATGAGGTGTGTTCCTCCAGGCTAGGAAGTCCTCACACGGGGTGGGAGACGGGCCGAGTGCCCTGTACCTGCCTGAAGGGCTGAGAGGCATGACGAAGCTCTTCTGAGTGCTGGTTGGGAAACCCAAACGCTATGTCCTTACCACACAGGTATTCTTCCACCAATTCATCCACTCCAGGGGCTTTTATAATTATGGTTTTTAGAAGTTGACAGAAGCTAGATGGGAAGCTAGATGAACTAGCGGTAGCAGGAAGAAAGATGAATATTCAGCAAATTTTAGAATTATTAAGATGGCTTATCCCTAGATAAAGATTTTATAGCCCCTGAAACACTTCCGTTCTCTCCCGTTATTTGGAACTTCAAATTTGATATATGAAAGATGCTTAGACCCCAGGACATCACAGTTGGATAAACAGCGTTTGCACAAAGGCAGACATGAAGCTTTGCCTTGGGAGGTAAAGAAGCACTTCATTGGGGAAACCACCATTTCATCACCCAGTCCAGCAGTATCCCCTGCATCTCCTCCCTCTGACAGAGACAGAAGGTGGTGCTGGGGGCTCCAAGTAATTCCCACTCACGGCATTTCCTTCAGCAGGCTTTCTCCTTGAGGCAGACTACCCAGAAAAGGAGACTTCCTGGCCTCTTGCTTCTGTGGGGGTCAGCTAGGAGGAGTTTACCAATGACCTTGGTCTTTGTCTTGAGCCCTCATTCTCAAAAAAATGGTGATTTTTATTTTTCAGTGGTTTGGCAGACTGCAGGTTCACCAAGACCTACTACCAGATGCAAATGGTCAATAACGGCCAATCACAGCATGGATACTGGGCAAGACCAGGACCTCCTGAGCAAGAACCTGGTTCTCCAGAAACTAGTCAAAGCCATTTCCCCAGACTGTCTGCGTGGTAAGGAGCTGCTGGCTGGCACCAAGAAGAAACTTAGGTACGTTGGCCAAAGAATCACCTTTCAATCTATTTGGAAGGCTAGGCTTCTAAGAAGGGTAGAATTGACCCCAAGAAAGGTATGAAGGATCATGGCCCGGGGCCTGTCACCCCTCATTACTGGTCAGTCTCAATTAAGCCTGGTTTTAACAGAGGGGTTGTCATTCCACTTCTTTTCCTGTTTCCTTGAAAATTACTGACCAAGTTTAGCAATTATTCTCTCCACCACATTTGTACAGAACTGATTCTTTGGCTCACGTACTGAAAAGCAAGAGTTCACTGGGTTTTCTAGCACCCTTGGTCTCCTTTTATCCCCTGATGATCCTTTCGGACAGCTGAGGCAGATAATATCAACAACGGCTCACCTGACATTTAAGAATTGTAATGAAGGGTGGCTTTTCCAGAATTAGAAGGGAGACCGCCTGCCAAGCAGGGCAGTTTTCGCCATGAATATCCTGTAGGGTTGAACAGTGAGGCCCTGGTTCCCACTGTTGCACATTTACATGCTGCAGTTTTAAGCCAAATTTCTTTCTCCCCTTTCAAAGTGCTGTTAGGGAAGCAGTTTCATAATGCAGAGGAACTCCATTAAATTCGGATTTTATTTATAAGATGAAAGGTCCCCTTTGTATGCAGGCATAATGGGAACAGGATCCAAGTCAAGACCATCTTCCTGAACTCCTATTTCCTTTTTTTTCTTTCTTTTTTTTTGGGGGGGGGGGGATTCCTCTCAAGGCAATGCTGTGTGTCTAAAAAGGGCAAAAGAGTCACTGTTATTATTGCTTTTTGTCATTGTTGTCATTCTTATTAAATGATTGATGGAGGTGGCAATCATCATCACCTCGGGCTCTCTCAATTCCTAACTGAAACTTTAGTTTTTCTGGCTTATTTACCAAGACCTTACACTGACATGAAATGTGACCATCTATCTGACACTGGTCTGCCTCCATTCTGCCTGATTTTTTTTTCCCACAAGTGCACAGGTCAGAAAGTCACACTCTCGCAGCCTTTATCTCTTTCCTGTGGTTTGTAAAACTTCATAACCATTAAGACTCCTCTCTAACTATAAAATGCTCAGATTCAAAATTTTGTGTTTCTCTCTTAGTGTTGGGCAATGTTTCTACTCTCATAATTCAGGGAAAAAATAATATCTACAACCCCCTTTTCTCTACAATTCAAAATGAGGACAGCTGTATTGGGTTCTCAGACACTCTGATACTGAGGGTCCAGGGGGCTAGAGAAACTCTGTGGAGAAGTTCCCCACAGAGGCCCTGGGAGCTGAGGTCTGCCCCAGGGCAGCCTCCTCAATCTCCACCCATCCCTTGAGAGCTGAAGACCTAAGAACACCTCACCAGCCTCGAGTATCAGTGAGTTCCAGTTATACTTGTGCGGTTGTGCTTAACTGACTTAATATGATATTTTTAATAGCTTGCTTATAAAATATATATATATATTAATTTGTTAATAAATCTCCTTGAAAATCTCATTCAGGATATTTCTATGGTGAATACTGTCTATAGTGGGTCCTTGGGACCCATTCAATAATACAATGTCTCCCGTGGCTATTTCATAATACTTTTGATTTGCAAAGAAAGTTTTTGTATTTTTCTATGTATATTTTCCCATGTTGTTTTCCAACAGTGAAACTAATATCATGCTAATCCAATCACAAAATGGGTCTATAGTGCTACTTGCCTCTTGGGAAAGTAAATGAGAGAATATTGTGATTTCTTCATCAATATAATTTGGGGAAAAAAAATAGATTAAAATACTTGCTCAAGAAATACAATCAGTGATAACAATGAAGTCTTGGGTCTAATTTTGTTCCATAGCCTCTGGCTGTCTTGCACAGTTGGATTAGGAAACCAGAACAGATACTGAGTGTGTTTCTGGGGCTTGGTTTCACCTTTTCATTACACAAATGGGAGAATAAAGGACAGGCTAGGGTAGGGACTTCCCTCAGGTCACATGTAAGTTTGATGACTGATTTGCAGTAAGATGCCTGGCCCCTTGACTCCCCAAGCAGAGTTCCTTCCATGCTTGCAGGAGCTCCTTAGTGGTTCAGAGTCATTTCCTCTTCCTCCTCCACACTGGGCACCGCTTAACCCTCTCCTTTATTGCATTCAATAGCTGATTACTGAGACTTAAAGCAACACCAGGAACGTAGTTCTACCTCCCTGTGTACACATATTCTTGCTGCCTTCTCATGGGAACTGAATCTTTGAAAGTATGGTATAAAAAAGCAAATCTGCTCAGTTTAAAGGCAACATGGTAGAGTAAAAAGAGTTTGGGCGTTGAAATCAGACCAATTCAGGCTTTAAACCTGGCTCTACTGCTAACCAGCTGCATGGTCTTGACCACATTACAGATCCTTTGTAAGTTTAATTTCATTTTCTGGGCCAAGGAGACCTTAGTATCTGTTTCCCATCCACAACTGTATGCACCAGACGAGGTGGCAGACAGATTATATTGAAAATTCAGAACAGAAAAAACGGCTATAAAATTCCTCAAGTGCGAGGACAACATTTTAAAGTGAAAGAAACTTTTTCCTGGACTAGTTCAATATTCCCTGTGTATACATGATACTGATTCAATCTACAGATAGTTCCTAGAACATGAATAGGTTTCTCAAATCTTGTCATAATTCTACAGGAAAAAGCCTCCCCTTCGACCAAAAAAAAAAAAAAAAAAAAAATCCCATCTCATCCTTGATTCTTAGGATTATGTCCATCTATCAAATACCTGACTATTCAATAACCACTAATCACATATTTACATTTTCTGTAAAAACACACCAAATATAGGGTATGTGATATTAGAAAACACAATTTTCTATACACCAAAAATCTATACTTGGTTTAATAGAGGGATAAGAGAGAACTCTCAATAAATGGGGAACTGCATTTTCTTAGAAAATATGAACTTAGAAAAAAATATCACTCAGCTAAGAAAGTGTAATTAATAAAATAAGATTTTGACCAATTTATTACTTAAATGTATAGTTTAAAATGTGAAAATTATATTTTTGCATATTCCCCTTTCTAAAAACTTTCAGATAACTTTCATTTATCTTTTCTAACATTCTCATTAGCAAGGACAAATACAGTTAGTTGTAACTGGATTTCTTCAAATGAAGTACAAAAAAGTTATGTTTTTCTGGCCTGCCCAGAGAATCAACATTAGTTGAACAGTTCTAAAGCAGATGTTCTAAAACATCTAGGTACCTCAGCATTTCTCTGCTCTTTGGTTTCTCCCCATCCACAATCATGAAGAAGAGCTGGTGATTATAGTGGTTTCATTCTTTAGCCCAGAATCTAACCCGAAACAAGGATTCTGTGAAAGTCCTCAATAAATAACTGGGTTCCTTTCCACCATCACTGTTTATGTGGACACAAACCCTCCCAGCCTTTACGGATATTAGGATTCAACTTTAGGATTTCTAGTCACTCTTTCATTGTTTTTCTAGAGTCAACCATACAAAGCTCCATCCAATTTCCCTGTCACTTCTAAGTTATACCGAGAGAGTCTTTACTCTTGACAATTATATTAAATGGAAACAGACTGTACATATGATTAGATGTGAATAAATAGGCCACTTTCCTTGATACTATGGGTCTGTCAGTACACTAATGTCATTGGGATAGAAAAGATGTATTGAATAAATGCGCTTGCCCATGTGAATTCCCCTGTCAAGACCCATACTGCCTAATGCCAGTTCTCAGGGAGAATTCTCCACTGCCAATCTCAAACTGCATATTGTTAATGCACGCCATTAAAATTAATCTTTGCTTTAGCTGTCCATTCTTATTTACAGACCTAATTTTCTGTGCTGCAGTTAACTCTAATTATGAAATCTTCCCTGATTCTGAGGCCTCCATGCCACCTGAAGCTGACTGGACTTAATTTGAGGATTGAATGTGTATGGAGGAGTTTAAGACGTATCTGAATTCACAACTCAGTTAATACAGATGAAACTTCTTTATCTTGTGGATTCTTTGAAGGAAGTGTGGCACCAGTATTTTCTTGCACACAAAAAATTCCTGTTCTTGCCAAATATAGATAGCACAGGGAAGAAAACTACCATTGACTGAACATCTGTCATATATGGACATTGTGCTCATAGCTTTACATACTTTAACTCATTAATAACCCTATTGGAGAAATTAATATTTTCTCCAAATTACAACTAAGAAACATAAATCTTAGATAAAGTAACTTACCCAAAATCATAAAGCTATAAAGCATAATGGATGAAATTAAAACAAAAACAAAACAGGGGTTTCTGTTCTTCTGCTACTGTTTTTATCACTATAACACACAGAACAAGAAGTTAAAAGCTTTCAGTTTTATTCCTTATTTTCACAAGTAATTAAACCCCATAACGATTATGGTCTATGAGTTCACATAACTTGACACATAACATATATCAGTTGTATCTGATATATAGATCACGTCTAATTCCAAAGGATATAAAGAATTAGGCAACTGATTCATTAGAATCCATGTTCTGTCATTTCTCTCAGGATTAATTATTGACTCATTTCAGATAAAGGGGTTCTGTTTTCCACCTTGTCAGTCATTTCCACCAAAAAAGTGACTGTTCGTAGAAATCTTCAATAGTATTCTTAAGGTTCTATTCCACTATTTCTGTTTCCTAGAGGGGCCTGTAACTCTCTACTCTTATTGAAGACAGCTATTCCTGACTTGGAGTCCCAAGAAAACTCACAGTTATCCAGCTTAATTCTAATGCATAAACAGAACTCCTCATTGTCAGCAGCAATTTGGTTAAGCTCAGCACAGTCTGCATAGGATTGGAATCAGGAGAAAGCAGAGATCTTCACCCTAATCTTGGAGATGTAGAGTCAAAGGCACAAATCAATGACTTTATAGACACGAGGGGTGACGTAATATAGTTATGCAAGTAGTGCTACTGGAAAAGAGTCCAAAAAATAAAAATAAAAAAGTGGGGGAGGGAGGAGAAGCGAAGGAAGAAAGATACAAACAGCAGCTTCACCAGATAAACTTTTCCTCAAAAAAATCAAATTCTACTTCTGCTTAAATACGCTAAGCTGAACACACATATTTAACCTCTGCTTTCTCGTCCCAAAAGTGTCGTTAAATGCCATTAGGCACTATAGTGCTTTGTTATTATTTGTCTGTCTGCCTATCTGTTTGTTTTAAAATATAAAGACACAAAGACAAAGAAATAGGAAGAAGCTAAGAGCAACAGAATTTTGGAACATTTGGAAAGTAACTGGATCAGTTGTAATAGACTTAGGAGAATCCTAAACTGGAAGCAATGATTTTAAAACAAAGAGAACAAATGAGATCCTAAAAGTTTGCAGAGAAGAAATACAGCTTTCATATAAAAGTTCAAGAATTAAATTGGCATCATAGTTTCAAACAGAAATCCTGGAGCCAAAAGAAAATTGAGCAATGCTTTCAAAATTCTGAAGGGAAATTATTTCCTACCCAGAAGATTATATCCAACCAAGCTACTGATTAAATGTGATGCAAATAAACCCAGATTTGGACAGACATGGTTTAAAAAACTTGATCTTCCATGTATTTTCCTCAGGAAACTACTAGAGAATGTGTCACATCAAAACAAGAGAGTAAACCAAAGAGAAAAAGGCAACAGATCCAAGAAATAGAGAACCCAACATAGCAATACATCAGAGGGAATCTCCAGGGTGACAGTGAGGGGTGCTGTAAGAAAACTCCTGTGCAGAAGCCTTAAGAGAGTAACTAATTCAGGTTGGGTTCTCCAGAAGCAGAGGCTGAGAAGGAGTTTGGAATGTAGAGAATTTATTAGAAATCAGTACTTCTCAGGAATTGGAGAAAGGGGAGAGAGAAGAAACAAAACTGAGCAGGAGAAGCTGAATTATGATGCAGATACAGTAAAGTCTTGGCCAATCCCTTAGGGAGTTCTGGAGCATTGGAGCCCATTTGAGTTGCTCCTCAGTGGGCTGAAGTGATTTTTGCAACCTCTCCATTATCAGTCACTAGATATGGACCACCCAAAGGCATGCTCTTGGGTGGGACAGCTCGCTGCAGCTGACACAAAAGATGGATGCTGACAGCTGGACGCTGTCTGCTGACTCATTCCCAGCAGCTGGAACTAAAGGTTCTTCCCTGAAGGGGCTTCTAGGCAACACATCTCCGTGTCCACCTTACTGGCCCAAGTTGGAACAGGCTAAGAGTCCAGAAGAAAGTTCTTCGAAGAGATGAAATTGATAAGACTACCTTAGATGTTTTAAATTTACACAACTGAGTGTTAAGTTTGGGGACGAATGAATGAATGATCAGTACATAGAAATCTAAGCAAAGGGTAATAACAATATTCACTTCAAGGACAAGAAAATATTGTACAAGAAACTAATCATATAATACTTCAAGTTTGTTGTTGTTGAGTCGCTAAGTTGTGTCCGACTCTCTGAGACCCCATGGAATGCAGCCTGCCAGGCTTCTCTGTCCATGGGATTCTCCAGGCAAGAATACTGGAGTGGGTTGCCATTTCCTTCTCCAGGAGATCTTCCCAAAACAGGAATTGAATCCACATCTCCTGCATTGGCAGGCGGATTCTTTACTGCTGAGCGACCAGGGAAGTACCATAATACTGCATGCCCAGCTATAGATCATCGTTAGGCTCAGCCTGTCTGACTCTTTGCAACCCCGTGGACTATAGTCCCCCAATCATCATTATATGGTCATACAATTACATTGAGAGAAGGAAAAAATGAGAAATGTGGACAGCAATGAATCTGCATCTACCATAGTGTAGTATTTAAAATAGTATTAGTACTTAAAGTAGTTTTTACGAAGAAATAACAACATAAGCTTGGTTTAAATATATAGAACTAAAGGCTAAAAGACTCTATTATAAGTGTTGCAAGTTGTTGCCTCAAAGAAGAGGAATATAAATATAGAGAAGTGCTATTTTTCATAGAATTATGTACATGTATAGCTTTGATAAGGGAGAAGGAAATGGCAACCCACTCCAGTATTCTTGCCTGGAGAATCTTTTGGACGGAGGAGCCTGGTGGGCTGCTGTCCATGGGGTCACACAGAGTCAGACACAACTGAAGCGACTTAGCATGCATGCATGCATTGGAGAAGGAAATGGCAACCCACTCCAGTATTCTTGCCTGGAGAATCCCAGGGACAGAAGAGCCTGGTAGGCTGCCGTCTATGGGGTCGCACAGAGTTGGACACGACTGAAGCAACTTAGCAGCAGCAGCATAGCTTTGATAAAACTGAATGTCAATTTCAAAAAACAGAAAATATATTACATTCTGTGCTTCCTGATGGCAAATATGAGAATCTGGTCCTCACCTGTGTTTTTTCCAACCTATTCAAAAAAGATAGTCAAGGTCATTCTCTTGCCCACAGTCAACTTCCCGTTTTGGCTCTTGTCTTCCAAAAGTGAGACCTTTAGAGGATATTGCTGGGGAAACTGGAGCAGTGAGTGCCTTTGAGTAGAGAAAGGGGAACACAAAGGGACAGAAGACAGAGAATACCTAAGGCAAGGAAGGTGCTGGAGTTGGCGGAGGTCCTCTGAGTAAAATCTAGTCACTGGGGCTCCCAAGACAAGCAAAAATCTGGAGTCAAGTTTGTGATGGAGGTTCCAGAGCCACCTGAACTTAAAACACCCTGTAGACTTGGATGATGAGAACATCAGTAATGTTCATGAGAGCCTGAGGAAAAAGACACCAACCCCAACTCCCTAGTTTTGCTTAGTTTTCTAATATTTCCATGGCTCTCTGAGGACTACTAGTACACTATACAGAAACAGTGGTGTTATTACCATCATCGTCGTTATTTAAAATAAAAAACAAGAGTGCTAAATAGCTTCTATTTAGTGACTTGTAAACCTATTTTAGTAGAAATTAGGCCTGCCTATATATAATCTTCTGGAGTATCTTATTCCAGAATGTTTTAATATATGGATAACAAGTATCAAATTATCCCAAGCCTAACTTCAATATTTATTTGAGACCTGGGATGATAGAAGAAAAGGTTATCACGGCCCTGAAAACAACCTGGCTCTCCATCAGATGGTCCATGTTTCTAGACGTAGGGCTTTGTACATGCTTTTCTGGCTTCCTGGACCAGACTTGTCCCTGCTCTGCAGAAGTTGCTGCTTCTCATTGAAGCTTAAATGTCAGCCGCAGCCCTAGGCCTTCCAGAAGTAGGATCACTCTATCTCAATAAGTTCTCTGTTACTCCCCAGCTGAGTCCCCCAATACTGTGGACAAGCTCTACTTATTGTATTTATTCACAGATTTGCTTTTTTCTTAACTCCCTCCTCACTTGAAAGCCATTTCCATGCAACTAGGAGTCTTGCCTGTCCTTTTCATTCTGTATCCAAGAACTTGGTAATGGCTCAGTGAATAGTTACTGAACTTAAAAACTAATGGGTTTCACAGTTAACATTAATCAGTCATAGGTTTTTGGCTGTATTTTAAAATAGTTAACATGTCATTTATGACAGCTGTTGGACATAGTCACTACAAATGTGTGACTGAGCACCCTGCTGTTTGTACAATAAGAAAGTAGTTGAATTTTCAAGGCTTCCGTACAGGTTAGGATGTGTCCCACATCATAGCTTCCTAAATTAAATTCCCAGGCTCAGAGACACAGTTGGTAATTCATCATTCGTGTGCCAGTTGTTCCACCAACATAGAAACTGACAGAGGAGAAAGCAAAGATGTGAATGATTACTACCATTTATTGACCATTTACTACAGACATGGTACTTGGGACAGTACACTTTTCATCCTTATAACAATATGAAAGACAGTTGGGGAGGCAGAGCTTAAATCTCACTTTAAGATGGGAAAACAGAAGCCTAGAGAAGTGAAGTAATATGTCCAAGAATACACGGTAAGTAATTATCTGAGTACTGGATGAGAGCTCAGGTCTGTCATTTCTAAAGCTGGTGTTCTTTTCACTGTAAAATGCCATTTCTGAAATCTAAATTTGTACCTTTTCACATCCAGAAAATCAAACCACAGTAGCTAAAACTGTTCTATTAAAATAACAGAGTCCTTTTTAAAGGGGAAAGCTAAGAAACCAACTCGTTTCAGCTTGTTGTCAAGAAGTTTAAAGAAAATTTGTTGTTCATGGAGCACTTATGCAATTTTATATAATGACCCTGAGAATCATGGCTCAATCACTGAAGTCTCAGCATAAATCAAGAGGGAAAATGATAATAAATGTCTTTGAGATAATAATGGAAAAGTACCAAAGTCTTCAAGGGGTTACAGGTTAGCAAAAAAAGATATGAAATGCAAATGACACTTCATTTACTGTAAGAACAAGGTACAAATGTTCAGAGTAATTTCTTTCCAGCATGAATTCCTAATGAAATGTTGAGATCAATGTCAAGCAGATTATTACTGAAACAGGACACGGAATAGATGTCAAAGTTAAGTCAAACCAAATGAAGTAAGTTAGAGGAAATGGGGCCATATAATCCTTTGTCTTTGGTTTCAAGAACAAAGAATTGCTTTTTTTCTTTCTTTTTTCAATGCAATTGTATTTAGAATTTATTAGTCATGTTGAAAATGCCAAATTTTTAAGGTAGAGTTGCAAGTTCAATAGACATTGGACAAAATAAAAAACAATTTCCTCTTTAAAATAAAATTTATCAAAATAATTTTTAAAACCAACCTTAACATCAAGTTTTCTTAGTTATTATTTTGATAGATATGCCAAGATAATTTATGGAGAAAAATTTATAGAAAAATTCTTTATTCATCAGAAGATATCCTCAATAAGAATTATAATCACCTTGTTTCTAATTATAAAATACATATTCATTTGAAACTTGAAAAAATGAGAAAGAAACCTCTCCCATAATCTTACAAACAATGATAATTTTCCTATGAGTAGAAATATGTTCATATATTACACATGTAATATATATTTTAAGCTCAATTTTAGAATGCTCATAATACTTTCTCTACTCTGCACTTGGGGATTAGGGTTTTCCAGGATGCTGATAATTTTATGAAATTATTTTTTAAATTAATGTGGTTTTTATTAAACATATGGTTATACATGATTTGATTCATATGCCTTCAAAAATCTTTTAATATAAATGCATTTGAGAGTCTTTTGCTAGATGGTGTCTTTATACTGAGTTCAAAAACTACATTGCCAACACCCCACAACTGTCTTCACTTCCACTGTATTATCACATATCCTCTTGCTGGCCTTTACCAAAAGGACACAAGTTAGTGAAGTTCAATTTTGCTGGCAACTCTCAGCACCATTTCCTTTCCTCTCTGCTTAATAACTGTCTACATAAAAATCTGTTTCAGAAGCCTGCATTATAATTATCTGCGAAAAAGGAGTAGGTTCCACCCTTGCCCACTCTTGTCCTAAAGTCAATCCATCAACTACTTCTCAGGTGTCAACGACTCTCAACCTGGTCTGGTTTTGAGTGTGCGTGTGGGATGGGTTGTTTGTTCATTTGCTTTATTGTTTTAGAGGATATATCACTGTCCAAAAGCCATGGAAAAGATGGCAAAGGGCACCCCTTACAAGGTCTTGGGCTGAAGAAGTTGTAGAGGACTGCTGTGTGGACACTGTCATCCTTCACATGGACGCTCAGATCTGACCCTCCATCTCACAGCAGGCAGCTCCAGAAGGTCATTGCTCTTCCTCTCCACAAAGCACATCTAGCCACTAGTGACATAGACAATGCTTTCAAAATTTCCTGTGTTGGCATACAGTTTACCCCCTGCTTCCCTCAAGCAATGCAGGAGATCTGGGTTCAATCCCTGGGTTGGGAAGATCCCCAGGAGAAGGGAAAGGCTACCCACTTCAGTATTCTTGTCTAGAGAATTCCATAGATTACAAAGAGTCAGACACAACTGAGCGACTTTCACTTTCACTTTCCCTCAAGCTTGCCTTTTCTGTTTTGGGTCTCAAAAGCCTATGCTGAAGGTTGAAAAAGAAAAGCTTACCCCATCTGCTGTTTCTTACCCTTTCAATCCTGCTTCCCCCAGAGTTAGTGTGAAAACCATTGAGGAAGGGTCATATGCAAGGAAGAAGAGAAAAAGAAAGTATGATGGTTTATCTTCCAAAACATAAACCTAATTCAATTGCTATCTGCCCATCAATGACTGTGAGCCTCTTGAGGGCAGAAGTGCCACTCCAGATGCCACCACCCCACTGCCCAGCAGTACTTCTGACTCAGCTGTGCAGCCTCAGAACTACTCACTAAATGGATTCACATGTGAGCTATCAAAATTTTTGATAATCAGATATGGAGAAATTTGGTGCAAAAAATGGTATTCTCAACTTCCAATAGTACAAATTTGCAATCAAGCTGAAAAATGCTTTACTTCTAAGTAGAATACTGGAGTACTTAGTATAAACTGTTGAATTAAACAGATTTATGACAGTTCTGCAAAAGTAAAAGTTTACAAGGTGTTTTAAAGAAACTGATATCACAGGCCATATAATTTCCACAAGCATTTCAACGTAAGACTGTGTAATTCTGCTGCTGTTGATGATGTAAGTGCAAGCATCAAACACTCAGCCTTCCACCCTCAGTCAAATGGGATGACCAATGGATATAAAATTAGGGAAAAACCAGCATCAGCACTGGAAAATAGGAAGGATGCCATGTACATGCCCGACACCTTAGAGGATGTATATTTCACACAGACTGGTGGTAATGAATGGAAGGGTAACTTTTAGGCTCTAGTCATGAATGTCCTTGTGATAGAGAAGGGATAGTAAGGAGGTGGAGGGACCCAGACAATTCCTGTGAGACCAACTAATTTGCAAGAGTGAAAAGGGACTTTAGGATAGGAAAGTTCAATAATCAAAATGCGAGTTCTGCTGCTATGCTTTCTCTTTGAGCCAGAGGCCATCTAAAGAAGAAAATGTTCACAACAGAAGCAAGAAGCCCCTTCAAGTGGGAGGTCATGCTGCAAGTCCAAATAAAAAAATCACATTTGAAAAGATGAAATGCTTCTTTTCAAATATTTACTCTAAGAAATAAGAACACAGATATGCCAGTTTGTGTCAGAAAGATGCTAGAGGGTTTCTGAATGAGTGATAACAAGCTCAGCAGTGGAAGTAAAAAACATAGTTGTTGAATGTGACACAGATAGTTGATTGACCACCAGATATTCAGTCCCCCTTCAGTCTTTATTTTCAGAAGGCACCTGCCCCTTGACATTGGGATAAAGTCATATGAATAGTTTTTGGTAAAGGAATATAAGCAGAAATGAAACATCTCTCCTGGGTTTAGGCTTTTAAGAAGCCAGTATGCCTTCTCTATTGAATCTTTCTGCATTGTCTGGCTGGAAACAGAGGACTCAGGGGACGGAGGATGGAAGAATCTGGGACCTAGAACCATCACATAGAGGATGGACAAATACTTTTCTACTGTTAAACAGAATGTCGGAGATTGTTAGTGTGAGAGATGGTTTAATGGCTGCAAATTCCTCCCTTTCCAGTTATCCACACTGTACCACAATATGACCTCATTGTGCCTTCAGAGAGGAAAAACTATTTCCTCTCTACATTCTCTTCACCAACTAAAAGAAAACTCTGTTTTTCCATAGTCTACTGCGTTCACACCAGTGCTTCGCTTCGGACACCAGATGTGTGTGTTGTTTCCCACACAGAGCGACTCTCTTGTTCTCTGTGGACACCAACTCTGTGTTGTATAATTCAGTTAAATTCTGAAACTCTACCCAGAGGTGGCATCAGGTCCCACAAGTTACGGGCTCAGCCCCAGAAGACTGTCTCGACTTGAGGTGCCGATCACCAGTCCAGGCTGTCATTGGTGCTTGTGACTCAGTTCAGTTCAGTTCAGTCACTCAGTCATGTCCGACTCTTTGCGACCCCATGAATCATGGCATGTCAGGCCTCCCTGTCCATCACCAACTCCTGGAGTTTACTCAAACTCATGCCCATCGAGTCAGTGATGCCATCCAGCCATCTCATCCTCTGTCGTCCCCTACTCCTCCTGCCCCCAATCCCTCCCAGCATCAGGGTCTTTTCCAATGAGTCAACTCTTCACATGAGGTGGCCAAAGGATTGGAGTTTCAGCTTCAACATCAGTCCTTCCAATAAACACCTAGGACTGATCTCCTTTAGGATGGACTGGTTGGATCTCCTTGCAGTCCAAGGGACTCTCAAGAGTCTTCTCCAACACCACAGTTCAAAAGCATCAATTCTTCTGCACTCAGCTTTCTTCACAGTCCAACTCTCACATCCATACCTGACCACTGGTGCTTGTGACTAACCAGCTGTAAATCGAGGAGTCCCATGACCGCCTCCTTGGGTTCAGTAATTTGTTAAAATGGCTTACAGAACTCAGAAAAACAGCTCTTGCTGTGGAGCACACGCTCTAGGGCTTAGTTGTTTCCCAGCGGCTCTTCCCAAGCCAGGAATCAAGTGTTGTGTCCCCTGTATTGGCAGGGGGATCCTTAACCACTGGACCACCAGGAAGCCCAAAATTTTTAAAAGAGAAGCTGTATGATGAACATAACAATAATTGGGTTAAAGTAAAAAATTATTATCAATAAAAATAGGACATGAGGATGTGTGGGAAAAGATATACAAAACTATGGTAAATTTCTTATGCAATGGAAATGAATATAGCTTAAATCTCAACATCAATAATAAAAGAAAATAAATTCAAATATATTTTTAGTTATAAGGAAAAGTATAGGCCAAATAAAAAGATTACATTTTTTTATCAGTGAGACTTTGAGTAATATTTCCCCAGTTCAGTGATTGCTTAACAAATTATATAGAGACACATGTTACATCATACGTACTTATTTATGTGTATGCATTATAGAATAGATGCTAATAGAATTATCAAAAGGATGAGCTAAACCTGCAATTAATCCTCATTTAAAATAAATTTAATTGTATTTATTAATAACAAAGCAACTTTTTTTCTTTCACTAAAATAATAATTTTTAATGGGAGTCAATGATTAATATCCTCTCAATGTTTTTAAATAGTTTGGTTCCACCTCTTGCAATATGGCAATTCAAAGGTGTGATTCTGGGTCCATTTTTATTTCAAACTTGGTTTTAGTGACTGCAACAGCTGAATAATCCTTCACAAACAGACAAATTCAAAGTGAAGAAGTATGTCATTGGCTATAATTAATAATCATGACGCTTATGTCCTATTCCCTCCACCAATTATGTAATTGTTATTGTTGAAATGTGGTAGTAAATTTCCACCTTCCATTGTTATACATCAACTTCTCTTGCAAAGGGAATTAGTCCATGTTATATTTTTATGTTTCAACAAATGGGTTTAAAATTCTCCAAAACCTTTAAACAGAATAAAAATTCTATTTCAAGTTTTTGAAGTGTGTTGATATGAGAGATTATATTTTATAGGTATAACATCTACATCGTTTTCAGCAATGTATCAGATAGCAGTGGAAACACACTGGGAAACATTTCCAAACATCCGTTCTGAAAATGCTCTCTCTTACCTCATAATGTGGCTAATGGTGAATTCCTGCCAGGAAAAGGGAAAGTATGAGCTTGGCTGGTCTTCTGTGGAGGCGGGGAGAGGACTGTTGTTATTGTTCTCTTGTGTTTGCTTTTACATAATGGACATTACTTTTAGCCTGCTTTTCTCCCCCCCAGGAATCATTTTAAGAACCTTGCCAATTCTGTGACATAGTTTAGATAAAAGTAAACAAAACAACCCTAAATTCACTTAACTGAGTACACTAAAATTCCAATGAGTCCGGGAAAGTGCACAGAAGGTTCAAGTGTCACTGCTATTCATCCTGACTTCTAAAAGTCACTCTCTCTACCTCAATTATTAGGATTGAAGTGACTAGGTCTGCCTTACATATGGACCAGAACAAAGTACCAGTATTAACTCATATTAAATATTATTACAGCTTAATATCTTTCTTAATTTTTAAGTAAAAAATAAGATTTTCTTCAGCGTCTCCAATGAATGATTTCATAAACCAGCTGGAGTATATGTATCCTACTTTGGAGAATAAAATAAATCAGTATGGATTCAGTAGGGAAGTGTAACAGAAAGACTATCATTGAAATGAAATGAAATATATCAACTGTGACCATAAATATAAATGGTCAGAAATCAAAAGCTGTCTCTAATAGCTCTAAAACCAAAGTTTTAAATTATTCATAAAATTAAAAACACAAAGACAGGGAAAGGCATACTTTGATTTTAGCAGGCCCAAACAGAAAGAAATGAGGAGTCAAAGTACTAATTTCAGACAAAAAACAATATGCAGCAGGTGGCACTAAACAGGACAGGGAGTATCCTTCCATACTGACAAAAAGCACAGCCTGCAGAGATTTCAAGAACAAAAATGCATATCTATTAGAAATTCTATGCAAAATATACAGGAACACAACTATTAGAGGCTGAAATACCACTCCAGCTTTAGCCATTCAAGTTTATAAAAACCAGGGAAGAATACAAAAGATATGAATAATAAGGTTATACATATATATTAAATTTCAGGGGAAGAGAAAATACCTTCATCAAAGATCTTATGGAACATCTACACATATAGATCAGATATTTGGATGCAAAAATAAAGCCAGATAAATTCCCAAATGTAGGAATTGCACAAGTCATATTCTCAGAGCACAGTGAAATTTAAATGAAGCAATTAGTAACTTACATGGTCTCATTGGCTTTTTACTATAAGCTTTCCATCAAAACATCATAGAGATCACTCTGATCTAGGAATACATAAATTTATTGTGCTCTGAGAATACTCCTCTTCTATTAATTTCGTGAAAAAAGGCTTTAGGAGAAGTAAATGGCAACCCATTCCAGTATTCTTACCTGGAAAAGTCCATGGACAGAGGAGCCTGGTGGGCTACAGTCCACAGGGTTACATGACTGAGCATGCATGCATGAGGGTGGAGGGAGATGGGTTGGTAGCAATAAGCTGGTAGAACTGAAAAAAAAAAAAAAAAGGCTTTAATTCAAGGCTTAAACACTTCATAATTGAAGAAATACAGGAATTCTGACAATCAATAAAGGAGTTTTAAAGAAAAAGGTAAAAATCATCCATAACCACACTACCCAGAGATATTTTTGATGTCACCATTTCAGGCTTTTTCTTACATATATGTACATTAACACACACAAGTGTCCGTATGCGTTTTTCCCCCTACCCCACAAAATAGGATTATATTGTAAGTTTATGAAAATGTAATAGCACTATACTTTTCCAAGTGACTAGCCACTTGTGCCAATCCATTCACCAAATAACCTCTGCTCTCATTCCTAATGGAAATCCTATTTTTATCATTTACTAAAATCGAGGATGCTATCTGTATATCTGTTCCTATCCCTTCACCAACACTTTATTCTGATTTTTATAATGTGCTTTCATATATTTGCTGTAAGTATGCCTTCATCAGTCCTCTTTCCCAAAGTATTCTGGGCTCAGTCTACCCTTATATTCTAGATGAATTTAAATTTCATTAAACTATTTTAATTATTAAAATATTTCATTAAATTATTTCATTAAATTCTAAAAATTCCACTAGAATAGGGATTGGGTTGAATTTATGGATTGATATAGGGATAATTAACCTCTTCACACCAAAATAATTTTAATAACAAACAGTTTACATTTTCTAAAAATAAACAAGGTTCAAAAGGCTTGGGAGCGTACAAAGGAAACGTGGCAGAGTCAAGAATTACATTTGGACCTATGCACTTGTCACCTAGGTGAATGCATAATTTATGAACATCAATTTGAATTAAAATATACTCAAATATAATTTTAGAGATCAAATTTTTTTTTCACCAACATGTTCACATTTCTGCCCATTTTCCTAGTCAATCCTTTTATATTTCATGGTGTGCATTCCAAAAGCAACAGGTAATCTTGATGTCAATAAATTCTACAAGCAGTGGCAATCTTCTCTTTTCATAGCATGACTATAAGCAGAGAAATTTCATTAAATGCTCACATTTATTTCTTTTTACCAGTGCATCTAACCTAGAGACAATATGCAAATGTATATGAGTTTTTCTCCAGTTACATCAGATATGTTTAATAGAATTTCCCACATGGTGAGTTTTTTCAGTTTGTTGCAAAAGTCTTTGACAGTCTACTGTGTGCCAGCATTTATGTGGGTCTTGGGGTGAAGAGGTGAATAAGACATGGTCTCTTGCCTTAAGAACCTAGCGTTAACTGATATATACATATATACAAATACTTCAAATACATTTGGCTATTGTTGCATCCCATTTCTTAGAAATATGGCCAAGGTTGAGGGAAGACTCATAGGAGGGAGGAGCAGAGAACTCTCTGGGGCCCACAGGGGCCTTCACTGAGCATGTGATCATACCTGGGTCTTGATGGATGAATAGGAGTTCATCAGTGACCAGTGGGAGGAAGGGCAATCTAGGAAGAAAGAAAAACGAGTAAAAGTTGTAAGGTCAGAAAAGCAGGTTGAGAAACTGTATGTGATTTCATACACCATTCAGTATAGTTTCCATCCCTCCCACAATGTCTTAGAACTTCAGTATATGAAGACTTCATCAGACTCCTGTCACCCAATCAGCCATTTCTTTTCTCAAGGTCACTTTACACTATCAATTATTAAAGTTTTATCTCTCTTCTGACTTGATACTTTCCCAATTTTCTTCTTTTATGAATTTTGAGAATATCTTGAGAAGAAAAATTTATGACCTTCCAGTTTCTCTTCTACTGAGATGAAAATTTGACTAAGTCTTAACCATTTGTACTAGCCAATTGATACATATGCTTTCTGTTGCGTGGCATCAACATGTCCTTCATAAGATTGACAGTCCCTTCTATGTTGTTTGGGGCCCTAGTTAAGCCCCAACTCCCAGTGTTTCATGAATCTGAATAAAGGGCCTGGGTCTTCACATCATCTCTGCAGGAGATAGAAGGTTGAAGAAAGCATCTAGACTTTGGAGGGTGAACTTAGATTCTACTCTCAGTGCTGCCATCTCTCTGTCCTAGGAGTCATTCATCTTTCTGAGCCTCAGTTTTTTCAGGTAGAAAAATAGATGCCCTTGGATTTACTTAATTGAGTTTCTGTGAGGAGCAACAATGAATAATGTACATGAAAAATCAGGACAAGCTCTCAACTTTTCAAGGAAAATCAAATCCTATTATCTTTGTGCCTGGTTCTGCGCTACAGGCTTTACATGCTTTTCCTCCTTCAATCTCCATTTACAGTTGAGGAAACAGCTCAAAGAAGTTGAATAGCTTGCCCAAATTCATATATTTCATCTGTGTTACAGCAAAGCTAAATTCTGTATCTCCCATCTCTTTAAGTATTAGCTTTTTCAGAAGGTGGGATTGAGCTAGATAATAAAGTGGATCTCTGAGATCAAACCAAAGGTGGAAGCTCTAAAGAGGTTTTATAATTATATACCATTATTAGACACTTAAAACTCCTGGCCTAAAATCAACTATTTCCAACCATCCTTAGCTAAAGATTCTATCCATAGTTGTAATATTCAAAGAAACTATCCTGTCTAAAAATCAGAGCACAGAAGGAATTCCACAAGTGTTTTTCCTGTAATTATATGCAAAAATGAGAACTTTATACTACTTAACTAGCATACCTTGCTCCTTTGAATGCCCTTTTATTTCATGTTGAGTGGCTTGTATGCAAATTGCAATGTAAATTCTTTCTTCCCCAGCTTCTACAGTTTTCCATTTTGCAACTTATTTATTATTCCTTGAAATGTCATAATAACAGGTTAAATCCAAGCTCTTGTGGGGCTTGTGCCAAGATGAGATTTTTTAAAAATCATGTCTAAATTACTTCATGAAATAATGTTCCTGTCTGCCTCCAAGCTGCTGTCAAGGCTTAGGCCAAAAACTTGCTCAGAACAGAGCAAACTGAGCTAGGGGTCTCCAGGGAAAGGGTAGAGTAGAAACCAGCTCTAGGGAGAGCCCTCAGCAGATATCCTCTTATTTCATATTTTCCCCTAAATGGTGTAGGTGTTACCTCTACAAAGTATATTTCCTAGCCAGATTTGATTCTACAGGGATTAGAAGTCCCCTAAACCATGTGCCCTTGGCTCTCATCTGAACTCATACTATGATGAAAATGAAATATGAGGGAAACATCTGAGAAATCTTAGACTAAGTAACCTGATCCTTAATATAAAATTTTGTCATTCATTTATTTAGCAAACATTCTCTGAATGCCTGTATATAAACATATACTAAAAACATCTTTCTTGCCCTGCAGAAAATCAATCTCTGATAGGAGTGATAACCATGAAAATAGATAATTATAGTACAAAGTGATAGGAAGTACTATTGTCCAAAAGTAGATTGTGATACTTTGAGGGCCAGTGGTATTCTGTTTAATTTTCATTTGTTTTATTCTCCATTCACTCAGCAAATCTTTACAAAGTAACCACAATTTGTGATGTGCTGTTAACTGCTCAGGGGTATACAAAAATGAACTGGATAAAATAGTCTGCAAAAAATCCTGTGTCAATTTTATTGACTTACTAGAGAGACAGCACACATGCTAGATATGTCCTCCCCCAGCCAAGATCTATTATCTATCCTTTCCTTCTGCTCTGTGACCCACAAAGTATACTCTTAGTTGACTTCAACATTGATTAACTTTCCTCCAAAATGTGTTTTGTATAGGCAAACCTCTCTTATGCCATTTGAATTCCTTGATCAGTAATCTTTAT
Source organism: Muntiacus reevesi (assembly GCF_963930625.1). NCBI lineage: Eukaryota > Metazoa > Chordata > Mammalia > Artiodactyla > Cervidae > Muntiacus > Muntiacus reevesi. Next base: position 29,050,776 of record NC_089258.1, read on the forward strand.
AGCACAGTGAAACCACATGTATTTGTGTATTTTAATATTTACTTAAGTTATGCCCACATGGTTTTTTCCTTTGTTTTTGTTTAGTTGCTCAGTCGTGTCCAACTCTTTGTGACCCCATGGACCGCCAGCACATCAGGCTTCCCTGTCCTTCACCATCTCGTGGAGTTTACCCAAAATCATGTCTGCTGAGTTGGTGATGCCATCCAACTGTCTCATCCTCTCTGGCTCCCTTCTCCTCTGCCTTCAATAAGTTCCCAAATCAGGGTCTTTTCTAATGAGTCAGCTGTTTGCTTCAGATGGCCAAAGTATTGGAATTTCAGCTTTAGCATCAGTACTTCCAATGAATATTCAGGATTGAGTTCCTTCGGGATTGACTAGTTTGATCTCCTTGTAGTTCAAGGGACTCTCAAGAGTCTTCTTCAACACCACAGTTCAAAAGCATCAATTCTTTGGTACTCAGCCTTCTTCATGATCCAACTCTCACATCCATACATGACTCCTGGAAAAACCACAGCTTTGGCTAGATGGACCTTTATCGACAAAGTAATGTCTCTGTTTTTTAATATGCTGTCTAGGTTGGTCATAGCTTTTCTTCTAAGGAGCAAGTGTCTTTTAATTTCATGGCTTCAGTCACCGTCCACAGTGATTTTGGAGCACAAGAAAATAAAGTCTCTCACTGTTTCCATTGTTTCCCCATCTATTTGCCATGAAGTGATGGGACTGGATGCTATGATATTTGTTTTTTGAATGTTGAGTTTTAAGCAAGATTTATCACTCTCTTTCACTTTCATCAAGAGGCTCTTTAGTTCCTCTTTGCTTTCTGCCATAAGGGTGGTGTTATCTGCATACCTGATATTTCTCAGATTATTGATTCTCAGGTTATTGATATTTCTCCTGGCAATCTTGATTCCAGCTTGTGCTTCATCTAGCCTGGCATTTTGCATGATGTACTCTGCGTATAAGTTAAATAAGCAGGGTGACAATATACAGCCTTGATGTACTCCTTTCCCAATTTGGAACCAGTCTGTTGTTCCATGTCTGGTTTTAACTGTTGCTTCTTGACCTACATACAGATTTCTCAGGAGGCAGGTAAGGTGGTCTGGTATTCCCATCTCTTTAAGAATTTTCCACAGTTTGTTGTGATCCACACAGTCTTTTCTTTATACATCACAACAAAGACATTTTTCAATTTATCAGTTTTTTTCCCCGATCTGAAAATGTTCAAATGTATTAAAATGTTCAAATTATACCTGCTGCACAGTGATCTGTTGTTATTGTTACTGTTAAGGTTATTTCTATTAAGTGCATTTTTCTTCATCTGGATAAATTTTTCAGATAATCTCTTTAAGGTAATAAAATCTTTTGTCAATTTTTAATCAATAAAGTTTAACTCCACATGTATTTGTTGTTATCAATATTGCCTATGTTCACTATCTCTACCTGCAATATTTAGTTGTGATTTCATTAAATGAAAGTTGCTCAGTTGTGTCTGACTCTACAGTCCATGGAATTCTCCAGGCCATAATACTGGAGTGGGTAGCCTTTCCCTTCTCCAGGTCATCTTCCCAACTCAGGGATCGAACCCTGGTCTCCTGCATTGCAGGAGGATTCTTTACCAGCTGAGCCACAAGGGAAACCCAAGTATATTGGAGTGGATAGCCTATCTCTCCAGAGGATCTTTCCAACCCAGGAATCAAACTGGGGTCTCCTGCATTGCAGGTGGAAAAATAAAATCAATGTTTTTCGAGGTTGTTAAATTTCAGAAGAATTTTTAATTTTACCTTAATAGCATTAAAATGGCAATGTCAAAATGATGAGGTCAAAATATTTCGCTATACATTGTGTAGCTTCTTGGATTTACACATCTTTAAGAGCACTTAGCACAGTATATTGAGATTCATGTTTGCCTTCCTCAGGAAAATGTGAGCTCCTTGAAGTATGAAATTAAGTATTATTCACCTCCAGGAAGCCAATGCCTGGTTCAGCCTGCTCCAGATGGTGTTGAGTAAATGTAGGTTGATTGTAGAGTCATAAATGTTTTGGTTTTCTTTATACACTCTTCTGTATGTATGGCTTTCCAGGTGTTTCATCTAGAGAACTAATCAGTACAGTGTTGCCAACATTCTCAGATGTAGGGAATCCTAAAGTCCCAGGGTCCCTCTACTTTGTTTAACTCTGTTCCTACTCTTGTCCCAGTTAATGTTCATTTGTCCAGGCCCTAGCCATCAAATGGAAATGCTGGGCTTCACATGCCAGACCTGACCTCACATCTATCACTCCTGGGGCTAGATTCTAGCCAAGCAGGATCTGCAGCAGGAATTGAGAGCAAATGAGTTAAAGAGGAGGGGAGAAGAGGGAGCTGGGGAGGAAGGAAAGGAAGAAAAGCTGTGCTCATGTATATTTATCAGTCTGTTTCCTAAAAGCTCCATGGAGGCAGCAAATTTATCTTTTATTCATTATTATGCATCCAGCTCCTAGAAAACTTCCTGGTACACAGTAGGTGCTCAATAAACATTTTAATGAATGGGATATCTGACAAAGGACACTCTGATTTACTGAGAACCACTATTTGACAGGTTTAGTGCTAATCACTTCACTCACGATCTCATTTTAAATGTGATCCTCAAGCCATCTTGGTGCTGGAGGTGGTATCACGCCTGTTTAATGAGAAAGACACAAGGCCCTCACTACCACATACTGGCTATTGGTAACTCTTCATCGATGAAGCCTCACAGAGCAAAAGACTTGTCAGAGCAAAAGGTAACTGAGAGATGCTCTAACCCAACCTTCTTATTTTACTAATGGAGAAAATAACTCCTGGATAGTTGAAGGGATTTTGCCAAGGTCTCATAGGGGTTAGGGTTGACAACTGACCCTGAAATCAGATATCCCACCTTAGTCAGGGCTCTCTCTGCTCTGCTTGGATGCCTCTTGCTTGTTCCTATCATTGCCACAGGTAGAGAGGACAAGGAACCATGAGCCATAAAGTTGTTCAACCCAAAAGAGCTAACTTCAGGTGTTCTTTGAATTACACTCCACAATCAGCCACCGTACCACCTCCTGACCCCCATCAACCCCATGACTCTGTCTACCCTGGGTGGTCTTGTGTGCAACTCCTGGCTCTGTTAGCCCCTAGCCTTCTTTATAGCCCTAAAAACTGTGGAATTTTTGCACTTTGCAGAGGAAAATTCACCAAAGAACAGAACATGCTCTTTTTCTTGTTTTAACTTGACTCCATTCTTCACCAAATACATTTTTTTCTTTCTATGAAGTATAAATCAGTGACATAACGATTTCTCTTTGTCCTTGTACCCTGATGGTTTAGCAAACAAGTTTCATGCAGATGGCTAAAAGCGTGACTACATTATTAGATAATTCCTCAGGTTAGCTCTTTGCATCCATGCATGTTGCAGACAGCAGAATCAACAAGAGGAATGGGGATCTGAAGCAAAGGAAGGGGAAATGCAAATATAAACCTATGTTTCTAAAGGGCACCGGTTCTTGCTGTTCCAGAGGTCTGGAGTCTGGGTTCCTAAGGTGGGCATCAGACAGTATCCACCTCATTTCCAGGGCACTCCCCTGCTTTGCCTCTAAAGTAAATACTTCCCTATTGCCCACACTTTGGACTCTTTTGTTGACTATGATGGCTACTCCATTTCTTCTAAGGGATTCTTGCCCACAGTAGTAGATAAAATGGTTATCTGAGTTAAATTCACCCATTCCAGTCCATTTCAGTTCACTAATTCTTAAAATGTCAGTGTTCACTCTTACCATATCCTGTTTGACCACTTCCAATTTGCCTTGATTCATGGACCTAACAATCCAGGTACCTAGGCAGTATTGCTCTTTACAGCATCAGAATTTACTTTCATCACCCATCACATCCACAACTGGGTGTTGTTTTTGCTTTGGTTCCATCTCTTCATTCTTTCTGGAGTTATTTCTCCACTCTTCTCCAGTAGCATATTGGGCACCTGCCAACCTGGGGAGTTCCTCTTTCAGCATCATACCTTTTTGCCTTTTCATACTGTCCATAGGGTGCTCAAGGCAAGAATACTAAAGTGGTTTGCCATTCCCTTCTCCAGAGGACCACGTTTTGTCAGAACTCTCCACCATGACCCATCCATCTTGGGCGGTCCTACATGGCATGGCTCATAGTTTCATTGAGCTAGACAAGGCTGTGGTCCCTGTGATCAGTTTGGTTAGTTTTCTGTGGTTGCTGTTTTCATCATTCTGTCTGCCCTCTGATGGATAAGGATAAGAGGCTTATATAAGTTTCCTGATGGGAGAGACTGACTGAGGGGTCTTGTTATGAAGGGCGGGGCCATGCTCAGTAAATCTTTAATCCAATTTTCTGTTGATGGCTGTGTTCCCTCCCTGTAGCTTGACCTGAGGCCAAACTATGGTGGAGGTAATGAAGATAACTGCAACCTCCTTCAAAAGGTCCCATGAACACACTGCTGCACTCAGTGCCTCCGACCCTGAAGCAGGTCACCATGGAACCACAGCACCGCTGGAGACTCCTGAATACTCATGGGCTTGTCTGGGTCAGTTTCTTATGGGGTCACTGCTCCTTTCTCCTCAGTCCTGGTGCACATAAGGTTTTGTTTGTGCCCTCCAAGAGTCTGTTTCCCCAGTCCTGTGCAAGTTCTGGTGGTTCTATAGTGGGGTTAATGGTGACCTCCTCCAAGAGGGCTTATGCCATACTCAGGTCTCAAAAATGGCAGAATGATCTCTATTCGTTTCCAAGGCAAACCATTCAATATCACAGTAATCAAAATCTATGCCCTGACCAGCAATGCTGAAGAAGCTGAACAGTTCTATGATGACCTACAAGACCTTCTAGAACTAACACCCAAAAAACAATGTCCTCTTCATTATAGGGGACTGGAATGCAAAAGTAGGAAGTCAAGAGTTACCTGGAATAACTGGCAAATTTGGCTGGGGAGTACAAAACAAAGCAAGTCAAAGGCTAACACAGTTTTGCCAAGAGAACATGCTGCTCATAGCAAACACCCTCATCCAACAACACGTGTAGAGAAGACTCTACACTTGGACATCACCAGATGGTCAATACTGAAATCATATTGATCATATTCTTTGCAGACAAAGTTGGAGAAGCTCTGTACAGTTAGCAAAAACAAGACCTGGAGCAGGCTGTGGCTCAGATCATGAACTCCTTATTGCCAAATTCAGACTTAAATTGAAGAAATTAGCGAAAACCACTAGACCATTCAGGTAAGACCTAAATCAAATCCCTTACGATTATACAGTGGAAGTCACAAATAGATTCAAGGGATTAGATCTGATAGACAGAGTGCCTGAAGAACTATGGACGGAGGTTTGAGACATTGTACAGGAGGCAGTGATCAAGATCACCCACAAGAAAAAGAAATGCAAAATGGTAAAATGGTTCTCTGACAAAGCCTTACAAACATCTGAGAAAAAAAGAGAAGCTAAAGGCAAAGGAGAAAAGCGGAGATATACCCATCTGAATGCAGAGTTTCAAAGGATAGCAAGGAGAGATAAGAAAGTCTTCCTCAGTGATCAGTGCAAGAAACAGAGGAAAACAATAGAATGGGAAACACTAGAGATCTCTTCAAGAAAATTAGAGATACCAAGGGAACATTTCATGGAAAGATGAGCACAATAAAGGACAGAAATGGCATGGAACTAAGAGAAGCAGAAGATATTAAGAAGAGGTGGCAAGAATATACAAAAAAACTATACCAAAAAAATCTTCATGACCCAGATAACCACGATAGTGTGATCACTCACCTAGAGCCAGACATCCTGGAATGTGAAGTCAAGTTGGCCTTAGGAAGCACCACTATGAAAAAAGCTAGTGGAGGTGATGGAATTCCAGTTGAGCTCTTTCAAATCCTAAAACATAGTGCTGTGAAAGTGCTGCACTCAATATTCGAGCAAATCTGGAAAACTCAGCAGTGTCCACAGGACTGGAAAAGGTCAGTTTTCATTTCAATTCTAAAGAAAGGCAATGCCAAAGAATGCTCAAACTACTGCAGAATTGCACTCATCTCACATGCTAGTAAGTAATGTTCAAAATCCTCCAAGCCAGGCTTCAACAATACTTGAACCGTGAATTTTCAGATGTTCAAGCTGGATGCACAAAAGGCAGAGGAACCAGAGATCAAATTGCCAACATCTGCTGGATCATCAAAAAAGCAAAAGTTTTCCAGAAAACCACATACTTCTGGTTTACTGATTACGCCAAAGCCTTTGACTGTGTGGATCACAATAAACTGTGGAAAATTCTTAGAAAGATGGGAATACTAGACCACCTGACCTGCCTCCTGAGAAATCTGTATGCAGGTCAAGAGGCAACTGTTAGAATTAGACATGGAAAAACAGACTGGTTCCAAACAGGGAAAGGAGTACAGCAAGGCTCTATATTGTCACCCTGCTTATTTAACTTGTATGCACAGTACATCTTGCGAAATGCCAGGCTGGATGAAGCACAAGGTGGAATCAAGATTGCTGGGAGAAATATCAGCAACCTCAGATACACAGATGATACCACCCTTATGGCAGAAAGTGATGAACTAAAGAGCCTCTTGATGAAGGTGAAAGAGAGAGTGAAAACGTTAGCTTGAAATTCAACATTCAAAAAACTAAGATCATGGCATTCAGTCCCATCACTTCATGGCAAATAGATGGGGAAACAATGGAAACAGTAAGAGACTTTATTGAGAGGGGCTCCAAAATCACTGCAACCATGAAATTAAAAGACGCTTGCTCCTTTGAAGAAAAGCTTTGATCAACCTAGATAGTATATTAAAAAGCAGAGACATTACTTTGCCAACAAAGGTCCATCTAGTCAAAGCTATGGTTTTTCCAATTGTCATATATGGATGTGAGAGTTGGACTATAAAGAAAGCTGAACACCAAAGAATTGATGCTTTTGAACTGTGGTGTTACAGAAGACTCTTGAGAGTCCCTTGGACTGCAAGGAGATTCAAGCTGTCAATCCTAAAGGAGATCAGTCCCGAATTTTCATTGGAAGGACTGATGCTGAAGCTGAAACTCCAATATTTTGGCCACCTGGTGTGAAGAACAAACTCATTGGAAAAGACCCTGATGCTGGGAAAGATTGAAGGTGGAAGCAGAAGGCGATGACAGAGGATGAGATGGTTGGATGGCATCACCAATGTGATGGACATGAATTTGAGCAAGCTCTGGGAGTTGGTGATGGACAGGGAAGCCTTGCATGCTGCAGTCCATGGGGTCGCAAAGAGTTGGACACAACTGAGCGACTAAACTGAACTGATTGCCCGCATGTAATTGCTTCTGTATTGATGTAAGAAAGTGGGGTTATTTTTCATTCAGAACTGTATAGTTTGATTGTATTTATGATGCATGTCATTAGCTAAGTGTTTTACCAAACAAATGAGACAGTAAGTAAGATGCAACAGACACTGGTTTATGGTAAATTCACACTCACTTCATGTATTGGGTGAACTGTTACAAGCATCTTCAAAGCAGTTTCCCTGCTTCCCTCTCACCTCCATAGCATCATCTATGATACACATCTTATAGAATATAATATGAGATTATCTAGAATATAATATATTGAGAGTCCTTGGACATCAAGGAAATAAACCAGTCTAGATCAAACCATCTAGAATATAAATCTCATCATATCACTCCCTTGCTTATAACTGTTGAATGTTATTTTAAAACTTAGAATGAAATACCAACTCATAAACATGGTAGACAGACAGGTGCTTAAAAGTCTAGCTCCAAACCTACCAGCTTGATGCTTCTTACCTCACACCAGATTGTCTCTTCTCCAACAACATTTGATGATTTATTTCTCAGCAAGACAGCCTGTTACTTCACAAATACTCTTGTGACTTTTCTCTGCCTCAAATCTCTTAGTTATACTTCAAGACCCAGTATACAGGCCCCACCTCCTGAAAATCTTCAAGACCTTTCCAGGTAGAGTGAAACATGCCTTCCTTTCACTAGAGCACTGATCACACTGAAATCTAGTTGCTGTTCAGTCATGAAGTAATGTCTGACTCTTTGCCACCCCATGGCCTGCAGCATGCCAGGCTTCCCTGTTCTTCACTATCTCTCAGAGTTTGCTGAAACTCATGTGTGTTGAGTCTATGATGCCATCCAATCATCTCATCTCCTGTTACCTCTTCTCCTCCTGCCTTCAATCTTTCCCAGCAACAGGGTCTTTTCCAGTGAGTCAGCTCCTCACATCAGGTGGTCAAAGCATTGGAGCTTCAGCTTCATCATCAGTCCTTCCAAAGAATATTCAGGGTTTATTTCTTTTAGGATTGGCTGGTTTAATTTCCTTGCTGTCCAAGGACTCTCAAGAGTCTTCTCCAGCACCACAATTCTAGTTATCTGGTCCCTTATCACATCTACCTTACTGGACTGTGAGTTCTTCAAATCAGAAGACTATGTCTTATTCTTACTTATCACCCCAGTAGTTGGCACAGTACCTGGCAAAATAATGAGTCTATAAAAATACTCATCAAATGAACATTTACTCTGTTCAAAGCACCAGGCTAAGTGCTATGAGGAATGCAAGGGTAGATTATTCAAAGTCTATTCTTTGATGGCACCCAGCTGGAATGAATTACATCTATGGTTCTTGTGTTTTCCACTTGGTCACTTTTTAGCACTCCTTGAGAATCTTTATTAATTGTCCTCTGTTATACATTCATTAGGCAAAGCACTGCATGTGTTCCTTCCAACACAAAACCACACCTTTATGCTGACTGATTTTTCTCCATACGACTTTTTCTGAAGCATATATATTCTCAGTTGAAACAAAATTAAATGTACACACTGATCAAAAGCTGACAAAACATCTGAGGTGGGTTTTTGGTACATATGAATGACAAGATATGTCAAATGGGCATTGCTGACTTATCCAGGTGGTTATCATAGGATTATACTTTTTAACCTAGGAATGCATCCTATAGACTCTATAGTAAAGATGTTACTAGAAAGGTCTGAAGTATCAAGAACAAAGAAACAAGAAGATTGAGGAAGGCTGCACAGAGAAGAAAATGTCTGATCCTGATAGGAAAATGGAACTTACTTTTAAATCCTATAAATAATTCATAAATTTTATTTGAGTCACTTTTTGGAATACCAAAAAGGTAATTATCAAAGAGTGTTTCACCTGGAGCGATCTGGTAACTAAATGCATGCAAAACAAATGGAGAGTCAACCCAGAGATACAATTAAATAGCACGTCAAAGAATCTTTTGAGCAGCTCAGGGTTGGTCACAAAGGGTTTTATCTTAGAGTTGAGTTCTGCATTTGGTAAGATAAAAATCACACAAGAATGATTCCAATTGAGGGCAATAAAGATGATCAATAAAAAATGTTTTCAGAGAAGAAAACATTTCCTCCCCCAAACCCATAACCAGTCCAATCATGAGCAAAACATCAAAGTCACACTAAAGTGAGGGGCATTCTACCTAATCAGTACTCCTCAACCTGCCAACGTCATCAAAAACAAGGGAAGTCTGAGAAACTGCCACATAGCAGAGGAGACTAAGGAGACATGATCCCTAAATCTAACATGGGATCCTGGGACAGAACAAGGATCTTAAGCAAAACCTAGTGAAATCCAACTAAAGTGCAGAGCTTGGTTAATAGTAATTAATGGCTAACAGTAATGTACCGTTGTTGGTTTCTTAGTTGTGACAAGTGTACCAGTGATGTAAGATGTTAACAATCAGGGAAACCAGATGAAGAGTTTATAAGAACTCTCTGTGTCATTTTTGCAACATCTCTGTAAATCTAAAACTATTGTAAAAAAATTTATAAGTTTGTTAAAAAAAAAAACCAACTGCCACAAGCCTTATTGAAATTGACTCAGTTAGATAATCAACTTCCAGGAGACAGCTTTGCAAGGGACATAAGGCAAGCAGACAAAGGTTGCCAATTCTGTTTTATGTAGAAGAAAGTGCAGGCTCATAGAGTTTTAAGGTCAATCAGCTATTAAAGTCCCAGGATGGCTTTGAACTTGTGATTTTTGGCTAACCCACTAATATTTACCTCCCTTGCAAAACTGGGCAGGCAGCTTACACACCTATATCTTTTTGAATCCTCACAATGGCAGCAGACACTGTAAAACCCATTTTGCAGACTAAAGAGGCTCAAAGAGGCTAAACATCTTGCTTACCATCATATTATTAGGACTTGTTAAAGGCAAATTTTGTTCACAGGTTGTCTATCTCCTGAGTTGTTTCCTGTTGCCTTCCTTCCTCCAGGCTGCCTCCCATGGAATATAAACATAAATGCTCTGGAAACTGCCACCCCACTCTACGCTGCTTCCAACACCAATGCCTGAGAGCCAGCTAAACACAAATATGGGAAAGGGTCTCTCTCCACTTGCTAGGACTGAAAAAGCAGCTCCTCAATTGGGCAAGGGGTACTTGAGCAGCCTTCCCAGGCACCAGGATCTGCTCCTCCTGTGAGCTCTCGTGTTCTTTCTAGCTCTTTGGGGGCTGCCCTGGGGAGGGCTCAGCCTGCCTTTTGGCAGCTCCACAGCCTCCTCCTTTGGGCAGCAGAGTGCTTTCTATCAGGGGTGTCCACGGCAGGAGCCAGAGAGGCGTACTGTAATGCGATGCGATAATAGTGTATCAAATTCAAAACGCCATTTCTGCCAAAAGGAATTTAATTAAGCACAAAAGTGGGTTACTGCAATGAAACGCATATGTGTTCTTTAAAGTCATGCGTGCCTTTGGGTATTTGGAAAATACCCTAAATGCATGTTATTACAGGAATCTTGTTATCAGTCAGAAGGAAGGCTTTAGATCCCAGGTATATCGTTTGACATATGTGAGCATCTTGAAACCTTGGTGTTAATGTGTCAGTTTATCTGCATTGGATAAACTGTATTTTGTGCCCAGGCCAAAAACATAATCTTTTGTGTCATTAATCAAGATACAATGGACTTTTCTAGTTTAAAGTTTCAGCTTTGCTATCAAATCCAGATCAAGCTTTCTTTCCAAAGATCTAGACAGCTAAGAAAGTTACTACTATTATTTTCCCTTTTAATAAGAATATTAACTGGCTTTGAACGGAAGCATTTGTTATCATAGATTCATAAAAAAAATCATAAATTGTCTCATCCATAGGGTTATTAAAGGGCCATCTAACTCAGTCCCTTCTTTTAGTAAGTGAGGAAATTGAGACTACAAGGGTAACTAACCCAGGATGGCACAGGAGGTCGCTGGCGCGGCTGAGCCCAGATCTGAGGCTGGTGGAACATAGCTCACAAAAATATCCTATTTGGACCCAGGTGATCCATTAGATTACTATGTGTGCTGAGTTGCTCAGTCGTGTCTGACTCTTTGCGGCTCCATAGACTGTAGCCCACCAGGCTCCTCTGTACATGTAATTTTCCAGGCAAGAATATTGGAATGGGTTACCATTTCCTTCTCCAGGGGATCTTCCCGACCCAGGGATCAAACTCGTGTCTCTTGTGTCTCTTGCATTGGCAGACACATTCTTTACCACTGTGCCACCTGAGAAGGCCCCTAGATTACTATATATGTGATCAAGTCTTTTTTAAAAGTCACACATCCAGCGGAGAACGAATAGCATGAGTCGGGCTGGAGCGGGAGGGCTTCCCTAGCGGCTCAGTGGTAAAGATTCCGCCTGCCAATGCAGGAGACCCGGTTCAATCCCTCGAAGACTGATCGGGAAGATCCCCTGGAGAAGGAAATGGCAACCCACTCCAGTATTCTTGCCTGGAAAATTCCATGGACAGAGGAGCCTGGCAGGCTACAGTCCATGGGGTCACAGAACAGGCTGACATGACTTAGCAATTAAACAACAAGCTGAGGGGTGGAAGAGGGGACATGGAATGCACACCAAGTGAGGAACACTTTAATTTAAAAAGAAGGAAGAAATTATATTCTCCAAAAATTGCAGTGTCATAAAAGACAACAAAAGGCTGAGCAACTTTCAGATGAAAGGAGATAACTAAATGCATGACTAGAGGGAACTATCCTAGAGGAGGAAGTGCTAAAAAGGACATTATTGGGTTAACTGATAATTGAAATACAGACCATAAACTAGCTAAAAGTTTGTGTCACAGTTAAACTTATTAAGATTGATAACTACACTGTCCTCACAGAAGAGAATATCCTTATTCCTAGGAAATGGACAGTGAAGTTTTTGAGGGTAAATAAAAATGACATGCAGCTTACTCTCAATTTGATCAGAAAAAATTTATATAGACAAATAGATGAAACAATTAAGGCAAAATGTCAACAACAGATAAAACTTGGAAATAGGCTATAGGAGTGTTCTTTGCTCTATTTTTATAAGTTTGAAATTGTTCCAAATAAAAAGTTTTAAAAAAAAAGTTAAGCCATGCAAATGATTACCACCAGCACCACAAAATTATAACCACTCTTCATTCAAGAGCAAAAGAGGGCATTTTAAGAACATCTCTAAAAATATAGAGTCATGACATCCCTCATGCATATTTACTACAAAACCAAAATCTCAATAAATGAAAGCAATGAACAGGGTCACCTCAGAAGTCCTCCATGCTTGGTGTTTATGTCTGGATTTGGGGCTGGCACTACCCCTTCTGGGACTGCTGCCATTTACCCATTTTGTTATGATCTTTCATAGTGAAAAAAAAAAGAATAACTTTCTATTATCCTAAAAATTACAATGAGAAAATTGATACCTACAGATTGCAACAAAATAATTAACCCACATGTTTTCTCTTTATAAAACAAAAAGCTAAAGGTTACATTTCTGGAAGTGAACAGGAAAACGATCACATCAGGCCATGCTGAGGGTTCTGGTTCTAAGGAGACAAGACAATAACCACTTCCTTGGAGGCTTGAACAATCAGCTTCATGACAGAGCTTCATCTACAGTCATTATTTACACTTGCCCAGAATAGCAACAGCAATGCCTGCTCATCCCAGTGGAAAGCAAAGCCTCTGCTCTGAATTTGTCATCTGATTCTGGGCAGTGCCTGTCAGTTGTCTGCTTCATGAGTATGTGCCAGCACTGACTGTCCACACAAACCACGTGGCATTGATGTTCCCCAAAGATAAAAACAAACCCTGGCCACCACTCAGTATTCTTGGTACTTAGAGAATGTTTTCTGTTGACAGCAAGGGAGCTTTACTAAGTCATTCACAGATAAATTTATACCCAGTACGTTTGGAGATAAAGGTATGTGTTCCATTCGGGAAAAGACACTAAGTCCCAAGGTTGGGTCCTGCCCTCGGGAAGCCTGTAATGTCATTGGGATCACACAGAACACCAAAGGCAACTAGAGCAGCTATCCTGGCCACAGGCCATATGGCCCAGATGTTCTATGCACACACACAAAAAAAAAGTTATAAATGCAGGAACCCTGGTGCAGAAGGCACTAGCATAGCAATGTTTCTATCCACTGTTTAGGCACAATGACTAGCTCGCCTAATCAAGCCAAATGTGACATGGTCTCTTGTCTCCTGGTCTTTGTACACACTGCTCCTTCTGCCCAGAACATTCTCTTCTACCCCACCCTCACCACCCAGTATCCTGCCTTCCCACCACCACACCACCTCTTTCTTCGGTTAACTCCTACAGCTTCTAGCTTGGGTGTTATCACCCTTGAAAAGCTTTCTTGACCCCTTCCTTCTTGGCCTGGGCCCTTCCTGAATTCTCCCATTATAGCCTTTATCATGTTGCAAGGGGTACTCTAGAGGGAGACTGGGTTCAAATTCTGGGTCCCTCACCTACTAGTTTTGAACCTAAGTCAAGTTCAGTTCAGTCACTCAGTCGTGTCTGACTCTTTGTGACCCATGGACTGCAGCATGCTAGGCTTCCCTATCCATCACCAACACCCAGTGATCACCAACACCCATCACCAGCACCCATCAAACTCATGTCCATTGAGTTGATGATGCCATCCAACCATCTCATCCTCTGTCATTCCCTTCTCCTCATGTGCATAACCCCTCTGTATCTCCTGTGGTTTATTATCTCATTTAAGCTCAAGTCAATTCTCTAGTGCCTTCACAGGTGAGGAAACTGAGTCTCACAGAGGCTTCATAACTCACCCAATATGACACACCTGTGGAATGGAGATCCAAAGCCAAGCCTAGAGGATATTGAAGACATCAGTTTTAAGCATCATCAGGAACTTTCTTAGGGGTTCCCCTGGTGGCTCAGACAGTAAAGAGTCTGCCTGCAGTACGGGAGACCAGGGTTCGATCCCTGAGTTGGGAAGACCCCCTGGAGAAGGAAATAGCAACCCCCTCCAGTATTCTTACCTGGAAAATCCCATGGGTTGAGGAGCCTGGCAGGCTACCATCCATGGGGTCGCAAAGAGTCAGACACGACTGAGCGAGTTCAGTCACTCATGAACTTTCTTAATCAAGTGATACCAGAATTTCTGCTACTATGGGGAGGAGCCTTGGCAAAAGGAATTGGAACTGGTCAGGCAGAAGAGCCAAGAGGTTGTGAGCTAAGACCCCCAGCCCTGAGACTGTCTTCCAGGGAGGGAACCTCCAGGTGACAACTATTAGAAACTACTTAAGAGCCATTAGTTTAGTTTTAATATCACATTTAGTGACACAGTTCAATTTTTTTATGTTTATATTTTCATTTTCATTAACATAGAAATGCATGGAAAAGACTGAAATAGGAGGCAGCGAAACAAAGAGTTTGAAATCATGGCTTTTGAAATCAGAGCTGATCCAGCCCCTTTATAACTGTGTGACCTTGGAAAAGAAAACTTAGGAACTCAAGTGTTCTCTAACTAGAGTTAAGCTAAGTATTCCAAGTCAAACAGGGGTGCCAGTTAGATATCAAAGAAGGGGGAAGAGAGTAGTGCAAGGCCAAGAGGGTAGTGTGTATAAAGACAGTCTGTCCTGTCTGGTGACATCTCTAAATGGTGTTAGGAGAACCCCGCTGCTGTTTGTCATGATGCATCCACTTCGACTTCATAGCTGAGCCAAAATCCTTCACTGGTAAACATGTTGCTGTAATTTCATCTCAGCTGTTTGTTCAGAGGTTTTGAGTGCTAAATTTTGATTTTGAGGTTAAATTATCCTTTAAAAATAAGTTTCAAGATGCCTTAACTTGTGCTGCAACTAAAAGGGAATCACTATTTTTGTGTTGTCAGTGTCTCCAGTTAAACACTAGTATCTTCTCTTGAAAGATTTCCTTCCATCAATAATACATCTCCAGAAATCTATATTTTAACCATACTTATTTTCTATAGTTCTAGAATTATTGTTAAAATTCATCACTAATAGAAGGGAATGCATATGGTTTAATATATAATCTCATTTTCTGAAAACTGCTTCATAGATTCTAAGGACCAGCACATGATCAGTACATGATCAGTAATGGTAATAAGAGAGGTTGCATGAGGGAGCGAATCTAAGGTGAGGTTTCTGGGAATGGAATCACATGGTCGGCTTGGACCAGTGGGTGAACACTGCTGGGAGGGAAGTTTGGGGATATACCAGACTGCCTCGGCAGACAGAATTCAGACTTTGAGTCCCTGCTTGATTTTGATGGCATGGGCCAGGCTCCTGCATGTTATGGGAACCTTTAATTAGTTGGCATTTTCCACTAAGACTGCGTTAGTGCCTTTAATAAAAGTGCCACTTATTACTCCTGGACAGGTGGGTGAGATGGGGTAGTTTGAGAAGTACTGAGTCCATCTATTTTCCAATAGCATCAATTGAGTAAATTAAATTACATGAGTAAAAAAATATTTCATTTCTTCATAATTACCCATATTTTAGCACCAATATGAGTATGGGATATACAATTATAAAGTATAAAAACATTTAATTTTAATTGTAATTATAATATCAGAAAAATTATAGAAACATTTTAATATGTAACATATTTAATTATTAGGTATCTAGGCAGTATCACTGATGTTGCTGGCACAACTCTTTTTCTATCATTAAATATATACATCTGTGCTCAACTTTATCATCCATTTTCTACACTGAGTTGCCCCAAAGAGGAAAAGTCTTATCATAACCAATATCCATAGTTTGAGGTATCTGTCAGGCGACCACTGACTTCAGTTCACACTTGAAATTAGTTGCCATCTTTGTCCACAGCTCAGCAGCCCTGGACTATGCCTGGTTCTAAGAGCTGTCACGCTAAGAACCTCTCCAAGAGAAGGCATTGAATGCCACTGGCCTACATTTTGAGTCAGATCCACTCAGATATAGTTTTGAATTTGACAATAATTTCCAATCATATCTATATGACAAATTGGGGAGAAGAAAATCAATTTTATTCATATAAATAATATTAGATTAATAGATTTTGTTTATAGCTTTTGTCCTCCCTCATCATGAACTGTTGGGACACAACACTTGCACTAAATGAAACGGCAAATTTAAATTCTCAAGACTATTTGCTTTTTTATTGTAAAATCAGTAACAACAGTGGAAGAAACCAAAGAAGAAAAATCATCTCTAATTCTAACACTCAATCAAAAAATGTATTTTCGTTCTAACCCCACTCCTAGCTTTAGTTTACATGATGACAATCATAGAATACATAAATTTTTATAATCTGCTGTTTCACTTCACACTCAATTGCAAATATTCTTAATGTTGATGTGTAATTTTTATTTTTTATCTCATTTTTTGGTGCAAAATTTAAGCTTTTTTTTTTCTGACTGCATATTTCATCAAATACTGTAACTTTCTTAGTCAATTCTCTAGTAATTTGAACACTTAATTTGTTTCCAGTTCTATGTTATTTAAAAAAAAAAAAAAACTACAGTAAGTTAACATGTAGTATAGTTTTTCCTTGAAATAAATGCCCAGAACTGAGATTTTTTAGATAAATGTGAGAACGTTTTTTGGCTTTTACTCAAACCATTTATTAGCGGCTTGGATGAGCCCCTGGTGGAAATCTTTGCCAGTTCTCCTCTCCTCAGTCTGACACATGACTTCTCTGAGCTCTTTAAGTCCTCTTGGCTCTCTAGCTACCCTTCCACTCCCAGACCCAACAAATGAAGGATGCTAAGCGGCATTTTAACATTTGGCTAAGCAAAGCCCAGGCAACTTCACACTTCATTACTTTATCTCCACTCTCCTTTCTTTCTAAAGAAATGCCATTTCTTATAACGAATGAGGTGTGTATAATCCTCAGTTGTTTGGGTGCACTTTTAGAAATTCACAACTATGGCAACGTACGTAGCAAGTTATCTGAACTACAGAAGGTGACTGACACACCCGTGGGCCTAATTCTACTGCAAACACAATGAACAGGGTTTGGTGAGGAACAAAGCAGCCAAAATATGGGGAAGTACTTTCGAAACAGCAAAGGAACACGCAGAATGTATAACCACAATCACCCCTAAATTTACCTTTACATGTGTGGCACAAGGAGAAATACAAGTGTGTGTGTGTGTGTGTGTGTGTGTGTGTGTGTGTATGTGTGTGTATAATCCCAACTCCATTTCCTGGCACAGAGCTCCTAAAACACTAGGAACTTCCTGAGGATAGGACTGATACGAGTGTCTTCTGTTATTCATAACAAGCCATTTTAGACTACACCTGTGTTTATGCTAATGAGGTGATTCTCCAGAGGACCCTAGATATCTAGAGGATACCAGCTAGTTGGTGGAAGGACCAACCCATGCTGAGAGGGCTGGAATATGTATCCCTTACCCTTAGCCACCAGGAGGGAAAAGGGTCTAGAGATTAAGTTCATTCACCAGTGGTCAATAATTTAATCAGTTGGGCCTACATAACGAAACTTTCACAAAAAATCTTAAAAATAGGTTCAGAGAATTTCTGGGTTGGTAAATTACATGGAGGTGCTGGGAGGTGGGTATACCTGGAGAGGGCATGGTATCTCTGTACCTCGTCCCCCATACCTCTTTCACTTAGCTGCTCCTAAATTTTATTATTGATGCTAACCCAAGACTAGTTAAGTAAACAGCTTTCCTGAGTTCTGTGAGTCATTCTGGCAATTTATCAAGTCTGAAGGAAGGTTGTGGAAACCCCCAAATTTGTTGGCCAATCAGAAATGTGGGTAGCCTGGAAAATTCATTTTCACCTGGTGTCTGAAGTAGGGGCAGTCTTGAGGGACTAAGCCCTTTAACTAACGGAATCTGATACTAATTCAGGTAGATAGTTTCATAACTGAATTAAATTTTCGGACATTCAATTGGTGTCTGGATAACTGAAGAAATGATGTTGGAAGAGACACCACATATTTGGTGTTGAGGGAAAACACTTCTCAACATGACTCATCTGGTGATCCTATTAAGATGGAGAATCTGATTTGAGAGCAAACTACTCCTCACAGTGTGGTCCACAGATCAGCAACATTGGCATCACTTGGGAACTTAGAAATGCAGAATCTCAGACTCCATCCCAGACCTACTCAGCCAGATTCTGCATTTTAACAAGATCCCACAGTGGGTCATATACACAGTAAAGTTTGACAAGAACTGGTATAAGTCTCAGTTTTCTTGTTCCTAAAAGCTTTGCAGCCACATACAATACACACACAGTGAGTGGAAGCTACTATAGGCTTTCCTCTGGGTTCAGAGCTTGGATTTTAAAAAGCATTCCTTGTAAGTAAGCAAAAAGTAACTTGTCTGATCTTACTGTATGTCCCATGGAAATTTACTTCATGTTTTTATAACTTAGTTTACCTTTTCTAATAAAGCAAAGTAAACAGTAACTATCTCATAAGATTATTGTAAGGTTTTATAAGAAAACATAATTATAGTTGCTAACACTTAGGGAGCACAATGAGCCAGGCTCTGTGCATAGCTCTTTATGTGGATTCATTCATTTGATGCATATTTACTGAATACCTACATTGTTACTGGGCACTGTTTGCTGGGGTCTGGAATAAAGTTATAATAGTTGACATTCTTAAAAATTTCCTGTGTGCCAGGAACTTTTCAAAACAATTTATTTATTTTTTAAAATTCTTTTTTAAAATCTTTATTGAGGTGTAATTAATATACAAAAAATTGCACCTCATTAATGTATACAACTTGTGAATTTGGATTTACGTATCCATCCAGGTTGTGCTTCCTGAAGGAGGGCATGGCAATTCACTCCAATAGTCTTGGCTGGAGAATCCCATGGACAGAGGAACCTGGCAGGTTCTAGTCCATAGGTTGGAAACAGTCAGACAGGACTGAAGCAACTTAGCATGCACACATGCATACACCCATGTTATCAACACCACCGTACAGGTAGTAAACATATCCATCATCTGCAAAAGTTTCCCTGTGTCCATCTGTTAGATAAACACATTATTTTTCAACAGTTCACATTTCTAAACAGGTTAAATCTTCACAATAGTCATCTAACTTTCTTCAATCTTCACAATAATCCAATGAAGATCATCCAAATGGGGAAACTGACTAGCCCAAAGTTACAGTATGGTGCATGGAGTAAATGGTAAATGGTAAATGCTAGTAAATGGAGAACTTCAAAGATCACACTCCAACCTAGTGAGGTATGCTGTGTGATGTATGAGGTTAAATTGTATGAAATCACCAACATTCCACCATTATCAATTCTTGCAAACAGTAATTTTGTATGCAGTGTCCACAAGATTGTAAATTCTTATCTTCCCTTTGCTTCCTTTTTTTTGAAATGACAATGTGTGTCCTTAATCTTTGCCTTAGGACCCAGGATCCACTGAAGGTTATCAAACCAACAGAAAGACAGGAACTATGAACAAGGTTGTCTCCATTAGATAGCCTGTATTTCACTTCAAGCCCTTGTTGAGGCTCAGTAAAGGTTTTTACTCTAGTCATTAAAACATTAAAAATAACACAATTCTAGTGCTCACTTCGGCAGCGCATACACTAAAACCTGGAATGAAACCAAGAAGATTAGCATGGCCCCTGGACAAGGACGATATGCAAATTCCAGAAGTGTTTCATATTTTTAACCAACACAACACTGTAAATTATCCTCCAAAAAAAAAAAAAAAAACAACGCAATTCTAAATAGCAAAATAGGATATGTTCATCAGTTTGGCAGAGAGAAGAAGAAAGGAAAAATAAAAGTCTGGGGTCCACTGAGAATATAGTTGATCTTTTTCCTCTCTGAATTCAGAAAGAGCTTCAGCATTTGCTGTGTACAAAGTGCCAAAATGAGCTGATAGGGTAGATGCTTTAAGACATAATGAAGACAAACATGAGTTCAGAACCAAAGCCTTCACCTGAGAGTACAGCTAATATTATCAGTGTAAGTATTTTTTATTTGTAGTGTACACGGGGTGGGGGGACATAAGCTGCTTTAATAGCTTCCCTTTGAATAACAGGAATGACTTCTACTAAATGCAACTCTGAAGATTAGAGAAGAGTCATAAAAAATAATTTTAACAGCCATGACCCTCTGTCCTCCCACTTAAATAAACTGTCTATTCTATTATTGTATTATACCATAAGCTACAGGGCTAGGAAACTCCCACTATTTCCAGACTCACTCATGCATAGAATGTTTGTGATTGACGGACAAGTGAGGCTGAAATGTGCAAATGGAGATGAAACATTCTAAGATTATACATCTCCCAGGTAAGGTTGGCACTCTTCCAGCATCTTAAGCTTGGCCAATTCTGCAGGGATGAGTATTCAAGGAAAGATATTTGTTCTCAACCAGAGCCTGGAATAACTCCTCCCCTTCCTGAACCTCTAAATACGCCCCCTCAAAACTTGCTCTTTCTCGATCTATACTCATTTAGTCAACAAATAGCAACAGAACCTGGAAAATCCACTCTTATCCAGGCCCTGAGAAAACATACAGCTAGTTGAGAAGAGGTTCAAGATCACAGGAACTTAGAGCCTAAGACAGTGATTCTCAACTCAGAATGCATGTTAAAATTACCTAAAGCTTTACAAAATTCTTAATGGGTCCCACTGCTAACTAATTAAATTATAATCAGTGGGGTAAAGACCAAAGAGGAGCCAAAGTTGAGAATGACTAGGAAAGAGACAGACAAATATATCACTGTCATATAGTGCTATTGTGGAAAGTGTAAGATCTATTAGACCCTAAAGGAAAGATCCCACCCCAACTTTCAGGGAGTCACAGGTTGACTGGAAGGCACCTGACATCTTGTACTATACTTGAAGAGAAAAGGAGATAACAGAGAAGGCAGGGTAAGGAATGAGGGTTGAGGGAGCAGTGTGAGCAAAATGAAAGGCAGTGTGAAATTCTCTAGAACTGCAAGTTGTGTAGTGTAGTGTAGAGCAGTGTATCATAGCATAGTGTGGTGTGGTGTAGTATAATGTAGTATGCTGTGGTGTGGTGTGGTACAGTGTGGTGTGGTGTTATGTAGTGAGTGCAGCTGGAACAAAGGGTTCTATAGGAGAGAGACAGGCAGTAAGACAGGAGACTGAAGAAATAGACAAGAATCACATTGTATTCATACTTGACCCTTGAACTTGTCAGGTATACTTTTTAATTTATACTAAAGGCCAAGGGGTTTAATGAAGGACTTTGGTTGGGGAATAAGTATTTCAATCAGCTTTCTATTTTAGAATCACCCAGTTCTAGCAAATGAAGGGAAGTGATAAATGGAGGGCAAGTGTCTGAGAAGGGTTGAGGAATAGAGGAGTAAGAGCAGTTAAAACACTGGATACAGAGAAGAAGACAGATGATGTGGGACTGAACCATGGCAGGGAGGACAGAGGAAGAACAGATTTAAGAGACAATAAGAGCAGAATAAATGAAACTTACTGATTGATTAAATGTGAAAGTAAAACAATGAGAAGGCTGACTCCCAGCTTCCTGGCCTGGGTGGCCAGATGTCTGAAGAGCAGCAAAAGTAGAGAAGGGATAACTTTAATCTTCTGGCATCCTGTCCTGCTGTGGCTCCTGCCATCCTTTCTCTTTGACCATTTCATGACCTACCTATGCCTTCCGCCAGCATTTGAGGGAAGAACATGGAGACCCTGTTTCTGTTAATGATATGACAATGGGAAATGTATGAATGGATGCTTTCAAAAGGCTTTTGGTCCTTTGAAAGGGTTTATTACAGCCCAGTCCTCATCAGCATCTCACTATTATCAGACAAGTCAGGTACTTTCTCTCTCCCAACTCTTGGTGCAGACTAGGTGAAAAGACACTCCAGAGATATCTACCGATGCAGGCCAAGAAAGTCGAGGGACAAAAAGCTAGTTTCTCCTATCCATAATCAAGATGGAAGAACTGCAAGAGAATGAGTGGTTAATTTCCTTTTTAGCCTTGCTCCAATCAGGAATAGCAGATTTGGGGAGCTCAGATGATACAGAGAATGAAAAGAGAAACATAAAATTACAACTGGTTCTATGGATTAAAAGATTGCCTAATAATTTATGATCTGTAATTTCACTCTGAGCTACATTCCTAAAAGAAGAGCATATATTCCATCAGCAAAAGGCATGTACTAGAATGTTCATAAGCAGTATTACTAGTAATGCCAAAAGCAGAAAATTACCCAGATGTCCATCAGTAATATAATGGATAAATAAATTATAGTAGCTTCTTCATCCATGGTTTTGCTTTCACAGTTTCTCTAATCAGTGGCAAACCCCAGTCTGAAAATATTAAATGGGAAATTCAGGAAATAAGCAATTAATAAATTTAAATTGCATGCCATTCTGAGTTGCATGATGAAATCTCACACCATCCCATTCTGTCTTGCCTGGGATCCCCAATTACTGATGTCTATGACATTATTAATGTCATGACTTCCAACCATTCACATCAAATGGCTCCATAATCCAGAATCACCCAAAGCAGATGATCCTCCTCCTGACATGTTTTGTCAGAAGACAAATAGTAGCCTAATACTATGTCACAATGCCTATCTCATTCATTTCACTTCATCTCATAACACAGGCATTTTATCATGACACATCATTACAGGAAGAAGGATGAATACAGTACAATAAGGTATTCTCAGACAGAGAGATCACATTCATACAACCTTTATTACAGAATATTGTTATAATTGTTCTTCTGTTTTAACTTTAAAATTTTTATATCTATATTGAACTATAGCTGATTTACAATGCTGTAATCATTTCAGGTATACAGGAAAGCAACTCGGTTATACATATACATATATCTATTCTTTCCCAAATTCTTTTGCCATTTGTGTTATTATAGAATATTGAGCAGAGTTCCCTGTGCTATACAGTAGGTCTTTGTTGGTTATCTGTTTTTTAATATAGTAGTGTGTATATGTCAATCCCAAACTCCCAATTTATCGCTTCTCAACCTTTCCCCTTTGGAAACCATAAGTTTGTTTTCTATGTCTGTGGGTCCATTTCTGTTTTGTAAATAAGTTCATTTGGATCATTTTATTATTAGATTTTGCATATAAGTGATATCATATGATATTTGTCTTTGTCTGTCTTACTTCACTTCATATGAATATCTCTAAGTCCATCTATGTTACTGCAAATTGCATTATTTCATTTTTAATGGCTGAGTAATAGTCCATTGTATAAATGTACCACATCTTCTTTACCCATTCATTTTTCAATGGACACTTAGAATGCTTCCATGTCTTCATTATTATAAATAGCACTGCAATGAACATTTCGGTGCACATATCCTTTTGAACTATGGTTTTCTCTAGATATATGACCAGGAGTGGGTTACTGGATCAAATGGTAGCTCTATTATTAGCTTTTTAAGGAGCCTCTTTATTGTTCTCCACAGTGGCTGTACCAATCTACATTACTACTAACAGTGAACAAGGGTTCCTTTACCCTATTCTCTCTCCAGCATTTATTGTTTGTAGACTTCTTTGATGATGGCCATTCTGTTTGGTGTAAGGTGATGTCTTATTGTAGCTTTTATTTGAATTTCTCTAATAATTAGTGATGTTGAACATCTTTTCCTGTGCCTATTGGCCATCTGTATGTAGCCTTTAGAGAAGCATCTAACTAGGTCTTCTGCCCATTTTTAAAAATTATTTAATTACTTTACATTTTACTTTAATATTTTATTTAATTACTTTACAATATTGTAGTGGTTTTTGCCATACATTGACATGAATCAGCCATGGGTGTACATGTGTTCCCCATCCTGTGCCCCCTTCCCACCTCCCTCCCCATCCCATCCCTCAGGGTCATCCCAGTGCACCAGCCCTGAGCACCCTGTCTCGTGCATCAAACCTGGACTGGAGATCTATTTCACATATGATAATATACATGTTTCAATGCTGTTCTCTCAAATCATCCCACCCTCGCCTTCTCCCACAGAGTCCAAAAGTCTGTTCTTTACATTTGTGTCTCTTTTGCTCTCTCACATATAGGGTCATTGTTACCATCTTTCTAAATTTCATATATATGCATTAATATACTGTATTGGTGTTTTTCTTTCTGGCTTACTTCACTCTGTATAATAGGCTCCAGTTTCATCCACCTCATTAGAACTGATTCAAATGAATTCTTTTTAATAGCTGAGTAATATTCCACTGTGTGTATGTACCACAGCTTTCTTATCCGTTCATCTGCCAATGGACATCTAGGTTGCTTCCATGTCCTGGCTATTACAAACAGTGCTGCGATGAACACTGGGGTACACGTGTCTCTTTCAGATCTGGTTTCCTCGGTGTGTATGCCCAGCAGTGGGATTGCTGGGTCATATGGCAGTTCTATTTCCAGTTTTTTAAGAAATCTCCACACTGATCTCCATAGTGGCTGTACTAGTTTGCATTCCCACCAACAGTGTAAGAGGGTTCCCTTTTCTCCACGCCCTCTCCAGCATTTATTGTTTGTAGACTTTTTGATAGCAGCCATTCACACCGGCATGAGATGGTATCTTATTGTGGTTTTGATTTGCATTTCTCTGATAATGAGTGATGTTGAGCATCTTTTCATGTGTTTGTTAGCCATCTGTATGTCTTCTTTGCAGAAATGCCTGTTTAGTTCTTTGGCCCACTTTTTGATTGGGTCATTTATTTTTCTGGAATTGAGCTGCAGGGGTTGCTTATATATTTTTGAGATTAATTCTTTGTCAGTTGCTTTGTTTGCTATTATTTTCTCCCATTCTGAAGGCTTTCTTTTCACCTTGCTTATAGTTTCCTTTGTTGTGCAAAATCTCTTAAGTTTAATTAGGTCCCATTTGTTTATTTTTGCTTTTATTTCCATTACTCTGGGAGGTGGGTCATAGAGGATCCTGCTGTGATTTATGTCAGAGATTGTTTTGCCTATGTTCTCCTCTAGGAGTTTTATAGTTTCTGGTCTTACATTTAGATCTTTAATCCATTTTGAGTTTATTTTTATGTATGGTGTTAGAAAGTGTTCTAGTTTCATTCTTTTACAAGTGGTTGACCAGTTTTCCCAGCACCACTTGTTAAAGAGATTGTCTTTTCTCCATTGTATAGTCTTGCCTCCTTTGTTAAAGATAAGGTGTAGGTGCGTGGCCTTATCTCTGGACTTTGTATTTTGTTCTACTGATCTATATTTCTGTCTCTGTGCCAGTACTATACCGTCTTGATGACTGCAGCTTTGTAGTACAGTCTGAAGTCAGGCAGGTTGATTCCTCCAGTTCCATTCTTCTTCTGCCCATTTTTTGTGTGGGTTGTTTGTTTCTTGATATTGAGTTGCATGAGCTGTTTATAAATTTGGGGGGTTAATTCCTTGTCAGTTGCAACATTTACAAATATATTTTCCTATTCTGCAGGTTGTCTTTTTGTTTGGATTATGGTTTCCTTTGCTATGCAAAACTTTTTGAATTTAATTAGGTTTCACTTGTTTTATTTTGCTTTTTTCCATTACTCTAGGAGACAGAATGAAAAAGATATTGTACAACTTATCTCAAAGAGTGTTCTGCCTATGTTTTCCTCTAAGAGCTTTACACTATCCAGTCTTACATTTAGGTCTTTAAACCATTTTGAGTTTATTTTTGTGTATGGGATTAGCTGGTATTAGCTGAATGAGATGGTTGCTCAGAAGAATGATTTGTATAAGAATCATGGAAACAAAAAAGGAACTTGCTCTTCCCCTCTTTTAGAAAACATACTTCATTGAACCAGCACAGAAAGTTAACTAATTACCCCTTTAACATCGAATCTCTTGAGCAAAACTTTTCTTTTTCTGTTCTTCATGAGTGTTTCTGCAGCAGTGTTTTCCTGACAACTGCTCCTAGTTGGCAAGGGACTGGCTGTTTTAAACTATTATGAAATACCCTCACAGCAAATACAGCTATTCTAAATTCTTTATGCATTGAGACAGACACTAGCTAGCTGTTTACTACATCCATCTCCTCTTTGCCCTGGGCACACAGTGAGATTACCATTCCCAGGCTTCCTTGTAGTTAGACATGGACAGGAGCTTTGGTTCTAGACAGTACAGAATGACTTGATATGATGGGTGCCACCACTTCCAGACCTGACCATTACAATCTCTCATGTATAATCCTCTTTGCTCTTCTCCCTTCTGCCAGCCTGAAGCAGACAAGTATGACAACCTTGGAAGTCATGCGATGAAAGCAAAGGAATCATAAGTGGAAGAGCCCCAGGTCCTTGAATAGAATCTTCTGGCAGAGAGCCAGTCACTGTACAGAAATACCTGTTTTTAAACTCTATGAGATGAAGAAATAAACATAAGATGTCACCTTCTCTAATGAGCCTTTGCAGATATTCCTACATGAAGAGAACTCTACATACGCCTTCAACCTCAGATTTTGGCAGCACTTTATTTGTACCTATGTTATTCTGTGCCTTCTATTTTGATCACGTGTACTCTTGTCTACAAGATTAAAAGTTCTGAGTGGCAAGAACTGACCCTTTATTTTCCAACTGAGAAGTTAAACTGTTTTTAAGAATTTTTACCAGGTACTCAATACTTATAAAATTAATGAAATAAATGCATATTAGATAAATTCACTCACATATGGACACGTGCAAAATAAGGAGGAGATGCCTGAGATTTGAAGCCTGGCAAAAATGGAGAAAGCTAGTAAGTGTTAATGGCAATAAGAAAGTCCAAAAAAGGGGAAATCAATCTTCAGGTATTCATTATTAGGTTCATTCCTCTACTCATCTCATCTTCCCTCAATGAAAACAAACTGAGCAACTCTGGTAATATAATGAGATAGCATTGCCATATGCACTTTCCATGGAATAACTCATTAAGTCTTCATAACAAGCCTATTAGGTGGGCACTCTTATTTCACTTATTTTATAGACGAGAGAAACTTAAATAGCTTGTCAAAGCCACATAGGTAGCAGTGAGGCTGAAACTCAGACCCATACAAGCCTAGTCTACGGCCCCAGAGTTCAACCACAATGCTACAACAACTCCTACCTGCCAGCCATGATTTTCCTCATGGAGTTACAGAGAAGAATAAGTAAACAAACTTATTCTTTAAAACATCATCATAGTAATCTCAATATGATGCCTGCTGCGTCTGCTGCTGCTGCTAAGTCACTTCAGTCATGTCCAACTCTGTGCGACCCCATAGACGGCAGCCCACCAGGCTCCTCCATCCCTGGGATTCTCCAGGCAAGAACACTGAAGTGGGTTGCAATTTCCTTCTCCAATGCAAGAAAGTGAAAAGTGAAAGTGAAGTCGCTCAGTCGTGTCCAACTCTTAGCAATCCCATGGACTGCAGCCTACCAGGCTCCTCCGTCCATGATGTCTAGTATGACACATATTACGAAAATTCTGAAAGAAGCAGGACAGAATTGTTGTGACCTTAGGTTAAGCAAAGATCTGACAGAAACTAACAATATAATCCACCAAACAAAAGGTTGATAAATTGAACTCCATCAATATTTAAAACTGTTCTTCAGAAAAACACTATTAGGAAAATCAAAAGACAAACACCATAGAATGAGAGAAAATATTTGCAAAACACATACCTGAGAAAGGGTGGGAAGATACTTTTGATTTTACTCTAAAATTTAAAATTTAAATGCAATTGTGAGGTCCTAGCTTGGTGGTTTTAAGAATAAGCTTTGGAGTCAGGTAGACTGACATACGCTCTGAAAACTGACTAAGTCTTCTCACTTGTAAAATGGAAAGAATAATAACATGTAGCTCATGAATTATGGAGATTAAATTAATATAAAGTATTCAGCATAGTTTGTGGTACATATAGTCCTCAGTAAAATTTTTCTAACCAAAATTTTATGAAAGACTGCAGGATATGAAAGATACCATCTTCCTCTTATTTGGGATGTTTAAGTTGCTACGAATTGTTATCATAAGTAACATTATGAAAAAAGTACTTGTGCTTGAACTTTTCCTATATCTTTTAAATTATTTCCTTAAGATCAATTCCTAGATTAAGGAATGTAAAGATTTTCAAGGCACTTGGTAATTCTTATTATCTTCTCAAAATATTATATCTATTTCTCATTCCTACTGATCAGCAAGTTAAGAATTTAAGAATCATTATACCCTTCACAACAGTAATTTTTTTTATTTACATGCTTGTTATAGAAAATGCAATTATTATAGAGATGTTCACCACTCTGGTAAGGGTAGGCAATTAAAGAGGAACTCTCTCTCACTAAAAATGTATAAATATGCTGTATTAAATATAAGAACTAAAAAAATACACAGCAATGTTTAAGAGAGAGAAACAAAATCTAAGAAACAAAAAGGAAACTCAAGGTCTGATTAGTAAAGTTTAACAAGCATCCTGTCCTAGGAGGATTAAACACACAAATAGGCCTGAGATCCAAGAGATGGGAATTAAACATTCATTTTTGGGACAGGAAACATAGCCAGATAGAGAGACACCAATATTAACTTTAGACCTTCAAAAGGCTGCCCTTTTTATGAAAAGAGAATTTAAAAAATCCTAAGCAATAATTCTCAGATATATCAAGGGAAATCGCTGCATACTCAGGAGTTAAGGGAAGAAATGTTCTGTAAGAAATCTGGACTCCAAGTCCACACCACACACGGGTGCAGTATTAGTGTGACCAACTTATCACCTTTGCTAATATTCTCCTGATTTTTGCCCTGCAATCCCATCTCTTAGGCAGTATCTCAGCACCAGGGCAACCTGGAAGTCTGATCATACCACACAGCATCCAAAGGTCACAACCCATACTTTCTAGGAAACTCAAGCCAAGTAAGTATATAAAACTTGGTTGGACTCTTGTGAGTCCCTGTGGATCTAAATGGACTCAAATATACAATCATTCTATGTACAAACTTTCATAAAGCAGGGTTCTAAGGACCCTCCAGATAGCATTGTCAGATAAAATACAATTCACCCAGTTTGGTTTGAATTTAAGTTAAACAATTTTAAACTTGCAATATGAGAACACTTATGCTAAAAAATTCCCTTCCCTGGAGAAGGGAATGGCAACCCACTCCAGTCTTCTTGCAAGGAGAATTCCACGGACAGAGGAGCCTGGCAGGCTACAGACCATGGGATCGCGAGCAACTGAGCAACTAACACTAACTCTACACTAAAAGATTAGTTAATATTAACTACAATGATAGTCAGTAGACATATAAAGTGTAACAATTTGTACTTCAAAAACCAGAAATTATGAAACAAACTCAGACAATACAAAATAAATGCAAAAGTCCCATCAATCACATAATTGCATTTTGATTTTTCTTCCATATTACATAGCTCATGTGGCTATGCTAATACAAAGAGACACCTCCACATGGTTCCCCAGCCAACTGCATGCTTGGAGCTCCTTCAATTATTAAAGAGATAAAAGAAGGGACAGAAATTATAATGAAAGAATAGAACACTGTTAAAAAGAACAGATGGATCTGTAAAGGGACCAAATAGAACTTGGAAAAATGAAAAACGTAGTCACCGAAACTAAAAAGTTGAGATTTAGGTTAAACAACAAATTAGAGGGTTGAGGAGAGCTATATGACTTTGGGCTAGTTAATCAACTCTCTGTGCCTCAATGTTCTCAATTGCAAAACAGGGATAATAAAAATACCTTTCTTAAAAGTTGATTATGTGAAGTAATTGGCCTCCAACTAATAAAATAAAATTTTAAAAAAAAGTTGATTATAAAAATAAATATAAAACATATAAAGCACTCAGAATAGGGCCATTTTATCAAATAATAATTATTATTCAGTTCACTTCAGTCACTCAGTCGTGTCCAACTCTTTGTGCACCCTAGGCCTCCCTGTCCATCACCACCTCCTGGAGTTTACTCAAACTCATGTCCATTGAGTCGGTGATGCCCTCCGACCATCTCATCCTCTGTCGTCCCCTTCTCCTCCCACCTTCAATCTTTCCCAGCATCAGGGTCTTTTCCAATGAGTCAGTTCTTCATATCAGGTGGCCAAAGTATTGAAGTTTCAGCTTCAGCATCAGTCCTTCCATTGAAAATTCAGGACTGATCTCCTTTAGGATGGACTGGTTGGATCTCCTTGCAGTCCAAGGGACTCTCAAGAGTCTCCTCCAACACCACAGTTCAAAAGCATCAGTTCTTCAGTGCTCAGCTTTCTCTATGGTCCAACTCTCACATCCATACATGACTACTGGAAAAACCATAGCTTTGACTAGACGGACCTTATTCAGTCATGACTTATTAAATAAGTATGTAGAACATCCTCACATGGTGATGATCCCCAAACGTGTGGCTCAGAAATTCAGCTCTGTAGGATGCTCAGGAAAAAAAGTACTCCATGATGAAATACTTTGTGAAGTCTTACATTACCCTAACAGCCTCTCAGAGATTCACAGTTTACGTTACCATCTTAAAAAACCCTCAATAGTTCTGCTGTGAAGAAACCTGTTTAGCCTTGTCATTTAGGTGGTAACTAAAAAAATGACAGAATGGAGACTCGAGGAAGTTGTCACTTGGCAAAGTCCTTCAGCTGGTAAATGGCAGAGCTGATCTACAAACCACGCTCGCCTGGCTCTGAGTCCATGATTTTAATGACTGGACAATATTGTAAAGTTTAGAAGGAATTGATAATAATCGTCTTTTTAAAAGGCTTCTTTCTGAAAGTGCAGAAACCCAAGGATGAACTTGCCCTAGTGTCCCTTCATACAAACGTCTGTGTGTCTGCCTCAATAGCCCCCAGCCAGCCCCCTGAATCCCAGGGGCAAGCAAGGTATCCTTTGAGCATTTCCTCTCTTCCTGAGGCACAGGCAAGGGACAGTAGGAGAATGACTGGCTTCTAGGGCCCTGGTTCTAAGAAGTCCCATCAATCATATAATTGCAGTATGAGCTTTCTTGCATACACATAGCTCCTATGGCTATGCTAATACAGAGTGACGCATCCACATGCTTCCCTAGTCAATTACATGTCTGGGGCTCCTTCAATAAATAGCAGTAGAAAATCAAAGATCAAGACATGAACTCACTAACATTGTAATTATCAGCTCAAAATAAAAAAAATTTTTTTAATTAAGGTCCGTGATTGTTGTGCTGTTACTGTCAGTGTCAATGTCTTTCTTATGTAGACTTCTAAATTTCCTACTTGAGAGAAATGAAGGTGGAATTTTCTGCACTGAATTTTATTCAAGGCAGGCATTTGAATTTCACAGGAACTGATAGGACTTGAGTAACACTACTAACTGATTTTCATTAAAGGCTAATCCTACCCCAGATGTGAGTTAAGTTGGAATTTATGTGCTGGGTGTGTCACTTTTGTTTTCCTAAAGCTGTACTTTTAAATAAGACTATGTTAAAACCTTCTCAACTATACTCAGAAGTCCCAAGGTAATCATACTTATGACTACAGCTCATTGGTATTAAGTTGAAGTTAGAAAAGCTAACTAATGATCATCAAATATTCTGACAACATAGAAATTCTTCCTAAGTAAATCTTTAATATCCATAATATTTGGCTGCTTCTTTCAATAACATTTCATTCCTTTCAGTTCACCAACATTTTAATTAAACAGTCATATTCGTATCATATTTGCAATCCTCAACACAAATTGATCATGCACTTTTCAAGGGCCAGTCTCTAAATTTGGCACTGATTCTAACATTAATAAGACAAGTTTGGCCTTTGAGGAGTATACTGTGGATAAAAAAAAGACTCAAGCAGTTAAAAGTAACCAACCAATCCCTCACTGATTGTAGGCATGGCAACATAAACGCATCTTAAAATACATGTTACTGATTTACACAGAATGAGTTATATAATACCATAATATTTATGTACATTTAAAAAAGCATCCATACAAAAACACAGTTGAATATTCTACAGCATACACATAAAAAATACACAAAAAATATGCCTGAATGGTTGTCTGTGGGAGAGGAGGTTAAAGGAAGTGGAGAAAGGAAGGAAAGAAGAGAGAGAGGGAAAGAGGAAACAAAGGAGCAAAGGAAGGAAGGAAGGAAGAAGAGGCTGAACTTTCAAGCAGCTGGCAGA
The DNA here is from genome assembly GCF_963930625.1 of Muntiacus reevesi. Lineage (NCBI taxonomy): Eukaryota > Metazoa > Chordata > Mammalia > Artiodactyla > Cervidae > Muntiacus > Muntiacus reevesi. The sequence continues at coordinate 29,083,096 of NC_089258.1, forward strand.
GCTGTCTGGTGGACAGGGAGTATTCTCTAGACATGTTCCTTTACCCAATCGCTTTCCTCTTTTGTCCCGAGTCCTTAATTATGACAAATCTTCTTAATCAGAAAACTGTTAAAATAAGGAATAAACCAATAATAAACTATGCAACCACGTAAGTGACTTGGCTTTCAATTTCAATAATACAAGGTGAGCATGTAGGTGGGCAGATGGACTGGTGTGCCTACCCACCTTCTGCAGACACCAAGTACCTTAAGACACAATCATCATAGCAGATCAAGGAGAGTTAGCTGCCCACTTCCCACCCTCCTTTTAATATGGATGATTGCTCATGCTTAATGTGACCCAGATTGTAACCTGCACCTCTTTTTAGAAGATCATGCCTTAACCCAGTTCTGTTCCTCTAGTAATTAGAATCTTCTTCCTCAAAGCTTTAAACCTGAGAGAAACCTGAGGAGAATCTTTCTAAACCAATATTTTCTTTTCCTGGAATTCAACACAACCATCAATCAATATTTACTAACTGCTCCCCTCCCCCCAGCAAAGGCCTGGAAAACTCCATGGACTCTACAGTCCATAGTGTCACAAAGAGTTGGACATGACTGAGCAACTTTCACTTTCATGAATGAACTACAGTTTTTCTACATGAGACATATCTGATAAGAGAGGCAGTGTAGAATAAGGAGAAAAACAAATGGTTAGAGGTCAGAAAAGTCAATCCCAGCTCTGCCTCTAACTAAACCTGTGGAATTGGGCTGCTTATGTCTCCTCTGTGGTCCTCAGATTCCTCATCTGGAGAATGGGAGTGGAAGCCTAAATGATTGCTAGTGATTCCTTCTGCTTCAGCCCTCAATGGTATGCATTATATTTACCTAACTGAGTGGAGACAATTTTGTTGTCCTTGATCCATGCAGGAACAATAATACTAACACAAAAGAAGATAGCTTCCTCTTCCCATATTTCAGTAAAAATTCCTCTGTGAGGTATTATGGTTGTTACAAAAAACTGAACTCTGAAGTCCAGGCTCAGTAAGGAGGCCAAAGATTGCAAATGCCCTGTTACCAAAACTTAACCACAGCAGAAGCCGCGGTCTGAACAGTGCTGCCTTTAGGCATTATATATAAGATATATACAATCCAGAGTACATACCTTAATTAACAAGGTTTGAAGAGCAAGAGGTAGATCTGCCTATGTTTTAAAACAGTTAATAAACTCTCCTAATATTACCAGCCTAAATTATTCTGTGTATCCCCTAAACTATGCAATATAGTATAGTTGAAAAAAAAAATTTCCATTCAGAATATTTAAGATCAGAAATGTGCATCATTTAGAGGGATAAATTTCAGTGATTTGGAAAATTAATTTATCCACAATAAATCCTTCTATGACTTGATTTTTTAATTTTTTTAACTTTATATTTTATATTGGGGTAGAGCCAATCAACAATGCTGGGACAGTTTCTGGTGAACAGTGAAAGGATTCAGTCATACACACACATGTAATCAGTCTCCCCCAAATGCCCCTCCCATTCCAGGGTGCCATGTGCTATACAGTAGGGCCTTGTTGGTTATCCATTTTAAATATAGCAGCGTGCACATGTCCATCCCAAACTCCCTAACTATCTCTTGGCCTGATCCTTCCCTTCTGGCAACCATAAGTTTATTTTCTAAGTTTGGAGTCTCTTCCTATTTTGTATATAAGTCCATTTCTAAATGATTTCATATTTTTTAATAACCATAAAGATAGATCATAATTTGGCCGATTATTGCTCTATGGCTAGAAGTCTGAAAAGAGCATAAATTTAACCAACTTTAGATTCTTACCACTCCTAGAGTTTTTTACTATAGCCTAAAGATTCTGAAACACAGATTTTTCTTGTGTCCTAATTTTAATTTTTAATCCTGTTAAGTTCAAAGGGAGGTAAAGAACTAAGATGTCCCAGAGGGCAGATAGTACGTCTCATCTACCTGAGATCCATTTATCAGTCACCTACTAACTGTGTCTCTTATACCAGAACTTGGTACATAGAGAATACAAACTGGCGAGTTATGCCCTTATCAGCACAGATTTAAGTGAATATAAACAAAGACTTCCTTCTAAGATTACATCACTTACGCTGAGCACAACACTTCATCATTTATGCTGAGCACATCATTGATCAATGCTGTCATATACTCTAAGGAGTCCCTCAATTTCTTTGTATCTTATTTCTTTTGCCTCAGATCACAGCAATGCATCAGCGATACCGAGAAAGAAATCAGGAATGTATTGTCCTCACGAGTTTGTTCCTACTTTCAGTCACGTCTAGTGCTCAGGAAGCATGTCACACCCTCTGAAATGTCTATATGAGGTGCCAAAGCCTCTTGTCACACAGAAGCCTCCTGTCTCAGCAGCTTCTACCAGCATCCTGAACTACAACGACGATAATCCACCATTGGATTATGTAGGACAGCCTTACTTTTTCATTTTTTATGCCTTGTATCAGGCTTAAAAACGTGACTGAATAAACTTTGTCATACAGTTCTACTGATTCTGTCTCAATAATTTTTAATGAGAAAATTCCTGGTGCGGTCTATAAGCATCAGAATGTCATTTAAAACAAAACACAATGTAACGGCTTCTTCAAACTCAAGAAACTTGTGGAAAATAAACATTAACCATTTGCTGCAGTAATGAGGTAAATGAAAGTGTGCCAACTTGATTGGAATCCTGACTGCCATATTTGAGTTATTTTAGCTCTTTGTGCCTCCATTTCTCTGTCTACAAAATAAATTTTAAAACATTCATTACCAATTGCTACATGTTCTAACCCCTTGGAAATGCATCAGTGAATAAAACAAAATCCCTGACCCTACTGAGCTTACTGTACAGGGAGAATGTATTAAAATAAGCCAATAAAGCAAAAAGTATGGCATCATTCCAGCAGTTTACTTCTTAAACAAATAACAATTTAGATATTTTTACATTACAATAAAACAGAGAAGTTTTTTATATCTATTATGAGATAAAATAAAACTTTAAAAGGAAAAAGAAAATTAGGAAATCATCACTTAGAAGCCGCCAAAGTAATAACTGCTCATGCAAAACTTACCAACATATGCTAAAAACTAGTAGGTGACAATCTGAAGAGAAGATAACATTTATACAGTCTCAAATATTTTCCCACATGATACGTCTTAGTTAAAAAGAATTAACACCTATTTTTAGGAAAGAGAATGCAACCTAAGTCTCGGCCTATCTGCATATTACCATTACTCTGGTCACAGGATTTTTACGTTGGATCACCTTAACCAAGAGATCAAAGGTAACATCTCTAGTGACGAGAAAAATTCATAGGTACTGTATACATCCTGATACAAGGCATAAAATTATGTTCTATGATACTCCTGTTTAAAAAGCATAGCCTGAATCTAAAAATGTGGAAACACTAGGGAAACCTAAATTGAAGGGTATTCTACAAAAAATTGAATAGTACTCTTCACAAATGTCAAGGCCATGCCAAAAATAGAAATACTGTAGAACTCTTTCAGATTTAAAAAGACTACAGAGACATGACAACTAAACGCAGCGTGTGATTCAAAATTGGATCCTAGGCCAAAAAAATACATTCATTTGCTCTGATGATATGAAGAGGACAACTGGTGAAATGGTAAGTCCTGGAGGCCAGATAATAATACTGTAGTAATGTTAATTTTCTAATTGTGACCATTACAGTATGGTTATATAAGAAAATGCTCTTGCACACTGTTATGTAGAAGAATGCCCTTGAATTTAGCAAATAAACACTGAAGTATGTAGATCAGAAAACTAAGATCATGGCATCCGGTCCCATCACTTCATGGCAAATAGATGGGGCAACATTGGAAACAGTGACAGACTTTATTTTGGGGGGCTCCAAAATCACTGCAGATGGTGATGGCAGCCATGCTGCAGAAATTAAAAGATGCTTGCTCTTCAGAAGAAAAGTTATGACCAACCTAGACAGCATATTAAAAAGCAGAGACATTACTGTACCAACAAAGGTCCGTCTAGTCAAAGCCATGGTTTTTCCAGTAGTCATGTATGGATGTGAGAGTTGGACAGTAAGAAAGCTGAGCGCCAAAGAATTGATGCTTTTGAACTGTGGTGTTGGAGAAGACTCTTGAGAGTCCCTTGGACTGCAAGGAGATCCAACCAGTCCATAGTAAAGGAAATCAGTCCTAAATATTCATTGGAAGGACTGATGCTGAACTGGAAACTCCAATACTTTGAAAATTTTAATTTCCTAATGTGAAAAACTAACTTATTGGAAAAGACTATGGGAAAGATTGAAGGCAGGAGGAGAAGGGGACAACAGAGGATGAGATGGTTGGAGGGCATCATCGATTCAATGGACCTGAGTTTGAATAAACTCCAGGAGTTGGTGATGGACAGGGAGACCTGGCATTCTGTAATCCATGGGGTCTCAAAGAGACCATGACTGAGCGACTGAGCTCAGGCTTTCTTACCTCTCCTTGCTATTCTTTGGAACTCTGCATTCAAATGGGTATATCTTTCCTTTTCTCCTTTGCTTTTCTCTTCTCTTCTTTCCACAGCTATTTGTCAGCCTCCTCAGACAGCCATTTTCCCTTTTTGCATTTTGTTTTCTTAGGGATGGTCTTGATCCCTGTTTCCTATACAATGTCAAGAACCTTCATCCATAGTTCATCAGGCACTCTGTCTATCAGATCTAATCCCTTGAATCTATTTCTCACTTCCACTGTATAATCATAAGGGATTTGATTTATGTCATACCTGAATGGTCTAGTGGTTTTCCCTACTTGCCTCAATTTAAGCCTGAATATGGCAGTAAAGAGTTCATGATCTGAGCCACAGTCAGCTGCTGGTTTTGTTTTTGCTGACTGTATAGTTCTTCTCCATTTTTGGCTGCAAAGAATATAATCAGTCTGATTGTGGTATTGATCATATGGTGATGTCCATGTGTAGAGTCTTCTCTTGTGCTGTCGGAAGAGGGTGTTTACTATGACCAGTGTGTTCTTTTGGCAAAACTCTATTAGCCTTTTCCCTGCTTCATTCTGTACTCCAAGGCCAAATTTGCCTGTTACTCCAGGTATTTCTTGACTTCCTATTTTTGCATTCCAGTCCCCTATAATGAAAAGGTCATCTTTTTTGAATGTTAGTTCTAGAAGGTCTTGTAGGTCTTCATAGAACCATTCAACTTCAATCTCTTCAGCATTACTGGTTAGGGCATAGACTTGGATTACCATGATATTGAATGGTTTGCCTCGGAAACAAAAGCGATCATTCTGTCTTTTTTAGATTGCATTCAAGTAACTGCATTTCGGACTCTTTTGTTGACTATGATGGCTACTCCATTTCTTCTAAGGGATTCTTGCCCACAGTAGTAGATATAATGGTCACTGGAATTAAGTTCATGCATTTCAGTCCATTTTAGTTCGCTGCTTCCTAAAATGTTGACATTCACTCTTGCCATCTCCTGTTTGACCACTTACAATTTGTCTTGATTCATGGACCGAACATTCCAGCTTTCTATGCAATATTGCTTTTTACAGCATCGGACCTTGCTTCTATCACCAGTCACATCCACAACTGGGTGTTGTTTTTACTTTGGCTCCATCCCTTCCTTCTTTTTGCAGTTATTTCTCCACTGATCTCCAGTAGCATATTGGGCACCTACTGACCTGGGGAATTCATCTTTCGGTGTCCTATCTTTTTGCCTTTTCATGCTGTTCATAGGGTTCTCAAGGCAAGAATACTAAAATAGGTTGTAATTATTTCAGATTAAAGGGTCTAAGACAGATAACAACCAAAGGCACTATATGATCCTAGATTGGCTCCTGTTTCCAAAAACATTTTTTAAAGCTCCAAAAAGAAGTTATTTGAGACAACTGGGAAAATTTAAATCTGACCTGAGTTTTGGATGACATAAAATAATTGCTAATTTTCTTATGATTCATAATAAGTATGCAGCAGACTGTCCCTATATTTAGGAGATATTTGCTGAATATTTCGCGATGAAGAGCCATGATGTAGACAATGTACCTCCAAAGGGTGCTGAAAATTTTATGGAGCAAGAAAGAGAGACACAAACAGAGAGAGAGTAAAGAGACCAACACATTAATAATTGTTGAATCTAAATAAAGAATATATAGGTATTTATTATACTATTGTTTCAATTGCTTATGTAACAGGTTTTATAACAGCACTGAGGGGAAATAAATAATAACGCTTTTACCTTCATAATATATTCCTATTAGTCTTCTTCTAGAGATTTAAAAATTTGAAAATAAACAAGAAAATTAGAAGATTTTAAAAGCACATCATTGTTCACAAGCTTTGTTCCAAAACCTCACTAAATTTAAAAAGATCAATACAACTTACCTCCGGGTTGTGTTTGTAGCACAGTTGAAGGACGGTTGACCAGCTACAGCGATTCCCTCAGTGAGTAGCAAGGTAGAGAATAGGACACAATTGTGGCCACGTCAAAAGTTAACTCCCTCAAGAATCAACCTGCCTGACTTCAGACTCTACTACAAAGCCACAGTCATCAAGACAGTATGGTACTGGCACAAAGACAGAAATATAGGTCAATGGAACAGAATAGAAAGCCCAGAGATAAATTCACGAACCTATGGACACCTTATCTTTGACAAAGGAGGCAAGGATATACAATGGAAAAAAGACAACCTCTTTAACAAGTGGTGCTGGGAAAACTGGTCAACCACTTGTAAAAGAATGAAACTAGAACACTTTCTAACACCATACACAAAAATAAACTCAAAATGGATTAAAGATCTAAATGTAAGACCAGAAACTATAAAACTCCTAGAGGAGAAATAGGCAAAACACTCTCCAACATAAATCACAGCAAGATCTTCTATGACCCACCTCCCAGAATATTGGAAATAAAACCACAAATAAACAAATGGGACCTAATGAAAATTAAAGGTTTTTGCACAACAAAGGAAACTATAAGTAAGGTGAAAAGACAGCCCTCAGATTGGGAGAAAATAACAGCAAATGAGGAAACAGACAAAGGATTAATCTCAAAAATATACAAGCAACTCCTGAAGCTCAATTCCAGAAAAATAAATGACCCAATCAAAAAATGGGCCAAAGAACTAAACAGACATTTCTCCAAAGAAGACATACAGATGGCTAACAAACACATGAAAAGATGCTCAACATCGCTCATTATCAGAGAAATGCAAATCAAAACCACAATGAGGTACCATTACAAGCCAGTCAGGATGGCTGCTATCCAAAAGTCTACAAGCAGTAAATGCTGGAGAGGGTGTGGAGAAAAGGGAACCCTCTTACACTGTTGGTGGGAATGCAAACTAGTACAGCCACTATGGAAAACAGTGTGGAGATTTCTTAAAAAACTGGAAATAGAACTGCCATATGACCCAGCAATACCACTTCTGGGCATACACACTGAGGAATCCAGATCTGAAAGAGACACGTGAACCCCAGTGTTCATCGCAGCAGTGTTTATAATAGCCAGGACATGGAAGCAACCTAGATGCCCATCAGCAGACGAATGGATAAGGAAGCTGTGGTACATATACACCATGGAATATTACTCAGCCATTAAAAAGAATTCATTTGAATCAGTTCTAATGAGATGGATGAAACTGGAGCCCATTATACAGAGTGAAGTAAGCCAGAAAGATAAAGAACATTACAGTATACTAACACATATATATGGAATTTAGAAACTTGGTAACGATAACCCTATATGCAAAACAGAAAAAGAGACACGGAAGTACAGAACAGACTTTTGAACTCTGTGGGAGAAGGTGAGGGTGGGATGTTTTGAAAGAACAGCATGTATATTATCTATAGTGAAACAGACCGCCAGCCCAGGTGGGATGCATGAGTCAAGTGCTCGGGCCTGGTGGGCTGGGAAGACCCAGAGGAATCGGGTGGAGAGGGAGGTGAGATGGGGGATCGGGATGGGGAATACGTGTAACTCTATGGCTGATGCATATCAATGTATGACAAAACCCACTGAAAAATAAAAAAATAAAATAAAATAAAAATTAAAAAAAAAAAAGTTAACTCCGTCAAAATCTGAGGGTGACTGTGAGATCTTCCAGTCTGAGACTGTCTCCAGGTTTGAGGTAAACAGCTGAGGTGGATGTAAACTTTCTTTTCTAATTCATTTCTGACATGTGGAGTTGTTCTATTTCTAGACATGAATCCAGACTATATCTTTCCCAAAGCCATCCATGTATATTGAAGATGGATACCCTTGACTGCCAATGCCACTGAGTATTTGTGTACAGCCCTGTATTTTAGTAAGTATTCTTATGATAGTATGTGTATGATTTTATCAATGGGAGATGAGGAGAGAGTACAACTGCACACTCTGATTTCTATGTGTGAACTAAATAACAGATATGCGGGTGTCTAATCACCACAAGCTTTGAAAGAAGTGATGTGATAGGCTGCTGATCACATGTGTCTGTTATTTACACAGTGATTTGTGGACTGAAGAGCTAGCAGCAAAGTCTGTATTTTATGCAATTGTTCTTGTTGTTGTTATTGTTTAGTCACTAAGTCATGTCTGACTGTATGTGGCCCCATGAACATAGCCCACTAGGCCCCTCTGTCCATGGGATTTCCCAAGCAAGAATACCAGAGTGGGTTCTTTCCTTCACCAGGGGATCTTCCCAACCTAGGGTTTGAACCTTGAACTCTTTACTCCTGAGCCACTCTAAGCAATTACTAACAACTGATTTATCTTAAGAACTGAAATGAGAACCATGTTACTGTTTTGTGTTTCATAATCATGCCTATACTGTCACTTTAGCCTCTTTTTTGTGTTCCTTGAACACCCAAGAAAAAGTGTTACTGGGTGAATCAGTGTTACTGAATCTGTGTTATATGGAAACCTGGAGAACCCAGGCAGGTAATAAAAAGCAAACCATTCAGATGAGCAATTGTACTTGACTAATCCATGAATCTAATAGGAATATATTATGACTTGACTGAATCCATGAATATTTGTTTTTGGAAGGATAGTCATGAAGTTTTAAACCAAGAAATGACCCTAGTGAACCACAAAAAGGCCATGAACAAAGGTTCAAGTAGTTGACCAACAGTAAATTAGGATTAGTACATCATTTTTCTGTGTACCTATGAAAACCTATCCTAGTAGTCAATCCTAAAGGAATTCAACCCTGAATATTTATTGGAAGGACTGATGCTAAAACTGAAGCTCCAGTATTTTGGCCGCCTGATGCTAAGAGCCAACTCACTGGAGAAGACCCTGATGCTGGGAAAGATTGAGGGCAAGAAGAGAAGGGGGAAACAGAGGATGAGATGGTTAGATAGCATCACTGACTCAATGGACATAAGTCTGAGCAAACCCTGGGAGATAACCAAGGACAGAAAAGCCTGGCATGCTGCAGTTCATGAGGTCACAAAGAGTCAAACATGATTTAGCAACTGAACAGCAATGAAAACCTACTTATATTTTTGGTAACTATTAAGAAAAAGAGATGAAATTTTAAAGAAAGAAAGTAGGCACTCATACTTCTGTAATAATTTGAATATTTCCACACAAAGTAGGGTTTCTCTTTACATAAAATATTTAGGAATATTTCTTCTAAGTTCAGTTCTACATAGTTTTCATGTTCATAGGTAATGACTGCATGCATATATGCATTGTGTATTTTATTTAATATTTAATTTTAAGAACTAATTTAAAAGCTGTTACAAGCAATTGTTAAATATGTGTTACCTATCTTGATCATAATACAGTGTATATTTGTATTTATTACCAACCCATGGCTTAATTAACCCCAGGGATTAACATTTCTTATCTTCTCAAGAGCAACAGAATAACCTCGTGGGATTATTCATTGCATCTCAAGTGACCTACGTTAACAAGGTGTCTATATTATTTCATTATTAACTGTGCAATTTCATACTTCAGTACAGGCAAAGTTTGTGGTTTAGGGCCTCCCAAACTCATTTCACATCCCTGGGGCTAGGATCACCAACAAGAACAAGATAAAGCCAGGTTCTTTCTCACGACATCCCAGTGATTATGAAAACTCTTTGATGTGACCAATTCTATTATGCATCAAAGAGAAGTAAAGCTATCCAGTAACATCTCTGTCAAAATACACCAGTCTATGTGTTTCATAACTATCGAAAAGATCAATCAAGAAAACATCTTTCGTTAAAAGATATCAGCACGTCCTTGTAAATGTATAATGACATTTCTTGGCCAGTTCCTTTATTTTGGCTTTATTATGTTATAAAGGCAGTGGACCTGAAGATAAGAAATCCAGGATGTACTGTAGACCAAAACCTGTCCCTAATTAATGAAACGATCTTACCAAATGCTTCAGCTTCTATGAGCCTTCGCTTTTTCACTGTAAAATAGGATAGCACTTCTTCATCTGCCTCAGAGCTTCATCATGAGAAGCAAATAGATGTCCATAAGATATGAATAGTGGGACTCTATACAAATGTGACTACAAAATAAGCCAACCTTACTATGTGAACCAGTATGCAAAATTAATAAAAAATATAGTCCTTGTTCAAAGTACTCATAACTAGAACAATTTGAAATTGGTAATGTGTTCATTAATTAATCTTTGCACAAACTGATCAGCTTCCAGAAAAATAATACATTTCCAGATCTTTGAAAATGGCTGCTTCACCTGAGACATGAGGCTAAGTTTGAATTCCAAAGAAAACATGGCATAAGCATTAACATGAAAAAAATGTTTAATCCCACACAAAAGGCACATTATATGGCTGATATAACCAGCTTCCCAGGTCTGTTACCACTAGAAGCTGACTCTTCCAATGATTCAGGAGGTGTAGGGTGGTCATGAGCCAAATTTCAACTGTCTTGCCCACTCAGTGTTGCCTATTTCACTTGTTTCCCACGTGTGTGTTTCTCCCTTGTGGAAACCTTCTCCTACTACAAAGGTATCTCTGTGGTTGTACAATACACATCACAGGTGTTCAGGCAAACAGGAGAAAGCTGGATTTAGTTTTCATATCTGAAAAAGATCCAGACAAGTTTCACGGATCATTCTTTTAAGAGTAGTTAAATACTGCCAACTGTCAGAGCCCTGGTGAAGATGGGAGAGTCTAATTACCCACTTCTACATGTTTTCGGTGGGTGCAGCCCACGGTCAACTGGCAGAATGAGAAAATTTACTTGTTTGTCCAAAAGCCTAAGTTCATAATTTATCATTCCTGGTTGGACATATATCATCATTTACCAAGCAGCATCTGTATGCCTTTCCTATAGAGCAAAAGAGGGTAGAAAAGGGAATCACTGCAGGAACAGGGAGGAACTGATTTCCACACTATGGAACCAACACCTCTTCTCCTCTGCCTTCCCCATATGCTGGGACAGCAGCCTGTGACTAATCTTGGCCTAGTCAATCAAAAAATAGGGATGTCCACCTCTGGAACTCTGGATGATTCCAGGGGAGTGATGCAAAGATGCAGGGCAATTTGGGAAATTATTCACAAAGGAAGGAGGAACACTGACAACCCAGAGACAAAGAACAAAAGTGTCCAGGACTTCTGTCAAAAGTGGAGGTCAAAGGAGACTGTTCCCAAGGCTGTTCCCAGTTCTCCAGGGTTCCCATCCGTCCTCTGAGCATGATTCTCTAGCCTTTCAATGAACGTGCATCCAATATTCATGATAACCCAAATATGTGCCAGATTCTTCATAAGAGAATTAGCTGGAAGTGTACAAGGAGACACTGTAACTGTAAATATATATGATACATATTTTGCCCTGGAGAAGCACATTTAATGAGGCTGGTGATGCACTAAAATTCAACTCTGATCCCACTTCCTCCCAGACCCCTATCTTCTTTCCTTCCTCCCAGCTCCCAGGTTCTATGATCAGTAGCCTTCTCTTGAAATAGTTTGCTTTCTAATCTCTTTTATAGGTATTTCTTGTCTACCCTCTAAGATTGTGAGCATACTGGGCATATAACCCTCATAGGTTGTACTTTTAAATCATCATAGCATTCAGCCCAGTGTCTAGAATGTGGGAGGTTCTTCTCACAGAAACACGTACTGACAATTGCCCCCAAATGTCCCTTGCATCGTAATAATGGAGTTTTGCTGTACTTGCCCACCTCTTCGAGAGAATATCAGATTCCAAACAATTCAATTATGTGAGCACCATAAATGTCTTTGTGTTAGGTTCTCGCTTTAGCACATCTGATGAAGAGCCTCCATAATCTGATGATCCTTCCCCTCATAAACACGTCATCCTGGCACCTGCTCAGGGCAAGCTCTGAGTTAGGAAATGGATACACAAAGATACATCAACTTCCTTTCACTCAGGGAGTTCACATTTATGTGGAAATAAAGACATTAAAAATATTCCCTGTTCCCAATCTGAGAGGCAGGACTGTAATGGGGTTTATTCCAACTGTCAATACAGAGACAGAATGGGACAGCTGCAAGTGGGAAAGAGAAGTCATAAGTACCGAGAAGACAGGAAGAAACCAAAAGCTTCTGAAAAGGACCTGAGCAGTTGCTGTGACTGGATGAAATTCAGATATCAAATTGGCGGTAAAAGGAATTCTCAGGATCAAGCAAAGACAAAAAGCCTGGGACAAATTCCTGATTAGAACTGGAAGGATTGGCTAAGACTAGGGCAAGGGCATAAGGATGGATATGCAAATAACAGATTCCCTGTGCAGTATATTGGGCTTGTGCAGAAGGATGGATGGGTCACTGGTGGGTCAAGGTCAGGTTTTCTGAGTTCATCACCTGAGGTTAAGTGTGGTAGCTAAAGCAAGCATGAGACACTCTAGAAGAACAATGGAAGAAACTGAACTTCAAAAGTGTGATTTCAATTAAAATTTATCCAGTAGATAAAAGATCAACAGCCATCGGCAGAAGAAGAAAAGTACGAATAAAGCAAAGAAGTTGGACTGGACAGAGTGTCATTTGTCATGGGCAGGGGGAGACATGACCTGTGACTGAAGTACAGGGGCAAGAATTTCTCAGGGAGGATTCAGAAGAAGTAATTCAGGATTAGACTGGGAGGGGTCTTTGAAAACATGCTAAAAATTTTGAACTTCATCCTGGAATCAACAGAAAGTCCATGTGGGGGGTGTTGTGTTGCAGGTTGGGTTCCATGGGAAGCTGGTTCTGAGCACAGATTTGCATGCAGGGAGATTAGTGGATAATGCCAGAAGCTTAGCACCTATTGGGGCAGTGAAGAAAGTCATGGTGGGCAGAAGGTGAATTTGGACTGAAATGCTATCACAACAAAGGCCTCAGCTGACCCCCAGATGCTACTATTAACAAGTGACAAGTTAGTTACTGCTGGAAGGCCCAAAGTGGGTGCTCACCTATGCTCTATTCATCACTACAAGCCAAACAATGCAGCATACCAGGGTCAGCTCGCTCTGTGAGCCGGGGCCTCTGCTAAGACATGTTTCATACTGTACATTTTTCAATCCTCCCCAAATCTTATATACCATTTTCATTCAACATACCACACTATTACAGACCTGAGAAGTAGAATCAGGTAAAATCAATGAGCAAAAAGTATTCTTGCTGTAACCATATAACAAAAGAATAAAAAAAAAAAAACCCAACATAAATATTTATTTGGCATAATATTTTTAAGAATTATTTGGAATGTTGGGTAGAAGAAAAGGGTTGGGAAGTTTTGTCTTTTCCTTGTGAGCTTTTTGTTTTGTTTTGTCTTAACTATTTGTGAGAGTGAGATGAGGAAAACAATTGAAATTCCTATGCAAATAAGCTGTTGCAATTATCCATCAAGTTTTTGTGAAATAAAACAAAAGGAAAAAACAAAAAAGATGAAGAAAGAAAAAAAAGGAACTAAATCAGTGTTTCAGAACACAGTCGTAGGTTAGGAGAATAGAATCATAGTCTAGGAGAGAAAATAAACAGATGTATGAAATTGCTGCACTTCATTTTACTAGGTCTTCCCAGGTGGCACCTGGGAAGAGTGGTAGAGAACCTGCCTGCCAATGCAGGGGACATAAGAGACAAGGGTTCAGTCCCTGGGTGGGGAAGATCCCCTCATGGAGGGCAGAGCAATCCACTCCAGTACCCTTGCCTGGAGAATTCCATGGACAGAGGAGACTGCCCGGTCCATGGGGTCTTAAAGAGTCGGACACAACTGAAGCAACTGAGCAAGCATGCACACGTTTTACTGAGATTCTGCCCCTGCAGACACATGCGCACATGGGTAACCTACACTGGATCTGGCCACAGAAGGCAACAATTCTAACAATGATTAACCTTTGTTACTTTTGAACTGTGGTGTTGGAGAAGACTCTTGAGAGTCTCTTGGACTGCAAGGAGATCCAACCAGTCCATCCTAAAGGAGATCAGTCCTGAATATTCATTGGAAGGAGTGATGCTGAAGAGGATTCTCCAATACTTTGGCCACCTGATGCAAAGAACTGACTCATTTGTACAGATGAGGAGACCAAGTCTCACTGAGTTTAGAAATCTTGAATTAGACCAAGTCTGTCTGAGTTTAGAAACACCAGATTTCTAAACCAAAGTGATACTTTTCCATCTGGAGAACCCACTAACTCAATAATTCTGTAAACATTCCTACAGAATTTATATTTACAAAGCACTTACCCAGCCCTTATATGCAGAGTACATCATGAGAAACGCTAGGCTGGAGGAGAAACACTGGGCTGGAGGAAGCAAAAGCTGGAATCAAGATTGCCAGGAGAAATATCAATAACCTCAGATATGTAGATGACACCACCCTTATGGCAGAAAGTGAAGAAGAACTAAAGAGCCTCTTGATGAAAGTGAAAGAGGAAAGTGAAAAAGTTCGCTTAAAAACAGCGTTCAGAAAACTAAGATCATGGCATCTGGTTCTATTGCCTCATGGCAAATAGATGGGGAAACAATGGAAACAGTGACAGACTTTATTTTGGGGGACTCCAAAATCACTGCAGATGGTGACTGCAGCCACGAAATTAAAAGACTCTTGCTCCTTGGAAGAAAAGCTATGACCAACCTAGACAGCATATTAAAAAGCAGAGACGTTACTTTGCCAACAAAGGTCCATCTAGTCAAGGCTAGAGTTTTTCCAGTAGTCATTGTATGGATATGAGAGTTGGACTATAAAGAAAGGTGAGCACCAAAGAACTGATGCTTTTGAACTGTGGTGTTGGAAAAGACTCTTGAGAGTCCCTTGGACTGCACGGAGATCCAACCAGTCAATCCCAAAGGAGATCAGTCCTGGGTGTTCATTGGAAGGACTGATGCTGAAGCTGAAACTCCAATACTTTGCCACCTGATTCAAAGAACTGACTCATTTGAAAAGACCCTGATGCTAGGAAGGAATGAGGGCGGGAGGAGAAGGGGATGACAAAGGATGAGATGGTTGGATGGCATCACCGACTCGATGGACATGAGTTTGAGCAAACTCTGGGAGTTGGTAATGGACAGGGAGGCCTAGCATGCTGCAGTCCATGTGGTCGCAAAGAGTTGGACACAACTGAGCAACTGAACTGAACTGAACTACCCAGCCCTCAACTCAAGTGCCTGCCATAACTAGTAAACACTTTGCAAATGAAGCCCAGAAAACTTGAACAACTTGTCCTGATCACACAGCAGGTAAGTGGGAAAACCCAGGCTTGAACTCCTGATAACAAACACTGGGCTTTTGCTACATAAAGCACACTGATGCTATACTTAAGAAAAAAAAATATATAAGTTTGTCGGTTGGATGCTTTAAAGATACAAATATCAAACATGACTGACTATGGGCATAGACAGATGATAATAAAAATGCTTGGCTGAAGGAATCATTTCTATGAGACATCAATAACACAGATCCAAGAGCTTGGGAAAAAGTTCCTGGCTGACAGAAGAGCAGATCAGTACCAAGTCTTTGGAATGCTATTCAGCTATACAGTTTTAAGTGTACAGACTCTTTGGCCCAGTAATTTTATTTCTACTTTACAATAGCATCTGGCTAGCAGCCCCGGCGGGAGCTGCTGCCATTAAAATGTACATGAAGTCAGAGGAAAACCTCCATCAACACTGAAAATTAAGCCTGACAGAAAAACTTGGAAAAACCCAACCAGAAAAACTTGGAAATCCCACTCTGTGGCACGGGCATTGCTTTTTAGAGGTAACCAAAACTGCTGTACCTATTGTACCTATTTAAGGACTAAAATTCTAAGTAATCACAAGTCAGGACATGCGAGAGGGTGGCATGGTATACCTGGGAGGTGAGGCATCCACCTGAAGACAGTGGGACCTGTAGGCAGGAGGAAGAGGCAAAGAGCAATGCGTGCTGGACTCTAGAATGTCATCAAGGCTTCCATCAGTTCTAAGTGTCAAATGGCCACGTAGTAAGAGAGGAGAACACTCTCTCCTGACCTGACAGAGCTTCTCTTGTTAAAAGTCACATCTGTGTGGAGCTTTCATTAGGAGGAGAATTTCAAGGGAAAACTGCTGAAAAACTCTACAGAACAACCAAAAAAAGAATATTAACCATGCAATTCAGAGAATAAGTTACTTCCTTAGAAAAATTTATGACAGGAACCAGAAGAAAATTTTAGAAAGCTATTTGGTATCTTTTGTAGTATAAAGAAAAAAGACGTGGTAGTTTTGAAATGAGGTAAGAGTTGGGTGTGGAGGGTAAAGGAGGGAGAAGACAGAGAGAGAGAACAGGATGAAGTAAAATGAGAAAAGAATAAGATGAAAGAAGAGGATAACAAAAAATAATAGAGCCATGGCAACAGTGTACTGAGAAGGCGAAAATTGAGAGACTAAGAATTTTATACCAAGTCAAAACGTCATTCATATATGAATGCAAGACACAGATATTCTCAGATTTTAAGTTCTCAGAAAATATATTTAAAAAATATTTTTTGAGATATACACCAGTCTATAGAAAGATAAAACTCAAGAATGAAGAAGTCAGGGTATAAAAGGTTCAGTTCCAACTACTGACCAGAGAAGGCAATGGCACCTCACTCCAGTACTCTTGCCTGGAAAATCCCATGGACGGAGAAGCCTAGTAGGCTGCAGTCCATGGGGTGGCAAAGAGTCAGACATGACTGAGCGACTTTCGCTTTTCACTTTCATGCATTGGAGAAGGAAATGGCAACCCACTCCAGTGTTCTTGCCTGGAGAATCCCAGGGACGGGGGAGCCTGGTGGGCTGCCGTCCATGGGGTGGCACAGAGTCGGGCACGACTAACATGACTTAGCAGCAGCAGCAGCTAACCACTGAAATGTAGTAAACATAGAGCTCAGTTAAAAGGTTGTAAATATGATTATGAAACAAACCAATTATTTTTTTAAGTATTAAAATTAATAAATATGAGGCAAAGCTTTGATTATATGATTATGTAAATAAAGTCCATGTATGAAGAGGAACAGAGATTAGGGATTAAGTAAAGAGTGTTAAATTCTCAGTGTAAAATGTTTCATTTCCCAGCTGCCCCAGGTCAAGAGTCAAGAAAGTTCAACAACTCCCAGGCTGTCATTTTACAGAAGATGTTACTAGGGTCCCAAAAGGGGAAGGGCATAACTCATTGTCATAAACCTACTTCAGGTATTGTGAAAATACAGTTCCTTAAATCTCCACCTTCAGGTTAGTGCTGCATTCAGTTTAATGCCAAGATTTTTGGAGAAAAGAATAAGAAACTTGCTTTTATTATTTCTATGAAATCAGTGCAGAAGGCTTAATAGAATGAGAAGTTCTGACGTCAATGTTAACAAATGTAGCAGGAAGTGCTCATAATTTATTTTAACTTAGAAACAAACCAATTGAAACCAAGGCTTCCACTATCCAAAAACTTTCAAGATCCAGCAAATATAATCTCTTCTTTTTTCTCTCCCTCTTTCGTTCCCCACCCCCAACTCCTCATACAACAGAAAAATGCTTTCATTTTTTTCACAAGATACTTCCTTTAGCAAATGCAGGAAACATTACCTATGACTTAGAATGTATTAGCATATGATCATTTCCTTATAAAAAATACATGCTCATTTGCTGAAACAGATTCCAACTATAATTGTTGCTTGCGTTACTCTGATGTCAGGATTAGCGAAGACACTTTCATTATCAAATAAGAATATGCAAATCAGCCTTATTTAGGGACTTATCGAATCCAAGAGTACTTCAAAATAGTTCATGTCACTAAGTTTCTCGTTTTCTCTTGTCCTTCACTGGCTCTCCGTTTTTAACCTCATGGGGACTTGAAAAGACATCAAATATTGCAGTATGTTTCTAATTTATTTACACTTAAATCATCAAAATGCTCTTTTGTAAGAGTCATTTGATGTCCAAGTATGCTTATGGGGCCTTATTCATTAGCCATGTCCCTGCCCTGGAAAAAAACAGGAAGTCACCATTTGCCGCAATTAAAAAGACTCAGCCGGAAAACAAGGTTTGAATTCAGTTCCACATTAGTCACAGCACACTCCTGCCTCTCTCCAAGTCGCCTTGTTTTCCGAAAATGACTTAGAATACAGCAGGTTCCTTTAAATTTAAACTTCACCAATGGACGTTCATTATAACTGCACTTGGATTGTAGTTTATCATTCCAGTGTGTGTGTGTGTCCACACGCGTGCATTGGGGGAGGTGGTGGGAATTAAGATCCCTTAAAAAAGAAGCGTAAATAGGACAGATAAAGAGTCCTAACTTCTCAAGTGAGATATGCTGATTTCCTGTGAGCTGAATCAAAGGGATTCACTGACAAAATAAAATTCTAGCCAAAAACTCTATGCTCAAAGGAAAAAAAATAGTAGAGAGAAGTTTCACAATTTTCTGTTCTTTTTCTGCCATGAATGTAAATTAGATCTTTGGCCTATTATTGATTTTTGGTAATAAGCTAAGATAATATTAATAGCAGCTGAGGAGAAAATGATGTCTTCTCTCAGTGTATACAGAATGTCAGTCTGTCATAAGGTTTTCCTTCAAATACCATAACCTCCAGGTGTTCTGCTTCCTGAGTGAGTCTGAGATTTCCCAAGTTGCCTGTCAGGATCCAATCAGGAGCCAGAAACCACACCAGTTATTTGAGCAGGGATAGTTCAGCAGAAAGGATTGCTAAACAGGCGTAAAGTGGTTAACTAGGTAACAGAACAAGTAGGACGCGGACTCAAAGGTATCAGTTCAGTTCAGTTCAGTTCAGTCACTCTCATGTCCGACTCTTTGTGACCCTATGGACTGCAGCACGCCATGAAACAATTTCAAGAAGCAACTTTCACTCCTCAGGCTCAGGGAACAATGGAAGAGTCTGGAAATACTGAAATGCAGAAGCCCATAGAAACCAAACTCAGATTCCTAATGCGGGGGGGCAGCTATGGCAGAAAAGAGGCTTGGAGGCTCCCTGTCGCAGCTCCACAATGTAGGATATAGAAGGGGTGACTTTGGACATGAGAGACAATATTTAAAAATCAGTCCTCTGAGATATAAAGTAATTTAGGAAGGCATTTGAGCATCCTGAGAGTTATTATTCCCATTTTATATATAGAAAAGCAGACTGGAAAAGTGAGTGCTGCAACAGAGTCAAATAACCAGTAATAATAATAGCAGTATTTACCAAATGCTACGTGCCACATATGTTTCTAAGTGACTTATAAATGTTAATCCTTCACAATAACCTTTGCATCTTTCTGTGAGGTAGGTATTACAATTGATACACTTCTACTTGTGAGGAAACTGAAGCAAAGAATGGTTAAGGAATTTGGCCAAGGTTGCTTAGCAAATAGATAAATGAGTTTCGAAGACCAAGTGGTCTGAACCTACCATCTTAACCATTACATAATGCCACCACTCCTATATCTGTCTTCATGTATCATGCTGCCTCATTGAAATAATAATAGCTACTTATAGCTAACTAGCTATGGCAAGGCCCTGTTCTAACAGCATGCATATATTTTCTAACTCAATTCTCACAGCAACTGTTTGAAGTAAGTACTATTATTTTCTTTGTTTTACAAATGAAGTACAGAGAAGATATTTTATAGCCCTAAGTCTCAGGCCTAGTAAGAGGCTGTGCTATGATTGAATCCAGAGTGCTTGGCAAGAGAGCTCATGCTTTCAACCACGATACTAGAATGCATGATAAATTAAGCCTCAGTATGCAGAATTTATGGCATCTCTCCTTGAAAACCCTTTGGCTAGTTACAGTAAATGGGCCATTTACTCCCATCTTTTTTAGGCAATCAAACTCCCATCTTTCTAGACAGATTCCATAATGTGGACTTTTACCAATCAAGACTGCTCTTCCTTTCAGATTCTTGATGAGAATTGAAGCTTTGCTTTATGTCATGGTCCATGAAAACAGTTTCACTGAAGATTATGCATTTAAGAAAATTGAAAAGGTCTGAGTCAGTGTTTCTTTACGTGTATATATGGACACATATTATGTATGCACAGATAGTTAATAATCCATTTCCTTGACAAAATATGTGATTTTTACATATTCCTGATATGATTATTTTTTTAATTTCCTTGAGCCATATTACTATCTATGTTATAATGAAAAACTGGCTTGTGACAATATCCAGAAGGAAAATTTTGTGACACGAATTCCTTTTCCAAAAGAATTGATTTTTTATTGTTTTGTAAGAAGAGCATATTTCTCTAAATCCTTCTAAATATTATTTATTGGCTAAACCTTTATTTGTCCACAGCATCTCAGAAACTGATCCAGTGTCTAAAGTGAGGATATACTTATTTAATCACACAAATTAAATAACTGGGTTTTTTGTCCTGATTTTTTAAAATTAATTTACTTTTTATTAAAGGATAATTGCTTTATGGAATTTTGCTGTTTTTTGTCAAACCTCAACATGAATCAGCCATAGGTATACATATATCCCCTCCCTTTTGAAACTCCCTCCAATAGCTGTTTTAAAAGAAGGCAAAGCAGAACATCCTTTAAAACTAAAATGCAATAGGCACAAAATAAGAACTTTATTCAAACTAACAGCAATAATAAAAAACAAAAAGATGAAGAAAGGAATATAACATCGCTAAACACTGACAACAAGAACATGGCAAATCACCAGTTCTTTATATATATGGCATTTGTTATAGTGGAAGTGCTCTTTGCAGAAAAGTGAGAAAATCCATTATAGTACAAAGAATACAAAAAAAGGAGGAGAAAGAGGAAGGAGAAGGAGGAGGAGAAGAGGAAGAAGGAAGTGAAAGCTACACATGATCCAGAAGAAAAACACTGTAGAAAAATTTAAGTACGCTTCTAATCTTGTCTGTCCACATACATACATGCACATAAATAAATGCATAGTTTCCCTTTTCAAAATTTAGCTCACACTGAACATACTCTTTTGCAACCTGCCAGAACATTTTAAGCTCTGAAATTCATAACTCAAGCCCTTGAGGCAAACTCTGGAAGAAAGAGAGGAATAGGCTTGAATAGCAATCTTACAAGAAAAAGAAAGGGAAGGGAAAGTAGAAGGCAAATGAGATCAAAGAAGACAGAGGATATGGAGCTAAAAGGATATCACAAAGGAAGCAAAAGATAAAGACGGACTTTTTCAATTTAAACTTCATTTTCTAATTTTCTTAATTGCATCAACATTGCACTATTGTGTGTTTTTTGGAAATTCTACTCCTCTTCCTCCCCCTTCTCTGTGGCTGGGGTAGTTCACAGCAGAGTGTAGGGATGCCAACCGCTGGAGCCAAATTCAATTCCAAATCCAAACATAAGCAATGTTTGCAAATCGAGACTCCTTTGAGGTTCACCCAACTCCAATTTTACCAATTCCCTTCAGGGAAACATTTCCCTTTGAAGCTTCTGTGTATCCAAGTGCATTCTGGGATACAGGTTTGAGTTTCCAGTGCGGGGCAATTTACATATAGAATGAATATGTTCTGCACCTAGCTCTCTCATTACTTCATGTGAGCACAGTCTGTGACAATGTATATAGTAAAGTCAGTACTTGAAGGCATGGCTGGAAACCATTTTTGGTCATGTGAATCTAAATTAAAATTCAAAAGGCAAATTGAGAATATTGAATTAGCCCAGATGTTGTAAAGTTAATATGCATTTTTATTTTTCCAGAAACACTTTTTAGTTTTGAAAAAAAAAAAGTGGGACAGGGGAAAACTTGAAATGAATCTGATATTAAAATGGTAGTTTCAAAACTGTTAATTTTGTCAGGCATTGTCTCCTAGATAAATGCTACAGGCCACAACTTGAAATGTTTGAACAAAAAGAAAAAAATTTTTTTCCCCTAAAGAGAAGAGCCTACTAAGTATGTGGGCTGGAATATGTTTCTAATGGACTTGGCAAGTGAGGAGTGTAGTTGATCAAGTTTAAGGGAATCTACCTGCCCTGAAAGGTCTAAAAGCACAGCTGGAGAAATAATAAGCTTGGACTTAAAGTAAACCAGGAACTGGGGAAGGGCTGAGAACTGTGCCTGTCCTGAGAATTACATGCTCACAAAGCCCACATGTCGGGTGGAGGTGGGTGGGCAGCGGCCTTCACCAGTGTTTATATTATCATTTTGTGGCTGAACAGAATCTAAGTCTTTAAACCCAGCTAGGAACCTGAGCCCCCAGTTTTCCTAGCCTTCTGAGAGGTATCTCCCCTCTCCCTTTATAGCAGATCAGTGTGACTTGTGACCAGAATAAGACAAAGTGTTAACACTTTCAATCAGGGTCACAGTTGACTCCATTCTTAATCCCTCCTACCGTGCATACTTGTTTCCATGTCTCCTCTCAGATTAAACTTCTAGGAAGCTGGGAGTTTGTCTCCTTGTTTAACCATTAGGCACTACTCCCCAGGGCCTCATCATGATGTCACACACCCAATATGTACTCAGGAAATATTTGAGAAGAATGGCCTCCATTATCATCTCCTTAAATTACTGAGAACAGATTTGGGAGTGGGCCTGCAGAATTATGTCTCCTGAGACTCTGAGAGTCTTTATGCGATACTCAATTATTTTACATTATTCTACGCAGCTTCATTTGGCTGTTTGATCAGAAATAAATGCTATCTGGTTGATCTACCATTGTGAATTTTTCCAGAACACATTAATACTTAGAAAATAAATTATTTTTTTCTATTCTTTACATTAATCTACTTTCCTCCCTTTCTAGACTGTCAGTTTGGAATCCCCATCCTAACAAAAATCCCTTCATTGGTTTTTACATTATTATTCTTCCTGGACTTTCCCAAAGAAATAAGCTTTTGATACAGCATGTATTTATGAAACAATGGTGTGTACAGAGCATTGTATAAACAAATGTATTGACCAAATTTAAGTGTACTTTTATGATTAGAAAACTCCTCACCCTCTTAAAAAACTACACTAAGCTTGTCTTGTTCACCAAGATGTGAAAGGTGAGGTGTGGCCCCTTCACCATTTACACTATGCTATCATGATCAGGTGGGATTTATCCCAGATATGCAAGCCTGGCTCAATATTTCAAAATCAGGTAATGTAACCTATTGCACAGACTAAAAGAGAAAAGTCACATGATCATATCAATATATGCAGACAAATGATCTGACAAAATCTAACACCCATTCATGATTTTTAAAAAAAACTCAGCAAAACTAGTAATATAACAGAACTTCCTCAACTTGATAAGAATACCAACAAAATCTACAGATAAGATCACACTTAAATAGTGACTATAAAGTCATGAAATGAGAAATCAATCACAGAAAGAGAAATGGGAAAACGATTATATGGAGACTAAACAACATGCTACTAAAAAGAAAAAAATGGGTCAATGATGAAATCAAAAAAGAAATTTTAAAATATTTTGACAAACAACAATGAAAACACAATTATACAAAATCTATGAGATGCAGCAAAAGCAGTACTTAGAAATTCATAGCGATACAAGGCCTTCCTCAAAACACAAGAAGTAATCGCAAATAAACTAATCTGCAACCTGAAAGAATTAGAAAAAGAAGAACAAATAAAAGCTAGTCAGCAGAAGGAAGGAAAACTTAGAGGTTAGAAAGGAAATAAATTAAAACAGAAATTTTTAAAAATAGAAAAAAATCAATAAAACCAAGAGCTGGTGTAAGTAACACTGACAAACTTCTGGCCAAGATCATGAAGAATAAAAGAAAGAGGACCCAAACAAAAATAAGCAAAATAAAAAATTAACGAAGAGAAATAACAACCAATACCACCAAAATACAAAACAATTACAATAATAGAATACTATGAACAGTTACATGCCAACAAACTGGACAACCTAGAAGAAATAGACAAGTTTCTAGCCCACCTAACCTGAATCAAGAAGAAACAGATCATTTGAACAGACCAATCACTGGAAATGAAAAAGAATCTATAATTAATAAAATTAAAAAAAAAAAAAAAAAAAAAAACCTCCCTGGAAACAAAAGCCCAGGGCCAAATGGCTTCACTGGGGAATTCTATCAAACACAAAAAGAAGAAATCATACCAAACCTTCTCAAACTTTTCCAGAAGACTGAAGAGGAGGGAACACACCTAAAGGCATTCTATGAAGCCACCAACATACTGATGCCAAAACCAGACAAAGACACCACCAGAAAAGAAAATTTCTGGTCAATATCTTTTTCTTATCCACCCAGCATGCTGGACCTAGTTCCCTGACCAGCAATCAAATTTGCACCCCCTACATTAGATGTGCAGAGTCTTAACCACCAGACTGCTACAGAAGATCCTACAGGCCAATACTTTTGATGAATATAGTTGCAAAAATTCTCCACAAAATATTAGCAAACCAAACACAACAATACATTTAAAAAAAGATTATACACCACAATCAAGTTTGATTCATCCCAGAGTCACAAAGATGGTTCAACAAATACTAATCAATCAATGTGATACATCACATCAACACAAGAAAAGGTCAAAACCACATGATCATCTCAACAGATGCAGCAAAAGCATCTGATAAAATTCAACATCCATTCATGATAGAAACTCTTACCAATGTTAGTACAGAGGGAACATATCTCAACATAATGAAAGCTATTTATGACAAACCCACAGCCAACATAGTACTCAATGGTGAAAAACTGAAAGACTTTCTGCTAAAATCTGGAACAAACAAGAATGCCCATTTTCATCACTTCTATTCAACACAGTATTTGAAGTCCTAGCCACAGCAATAAAACAACAAAAATAAGTAAAAGTTCTCTAAATTGGAATAGAAGAGATGAAACTGTCGTTATATGCAGATGACATGATACTATATATAGAAAACCCTAAAGACTACACACAAAAACTACTAGAACTGATAAATGAATTAAGCAAGTAGCAGAATACAAGATTAACATATAGAAATCTGTTGCATTTCTTTCCACTAACAATGAAGTATCAGGAAGGGAAAGTAACAAAAAATCCATTTAAAATCACATCCAAAAAATAAAATACTTAAGAATAAATATGACCAAGGAGGTGAAAGATTTATATGCTGAAAACTAGAAAACACTGATAAAGGAAACTGAAGATAATTCAAAGAAATGGAAAGATAGCCCATGCTCTTGGATTGGAAGAATTAACATTGTTAAAATGGCCATACTACTCAAAGCAATTTACAGATGTAATGTGATCCCTATGAAATGACCCATAACATTTTTCTCAAAACTAGGATGAATAATCCTAAAATTTATATGGAACCATAAAAGACTCAGAATTGCCACAACAATCCCGAAGAAAAAGATCAAAGCTGAAGGCACAAGCCTCCCAGACTTTAGACAATACTACAAAAACTACAGTAGTCGAAAGAGCATGGTACTGGCAAAAAAGAAAAAAAAAAGAAGACAGAAACCAGAAGTAAACCCATACACCTATGGTCAATTAATTTTTGACAAAGGAGGCAAGAATTACAATGGAGAAAAGACCGTCTCTTCGCAAAGTGATGTTGGGAAAGCTGGACAGCCACATGTAAATCAATGAAGTTAGAACATAACCTTACACCACACACAAAAATAAACTTAAAATGACTTAAAGGCTTAAATATAAGACATGACACCCTAAAACTTCTAGAAGAGAACATAAGCAAAACATTCTCTGACATAAATCATAGCAACATTTTCTTAGAACAGTACCCTAAAAGAAATAAAAGCAAAAATAAAAAATGAGACTTAATCAAACACAGTAAAGGAAGCCATAAATAAAACAAAAAGACAACCTTCAGAATGGGAGAAAATATTTGTAGACTACATGACTGGCAAGGGGCTAATTTTCAAAATATACAAACAGCTCATACAACTCAATAACAACAACCACCCAATCAAAAACTGGGCATAAGACCTAAATGGACATTTCTCCAAAGAAAACATAATGATGACCAATTGGCACAGGAAAATACGCTCAGCATCACTGATTATTACAGAAATGCAAACCAAAACTACATTGAGGTACCACCTCAAATCAGTCAGAATGGCCACTGTTAACATGTTTACAAATGCTGAAAATGGTGTGGAGTAAAGGGAACACTCCTATACTCTTCATAGGAATGTAAATTGGTGTAGCCACTACAGAAAACTGCATGGAGGTTCCTCAAAAACTAAACATAGAATTACCATATGATCAGCAATCCCCCTCCTGGACATATATCCAGAGAAAATTCTAATTCAAAAAGATACATGTACCCCAATGTTCAGTTCAGTCTCTCAGTCATGTCTGACTCTTTGTGATCCCATGGACTGCAGCACGCCAGGTTTCCTTGACCATCACCAACTCCCAGAGTTTACTCAAACTTGTGTCCATAGAGTCGGTGATGCCATCCAACCATCTCATCCTCTGTTATCTCCTTTTCCTCCTGCCTTCAATCTTTCCCAGCATCAGGATCTTTTCCAATACTTCGCCAAAGTATTGGAGTTTCAGCTTCAGCATCAGTCCTTCCAATGAATATTCAGGACTGATTTCCTTTAGGATGGACTGGTTCAATCTCCTTGCAGTCCAAGGGACTCTCAAGAGTCTTCTCCAACATCACAGTTCAAAAGCATCAATTCTTCAGTGCTCAGCTTTCTTTATAGTCCAACTCTCACATCCACACATGATTACTGGAAAAATCCTAGCTTTGACTAGACGAACCTTTGTTGGCAATGTTCAAAGCAGCACAATTTACAAAAACCAAGACATAACAGCAACCTAAACATTCATTGACAGATGACCGGATAAAGAAGATGTGGTATATATACATAATGGAGTACTACTTGGCCGTTAAAAAAGAATGATATAATGCCATTTGTAGCAACATGGATGGACCTAGAGATTATCACACTAAGTGAAGCGTCAGGAAGAGAAGACAAATATCATATGATATCACTTATATGTAGAATCTAAAATATGATATAAATGAACCTATCTACAAAACAAAAACAGACTCACAAACACAGAAACAAACATATGGTTACCAAAGGGGAAAGGGGCTAGGGGAGGGATAAATTAGGAAGTTGGGATTAACAGATACAAACTACTATATATAAAATAGATAAACACAGATTCTACTGTATAGCATAAGGAACTATATTCAACATTCTATAATAAACCATAATGGAAAAAGTATTAAAAAGAATATGTATATATATGTGTGTGTGTGTGTATGTATAAATGAAAATCTTTGTTGTACACTAGAAACTAATACAACATTGTAAATTGACTGTATTTCAATAAGAAGAAAAAAAAAACAGAGGATCATAGACTCAGATGCAAAATGCAAAACTACAAAACTCCTCAAAATAACAAAGAAAACCTATATGACCCTGGTGATGGTGATGACTTTTTAGATATAATACCAAGGCACAATCCATGAAAGAAAGAATTGATAAGTAGGAATTCATTAAAATTGAAAACTTCTGCCACACTAGAGATAATGTTAAGAGAATGAGAAGAAAAGTCACTTTGGTAAAAAAGAGTTAATAAAAGACAAAGCTGACTAAGGACTATTATACAAAGTACACAAAACTTAACAATAAGAAAATAAACAGCCTGACTTAACACTGGGCAAAAGACCTGAACAGACACCTTACCAAACAAGATATACAGATGGCAAGCAGGAATATGAAAAGATGTGCATATCATATGCTATTAGGAACTGCAAATTAAAACGACAATGAGATACCATTATACACCTATTAGAATGACCAAAATCTGGAACCTTGACATCATCAAACGCTGACAAGAATATGGAATAACAGGGA
Organism: Muntiacus reevesi; assembly: GCF_963930625.1. Taxonomy (NCBI): domain Eukaryota; kingdom Metazoa; phylum Chordata; class Mammalia; order Artiodactyla; family Cervidae; genus Muntiacus; species Muntiacus reevesi. The sequence goes on from NC_089258.1 coordinate 29,111,262, forward strand.
CTATTTTTCATTCCTCATGAGAATGCAAAATAATAATACAGCCACTTTTGAAGACAGTTTGGTAGTTTCTTACAAAACTCAAGATACTCTTAACATACAATCTGGCAATCATACTCTTAGTTATTTACCCAAAGTTGAAATTTACATCCATGCAAAAACCTGCATGTGAATGTTCACAGCAGCCAATTTCATAATTGCCAAAACTTGGAAGCAACCAAGATGTACTTTAGCAGATAAATAAACTGTGGTATATACAAACAATGGAATATTATTCAGCACTAGAAAGAAACAACCTACCAAACTATGAAAAGACATGTAGGAAATTTAAATACATATTACTAAGCTAAAGACACTGATCTGAGAAGCTACATATTATATGATTATAAGTTATGACATTATGGAAAAGGACACACTATGGAGATAGGAAAAACATTAGTGGTTTCCAGGGGTTAGGGAAGAGGAAAGAATGAATAGGCACAACATGGAGGATTTAGGGGGGAGGCAGTGAAACTATTTTATATGATACTATAAGGGTGGATACATATCATTATACATTTGTCAAAACCAAATAATGTACAGAACTATTCAGTTCAGTCCCTCTGTCATGTCCGACTCTTTGAGACCCCATGAACCGCGGCATGCCAGGCCTCCCTGTTCATCACCAACTGCCGGAGTCCACCCAAACTCATGTCCATGGAGTTGGTGATGCCATTCAGTCATCTTATCCTTTGTCGTCCCCTTCTCCTCCTGCCCCAAATCCCTCTCAGCATCAGGGTCTTTTCCAATGAGTCAGCTCTTCGCATGAGGTGGCCAAAGTATTGGAGTTTCAGCTTCATCATCAGTCCTTCCAATGAACACCCAGGACTGATCTCCTTTAGGATGGACTGGTTGGATCTCCTTGCAGTCCAAGGGACTCTCAAGAGTTTTCTCCAACACCACACTTCAAAAGCATCAATTCTTTGGCACTCAGCTTTCTTCACAGTCCAACTCTCACATCCATACATGACCACTGGAAAAACCACAGCCTTGACTATGTAGACTATAGACTTCGGGTGATAATGAAGTGAATGGTGCACCAAGGTACTTCATCAGCTGCAACAAATGAACCACTCTTGAGCAACCAGGGATGTTGACAGTGAGGAAGACTGCACATGTGTAGGGACGGGGTATAAGCAAATTTTCTGTACTTTCCGTTCAGTTTTGCTATGAACCTTAAACTGCTCTAAGAAATAAATTTTACTAAAAAAAAAAAAAAGTCTTGGGTTTGAGTTCTGACTCTGCTGCTTACTAGTTAAATTGCCCTGGGCTAATCAACTTATTAGCCCTTGTAAACTGCTGGCACAAGTGGTATGTACTTCCCAGGCTTGCCAAGATTACAGCGAAACACTAGGTGTGAGAACAGTTTGTGAAGTGCTATAGACCCGTGCCTCTGGCTTCCTACAGAAGCAACCAAACAATTTCTCATTTTCCACTGAGCAAGCACTGGTAGTTGCAGATGTGGAAATATCTCATCCTTTTTACAACCTTAAAGAAATTAGCACGAACTCCGAGAAAATCCCAAACAAAAGGGGATGAAACTCCGCCAGATGCCAAGGAAGCAACTGGCATCATAAACACTGTGGGAGCTTTGCTGGCATGCCTCCGTCTATTGTGCTGCCAAATGGTCTTGATGGGGGATCTGGTATTGCAGTGGGGAAACCAATGGGGGAGAAGAGGCCATCCTATAATCTGCCTCTGGCCCAGAACAAGGGGATACTTTCGGCAAACTACTATCGCAGGACCCCACCAAGCTTAAGTGCACATTCCATGATATATCCCTTGTTTGAATGTGGGGCATGGCCCAGATCCTTCAGGATAAAACACCCAGGTAACATAAGTACTGTTTTTCTTTTAAACATATCATCAATCTCTATTTCTTTAAGTCTCTGGATAGAAACAATCTTAAATTACCTTCTAAATGTGTATATGTTTGTTTACTTCGGTCTGCTTATCTTTAGGGCATTTCCCAGACAATTTTTAAAGAGCCTTAAAAATGTTTCCATCATGAGGAGATGGACAACGGTTGTAAAGTGAGTGCTGCCAGAGGAAATAAGACAACAATGACTATTTTCCTTTATTAGGTAAACCTTGATTCATTTTCTTCACCTTCCTTTCCTTTCCTGAGCAGGCTCTATATCACTCATTCTGGATAACTCAAAAATTCTTCTTAGTTGCAAAAAAGAATTTTTGCCTCCTATATAAGTGGCATGCCAGGAAAGAGCAGGAAAGGGAGCCCACAATGCCTTTGCTCACCAAGTTCACATCCTTTTGCCCCCACTGAGAGATGTGCTGTCAGTTCAGACATGGGCAAGTAGGCAAGTGTTCTCCTGGGCACTCCACCTCCTGGCCTTTCATCCATGGCTTGGCACTGGCCAAACCCAACCTGGGGTCTGCCTCAGGTCCCGTCTCTCATCCTTAGGAGAGCTATGATTTGAAGGGGAAACATAGGTGAAAAAGGACCCCGGCTTTTCTCACAATCCTTCGCAATTAAGTCTTTTAGGAAAGACCAGAAAAACTGAGTCTGTATTATATGCGGCCAGGGCATACTCAAAGTAGAGCTGATGTCACCGGAGTTTGTCCACTGGAGTGACTTCTACTTATGGTAATAGTCATAGCAAGATGTTCCACCATCATTTCTAAGTTGCATTTGAAGTATAGGCTTGAATATTTATAAACTGATGCTCAGAAACATCTTCAGGGTCAAACTGACCCTCAGATTGAAAGGATTCAATTTCAAATTAGGAATGATGTATATTTTAAAAAATATTTATCTATGTATCAGCTTGGAAATTCATTTAAGAACATTGAAGCCATATATTAATACAATTGGTACATTTTTCACTGCGTAATTGGGCTGACACTTTTTTCTATTTCAAGAGTATTGAAAAAATGTTTCACTCATAGAACTCTTCAGACCAACAGCAGCCTGCATGATGATGTCTCTGAACACAGGAGAGAATAGCTGAGACTGTAACTCCAATGATTTTTACACATTTATAGGTTGTCATAAAAATATTCCTTGCCCCAAACTTAAAGGTCTACTGACTAGTCTATAGCAAACCAAACACTCAGATATCAGTGAGATGTTAGACTTCCAATCCCAGAAAGGAGTGAGTCAAAGAAACAGAGAGATGAAAGAAAGGAGGGGAAGAAAGAAGGGGGCAGAAGAAGAGGGGGGAAAAAAAAGAGGGAGGGAGAAATAGAGTCAGGGAGTGAGCGAGAGGAGGAAAGAAGCAGGGTGGGAAGGAAAAAATGGCATCAATCAATTTCTGTTTCAAAGCACAACAGTTGAGGCTTTCTGACTGGCTCCAGTTACTTTAAATTCAAAGAATACTTACTACGGAGTCCATACCATAGGCAAGGCATCCTAATGAAAAGTCAGTAATAAGATAGGGTCCTCAAACATTTTTAAAATAAGATTCAACTTAAAACCTAAATAAGCCACACAAATGCACAGGAATGTCTTCATACCACTTGTGCATAATATAGGTACACTGAGGTATTATATGGGCTTCCCAGGTGGCTTAGTGGTAAAGAATCTGCCTGTCAATGCAGGAGACGTCAGTTCAATCCCTTGGTTGTGAAAATCCCCTGGAAAAGGACATGGCAACTCACTCCAGTACTCTTGCCTGGGAAATCCCATGGACAGAGGAGCTTGGTGAGCTTCAGTCCATGGGGTCACAAAAGAGTCAGATATGACTTAGCAACTAAACAATGGTATTATATAAGCCCCCATAGAACTGCAGTTCACAAAAATACAAATCTGGGCATCTTACCATGCCATTTTAAAATCCTATTTGATAATAATGTAAAAGTTTAAGGCATGGAGCATACCCACCTACTGATCTACTTACCTATCTAGTTTCCTTCCTTCCACCAATCCATCTATTGATCCATCCTTCCTCTGTACCATATCCCTCTAAAGTCAGCCTGCCAGTCTGACTTCATAAACTATAATCTATTTACCTTTCTAGCTATAGGCTAGAGATCTCATCAGAAACTAGGTAGACAATTCTACCACCACCCCTTCCCACTTCAAGCCCCGATCAACTCTTAGCAGAACAACTGCAGTAGCCTCTAACTGTTCTCACCTTCCTTCTTTATACTTATTCTCACATAGTAGCTAGCGAGAAATTTTTGTATCAGATCTTGTTATTCACCTTTGAAACCCATACAAACATGACACTGATAATAAAACCCAGGGTCCTCATCAGGAGATCAAAGGTTCCATTTAATCAGCCCTACTAGCTTTCCAACCTTGTCTGTACCTTTCTGCCTCCAGCTTTTCCCTTCCTTGACTAAACCAAGCTTTTTCCATGTTAACACCTCCTGGCCAGGTTATTTCATCTTTCTCAGATTCCTCCAATAAACCCCTTCTCTTTCTTCCCAGATTAACTAAAATGTTACCTTCTCCAAACATGTTGCCTAAAGAGGGCCTTGCCCTGTTTATCCATTCATTCCTTCTCTATCACCTCCTTGCTCATTTTCTGCACAGAACTTAGGACCTTCTCAAGACGTTTTGTTTTTTCATCCTCCCCTGCTGGAATATAAGTCCTTAGAAGGATCAACAAAATTGACATTTAGCCAGACTGACCAGGGAAAAGGAAAGATGATTCACATTACTAAAAATCAGGAATGAAAAGGGGGACATTACTACTGACCTTAGAGAAATAAAAAGATTACAATTCTCTAAACGACTGTAGGCCCTAAAATGAGACAACTTAGATGAAATGGGCAAATTCCTAGAAAAACACAAACTACCAAAACTGACTCAAAAATAAAAAGATGCTCTGAACCTATAACATATAAGGAGACTGAATTATTAATCAATATGGCTTCTCTGATCGGTCAAGTACTCTTCAATGTTTCCATTTTAAAGAATTCTTTTACAGTCAGTTGTGAAGACTTGCAATATATGAAATAAAATGCTTCATCCCTTTAGGTAGGGAGAATGATATTTATGTCAACAACATAAAGATATGGTTATCAAAATTAAGTGCTACACTATTCCTATTGGCCATAACATTTAGTTATATTTTTCCCAAAAAAGAAAAGCCAATAACCATTTGTAATTCTCCCCCAGGTTTCAGGACCTGAAATAAATCCAGATGACCTAGTATTTAATCTTCATAAAATCAGTAAAATGATGGTTTTTGGAATCAAACCTAGGATAAAATCCCAGCCCTTTAGGTTATATTACCCATGGGACTTAAGGACAAGTCTCTGAGAACCCATGCCCTCATTCTTTGGGACAATATGGGTGTAATGGTGGCTTTCTTCTAGAATTAAAAAGAATAATTGGGGTAGTATTTTTTTTTTCAGTTTTATTTATTTATTTATTTATTTATTTTTACTTTACAATATTGTATTGGTTTTGCCATACATTGACATGAATCCGCCATGGGTGTACATGTGTTTTTAAAAGTGTACAACCTAACAATTAATGCAGCAGCTATTATTGATCATCTCCTACATACCTGGTACTCTACTGGGGGATACAAGTGCAAGTGAAACATGGCTTCTCCATGGGGGCAATAAAGTGGTTGAAAAGATACATTCAATGTTAATAGTTTTTTCTTCATTTCTCTGCTTAATGTAGAATTAACTTTTTAAATTAATGACACTTGATTAATAGGCCCACATAGCACTGTGGCTAACAGTGGAAATGATTAATGACTATTTTACAGGTGGTAAAATGCAAGTGATAAGGTTTTAATCCTCTCTTTAGGGAGGTTGTTTGTGTGTCTCTTGAGAATGGAGAGTACAAAAAACACCATAGAAGTTGGATTAAAATGCCAACTTCCTGTATATTAATGAATGAAAACAAAATGAAACACGCAGAAGAGCTTATACATTTCCTCCCAAATGATAAGTACTGGATGAGGTTTTTAGAATTTTACATCCTTATGAATCCTCTTGAACTATTTCAGTAACATACTCTATAGCTCATATTCTGCAGAAGTGAAACTATAGGGACAGAGAATGTTGGCACCCAAAGGATAAAGATTAAGGAGTGGTCACAGAGCAGGGGACAGAGACATCTTCCAAATGAAGTGTGACTTGTGGCAGGGCTCAAACATACAAAATACATGACAAGGACGTTAGGACCAGAGAAAATTTAAAGCACCTTCCACCACTGGGGAAAATAATGCTTAAAAGTAAGTGACAAAGGACAATGTTTCTTGGTGAGAATCTTTCACCAGCCCCACAGACAAAGGCAAAGAAAATAATAAAGTAAATTGGAATAGCCCAGTTTCAGTTTGATGACAACTTTGGTTATAAGAAGAAATGTGTTCCTCAGAGGACTCCCAGATTTCTGAGCTGATACTTGCCCTAAGTCTAAACTATATCTAGCACCATCTAGTGAAATAAGAGAATGCTAAGGTTTTTAAAAATAAAAACTTAAGAAATGGTTAAAAATACAAATCAATGAAAGATGTAAGGTCTTAAAAGGACAGGATGGGGGAAAGTGTGTTTATTGTCTTACTTATTTTTGAAATACGTTTTTGAACTCTTAGATAATATAAGAATGTTTTAACTCAGTCACTTGTTTGATACAGCGAACATCCTTAGGCATTGGTTTGGCGTTACAGGGAGAGAAATGTCGGAGTAAGGAAGAAAGAAAAATACTGGCTGTGGAGGTGAGAATTGGGTCTAAGCTAAGCGTGTATGAATTTCTAACTGAGAACAGGAGAATGTACATTGATGTGCCGGAACCAGCTAACACCACTGGAGAGAGCCAAGTGTGCATACCTATTCTCACTTTTTTGCTCGGTGATGTCTCACTTGAGCATGAAATTGCCGTGGTGGAAACACTTACACAATGGAAATCGGCAAGTGCAACAAGTCAAGGTCGTGCGCCTCTGCTTGTGCTTAGTCGCTCACTCGTGGCTGACTCTTTGCAACCCCTTGGACTGTAGCCCGCCAGGTTCCTCTGCTCATGGGATTTTCCAGGCAAGAATACTGGAGTGGGTGGCCATTTTCTTCTCCAAGGGATCTTCCCTACCCAGGGATCAAGCCCATGTCTCTTGCATTTGCAGGCAGTTTCCTATACTGCAGGCGGATTCTCTACCTACTGAGCCACCTCTAAGCCTCCCAACTGACCACAGTCCTTGTAGATGGAGGCCAGAAAGAAAGTCTGGTGGTGGCCAGAGCCCCACTAGCCAAAGATATCTGAGTCTAAAGAGTATATGGTTGGTATACTAACCAGTGTCTGCTAAGATCCTGTCAAAACTATAAAAAAAAATTGCCCAAACTTATAAAAAAAACAAAGCAGTTCAAGCTACTGTAAATTTCAGCAAATATCTGAAAATTCCTCTAGCAACGTTGAGAAGAGATTAATCATCTGCTAAAATAAGTAGCTAACGTGCACAGTGGGCTGGAAAGGTCTTGGAGACAACATAGCCAGGGTCTGGATGGGCTTGACTTTTGTCAACAGAGTAGCCTCAAATAATTTAGATGTTGCCTTTGGTTATTCAACTAAAAGTCAAAATTAGACCAGTGGGGTTTTCTTTCTTTAATTAATAGAACCGTCTCCTCAAATGACTTCTTCTACAATATATAGTAAGCTTTACAGTGTCATTTAGAAGGCTGAGGTCTCTGAAAGATCTCAAGCTCCCTCTGAAGACACAGAACACAGTGTTAAAGCCATTGAATTAAACTGTTTCCAAGAGTATACCTTCTCTTCCAGCACCGGCATTCTAAACAAGGAATTGGCTATCAGCTGCATTTCTCCCCACCACCCCTATCTAGAGGAATGAGTCTCTTCTCCTTCTACCCAATCTAAGTGGGTGGAGGGAAGAGAGTAACAGAGTCCAAAACCAGCTTGTCTCCACAGATGGCCCAAGGGCTCTACTCCAGTTGTGTTGTCAATCTGCAAACTGTTGATCCTAGATGGATCTTCACGTCAGAAGAACTTAATGCAGAAGCAAATCATATCTGGGCAAGATTTCTCTGTCCCATTCCAAAAGCATTCTGGTGTTTGGAGCCTGCATGCATAGATGAGTTACTCTGATTATTCTGAAGCGCTTTTGTCTTATATGAACATGGTTTAAAACTATAATTTTTATCAAGAGATAATGATCAAGGAGGGTTACCTTTTCCTAAGCTTTTAGAAAAATATTCCTAGTCAAGAACAGCAAACATATTAGATAATTTCAGAGCTAAAATCTTATCTATTGGGGCGGGGGGGGGGGGGTGTGTGGCTTTTTCAGTTAAAGGTGATTATGCTTCTAAGTGGCCTAAGTTCACGCAGATAAAGGTGGTGTCTCCAGGACCACAGAGTGACTAGCGGCCTATAGGTTGGCGCTGCATATCAGAAGATAAACACCTTGTCCATGGGACAACTCCAATCTCTACAGAGTTGGAGAGTAATGAGGATTAGCTGCCAACATGTAAAAATTGGAAAAATATCACGTGAAAATTCAGATTTGTGGCTTTTCTTGGAGAAAACAAAAAGTATATAGTAAAACTGGGCCTGCATTCTTATCTGGCAACCACCAGTTAAATTGAGAGCTGCCATTCCCTGTTCTGATGCTGAAGCTCCAGTACTTTGAACACGTGGTACGAAGAGCAGACTCACTGGAAAAGACCCTGATGCTACGAAAGATTGAGGGCAAGAGAAGGGGGCGACAGAGGATGAGATGGTTAGAGAGCATCACTGACTCAATGGACATGAGTTTGAACAAACTCCGGGAGATAGAGAAGAACACGGAATTGTTCCAGGGCTTGCTGCAGTTCATGGGGTTGCAAAGAGTCAGACACAACTTAGTGACTAAACAGCAACAAATTCCCTATTCTCCATGGTCTTCCTGATGCCCCTGCAACACCCGTTTGGTACCTCCCTGCCTACATTCGACTTCGCACTTGCTGACTTAAGGCCACGCCAGACTGAGCTGCAAGAGACATCAGGCCTTTCTGAGGAAAGTGAAAAAAATTCATAGAAAGTGAATACGTTTAAAGTTGCTCAGGCCTGAGCCCCACCTGGGCCCTGGGCCCTGACTGAAGGGACAGGAATGCTCCTTGCAGGCAAGAGTACACTCTACTTAATGTGCAGACAGAAAACCTGAGCTGCCTTTGGAGCAAGATGGGGAGTTTGTGGTTGAGCACATTTATTTCTGAACTTAATGACATGGAGAACCACAAACCTACCCAAAGTATCAATTTTTTCATAAAAAAAAGGAGAAAGTCTATTGAGTCAAATGTTCCAAGAGTGCCTGGGCCAGGGAAACCTCCAGTATATTTATAGCTTGGATATACAAACAGGAATGACTTGTTCAGCAGAGAAAAGTAATAAGAGCTAATCACTGAACACTTGTTTTGTGCTCTCTTTCCATGCTCACAATTACCCAGAAAGGCTTTACATTTACAGATCAGGAATTCAAAGCTCAGAGAGGTTAACTAACTTAGGCAGGTCACACAGCTTGTTATTTGATAAACCCAGTATGCACTGCATAAGCTGATGGCAGACCTGTACTTCCTTTATGATGCTGTGCTGAAATTTCATATTTTAAAATGGCCCTTCGTACTCTCCAACACATTTTCTTAAATATTACCGCCCAGGAGCTCTGTTACAAGTGCATAAGGTGGAGAAATTATTACCCACATTTTGCAGATGAAGAGGTCAAGCACAAAGAATCAAACATCTTAATAACTAGCAACTAAGAACTAGTACCCAGGTTTGCCAAGTGTTCTTTTCACATCATCACACTAAAAGCTGACTCTGGGCTGAGTATTTGTGTCTTCCTCTTCAGATGCTTAAAGAGTTATACAATTTTATATTATAGACATTTTTACATTACTTTGAATGAAGGATTTCTTTTAATTTGAAAAAGGTCAGAAAATGAAGAAAACAAAACGTTCAGATTATTCTAATCATTAAAGTAACCATGCTTCTTTTAAGGTAGCCAGTAAAACGTCTCTGTAACTGAGCTCTATTTATAATAGAGACGAATTTAGTCTTTTGTGGCGAAGGCAGTTGACAAGGAAAATAAGTCTGGGTAAAATACGTTTTTTGTTTTTCAAAATAGTACAACCCAGTTTAGAAGCAATAGAAGTTACCAAAATGATGCCACAAACTGAAATTCTTTTTTTTTTTCCCCCAAATGGTGGTAATGAGGCAGAAAAGGGGGCTGAGAAAGACCAGTGGTTTAAACTGATTGATTTTTAGTGTCTGGAAATATATTGTCTTTATCTGCATATGGTGGCATATGGTTTTATGGGTAAGAAATTTCCACAAATAGGGATATTTTTTAAAAGGCAAAAACCTAGACACTACAGAAATGGAATAAGTTTTTATACTACTCTGGGAAACACTGTTTCTCTGGATTCAGTCATGCCAGGAGAGCATCTTATAATTTTCGTTATAGTGTTTCTACTGAATCCATAGATCCCCAAGTTGGAAGGAGACATCTGTTCCACTCTCATCTAGACATGCCATTTTCTTCTGCAAGCCCAAATCCAATTTATTCTTTGAAAGGAACCGACTTTTATTCCCCACGCTTGATATAAAGGGAGGACTCTGAAATCCCTTCCAGAGGGGAGGGCACATGCTGGTGCTGGGCTGCGACAACACTTTGGAGGATGTGGGGATGTGAGGCATAAAGACTAGAGGATGGCAGTGTCGGGCTTCCATCAGACTGGGGACAGCAACCCTGTGCTCAGAAGATGGGTAAGGACTGGATGAAGCTCCATTTCGGGAGATTCTTGCAAGGACGGTCACTGGAACAAGAAACTGGTAGACTTTGGATATGGATTCAAGGTTAATCCTGTAATACTGAACTATTATTTCTTAAAGTTAGTCTCTCCTTTTTCTTGCCCCCATGGTTGACGCTGCAGATGGAACTCTAGAAGTTTCCTGACTGCAGTGAAAGAGTGGTTGCAGGAACAGGAAACCAGAAAGGTCGTTATACTGCAACAAAATGATAAAGAAATAAAAGGCACTGTCTCCTTAAATCGGCCTGACAAGGGGAATTTCCCTGGCAGTCTAGTGGAGAGGACCCAGTGCTTCCACTACAGGGGACACGGGTTCTATCCCTGGTGAGAGATCTAAAATTCCGCAAGCTGCGTGGAATTTATACACAGCCAATTAATTATACACAGCCAAATAAATGAGTACATAAATAAGTTGGCCTGACAAAGACATTGGCTCTGCAGCAGGTAACAGAGGGAAAAACAGAGTTTGTAGGGAGAAGATTCACCAGAAGAGCACTGATATCCACAGTTCACAAGAGGTAGCATTTATTGAACACATTCAAGGGGCCAGGCAAGATTCCAAGCCCTTTGCCTATAACAACTCATTTAATCTTCATCCTACAAGGAAAGAACTGCTATTATCCCCATTTTTCATTAAAGGAAACTCACAGAGAGAGCAAGTAATATGCTCATAGATAATTACAATGTCACATAGCTAGGAAGTGGCAGAAGTAGTGTGGGAATTCATTGCGGTAGAAAAATAATAACTCTCTAAAGATGTCCATGATCTTATCCCCAGAACCCATGAAGGTACAACCTTACAGGGCCAAAAGGACTTTACCGATGGAATTAAATGAAGGATCTTGAGATGGGAAGATTATCCAAGAGGGCCCAAGGTAATCCCAAGGGTCCTTTTATGAGGGAGCAACATGGGCAAAGTCACTAATAGGAGATGTGTTGTCAGAAGCAAGAGATAAAAGGAAAGGGCTATCAGCCAAGGAATATAGGTGACCTCTAGAGGCTGAAAAGGCAAGGAAATGAACTGAAACCTCCTGAAGGAAAGAAGCCCTGCTAATACCTTGATTTTAGACTTTTCACCTCCAGAATTGTAACAGAACAAATGTGCACTATGATAAGCAGTAAGTTTGTGATAACTTGTTATAGTAGCAATAGGAAACTAATACATCCAGGCAGCCTACTCCAGAGCCTGTATACTTAAATACAATTACATCACCTTTCCAGTATTAGTTGTCGACATTCCTAGAAAAGGCTTTATAAAAGGAGTTTCATATTGGCTTCAGTGTTTCCCTTGTTTATCCCCATAGCGCTTGATGTCTGTAGCACTTTAATTACTACTTTAGATTGATTGCATACACTCAGACCTGATAATCAGCAGGTCAAGAAGCAATAGTTAGAACTGGACATGGAATAACAGACTGGTTCCAAGTTGGGAAAGGAGTATGTCAAGGCTGGCTGTATATTGCCACCCTGTTTATTTAACTTATACACACAGTACATCATGAGATATGCTGAACTGGATGAAGCACAAACTGGAATCAAGATTGCTGGGAGAAATATCAATAACCTCAGATATGTAGATGACACCACCCTTATGGCAGAAACTGAAGAAGAACTAAAGAGCCTCTTGATGACAGTGAAAAAGTTGGTCTGAAACCCAACGTTCAGAAAACTAAGATCATGGCATCTGGTCCCATCACTTCATGGCAAATAGATAGGGAAACAGTGGAAACAGTGACAGACTATTTTGAGGGCCTCCAAAATCACTGCAGATGGTGACTGCAGCCATGAAATTAAAAGACACTTACTCCTTGGAAGGAAAGTTATGACCAACCTAGACAGCTTATTAAAAAGCAAAGACATTACTTTGTCAGCAAAGGTCTGTCTAGTCAAAGCTATGGTTTTTCCAGTAGTCATGTATGGATGTTAGAGTTGGACTATAAAGAAAGTTGAGTGCAGAAAAATTGATGCTTTTGAACTGTGGTGTTGGAGAAGACTCTTGAGAATCCCTTGGACAGCAAGGAGATTCAACCAGTCCATCCTAAAGGAAATCAGTTCTGAATATTCATTGGAAGGACTGATGCTGAAGCTGAAAACTCCAATACTTTGGCCACCTGATGCGAAGAACTGACTCGTTGGAAAAGACCCTCATGCTGGGAAAGATTATGGCGGGAGGAAAAGGGGACGACAGAGGATGAGATGGTTGGATGGCATCACCAATTTAATGGACAGGAGTTTGAGTAAACTCTGGGAGTTAGTGATGGATAGGGAGGCCTGGTATGCTGCAGTCCATGGGGTTGCAAAGAGTAGGACATGACTGAGTTACTGAACTGAATTGAACTGATATTTAGCTCACACACACTGATATGGAATGTTGTTGTTCAGTTCAGGGTGTCCAACTCTTTGTGATCCCATGGACTGTAGCAAGCCAGGCTTCCCTGTCTCCCAGAGTTTGCTCAGACTCATGCAATAACCATTGCTAAAATGTTATACAATTTCTAACAGTTCATAAATAACACCTGAGACCCTCCCTACTATTCTGGATATCTTAGTGTCTCCCTTGGGAGTGCCTCCTCCCACCCCTACCCTAGGCTCCTCCCCCAATCCAGCCCCAACTCGGCAGGCTAGGGCCATTCTAAAAGCTGGCGGCCAAGCCAAAAGCAGATGCTTACTATTTTGAACATAACCCCAGCATGTATACCTGCTGATTAATAACTTGAGACACCCTAGAAGTTTCCAAAGAATTTTTACTTGTAACTCGAGTTTCAAAAATATTCTTGTTATAAATGAAAGCAAATTATCACAGAATACTAAGCATCTAGTGTTAACTCCTTTTAGCAAAATGACTTTCTATGGAGTGCAGCAGTGAAATTCTCAGAAACCTAGATCTAGGTCTCTAACTCCATACTTAAACCACAATGGCCTCAGTTGAAAAGAAGCCACTCCCAACAAACAGTATCAGCAAACACCTCAAAGATTTGACTTTAGCATGTGTTTCTTTTCCAAGTGAAACCATGCAGTCTCACTTCTTATCCTGTCCTCTTGATTAGGACAAGAGAATCTGAGAATCAGATAAATATACTGTGTATAAACGATTATGAAATGTCATTAATTATGTTTTCTCTGACATCTCTGGCTTCATTGAAAAGGAATTCCACCATCTGTGGATGCCTCATATTCTTAGTCTCCTCTGAATAACATAGTTGGGCAAATCAGTGTTTTCCTCAGAACATGAAGGCTGGGTTATAGTCTAAAACTCTTCTCTACTGATAATATCGTAGTAGGAGTGCTCAGTCACTTAGTTGTGTCCAACTCTTTGCAACCCCATGGACTGTAGCCTGCCAGACTCCTCTGTCATGAAATTTTCCAGACAAGAATATTGCAGTGGGTAGTATCCAACCCACTCCTGTATTCTTGCTTGGAGAATTCTGTGGACAGAGGAGCCTAGAGGGCTGCTGTCCATGGGGTCGCACAGAGTCAGACATGACTGAAGCGACTTTGCAGGCATGCATGCATTGGAGAAGGAAATGGCAACCCACTCCAGTATTCTTGCCTGGAGAATCCCAGAGACAGAGGAGCCTGGTGGGCTGCCGTCTATAGGGTCACACAGAGTCGGACACAACTAAAGCGATTTAGCAGCAGCAGCAGCTAAGGAAGATCCAGGGCATCATCCTGACCCAGGGATCGAACCCACGTCTCTTACTATTGTCCTTACCTTATGGAAAGAATCATTTAAGGAAAATTGTCAAGGAAATGTGTTGATGTCCTTTATTCTCCTAAAGATGGATTGTGGTGTTCTGAGCGCACCAGGAATCCACGGGGTTAACAGAATGGATTACCAAACTTTGGAGTTATATCAACCACAGGTCACCCTTTGTTCCACCACTACCAACTATGTGACTTTCACAAGTCAGTCAACCTCTGAAATCTGTCACTGGAAAGTGAGAGCAGCATTCCTTTCTTATACCTAGTTGCTTGTGAGGACTAAATGAGTTAGCATAGTAAAATATCTATGTTGATATCAGTGACCTATAGTCTATGGATCCCAGTTGTTCACTTCCTATCTTCTCTATGACAGACCCAGTGCCCAGTACTTGTCAGATTGCTAAACAATATTCTGAAATGATCAAGGACGATTCTCCTTTATACTTTTGCTTTGTTCCATCACGCCAAGCAGGAAGCAAAAGAAGCAAAAGCCACATATGTGTCAGGACTTTTTAAAAGTTCTGGTTTCATGAACCCAAATTTAAGCACTAGGATGTTCTGCCTTTAAGAAAATGAAAACTGTGCAAATGAAAAATGCTAGGTGGGGGCAGTGTCCTTGGGTGTAAAAAAAAAAAAACAGACCATAAGTCCCTATAGACTTAGAGCCCACCAAACTCCTTTGTCCATGGGACTTTCCAGGCAAGAATACTGGATAGGGTAGACATTCCCTCTTCCAGGGGATCTTCCCGATATAGGGATCAAGCCCAGGTCTTCTGCATTGCAGGCAGATTCTTTACCATCCGAGCCACCAGGGATGCCCCCCATAAGTCCCGTCCAACAACAACTCTTAAGGAGACCACCATCTTTTTATCGCCCAACAAATCAACATTCCTGCTTCTCCATCAACATTTCTTGCATTTTCTATAAGTTTGAGAAAATAGAGTAGGTGACCCAAGGTTGCTGCTTTTGCCACTTCTAAGTCAGCCATTTAGAAGATTAATCACAGAGCCTTTCTTTCCTTCCTTTTTCCTTATTCCAGGCACACTGCAAGGCTAAGATGAAAGAGCAGTCACTCTGCAAAAAGATAGGGAACTGGAAACCAGTTGTGACCCCCAAAATAGGCACGGAGATACAGAGAACGTATTTTTCTACCCAATAGCCCAAGGGAGAACCTCTTCAATTAAATACACTTTTGATATGAAGCCAGACTGCCCATGATGACCATCTAAAAATATACGAAAATCTAGGAAAAACAAGCTCTCCATCCTGGAGAGAATGTCAATGGAAAATAGTTGCTAGGCTTTTCCAGTTACCAGTAATAAAGAGAAAAATAGGCTCCCCATTATTAGCCCAGAGCTGGAGGGGTCGTCAGCTGGTTTTGAGCCAGCCTTGGGATTTTCTGAGTGCGTTACAAATTACAGGAACAAAATGTGGACTTTTCACTCTAACCATGTCCAGACAATTTATTATTAGGTTTACTTCCGAGTGGGCTAGAGTTGAAAAAGAAGATCTATGTATGGATAATGTTTATAAGCTTCTAAAGCACATACACTTTCATATTGAAAAGCACATAGATTTTAAATGAAAGAATTAAGGAAAACAAAAACAAATAAGGCATTAATCCTTTCATTCATCAAACATTGATAATATGCCTAAATATGTATAACTTTGTCAAAAATTTATGCCCTTTTATGTCTGGTAAGCTGTAAACCACTTCTGTTTTCAAGATGACTATGAATTCTTTTGAAGGCAAGATCATATTATATTCATCTTTGAATCTTTGTCCTAATACTGCACCTAACATACAGGAGATATTCAATACATGTTTGATGAAGAAATTTCTCTTTTGGAAGCTGTAGGTACAAGTTTTTCCATTATGCTTTTTCATGGACTCATACAGATATATATCCAATAAATTCCTCCCAAAGTTTAACACTAGGGAAAAAAAAAAAATCACTGCCAGGATGTTCTTTCTCTTTACATAAGAGTGATGTAGCATACCATGTTTTCCTTGCTTACCTGGAACACAAGAAGCTCAGAGTCAAGCTTTAAGTTGAGTTGTCACTCTCCTTACCCTAAGACTTTTGAGGCAACTCTTGCCCTCCTTACTTTCTCTTTTCAGTCCAGTTCAGCTGCTCAGTCATGTCCGACCCTTTGCGGCCCCATGAACCGCAGCACACCAGACCTCCCTGTCCATCACCAACTCCCGGAGTTACTCAAACCCATGTCCATTGAGTCAGTGATGCCATCCAACCATCTCATCCTTTGTAGTTTCCTTCTCCTCCTGCCCCCAATCCCTCCCAGCATCAGGGTCTTTTCCAATGAAGTCAACTCTTTGCATCAGGTGGCCAAAATATTGAAGTTTCAGCTTCAGCATCAGTCCTTCCAATGAACACCAGGACTGATCTCCTTTAGGATGGACTGATTGGATCTCCTTGCAGTCCAAGGGACTCTCAAGAATCTTCTCCAACACCACAGTTCAAAAGCATCAATTCTTCGGTGCTCAGCTTTCTTTATATTCCAACTCTCACATTCATACAAGACCACTGGAAAAACCATAGTCTTGACTAGATAGACCTTTGTTGACAAAGTAATGTCTCTGCTTTCTCCTTTACTTGGCTCTTTGTCTTTTATCTTTGTTTTACATAAACTTAATTTTAAGCTGCCATGAATCCCTATTGGAAGAAAATAGGAAGTGAACAGTGAATTAAAAATAATACATGAATAAACAAGAAAAAAGTTAGCATATTTCTTCTCAATGATTTCCTATATTTGCAGCAGAAATACCCTCAAGATGCTGTTATGTTATATCCATGATCACTTAATATATTTCAATAGAAACAAAAAAGCAAACACAGCATGCTATCAGAGAAACGCTACTGAACTAGGAGACCAGCATCACAGGTTTAAAGTTCAACCTCTGTGCCTCTCTAGCTATGTGACCTTGAACAAGACACAATTTCATGAGTATCAGCTTCCTCATCTCATAAATGAAGTGTATTTGTGCTTTCAATGTTGAGTACTTACTACGTGACAGTGACAAGTAAATGGAAACAGAGTCATGTAATCAAGTTAGTGCACAGCCTGGCAAGGGAGACAGAAAGGCAAAAAAGATGATCATAGTCAAATATGATCATTGTTATACGACATAGGTTACAGAAGAAGCAGAGAGGGGAGGCGTCCAAATCAGACTGGGGGTTTCCAGATGATTTCAAAAGAGGTGACAGTTACATTGATTTTTCAAGTCAACTGGGAAGTGGCTAGATGAAAAATGAGACCGAGGAGGGGTAATGGGGCAAGCCAGGGCTCAGGAAGAACACGGGTGAAGTCACAAAAACACACAACAGCATGACAAGAGCGGGCAACTGTAAAATGCTGGAAGATAATATGTGTCCCATCTATCTCCCAGGGTGGTTTCAGGGATCAGATGAGTGGATATATACATACAAAGTGCTCTGTAAACTCTAAAGCACCATACACATGTTCAAATGTAAAAGATTATTATTAGACACTCATTTTTTTTCTGCCTCCAAATTGGAAACATTTGCTGAAGTAAACATTGCTGATGCATTAGCTGTCAGGATGGTGTATTATATTTGGAAAACATTTGCCAATGCCTGTTCAGTTTTTAAATTCCCAGTCACATGTGTTTTTTGTTTGAGAAAATACATCAAGCAATAATGGATTTATTGTTAATTGTGCAACATTGGAGCTTCAAGATTTAAGTAATCGCTCTCCCATGTTGATTTTATTCCACGATGCCTGTGAAGTTTGAAGTCATTTATTTAGTAATGAGAACTGATAAGTGAACACTATTACCACCTTGTAGTGATCAAATTTTGTTATCAGAGGAAATTCTGGATTCTATACATAGACAAGTGCGCAGATAAAGACAAACTCCTTCAGAGAAGAGGAAAAGAAATGTGGTCACAGTTCCCCAAAGTCCAATGGAGCTCAGATTCAAATACTCATCTCCCTGTTCAACACTTCAAGAACCAAACACTTCCTTCTTAGGGACATTTTTTCATGATTAGAAAAATCAACAAAGAGCACTTTGGGTAGAAATATTAGAATGGATAACTCATGTTTAAAATTCTTGACATTCATGGACTATCAGTCATTGGAGAGTTTGAATCACTGCATTTAAAAAGTGCATGCCTTCTTTCCCTCATTCCTGTAAGAAATTCCTATAATAAAATTTGAAGAAGAAAAAGATAATAGGATTTTTTTTTCATTTATTTTTATTAGTTGGAGGCTAATTATTTTACAATATTGTAGTGGACCCAGAGGATTTTTTTTTTCATGTTGCCAATGAGTTGTCTTGGCTTTACTTTTTCATCTTTAAACTCTCAGGAAATAATCATATCCTGGCCCCTCTCCTCCTTCCAAGAGAGAAATGTTTCAAGTCTTGGAAGTTCTGTTAAACAGTGAAATCGTATACTGAATCATGGTTAATTAGGCCACTCATTAGCAGTTTTGGTCACTGGGATCTAATACATCATGTGGATGAACTAAGTAACATATTCATTTACTTCCTTTTGTGTAGAGGAAAACTGAATCACAGTTCATCAAAGACAGACAGGAGCTGAAAGGTTATCCTGTATGACATCTCATTTTATGAATGAAAAACCCTGAGGACAGTCAATTGATGTGTTTAAAATCAGACCCTGAATACATGGCACAGTGGAGATTCGAAGCTGATGCTATTGTCTCCCAGGCAATCTACCTGGACACAAGGCGACGCTCAGAAAAAAGCTTCCTGGGCGAGTGATTTCAGGCAAGTTTACCCGATGCCATTCCAATCCCACCACTTGAGGGGGCTGTCAAGTCCCTTCTTCCCAGGGCTAGCTTGAGAATACCAAAGGCTTCTTCGCAGACAAGAGTGCTGGTGCATGATGCACTTAAAGCAGGCAGTTCCTGCTAGGCTATTTAAGTGGCATCAGAGCAGTGGCAGAGCTCCCAGTAGGAGCAATAAACCCACTGTGCCTTTACAAGAGTGGTGACCAAAAACCTGGACAAATTGACTTGCTTTAGAGGCAAGCTGGGAAAAAATGATTTGTTGTAGAATTCCTGTTAGTCCAGTCAGCTCTCGTTCTCTTGTGAAACCGGATTTGTAGGCACATGCACTGGCCAATGAGTCAGTTCTTAAAAAGTCATTCATAATTTATGTATAAACAAGAATAGCTTTTGTTTCAGAGAATTTGGGAGGCTTTTGCAGTCTGCTTTCTTCCAATACCAATTCTGAAGAACTGTTCCTGTCTCAAGGCAGTTCCTATAAGCCTACAAATACTTTGATGTTCAGACATCTGGAACTTATATTTGGTGTTGACTAATGAGTATTATTATTTTATTATGTATTTATATATGATCTGAAAGAAATTTGAGGTTATATGCCACATAACTCTGTATACATACTGAACAACGACAAATTCTTTTTACCCATTACACTTATGATTTATTACTTGGGCTGAAGAAGTTCTGAGTCATTCAATTGACATATAATTGTGTTTTGGAAGATAGTAATGGGATAGAGAGAATGTAAAATTGCCCTTAACATATATTGTTAAAATAATTTGTAAGTGGACAAAATGGACTCCAGAGATATTATTTTTCCCATTTTAGAAATATCAAAGGATAATTAATATGGCAACAAACTCCAGTGCTCCTTTTGAATGAGTAAAGATGAGGCTTGGTCTTAGAAATACATGTGGGTATGTTTGAAAGGGCAATAAACAATGCATAATGGATCTGACTTCAAAAGAATGCCTATTGGACAATCAGGCCTATTTCAAAGTCAAATGCTCAATACCCAGTTTGCTTTGGTACCAGTAAGCCACAGGTAAACACCAAGATCAAAGGGAAAGGTGGGTGTGTGGAGGGGCATGTGATGACATTACTTCTCCACAAAGCATTTCCCTCAAGGGACACCAGGGACGGCACCTTCTATCAGCCTCTGTTGTATATTCAGGAATTTATTTTAGAGGAGTGTCAGAGGTAGTTCAGTCCATAAGAACTGCAGCTTAAAGGCCACCAAACAAGAAGTACGCTGAAGGAAGCATGCATTCGGAGAAGAGGATACTGAGCTGGAAAGGGATAAATGGGGCCTTTTTAGGCCACGCTGATCCAGGCTTGCTTGCTTCTCCCTCCCACTAGCAACAGCAGTGTAAACTGGTTTGGCCCACCAGCAGGCCGTGTGGCCCTTTGAAGAAGAATGAGCGCTCTGTGTGTGCTGGCAGAGCGGCTGCCAACAAAGGCCCATTGGAGTGTTTAAAAGTTCCAGCTCGATGCTGAATCAAAGCCTTTCTAGAGGCTGAAGCTGTGAACAGGATACCCCATCAACAGGGAGATGAACTCTTCTGCAGCTCCCCTACGGAATCCTTGTAATTGACTTATCTGCTGTGCCAACCGTCCCCAGTTTCAATGGCCACAGTGGGCAGTATTCATTCAAAGTCATTAGTGAGGATTCTGTTAAATCTTGCTGAACTACATTTTGGGACTTGACCAGGAGCTAGCAGATTCTATAGCAGGGGTAAGGTTAAAAAAGACCCAGTGGATCCCACAACCGAAAGAAAGAGTTCTGAAAACAAAACAAAATCCAAACTTGGTTTTAAGAATGTGATAAAATCAAATATTTCCAGTCTCCTCCGTCATATTCATACGCCTTTCAGTGACTTTATTGTCCATGATAATCAGATTAGAAGATTGCTCAGAAACATAAACTTAGGAAGAATTATTAGCCTTCCTTTGAACAGATGCAAAAACCTGAGCTGAAGGGCTAAAACTTGTAGGCTATGTTTTGATTGCATGAAAATTATCTGCCCTGTATATTTTTAAATGCATCACAGTATTTTCCTTTCGACTGCCTTCCAATGAATGTCTCTCTTCTCCAAGGGATTATGTGAGGGCTAGCTGATTAGAAGTAAACAAGAATTACATACACTGAAAGTATACAGAGCAACAGATGAGTTGCATGAACAAATCTCATTATAAATGACAGAGAACAGAGGATGTCAGCCTCTACCACTGATTGCCTTGGTACTTGCCCAAAATGCTCTGTTCCTTAGTAACCATTACTATCCCAGTGCCTAAGCTAGTACCTAAGTAGGTCAAGATACCAGTTTATCAGCTATCTTTCCTATCACACCTCCCACTGAACCTGAAATTAGGCCATGCTTCCAACTTGGGTTGATAAATTTGGATTTCTAACAAAACAACTAAATTCTACTTATCTCATTCTAGGGCACCTATGTAGCTCCATAGTCTAACTCTCAGTAGCCATCAATGTAGATTTGTGCCATCTCAAGTTCTGTTCTTTTGTTTCCTATCATCCATCTGTGATCATATTGTTGACCTGATGATGTTAGAGTTGCCCAACACTAGGTCTCACCCCATTTAGCATATTTTGCTCATATAGGCCACATTCACAGGACTAAATCCCAGTCCCACTCCTCCGAACTTTGAAGAGCTGCTATTTTTCTACTCCCAAGCCTCACTCCTAAATGTGGTCACTGCCTGGATTTCCAGATCCTACTAGACACCAAGAGGAGTTAGAAATACAAAGATCACTGAATTACATGCTCCCTCACAATCTCTTAGCACTTCAATACCCTGGGGGGAATTTAGGCTTATGAAATGAACTATTTCTAACAAACCGGTTCTGATAAGTTATACTTCTTATACACTGTACAAAAATACACAGAAGAATATAAAAATCACCAGAAATCCAACCAATAGAGATGTGAACCTTCTTCTAGACATTCCTCTTCATGCATGCATACACACATTTCATGTATTTTTCTATAAACTGGAAAATGCTTAAATACTGCTTTTTATCCTCAAACACATGACATGGATCTCTTCCTTAGCAATAAATAAGGAGAGGTATAATCATTTTAATTGCTGTAAAATATTTCATTATTTGTCTATATTATAGAACACTTAGCCAGCCTCCTAATAATGGGCATTATATTCTATCTTTCATATTAACAAGAATGTCTTTTTTTTAATTTATTTTTCTTATTTTTATTTTTTCATTTATTTATATTAGTTGGAGGCTAATTACTTTACTATATTGTAGTGGTTTTTGCCATACATTGGTATGAATCAGCCATGGATTTACATATGCTCCCCATCCTGAACCCCCCCCACCTCCCTCCTCATCATATTAACAAGAATATCTTAATGTTCCCTTTTTTGTCATGTGTGCGAATATCTCCTTCAAATATATTTCCATAAGTAGAATGTGGATGTCAATGTATATTTACATTTTATAATTTGAAACATATTGCCAAGGTACATTCTTAAAGGTTTGTGCCAATTCACACTTCCGGAGACAGCATAGGAAATTACATCATCTACCTATACTCTCATTATATTTGAGCGTTTTTCTTTTTTCTGAACATGTTTAATCTTTGCCAATCTGATAGGTGAGTTTTATGTTCATTAACTTTCCTTTGATTATCAGTGAGGTTGAAAATCTTTATATATATTCATTGGCTATTAGTATTTCTCCATTTGTGACTTGTCCATGTTTATTATCACTCTTTTTTATTTTTATAGACTTTTCATGCATTGGTTAATGGTCCTTTGTATATTAGAAATATCGCCCCTTGTTTTACCTACCAGTGCTGCAAATATTTTTCCAGTGTGGTATTTCAATCTTCGATTAATGGCTCTTAGTCACATAAATGATTTTTTTTAATTATTAAAAATTTCAAACCTCCAGAAAAGAGAAAGAGACAAATATAAGTGAACCCCATGTGCTTATTGTCAGTTTCAATATTAATCAATTCACAATTTTGTTTCTGTTTTAAACTCCTCCTTCTGCCAATCCTGTACTCTTTTGTAGCAAATTCAATTATTTAATTTACCAATAATTTAGTCTGCACTTCTAAAAGATAAAGGTCTTCAGAGGGTTTGTGTTAATATCACCAAATTTCTCATACCTTCATTTATGGTTTTCCTGTTTTTGTGATCTACTCAAGTCATTCTCATGGCCAAATTATTTTTTTAATGTATTTATGACTTCACAGATTTTTCATCTGACTTCTTTCTACAGAGATGTGAACAAATACAGAATTCTAATCCAATATCATCAGGCAGCTCAGTTTTATCAATAGTGGAAACACTACTGAGTCCGTGGCTTTCAGTGGAAGTGATAGATGTCCTATTTTGTCCCTTGAGCATGATTGGCAAATTTTCCACTTAGTGTGATTGAGATAACTACCTATCATGGCATTCATTTATTTTTTATGGGTAATCACTGAACGTGATAAGTCTTTCATTCTTATTTAATCTGTTTATACTTATGATGTGTGCTACCAGGAGGATGGAAGTTCTTTGATGATTGACTGGTTGGAACTGTCAGTCTACTATCATTGTTCTGTCGCTAAGTCATGTCTGACTCTTTGCAACCCCATGGGCTGCAGCACTCTAGGCTTCCTTGTCCTTTACTATCTCCTGGAACTGGCTCAGACTCATGTCCACTGCGTCCATGATGCCATTTAGACAGGGTGTGGATATGGCTAATTGAGAATGTATAATAATTAATGGTCTCTTATGATGAAAGATGTTAATATTTTAAATAAAACAAAATTTTCATCCATTAGTCATATGTTAAGAAGCAGAAGTTCTGCACATTCAAAACAGTAATTATTCAGTCCAGGGAATAAAGGAGAAATAAAAGAACAGGGAAAAATAAGTGTTCACTAAATATCATGAATTTGAAGTAATACTCATACATCTTACTAAAGCTATGGATCTCAGAATACATTCATCTTATTTTATACATAGTTGTTAAAACTGCACTAGCCTATCCCACATCACATCAGAAAAAAACAAAAAACTGATGGATCAGAATGGAAAGATAAATAAGAAGGTAATAACTCCAGAGAGGAGGTGATGAAGCCTGTCAATAAGAAGTACACACAAGAACTCAAAGAACTAAGGGATCTGAAGGCAAAGAGGCTCACACAGAGCTGTGAAGGCAGGCTTCACTGTTTCATAACACTGCACAGTATTCCCAGAAATAACCCTGAGGCATGAAGGGAAAGCTACTATATTTACCACAGTCTCTTTAAGAAAGCATGGAGTTAATTCATTGTTCATCATTTTCCATCAAATAATTATATTAAAATGTATTTTTAACTTTATATTTAAGGCTTTTTGGTAAAATTTCATTTAAGCAGTTCATTACTTCATTAAGTCAAATAATATCAGTATTAATCAGTCACATTTAAAAATCATATCCAACTGGAATAAGATTCTAAATAACACACTCAGATATATTGCATACTAGTTAAAAATAATTTTTAACCCAACCCTGATTCTGTTGCATCATTTCAGTAAAATTTGCTTGATCTCAGAACCCTTTTATCAGGAAGCCTCTCAGAAGTCAAATGTGGGGAATTCCCTGGTGGCCCAGTGGTTAGGACTTAGCACTCTCACTGTTGGACCCAGGTTCAATCCCTGGTTGGGGAACTAAGATCCCGCAAGCCACATGCCATGGCCAAAAAACAGAAATTACAACATCATTTGAAGGTCAAGAGAATAGTAAAATATATCGAAGTAAAACATGTGAAGACTGCAGGATAAACCAAACACTAGAATTAGATATCCTTAATTCTTGTGTTCTTGACCATGTAAGAGAAATGCTGCCCTGGTACTCTATAAACTTTACAACTTCAAACAAGAGTTTAATAACCATCCATAACTCAAAAAATAGATTCAGATTACAAAAATATTCTACATAGTTTGAAATCGCAAAAACAAAATGAGTAACTGGTTCAACCCAGTGAGGATAAAATATACTCTGGAGAGAAAAGAACTAGGATTCTGTCAATAGGATATTCTTTCCTGCCTTTGCCTATATTAAACCAAAATTCCTGATAAAAAGTGGACAGTTTTTAGGTCAATCCTAGACTAATGAGTTTTTGGTCACCAGCAAGGAGGCATAGGCAGTGTGACATCTTACAAATATATATTTCTACTTTTTATTAAATGGATCAGATTATAAATTACTTTTAAACACTATCCTTGAAGGTCTGATTTCCAAATATTATTTGCTACTAGGAACATAAAACAAAGGCCCTGGGCATTCTCCTCTCATTTTGTGAAGTTATAATTTCTATAGGCTCATGTTTCCATGGTCACATGTATGTAAGAACAATAACTGGCTAGGTCTCTGAATGGCTGCATCAACTATTAGGCTAGTTCTCAATAAGGTTTGGCTTGAGTGACCACTGGGACCTTTCAGTGACCTGAGTCAACTTCCTGAATTCATCCATTCACTCAACAGATATTTTTGAGGGCCAACTACAAATCAGGCAATACAGAATATCAATCTACCAAACCAAACAGGTGACAAACCAGAGCCACTCACAGTTTTGGCAAAATAGTCCAACACCCTCAAGGCCACTATGTGTGCAGAATCTCATATGCTGAAACACTCAGCTGTGGCTGTTTTTGTTCAGCTGTTCAGTCGTTCAGTCGTGTCTGACTCTTTAACCCATGGACTGCAGCACGCCAGGCTTCCCTGTCCTTCACCATCTCCTGGAGCTTGCTCAAATTCATGTCCATTGAGTTGGTGATGCCATCCAACCATCTCGTCCTCTGTCGTCCCCTTCTCCTCTTGCCTTCAATATTTCCCAGCATCAGGGTTTCATACTGAACCCCATGAACAGTATGAAAAACACTCAGTGGTTTGATACAAATCTGCTGAGAGGAAATGAACTGTGTGGAAATACTGCACAGTGAAATACGCACATGGTGTGATTGCCCTCAAGAATCTCAAATCCAATGATGCTCTATGCATTGATTCAGAAGCATTTATGCTTACAAGGAACATAGAAGACAGGTATGAAATCTGATTCTGTTCCCAGATTCAATTCCTGACTTCATTTGAGGTCTACTGTCTCTAACATAACTATAAGTTGTTCACCTGGAGGTAAAGAATAATCCTACTTTGAGCTAAAATATATTAAGGAACTAATGGACTTTTGTTTTTCTAAGAAAAATATTTTTTAAAACAGCTGATATGTATTTTATATATATGCTGACTTTCATTAAGCTATTGCCTTTGCTTGAGATTGTCATGCAGAATTTCTGAACTGGAAAAGATCATTCATATAACCTATCACAGTGATATTAGAACTGCTAAACACAGGTTCTACCATGAGGTGGAGGAAGATGGTGCATATGGGTGAAACCTGGAACCCCAAAGCCACCCTCTTATAATATTTTATCTGTTTATAATCCCAGGAACATTTAAAGAAAGTGATATATGAATATCCTTTAAAGAACTTGAAATCATTGAATTAGTCTAACTTCTTTGTGTTATGAAGATATCAAAACTCAGAGAGAAAGCTGACTTGCCAAAAATCACATAGTGGGTAGGTGACAGTACCTGGACTCAAATCAGTATCTCTCCATTTCTTGTTCAAGAATTGTCCAGTAGGCCATTTTGCTAACTGGTCAGGTATTCAAATGGCCAAAGTACTAAGGTTATGACTGTATTCCAACAGACTGTGGCATGATAGTTCCTGTCCTTTTTAGGACATTTGTCAAGTTTTGTGATCTCCCTTCTCATTCCCTCTGGAGGGGAGAACAACTGACAGCATAATAATGACTCAGTTTTGCTCTAAGTAGGTATCACTACTACCAGGAAGACTTGTCTATAAAGATTCTATACTAAACAATCTGAGCAAGCCACAGCTGTGCTCCAGAATGGGGCCAGGAAGCATCAGGTTCTCTCCAGGATTGGGGGAAGACAGAGGAGATGAAAGGAAAAGATGGAGGAGCATCAAAATTAAAGCACCTCTAGACACCCGTCTGAAGCAGAATCTGTTCAATGGAAAGGCAGACTGAAGAGAGAGCTAAAGGGCCATTTTCTACTGCCCTTTGGTCTCTAAGTGTGTTTGATACATAGTTCAAGGCTGTACTATACAACATTCTAGATCAAAGACTTTCATGTGAATTTCATGATATTATAATTATGTGACAAATGCTGACGCCTACTTACCCCTAATCTTATAGGATGTAGAGAACAATTATGTAATAATAATTATTGTGTTCACAGCTAATGATTAATAATAAATTTCTATAGTTAATGTGCCTTACTGAAGAGGTGTATCACCTTCTCAAACAGAAAAAAATGAAACAAAAACTGTTTTATATAAAAATGAAGATATTCAAGAGAGAACATTATAGCTAAGCCTATACAAAAAGGAAAGATCAGAGTATAATATAACAGATTCAAAATCAAGTCACTGTTTATATTTATTAGTCTGTGGAGAATTACTGATGTCTCCACTATGTCAAATTTTTTGATAGGCAATAATTTTATCTGGGAGTGGACTACCCTTTGCTAATTCCAACCTTAGAGCCTCAGTCTTCCCAATCACCCAGGTAATGTGTGTCTATATCTGGATTCTTGAAACTAGGAAACATCCTGACTTGTGCCTTTCTCAGACTACTTTAACCAAGATCTTATTCTACCCTCTCTGTGGATTTTTGGACCAACTGATATATTGCTTTTGCTAAACATCAAAATTTTGTCTTAATTGATTAATTAAAGCATAATACAACCAAAGTCAAGTTTGTACTATTCAGTTTTCCAAGGTGATTGCATCTCACTTTGCATGGAGGACCCCATGCCTTTACTGCTCTGTGTCTCAAGAGCAACAGCAATAGTTACGAGGGTAGCTCTGGAATCACAATGCTGAGTTCAACTCCTAGCTCTGTCAATTACAAACTGTGTGATCTTGAATAAATCACTTAACATCCCTATGCTTCTGTTTTCTCATCCATAAAGAGGAGATAATAATGACAGTACTGACCTCTTCATAGGATTGCTGGAAAGCTTGAATGAGATAATAGATGTATGCTGCTAAGAACAATGGTGGCACACAGGAAGTACTTCATAAATGTTGGCTATGATCAGTTTTATGCTGTTATGTGGATCATGATGAAAATGAAAGAGGAGAGTGAAAAAATTGCCTTAAAACTCCAGTCCCATCACTTCATGGCAAATAGATGGGGAAACAATGGAAACAGTGAGAGACCTTATTTTGGGAGGCTCCAAAATCACTGCAGATGGTGACTGCAGCCATGAAATCAAAAGACGCTTTCTCCTTGGAAGAAAAGCCTTAACCAACCTAGACAGCATATTAAAAAGTAGACACATTACTTTGCTGACAAAGGTTCATCTAGACAAAGCTATGGTTTTTTCAGTAGTCATGTATGGATGTGAGAGTTGGACTATAAAGAAAGCTGAGCGCAGAAGAATTGATGCTTTTGAACTGTGGTGTTGGAGAAGACTCTTGAGAGTCCCTTGAACTGCAAGGAGATCCAACCAGTCCATCCTGAAGGAGATCAGCCCTGACTGTTCATTGGAAGGACTGATGCTGAAGCTGAAACTCCAATACTTTGGCCACCTGATGTGAAGAATGGACTCCTTAGAAAAGACCCTGATGCTGGGAAAGATTGAGGGCAGGAGGAGAAGGGGCCGACAGAGGATGAAATGGTTGGATGGCATCACCGACTCAATGGACATGACTTTGAGCAAGCTCTGGGAGTTGGTGATGGACAGGGAAGTCTGGAGTGCTGCAGTCCATGGGGTCTCAAAAGGGTTGGGCATGACTAAGCAACTGAACTGAACTGATGTGAATCATGGGAGTAAACACTTTTCCTGATTCAAATCTCAATAGGAAATGTGAGCCATTCTTACCTCTAGTTGATAGTTTGTGTAATATCCGCTGTCCCTCTTGAACATCCAGCACTGGGTAATGGCTTGTATCCCATAATTGCTGACTACCTTTGTCCCCTTCCCTGATAGCTCAGTTGGTAAAGAATCCACCTGCAATGCAAGAGACCTCAGTTCGACTCCTGGGTCAGGAAGATCCTCTGGAGAAGGGATAGGATACTCAGCCCAGTATTCTTGGGCTTCACTTGTGGCTCAGCTGGTAAAGAATCTGCCTGCAATGGGAGACCTGCGTTCAATCCCAGGGTTGGGAAGATCTGCTGGAGAAGGGAAAGGCTACCAACTCCAGTATTTTGGTCTGGAGAATTCCAAGGACTATAGACCATGGGGTCGCAAAGAGTTGGACACGACTGAGTGACTTTCACTTACTTTGTCCCCTTCTAATTCTGTCATTTTCTCTCTCTTCTTCCATCACTCTCATTGTCATTATCATCTTCATCTTCATCATCATCAGTATTGAGTATAGTGCTAAAGACCAAAGTCAGAAAATTCAATTCACTGAAAATTCAAGAAGCTGCAACTTAAGAGGCAGTAGATGAGACACGGGATAAAGCAAAGAGTGAGACGCACATACTGCCTGGAGAGATCCATGGTCTCCAGTACTGTGCTGTGTTGCATTAATCATTACAAAGCTACAGGGAATGAAAATAACCAATTTCCCTAATTAAAGGGCTCTGGTAAGACAAGAAATGCTCTATTCATCACTTTTCATTTGTCTTGGCTAATAGTAATAGCAAAAAGTAATACCTTGAATTTAGACAGTTACTTTCTTTCAAGAAGTTCAAAGCTCTAGTGTGTCTAGTATATCATGAGAATAGACAGATGAGTACTAGTGAACTTGGCAAGGAGAAAGAGATGTTATTTATGCCAACTTAAAGCACTAAAATGAGACCATAATTTACTTGATGAATGTATTATCTTTCTTAAGATGAATGCAGTGTGGTATAAGAAAAAAACAGAAATTAGATGCTGGCTATTGTGTGTAAATCTTGGCCCTGTCATTAACTAACTGGGGATTCACACTTAAGCAAAACTTTAACCTTGCTAAACTCAAGGTTCTCACCTATAATAGAGAAAGAGTGAATATTTATCTTGTATGGTTACTGTGAAGATAAGAGCTAAGTATGGCCACATATATGAAAATGTAAGTATTAGTTGTTCAGTCCTGTCCAACTCTTTGTGACCCCATGGACTATAGCCCACCAGGGTCCTCTGTCCATGGGATTTTTCAGGCAAGAATACTGAAGTGGCTTGCCATTTCTTTCTCCAAGGGATCTTCCCGATCCAGGAATCAAACTTGGGTCCCAGTTTCTTTACTGTCTGAGCCACCAGGGAAGCTATCTCTCTCTCTCTCTCTCTCTCTCTCTCTCTCTATATATATATATATATATATATATATATATATGTATGTATGTATGTATGTATTATATATATATATATATATATATATATATCATGATTACTATGAAAATTCAATAAAAGTAAAGCATGGCACCTTATAAAACATGAAGTCTTACAGCACAAATATTAAATTACTGTTTCCTCATGACATTAATAGAAAAAAATTTCAAGCAAGCTCCCTTGCATAGGCACACATCATCCTGTACAATCTATGTTTAACTTTTTACTCTCCAGTCCCTTTCCCGATACCTAGCATCCACTACTAGAGAAGGAAATGGCAACCCACTCCAGTGTTCTTGCCTGGAGAATCCCAGGGACGGCGGAGCCTGGTGGGCTGCCGTCTATGGGGTCGCACAGAGTCGGACACGACTGAAGCGACTTAGCAGCAGCAGCAGCAGCAACATCCACTACAATGCTCATCAATGGTTTGCTGAATTGGGATGGATTAAGTCAGATTGGGTTTATGTTCTTTAAAAATTCATATAAACAATAGATGTGATAATCTGATGCTCCATGTCTTTAAATTCTGGGATTTCAGATTTGTAACCTATAAGAACAGAGGAAGTGGTCCTAAACTGATTCAAGAATAAGAATTTGGAAGTTAAGAATTATTTAGGAAATCAACAGAAACCATGCTTCTAAATGCAGTAAAGTGAGAATTTTTTCAATGTTCCTCATATATAATTTATTATTCAAGAAAGGATTAGGATATCTCTAAATAAATAGTAGTTGGTATTTATATTTCTAGTCCCAAATGAGTCCATGGACTATTAAAAGTAACTATTGCATCTTTGGAAAAATAGTTTTGCAGTAGGATTTCAACAGGGGATAACAATCACCTGCATGTTCATTCATTTTGCCTTTGAAAGGGCCCTCATATCTCTTATCTATTTGATCCTCATTGTACTCCATTTTACAGATAAGGAAACAGAGTCACAGACTATGTGACTAGATCCTAAGTGACAAGGTTACTTAGGATCAGTTCTTAATTGTTTGAAAAATTCAACCACTCTAAGAATAAGACATACCATGAAAAGACACTCAACTCTAAGAATTAGAGGGGAATGAATGAATGAGGAACTGACTTAGCTGATTTTATCAACAAAAAACGAGTGGCTTTACCACCACTGCCAAGAAAAACTGAACAGTACAGTCAGCTCTTTGAAGCTGATCTACTCAGCGCCTAAGAAAAAGTCTGGATGTACAGTTTGATGGTTGCGGTTGGTGGCCAGGGTGGGTTGGGTTTTTTGTTAGGTTCTTTTTTTTTTTTTTTTTGTATTGTGGTTTTGAATATTTTCCTATAATTGAATAAACAATAATTTGACTAACTGACCAAATGAACTAGGTATTTTGCCTTCAAAAGATATAACCTAAAAATACAAAAGGAGAGAATAGAATAAGGAATCATGGAGTTAAGAAGAAAGTGTAATGAGGGAAACTGAAAAATGGACCGCTCAAAGGAAACAATACAGGAAAATGAGTATACATGTTAAACTTAATTATGTCCTCCTAGAAAGCTGAATAAAAGACAATTTTTAAAATATTTAATCCTTTTTACATTTTTTACTTAATTGTTTTTATATCTTTTCCAGCAAAACAACATGATAAAATGGAAGATAAATTTTAAATAATTACCCAAGATCCTAATTTAAAATTTATGCTTTATTTTATATTTAAAGCCCTCCCAAACTACTTTTGGACAGATTTCAAATACTCTTTCCAAGTCCTTTAAGAAGGGAGTCACTGCATTCTGATTTATCTTTCTGTAAGTGCAGGTTTCCATGCGGTGGGCTTGTTTAGAATGAAATCTGGGGTGGCAAATCTCTTCTGGGCTTCCTACTGGCTTCTTGTACATTCCTTTATGTAAAGTCACAGAAAGAGCTGAGCTGGGAGAAGTGACTCTCTCTTCCAAAGAAGTACTTACAAAAGTATACATACCAGAGGGACTGTTATTCAAGACTTATCAACAAACTTCTTACAAAAGATGTAAACTTACTTAAAGCAAAAGCTCATTGAGAGCTTCTGTTAGATAGAGTACCAAGTTCAGTATATAATTTTAATTTTCATCTAACCTTACAACAACCCTGTGAGTAGGTATTAGTATTCCTGTTTGACAGTGGAGGAAATTGAAACTGAAGGAAATTAAGTAACTAACCCATGATCAGAGTGCACACAAGTGTTGGAATTAGGATGTAAGCCTAAATCTGCCAAGTTCCAAAGTCTTTTTGGATGTAGTGACTGCTGTGGAAGCCATGAGCATAAAGTCATGCTGCTCTTATCTGAAGGCAGGCCATCGGAGCTCAAGTCCAACAGTTGCTGGATGCAGGTTTTCACTGGAATTGGACTTGATCCTAGGAGAGAGCTTAGTGAATCCTGAAGAATGGCAGATTGGCACACACTTCAGACTAGTCATCTACTTTGCTAATCACTTTTCCAGCAACACTTCAAGCTACTTGGTTCTCTAGTTTATTTATACCCTCAGTTTTTATGTTGAGAAGCTAAACCTAAATATGCTGCATCATCTTGCAGCAAGACAGCATGGAGCTACAAAAAGAACATGACCCTGGGGGTAGCTTAGATACCCCTGCACCCCAATTTCCCAGCTCTGCCATGCACTAACTCTGTAGATGGCAATAAAAACAGCAGTAACTAGGTGAAAGGCAGTGTGCCAGGGCTTTACTTACGCTGTTTCATTTAATCTTCAGCTACTCTATGATGTATTTATCGTCTCCTCAGATAACAGACTAGGAAAGTGAGATCCAGGAGCTTCCAGAATTTGAACTCAGGCTCCACCACTCACTATCTACATGATCCTGGGCAAGCTACTTAACCTTTTAAAGCCTCAATTTATCATCTATACAAAACTCACAGAATGGCTGTAAAAATACAGTATAAACTTGGCATACAAGACTACTTGTCTTATTCAGTTTGATATCTCTTCCCAACATCTAACAGAGCACTTTGAAACAGCAGAAATTCAGTTATGGTTTAATCTAGTATTGATACGTAGACTGGCTGACACAGGTGAAATTTTGCTGAAAGGGTGATATGAAATAAGCATTTGTGGATTAAACCCTTAGGAAGCAGCAGAGCTGATCGGGCCTTTTGAAGGAGGACTCATGGGGACCACGGATCTCATCTTCTCTGTGTTCAGCCTTCTTATCTTGGACGTGAATTTTAACTTAGGATGTTGGAGATAGGAGGAAGAAGTGAAAGATCCCTTCCCCTAGGACCACGTCTCCACCATTAGCTAAAGTGTAAACTT
This sequence comes from Muntiacus reevesi, assembly GCF_963930625.1. Classification (NCBI taxonomy): domain Eukaryota; kingdom Metazoa; phylum Chordata; class Mammalia; order Artiodactyla; family Cervidae; genus Muntiacus; species Muntiacus reevesi. The sequence continues at coordinate 29,145,140 of NC_089258.1, forward strand.
CCTCCTTGGTATGGCTCCAGCATGTTTTCTCCACTTCCTTTAATACCTAATAAATCATCCTCTCCAGACCAGTGACTTCCTATGCCTCAAAATACCTTCTGGCTTTCAGACCTCTGTTGATTCTATCCTACTTAACTGAAATACACTTTCCACCATCTCTTCTGGTCAATCGTTTAGATTCTCTTAGAGCCCAAATGGCATTTCTTTTAAGGATCTTCCTGCATTTTAACAGAGTTAACTGGCCTAACCCAGCTCACTCAGCCTGGCATTACAGTGAATACTCAAACCACAATGCCACCACCCAGTCATACAGATGCAAGCTCCCACAGACACATACCCAGGGAAGTAACTTTGTCTTACTCCTCTCTTTACCCACAACAACTACTACTGAGTTTGGCTCAGGATAATTTTTATATACGTGGATGAAATAACATGGGATGTAATCAGAACCCCTTGTCCGTAACCTCTGCAGTGGACCATAAATCGGGATGTGTGCTCCCCAATGGGCTGCCTTTATGTCCTCCATCCCCTTCAACCTCTGCTTTAAATAATAACACATTCAACATAGCTGAGAATTCCCCTCCATTATAATGAAAACTGGCTTGGGTTAGAATTGTTTCAATAGTGAAAATAGTTTCCTTTGTTGTGCAAAAGCTTTTAATTTTCATTAGGTCCCATTTGTTTATTTTTGCTTTTATTTCCAATATTCTGGGAGGTGGGTCATAGAAGATCTTGCTGTAATTTATGTCGGAGAGTGTTTTGCCTATGTTCTCCTTGAGGAGTTTTATAGTTTCTGGTCTTACATTCAGATCTTTAATCCATTTTGAGTTTATTTTTGTGTATGGTGTTAGGAAGTGTTCTAGTTTCATTCTTTTACAAGTGGTTGACCAGTTTTCCCAACACCACTTGTTAAAGAGATTGTCTTTTTTCCATTGTATATCCTTGCCTCCTTTGTCAAAGATAAGGTGTCCATAGGTTCGTGGATTTATCTCTGGGCTTTCTATTCTGTTCCATTGATCTATATTTCTGTCTTTGTGCCAGTACCATACTGGGATGCATGAGTCAAGTGCTTGGGCCTGGTGCACTGGGAGGACCCTGAGGAGTCAGGTGGAGAGGGAGGTGGGAGGGGGGATCGGGATGGGGAATACGTGTAACTATATGGCTGATTCATGTCAATGTATGACAAAACCCACTGAAATGTTGTGAAGTGATTGGCCTCCAACTAATAAAATAATATTAAAAAAAAAAAATAGTGAAAATAGGAAGATTATTGATGAATCATCCCCTTGGACACAATATGGCCAAGCTTAGGACACATTGAGAGGGAACTCTATACTTATCCACATCTAAAAGAGAGAATGTCCACTGGGTCTCCATCCATCATCTCTTTCTATGATTCTTGGGTCTGGTTTCATGAGAAGTGCTGCAGGGATGTTTTATCCCGACATTAAGGTAGAATATGGTCAGGACGGGTCATGGTAACTAAAAGGCAAGCAGTGAGGTTGCAGCATCCAGTCCTGAAATCATAGCTGGAAACATAAACTAGTCTAACAGGCAAAGAAGGCTTCACTGGGGGAATGTGGGGCGGGGGCGGGGGGGGGGGGGAGGTGAGATGGGAGTTGTTCACACCTCCATGGAGAAGCCCCTCCATAAACCCCATATCCTCCTTCCCTCTGACCTTAGCCTCAACTTGTAACCCCAGCAGCAAAGAAGGCTCATTAGAGAGAAGCTTGCACTCAAGGCAGATGCAATTGTAGCCTTCACATGTATAAGAGAAGAGGAACTATGGGAAAAGAAAGACATGGAGGGGATACTGGCATTTGGAAAAAGAGACATTAAAGGTCAGAGGGATTACAGGAAGGTGGAAGACAGAACAGCGTCAGGAAGGAAAAAGTACCTCTAAGGCACGAAAAGGGCAAGCCAATCCTGAGAATCTCCAGAGGAAGTATGGTTGGCCTGGGCAGGCATCTCCATACTTCTCTACAACACTGGGACTGATCCTCTACCTAGGGCTCTGAGTGGTCTGGATTTATCCCTGGAACTTTGCACAAAGCTGCAGTAATCTATCTGGAGTATGTGTGTGTGCTTCAGAAAGCAGAAGAAGCAAAGGCAGGCACTGGAATAAGAAGGAAACAGTCTGATCTCACTCGCCCTGATCCTTCATTGGCTACATCCTTGCTTACGGTGGCCATGATGGCTACACTAGCTCCTTCCTGGTGGGGTCCTCCGGGGAGCAGAGTCATCCTCCCCACTCCAACGGATTATGGGACTTGAGGAGACAATTTTCTTTTTTAAGAACTGAGTTTCCTCCAATATAAAATGATAAACCCGGACCAACTAAGTTCAAAAGACCTATATGAAGCTTCAGTTCTACCTGTAATTCTTTTTTTTTAATTAATTAATTTATTTTCATTGGAGGATAATTACTTTACAATATTGTGACGGTTTTTGCCATACATCAATATGAACCAGCCATAGTTATACATGTGTCCCCTCTATCCTGAACCCCCCCAACTACCTCCCTTCCCCACTCTACCCCTTTGGTTGGTCACAGAGCACTGGTTTTGGGTGCCCTGCTTCATGCCTTGAACTCACACTGGACATCTATTTTACACATGGTAATGGTAATGTACGTTTCAATGCTATCCTCTCAAATCATCCCACCTTCTTCTTCTCCCACTGAGTCCAAAAGTCTGTTCTTTACATCCAAGTCGCCTTTGCTGCCCTCTATGTATGATTGTCGGTACCATCCTTCTAGATTCCATATATATGAGTTTTCTTGACAGAATCCACTGCTCCTTTTTTCTGTCTTTTCTGTTTTAGACTCATAGATTGCCAGAGATAGAAACTATTATTTTCCTTACAGCAGATATGAGGTGAGACAATATGCCAAGACTGGAGATAAGGAGGGAGAGAAAGAGAAACACTCCTAACCAAGATGCTGCTACTGCTAAGTCGCTTCAGTCATGTCCGACTCTGTGCGACCCCATAGATGGCAGCCCACCAGGCTCTCTCGTCCCTGGGATTCTCCAGAAAAGAACAATGGAGTGGGTTGCCATTTCCTTCTCCAATGCATGAAAATGAAAAGTGAAAGTGAAGTTGCTTAGTTGTGTCCAACCCTTCGTGACCCCATGGACTGCAGCCCACTAGGCTCCTCCATCCATGGGATTTTCCAGCCAAGAGTACTGGAGTGGGGTGCCATTCCCTTCTCCGTAATCAAGATGAATCAGCTGCAAAATTTATTGGGCCCCATGCAAAATGAAAATGTAGGATCCACTGTTCAATAATTAAGAATTTCAAGATGGCAATGCCAGAGCATTATGCCAAACCCAGGGCTCTTCTGAGCACAGGGCCCCGTGTAACTGCACAGGTCAGCGCCCAGGAAGCAGCCTAGATCCTAATGTCATGAACTCTCCTCTATGGCATGCTGACTGCTTTCTGCCTTCCCCATTCCCAGTCTCTATGAGATTATAAATAATAGAGAAATAAATGTTATTTCAAGTTTGAAAGACTATGACTGCATTCTTGAGGGGGAGCTATTCAACCCCTGAAAAGAAAGGAGAGGAAGAAAAAGGGTTGAAGAATATCTCCTCTCTTTTTCACCCTCTCCAAAGCTCTCTTCAGTTCTAAGACACTGCCCTGAGAGCAGAAACCAAGGTCAGAATCTGGAATTCAGTGGGAGTGAGAAAAATCACAAACTGGGCTTTCTGAGTAAAAGCCAGTACGTTACAATAGTGAATGGCAGGGCCCACACCTCACTTAAGGAACAGCTTTGGACAGTCCTCATTTCTCGATGCTTGACGGGATAATGAAGAACGACCATCCAGACACAGCAAGACAAAGAGAGGTTGACACGTAGTCCTGCTCTTAGAGTCACCGCAGCACTGACAGACCCAAATGAGTCGCTGCATTAAAACAGGCCAGGGTATGAGAGGCTGGTTGATATGACGCTTTATTGCTGTTGTTCAGTCACTAAGGCGTGTCTGACTCTTTGCAACCCCATGGACTGCAGCACCCCAGGCTTCCCTGTCCTTCCCTATCTCCCAGAGGTTGCTCAAACTCATGTCCATTGAGTCAGTGATGCCATCCAACCATCTCATCCTCTGTTACTTCCTTCTTCTCCTACCTTCAGTCTTTCCCATAATCAGGGTCTTTTCCAACGAGTCAGCTCTTTGCCTCAGGTGGCCAAAGTATTGGAGCTTCAGCTTTAGCATCAATGAAAATTCAGGGTTGAACAATGAATATTGTTGAATGAATATTAAACATTTCACTCAGGTTACACAATGAATATTTGATATTCTTGCTGTCCAAAATCTTTACAGAAAGACTTCTCTCCAGAATCTTCTCTAGCACTACAGTTCAAAAGCATAGATTCTTTGGCACTCAGCCTTCTTTATGATCCAACTCTCACATCTGAACATGACTACTGGAAAAACTATAGTTTTGACCGTATGGACATTTGTAGGCTATGATGCTTGGTATGCACCAAAGGTCTGACAAAGATGAAGCTAAAGGCACCACATGCTGACTATCTATCAACAGAAGTATATAAAGGGCAGGGTGAGAAAGGTAAAAATATATCCTATGTTGTGCTGGGGGTGGAGTGCAGGAAAAAGGATGTTCTCTGTCTTAAGCCATTCACTGTAACTAAGAAAGAGTAACAAAGAGGAGGGGGGTTGTAAGTCAGGATGGCGAAGGATCTCAGAACAGCACCACTGAAGGACTGGTTGAAGGAGAAAGGAGCTCTTCACCTGAAGAAGAGAGTCAAGGAAGTCATTGTGTGGGAGTTTTATTCAGCATAGTCAGTGTGGCTCCAGAAATCAAAAGACTTGGGGTGGATGGAAGACAGGAAGACAGGAGGAGCCCCTGTTACTGGAAATGAAGGCAATGCGCACCTGAGAATGCTATGCAAATTGGAAGTTCCACTGGGCGGGACCTCTGGGTTCCCTTCCAAGTCTATGAACTCCTGGGAATCAAACACATGAAAAGATAGTAGGTGTCCTGAGTCTTGAGGTGATGTATTTCACAACCAAAATCAACATATTTAAAATATTTCACAACTTCCAGGATGGTAAGGGAAAGGGGAACACCGGCATCTACAAAGAGTTAAGCGGAACATGGGTTGGACCCTTTACAGATGCCTTCCGGAGTGCAGAGATGCCTCAGACACCGCTGGAGGCACTTGACAGGTACTGGCTAGGACTAAAGCCAGGAAAGAGCTTGGGTGTAATACTAAGTCATCCTAAGGTTACCCAAAGCTGGCCTGGAATGAGAGAGCAGTGGCTGTCCTCCAAAGACATTTTCTTTGACCAGTCTTGAGCACAGATTAACATCAGTAGCATCTTTTGGCTATGATAAGACAGAAAGAAAAAGAAATCTTTTTTTTTTTAATGCAAATCTTGGGTCCTGTTGCCTTTTATAATCATATACTGTTTTTGTCAAGCCAGTCTGAGTCCTCGTTTGTTTTCTTTGGATTACTCCACCCTGCCATGGGAAAATTAACTCTTTGGCACATCCACAGGTACACAGTCCTATAGACATCTGCCCCCGACCACATCCTCAGGAGCTCCACTGAGGATAGGAAGGGCTTAAAGTCCAATTAGAGTCTAATGAGCTGTGCTAATTGAGATTATTCTTGCAAACTGGCTAAAATTCTAATGAGTTGGCCTTAAATGGAACCTTCAGTCAATGTTTACTCTGGCTCTGCCCCAGTGAATTTGTAAGACAAATGCAATATCTCTGTCCTTGCCAGCCCCAGTGAAAATGGGGGATAACATTACTGGACGCCAGAAAGTCATAAGCATTAATCATCATTTTAGGCTGCTAAAAATGCTGTCAGCTACTGATACAAAAACTGATATCAAACACAATGGATGTTTTCTAGGAAAGAAGCACCCACCATGTACTAGATACTGAGTTAGGGGTATCCAGAAGTCAGCGCAAATACAAATGGATACTTGCCTGATATGATCAAATTTCCAAAAATGACAGTTGTGTTTTTGGGAGGTGGGGGAGACAACAGGGTAGAGGGTGGTAGAGCTGTTCAACTATTCCTCCTATCAGGTACCAAAATCTTTACAGCAAGAACTGGGATCCATACACTCCAGATCATTAGCTACAGTAACACCTACAGGGAATTTTTTTTAATGGAGGGCTTCAAAAAGACAACTTTTAAAAAGACAATGAAAAGATTATACAAAGCTGATGGGAGTGAGCAGTATATACAGATTACAAACTAGATGACTTGGTTATGAATATATGCATATACATTTTTATCTGGTCGTAGCCCCCAATGGGGCAATGGAGAAAATATGAGCATTACTGAATCATGGCCTTTGGAGTCACAGACAAGGAATGAGTTAAGGATCTGCTTCTTTACCCCTCAACCTAGAGGAGACACACAATATCAAACTTCCTAAGAGGATTCCTTCAGAGGCTCTGTCACTTGGATTGAAATCTGTGGGATAAAGACAACTCTCTCCAAAGAAATCCATCACCCTCCTGGACATTCAGCTTCCACATTTTATACAGCTTAGAAAAGGACTTAGCTAACATCGACAGAACCAGATCTATAGTTGCTCAGATGGCACGGCAGAGATACCCAGTACCTTGCTTTAGGAAAGGTACCTATTATGTTCCTCTTCTCCTTTGGGATTTTTGCTAAAAGTACAAGGGAACTGGAAGAATCACATTTAACATCCTGTTGTAATAATTAAGTCCCCATCATTAGTCAGAGTTTGGTTACAACTATAAGACCCTCCATCAAATTTAAGCAGAAAAGAGATATACTGAAATAGCACACAGAACCCTCTGAAGAAAGCCTGGGATCTAGTTTGGAGTCTACCTGCCAGAAGCAACATATTCGTCCTCCAGTAAAGGTATCTCAGCTGTGAATAGACACCATGGCTTGCACCACCAACCATAGGGCCCAAACACAAATAGTCAGCAACTGCTGATCCTGAAAACAGATGCCACATCATCACTTGCACTAAAAGAGAAAAAAGATGGAGTTCTTACAGCAGCTGATTCTCAGACTTCTCCAAATAAAATGAAACCTCACATGATTAGCTCTGGCTAGCAGAGCGTGTAGTCATATGTGTGTGTCCTAAAAATGCTGGCTTCTTCCTTGAGGAAGCAAAATTCATAAAGGTATTCCCCCAGTATGAGAATGGTATTCACAGTTGCTGAGCATTACAAACAGGGCAAACACCCTTTCATACATCTTAACAAATGAGACACGTAGGGCCAGAAATTTTAGAAGTGGGGTCAGATTCCACCTCAAACATTTTTCTTGAGGCAGACTTCCTAGGATGGATCCTCCTTTATCATGGCTCAGATAGTTTTAATATCTCAGTCTGTCCTTGAAATGGATGTTATTTTCAGTTACCTATTTTCTTACAGTTAACTCATTAAAAAATAACCTAGTATTCAGAAATTATATCTGAACTTTTATTTAGCTTTGTATCATCAAAAACAAAGAACATTTTGTCTATATACCAATAATTATTATAAGTATTAAATTGAAGTAAATGCAGTGAGAGATAACCACAGTTTAAAAGCTACAGGAGTTTAGAGGTGGGAAATTATCTAACTGAAGAAAGAACAAAAGGCTTCAAATAGAAGTATTATCTGTGCTGACTATGAAAGACAAGTAGAATTTCAACAGGAGAAAAAGGTTAAGGGCATTCCAAGTAGAGGGAAACGTGTGAACCAAAGAAGCAGCAGCTGATGGTGGGTAAAGATACCCAAAGGAAGGAAAGACTGCAAAACGTGAATCAAGGACCTTGAATAGCATGCTGGTAAGTTCAGCCACCATTCAATAAACACCAGGAAGTCATGACTGAACTAACATATTCGGTCAGCAGACTAAACTATCAGATCTGGGCTTCAAAAAGACAAATCAGCATGTAAGTGCCCTGTGGGCTAAATAAGAATAGAGACGACTATAGATCAGATCTGAAATAAATCTCACCAGTTTCACCAGGACCAATTTTCTTTAAAAAAAAAATAAATAAATTATTTATCTGTGCCAGGTCTCAGCTCTGGCACACAGGACCTTCAGTCTTTGTTGTGGTATATGAAATCCTTAGTTATAGCACGTGAACTCTTAGTTATGGCATGCAGGATCTATTTTCCTGACCAGGGATCAAACCCAGGGCTCCTGCAATAGGAGTCTTAGCCACTGGACTACCAGAGAAATCCTCCAATTTTCTACAAAATACTCTCATCATATAGAAACAATATCCAAGATCAGAATAGCATTTTTTTTTAGATAAGAGAACTGCTTTCAACTAACTTTGGAAAGTCTAAATCATTTAGATATATTTTGATGCAGGAACTAGGCCATTCATTTTAAGTTGCCATCATAATTCCTGGGCCATGAAATTATCAAATATTACTGCCATAAAGATGTTTTAGAAACTATCTTGTCCAATTCCTTCAGATGAAGGATGGGAAAAACAAGATCCAGAAAGAAGCCATTTGGGCTTGTGCAACAGAATAAGACATAGTGTGTCAATAACAGGACCAATGAGTGAATGAAGAATGAATTCTCCTGTTCTAATCATTCCAAAGATAGGGACAAATGTTCTTTTTCATACGGGGCCAGATAATACAGTGTAGCCCAGTGTCAAATTCCAGAATTCTCCACTTACTCCCCAGGTAGGCAAGTTTATGCCTCTATTTTCTTTTCCCTAAAAGGAGCTGTATATTGTCACCCTGCTTATTTAACTTATAAGCAGAGTACATCATGAGAAACGCTGGGCTGGAAGAAGCATAGCTGGAATCAAGATTGCTGGGAGAAATATCAATAATTTCAGATATGCAGATGACACCACCCTTATGGCAGAGAGTGAAGAGGAACTAAAAAGCCTCTTGATGAAAGTGAAAGAAGAGAGTGAAAAAGTTGGCTTAAAGCTTAACATTCAGAAAACTAAGATCATGGCATCTGGTCCCATCACTGCATGGCAAATAGATGGGGAAACAGTGGAAACAGTGTCAGACTTTATTTTGGGGGGCTCCAAAATCACTGCAGATGGTGATTGCAGTCATGAAATTAAAAGAAACTTACTTCTTGGAAGGAAAGTTATGACCAACCCAGATAGCATATTAAAAAGCAGAGACATTACTTTGTCAACAAAGGTCTGTCTAGTCCAGGCTATGGTTTTTCCAGTGATCATGTATGGATGTGAGAGTTGGACTGTGAAGAAAGCTGAGCGCCAAAGAATTGATGCTTTTGAACTGTGGTGTTGGAGGAGACTCTTGAGAGTCCCTTGGACTGCAAGGAGATCCAACCAGTCCATCCTAAAGGAGATCAGTCCTGGGTGTTCTGATGTTGAAGGACTGATGTTGAAGCTGAAACTCCAATACTTTGGTCACCTCACGCGAGGAGCTGACTCCTTGGAAAAGACCCTGATGCTGGGAGGGATTGGGGGCAGGAGAAGAAGGGGACAACAGAGGATGAGATGGCGGGATGGCATCGCCAACTCAATTGACATGAGTTTGAGTAGACTCTGGGAGTTGGTGATGGACAGGGAGGCCTGGCGTGCTGCGATTCATGGGATTGCAAAGAGTCTGACACGACTGAGCAACTGAACTGAACTGAACTGAAAAGGAGCAAGGGGGATAATAAGAATACCTTCTTCACAGGGTTGTTTGTGAGGACTGAACTATCTAGTTTACATAAAGATCTTATAACAGTGTGTCTACTACAGAGAAAGTCCTCCTTAAATGTTAGCCATGTTAATATTTAGTGTAGACCCATCACTACAATTCAGGTGATGGATCTTAAGACGTATGTTGACCAACTGCCATATATCTGAAGAAGCTAAGCCAAGACGTGGAAGAATTTGGAAAACGTCTCAGGCAAAGAACAGTAGAGGGAATTGAGGTATGGAAAGAGAAATATGGAGGAGGGAACCTGACAAATGTCTTCAAAAGCTGAACTTGTATCATAGCAGAAGAGAGCATAGATTATTTTTTCCTATTGTCACTTGAGGAGGAAGAATTAAGAACAACGGAAAAGAGTGAAGCAAATTTCTATTTATAGAAATAATTTCAGAAGTAGAGCTCTTCCAGAGTAGGAATAGTTACTTCAACCAATAGGAGGTCTTCTATCAATACACATGGCCAAGCCCTGAAAGCCTGGCAGAATGGTATCCAAATATGAAATGGTCTGGTTTGGGATGCCAGTCTGCCCTACACTATGTGTCAGTGTCAGAAATAAGTTTAAAACATTGAGTGTTACCATTTTATGGAACAGAAAAAATAGGAAGATATTTAAGTAATAGAACTGTAAATAGTTTACAAAGTAATTTCATCTTCAGTGCTCCATTGAAACCACATCCTGCAGCGAGTGTAAGTCTCTTTCCCATTTTGTTAGAGGAATCTGAGACCTGGAGAGGTGAAATGATATACCAGAAGTCACACAGTGAGTGTCTCCTAACCACAGTTGCAGAGGTCTTTCTCTTGCTGCACTATGTGTGGCCTCGCAAAGGTCACAAGTGAAGTTAGTCTTCTATGTAGAGCACAGGCCAGACAACAGAATCAGGTAATATGGCTGTAAGCTCACAAAAAAATTACCCATGAGAATTCTAGGGTCTTCTAGGTTGGAAGGCTTCTGCAGCACTTTGGAATTTTGGCAGAAAAAGAATCACCTTTATAAAACTGTATCTTAAAAAAAAATAGAGGCTTCCCTGGGGGCCCAGTGGTCAAGAATCTACCTGCCAATGCAAGAGACATGAGCTTGATTCCTGATTAGGGAAGATCCCACATGACACAGAGCAACTAAGCCCATGTACCCCAACTACTGAGCCCGTGTTCTAGAGCCTGGGAGCCACAACTATTGAGCCCACGTACTGAAGCCCGCATGACCTAGATCCTGTACTCTGCAATGAAAGAAGCCGCCACAGTAAGAAGCCCACACACTGCAACTGGAGAGTAGCCCCCACTCACCACAACTCGGGAAAAAAGCCTGTGCAGCAACAGAGACCTAGCACAACCAAAAACAAATGAAACAGACAAAAATCTACTTTGCATGCAAAGCAATCATTCAGAACAAAACCTAGTGATGGAATTCTTAATATAACTTAAATATTCAATTATGAAGTTTTGAGCAAGCTAGGGCATTGCTGACTGTCATTTCAGTAACAGATAATTTCTATATATTACATAACAAATTAAATTGGCTCTCCACTTCCCAGGACATAAAAAAATTTCAATTTGCTTGCATTTCAAATATCACTCACACAAAGAAATTCCACTTACAGCTCATGAATAAAGAAATAACATTACAGAGTTCTTTCAGCTTATAGTACACTTTTCCATCAATCATAGCATTTAAATTTACAACAACACCGTGCCGTACATATTATTATCATGCATTACATGTATTCTTAACTTCATGGTCAAAGACCCAGAAAGTTGCCTTGTGCAAGGTCACCCAGATAATGAGGCCAGAATTATGGCACTAAAGCCTGCTGATTCCAAGTTTAATGTTTCTCTCACCACGACAGAGCTATGGCGACAGTGATATGAGCTATCTTGACCAACCTCAGTTAGACACCTGAAACTACCCCACCTCCAGTGGAAGTCGGGTCAGGGGCCCATGTCTCTCTCAGTCCTTTGGCCTGGTTCCTGCAGCATTCACCTCACTGGGTTCTGCTGCCCTACCCAGGTGAACAAGATTGGTTTTCTTGTCCAATATTGGTTTTCTCAATATTAGATGGAATGGCAGGGTACTGCAAAAAAAAAAAAAAAGAATTAACTGCCATATACGAAGAGAAATACAATTCATAGTGTTGAGGAGATGAGCCTGAGAGGATGCCTTGACAAGGCCCAAAGGGGACTGTTATCTTGGGCAATTCACAGGGTCCACAGTCTGGCCACTCCCCTCCTGGGTTAATAAATTCCTCCTGTCAAAGCCATGGACATGACTGGACCCAGAGCACTGACTCATTCTAACAATGCTCACAGAAACATTCATCAAATTTGCTGCCAAATCTGCTAATTTGCAATGAGGAAACTCACTGTCAAGTGGATGGATGCTCATGTCAGTCTGACCAGCTGTGGACAGGCTACATGGAGAGCCAAGAGACCAGCAGGCTCTTCAGTGGGCCTGACCCTGATAAGAGTCAGAGAAGTAACCTGATCTAAATGCTTATTGTTATCAGCAGGATAATATTACAATGCTTCCCATTCACCACTGGGCAGACTTATCAAGGAGAAAGAGAAACTGAGGCCTGCTCAGATGGGCACCAGCCGTCTCTGTGATCTTTCAGACACGTTCATTCTTTATCAATTATTTTTCAACAAATACATCCTGGATTGCATTTCTGAATGTCAAGTCTGGTTGTAGCCAGCATTAATTCTGGCCTGTGAGTCATTCGGATTCTTTAAAGAGATTTCACGTAATTCAATGCTAATACTTCTCGATGTTGATTTCTGAGCCTAATTCTCAGAGGGCAAGCTGAGTCCCTTCTTTCCAAGTTGGTGGTGAGAGCACACTCATCACTGTCACGCCATGTCGGGGCACTCTGACTCATCCATTCTGCTTCTGCAAATGTAAGCCTCTGAATTGTCCACTTTAAAAGGAAGAACTTTATGCTATGTGAATTGTATCTCAATAAAGCTCTTTAAAAATAGAAAAAAAAATCTTAAAATTCTTGTTTAAAAAAACCAATACAATTACCATAAAGGAAAACGAGAAAACACATATACACACAGAACATACGTTTTAAAAAATCTTCTCTAATCTCACTGATATAGACAAAACCACTCTTGACATTTTGGTGAACATTCTGCCAATTCTCTGTAAGCATACATTTTAATAAAACAACATTTTGAAAGTTATTTTTCACTCAATATATTATGAGCATCTTTACTTGTTTTGGCAAATACAATTCTACAACATCATTTAAATGACTGCCTAGAATTTCATTCTATGAGATCAAGGTTGGATATTTAGGCTATTTTCAAATTCTTGCTTTTACAAGCAGTACTATAATGAAAATCTTTAGTTTTATAAAAAATTGAATTTAAAAAAATATTTTAAAGACATTTTGTTTTAGGGTAATTTCAGGTTTACAGAAATGTCACAAATGCAGTACACAGAGTTTCCATACATCCAGTTTTTCCTAACGTTGACATGTTACCATGTTATATTTATTACAACTAAGAAACAAACTTTGACGTATTATTATTAACTAAACTCCATACTTATTCAGATTTTATTAGTTTTTCTACCAATGTCCTTTTTCTGTTGTAGGATCCAATCCAACATACCTCAATGCATTTAGTATAGCTGAACCTTCATGTACATATTTATGACCTTCATTTATTCCTGGAAGAAGAATAAACTTCTAGAAGTGCTGGGTTCTAGGGCACACACATTTTTTTTTAATTTTTTATATGTGTCACTGAATTGTCTATCAGAAGTATTGTACCAATACACATTCCTTCAGCAACATGTTAAAGTGCCCATATACATGGTGATAGAAGCTTTGAACATCATGATGATGATGTCACATCAAAGTATAATAAAAACAACCCAGTTAGAGTCAAGGGCCCCATCTCTTTTGATTTGAATTTGTCCAGAAAAGTCTGAGCATACAGACAAATTGGTGAGTTGCATGTCCTTCAAGCAATCCTCTCTTACCTGATAGCTATCTAAGGTTTGAGTAGATATCAAGAAGTGGTGAGCCTGGCAAGTGCTCCATGGAGTTCTTCATGTTGCCAAGAAAGCAACTGTCTTTAGTACATCTCCATAGATACTTAGCTGGGAGAATGTACTATATCAGCTTTCAAACATACTTTTAAAAATTTTTTATTGAATTATAGTTGATTTACAATGTTGTGCCAATCTCTGCTATTGAGCAATGTGACTCAGTTAAATACATATCATATAAACATTCCTTCTTCATACCCTTTTCCACTATGACTTATCACAGGATATTGAATATAGCTCTCTGTGCTATATATAAGGACCTTGTTGTTTATTCATCCTAAATGTAATAGTTTGCATCTACCAATACCAGACTCCCAGTCCATCCCTCTTCCTTCCTGCCTCCCCCTTGGCAACCCAAAGTCTGTGCTCTATATCTCTGGGTCTGTCACACATACTTATAAACCACAATCCTCATTCAAAAACACACCTTGCATTTCCTGAAAAAGTATTTACCTTACTATGAGCAATGCCTGCTGAAACTATCCCATTATATTTCAATGAATAAACTTGCAGGCACCAAACTTGGCTGTTTAGTGTGATAGTCAATAGCCGCATGTGGCTACGGAGAACTTGAAGTGTAGCTAGTCTGAATTGGAGGGTGCCAGTGCAAAATAAACACCAGGTTTTGAAAAGTAACTGCAAAAAGTTAATGTACAATATTTCATTAATAATTTTATCAGTTCAATTCAGTGGCTCAGTCGTGTCTGACTCTTTAATACACCATGGACTTCAGGCTTCCCTGTCCATCACCAACTCCCAGAGCTTACTCAAATTCAAGTCCATCAAGTCAGTGACGCCATCCAACCATCTCATCCTCTGTCATCCCCTTCTCCTCCCGCCTTCAATCTTTCCCAGCATCAGGGTCTTTTCAAATGAGTGAGTTCTTTGCATCAGGTGGCCAAAGTATTGGAATTTCAGCTTTAGCATCAGTCCTTCCAATGGAATATTCAGGACTGATTTCCTTTAGGATGGACTGGTTGGATCTCCTTGCAGTCCAAGGGACTCTCAAGAGTCTTCTCCAACACCACAGTTCAAAAGCATCAATTCTTTGGCATTCAGCTTTCTTTATAGTCCAACTCTCACATCCATACATGAATACTAGGGAAACCATAGCTTTAATTAGATGGACCATTGTTGGCAAAGTAATATCTTTGTTTTTTAATATGCTGTCTAGGTTGGTCATAGCCTTTCTTCCAAGGAGCAAGCATTTTTTAATTTCATGGCTGCAGTCACTATCTACAGTGATTTTGGAGTCAAAAAAAAAAATAAAGTCTGTCACTGTTTCCATTGTTGCCCCATCTATTTGCCATGAAGTGATGGAACCGGATGCCATGATCTTAGTTTTCTGAATGTTGAGTTTTAAGTCAACTTTTTCACTCTCCTCTTTCACTTTCATCAAAAGGCTCTTCAGTTCTTCTTCGCTTTCTGCAATAAGGGTGGTATCACATGCATATCTGAGGTTATTGATATTTCTCCCAGCAATCTTGATTCTACCTTGTGTTTCCTCCAGCCCAGCATTTTGCATGATGAACTCTACATAGAAGTTAAATAATCCATGACAATATGCAGCCTTGATGTATTCCTTTCCCGATTTGGAACCAGTCTGTTGTTCCATGTCTGGTTCTAACTGTTGCTTCTTGACCTGCATACAGATTTCTCAAGAGACAGGTCAGGTGGTCTTGAATTCCCATCTCTTGAAGAATTTTCCACAGTTTGTTATGATCCACACAGTCAAAGGCATTGGCATAGTCAATAGAGCAGAAATAGACATTTTTCTGGAACGCTCTTGCTTTCTTGATGATCCAACAGATGTTGGCAATTTGATCTCTGGTTCCTCTGCCTTTTCTAAATCCAACTTGAATATCCAGAAGTTCACACTTCACGTACTGTTGAAGCCTTGACTTGGAGAATTTTGAGCATTACTTTGCTAGCATATGAGATGAGTGCAATTGTACAGTAGTTTGAGCATTCTTTGGCATTGCCTTTCTTTGGGATTGGAATGAAAACTGACCTTTTCCAGTCCTGTGGCCACTGCTGAGTTTTCCAAATTTGCTGACATATTGAGTGCAGCACTTTCACAGCATCATCTTTAGGATTTGAAACAGCGCATTTGGAATTCCATTACCTCCAGTAACCTTGTTCGAAGTGATGTTTCCTAAGGCCCACTTGACTTTGCATTCCGGGATGTCTGGCTCTAGGTGAGTGATCACACCATCATGGTTATCTGGGTCATGAAGATCTTTTTTGGATAGTTCTTCTGTGTATTCTTGCCGCCTCTTCTTAATATCTTCTGCTTCTGTTAGGTCCATACCATTTCTGTCCTTTATTGTGCTCATCTTTGCATGAAATATTCCCTTGGTAGCTCTAATTTTCTTGAAGAGATCTCTAGTTTTTCCCATTCTACTGTTTTCCTCTATTTCTTTGCACTGATCACTGAGGAAGGCTTTCTTATTTCTTATTTTTTCTCACTTCTTATTTTATATTAAAGTTCAGTTCAGTATTACATGTCAAAATAATATTTTAATATAACATATTAAATTATTAAAATTAAAGTTAACTGCTTTCTTCAGTTAACTAGAAGTTAACTTCAGTTAACTTCAGTTAACTAGCTAGAAGAAATTTTTTAAATTATTAGATGGCTCATATGTCTACTGGGTAACAGTACAGTAAACTAATTTTATGACCTGCTAATGAATTGCAGGGGTTCCAAGGTGGCTCAGTGGTAAAGAATCCACCTGCCAATGCAGGAGACACAGGTTCAATCCCCGGCTCAGGAAGATGCCCTGGAGAAGGAAATAACAACCCACTCCAGTATTCTTACCTGGGAAATTCCATGGACAGAGGAGCCTGGAGGGCCACAGTCCATGGGGTTGCAAAGGAGTCGGGCTTGAGTTAGCAACTAAAAAGCAACAACTGTGGGTTGCAACCCACAGTCTAAAAACACTGCCCGAGTGGGCTCTGGGTTGCTGACCAGGAAACACGCCGTCATCTGCACCCAGCCCACCTATCTGAGAACCACCTGCCCAGGGATTGAGCCAGGATTCTCTGTGAAAAACTTCACTTCTCCATGAAAAACAGCTTTTAGTCCTCACCAGAAGAATAGATGGCCTGTGTTCAGATATTTATTCCATAGACCATGATGTAAAACAGTTTAGAATTCAACAAACATTTCCGAAAAAAAAAAAATCAGACTTGTCATCAATACATTTTGAAGGGCTTTCAAAAAAACTGATACCTAAGAATATACGTTTTAGCAATTGAGAGTTCCTCACACAGCCACTGTTGGCTGTTTTGCTGTTACTTTTTACAACTTCACACCATTTTGCATTCTACACTGAGATTATCATTCAGATAATCGGTAGAGGTAATAACAGCTCACTAACTGGCTAATGGGAAAATGCACTGTCTTTGGGATATGTTGACTTAAAGATCTAAAGCAGAATGCTGCTTATTCTGATTTTTAACTATATATCATTTATTCTCTAGAAATTTGCATATTCTCATCAGTTCTACTTTACAATGCACTAACTGTATGTTATAGTTGAAAATACAGCAGAAAATAAACTTTATTAATAATGATATACTGAACACTGGAAATCTGCTAAGAGAATACATATCAGGTGCTCTTACTACACACACAAAAATAGTAATTATATTTAATAATTAACTTAGCCATAGTAATAATTTCACTATGTATATGTATAGCAGATCATGTTGTATACCCTAAATACATATAATTTTTATTTTGTTGTATTTTACAAGTATACCTTATATAAGCACTGTGACACCAGTAATATAAAATGTTTTGTCATTTTATTTTTATAACCTCTTTTATAAACTAAAAAGGAACACATGTTATACAGAGACACTGAAATGAAGTGTGCAGTATTTCTTCAATTACTCTTACCTGAAGAGACAGTCAGATTCTCCCTGGCTTAAAATCTACTTCTAGGTCTCCAAAATGAAGAGAAACTAATGATTCAGAGTCTATTTAGATCTAATTACTAGATTCCTTTATGCTCCACAATAAGCGCTGTCAATGTCGTCAAGTGGTTAACTTGCTGAGCATAAACATATTAACTTTATTAATGTGCTCATTAACCTTATTAATAAGCTTGTTAACCATTCTCTCTTATAGAAAGTGTATGCTATTGACTAAATGCTTCTTTTTTTATTATTAAAGCTTTGCTTAATTATTTGGGTAACATGGGCTCATATAACTACATAAACAGTCTAGAGCTATGTAGTGTAATGATCAGGTATTACACACAGAGACACTGCAACAATACAGTAATGACACACTTCAGCAGATGCAATCAGATCTCTCCAGGGTTACAAGGTCTTGGAGAAACTAGGTACCATTTGTTTCTTAAATAAGAATAAAACTGAATTGTTTTCTTATACATATTATGTAAGTCCCTTGTTAAATGTTTCCTAAATTTTATCATTTCTGTCATTTCTTCATGAAATATAATTTTTTCTACTCCCATTTCTAACTCATTAATATTCATAAATAGAACTAGCCTAAGTTAAACTATTTTGCATAAGGCATATATGCATACATCCCCTGTGGTAACAGCATGGCTCAGATTTCACCATAAGTTGAGGCCTTCTGTGGCCTCTGCATGTGGGGAAGGGACAGGGAAAAGGGAAGTAATGAGCTAACAGTCAGTGCAGAGGGTACAAATCTGGAGGAATTAGGCAAGAGAAGCATCCTATAGACCCAGATCACAACAGAGGTTGCCCTATGTGCTCAGGCGTGGGAATGGGGGAGCACTCATAAGTGGGAGAGGAGAATAGTCAAGCTGAAAAAATGGAAATGGAAGTAAGGATTGTGGGGGTCTTATGGGAGAGAGAAGATGCCACATTGGCCTCATGAGGCTACCGGAAGCCACCAACACTCCCAATTCTATGTACATGCATCAAATCAGACCATGTTTCCCAGCTCTCATAAACTAGAGAGGGAGCTGCAAGGCCTCAAGCCACTGCAGAAGGGGTGAGCCTGGGGCTTGGGCCAGGTCTCTGCTATCTCTGTGGTATATGAAGTCAGGTGGCCACAGGAGGTGACCCTGACCTCACTCATGAGTCAGCCAACCCTTTCAGGTCACAACACACTTGTGAGCACGCCTTTCTGTCTGTCTGGGCTGTGGTTTGCCTTCACTTGATATGGATAGAGAGAAACTGAAGTGGAGGGCAAAGGCAGACTTGTATGCTTCAGAAACTTCTGCATCATTTACAACAAATAATTGCTCAAGTATACCAAAGAGGAAGTCGATCTGCAAATCCACAGGCCTTTCAAAAAACAGACCTGAGAGATTCCTGGAACTTTTGAGTGTCCCATGCCAGAACACAGATAGGAAAAGCCTATCGGTTCACAGGTAGGAGGGGGAAAAAAAGAAAATAAAGTAAAAGCTCATATGCTTTTGGCTTCTGTGTGCTATCATTAATCATCTTCCTAGGAATGGAGGATAGTTTCCTCATTGTAAAAGGAAAAGAGAAACAGATTCCTTTGACAAATATGTTACCCAGATGTTCACCAGACCCCAATATCTTTTTCCCCCACTTGATTTAGAAAGGTGAAAGCTAGGATGACAATTGAGGGGAAGTAGTTCCTGAAGAACTTATCAAATTGTGGCTTCACTCCACTTCTGCAAGGGGAAAGGGATTACATGAGGTCCTGAGAGCTTTCAAGAGTAGTATCCAGCCATCTTCTGACAGAGGCCATGGAAGCATTTGGCGGACTAGCTTTCTCCTGGATCAGCCATGAGTTAAATCGCCCCATAAAATGGAGGGAACCTGTTGCCTGTAGGAGTGGCCCCGGAAGGCCCCTTGGAAGGCCTTGACACATCCCAGCCTCGCCTGGCTTCCCAATGCATCATGTATTCCTGAGGAGTTCACTGTCATAAGGAAGAACTAAGTCACGTAATTGGTGGAAATGATTCCTAGGAGCTCCAAATGAGAAGGACAAATGTTAAGTCATAAAGATTGTGAGGTTCAACAAATTGTGGTCATTGCTCTTCAGTTGCTAACTTGTGTCCGACTCTTTGTGACCCGGTGGACTGCAGCACACCAGGCTTCTCTGTCCTTCACTATCTCCCAGAGCTTGCCCAAACTCGTGTCCATTGAGTCAGTGATGCTATTCAACCATCTCATTCTCTGTTGCCGGCTTCTCCTCCTGCCCTCAATCTTTCCTAGCATCAGGGTCTTTTTTAATGAGTAGATTCTTCACATCAGAAACTATTGGAGCTTCAGCTTCAGCATCAGTCCTTCCAATGAACACTTAGGATTGCTTTCCTTTAGGATGGACTGGTTTGATCTCCTTGCAGGTCAAGGGACTCTCAAGAGTCTTTTCCAGCACCACAGTTCGAAAGCATCAATTCTTCAGTATTCAGCCTTCTTTATGACCCAACTCTCATTGACTTAATGCTAAAGAGAGTGGTGACTGCATCTTTATTTTTCACTATGGACTTCCGAAAGCATGAGACTCTGTGGATCTCAACAAGCGTCATTATTTCCCTTTTAGTTAACTCACAGTTTTACTTATATAAATGTTTGTAAATGGAAGCTTTATATTACCATGTTAAACAGTAAATGAATATTTCTTGCCACATGTAATCATGAAACATGAAAAATAAACATTGTGACAAAGAGGCATTACAAAATTCACTTCACAGAGAGGGTTGTCTACAGAAGATTTGAGTCTTGTGTATGCTTATGTTTTTTTTAAATAAACAAATGAATAAATAAAAATGATTAGTAAGTCACAGAGAGGTGATACACACATTTGGGATCCAAATTGCAGCTTTTCCTTGATTAATCAGAAAGCTGGACAATTTTAAAAAGAGAATGCCTCTTATGAGTCAATGGTGTTTAGTACTGTATCTACGTACCTTATCAAAACAACCCCAGTGATACAAGGGTCTAATCTCTCGCTTTGGAAAACATCAAATTAGATCATCTCTAAGGGCCTTTGAACACTGACATTCAGAAATCCAATCTGTTTTAGTGATATCTTTTAAATTATATCATCAGTAAAATTATCAACGTGAGATGGCTGCTGCTGCTAAGTCACATCAGTCATGTCCAACTCTGTGTGACCCCATAGACGGAAGCCCACCAGGCTCCTCCATCTATGGGATTTTCCAGGCAAGAGTACTGGAGTGGGTCACCAGTGTCTTCTCTGACACGAGGTGGATGTGAACATATAAAATGGATTTTAGAAGCAACAAATCTGATTTTCTTGCCTAACTTTGGGAAAACAGTCTTACGTCTTCATAGCTACCATCCTCCTTAGTCATGTCTTCATACTGTGGGGCCCTACCAAGTAGGGCAAAGTAACTACATGGATTTGGGTCTCCCCAAACCACAGCTATTGAGAAAGTGAATCTATAAAGCTCAGGTAGTTTTTCTATACACTCTATAGCAAGGTTTTCATGAAACCTAATGTATAAATAAACTGGGGCTGCCATACAGCTTTCTCTAAATCTTTGTCTCTCTAGAGTGAGTATAAAGTCTCTGGAGTTAAGTTCTTCCCCAAGTTATTATCAATAAGGTGAAAAACACCCCATTAATAAAACCAAGATAAATCTAATAGGAGAAGAGAGAAAGGAAAGTCCCAAAGAATGGATTGAACTCAGAAGTGTTTTAGCCAAGGTAACTCAAGAGGCTATTCATCACACCAGAGAAGCCACAGTTGGGAAAGCCATGGTCAAGAGATAAACTGAATTATTATCCAGGGAAAACCAGCTGTGAGTACTGTGGGGAAGTTTTATGGGTGACTGGGTTGTAAAAGGAATCAAGGGAGAATTGAGAGGTAAGGAAGAAGGAGCCAAACTGGTGGTTCAAGAAGCTAAAGTGAAAAAGACCCAAGTGCTAGAACATTCCATCTATGTTGCACCTGCTGCATACTGCCAAAATAAGCATGTGGGCAAAGAAAGACCACTTCAAAGTCTATAGACAGCATGTGCAGTCAGTATGCCTGCATGCCGACAAGCGTGTATCCACTCACTCATGCCCACGGACCTTTTCCATTCCTCATTGTGTGAGGTTGTGATGAGTGAGTGCAGAGGTGAAGAGAGTGTAGCTCAAGATGCTGAGAAGAACGAAACAAGAAAAGGGAAACTAGAGCACTTAAGGGAGACAGCGTCAGCAAGCTGAGAGAGGTACAGAAATTGCCGTGGGAAGGAGGTTCACGGAGAATACAGTCACAGCTGGCTGATGCAGGGTCGGGGCAGGGACTACACAGAGTCCTCCCAACATCTCCATCTCATCGTGAATGCAATAAAAGGAGCGATTTTCCTGGAAATGGGGCCTTAAGGCAGTGCTCTGAGGGATTGGGGGCTGGGGTGGGTGGGCAGGAAGGATGTGACAATGGGAAAACAGGAGGCAGAGAAAATAGCTTGAGCAAAGTCAGAGAGGCCATCATTTACAGCTTCCTAGATGTTTTCTAACCACAGAAACCAAACCCTAAAGAATCTGTCAGCACATTCGAGGCTTACTGACTGAATTCTGAAAATTTATAGGCAACTGACATAGGAGGGTTGAGCAATTCCATTGATTTTATCATGGCATCTGTGATCTTACCCGAAGAGCAAGAGGCAATTGCCTTAATGATTTATTTAAAAGAGTTTTCTTAGATTTCTCAATTTGAAAATTCTTTTCAACAAAATACCTTGATGTGTTTATAAATACCATATTACTGTAAAGTGATTCCTTTTTGGCCAGGCATTGGCAGCGGGTAGGGAGGAGTTTGTATTTTCTTGAATGAAAAGTTGGGAAATTTCTGAAAATGTTTTGAAATAACATTTATGGCACTTGGAAATCGCAGCTGGTTTGAACACATTTGTGTTCCCAAATACTACAAGGTAACAGAGCTCACTTCTACTGATGGAGTATTCTTCCCTTTAACCACACTGGATTAGTGATTAGTGAAAGTGGCTCAGTCGTGTCTGACTCTTTGCAACCCCAAGGACTGTACAGTCCACGGAATTCTCCAGGCCAGAATATTGGAGTGGGTAACCTTTCCCTTCTCCAGGGGATCTTCCCAACCCAGAGACTGAACCCAGATCTCCCACAGTGCAGGCAGATCCTTTACCAGCTGAGTCACAAGGGAAGCCCTAACTGCATCAGTACATTTCAGTTAATTCTCTTGATGTTGTAGGTGGAATAAAAAGAGGAAAGTGTTGATCTTTCCTAAGAGGAAAATAATATCTTAGGAAAATGATAAAAATAAAGGACATCTTCTTCACTCTGAAATAAAAGTGCTACATTTTTTTAAACTTCTATTTTAACATGAAACAAATGAGATTCCAAGAAATTAAGTAAATGCCCCTAGTTCATTCACAAGTAAGGGAAGGAAGATTAGAGGAAGGCAGCACTAGATCCCCCCATCAGGCTATTACTTGAGCAGTGCTCTTGGCCCTCCCCCCATACTTGAACCCTAGACCTGGAACCATCTCTGCTTACCTCTCTCCTCTTCCCTGGATTTGCCAACTAGAACTGAATTCTGCTTCATGTGGAATTCCATCCCTCTTGCCACCTCTAGGAGATGAGGTGCTCTTCTCCCAGTCTCCCCCATGTCAGTAAATGGTATCATCCTCTAAAAAACTCAGGAGATATTTTTTATTTTCCTCTTCCCCTCTTTATTAGTTTCCTGTGGCTGCCATAACAAATTTACCACAAACTTGACCTAAAACCATAGAAATTTATTCCCTCCCACTTCTGGAGGCCAAAAATCCAAAACTAGATGTTGGCAGCTTTAACTCCTTCTGGTGGTTTTAAAGGATTCACACCTCCTCTACCTCCTATTGGCTGTAAGCAATCCTTGGCGTTCCTTGACTTGTCAATGCATGACTTTAATCTCTGTCTCTGTCTTCACATGACCTTCTCCTTGGGTCTCTGTATCTGTCTCTTTTCTATTTCTTATAAGGACATTCATATTGAATTTAGGACCTACTGTAATCTGGAATGATCTTATCTCAAGATCCTTATCTTAGTTACAGCTGCAAAGACCCTTATTTCAAATAAGGTCACATTCTGAGGATCCAGTGGTCATATCTTTGGGGGACACAATTCAACCCTCCTTCCCACATCAAATCAGTCCCAAGTCCCACTGACTTGACTTCTACCATATATTCTATTATCATTTCCTTCTTGCCACCTTCAACACCACCATTCAGGCCAACACCACCATCATCATTCCTTGGGCTGATACTGTAGCAGCCTAACTGGACTCCCTGTCTCCACATTTGGATCTTTCTATCCTTTCTCTCCACCACAATCTGAATAATTTTTTTATATTCCTATCGTATCTCTCCCCTAATCAAAATTCACCAAAGATTTATCACTAACTTATCATAAAATTCAAACTCCTCTCCACAGCCTCCTGAGACTCAGGCTAACATACAGCTCCTGCCCTGCTGGGTTTTTTGCTGATCCTCAGGTTTTTGTTGTTGTTCAGTCACTCAGCTATGTCTGACTCTTTGTGAACCCATGGACTACAGCATACCAGGCTTCCCTGTCCTTCACTAACTCCCAGAATTTGCTCAAACTCATATTCATTGAGTTGGTGATGCCATCCAACCATCTCATCCTCTGTTGTCCTCTTCTCCTCCTGCCCTCAATCTTTCCCAGCATCAGGGTCTTTTCCAATGAGTCACCTCTGATCCTCAGATACTTCAGGCTTATTTCCTTCTGTGAGTTTGTTCCTAGCTTTCCTTCTAACAGGTGTGCCTATTTTGCCCCATTTTGCCATCTCTATATGGCCAATTCCCCACCATTCAATTTCAGCTTAAATGCCACCTCCTTAAAATTCCTTCCTGACCATCAAGAAGTCATCACTACCTAGGCAATTTTCATCACAGCACCTAGCTTTATATGCCCACTAAGCAACCAGCACTGTCTGACAGCTTTCTTGTCTATGCTGGTAGTTCTCTGTTCATTCTTCTGTCAGTGTCCCACTCCCACTAGAATATATGCCCTGAAATCTGAGATTCTGTCAATTTATTCACTCTTAAATCTTCAGCACCAGAACTTTTTGGAACATTGTAGTTTCTCAAAAAACATTTGTCAACTTACCAAATATTGAATAAATTAATTAAAGTTACAGATGTTTAAAGACCCTGACTTGTGAATGGGTAACAGGTCACTGCTGCTGAAACCCTCTGATAGGGAAAGATCTGTTGGATGAGGACCCAGCAATATCCACAGACATCTCCTCAAACTTGGGGCACAAAGAGCAATTAGAAGCAAGAGATCTACAACTGTTAGATAATCAGACCCAGAGCCTTGCTTTCTTACCTGTAGTTGAGTGTATATAATTCCACTCTGGAGTTGATTAGAAGGTCACTGTAATTAAGGAGGACAAGGACATCAGCACCAGTTATAGAACCTGGAGAATCTAGAATGAAAACTAAAACTTAGTTTGGCCACAGAAAAAAAAGCATCATTATGACAAATACAATATGGGTTTCCTATTTCCTGTGCATCATAATGATCACATATCTCATTCAACATTTACCAAATTCATATAATTGTAAATGTTTTCAGTGATGACAATAAATCACAGGGGGAAGTAAGATGTGTTATATAAGTGATCTGAGACCCACTCACCAACATTGGGAATTGCCCAAAAAAAAAAAAAAAAACAAGCCACAGAGTAGCCAGAGATACTTTGAAACAAGAGGTCAAATGAGACACTGTTTTGATTGATGAGATGAGAAAAAGAAGAATGGTGGTGGGGTAATCAACTTGTTCCTGTTTGCCTGGGAGCATCTTGGTTTTGGCAGTAAACGTGATTCTGGAATCCCTTCAGTCCTGGGCAAACTGAGATGGTTGTGATTCTAAGTGGTGAGGACTCAAGGCTGAAACTTCTCATCTGTTGAATGACTAAGTCAGTGACCCTATTTCATTCCCAACTCAAATGTCTGCACAACATTCACTGTTGTTTCATGTGCTCTGGTTTCTCTCTCTCTTGCTAATTGTTAAGGACACTTTTTAAAATGTTCCTCCCAGCACTGTCAGCCACCTGAACCTTGGGCCCATCTCTCAGGCTCAAAGACCCCATGTGCTCCTTTTGTCTGGGAGCAAACGGCCTCTCCCCTAGCAACAAGTGAAGTCAACACACCCGGCTGCTCCCTCTCTGGAACCCCTGTCAGCCACCCTCTCAGTGTCTCCTGCACTTATTCCAGCCCCAGAACCCACACTCTTGGCGCTGCTCTCACCTTCATGGTACAATCCTCTCACACCTGTCCCAGACTGTTCTTTCATTGTTAGTCCAAATCCATCTGTTCTCTCTCTTTCAGAGATTTCTCATAGTACCTGATTCACCAAGTCCCTTCTTTTCCTGGTCTTCCACAGTGGCTCAGTTGGTAAAAAGTCTGCCTGCAGTGCAGGAGACCTGGAAGACCCCCGGAGAAGAAAATGGCAACCCACTCCAGTATTGCTGCCTGCAAAATCCTATGGACAGGGGAGCTTGGCGGGCTATAATGGGGTCATAAGAGTCAGACACGACTTAGCGACTAAACCACCACTTCTATCCCGATATCAGGTAGATACAGATTTATTTCAATACCTGTCTTCTCTATTATTTCCTGGATTTGGTGTCATAGAAGTGACTATAATACATACTCAAGCTACCTTTTAAAAAATATACAGCTTGCATAATTTAATCCCAATTTAGGAACACCTGACAAGGCACGTAATGTAAGAGGAAAAAGAAGAATGCAAAAGTACATAAAATAAGCCAACAAATGAATACCCACCACCTCCAAATCTGTGGACAGCACTGTTACCTGCAAACAGAGAGAGGAGAGTATCCTGTATCTGCTTTTCTACTGTTAATGGGCTGCTCATTGATTTTATGCCTGGATATCTCTTTTACCTGTAGTTTTTAGGCACAAAAACTAAAATCATGAGATCTATTCATGAGCTCAGAAACTCTCTATACATGAGTTATCCAGAAAAAAGTATTTTTTGTTTGCTTTGTTTTTATATTTTATTTTAAATTAGAGGATAATTACAATATTGTGATGGTTTTTGCTATGTTTCAACATGGATCAGCCTTAGGTGTACATATATCCCTTTTCTCTTGAACCTCCCTCCCATTTTCCTCCCCCATCCCACCCTTCTAGGTTGTCACAGAGCACAGGCTATGGGTTCCCTGCATCATACATCGAACTCCCACTGGCTATCTATTTCACACATGGTAATGTACATGGTTCAATGCTATCCTCTCATATCATCCTACCCTCTCCTTCCCCTACTATGTCCAAAATGTCTGTGTCTGTGTATCCTTTTTTAATAAGGCTCAGCTAGGTAGCTGCAGTTGAATGTAGGCAGATGAGTAAGTGTTAATTCAGTCCCGTCTGTGGCCGGCTCTCTGGGACCAATGGGTGCTTTCTGGGATGCTGAGATGGATATAGCCCACCCTCTGCCCACAAGGAGCCTGCTATCTGGGCAGGAAAATGATCATGCATATAAGTCAGAAAACATAAAAAAGTTTGAAATAAGCACACCCAAGCCAGGACTGTGGAAATAACAGAGGAAGAACTGACCATTTTAGATCAAGAGAATCAAGAAAGCTTCACAACAAAGATTATTTTTAAGTTCAGCCTTTAAGAATAAGTATGAGAAAGTAATGAGGGTGTTACTGGGAAGCATGAGTGATGACAAAGGTGCCTGATCTTGAAGGGTCTTCAACACCATGTCCATGAATTTGAGTTTTATTCAGTACACTGTGGACATGTGAGGAAGTACTTTGAGAAGGAATCAGGCATGAAAAGAGCTTTGCTTCTGAAAGCTCACGCTGGTATCCATACACAGGGTGAGTGGGACATAGATGGAGCAGGGCTCTGTAGGGAGAGAGGGATTGTGAGACAGAGATTTTAGGAAGGTAAAAACAACAGATTTAAGGGCTGACTGGAGACAGAGGAAGATGTAGAAGGGGTCAGTTCTAAACTCTGAGGTTTAGAACTAAAAGAATTTTTTACCTCTCATTGAAATTGGGAGTAAAACTGATTGGGAGGGAGAAGATAACTTTTTTGCTCCAGGTCATCCTGGCCTAGTGTTCATTCTTACTTGGAAAGATTACCAGGACTGAACATCAGCTCTTGCCATGATTTCTGGCAATCATCACGTTTTTCAAATAGATAATACTAGCACTCCTCTTGGGCTAAGATCCACTACTTCAGTGAACGGCTCTAATCAACAGTCAAGGGGGTTTTTGAACTCATCAGGATATTTCTGCCAACTTCCCCCACCCCAAGACACTAATGAACCCCGTTCTGTCACCCCCAAAAGGGTCAATGAAAAGCACTAAGAATGCAGAACAAAAAGAACAGAAGGTTTAGAATCAGAACAGTCCTCCGAAACTGAGGCCTTCTCTACTTCCCCACTGCATGACCTGTGGGCAAATTTCTTAACAATTCTGTAGGTGATGAGGCTCAAAATGCAACTGAGCTCTGCATTCTTCATCATCCAAGGGCTGGATCGTGATGGCTTTTGTGACCACCCAAGGCTGCCTTCAGGTTGGACACTGGCTTCATGCATTATCTGCTATAGCAGCAGCCTCCTTGCTATGAGCCACAGTGAGCATAGACCAAACACCTCACTCAGGGCAGCACGGACACTTGAGTAATTATCAGCTAATTCTCGGCAGTGAGAGAAGCCAGGGCAGAGAAGGCAGGCTAAGCATCCAGAAGAAATGAACTGTTCCTCCGCAATCTCACGGCCCTGGCTTGGTTTGTGTGCCTGGGGAGCATTTCATTTCGAACACTGTTATCATCATCATTAATATCTTACATCTGTACAGTGCTTTATAGTTTAAAAGCATTTTCATATTCATTATTTGATCCCCACAGAATCTCTTAGAGCTACAGATTTGTATGCCCATTTAACAGTTGCTAATAATTATGATTATGCATTGGTAATACGGCTTCCCAGGTGGCTCAGTGGTAAAGAACCCACCTGCCAATGCAGGAGACACAGGAGACCCAAGTTCGATCCCTAGGTCGGGGAGATCCCCTGGAGGAAGAGATGGCAACCCACTCCAGTATTCTAGCTCCATTCTAGCCCTTCCTGTTAACCACCGACCAGGCTGCTTTTCTAGTTGCAGCCAGAGAAGGTAGAGCACGGTTATGAGCTGCATCAGAGGTTATAGAGTTAGTAAGTATAGAGTTGCAAATTAACCTATGATTCCTTACTCTTGAACTTATGTTGCCCCTGCTACTCTTCGCTTCCACATGTGCTTAAAGAACACAACGGTAAAAACCAACTCCCATTCTCTCATGATAATGAGATAAGTGTATAAGAAATGACCACTGAGTGTTCATGAAACCCTCTTGGGTCTCACTAACCTCCCAGTCTGTCCTTTCCCCCTCACTGATACGCCAGCCGCTGAGTGCTGCCTGCGTTGGAACTTCTTGCATGTGACCCTCTAGCTAACCCTTCCTTGGTTTACTGGGCTTCCTGGTCAATGATATCAGCTGAGACCCAACTCCTTGACCCACTACAGCCCACTGCAGAAGCCTGCCAAGTGGAAACCCAGATACTGGTCATTCTTCCAGATTTTCTTGAGATCCATAAATATTCCTAAGATGATGCAACTCAGCTAGTTTCTGTTTTGTCTTCATTACCCTAAGGAGTCATGGTCTCTTAGGGGATATCAGAGTGGTGGTAGATTGGCTACTGCAATAGCCTCCTTCCTAACTGGGCTCTTTTCAGTCCTTCTTCTTGCTCAAAACCTATGCCCCATGACACAAGGGCAATCTTTCCACAATGGAGATCTGATTTTACCACATCCCTGCTCAAAAACCTTCATTGATTCCTACTTATGTAAGAAGAGGCTGTAAATGCTACGTCCCATATTGGTTCAATACTCGATTCCTGGCTTTTCCCCATCGGTTCCTACCCACTATTACCATTTCAGTTATTCCCCGTAGGACCTTCACGTTCTCACCCTGTGCTTTGCTCAGGATGTTAACTCTGCCACCATGTCTTCTCCTTCGTTCTTAAGTCTGATCATCATTTTTCAAGGCCTACTTCAAAAATCTCACCTGTCCATCAATTCGTTCCAAAACACTCCTCTCAGAATACCTTTCTCCTCATGGTGTTACATATTCCCCAAACAAGTTATTTGTGCTATGTTAGAATTATTTTAATGAATGAGAGTCATATATGCATCTATATCCCTTACTTGATTGAGAGTTCCTGGAGAGAAAGAATTCGGTGTTATTCATTTCTGTCTTTCTTTTCAAACATAAAATAATGTTTTATACAGTATTGAGCCTGATAAGGTGGAAAGTACTAGACTTGGGAGTTGGAAGATGGGAGGGTAAAACCTTAGCTGATGATTGATGACCATGAACTAGCAGATCCCAGCAGAGAAGTAGATTGTCCTCTCCAGGTTTCTTTCCATCCCCACACTAAGTCCCAGGTCTTTGCTCTCTTCAGAGATGTGCTAGACCTGGTAGCTGAGGTCAGCATTGATCCCACGCCCCTCCCTCCTCATAGCTACACCAGCTGCTACTGCTTCTCACTGACTTGTGGCCACTATATAATCAATGTTGGTACCTTTGACATTGGCACATATAGTCTAGGCACCCATACTGTCTGTATTCTTCTGTGCCTTTTATTTTTCACTCAATAATATGATCCTGAGATTTACTTGCATACATTTTAATTGAAGGTAGCTTTATTTCATCAACTCTGAATCATAAACACCATGGTATCTGATGTTAATAAAAGCCTCAGGTAGTCAGAGAAAATAGATATTTGCAAATCAGTGTCACAGTTTCCATAAGGTAATGGTCCTGCTGGAAAACATTCCTCTTTTCCATTCCTCCCACCACTCCACTTCCTGCAGGGACACTGGGACCTGCCACCCACGTCACCATGGAAAAGTGTGTCCAGTGAAACACCCCTCTCAGTGAGCCAGGCCGTTCAACACCCTCTGGATGTCAAGTGGGGAGAGGAACGAGGCAGACAACTGCCTGCGCCTTTCTCGGATAACACACATGAAGAACAGTCTGGGGGAAACTACTACCCACCAATGCTCTGGACTTATCATTTCATTTGGCATTTTGTTTCTGAGCCAGTTTTCCAAGTCTAAAAGACAGCCCTCCATGGGAGAAAGGTCATATCAAGAGCCATTGCCCCCTCTTTTCAGTCAGATAAAACACGTCTTGTTCTGTCAGCCTTCCACATTTAGCATGTCCACTTCAGCCGCCCCTGGGAATTTCCTCTATCTGAAGAAGACCTAATTAGACTCACAACTAGGCTGGCTGGCCATGAAGCACTCTGGATCCCAAATGTCAAAGATTTCCATCCAAGAGACTCTGACCTATTTCTCACATTACTCTGTCTTCGAAGGCCTCGTTAACAAACCAAAGACTTATCTTTCCTAGAGAATCTATTCCTTAGCCCCAGGAAGGAAATTTGGTTCTGTGTGAAGCATTCCTCCTTCACAGGGGATGTCCCTGGGGACTTAGCACCTTATCGCTAAAGCTTTCCTCAACCATCCCCACAACCTGGCTCAACTGACTTGACCCCTATCTATACCCCTGGTTCACTCCATATGCATTTATCTCTTAGCACCCACAGTGTATTACTAGTTTTATTTATTTAGACAGTTTTCTTTTCTGCCAGGGCCTAGGTCTTGAGAGTATGTAATCCATCTCAATATCCCCAGCTTAACCTAAGGCCTGGCACACGGGATCTACAATGGTGTTCCTGAATTTTCTTACTCCTGGGCCACCCCAACAGGTGACCTAGAAGGCCAGCCAGAACACCAGGCAAGCAACATGGAACCAGAGCATGAGTTCCCAGAGGTGGATAAGGGTGCCTTTCTCTGGTAAAGAAGCTACAGAACATGAAGAAAACTCCAAGCCAAGTCCTTGAGACAAAGGTAAGAATCTGAACTGGGAATACCAAGTATTCACATTGAGTTTAAAATCTTCAGGTGGGATAGTTACTAAAGACAGAGTGTCATCTGTATAAGAGTAAATCACAGCAGATCAAGGACAGGCTAGAAAGGCTTAGAACCACGAGCCAACGAGGCTTAAACATGGTTACGGTATTATAAATAGGTTGGAACTCAAGCCTGAACAACCCTGAATGCCAGCCTGTGAAGTTTGAATAGTATTCTCTGGGGCAACAGCCAAATGGACTTATGTTACCTGAGGCCAACTGGCTTCCACTAACTGGAATCACTTCTCAGATTCAGTTCAGTTCAGTCGCTCAGTCATGTCCAACTCTTTGCGACCCCATGAACCACAGCACACCAAGCCTCCCTGTCCATCACCAACTTCCAGAGTTTACCCAAACTCATGTCCATTGAGTTGGTGATGCCATCCAACCATCTCATCCTCTTGTCCTTTTCTCCTCCTGCCCCAAATCCTTCCCAGCATCAGGATTTTTTCAAATGAGTCAGCTCTTCGCATCAGGCGGCCAAAGGATTGGAGTTTCAGTCCTAAAGGACTGATCTCCTTTAGGATGGACTGGTGGGATCACCTTGAAGTCCAAGGGACTCTCAAGAGTCTTCTCCAACACCGCAGTTCAAAAGCATCAGTTCTTCAGTGCTCAGTTTTCTTTATAGTCCAACACTCACATCCATACATGACTACTAGAAAAACCATAGCCTTGACTAGATGGACCTTTGTTAGCAAAGTAATGTCTCTGCTTTTTAATATGTTTCTCAGATTAATGGGATTTTAACTTGAATTCTGCCTCTGAGTCTAACACAGGGGAAGGCACCTATGCAATTCAAAGGATCTTGACACAATGATAGATTAACTTTATAAACTTAACCTAAAATGGCAGGTTTCAAATGGGGAAAGAGAGATGGAGTCAGGCCATCATGGCTTTCTCACTTATTCTCTGGGCCTCAGCAACATCCTTGGTAAAAAGAGGATTTGAAGTTTTCCTCAGAGTTCATAATCTGTGAAGCTGTAAAGCATGTTTTTTTAAGAAACCACCTAATAAAAACTGCAATTCTACCTGTTAACGGTTTGTTGGGAGTTCTGTGATACTCTGAGGGCATCCATATCCCAGGCTGTCAGGTCCTGGCACTGAGCATGTGGGAGACTGTAGCACCTGACATCTGACACAATGTCTCCAGGATCTGGAGCTGAGAGGCCTTTGCCTGGACAATCTCTGAGAAATCCAGATACCGTATAGAGATCATCCCAAACTGAGGCCATCCTGCCTGACCTGCCTGGTTCCCATACCTTTCCATCTAATCAAAATAATCAAATTCTGCTAAGAAAAAAAAGTCCTAGACCAAAAGTCCTGACCATTAACTTTAGTTTAGAAAGTCAATATTTATTTTTTAAAAAAGAAGTAAGTGTGCAAGTAGAGCATTTTAGACTAGGAAGAGTCCTTAAAGGTCATTAAGTCCAAAACCCTAACATTAGAGGTGAAGAAATTAAAGCCCCAAGTGGGGACTAGCCTTAGCCAATGTCACAAATCTGGAGAGAGGAAGAACTGGGAAACAAAACCTTGTCTTCCAGCCTCAGACACGTTGTCTTAAAAACTGATTCAAGCATGGTTTTTTTTTTTTTTTCAAATGGCAGAATAATGAAAGTATAATAAAATGGGAATAAAACAGGAAGTAAATTCAATTCAAATATTAAGGGGGAAAGTACAAACAACCAAGAAAATTAACTCTTCAAATAGCTGATACAACCTCAAAATACCAAGGCCCTAGTTAATTGCCTGTATTTTGTGAAAATGTGAAAGGGGGTTTGCTCAAGTCTGGCAATGACCCAAGTTTTCATCTGGACAACTAATGTTCAGCGCATGGAAAGTTGATCAGGTTTGCTAAACTGAAAAGAGGTAAAGGAAAGACTGGATGTAATTCTGGATGGGCCCAAAATGTGGAGCTCCATATGGGAATGCAGTAAGTGGGATAAATGGATCCCCCCATCCCGCCCCAGTCCTGTGGCTACATCTCTGAAACCTGAGTGGCAGAGGATCTGCACAAATGCTAGACCACGTGAACTCCCTTCCTGAGCCTCAGTTTTCACAGCCCCAAAATAGGGATCCTAAGAACCATTTCTCAGAGCATAACAGGAACAATATGGAAATCCCCTGGTAAACCATTGCTAACAGAAGTGTAACAGCATTGTCACTAAACTATTGACAGGGACCAGGGAGGTTTGCTTGTGATTCTATGATTTAATGAACCTGCTTTTTGTAACAAAAGACAAAAACATTCCACAGAGGAAGAGCAGAATACTCTCCTCACAAAGGAGTGAAGAGAGGTATTTAACAACCTAGCAAAACAACCTTGCTGCCTGCTAGCCAAACCATAAATCTAAATGGCAAAACCAGAAAAAAAAAAAAAAAAAAAAGGATGTGCAGTATTTGAGAATAAAGGAATTCCAATGTGTCAAATATCTTCTGGGCAATTATCTAAGCAGTTTCTTGTTTGGGAAGGTTTTCGGAGAAAGCTGGTCATCAGATGCAGCTGCCCACCTGGGCTGCTTTACTTCACATTGTTCTCAGAGGTGTCACTTTGAGAAGGACATCACCCTGGGAAACAGGAGAGCTGGGTTCTGTCCTTACTTCACTGTGTGTCCTCGGGCACATCCCATCCCCTCCTTGGGTTTCAGATTTCTCATCTACGACAGGAAGGTTCAGTCCAGAGATACTATCATATTTAATGCCGAGTCTCTCATTTTAGCTGTTGCTTTTGACTTGTTAGCTTCTTAACACACCTGTGTAGGAAGCTTTCATGTAATGAGAGAGGCTGGGCTGCCCAGGAATGACACCAAATGGTGGATGCCTTGGCTTCTTCCTTCTTTGGACTTTTCCAGAAGTAGATGAAATGAAAAGACAGGACGGGGTCCTAGTTCAGGACTTTCCCTTCCATCAACTGCCTTCCTTCATTTCCCCTTCTAAACCACTTCCCAATCCCACACTCCCTGCTTCAGACTGTCAGGGCCCTCTCAAAACTACTCTTATCTACTGCCCTTCTCAAAATCAGGATGCAGAGAGCTCCACGTTCACCTAGGACACTGAAATGTAATATTGACTGTAACTAAAACACAGCTATTATCTCAGTATAAGAGAGGACCCAGAATCATTTCCAACCTCTGACAGTCAATAATAAGACATATTCTAAGTTGTGCCAACAGAAGAGAATGAAGGCCAATTAGTGCAGGAAGATAGTTTTAACATAATATGCTCTAGTCCATTTTACACTCTTCCTCAACTGTCCCTATCTAACAAAACTTCCTATCTCTAAAATATTTTCTAAAAATAAATGGATACATACATAATCATCTAGCAGTGCCCACTGTGTACATATTCCTTCACCTGCTCTAGGTACTGTTTTATGCTTTATGCCAACAAGAGCTATCAAGGAGGCTGTATCAAAGGGAACTCTACTCTCAACTTTGAATTCAGAGTGTTCTGCAACACGAGTGATTTATCTACCATGGGCACTCTTTATGCCTCTGTGTTCGTGTGCGTGTGTGTGCGTGAGCTCACATGCACATACGCAGACAATTTTGACCCACAGTGGAACACAAAAACTATCTAAGAACGGATCTGGATTTTCCAGATTTATTTTTCCTGTTGGCTGTTAAATTACAATTAAAGTGCAAAAGTTTCCATATCTTGAGACTCCTTCAAGAAAATGGGCAAGGAAGCCAAACAGTAAAGGTTAGAAGATAACCAGGAGGGCCCTGGCTGACTTGTCCCTACACTTGGCTTGGATCACGTGCAGACTGATGAAGCTCCTGCTCTCCTCCCCATGCCTGACCACCTAGATCAGTCAAGGTCACTCATTTTGCCCCAGAGAAGTGATCTACTTGGACATACTCCTGTAGTTGGAAATAGGTCAGGGTGAACTTAGACAGAAAAGACAGCAGTCCACTGTCCTGTCAGATATTTCAGAATCTTACCTGCACTACAGTCCTGACAGATGGCCCAGCCATAGAGACTCCTTACGTTTCCTAGCACTCACTCAAGAACCTGCCCCCGACTTCCTAAGCAGAGCATCTTGTAAATGCTCAAAGAAGCTCTCAAAGGCTCTCTGTCTGACCTGATACTCTCTGGGAGACTTAACCTAGCAGTGGCTTAGTGCCCTTTGTTACATAGTTAAGTCTGTACTTATAACTTTCAGTTATTCATTTTACATAACTTATAATAGCAAAAAAAAAAAAAAAAAAAAGAAAGAAGAGAAACTAAAATCCAACAAAAAGGGATTAGTTACAAAAAGTATGGTAAACCCAGACAATGGGTTTTACAATGGGTTTTTATTTTTACAATAAAAATTAGATATACCTACATATTTATATACTTACCAATATACTGCTAAGTAAATAGGTATAGTACAATCTCATTTACAGAAAAGACTCTGGACAGTAATGCACCTAATTCCTAATTATACTTATTCACGAGTGGTGAAATTACAGTTGCTGTTGTTGTTGTATTCACTTTGCTTATACGTATTTTCTAATTTTAAAGAATAAATTTATAGTTTGTATAATATTTTGAGGCTAAAACAGTTAAATAAGGGTTGATTAGTCCTGATGGCATTTAACATTCCTCCAACACTAAGACTATGAAACTGATTACCTGAAATCAAATAACTAATGCTGTGCCCCTCCCCCAGCTAACCATACATACACACATAAGCTCACACACACATACACACATGGCTAATCTAAAGACTCTTTCTCATCCCCTGCATATATGTCACCAGCAGTGGCCAAAAGGTCCACCTCTGGGACACGAGGTTACAATGA
Source organism: Muntiacus reevesi (assembly GCF_963930625.1). Classification (NCBI taxonomy): domain Eukaryota; kingdom Metazoa; phylum Chordata; class Mammalia; order Artiodactyla; family Cervidae; genus Muntiacus; species Muntiacus reevesi. The sequence goes on from NC_089258.1 coordinate 29,181,614, forward strand.
TAAGTCTCACAGTAATGGCAGGAATTTCAATGGCCACATTCAGAATGACAACATGGTTGAAATAACACCAGCACTCTGCAAATAACAAACAGGATGGAGTGCTTCTTGGCTCAGGCGAACTCCACATTTGTTTCCTTTTCATTGTATTCCCCCTCTCACAAAGCCAAGACTTGCCTTTGGATCTCACAGGCCTAGGATACTATTATTTTGACAGTTGTTCGGTGGCATTGCAGAGGATGAAAGAGCACTGGTTAGCTTTCCATCTAAACACACCACCCACTCCAAGCAGCATAAACACTATAATTTTGAGTTGATGGATGAGATTTATAGATGTGTGTGTAGAGGGCAAGTTGAAAATTAGTAAGAAGTTGAGAATAAGAATGAAGAGAATACATGTGATTCATTTGTCTATAAAATAGACCAAGAACTGAATTTGTATAAAGATAAATACATTTTAATTAGAAGCTGATATCTCAAATATCAGATCAAGATTAAGCTCAACAGCAAATGCAAATTCTCTTACCTCTCAGGAGTGTTCAGGATTTAGTTCTAGTAAGATAACAGATCTGAAAGTCTTTTGCGCCTTTTGCAAAAAGTTCTTACTGTTGTATGAGTAAAAGTAATAAACATTTAATTTTACTCTGATTTCTTAAGAACACTAACTTTCAACAGAGATCTGTTCTTGCCTACTGTGTTAAGATATACAAAACCATATTAGGAACATCATTATTTTTCTTTGTTGAAAAAAAAAATAAAAAACTTAACCCAGTGTCTAGAACCCCACAAACATGTAAACATAAGAAAAAAAATCTTCATTCAAATAGCCATATTAATCCTTGCTTTAATATACTAAAAATATTGCATTGAAAGAAAGTTATAATTTAAAATGTTATTTGCATCAAGTCACCTTGATGCAAAGTGTCAAATACTTTGAAATAAATACTAAGATATCAAGTCTGTAAAAAATCTTTTATACAAAGTAATACTTTCAGAGCCTATATATATGGGCACTCCATATGTTTTTCATTATTGACCTGAGAAAGGGATATAAGAATCATGTTTTATTGTTGAAAACTCTGATACCAAGAGTGATGAGGCGATTCACAGGCAGAAACTTCCAGGACCAGGATTCGAATCCACATCTGATTCCAAGTCTCATGCCCTTTTACTTTAAATGAGTTGCCTCTTTTCCTTGCCCACTGGGTAGCCCTGTAATGTACTGAATATAGGCTTACTACTTCAAAACCTCTAATTTCTACAGAGGAGTAGCTTATGGAAAATGGCTTGTGCTAAGCATATCACTCTATGCACCACACGTGATCTCCTGGTTGCCTAACCCATGACTGCAATGAAGTCACAGTTATCCCAATTACCCATCATCACATGAACAAGATATGCAGGAAAGGTGTTTCCTCCCAAACACTGAGCATCTGAATCATTGCTTATGATGGAAACAACCTTAGGACTGACCCAAGAGAAAACAGTAGTCATGTAATTTAAAGATATATTCTATTAACAGGAAGATGTGCAGGTTACTGATGCATAGGAGTGGATTTGTTACTGTCATTCTTATATGGGCTCCATTTGAGTTGAAAAAGAATGCAAATAATGATCTGAGATACTGTGTTAGAATACAGAGAAAAATGTTCCCCTAAAACCAACAGTTAGAAAACATGTGAGAAGTATTTTGGGACAATAGAGAAAGCCCAAATTTTATAATCTCATCACCCTGGTTTTTAAAACTTACTGAGTTCTAAGATCTTGGGCCAATTTTTCAATTTTTTTGATCCTTAATTCTTCACATGTTAATAAGTTTCTACAGATTTCACAGTTAGGTAAGCCAGGACTCAAACTCAAATTCCACTCAGGAGAGGCCTGTTGCACATTTCAGAAGACAAGTGAGCCGGCATATGTGGAGGGTACAGACCAGGGAACTTCACCCTCCCCTGAGGGATACCAGAGATCAGGTAATGGTGGAGGGTACATGAGAGAGGTTGTTTAGGGGAAAAAAAAAAAAAGCTGATGGAAAGGTAACCGCCTACATGAGGAATTTCAAGCCAAAACTACTACAAGACTCAAAGACCAGAGGAATTTGATGAAGCTATTTGAGGTTCTGAGGGAACAGATTTCCAAAGAAAGTTGGTTCCCCAATTTGTGGAAAACCAAAATCCTGAAAATCCTGAAAGCTCCGTAAGCACATTTTAATGACATGAGTTCTTTTGACATTCATTAAGTATTTTTGATCTAGAATCAAGAGGGAGAAACAGATACATAGTGCCAAGCTATAAACTAGGTAGAGTGGAGAGGGAAAAAGAATAAGAAAGGAGAAAAGCTGCCAGCCTGAAGTCTCCAAGGTGGGTCTCATAAGGAATGTTTTACCCCCTCTGCTGCTTGCACATCATTTCTCCTCTCCATTCACTAATTCCTACTCCAAAACAAAAACAAGTAACTCAGATTCATTAAAGGATATATCATTAGACCCACCTCACTGTTGGTGTCTTCATTCTCTGAAGAGTTTAAAACTTGGTGACTCTTTGTTTCACCACTTCTCTCACCATCTTGATAAAAGTCTTGATGACTTCATCATCCATGTGGATTACTCATCCACTGCCTGGCCTCTCCACTGCTATCCTTGTTACTTCTTGGACCTTATCAATCAATACTACACCTGTCGGGAATTTCTCTCCTTAACACCCCATTTTTGGATGCCCACCTCCTGTCTTACCAGCTCACATAATCTACCATGTCCACATCAATAATCCTTCGACCCGATGAAGAGTTCCAATCCCCTGGGTTTGCAAATTTGTTACTTTCCATCATCTCTATCATATCCTCACTTTCTTCTTCCCCAGGTGGGTTTCCACAGTGTACTTCATAATCACTCCCTGGCTCCTTCTACTTCTTGTCCTATCCATCAAGCTCCTCTGGGAAAACTCCAACCCTGGTCTGCATTGGCTATTAGCACAAACTCTGCATTTGTGACAAAATATGCCTCAGATGAATTGGAAGACCGGACAGACTCTGTTCAAGTTTGGCAATTCCCTCCAACCAAAGAACTAACTGACTCTTACAGATACGCTGTTAGATGCAGGTAAAAGAAAAAAAAAGCATTATTGACTTAGATTAAGGAAAGTAGGTTGAAGCGAAGTAAGAAGGAGTATAATTTGAGTTTACATCTGAATAATAAGTCTCTGACTTTTAAAATAAAGTAAATGAAACTGCTAAAGTAATGCCAGGCAGAAGACAGACCTATTAAGTAATAAAAAGCTTTCTTGTTTGCATTTAGCAAACTGCTGATAGTATGTAAAATGAAAGATAATAAATTTCTTAACAGAATTATTCTCTTAGTCAAACATTAATCATTATCTTCTTAACCATCAAGATTTGTTAACAAATTTCTTCATAAAAAATAGGAATAAAGACTTTAAAAGGTAAAATTTATCACACTGCTATGATCATAAAGTTAATAAATGTTTATCATAGAAAATTTGAAAAATACAGACAAGAAATGTCTGGAACAAAGTGAGCACTCAATAACTATTTTCTTACATCATTAAACATTATTTGTAGATACTGTTGACTACATCCTATTGATACCACCTAAGATTGGATCATTACCCTATATCATGGTATTTATATTGCTTCCTTTAAAAAAATGTGTGTGTGTGTATATATATATATATATAAACTGCTAAGAACTTTGTAAAAAATGAGTTCATGAAGTTAGTTTTGTTAGATCATATTGGGAAAGTGAAATAAAAGAGTCAACAACAGATATGATCAGCTTTAAGGCTTCTTATTGGCAAAGCTAACTTGCCTTGTAGAAAGTTCCTGTGCTCTGGAAATGTGGTTACTGGTTTTTAACTCCCCATAGTGGAAGAGTTCCTAGGAAGGTAGACAAACACATAAAGTACCTTGAAAAAAGTGAAGAGGTTTAAATTCAGACCTGGCCAATATTGTACAGCTCACTTCTCCCTCACAAGAGCAATTTTGTTACCTACCAAATCCAAGCTCACTCTCCTCGCCTGCACTGATGGGCCAAGAAATCCTAGAGACTGTTGAGGCAAAAGCCAGCTGACTGAGAAGATGGCAGACTAATGTCTCAAAATACCCATCTTCTCAGGGTCTGGATGCCAGGTTCTTTTACAGAATCGCAGGGGTGAGGGGGGTGGGTTGGAGCTGGAAACAAAGTAAAAAAGCCATTAATCTTGTAAATATCTCCTAAAATGGCAAGTTGCAGGCAGGGGGTGTGTTAATTTCTTCCTTCCTGCCATCCACAGGTGGACAGGGTCCTGAACAAAGACTTTAGTTTAACAGGCAGAGGGGCAGGATTCTCTGAGGCATAGCCATTATACATGATTTTAATAACAAAAGCAATGAAAACCAAGTCAAAGAACCAGTTCTAACATGGAGTCAGAATTGGCTCGTTCCTGCAAAAATTTTACATAAGAATCAGATAGTTCTAAATGACGCACAGTGGTGCCTAAGGTATGTCAACAAGATAAGACTCCGCCAAGAAAATCAGCAAGGTCCTAGACTGCTGTTGACCTCACATGCCCATCCATACAGTTATCTCCCCACCAGTGGGTCTCAGACTCAAAGGCACATCCAAATCTTCTGGGGGAATGTTAAAGTTCATCACACACACACACACACACACACACACACACACACACACACACACACACCCTTACCCTGGATCCACTGTCTAAAGACTGTAACTCAGTAAGTAGATTGGAGCTAGGAATTTGTATTTTTAATAATGTCCCTAGGCAATTCTAGTGTAGATGAGCCTCTTCAGCTCAGTTTAGTCTCTCAGTCGTGTCCGACTCTTTGCAACCCCATAAATTGCAGCATGCCAGGTCTCCCTGTCTATCACCAACTCCTGGAGTTTACTCAAACCCATGTCCATCGAGTTGGTGATGCCATCCAACCATCTCATCCTCTGTCGTCCCCTTCTCCTCCTGACCCCAATCCCTATCAGCATCAGGGCTTTTTCCAATGAGTCAACTCTTTGCATGAGGTGGTCAAAGTACTGGAGTTTCAACTTCAGCATCAGTCCTTCCAATAAACACCCAGGACTGATCTCCTTTAGGATGGACTGGTTGGATCTCCTTGCAGTCCAAGGGACTCTCAAGAGTCTTCTCCAACACCACAGTTCAAAAGCATCAATTCTTTGGCGCTCAGTTTTCTTCACAGTCCAACTCTCACACCCATACATGACCACTGGAAAAACTCTAGCCTTGACTAGATGGACCTTTGTTGGCAAAGTACTGTCTCTGCTTTTTAATATGCTATCTAGGTTGGTCATCACTTTCCTTCCAAGGAGTAAGCGTCTTTTAATTTCATGGCTGCAATCACCATCTGCAGTGATTTTGGAAGTAGGAAGTCAAGAAATACCTGGAGTAACAGGCAAATTTGGCCTTGGAGTACGGAATGAACCAGGGCAAAGGCTAATAGAGTTTTGCCAAGAGAACGCACTGGTCATAGCAAACACCCTCTTCCAACGACACAAGAGAAGACTCTACACACGGACATCACCAGATGGTCAACACCAAAATCAGATTGATCATATTCTTTGCAGCCAAAGATGGAGAAGCTCTATACAGCCAGCAAAAACAAGACCGGGAGCTGAGTGTGGCTCAGATCATGAACTCCTTATTGCCAAATTCAGACTTAAACTGAAGAAAGTAGGGAAAACCACTAGACCATTCAGGTATGACCTAAATCAAATCCCTTATGACTATACAGTGGAAGTGAGAAATAGATTTAAGGGACTAAATCTGATAGACAGAAAGCCTGATGAACTATGGACGGAGGTTCGTGACATTGTACAGGAGGCAGGGATCAAGATCATCCCCATGGAAAAGAAATGCAAAAAGGCAAAATGGTTGTCTGAGGAGGCCTTTCAAATAGCTGTGAAAAGAAGAGAAGTGAAAAGCAAAGGAGAAAAGGAAAGATGAACCTCTTATAAAGAGCTAATTTCTGAAAACCTACCAAGCCTTGAATTTTCATGGAAGTTCTCATGAGAGAGTTATGGCTGCTTTTTAAATTTGACTCGGAGAGCTTCTTTAAAAGAGTTTTTAAGATAAAGTGTATCTAAGTCGTCAAATTTTTAATGGCTATTTTGTCCTCAAGCATACTCCAATATCAGTTTCTTTCAAAGAATTCTCAAAAGTATCTTAATACTTTTCATAAGCTTGTGGTTTTGTAATCAAAACTGTATTTGCTGTCCTTTCCTTCCTTAAAATGTATGTTAACATATATTTTAATATATAGGAAACTTTTTTAGACTTGCTTATCAATGCTTGCAAGCACTTTCTTACTGCCTCGTCATCTGATCCAAGATGGCAATAGTTGGGTTAAAACTGGCTGCGCTAGCCATGCACTCATGGCTTCCCATTGAGCTGCTCTCCCGACACTTGTCTTTCCATTAGCAGCAGTGACAGCAGCTATAGGACATTCACTGGGCACATACCAGGTGTAAACAATGTATGGGAACTTTCCTAGAGATCACCTTGGCTCCCTGCTAACAGTCAGTGCCACCTTGCAGCTCACTAGATGTCATTAGATTTATTGCTTCTACCAGTGTAAATAGATACAAAATGTACTTTCTCTTAAAACACAACTAAAACATCACACATGCTGTTCAGGTATATTTTCAGACTCTAATAAACATAAAATGAATGTATGAGGAAATTAATAAATGCTACAACAAGTATTTGAGAAATTAGGTACACATAGGTAACATATAATAGACCTCTGCATTAGAAACAAAACTGGCCATTGTCCCACATGGCCATAACCCTTGATCTTTGGGGGTATCTTTTCCACCAAATAGGAATTATTTTGCCACCATGGTATCCCTATAGAACTAGAGCAGCAATCCCCAATCTTTTTGACACAGGGATCAATTTTGTGGAAGACAATTTTTCCACAGTCTGGGGGTGGTGGGAGGAAGGATTCAGGATGTTCCAATCACATTACATTTATTGTGTGCTTATTTTGAATCTAATGCCACTGCTGCTGATCTGACAGGAGGCACCAGCCTGAGGCCTGGAAGTTGGGGACCCCTGAGCTGTAGAATAGTTCAGTCAGTAGAAAGTCTATTGAACTGCACTGACACTGTAACACCAGAAGACACAGTAGCCTCATTTGCCTACTTTCAAGTTTGGGGCGGTTTTCATGACAATCTGAAGCTGGTGAAAATATTACAGTTGATAAACCAGTGCTGTCAAGGAGTGGGTGAGAAATCTTTTCTTAGAAATGTGAGTGGGTGAGAAATCTTTTCTTAGAAATGTGGCAACACTTTTTGTGATCAAGTACCAAAAATTTAAAAACAGAAAGGAAGGAAGGGAGGGAGGGAGGAAGGAAGAAAAGGAAGAAGGGAGGGAGACAGAGGGGGAGAGAGAGAGAAAAAAAGAAGAAAACAGGATTTCAAGTTTTACCCTCATATTTCATGCCTAGAGTTTGGATTCACTCAAAGTATGCTATTTTCTTAGGGATTTTACCCTACATTGTTTATAATTCTGTCAAAATCAAGGCAATCTGAATTGGATACTAACGGTAGCTTAATAAATACAGCATTATGCTTGAAAGACTATAGAGGAATGCTAAATTTACTTATGGCTTGTTCAGGTAACAGCTTTGATGTATTCTGATGGCAAATATTCTGTGGTTAAATCAGATATGCTACATGTTCAGTGTTAAGATACTACTTTACTTTATGTTGGTTTTGATATATATATTTCTATTTGGACACGATTGAGCGACTGAACTGAACAGATTTGGACTTTTTATTCCTTTAGGTGAAAGGGCATAACTACTTTTGTACACAGTCTTTAAAGGTACTCTCCATTTATAGCTATTACAAAATACTGGCTATATTCCTAATGTTGTACAATACATCCTAGTAGACCATCTTACACACCCAACAGTCTGTACACTCCTGCACCCCTGTATCACTCTTGTTCTACCTCTCCACTGGTAACCACAAGCTTGTTCTCTATATCTCTAAGTCTGCTGCTTTTTTGTTATATTCAGTAGTTTGTTGTATATTTTTTTAGATTCCACATATAAGTGATATCATACAATATTTGTCTTTCTCTGACTTTTTTCCACTTCGTATTGCTGTTATTGTTCAGTTGCTCAGTCTTATCTCTTTGCAACCCCACAAACTGCAGCACGCCAGGCTTGCCTGTCCTTCACCATCTCCCGGGAAGACCATAGCCATAGCATAATGCCCTCCAAATCCATGCATGTTGCTGCTAATGGCAAAATTTTGTTCTTTCTTCTTTATGTTTGAGAAGCATTCCATTGTGTATATATATCACACCACAGCTTTTTTTATCCATTCATCTGTTAATGAACAGTTAAGTTGCTTCCCTATGCTGGCAATTGTAAATAATGCTGCTATGAACACTGAGGTGCATTTATCTATTCAAATTAGTGTTTTTGGTTGTTTGGTTGGTTTTTTATTTTCAGATATATATACCCAGGAGTGGAACTGCTAGGTCATAAGGCAGTTCTATTTTTGTTTTCATTCTGATTAGCAGCAATTTTATTTTTCCATTAATTCTACTTTATCCTTTATGATTTTAATTTTTAAATTAAAGTATAGCTGATTTACAATGTTTCAGGTATATAGCAAACTAATTCAATAAATATTTGTGTGTGTATATATACATATATATGTGTGTGTATATATACATATATATATATGTGTATATATGTGTGTATATACATATATGTGTGTATATATACATGTATGTGCGTGTGTATACATATATGTGTGTATGTGTATATATACATATGTGTGTATATATACATGTGTGTATACATATATGTGTGTGTGTGCATGTATGTGCATGTGTGCGCGCGCATATATGTGTGCATACATATGTGTACATATGTGTGTGTATACATGTGTGTATATACATATGTGTGTACATATATGTGTGCATATATATTTGTGTGTGTATACATATATATATACTTTTTCAGATTCTTTTCCATTATAGGTTCTTACAAGATATTGAATATATTCCCTGTGCTGTATAGTAGGTCCTTGTTTATTATAAATATAGTTTAGTGTGCATCTTTTAATCCCAAATTCCTAATTTATCCCCACACACACACACTTTCCCTTTTGATAACCATCAGTTTGTTTCCTATGTCTGTGAGTTTATTTTTGTTTTGTACATAAGTTTATTTGTATCATTTTTTAAGATTCCACATATAGGTTATATCACAATGCTTTATGTTCTAAAATGTATTCAAGAAGTACAGGAAAGTCTGAGAAATTTGAAAAATCCTTCTGATCTGAAAGTGATCTGTTTATATTGAAGCTGAACAGAGAAAGAAAGAGCCTTATTTCTTCCCTGCTATTTGAAACAAGAAATAGTCAGACTATGTAGATGATCCTATATCTTGGGTTATTATTTTTTTTCTTTCCTTTGTACTTTGAGATTTTAATTCATATTGATGGAAGAAAATGCCAGAAGACGACCAAAGCCATAATAAGCTGGAACATTTGGAAAGAGTCAGAGAGGTACTTGCACGACTACCCCTTATAAAAGCCTGCCTCCCAATCTCACAGGGGAAAGGGAGTCCTCAGGACAGCCCCTGCACCCTGCAGGTTGGCTAACCAAACGTATCTTCGAAAGACTTTGAGGCAGTACCATGAAATCTCTAATTTTGGTTTTTAGTGGAATCAGGAGCCACAGGTCAGTAATAAGTGGAAAAAAATAAATTTTTTTTAGTTTCCCAATGTCAGTCAACATTTCAGTTAGTCAACATTCAGTGTAAGGAGACTTAACCATAACATGTCAGTTTGGGCAGAGATAAAACATAGATTCACCCCACCCAGATTCACATACTAGGTACTGGGGTTGAACCAGATGGCCTCTCCTGTCCCCTTCATGAATGATGTATGTTGAGAGCTGTGGAGAAGAGTGGAGGCATTATTAAATCAGTCTCTTCCACCCCCAAACACTAGAGGACAACTGCAAAAGGAACTGATCATTAGTGAACACCAATACAACCAGATATATTACAAATGCCACTCTCAGTAAGGTAAATGTTATCCTCCTTTGAACAAACAAGGAGACCAAGTCTAAGAGAATTAAAGCAACTTGCCCAGGATCAAAGAGAGCCACGTAGCAGGGACATCTGAACAGCAAGATCCAGTTCAGCTGAAAACCACGACCTCCTACAGGCATTCACAGCCGATTAAGCCCGGAGCCAAAGGCTGCTGACCAGCAGGAAAGCAAAGATGACTCTTGCGTGATAAATCTTTGACAAACCAAGCAAGAAAAAGTGGGATGTGGACTCCAGTGTTTCGATTCCAAAACCAGGCTCATGCTCCTACTTCAGCAACCTGAGAATGGGCCAGAGGACCTGGAAGCATCACAGATGCTCTTGGTACCCCAGTCTGGGGTTCAAAAAGGAAGGCCTGTTTTTCTGATCACATTCATATTCTGGGTGGGGCCACATAGGAATATATAGCTACATTGTGTCTGCAGTGCCCTACTAAAATCACACAGTCCTGTAAAGTTGAAATGCCCATACAAGTTTTAGAGAGAGCCTGGAACATGTGTCCATTATTTTTCTGACAACTACTCCGTTCTGGATGATGCTAATGGGATGTAATGAGAAAACTCATTTAAAAAGTCACTGCTCCCCACTGACTGAAAGTTCATATTTTCAATCTTTGTAATTAATCAATCAACAGGTATATTACCAAAACAACTTGCCAAATTATAAATGATGATCTGTCAAAGTCCACAGCTATGAGAGAAAAGCAAAACCAACAATATATCAAGTTATCCAAAAGCAACAAAAAAGATGCAACTAACTCTTGAGAAAACTGACAGGTTAAATTTTATTCAAATTTATTTAGATGGAATGGTCTTGAGATGTGGTTAGTTTTGATGATCTATTATTGCCAGGAGCAAGAAACTTTGTATGAATGTCTGAAAAACAATTGTATTTACTAGGTTTTCATCAGGATTAAATGGTCAGTCTTAAACATCTTAGTCAATAGCTTAATATGGATCAACTAATCTAGAATACAGTTTATAAGTAAATCAAATTGACATCCCTCACAGAGTCCACTTTCTCAAAATTAAACACCATACCAGAACTGCAGTATAAATGACTATAGTGGACAGCCCATCATTCTCAAATTTCTCCCAAGCTAAACTCTCTCAATCATGCTTAAGTCATTCTTCATTCAGTTAGAACACGTTTGGAGTCAGACTTCATGAATATCACAGAGAATGAAGAAATAATCAAGGCACAGTACTTTCCTCCAAGAAGGACAAAGTCTACTTTGTGGCACAAAGTTGATGGTCAAGTAAACCAAAAATGGCAAGATAATCCAATGGCCTAAGTCCAGAGAACTTTGTGAATGTCAGGCTCAGAACCATTTCACCCAATTCAGGGAAGGTTTTCAAGAAAAAATCACACAAGGGAAATTATTTGCAAAACACAAATAGACTCACAAACTAAAAAACACACACACTATTGTTACCAAAGGGGAAATGGGAGCCAGGCAGATAAATTAGGATACTGGGATTAACATATACACAGTACTATATATAAAACAAATAATCAACAAGGACCTATTGTGTAGCTCAGGGAACTCTGCTCAATATTCTATAATAACCTACATGGAAAAAGAATCTGGAAAAGAACGGATATATGTACACACACACACAACTGAGTCAGTTGGCTGTACACCTGAAACCACTACAACATTGAACATTAACTCTACTCCAAGATAAAATAAAAAATTAAATTAAAAAATCACGCAAAAGTGTGAGCAATAGCATAAAAAGCCTACTTATTTAGCCAGTAGAAAATCAAAGGCATTCTGGTTATCTAATAATTGGGCTAAAGAATTTAGGGATGTCTATTGTGCTACAGTGCAAACTTTTTGGGTGTTTGACCAAGGATGGCAGATAGATTTCTGATCATCTTTTTGTTTACATACACTCCTGCGTTAGGAACCAAAATTCCCCAAGATTTCGCTACCTTTATCTTGGTATCTTGCTAACATAGATTGCTTGACTCTGTAAATAAGAGGGAAGGGAGGTACATACATATACTTCTGGATGTGTAGACAATGGGGTAACATAATATTGTAATAAACATAAACCTTCTACTTATCAGTTCTAAAAAATTAAAAGAAAAAAGAAGAAAGTGTGAAGCTTCATCTACATCTTGAAGAACAAGTAAAAGTTTACCAGATAGAGAAGAAGGAAGAGGATTCCAGGTGAAGGGAACAACCAGTGGAAAGGCACAGGGGTAGGAGAAAACACCGTATATTGGAATGAGGCATGGTGCAGAGTCTCCTAGCACAGACAACAGATAGCATGAGCAAGAAAACAAACCTACACTGTACTCAGAGGTTTGAAATTCTTATTACCGCAGCATAACCTAGACATTCCTGGCTGAAACACCAGCCACGTGTCCTTGGGCATGGATTTCTGAGCCTCAATTTTCTCATCTGTGAAAAAAAAAAAAAAAAAAAAAATGGGAACAATGATACCACTCTCACTGGAGCATTATAATAATAAAAATAAGCTAATAGATTTGAACTTACTTGGAAAACTGACGACTGTTTCCTTTATTTAGTAAACTTAAAATATAGGTACTGATTTCTTTTTAGAAAGCAAATAACACAAAAAGAATTACTACACAATGTTACTCTTTTCTGTCACTTAAAAGAAAACTTTATCTTCCATTTCAACTAGTCTTCTACATAGACAGCAAGGTCTTTAGGTAAAACTCTGTAGGCCTCAAGTGACAATTCCAGTGAGATCCATTTTATCCCTCATTGACACTACATAAACAGACTTCCAGGAGGCCTGAGCCTCCTTTGATGAGCCTTTCTGAAATGTGCACATCCATGTCTTAGTAGATGTATCACTGTCAGCTTTAGCTACAACAAGATTCCCACTGATATGTGATTCTCACTCCCATCAACTGCCTCATTCTACCACACTTTGAATTCATTTCTTTATTCAATTAACAATCATAAAAATATACTGAGCACCTTCTCTATGCACAGAACATTGCTCCAGTTAAGGCAACTATGTTTTCTGAAACACAAATCAGGTCGGATGTTCAAACAACCAAAAATGCATAGAAAGAACAGAGTGCTTACAAGTGAGCCCACTATGGATAGAAGTCCAATGTACTATCTATTTTATGAGCACACTATGGATAATTTGCCTATACAATATTTAAAGGATATTCATTCATTGATACATTCAACAAATACTTACTCCCTACTCAGTACTGGGAATGCTAATGATAAATAGAAATAGACACCACTTCTGCCTATGAGTTACTTACCATTTGAAACGGGAGACAGAAATTAGTGAAGCAGTCATGGATATAAGTAAACCAGCAAATGTGATATAATTGCTATGCTATCAAGGTATTTAATTTAGTCAGGGAAGCCAAGGAAACTCTCCTTGGGAAATAACGCTTCAGCTGAGATCTGAAGGTCACTAAGGAGAGAGGAGACAATTCCATTCAGAAGGAAGGCATATGAGAGGCACCGTGGCAGCGTACGCAGAGGAGACTGAAAGGAAGCAGGAACAGAGAATGCTAGAAGGAAAACAGTATGAAGTAGGCTGGATGCAAAGAAGTTTAAGGAAGGAATGTTCAGCACTTATGTGCTTATACCAAGAGCAATAAGGAGCCATTGAAACGATACACAGAGGTGTCGGACATGACATCAATTTGATCGAGTGGCATAATATTTGTCAGGAAGACTATGTGTGTCCAGCATTAGCAATAAATTAAGGGAAATACCATAAGGTAAGTTCTCCAAAGTCAGAGATCTTTGTTCAGTGGTGTACCCCAAATACCTAGAACAGTACCTGGTTCATGGGAGGAACTCAATAAATACTTGCTGAATGAATAATGAGACAAGTCTTTGAGAGGATAGAAGAAGCAGCATCAGTTCCAGAGATCAGACAGGATGTTAAGAGGCAGCATGTAAGCTATATCTTGAAGACCAGGTAGGATCAGGCTAGTAGAGAGGACGAGCTTGGGCATTCCAGGAAGACATTTCAGGGAAAGAGGCCTGTCTGAACCAAGGCAAAGAGACCACTAGGACTCATAGGACATTATGAGCCGTTCACCTTGGCTGGAGTACAGGGTGCATGAGTGAATGTCGTGCAAAGTAAACTGCAAAGGCAGGCTAAGGTTAAATGCTACAGGGCCACCTTGCATGCCAAAGTTATTTCCCAAGCTGATCCATCTATCTTCTCTTGGCACTAGGAGCTCCCACTTACAGAAACATTTTGTGCTGTAGCAGGAGGAAACAGGCGCCAGGAAATCCAACTCTTGAAAAGTAAGAACTCTATACCAATGTGATGATAGATTTTTTTGTTTGTTTTTATTTGGGAATTCCAGCATATGAGGCAGCCCTCCTCAGCACACCCTCCGGGGAGCCACTGGGACCATCTTCCCTCTATCTGACATGTGAATCTCCCCACCCCAGCCTGCACTGGTCCTACCCTCGGGGAGGTGGGAAAGAGGATGTGGAACTGAACAAACGTAATCTGGAATTCCAGGCACTGTCCAGAAGAAGCACGCGCGGCAGCCCAGTCATGCAGAACTTCTAAAGAAGTGCTTTTCCCATGGAGACTCCAAACCCTGTTTACTTGCCACAATTAATCTATGTTGAATCACACATGGAGACTCAGAACTGTTGGAATGGATTACTGATCACAAGAGTTATGAGTGCTAGTTGGAGGGAGGAATGAAATTCAAGATATGTTATTTCACTCTGTGTGTGGGTGTATTTCATTCCTTTCTTAATTTTTAGATATTAGGTTAGGTTCACTAAAAAAGTAAGTCTGGAAGTCAGGAGCCTCAGATGGTAATCCTGAGTTGCCACAAATGAGATTAAGATTTAGTTACTTAACCTTTCCAGATTTTCTCATCTATTAAAAACAAAGTAGGAGGGTTGGGAGAGGGGGCAGAGGTGGAGAGTCAGGGGTTGAGGAAGTGAATAATGGGAGGCATGCTGTGACTGGACCATGCCAAAGTCTAGCATTTAGGTAAGGGATGGTCCAGGGCAGCAGAAAGTGACTGGTGTATGGAATCAGAATTAGTTCTGAATCCCAATCCCTTGCTTACTGGCAAGGTTCAACTGAGTGCTCACTCTTTGCCTATTCCAAACACTTTACGGTATTAACTCAATTAATCCTTACAGCCAACCCCAGGAGGAGAATCATCCCATTTTTCTAAGTGAGGAAACTGAGGCACAGAGATGACAACTTGCTCAAGGGCAATAGAATTGACAGTCTTTACCACTCCACTCTTCTGCACTAAAAGTAAGATGGTAACTCACTGAACCTCTTTTAAGATGTTGTGTTTCCATAATGTATAGGAATAATAGTAATACCAATAATATCCACCTTAAATACTATATAATGGTGAGTTAGAAAATATTTTAGGTAAATCACAGGCTGATATCTAAAGGACTCTCCAGCTCCAATTCAATAACAGTAGTAACTGTAACTATTTAGCATCTAATGTACTCCAATAGGCATGTTTACCCCTATTTTTCAGAGAAGGCTGTTGAAGCAGCTAGTAAGCACTGGTCCTAGTACCATTCTGGCGTATCTGAACTCAAGTCTGCCTGGTCCTGCAGGCCCTACTCTTAGGATTCAATGATGCAACTCACGGGCCAAGAATCTTGGCATAAAGAGGCCTGAGCCCACACAGATAAACTGGGCCAAAATGTTGCTAGAACTCCTTGATCTTCAAATCACCCTGGAGCGAGAAAACGAGAAAGGCAAGGAGTGTGTCCAGATCACTCAGTCTTGAAAGGCAAATATTCTTGGGAATATCCGGAACCTCTCCAGGGACTATTCCTATTTACATTCACATGGTCACCAGCCAGTAAGGGAAATCAAGCTGATTGCCTGGTAGACTAGAATATGATCCATTGCCCAGACCACGGTAAGCAGCAGCTCTCAAGCTTCCATATGTTTTAGATGGCCCAAGAAGACGACCTAGTACCAAGTGGGTGCTCAGGGTCAGACACCAAAAACCTACTCAGGTGTGTGTCCTGAGAAGCACTGTGGATATAAGGCTGTGGGCCAGGTGCCGAGGCCCAACAAGTTCTCACCACCACCCTGTCAAGAGGCCAACTTGCTGCAGTGTAAAGACAAGCAAGTCTTTGACGCCAGACAGACTGAGGTATTCTACATCTTATCATGCTGTTTACCTGCTGTATGTCCTTGAACAAGTGATGAACCAATCAGAACCTCAGATTCCTCCTCTGTGAAATGAAGACAGAGGAACCATGCTTCCAAGGGTTACTGTGAGGACTTTCTGAGGGAATAAGAAAAGGAGTGCGTCAAGGCTGTATACTGTCATCCTGCATTTAACTTATACGCAGAGTGCATCATGAGAAATGCTGGGCTGGATGAAGCCCAAGCTGAAATCAAGATTGCCAGGAAAAATATCAATAACCTCAGATATGCAGATGACACCACCCTTATGGCAGAAAGTGAAGAGGAACTAAAGAGCCTCTTGATGAAAGTGAAAAAGGAGAGTGAAAAAGTTGGCTTAAAGCTCAACATTCAGAAAACTAAGATCATGGCATCTGGTTCCATCACTTCAAGGCAAATAGATGGGGAAACAGTGGCTAATTTTATTTTGGGAGGCTCCAAAATCACTGCAGATGGTGACTGCAGCCATGAAATTAAAAGACGCTTACTCCTTGGAAGGAAAGTGATGATCAACCTAGACAGCATATTAAAAAGCAGAGACATTACTTTGTCAGCAAAGATCCATCTAGTCAAGGCTATGGTTTTTCCAGTGGTCATGTATGGATGTGAGAGTTGGACTATAAAGAAAGCTGAGCGCCAAAAAATTGATGCTTTTGAACTGTGGTGTTGGAGAAGACTCTTGAGAGTCCCTTGGACTGCAAGAAGATCCAACCTGTCCATCCTAAAGGAGATCAGTCCTGGGTGTTCATTGGAAGGACTGATGCTGAAGTTGAAACTCCAATCCTTTGGCCACCTGATGCGAAGAGCTGACTCACTGGAAAAGACCCTGATGCTGGGAAAGATTGAAGGCAGGAGGAGAAGCAGATGACAGAGGATGAGATGGCTGGATGGCATCAGACCGACTCAATGGACATGAGTTTGGATAAACTCTGGGAGTTGGTGATGGACAGGGAGGCCTGGCGTGCTGTGGTTTATGGGATCGCAAAGAGTCAGAAACGACTGAGCGACTGAACTGATTGACTGACTGATATGTAAAGTTCCCAGTACATAGCAGGTGTTCAAAAACGCTCATCTCCTCTTCCCTGCTGAGGAAGAAGAGCTCTTCTTTCATACCTGGTCCCCATCAGAAGATGAGAGACTACCCAGAGAGATTGGAGAGGGAATACAGCTTCCTCTGAGTCAACATCAATCACTTATTACTCATTCATTTATTCATTCAGTAAAAATTTACTGAGTATATACCATGTGCTATGCACTATGCTGAATGCTTGAGAGGATCAGACATGGAGCTTTGCTATCACCTCCCCCACCACCCCACACACTCCCCTGCTCGCTACGCGAACACTTGAGACAAAGAAAAGGCTCAGAAGGAACCATCTCCCTCTAAGAGGCAGGTCGTCAAGGAGCAGAGTCAATAGCCCAGTGAATCCATGGTGTGGTTGCAGTCAGGAAGGGCAATAGTGTCCAGGAGCTGAGAAATTGCTCTGCATGGAGAAAACGACAGAGCAAAAGCTACTCCTTTAACCACTACCTCCAGTCCCAGCCCTACATGCACATAGGAGATACTTGTCAGGAAGACAGAGTAGACTCCAGGGCAAAGCAGACTGGGGAATTGTGAACAGAAGGCCTTTGGGGGTCTATAGTAAAGAAATTTATAACTCTGTCTGTAATTCTTACCTGGGGAGAGGTTCCCAGCAGGAACCAAGAGATACTCAAAAAGCCCCTGGAGACTGATCACTGAATTTTCTATTAAGTCAATTATATTCAATAAAAGGTATCAAAGGAGTTGGGAATAATGGGGTGTCAGACTTATGGGAGAGGGTAGATATTTTTCTGACATTTCTTACATGTAACCCAAACTCAGTTCTATCCACAATTAATGTTGTGATCCACATTCTGAGATATGCTTGGCTAAGGTACCATCTTGCTGTAGGACTACATTATCAAATCCAGTAACACCCCTTGCATCCAAGGTCAGTATATGTGTTCCCTTCTAGATGCAAATGTCAGGAGGATACAGACAAAGAAGAACATGAGCGGAGCACGGGACACAAGATGCTAAGTCTGTAGCAAAGAAGAGTGGAACCTGTGGTCACGATCCCTGTTCTCAAGTAACAGCATAGCCGTAGAAGGGAGGAAGAAGTAGATGGGCTCATCCGAGACACCTGGGGGTAGGTATCTTGGGAGTTCACTGCCACCTCCCCAGAGCTTAACATGGTGCCTGGCTCAGAGTGCACACTCAGTTCACATTTGTTGGATTTTGTTGAATTGAATGGAGAATGTTCAGAGAGTCAGGATGCTTCTGGGCGGGATGGGATGGGATGAGTGAGAAAGGAGAGGTGAAGCAGAACACTCCCTGTCTGTAGAGGTGTGCTTGCCAGATGTCATGTGGTGAGCCATGGGAGGCTGGACTGGACAGCCATCAAGGCTTCTCCAAGCCCTGAGGTTCCTTGCCCTTGGCTCCATGAGATAAAGGATTCCCATTTCCCTGAGTGCTTTGGGTCTCCTTGACATTATTCTGCTACTTTCACTGCAAGGCAATCCAAAAACACACAGCGTTTGGGATCAAAACTGTTGGGAGGGTTCCCAGAGCACTCTGTGCTCAGCAGCTGATGCATCCCTTGGACTGCCAGAGAGGTCTGGAGAGAGACTGCAAGGTTCAGCTTCATGGTGGGGCTCAGGTTCCCCATCCACAGGAGGTCACCTAAGGGAAGACAGCTGCCAGCTCATGGCCCAAGAGGACTTCCTTCTCCTCTCCTCGAGGGGAAGTCCAGGCTTGAGCATAGAAATGGCTTCAACTTGCATATTCCTTACAGCTCTCACTCAGCAGCTGACATTTCAGAGTCCTGAGGAATAGGAGAATCTACACAGCTTTTATGGGTCATAGAAAGTGCTCGTCCCTGGTTTCACCCAGAAAACAGCACACAGAAAATAGCATCAGAGGCAATCTCTAAAGTTTCTCATTAGGGTGCCTTGGGATGACAACAGAGGCTAATCCTTTAAGCTGAAAAAAAGTGGAAAAAGTTTAACTTCTGCTTCCAGATCTCTTACCCCAAAGCCAGTGCAGACACTGGCAGGGAGCTCTGTAAGAGGCTTCATCTCATCTCTTGAACCCTAGGTAAAAATTTCATGCTGGGTGGTCAGGTTGGTTTCAGCATGTGATCAGGACATTCACAGGCAAAAATGTTGAGTAACAAGCACGAGCATGAAATGAGGAATCTGACAAATGTTAAAAAGAAAAAAAATTCCAGAATTATAATGTGTTAGAACTGTTCTTCTCTGCCGTGTTTACTCAAGTATTTGATCTTTCCCTCCTCCCAATCATCTAAATTTTGAGAAGAAAATACTTTGAACTTTATTTTTATACCATATCCTTTCACTGAGATTCCAAACCTGTAAACAGTGTTACCTAACATGGGAGGGCTTGGGAAGAACATCCGAAGACGCACAAACAGTGAGACATCAAACACTGCTGAGGAAATTGAAGAAATCCTGACCATATCACCACCATTATTATAAGAGACACTTTATTTTTAGTTTAAGGAGTAGCATTAATTTTCTTTCTTGTGCATTTCTGTAAAGCAGCTTATTTGCCTATTAAAGAATACAAACCATCAAGACAGAGAAACCTGGTAATTAGTCCCCTTTATTATTAAAGGAGTAATTATACAATAACCACTTGACTTGGGTGAGGCAGCAAATGGAGCAGAAGGCCTGCTGAGTGGAGCCTTAGGAGAAGGCGGAGCCAAGTTTCAGCCGTCCACACACCCACAGTGTTGACCAGGGCAGGTCACCATTCTCCCCAAGCCTCAGGTTCCTTGCCTCCAAACAGAATGGCAGCTTCTTCTTGACCTAAGGGTATTGGGAACCACTTTGAAACCCTGTGTGTAAAATGCCTTTGTCAACTGTTTACCTTCTCCAATTCGGGGCATGACAGACATAAACCATAGGGTGGCCTCTGGCTTATCCTAAGTAATGAAGGAACTGGTGTCTTTTTTCATTTGTATTTTATATTGCAGTACAGTTGATTTACAATGTTGTGTTAGTTTCAGGTGTATGGCAAAGTGATTCACTTACACATGTACATATATTCATTATTTTTCAGATTCTTTTTCCACATAGGTTATTAAAGAATACTGAGTAGAATTCCCTATGCTATATGGCAGATCCTTGTTGATAATCTATTTTCTATATAGTGGAATGTATATGTTAATCCGAAACTCCCAATTTTATCCCCTCCCTCCACCTTTCCCCTTTGGTAATCACAGGTTTGTTTTCAAAGTCTGTGAGTCTGTTTTTGCTTTGTAAATAATTTCATTTGTATCTTTTTTTTTTTAGATTCCACATACAAGTGATATATTTGTCTTTGTCTGACTTACTTCACTTAGTATGATAATCTCTAGCATCAGATAATCTCTAGCAACCACCCATGTTGCTGCAAAAAGCAGTACTTCATTTTTTATGGCTGAGTAATAGTCCCTGTATATACACACCACATCTCCTTCATGCAATCCTCTGTCAATGGACAATTAGTTTGCTTCCACTATTGTAAATAGTGCCACAATGCTTTTTTCAGTGGTTTTCTTCAATATGACAGTTAGTCATAGATTAAAAAATTAAAACTGTCATTGTGAGTAATAAAGGAATGTGGAGAGTGGTGATGATGATGCTAAACTTAGAAAATTGGGCCTGAATGCTGCTGAGATGTTTTAAATAAAGGTATTCCTTCATTCACTGGGTACTTCTTTTATGAGGTACTGGGGAAACTGAGGCA
This sequence comes from Muntiacus reevesi, assembly GCF_963930625.1. NCBI lineage: Eukaryota > Metazoa > Chordata > Mammalia > Artiodactyla > Cervidae > Muntiacus > Muntiacus reevesi. The sequence goes on from NC_089258.1 coordinate 29,202,653, forward strand.
CGAGCCCTCGGTGTGAAGGGGGCCCAAGCCCAGAGTCTTGGGAAGGGATTAGCAGAACAGAGCAGAGGTTCTGAGGTATGCGTTAGCCCAGAGGTGGACACCTGACCAGACGGCGTGGAGGGGAGCAAACTCCCTCTTAAACAGGTCTGATGACGGAAGTCTAAGGGTGCACCTGCAGAAGCAGAGGGAACCGCCTTTAGTTTGCTCCAAAGTGCCCAACTTTGCCTTTCCTTTTCCACCCACCTGTCAGTAGCCTTTGGGGTCTGTTTGGCATAACCTTGCCTTTGCACTTATCTCTGAGGAGCACCTCTCATCCCCACCTGCTTGCCGCACTGGTAGTTTTCTACAAGACTCTCCACCTTTAGGCCCAGTGACCAAAGGCCAGGACATGGTAGTTGCTGCTGCTTAACCTGAGGCTTGAGCTCACAGTGTCCTATTCCATGGGGAGATTACTCACCCCTACCTCCCAGGGGCAGCACCTAAGAGTGTCCGAGAGGCAGAACGTTTCCATTATTGTTGGACAGCAGCTCCTCCCGGCTGATCCCTGAGCATTTGAGCAAGGAGGATTAGGGTGCGTCTCAAGTTGGCCTGGGGAAAATCCTGTTTCCCCAAATACAGCACGCAATTATAACAGAGGGAGGTCACAGGGCACAATCCTGTGAGCAAATAATGCTGGGACTAGAGAAGAGGAAGCTAATGATTTATGTCATTTCCCTCTATCCCTGATTTTCACAAAGCCCCATTACTCAGACCCAGGACAAAGGTCTGAGTAAGCCAGGGCCCTTCTCACACATGAACCATGACATGGTGAGTGGTTTGGGCCTTGTGCCTTCTGCACAGAGTTCCCTACCTCTGCTTCTGTGCTTCAAGGAAGCTCCTACCAACCCCACAAGGCCCCACTCAAACATCACCTCCTATCTGTACTCTGTGCCAGCAAAGAGGACAGAGTTACAGTACCAAGTTCTGAACTGCCGAAGACCAGCTGCAATGGAGCTGGGCATATTTGATACTACAACAAGTCAGGGTTCTTATAGAAGACAATAGAAGGGATATCAAGTAGGCAATAAATAGTGCCTGCTCCCCCAAAATTGCATTTTATACTTTCCACTCACCATCTTCCCCTTTCAGTGATCGAATGATATTTTAACACATCAAAAGTTTGAGAATTGTATGTATTTTGTCCAACCTAAACTTTCCACACTCAAAGAGTCAAAAAATGGATGCTTCCTTCATTTTCTATCAAAAATCTGAAGACCATACAATGAGAAACACTCACATGGTATCAGTTCAGTTCAGTCACTCAGTCATGTCTGACCCTTTGCGACTCCATGAACCACAGCACACCAGGCCTCCCTGTCCATCACCAACTCCCCAAGTCCACCCAAACTCATGTCCATTGAGTCGATCATGCCATCCAAGCATCTCATCCTCTGTCATCTGCTTCTCCTCCTGCCCCCAATCCCTCCCAGGATCAGGGTCTTTTCAAATGAGTCAGCTCTTTGCATCAGGTGGCCAAAGGATTGGAGTTTCAGCTTCAGCATCAGTCCTTCCAATGAACACCCAGGACTAATCTCCTTTAGGATGGACAGGTTGGATCTCCTTGCAGTCCAAGGGACTCTCAAGAGTCTTCTCCAACACCACAGTTCAAAACAATTCTTCAGCACTCAGCTTTCTTTATAGTCCAACTCTCACATCCATACATGACTACTGGAAAAAAACATAGCCTTGACTAGACAGGCCTTTGTTGACAAAGTGATGTCTCTGCTTTTTAATATGCTGTCTAGGTTGGTCAGAACTTTCTTCCAAGGAGTAAGCGTCCTTTAATTTCATGGCTGCACTCACCACCTGCAGTGATTTTGGAGCCCAGAAAAATAAAATCAGCCACTGTTTCCACTGTCCCCATCTATTTGTCATGAAGTGATGGAACTGGCTGCCATGATCTTAGTTTTCTGAATGTTGAGCTTTAAGCCAACTTTTTCACTCTCCTCTTTCACTTTCATCAAGAGGCTTTTTAGTTCTTCTTCACTTTCTGCCATAAGGGTGGTGTCATCTGCATATCTGAGGTTGTTGGTATTTCTCCCAGCAATCTTGATTCCAGCTTGGGCTTCTTCCAACCCAGTGTTTCTCATGATGTACTCTGCATATAAGTTAAATCAGCAGGGTGACAATATACAGCCTTGACATACTCCTTTTCCTATATATTTGAGCCTAATAACATTTCTATGAGGTAAGCATTATTATTCACATTTTATAAATGATTGAGGCATCAAATTATTTTTTTAAAAGGCATCATTTTATAAAGAATTGAGGCATCAAGTGATCAAGTGAGTTACAAATGTTTACGCAGTCAGGAGGGTAAACTTGAGATTAGAATCCAAGGCTTCTGACTACAAATCTAGATCTTTCTCCACTAAAACCAGATACTACATAGAGAAACAAAGAAACTAACAGAAAAAAAGACAGGTGGATTATGTTAAAATTTTAAACAGAATTAACTGCCAAAAGGAGAGAAAGTGAAGGAAAAGGTCCTCTTCTCATAAGGATAGGTCTAAAGTCCCCAGATAAAGAGCAAAGACAAGTGTGGCCCCACTTCCACTAAGATCAAACAGGGTACTAATTAAAGTAAGGGGTTTAGGGAAGGGCATAGGTCTTCCCATGATTTCTTTTCTCCTTCATTTGTTCAACCACCAAAGCATTCATGCAACAAATTATGGTTTAGTATCCACGCCGGTCAGCCCTTGTTGGATATGCAGAGAGAAGAGCCTCTGGCCTCCAGAAGCTTCTAGTCTCCGCAGGCATCCTGACTTCCAGCACATGAATCTGCAAACTATTGCCCTGAACACTCAGGTCATTCTTTAGACTTCCATGCTTTGCGCAGGCCACACCCTCCTCCTGAGGAATGTCTTTCCCATCTTCTCTTCCTGAAAAAATGTTGCTCAGCTTTCCAAGTCCAGCCACATGGCCCATCTCAGGTGCAGCTCAGGCTGTGGAACCCCTCTGAGTTCCTTCTCATGCTGCCCAGGACTCTGCCTCAGCTCTCTGCACTGTGGTGTACGTGGAGGAGTTCTCATTCAGAGCCTGCGGTCCCTGCAAAAGTGAACTAAGGAAGTCCCCACAGCTGAAGCGGCCACCCTCTTCCAAGCCAATTTGATTTACCTTCCAACTCAAAGCAGGGGAAGTAGAACACAACCAGGTAATGATGGAGAAAGATGCAAACTAACCCATGGTAAGAAATCCTCATGGAAGAGAAGTTAATGAAGAGAAGGAAGAGGGTCTGTATGCTTTTGTAACTCAACAGCAACTCAGACAGTATTCTATGCCCTTGACTCTGTCAATAAGCTATAATTATTATAGCTCCATTTGTCAGAGTTAGAAGTTAATATTCTGACACTCTGATCTCTGAACAAGTGCTCATATCTGGAGGACATGTGCTAGTCTAGAAAAGTAACCCTAAACAAATAACCTGTCAGAGCTTGTATAGCCCCGCCTGCATAGCCACCACTGACCCTAGGTGGTAAGAGCCCTCTGATTACTGGAGAGGAGGTTTTATCATGGCACAGGGGTCACTGTGGCTCCAAGACATCCAATTCCATCTGCTTTTCTTTCATGTTCACCCGGGTACTTCAAGGATTAATTTCCTCTCCTTGCTAGGCTTGCAATACAACATAATGAAGAGAAGCGTGGCGTATGGTTGCAAACTCTACAGTATTCAAAACCCAACACAACCATTTTCTTAGTTAGACAACTAACAAATCTCTTTGAGGCTCGGTTCCCTTGTCTCTGAAATTATAACAAAAAGATAAACACCAACACTATAAGAGGCTTGTGGGAAGAGATGATATAACGCACAGATAGTGCACAAGGCTTGCACTTAGCCCTCAATATACTGGTAGTTATTATTCATGATAAATTCTTACTTTTATTTCTTTGATATGGTATCTGGAAGGTATCTTTCTATCTTAAAGATTCAGGCACTGATATTTAGTTTCTACACCACCACTGTGAGAAGTAAGAACTCACTGAGTACAAGAGTTAACTTGCTAATGTCTAGGGACACTGGTATGATAATGTTCTTGGACCGAAAGCCTTGGGTCAGTCCCTGAAGACATCACTGCCCTGGCAGCAGCTTTCACTCCACCCTGAAATCCTCACACCCACTCTAGTGCACCTGCAGGTTCTATATCGCGTTCCTGCTTCCATGCCCTTCTCTGTGAATACTTCCCCTACCAAAATATCAGCTCCTAGAGGCCAAGGTATATGTCCTTCCTCTCTCTGTAGCTCAGGATCTGGCCTGGAACAAATCTTATCATGTGCGTACTGGACAAATGATTTTAGCAGAGAGAAAGAGGGCATTATTAATTGAGTCCATGAGTGACCACAATGGAAGAAGACCTTAGTTCTCTTTGTATCTATTTCCCCCCAGTTCTAATCATTTTAGAACATTCATTACTCCCAGGATCCTATTCTCTCCTCTTTCCACTCCCTCTTCCAACATTCTCTCCCTTCTCTGCTTCCTATCCTGAAAACCCAAAAGTGAGTGAGTGTTATATGGCTTCTTGACAGCACTCATCAGTCCAGAACTCACGAAGTATCCCTTTCAAGAATTCAATAAAAGTCAAGCCAAACCTGGACTGTCCATGATGCACCTTAGGCTTACAAATAAAGAAGAAAGGACATGGAATTCAGCTTCCCAGGAAGCTCAGTGGTAAAGAATGTGCCTGACAATGCAGGAGACACAGGTTTGATTCCTGGGTCAAGAAGATCCCCTGGAGAAGGAAATAGCAACACACTTCAGTACTCTTGCCTGAGAAATCCCTTGGATAGACAAGCCTGGCAGGCTACAGTCCCTGGGGTCACAAAAGAGTTGGACATGACTTAATGACTAAACAACAACATGGGATTAACTCATAAAAGAAATACAAAATCCAAAAAAAGAAAAGAAATACAAAATCCAATCAGAGAAAGGAGTGGGCCAACCAGGTAGCTGCCCAGGACACCAACTGTATTAGTCAGAATGGCAAATCAATTCCCCAAATCTCAGGGATATGACGCTTCTCGGTATTGGCACGTCTAATGCAGGTCAGCAGAGCATTCAGCTCCGTCTAGTCATTCAGGGACCTAGTCTGGTGGTGGAGCAAGTAATTGGGTTGTGACATCACCAGCTTAAAAAATGGCTTCAGGCTTCAGCACTGCCAGGGATGGGAGAGAGCAAGGAACTTGCCCTTGCTTTAAACTGGTTGGCCAGAAATGACATGCATCACTTCCACTCAGTGCTCATTGGCCAGAATTAGGCACTAACCCATCTTATTTCAGATGAGATATCTTATCAGAATGTGAAATCTTCCTTAGGATACAAACAGAAGTATCCATCTCAGAATTTTAAACATCGTGAAAGTGAAGTTGCTCAGTCATATCCAACTCTTTGCGACCCCATGGACTGTAGCCCACCACACTCCTCCATCCATGGAATTTTCCAGGCAAGAATACTGGAGTGGGTTGCCATTTCCTTCTCCAGGGGATCTTCCTGAGCCAGGGATCGAACCTGGGGCTCCCCCATTGTAGGCAGACGCTTTTACCGTCTGAGCCACCAGGGAAGCCCTAAACATCATGGGACTGTATCAAAAGCAGTTGCCTCAGGTTTCCACTTACACAACTGGCAAAACTGAACTTAATTCTACTGTCACTGAAACAGAAAGCGCCTTCAGTTGGAAAGCTTATATTTGCTGCTCACTAGGGTCACCCTATCTCTGCCGATTAGCTTTATGACAGAGGTTGCTCAATGCAATAAATGCCAGGCCACCAAGTCAGAGACCAGCCAATTGTTTGTTCCTGGAAGCCAGAGGAGAATCTGAAACCAAATCACACCTGGGGTCATGCCATTTACTGGCAGCAAATGATTGTGTGTAATATTTAAATGTTAATCCCTTTAATAGGCTTCCCAAGAAGCTGTCTGGTTCAGTAAATCATACAAAAAAGCTGAAGGGAGAATGAGAAATAGAAAAGTGGAAAATTTTTGCCAAAAGGCAAACCAAACCAAGAAAAGCAATTTTTAAACTCTTTCTGAATGAGACTGTGCAACTATATTCTTGGAAGCTACCCCAATCCTCTTGTGTATGAGTGACTTATAGTATCAAGTTATAAGTGATGGAAAAACTGTGAGCTGGACAGCTATGCCAGATACATGAAAATGTTATATTAGCATCAATGCATGTAGTAGATTCCCCATTTTCAATCTAAACATAAAAGGAAAGGAACTTAATTTAATAGAAAATCAATTTCTCTCTCACTAAAATAAATGGTGAGAATATATTTTTTAAACATTGATACAAGCAAATACCACATTAGCTGCCTGAGGCATCCATGTCTCCAGGCCTTAGCAACAATATAGCTCTGTCAGAATCAGGGCCAACTCTATTTTTCTACTGATAAAAGGAGGCATCCCTTTTTCTTTTTTTGGCAATGGCCCGCAGCATGTGGGATCTTAGTTCCATGACCAGGTATCAAACTCACACCTCCTGCATTGAAAGTGCAGAATCTTAACCACTGGACCGCCAAGGAAGTCCCAAAAAGAGGCATCTTGATGTAGACAAAGACTCTGAATTTGGGTACAGTAGTACATAAGTAATGGCATGGCAAATTACTAGTCAGTTTGGATTATCTATTTAAGCTACTACACAGCAATAATAATGTTTATAAAATAAGCTACCATATATATAAACAGTCGGACATGACTAAGCACAGCATAGCACAAGATGAGCCTACTTGGGACATAATGTCTTCAACATCTAATTTAAATTGATTAATGACTTTGTATCAGGCAGGAGACTTGATCTTGCGCCAAGCAAAATCAACATGAAGTGGGTCAACTTAGTAAAATGTGCATCAGCTTTCCTTTCTCCAAAACACCTGCTTCTGCCTTTACAACAGAGCTATAGAGATGACCAAGGTAAAGTGGAAGAAAGACCTTGGAACTCTTAGAGAAGAGACACCAGAGAAATCCAAACTCTTATTACCTGTCCTTGATGAGTAATACTAGGGGATTTTCCCTACCAGGAAACAGGTCTCCACTCCTAAGAATGCATATTGTCCATATCAAGCAAATACGACAATGCTGACCTAGTTAGTACTGTCAAATATAATCTTAGCAATGTTTTTTGTTAACTGAGTTCATTATGCTTAAGGACACAGCGTCAGATGAACAGGAAAATACCAAGAAGGCCTCCTTTTGCATTCTATCTGTGGGAGTGACTGGACAAGTTTGGAGTGCTGACTCATCAGCAACAAAAGAAAATTAAACCAAACCTTCCTGTTCAGTTTTCATGCTATATTTGACATTTCTGGGATTTCCCATTTCTTCTATCTACCATCCAGTGGCAGAGCCCTCCTCTCCTAGGGAACACAGATCCACAGACACTTTTCTTGGTAACTTATACTTGGCACTTGGCTGACAAGCATTCCAATAGCTGCCCTCATAGAGCCAAGAAATGGGATTTCACTCAGATGAGAATAGCCTTTTACTTTCTCAATGGGAGAGAAATGTCCATGAAAATTTGGGTTTGAGCTGATTTAGAGCCCACCTTTAGCAAAGGGGGAAAAATAAATTTTCACAGTTTCTGCAAGTGATAGCAAATTCTCACCAAGCCCCACAGCCAGAAAGTGGTAGCTCATAAAGCCTGTTGTAAAACCTTGTCAGTAAAACAAATTTTATTTCTCTGGGACCAATCCCTCCTGAAAATACCATGCCAGTTCCTTGCTGGAATTTTCAACAATGAGCACACCATGAGAAAAACATGAGTCCTTTTCTTCAAAGAAATTAAAGTCTCTGAGCATGTACTGTCTCATTAATCCTCATGACATATCTATAAGGAAGTCAAAAACAGTCATTATGTTTTTCCCATTCTGCAGATTTTATGGGCTTCAACAACTGCCTAGGGTAACAGGACACATTTGTGGCAAAGCCCAACCTCCAGGACTGGCCAGTCTCCTGGGAAATTACTGTTTTCTGGTAGATTCTTGTGTCATCATATGGTCACTCTCTTATTCATACACTGGGCAAACATTCATTGAATGCTGACTCCCTGCCAGCCATTGAGCTGTATGCCAGGAGAGGAAACTAATGAAGGAAAGGACCTGCCCTAGAGAAATGTACAGTAGGAGGGGGGAGTCTGGAAGTCAGCAGGTAGTTACAAGGAGATCCGAGATCCACAGGCAACACAGCTGGGTGGTTAAGAACATGCCAGGGGTAAACGAGCTCTGGGTTCAAATTCCTGCCTAGTCTCACATCTGCATTTTCCCATGGCACTGATCTTCTAACGTACTATATAATTTGCCTGTTTATTTTTTTATGCACACACACACACACACCACTGGAATATAAATTCTATGAGGATAGGGATTGTTTGGCTGTTTGCTCGGGAATGTGTCTTACCGGGCTTGGTATGTAACTGATGTTGAATAAACACATGTTGAACAAATAAATTCACTGTATGACCCTGGGAAATTTACCTTCTTTGAGCCTTGGTTCCCTCATGTATAACATGGGGGTTGTCAAGAGGACTAGGTTAGATAATATACACATGGGTTCAGCATAGAGATAGGCCATAATAAACAGAGTAAGCGATCTTAAATGTTAAATTTTGATGATACAGTCGTCTCCAGTACTGCTGCTGCTAAGTCACTTCGGTCGTGTCTGACTCTGTGCGACCCCATAGAGGGCAGCCCACCAGGCTCCTCCGTCCATGGGATTCTCCAGGCAAGAACACTGGAGTGGGGTGTCATCGCCTTCCCCAGTCTCCAGCACTAAGGGAGCACTAATAAGCATTAACAACCTCTACTTTGGGAGGTCAGAGAAGTCTGTGACGTGTCCTGAAATTGAATCGTGGAAGAAAAAAGGAAAGGAAAAGGACTCAAATCAGCAAGAAAGACAGGATCAAGGCTAAGAAGATGTCACTGGAAGCTACTCTGAGGCCTCCTTTTTTGTTCACAGTCTTTCATCCCTGTGCTCCCAAGGACTTCTATACTTCAGAGGCACCATCTCCTGGATTGCCTTCGGGACCCAGCAGAGAGCGCAAGTCCCCTAATTCCTCCTACACAAAGGCTTCTCCTTCAGGCCCAGCCACGGGCTGGATTCTGTGCGCTCAGTACAAATCCACCAAGATGAGACTGGCCAAGTAGTAACTACAGCAAGTAAAACAAGAGGCTTTCCGCTCGATGACACACCTGTGATTCAGTCTGCCCTGACAAAGCTGGAGATTAAGTTTCCTTGCCTAAAGCGGCAAGGAGAAACATGACACCCTTTACTGGCTACGAGTGGAATACACTTTATTAACCCGACCTTAATTATATTCCATTTTGAGATTCAATAGTTTCGATTGCAACACCACATGAAACCAGAGGGAACTGCACCCCACAGGACGCCGGCCATAAACGAGATCGGAAAAGTGCCTCTAAGGCAAGTGACCCGCTTCTGCCAACCAGTCAGCAGTGAGCCGCCTGGAGCCCTTACCTGGCTCTGGGGGAGGCCCAGGGGTGGCCAAATCAGGGCAGGGCTGGGACAGCAGTCAGCTGGGTGATGTGAATCTGGCCTCTATTTGTAAGAGAAACGATGTCTCACTGTAAAAAGTAAGAGCAAACGTGGCAGGAATTACATGCAGCCTAAGCTTTCCAGGGATAAAGTGAATACAACTATCTCTAAACAGATGAAATTCTTTTTCATCCATTCGTCGCAATCCAGTTCTAGCTAGAGGTAGAAAGTGACTTTTCTTTTCAGTAGACAGATTAGAATCAACCTTATAAAAGGCAAGGGAGTTAATCCTGCACTACATTTCTGAGGTCAATTTTCCCCAAGTATTTTGCCTTCCAACCTGTACTTTTCAGATAACGTTACTAAGACAGCTTCTTGGCCCAAGGGTTGAGTGTCTTCATTATTGTAATCAATAGCTACAAATTATTGGCACTTACTAGGTAGCAATCATTATGTTAAAAGTTTTACATGAATTATTTCATTAAATCTGCACAATAATTTTACAATGTGGACATATGCATTTCATTTTTCTAGTTGCCACAATCAGAAAAAGGCAGAAGGACAGCTCACACTCAAGTCTACATGAAGCCCAAGCTCGCACCATTGCTGCTACATTCTGCCTCCACTGAAACACGGGATCTGAAATGAGGAGCAGGATGCCTAATTCATCTGGGTCCCCCAGGGCCCAGCAGAAGCCCAGATGTATGGTAGGTCTTAGTGATGTTTGGCTAATTAATTAATTAACTTGGCAATCTTAAAGAATCTCAGACTAGGAACAGAGGGGCTAGTTGGAAGCCAGCTCTCACGTTAACAAGCCATGTGAATTTGAGCAAGGCAATTCCCCTTGGGCCTTGGCCTACCCACTTGAACAATGAAATAGCTGGACTAGATGACCTCTGATGGTATCTGATTCAGGGTCTTGCTCCAAGTTCACCTAGCCAGCCAGCACCTAAAGTCTGCATTGGAAGCTTGTCTGCCTCCCCATCTCCCACCCCAAACTTGAATCCATGTTCGCAGAAATGGGTGCTTAGTTTGACAGCACCTTGGCCGGAGCCCCAGTGAGTCATATTTCAGGCTAGGCAGGAATGTAGGCATGCACATGAGTTACTGTTAAAAATACAAGGCTGGTGTCTATCTACCAGAGGGAAAAACAGTTAACACAACCATGACCCAGGGTTCTCTTTAATCTGACATATGAGAGAATGAGTCTCTGTGAGCCCAAGAGGGACCCTCTCCTCCATCATAGAAACATGCAAATATAAAAAAAAAAATCATTAAACACCTCATCTTTCTGAACAGGTGAGGTATCTAAAATTAAACTATTATCATTTAGTCATGGTCAGTAGTACATTCAGGATACTTTGTCACATTCGGCGAATTGTTTTTATTATACAATATCCCGTAGCAAGTATGAGATGAGGCAAAGATACTATAAAAAGGAGAAAATAAATTATTCTTACCTCAAGAGCCCCAATCTTGTGAGATTTAGCTATCATTCAAGTTGGACTTGTAAAAGTCAACAAAGGAAGGACTGATTCTGACAAGAGAATGGAACAGCAGGAAGGCGGACTGGAAATTAGGGCTGGTTTCTGAGGACATGACATTTGATTTAAACTTCGATAAAAGAATGGGCTTTGACAGGTGGAAATGAAGGACGAAAATTTTACCAAAGGCAAATGATTAGTGAGTTTTAGTTATTTCACCATGACATGCACATATGTACACACACACACACACACACGTTATCCATATTCATAATGTCCCTTTGCACACACCTGTACCCACTCAACTAGGTTTCTGTGGGCCCAGCCCCAAGATTTCTCACTAACCATTAGGAATAAAACTGGTCACACTTCTCATAATGGCAGGATTGAAACACATGTCTCTGTTAAGTACAATTTAAACCATATGCTTCTGCCTTATTTCTGCCTAGTTCATCAAAATTGTCTTTCATATTTGAGTCTGGATAGCCAGAAGTCTTCCAAGTTTTTTTTTTTCTCTTGACATGTAGGAAGTTGTCTTTTTGCAAAGAGAAAAACACTCTGAAATCACAGAAGATTCCAGGCTGCTCTTGGAAGGAATTATATGTGTTTAGATTCACACACAAAGTATGAAAAGGTAAAGATTCTTCCAAGTTGAGTTTATTGGTTCTGCATGGTCCCACAGTGCTGTTTTCCTCTATTTTAATACTTACCATAAAACTTAATGTGGAGATATAATTTTACAATATAATACAGGGCCCTAGTGCAAGGGGCAGCAAACTCAAACCTGTGGCGCAAATATGACTGGCCACCTACTTATATATGACCTGAAAGTTAGGACTGGTTTTGTGTTTTTAACTTGTTTTTTAAAAATTAAAGGAATAATACTATTTTGTGATATGAAAAAAACTATATAAAACTCAAATTTCAGTGTTCCTAAGTGAAGCTTAGGAACCAGAGATCAAATTGCCAACATCTGTTGGATCATCGAAGAAGCAAGAAGGTTCCAGAAAAGAATCTACTTCTGCTTAATTGACTATGCCAAAGCCTTTGACTGTGTGGATCACAACAAACTGGAAAATTCTTCAAGAGATGGGAATACCAGGCCACCTGACCTGCCTCCTGAGAAGCCTGTATTTAGGTCAAGAAGCAACAGTTAGAACTGAACATGGAACAACAGTCTGGTTCCAAATCGGGAAAGGAGTATATCAAGGCTGTATACTGTCACCCTGCTTATTTAACTTATATGCAGAGTACATCATGTGAAATGCCGAGCTGGATGACGCACAAGCTGGAATCAAGATTGCCGGGAGAAATATCAATAACCTCAGATATGCAGATGACACTACACTTATGGCAGAAAGCGAAGAAGAACTAAAGAGCCTCTTGATGAAAGTGAAAGAGGAGAGTGAAAAAGTTGGCTTAAAACTCAGCATTCAGAAAACTAAGATCATGGCATCTGGTCCCATCACTTCATGGCAAATAGATGGGGAAACAATGAAAACAGTGAGAGACTTTATTTTCCTGGGCTCCAGAATCACTGTGGATGGTGACTGCAGCCATGAAATTAAAAGACACTTGCTCCTAGGAAGAAAAGCTATGACTAACCTAGACAGCATATTAAAAAGCAGAGACATTACTTTGCCCACATAGGTTCATCTAGTCAAAGCTATGGTTTTTCCAGTAGTCATGTATGGATTTGAGAGTTGGACTATAAAGAAAGCTGAGTGCCGAAGAACTGATGCTTTTGAAGAGTGGTGTTGGAGAAGACTCTTGAGAGTCTCCTGGACTGCAAGGAGATCCAGCCAGTCAATTCTAAAGGAAATCAGTCCTGAATATTCATTGGAAGGACTGATGCTGAAGTTGAAACTCCAATCCTTTGGCCACCTGATGTGAAGAACTGACTCATTGGAAAAGACCCTGATGCTGGGAAAGATCAAAGGCCGGAGAAGGGGACGACAGAGGATGAGATGGTTGGATGGCATCACCGAATCAATGGACTTGAATTTGAGCAAGCTCCAAGAGTTGATGATGGACAGAGAAGGCTGGCATGCAGCAGTCTATGAGGCTGCAGAGAGTCAGAATGACTGAGTGACTGAATTGACTGACTGAAGTGAAGCTTTAATAGCACATAGCCATGATCATTTCATTTCTTTACATCTCTCTATGGCCACCATCAGACTTAGTGGCAGTATTGAGTAGTTGTGACTGAGACTATATGACCTGCAAAATCTAAAATATTTGCTATCTGTCCCTTTACAGAAGATGTTTGCCAACACCTGCTCTAAGGAAACGGGTTGCTCTCACTCAACTGGACGCTAAGATTTTTTAAAATAGGTCTTAATGCTGAAAAAACAAAACTGTCTCAAAGTTCTCAGTAGTTATTATCTTCTAGGAACTAAAGAATTAAATTTACCTTTGGGTCAGGCTATCCTTTGTCCTTTGTTCTTGAAAAATGAATCCAGTGTGGCCTTTAATTACCCAGATGTAAAGCAGTATATATTTGAGGAAAAATGAAGTAACCATTAATCTTAATGTAAATGTTTATACAAAGAAGTAAAGAATTCTCTTTGATATATATGTCAGATGTTTCCTTTAGCATAGCTGCATCTCTGTAGACTTTGTAGCTTCTTTAGAGAAAAAAATTTTCTTTAGTTTTCATCTTCTCTATGATTGTATATCATTGCTTGTTCTTGGGGAACTGTGTGTGTTTTCTAGAATTTTTTCACATTAGACTCAAAGTACAGATCTGAAAAAGTACAAGAAAAATGGGAAAGACTCTGTTTTTACTTTAAGCTGAGGTTGAGATTAGATTGGCTATGTTTATGTCATTCTGAACTATAATAAGATGTTATTTAAGATGAACAACAACCTAGGCTTTGTGAAATGATGATGAAATATTGCATTCTGATGTGAGGGTACTTTGGAGATCATAGGCTCAGGGGCAGAATTTCATCTGAAAAGAAGGGATGTCCTTGCTATATATTATTCTCAAGAAAAGGACAATATATGAGGGCTAAGGCTGCAAGACTGGTCAGTGACAAGGGTATAGAGAATAAAACTCCTCTTTTTCTCTGGACCTTCATAAACTGAGGTCTAAACACTGGTGAAAGGGATATACTGTAGGTCACAGAGACTCCCATAAAGTAAAATGGTTTCTTTGAAATAGCTAGGATGGGGAATGACCATTCAGAGGCCTTGGGAGAATGAATCTGGACCTATAGCCCTTGAAAACAGACACTGGAAACAGCAGTTCTAGAATATTTACTGCTTGTACTTACCTCCTATAAGCCATCCAACAGAGTTGTGTTCTAAATTTATCATCTAGGCTCAAGTGCATGGTGATAAATTAAGAACTTGCTCTATATTTAAATGAAACGATAAAGAGGAAATACAATCAGCTGAGGATGCCAATATCCAATGGAACAGTGACTGGCAACAACAGAAGCTCCACAGCATGGCGAAGAGGTCATAACTGGTCTATGCGTGTGAGTGTGTGCTAAGTCATTCAGTCACGTCCTACTCTTTGCGACCCCATGGACTACAGCCTACCAGGCTCCTCTGTCCATAGGATTCCCTTGGCAAGAATACCGAGTGGGGTGCCGTGCCCTCCTCCAGGGGATCTTCCCAACCTTCCCTGCGTATCTCTCTTAAGTCTCCTGCACTGGCACAGAGGCTCTTTCTCACTAGTGCCACGTAGGAAGCCCCAGTAGCTCTACACTAGGGATCTATTTATTTACAAACATGAGCCAGTATCCAAAGGAACTGTAAGAACCAACTGAGAACACATCAAGGAAGGTACAGGTTGGCCATCAAAGCTGACAAAGGCTCAAGTCAATAGCAACAGTTCTTAAAGTAATGTGACCTCATTTTATAGTTTTATAGGTGGTAGGAGATACTTCTGCTGATAGCCTCCATTAAGCTATAAGCTTCTTAAAAGTGGATAATCTCTCCATCCCCATTGTTATAATTCCTGACTCCAAGTAGGATTTGTTTTTTTTTTTTTAATTAGTTGGAGGCTAATTACTTCACAACATTTCAGTGGGTTTTGTCATACATTGATGTGAATCAGTCATAGAGTTACACGTATTCCCCATCCTGATCCCCCCTCCCACCTGAACCAAGTAGGATTTGAATACAACAAATTATCCAACAGAAAAGCACAAGGTTTATTCCCACACATTCTCATTATAAAGAGTCCCCACTCAATCAAGCTCAGGGGTATGCTTTAAAAGAGCCACTAGAAGTGTCACCAAATCATCTGATACTTTTACCTCCAAGAATAATCCTGAGAAATTTTCAAGAACAGAACTGAATAATTTCTAATGCATGCAGGCATATCTTAGAAGAACATCTTAATTACCCAGGAAATATTAAGGATTACAAATAACTATTACACAGATATGACTATCTGCTTATGACTACTAAATTGAGATTCTTTTACTTGAGAGTTATATCTACACCTAATCAACACCCAATACATTAATTATTAAAAACAATAATTACTTTCAGCTAACATGACAATGGCCTCACAATGCCTCTCAGCAGACTCCCTCTAAGTCAAGCATTCTCAACCAGACAGTACAGCACCCAAATCCTTGTGAAGCCCAGGGCCCAAAACTTGGTTCTAGGAAGATGAAAAAAAAATTTGATATTACAATGGTACTGTATATATGTATTCTTTCAAAGAGCTGCAGTACATAAAGAGATATACAGTATATCTGGGACATTAAAATCACATGGGGTATGGTGAATAATAAAAAAGTGTCTGACAAGACTTCTTGTGAGGTTGAGAACCATCACTCTGGGCAATCACTAACACACCCCTGAAGATGGCACATTAAAGGAAAGCTATGTCTATCTGGATAGCCTAAGCATTCATTTTACTGATAGGGGAAATGAGTCTCAGACAGGTAAACTGAATTGTCCCAGTTGACATATATAGGAATTGGCCTGGTAAAGAATTAAATTCTGATTTTGAGTTAAGTGCCCAGTTCACAGGGTGTCACATTATCACCAGGAGAGAGTTTATTTTTCAATCTTTCTGGTTAAAATTACATTTCTTTATAGACAGAAAGGAATAATACAAACTATTAAAGAAAAATTAAATTTTTAATTTGCATTGTGAAATGTATATGGAAAATAGTACAACTAATGCAGAATACCTACAGCTCCTTTACTGAGCATCTACTGTGATTAAGGACCTGGGCCATGTCTCAGATTCCCAAGAAAGTGGACTAGATTATCTTGAAGATCTCCTTGTCCTGTCACGCTACATAGATTCCCATCTTCTGTGTACATCAGGGAGCTGAGACAACTGCAACAGCATTAATAATAATATACATAATCAGTCCCTAATCACTCAAGTTGTTCCAAGTCAAAAGGAGGCTAAACTTCGCAGTAATTTCTTGGTTGTGAAATGAATATTGTTTTTTGCTAAGTTTCCCTTTAAACAGCCCGCATGGGCTGGCCCACTTTCATGAAGCAGTTCTACACCAGTAAAAATCCCAAGGACAATCCTGCCAAAGTCAAAGCAAAGACTTTCCATCAGAGCATCATCCGTTCTGGCCAAAGTGTGGCTGCCAAAGCTCTTTACATGAGCAAGGGGAGCTAATGAATAGAATTTGCATGGAATAACTTAAGCTGATATTGACATTCCAAGAAGACGTCTGTGTTGACATCTTACTCTCTCCTTTCTCATCTCTCCTCACTGTTACCAAAATGACCTCTCTAAAATGTATATCTGAGCATGTCATTCCCCTGCTTACATAATCTGGATGGCTCCTTACTGTCTACAAGACTAGTCCAAACACCTTGACAAGGCACACAAGAGTCTTCTCAGACTGGGTTGTGTCTACCATTTCTTTCTCCTTTTCTGACAACTCCCTACCCCATTATCCTTTTACCCTTTCAGCTCTACACTTTACTCAAACCAAGAAGCTACTTGCTCCTCAAGATAATCGTGTCCTTTCCTATCACTGTTTCTTTGTAGAAGCTATGGTCCTTCTGGGGGATCTACATCAGACATACCCTCATCCTTCAATACACAGCTCAGATATCACCACACTGGGAAGCATTCCTTGACTCACGGCTGATTTTCTTCCTCGTAATGGACAACTTAAAGATTCATATGATTGCTAATGAAAATAAGACCACAAACTTCCTTCAGGGATGAGATTGTGACTTCATCTTTGCATGGTCAGCATATAGTAGGTGTTCATTAGATGACACTGAATGGATCAATAGTAATACTGATTTATGGAATTCAATTAGCACAATTGTTATTGATATCCATGTAGCCTACCAGAACTGCCCAAATATATAGTCTACATTTACTCCTTAATAATATAACAATGGTATTCTGCAGTGTTTCTCACAGGGTGGTTAATAACTTAAATTTTTTAAAATTATGTCTGAGAGAAATTCACATGGATACAATATTTAATAACACTGATTTGCATGTTGGAAAAATTATTCCTTTTCCAATTCTGTTTCAGTCCTTCTAATGATATAAAGGAGAAAGATTCGGTCTGATGCCATATGACTTCAGCATCTCTCTAAAAACATGTTAAAATTTTTCTTTTTAAGAAAGAGAGAACAGAACTTAGGATCAAAGACTTCAGCGGCAAGAAAGACAGAACAGGACTTAGGATCAGAGACTTCAATGACAGTCAATACCTAGCTAAAGTATAAGGGCACTGCTTCATTCTCATTGTTTTTATTTCCATGGTTACTTTCCAGCTTTACAAAGTGACATTAACTTTTTATTTACTGTGGAGCCATGAATTTTTCTTGTTAAATTTATTTAAGTTACAAAATAAGTCAGCTTAAAGAAAAACAATAAGGAAATATTATTATATGTACTTGTTAGCATTCCAAAAATAGAGAGGATGGTATCCAAAGGATGGTATACCTAGTATAGCTTGAGTGAATAAAGTCTTAGTAGACAAAAGATCCAGGAGGGTCACAAGTCTTCTGCTTTTGGGTAAGTTACTAAGTTTTTTGAGCATGTTTTTATGAATTAGCAGAGTACAAGTAATCATTGCTACTTGTCCTATTCAAATCTGTTATAAAAAGCAAATGAAATAACATGTATGAAAATGCTTTGGAAACTGTAGGAAGCAACATTATGATTATCAAAACAACCAGCCTTATCACAGTATACCATTCCTTCCCATCCTGTCTCATCCAGAGTGGTTTAAATTAAACTTCGTTGAATTCTAATAGATTTATCTTCATCCCCAAATTTCTGTTAAAATGACCAAGCCTACTTTTAAAATAAGAAAATATCTCAGGAATGGTATCATGAATTGATCAAATAAATGAGAAATTTCTGCCAGATGTAGGGCACACAGGGCCATTTGAGAAAATCACTGACCACTCCACTACCCAAGACCTGTAAAGGAGAAGATAACAGAGCCTGTAATAGCACCCGCAAGTCAGCAATCAACAGTTATATACACTGGGGAACAGGTAAAGGGGGTCCCATCGTGCTGGTATGCAGGATGAAGGGAAGAGCCCTTTTCAAATCCACAAATGACTTCTGGAAATTGCAACAGTTCAAGCAATCAAGATGAGTGGGGCTGAGGGTGGGGGTGGAGTTGAGGGTAGAGGTGAGGTGGTCTATTGAGGGGTCACCAGAGTTATTTCTGCCCTCTGATTACACACAAAAAGGACAAAAATACTAAGCAAAGAAATGATCTTTTCATTTCCAAGTAATTAGACTCCAAATTTAATCAAACAAAGCTAGAAGATTCTAATCTTTTCTTCCTTTTCCCCTTACACTTCTTCCAGAAAATTTCGACCAGGAATCTATAGAATCTGTGAATCTATAGAACCTACAGAATCTATAGACTCCTGGTTGAAATTTTCTGGCAAAAGTATATTGGAGCAATTCAATGATGTGCAAGCCAGGGGATGAGCCTTGGTTTAATGACCTTCCTAATGGATACAAAGATTAGAATGAAGAGGAGGAAAAAACAAGTATCTGAATTTTAAAGATCCCAAAGCTTTAAGGCTCATAGATGCCCAACATCAACTTTCAAATGCAAGACATTTTTCCAAATAGAATCATTGAATGGCATTCTCCTTTGCTAAATCTAAGATGTCCCTCTCTATTCTCTCATATGAAAAATAAGCAATTTATTGCCTCTCCCATTCCTTTGTCTTAGGACTTTGTTCCAGACATAGTTTGTCTCCTCCATGGTGACAAGTTACATTTTCACAGTCCATTATACCTCTGGCCTGAGAAAGATCTTAGGTTTGCCTGGTAGGCTGGGCTACAGCTGAGAACTCATAATCTCACCTTGGATTAAATACAGACTCCCAAAGGAAAATCTCTCCTTTCCAAGGGTATCTGCCTCCACAATCTCATCTCCAATGGATTGAGCCAAATTCGAAGACTCCCCAGAGAAAGCTGAGGTCAGGAGTTAAAAAGAAGAGCTGAAATCTCAAAAGAAACTGCAGGAGAGTTGGGTCTTCTCCATCCCTGGACTAAGACTCAGGCAGTTGCTGGATGAGCATGACTCAGAAGACAGCTCTGCGCCTGTGAACAAGGCCAAGGCCTCTGGGCTGCATGATCGTCACATCACATTCACACTAGTCAGCCAACAGGTGAGCTGCTCTGACTAGTACACCAGACTGCTTTCTGGACAGGATTTCTGCAGAGTCTGCTCCTCATAGGGCAGGCAAGAAATCTGAGTAAGACAACAGGAGCAACCGCAATGAGCCAACGAGCGGATGAGTAAATACGAGCGTGAGCACCTAGTATCCCCTTGGCCGTGGGTGGGCTCAGGAAATTCACAGGTGAAGGAGAGGTGGCTCCTGCCCTTGAGAAGCTAGCAGTCCATTGGGAGAAGCAGATAGATAACCTTGTAATAGTAGCATACTGTGGTGGTGCCATCATGGGGATGGATCCACTGCGGGAGCACAGATAGAGAAGAGTAAATCATCCATAGAGGGTGGTCATGAACATTATGTCATCCAAGCCAGAACTCCCAGGTTGGTCATTCCACTGATGGAATACTAGTGAAAACTGATGGGTTTGAAGAAGATGTATATTTGGCTTTGGAGCAAATTGTATACATGCCTATAAAAATATCTAAGGGCAGTTATTAAGAAAGGAAAAAGACTTCTCTTGGCTGGTGAGTGTTTTTCCTGTTTGCTGGGCAGACACTTCCACTTGCATATAGAGTAATAAAAATAATGGAGTTAAAGGGCGATGGTTCAGAAAATGCTAGAAAAGTAGCCAGGTCAGGCTGTTAAATAGGAATATTGCTTCTTTTAATCTCTATAGGAACACTGAATAAGTACATGAAAGAGAAATTTCCATCAAAATTCAGCTGTCTCACTTCTCTTTTGACCATGTTTTGGACGAAGATGTTTGACAAGATAAAGCAGCTCAAGCTTCAAGCCGACAGGCCTGCTGGCTTCTGTCCAGGATAAACACTGTCAGTAAAACAATCCCTTCCCAACCTCTCAGGAGAGTGCTGACTGGGGCTACCAGCATTCCCTAACTTCTCCTTATGAAACTTAGAACACAAATCACATCGTGGGTCACCAAACAAGCTGTCATTGACTTGGTCAGAGGGAAAACAAAGTCGTTTCATCAAACACAGGTGGCACCGTCTCCTCTTTCACCATCAGTCTTACCTGAGGGGCAACTGAATGAACATACCTTTCTTCATAGTCATTTTTGAAAATATTTGAGGCTAGTTATCACTCTTGGAAAATCAAAAGAAGTAGTTTTAGGGTAATAAAATCTGCTATAGATCAAGAATCAAAAATAACTGGGCTTAACTTAGAGCCACTGGATTTTTGTGTCATTTCAGACAGGTCACTCTGCCTCACTGGGGCTACTTCCCAGAAGATCTTGCCATTTATTCCAGTTTATGTTGAGAGACTATGACTTTCAGGTTGATAAATTTGTTTAAGCACTGAATTAATCTAAAGATTCAGATGAAAATATTTCACTCACTCAGGTAATAAATATTCTGAGATCCTACTATGTACCAGGAATTGTCCCAGACATTGCTTTAGACTTAGTAAGTTTTCCCGTTCCTTGTTTCAAAGAGAATTTGTGACCGCTTGTGATAGTTCAGTGCAATAACTATCAAGTTTGAGGAAAATAAAATGAAAGCAGGCATCAGGTGATCACATATAATCATCCAATTGATCATATAATCAAATGTGTAGCATGGTCTTTCTTAGCTATTTGCTACAGGTGGGCCACTATCTTATCTCTGAGCTTTTCAGAAGTCAATGTGAAGAGGGAAACAATCTATTTCATAAAATTCTGTGCCTGTAAGACACAAACAGCATCAAAGCTATTTCTGATGCTGAGAAGTGAATATTTAGAATCAGCCTGACATTGTTAAATACCTCCAACTACAGAAACCTTAATTCAACAAACATTCACTCACGCCTACTCTGTACCAGCTCCTGTGCCAGTTATTAAAATGAATGAGATGAGTAAGATCTAGTCTGTGCTCTTCAGGTCTTTCTTAAGCATAAACTGCAGTTCAGGATTTGCAGGCTATGGCTGTCAATTCCTCTATGCCTCACCAATCCCCCACAAAAAGGGGAGATTATGAAGTAACCTTCTAGAATTCATCCTGAGACAGGCTGGAACCTGGGACCTAGGACCTTTGTTGCAGTGCTTACACCTGAACAAATGTCTCCTCGAGTAACGAAACAGAAAGAAACTATCAGTTCAGTTCAGTTCAGTTGCTCAGTCGTGTCCGACTCTTTGTGACCCCATGAATCACAGCACGCCAGGCCTCCCTGTCCATCACAAACTCCCCGAGTTTACTCAAACTCATGCCCATCGAGTCGGTGATGCCATCCAGCCATCTCATCCTCTGTCATCCCCTTCTCCTCCTGCCCCCAATCCCTCCCAGCATCCGGGTCTTTTCCAATGAGTCAACTCTTTGCATGAGGTGGCCAAAGTATTGGAGTTTCAGCTTCAGCATCAGTCCTTCCAATGAACACCCAGGACTGATCTTCTTCAGGATGGACTGGTTGGATCTCCTTGCAGTCCAAGGGACTCTCAAGAGTCTTCTCCAACAGCACAGTTCAAAAACATCAATTTTTCAGCGCTCAGTTTTCTTCACAGTCCAACTCTCATATCCATACATGACCACTGGAAAAACCATAGCCTTGACCAGATGGACCTTTGTTGGCAAAGTAATGTCTCTGCTTTTTTTTTTTTTTTGGTCTCTGCTTTTTAATATGCTATCTAGGTTAGTCATCACTTTCCTTTCAAGAAGTAAACGTCTTTTAATTTCATGACTGCAGTCACCATCTGCAGTGATTTTGGAGCCCAGAAAAATAAAGTCTGACACTGTTTCCACTGTCTCCCCATCTATTTCCCATGAGGTGATGGGACCAGATGCCATGATCCTAGTTTTCTGAATGTTGAGCTTTAAGCCAACTTTTTCACTCTCCTCTTTCAAAGAAACTATAAGAGACTAAAAATAATTGTGTACATGTACAACTGAGGCTAATTATGGACAAGAAGATATAGAAAGACCTAAAACCTAATTGCCACTTCTGAAGAGCCAGGAGCAAAAACAGGGTACTTATTGTTCATGGCCCCTGCACACAACATCCCCAAAGGGGCAGGCAAATGACCTAAGCCACCCCTCTGGCCCGACCCCCGGACCCGCCCCTACCCGCACGCCACAGAAAGAACCAGCTTATCCCTCCTCAGGGAGCAAGCAAGGGAAACTGTTGTTCTCACTCCCTCCTATTGCAGAAGAAGTCCCAATAAAGCCTTGCCCAAATTTCTTATCTGGCCTCTTACCAATTTCTATAAGGAGGCCAAGAACCCAGAACAGGAACACTCCTTAAAGGAAACCCCAGCGGTATGTCGAAGCTATGTATACAGATGTGAGAGAACAGGAGTAAGAACAGGGGGATACCCTCTGTGGTTTGGAGATGCCCTCCATCATCCCCCTGGTCCCACTGGCCTGGAACACATTTCTGCAAAATAAGCACATGTAATTTGGGTATGTTTTAAAGGATTCATCATCAACAAATAGTTTTCCCTGCAATGAAATAAAATGCAAATGAGAACAGTCAGACCCTAAAGCAGCAGCAGCAGGGTCCCTCTGTCCTGCCTGAAGTGCTGAGCTAATGCCAGGCCAAGGAGTCCATCTCTCTTCAAAACAGCCGAATCGCTCCTAGGCACACACAGAACTTGACGGGGAAAATATGCAGCCGTTCGGAACACAGATACACAGATCCCTGGAGGCACGTAGCTCATCATCCTCCTTCTCCTGATGAGGAATTCCATCAAAATCCACCAAATAAAGTGAACTATGGAGTGGCCAAGTGACACACTCCAAAGCAGGCAGCAGATCAGGGATTGCACTCCAGATCCTATTTGGAATTTTACATCCCAGCTCCTTTACAACTATGGCTTCCTGAGTACAGAGACCGTGTCTTTTTTTTTTTTTTTCATTTATTTTTATTAGTTGGAGGCTAATTACTTTACAATATTGTAGTGGTTTTTGTCATACATTGACTTGAATTAGCCATGGATTTACATGTATTCCCATCCCAATCCCCCCTCCCACCTCCCTCTCTACCCGCTCCCTCAGGGTTTTCCCAGTGCACCAGGCCCGAGCACTTGCAGAGACCGTGTCTTAATGTCTCATTTTACCCTGCAGCCGCAGTGTCCTTCCCCGTGCCTGGAGCTTCATCGGGAGCTTTGATTGGGTTCTTGCAAGCTAGGGGCAGGTGGCCTCCATCTAGCACAGATGACTGACACTGGGGACACAACTGAGTTCCTGAAGAGTTTAAACAAAATATCCAGGTGCCTAGGACCCACCCCCAAAACAAGTGAAATCAGAATGCTAGATGATTTTCATGTGCAAGTGGGGCTGAGAACAGCGGATCCAGCTTCTCATAAAATCAAAACGTGGCCATCGTGTCTTGGGCTGGAGCCTGAAGTCACAATGAACTCTGAATTCATTGTCTTAGGAAGGTTAGTTCCAACTGGATGTCCTTGCCAAAGCTTTCACCATGGTCAACTCAAGGTATTCAAAATGAAGAGTAGGTGCCTTTTTCCCCTTTAATGTTCATATACTGCCATCTAGTGGTTCCTTTGGCTTTTCCAGAGGTGTGTTCCATAAAGACACAATTGTGCCTCAGCTGTAGCTAAGAGATCCTGGGTGCCAGAACCCCAAGCCATCTTATTATCTGGATGCTTTTTCTTGCAAAATACTCGATGATTTCTTCTCTCATGGTGTCTTCAAATCTTTAATTTTATTTGGGTAGGGAGTCCAGGGTGGAATTGGACCCGGGCCTAAACTGAAAAGCTGGAACACAACTTTGCAGGTTCAAGAATTTCTACACGTGAGCCCTACCTCCACAAAGTGCCAGTCATGTGAATGTGGAAACATCATTTCACTTTCTGGTGCTTCAGTGTGTTCATTTGAAAGACAGAAAGAATAGTTCTGCCAGAAAGTTTTACAATTAATGAGGTCACAACTGTGTGAATTTCTTACATTCATAATCATGAAAATAATTAAATATACACATACACACAAACATAATGATTAGACTGATACATTGTTATGCAAGTTTAGATCCAAACAGTATCAATACATGAACAAATAGGTGGCTACAACTTTTTATATATAATAGATAAAACTCACATTCCACTGAATTTTCATATAGCTCTGACTTGACTGAAAGATCACCAAAGCAGATAATACCTCAATAACGTCATCAGAGGCTGCCTAAGCCCATTTTTTGATTTAGAGAGGGTATTAGGGAAGACCTGAGGAAGAAAAGGTCTGTGGGAAGGTTCTAATCAGGGAGTCTGTGTATGACAGTGCTAACCAGAAAAGTCTAAGGTAAAGTCTCCCTCCCAAGGAGACCACCTAGGAAAGCAAATCAGAAAGTTGCAAAGAAAGAAGTGCTGCAGGAGCTTTCTAACCAGGGAAGTTCTGCACGCAGCTTCTACCTGGGGACAGGGCTGTTTGATAACGAACACATTAGAAGAGTCCAGCAACTTTAGGACCTACTAAGATGTAAACTTATTTACTGCACAATTTGTTATCTTTAAAGTGAATTTTGTGTAGGAAAAAAAGTAGGCAAACTAGTGATTGACTTAATTTTCCATCTTTCACTGATTACACTGGTTTCAAAGAACTAAGAGGGTAGATAAGGCAACCTAGAGGGAGACCTTGGGGAAAAAAAATTTTTTTAATACTCTAGTTGGAAGAGCAGCAAGTCTGTAAGAACCACCTGAAATCTAGTTTTAAATGGGCCCCAGAGCAGAGATCCTGGCTCCAGAACTCTGGATGAAGCCCAGAAACTTCCATTCTTAGCAGTCACTTCCCAGTGACCCTGCCCAGGTGCTCCACAGACGGGACCTTAAACAATCCCAGCCAAGACGCCCCTTCTCTCCCATGCTTCAGATGTTAGATGGCTGATTCTGATCCAGTGTGGGTGGAGCAAGAAGTGCTGAGGTAGGCTGGAGCTCAGAATGGAGAGAAAATTGCCCTAAACATGTAGACTAGAAGGAAGTTCAGTTCAGCAAAACGGAGGAGCCAGTAGTTTTGGCATCAGACAGCTGGTAGAGGTCAGGATCAAAAGATGTCTCCCAGCAGGTCATAGGACACAGTCAGGAGTGGGTGTTTGACACGCCATTTCTCCAGTTCTCACTATAGGAAAGGAGGTTGCTACTTACCAGTTAAGGAAGAATCTACCCCTCACCATTTCTGCCATATTATTACCCAGGGGTGCTGCAGCAATTTCCAGGGTCACTTTAACAGGGTAGCAGGACCTGTACATGTGCTGTTTCTAGACCTGATCATTCCGTCTCCAGACCCTGCCACCACTACCTCCTCTGTCTAGAGGACTCAGACCTAAAGACTCAACTCTTTTCTTCTAAGACCCTACATCAGAACTAATCATTGTGGAGATTTTTAAACATTTATTTAATAACAATTAAAACAAAAAATTACTGGCCAGGCATGTTGCAAAGGTATTTCATATAATAGAATGATCACAAAATCTAGGAATCATTATCTAGAACAGACTCCTTGGCCATCTAGAATATGACCCACAGACCAACCAGTCACCTGATTTTGTGAACAAAGTTTTATTGAAACACAGCTACAGCCATTTGTTTACATATTGTCTTTAGCTGCGGCAGGATTGAGTAGTTGCAAATATTACTATGGCCTAAGAAGTTGAATATTTATTATCTGGCTCTTAACGGAAAAGGTTTGCCAGCTCTGGTTTAGAAAAATAAGTAACACCTTAGATAGTACAACAGACTCTAAGAATCTTTCTTAAATAAGTTGAAGCCAGACTCTGACTTCTGAACTAATGCACAATTTTATTTCTACTCTTAGAATCTTGTTTATATCCCATTTAAAGTTTTTATCATCATTTCCCTCTATTCACATAGGTACACAGAGGCCATTCCCTTATTCAACTAAATCTTATTGCACTTCTGCAAATAACAAAGCGCTCTTGCTCCCCAAGATCTAACTATTACACCAGAGCAATGACCCTCAAACTTTTCTGATTATTAACCCCATCAGTAAGACAACTTTTGAACACATGACCACAATATAGATATATTTATTAACCATGAAGTATATCCTATGGACAGAGGAGCCTGGCAGACTACAGCCCATAGGGTCGCACAGAGTCTGACACAACTGAAGCGGCTTAGTGCACGCGTGCACACACACACACACGTGTACCACTATATCAACATATTAGCTACATTACAAAGCATATAAAAAATAGAGTTGGGGAATTCCAACTTTGAAAGCCACTAGACTAGAAGACTCATAGGATGTTGTGGAAAATGCTAAGGAGAAAAATTAACATGGCTTAGAATAAAAAGGGGGGGACCACATGCAGGAAAGGGATACCAGAAGGACATTAGATCTGAGTCTTGGGAATGAGCAGAAGATCATCAAGCAAACAAAAAGGACAGGAGAGGGCATTCTATACAGGGGACAGAGCTTGTCCAAAGATACAGATAATGTGTGCTATGTTCAGATAATGTAGTTTTATTGTCTATAAATGGGAACTGAGGCAGATGAGGCAGGTCATTGTGATTGAAACCTCACCTGAAGGACCTCATGTGTCAGGTTAAATCTGAAGTTCATCCTGAAAACAAAGAGGAGATAGTTAAACACAAGACTGACATTATAGGTTTATGTTAGAAAGATCTCTCTGGAAGTTGGATGAAAGGATTAAAGGAGGAGACTGAAGGCAGAAAGGTTAGTTCACAACATTCATGAAACACTTATTTGCTCCAATTATATAATCAGGTCTCTTTTTTAACTGAGAACTCCTTGAAAGCAATGGCAGTCATAGTCATCTTTTCATTCTCCCCTCCTGCAGCCAAAATTGAGCTGACCAATGAAAGCTAATGACTACTATACTGAATTGACACTTTCTCCCATTGCAAAAAGGACACTTCCCAGGGTGAAATCTTTGGCACCTATGGAAAAGCATCATGGCCCCAGGGGCTGTGCATGAGATGGGGAAATAAAGAGACTTGAGGAATCATGACTCCATACTGGAAGATCACAGGCCTCACAAAAGACCAGCACTCAGGCTGACTCGACACTTGGAGAAATTGCTGAGGACGTACATGTCAGACCAGCCTGGCTGAGTCCTAGTCTCCAGGTCCTGGCTAGATGAATCAGTGGGTGCCAGTCACACCCCAGGCAGTGCTGGGAGGCTGGCTGTGGATGACTGCCTGGTGGTCAGGTAACTGATCAAGCACACATGTAAGGATTGATACTGAGTGCCTCCTGCCAAGGAAGTCAGTTTCATTTTCTTCTAGAGCAGTTTTCTGTCTTGTTACTGAGTATGGTCTTTTAACAGGTACATAATTAACAGGAGGGAACCCAGTTCCACTGGCTTGTCAGAATAGAAATTCAAGAAGCAGCTCTTCATTCTCCACCTCTTTTTAGCTGAGCACTGAAGAACGAAGTGGGAGCTCAGACTTGAATGTAAAAATTACCCACGTCGCTTGAACTCAGGGCCACAATTTAGTTGCATCAGGAAACCTCAGAGTAGAAAGGGCAAAAGGCAACATAACTGCAGATGCATAACTCTGGATAACCTGCCTCCTGGGCCCCAGAGAACGCTAGCTGGTAGTGTAATGAAGGTGACACTGAGGTTTATACAGGAAAGCCTTCCAGTACCAGGCATAAGGAAGGTGAGTTCAAATACACACAGTTTCATGTAACTTGCCATAAAACTAGGTCAAAGGGAACAATCACATGTGATACCTATAACCTCTGGGGAGGGGCTGGAAAAATTCAAAACCCACTCAACTTTTTTAATATTTAAAATAAGAACAGAGAGATGCTATTTCAACACTAGAAAATATGCATCTTAACCAAAATCCCATCATGATTATCAAGAAAACAGTAGAAGAAGCATTTCCATTAAAGTCAAAAATACAAGGAAGTTCTTGCCACCACTAATATTTACACTTATTTTGAATCTACTCACCAACACAATAGATAAGATAAAGAAGTAACAAATATAAAAGTTGGAAAAGAGGCAATAAAATTGTGAGCACTTGCAGATAATAGTATTTGCTTAGAAAATCCAAGAAAAGCAACTGACAAATGTTTAAGGAAGAAAAGAGAGAATTCATTAAGGATGAATGGATACAAAATTAATACACTGAAACTAATAATTTTCATATAATAATAGTCAATTAAAACATATAATAAAAGAAAAATAACTTACAATATAATCAAAAAAGATAAAAGACTTGGGAACAAAAAAAAATCTAGGTAAAGAAAGCAGATCTTTAAGATCTATATACATAACACTCCAAAATGCTATTCAGAGGCAAAAAAAGTAAGCAAAAAGAAAGTAAGTAAATGGAAGAAGTTGTATTAAATCAATCTATAAATTTAACACACTTTCAATAAAAATACTAATGGGATTTTTTTCAACCAGGCAAGTATAGACAAGCATGTTCTATAGTTTACATAGGAAATAAACAAGTGAGAGCAATCTTCTATTGCTTCTACTATTGAGGAGGGAAAAGAGAGAAAAGTAATCAGTGGGGACCAGTCCTACCAAATATTTAATGTTTTAAAAGCTATTAAAAATAGTTTGAGATAGGATCAAGAGCAGATGGATCAATAGTAAGAGTAGAAAGTTCAGAAATAGATGTAAATATATATGGAGAATATATGGAGGCCATTATTCAGTAAATGATGTTGTGTCAACTGGGTAGCTATCTGGAAAGAAAAATAAAGGATGTACACCTCACATCTCACATGCAGCTAATTCTAGATGTATCAAAGATTTAAATGCGAAAGACTAAAACATGAAAACAGAAGATGTAAACACAGGAAAAGAGCTCTTTATATTTCAAAGTGGGGGAGAGGGTGATTATAAGTTGGACAGAAAACACACACATTAAAAAAAAACGTGATAAATGAGACCACATAAAACTGATTATGTCTCACTTCTTGAGTCAAAAGAAAAACAATGTGGGGAAGATGCCTGCAACTCATACCACAGACAAATGACTAATTTCCTTTAATTTATAAAGAACTCCTACAAATCAGTAAGAAAGATGAACAGATAGTTCTTGGAAATGAAATGTGAATGCCCCCCAGGACAACTATTAAGATGTCTCAATATCATTCATAGTGTAGAATGTAAATTAAAACCATGGTGCGATATCATTTATCATCTATCACTCTGGCAAAGATCAAAATGTTTGGTAACACTGTGTGTGCCAGTGTGTAGAGAAACATCCCATTTGTGGCTGGCAGGACTTGACTATGGATCGCCAAAACACCTGTGGAGAACAGTATGGCAGTATCCATCAAAATTTTAAATGCATCTTCTAGGAATTTATTCTAGTGGTTTGAAATGAGACATGTTCACTGAAACATTTGTATTAGTCAAGTTTTAGACTTGATTATAATACCCACATGCAGTTATTTTTATAGTTGCATCAGCTTTGTCTGTACTAAAATAACTATAACACATTTTCAAGTGAAAAAAGTATGGTATAAAAAATAGAGAAAAAGTAAGAAAATATGCATGTGTACTTGCATAAGTTACCTCTAGAAAAATAAACAAAAAATACTAGTACTTAGTGCTTCTGTAGAAAGGATCATGGTGGCCAGGAAACAAGGGTTGGGAAGGTAATTTATTTTTCTCTAAGTACCCTTATGTGTCTTTAAAATTTTGTAACATATGTACCACCTATTAAAAAATTACAATAATGCCAATGTAACTTTTAAATTATGTACTACCACCACCTCTCCCTGGTGTTAATTCAATTTGTGGAGTTGTAAAGGGTCTGTCCAAGCACATATTGAAAAAATCTGGAGCCTGAAAGGGGTCTTACATCACTCAGCTCAGCCTCCACTATAACTACTGAATCACCCCTACAATCACACAACTAAAAATATGGTCCACAGACCCTCAGCATCAGTATCACCTGAGAGCTTGTTAGAAATGCAGAAATCCAGACTCCGTCTTACTGACTGGATAAAAAACTGCTTTAACAAGAACCTCGGGTGATTTCAGTGCCCATTCAAGTCTGAGAAAGACTCCCCTACCATGGGCCCTTCACATCACCTGGGAAGGGAAGGGGAGATGGCTTCTTTCTGAGTTTGCCTTTTCATCTTTAATAATTACCATATACTGAGTACCAGTATGTGCCAGAAGGTCACAAAAGTAGTTAATCTTCATTAATACTCACAAAAATTCTATGAACCACATAGACTCCCAAGGCGAGGAATAGGTAAGAGAAGTGTGAGAGAGAATTCTACACAGAACACCTAACTGGCATACCACTTTCTTACAAAATGAGACTACTGTTCTTTTTTCAAAATCTTTTCAATGATTTTAATTATTCAAGAGCAAAGTCACACTTTGGGGCTTGTGTGTCTTTCTTGGTGTTTTAAATTTTTTATAATCCCTCCGTCTAACTATTATCCCCTTTACAATTTGGACTCTCTCTCAATAACTCAGTTACTGAGTTATTATAAAGAGCCTTCTTGTAATTTCCTCTTACTAGATATAATTTTACTTCTTGGATCCACACACAGAAAAGAACTGAGAAGAGAACTTGCTCAGTGAGATGATAAAATGTTCTCCAGTGGGAAGACAAATAAATAGATGGTGATGGTACAGAAATAAGCAGGTGGATCAAAAGAAAGCAATAGGCAGTTCAAAACCAAATTCAAGTTTATTTTAGACCATGATCAGCAAGTAACCTTTCAAATCAGAAGAGGAAAATCTTTAATGAATAGTATTAACTGGAAAATAAACTGAAAAAATATACACAATGGATTAATGATTTAAATGTGAACAAAGCATATATCAATATGTGTATTTCTTAGAAAGAGGAGGATATTTCTAAACACAGCACTCAAAATCACAACCTAAAGGATGAAATTGATTTAAAACTTTTATTAATAACTTTCTGTACACCCCAACCACCATAAAGCTAAAAGACAATGTCTGGGGTAAAATATCTGCAATGAATAGTTATGATAACATAACCATTCATAAAATATGAATCTTATAAGTCAGCAGGAAAACAACCCTCTGCATTTTAAATGGGCAGAGAAGAGTAACCAAGTCCAAGATATGAAACACAAATATCAAGAAATATACAAAAATATTTCTCACTATTAATTAAATAAATGCAATGCTAAACATGATGATTATCAATCATAATTTAGAAAATATTAAAGAGCATTCAACTTGGAGATGTGAGGATATAGAGAAATGGGCATGATTAAATATTGGTGGCAGAAGTTTAAATTGATATGATGTTCTCAACCACAATTTGACTATTTGTAATTGTATATATTTGGATGAATATATACATATTTAAGTATATGAATATACATATTCATTTGGCAAATGTAGTTCCAGATATTTAAATTGTGGAAATAAAGGTTGGAAGAGAAGGAAGGAAAGGAGGGAAGGAAGACGGAAGGGAGAGACAGAGGGAGGGGAGAGGAGAGAGCAGGAAGGGCAGGAAGGGGGAGGGGAGGGAGTAATAAATAAATAAATGAAAGCAGGGAGGGAAGAAACAGAAGGAGGGAGGAAGAGGAAGGTATACATTTAAATATCCAACAACAGGAAACTGGCTGAATAAATTATGGTTTATCTGTCTAATGGGGTACAATTCAATCGTTCTACAGATATTACAGAAGCAGGTTTATTAACAAGAAAAAAATGGTCTAGGATTACTGAGTGAAGAGAAAAAGATCTGAAAACATCCTTTTCAAAGCAAGGCCCTGCATGTGTGTGTATGCGTGTAATACATAAAAATATGTGTACAGGATCTTTATTACTGCATTGTGATGACAGCAAAATCTAAACAAACTTGAAACAACCTACATTTCAAACAAAGCAGACTGGTTAAGTGACCTAATTACAGTACGGCTATATCACACAGGTGTTAAAAAGAAAGTGGTATATCTATAAATGCTGATATGGAAAAATAAAGGTAAAATACAGCATGAAAAATATCTCATTTGTGGAAATAAAGACATATAGCTAGATATATTCTTTCATTTAATCATTCAGTTGTGTCTGGCTCTTTGCGATCCCATGGACTGTAGCCCACCAGGCTCCTCTGTCCATGGCAATTATCCAGGCAAGAATACTGGAGTGGGTTGCCCTGCCCTCCTCCGGAGGATCTTCCCAACCAAGGGATCAAACCCACGTCTCCTGCATTGCAGGTGGATTCTTTACCATCTAAGCTACCATTGAAGCCCAAGTACACTGGAATGGGTAGCCTATCCCTTCTCCAGGGTAACTTCCCAACCCAGGAATGAAACTAGGGTCTCCTGCATTACAGGCAGATTCTTCACCAGCTGGGCTACCCGGGAAGCCTTTCATATACATACATATCTTTTAAAAAAAAAACTCTGAATAATGGTAATTATGAGACATATTTTAAGTATGATATTATATATATATATGTATATATATAAAAAACAGAGATGAGAGCCTAGTCAGGGGAATGGAAAGGGAAACATTATTTTATACTTTTCCATAGTGCTGGAAATTTTCCTATATGCACTTATTATTATGTGTATATATAGGATCCACTGCTCATAGAAAATATACATATACATATAAGAATAAAGCCTAAAAAGCTAATATCACTGGCTATTGAGATTATATTTTTATTTTTTGGTTTACCTTTATTTCCCTTTTATTCCCTATAATTCCCTATTTTGAATCATATACTTAATGTATTTTAATTATTTCAAAAATAACTGATGAGATAGGAAAAATATGATATAGTGCATTTAAATGACAGAATAAAAAATGTTATATAAATCTTGATTTTGTTTTACTATATAGTTACATACACATAGAAAATGATTACAAGGAAATGTATATAATAGCATTATCAGCAGTGGGTTTCATGGGCAACCTTTATTTTATTCTTTATACTCCCCTTGTTTACCAGTTTTACATTTTCAATATTCATTATCATAGGAGACTGGAATGCAAAAGTAGGAAATCAAGAGATACCTGGAGTAACAGGCAAGTTTGGCCTTGGAGTACAAAATGAAGCAGGGCAAAGGCTAATAGAGTTTTGCCAAGAGAACACACTGGTCATAGCAAACACCCTCTTCCAACAACACAAGAGACTTCTCTACACATGGACATCACCAGATGGTCAATACTGAAATCAGATTATATTCTTTGTAGTTGAAGATGGAGAATCTCTATACAGTCAGCAAAAACAAGACCAGGAGCTGAGTGTGGCTCATCATGAACTCCTTATTGCCAAATTCAGACTTAAATTGAAGAAAGTAGGGAAAATCACTAGACCATTCAGATAGGACCTAAATCAAATCCCTTATGATTACACAGTGGAAGGGACAAATTGATTCAAGGGAATAGATCTGATAAACAGAGTGCCTGAAGAACTATGGATGGAGGTTAGTAACACAGTACAGGAGGTGGTGAACAAAAGCATCCCCAAGAAAAAAAAATGCAAAAAGGCAAAATGGTTGTCTGAGGAAGCCTTACAAATAGCTGAGAAAAAAGAGAAGTGAAATGCAAAGGAGAAAAGGAAACACATTCTCATCTGAATGCAGAGTTCCAAAGAATAACGAGAGATAAGAAAGTATTCCTAAGTGAATAATGCAAAGAAATAGAGGGAAACAATAGAATGGGAAAGACTAGAGATCTCTTCAAGAAAATTAGAGATACCAAGCAAACATTTTCAAGCAAAGATGGGCATAATAAAGGACAGAGACAGTACGGACCTAACAGAAGCAGAAGATATTATGAAGAGGGGGAAAGAATACACAGAAGAACTATACAAAAAAATATCTTAATGACCCAGATAACCATGATGGTGTCATCACTCACCTAGAGCCAGGCATCCTGGAGTGCAGTAAAGTGGGTCTTAGGAAGCATCACTGCGAACAAAGCTAGTGGAGGTGATGGAATCCCAGCTGTGCTATTTAAAATCCTAAAAGACAACGCTCTGAAAGTGCTGCACTCAATATACCAGCAAATTTGGAAAACTCAGCAGTGGCCACAGGGCTGGAAAAGGTCAGTTTTCAATCCAATCCCAAAGAAAGGCAATGCCAAAGAATGTTCAAACTACCACACAATTACACTCATTTCACCTGCTAGCAAGGTCATGCTCAAAATCCTTCAAGCTAGGCTTCAACAGTATGTAAATCAAGAACTTCCAGATATACAAGCTGGATTTAGAAAAGGCAGAGGAATCAGGTTCAAATTGCCAACATCCACTGGATCATGGAAAAAGTAAGAGAATTCCATAAAAACATCTACTTCTGCTTCACTGACTACACTATAGCCTTTGACTGTGTGGATCACAACAAACTGTGGAAAATTCTTCAAGAGATGGGAATACCAGACTACCTTACCTGTCTCCTGAGAAATCTGTATTCAGGTCAAGAAGCAACAGTTAGAACTGGACATGGAACAACAGACTGGTTCCAAATTGGGAAAGGAGTACATCAAGGTTGTATATTGTTACCCTGTTTATTTAACTCATGTGCAGAGTACATCATTCGAAATACCAGGTTAGATGAAATACAAGCTGGAGTCAAGATTGCAGAGAGAAATATCAATAACCTCAAATATGCAGATACCACTACTCTAATGGCAGAAAGCAAAGAGAAACTAAAGAGCCTCTTGATGAAGGTGAAAGAGGAGGGTGAAAAAGCTGGCTTAAAACTCAACATTCAAAAACTAAAATCATGGCATCCAGTCCCATCACTTCATGGCAAATAGATGGAGAAAAATGGAATCAGTGACAGACTTTATTTTCTTGGGCTCCAAAATCATTGCAGATGGTGAGTGCAGCCATGAACTTAAAAGACAACTGCTCCTTGGAAAGGAAGATATGACATACCTAGCCAACATATTACAATGCAGAGACATTACTTTGCCTACAAGGGTCTGTACAGTCAAAGCTACAGTTTTACTAGTAGTCATGTATGGATGTGAGAGTTGGACCATAAAGAAGACTGAGCACCAAAGAACTGATGCCTCAAACTGTGGTGTTGGAGAAGACTCTTGAAGTTCCTTGGACTGCAAGGAGATCAAAACAGTCAATTCTAAAGGAAATCAACCCTGAATATTCATTGGAAATACAGATGCTGAAGCTGAAGTTCCAATACTTTGGCCACCTAATGCGAAGAGCCAATTCATTGGAAAAGCCTCTGATGTTGGGAAGGATTGAAGGCAGGAAGAGAAGGGGATGACAGAGGACAAGAAGATTGGATGCCATCTCTGACTCAATGGACATAAGTTTGAGCAAACTCAGGGAAACAGTGTAGGACAAGGAAGCCAACATGCTGCAGTCCATGGGGTCACAGAGAGTTGGACACAACTGAGAGACTGAACAACAATAAATCATAAAAATAAATGTTTTGAAATAAAATGGGGTAAATAAGGAAATTGTTGTAATAAGTTCCACATGTATCCACATGTTGTAATAGCTGATTCAATAGGACAGAGGAACAACACAAGAGGACTCAGCATTAACAGACAAAAGCAAGTATCACAGCCTCCGTGGGCACAGCTGGTATTAGGTGGGAGACGTGGCACAGAAGCTGAATGAGTTCCCTCAGAGAGCTCTAGAACCTTGAAACTGGAAGAGATTTTCCAGGTTACTTAATTAAACCCTCTAGCTGAATTCTGATCTTGCAGAGACTTCTGCTGCTATGCGGGGAATGACACCCTGGTCCTTCACTAGACAACATTCTTGGGGACAGGAAGGAAATGTAGGTACCAGCACTGTGCACGAGTGGGGCCAGCCTCCTCTCTGGGATAGCCCAATTCCCTGGGAATGTCTTCAAATTATCCATCTTCCTAATATATTCAAAGTGTTAGATACGGTGGATCAGCACCTACGTCATCTCCCAAACTCTGGCTCCTATGCCTCCCCGCTCTACAGTACTTGTCTGTGCTGGGACATGGGACAAAGTAGGAATTTTCTCTAGGAAAGCCTGCTCCCGTGACCTAAGCCCCAGGGTCAATGATTATCTAAGTGTCGTGTACAGAGAAGCACAGGGCTCTTGGGAGCTTCGAACAGAGCAGTCATACCCATGATGCCCTGCCCCTGGGAACAACCACTCCACTTCCCTTGAGGTTCAGTTCAGTTCACACAGAACTGGGACATTCTTCTGTGACCTGATGCATTACTCACTCCAGCACAGGTGGGTAAGGCAGTTTGTCATCAAACTGTCTCCATGAGCTTCGGCACGCAAGGACATCCCATGGAGCCCAAAGAGTAAAGCACACCTTTGAAAAACAAGATCACCAATTTAAAGAGAATCTATCTGTGGACAGGCATGCAACAGCTAAGTTGCCAAATCCCCAAGGAATATCAAGCAGGTGATTTTCTCTCCCAGCTTCTGCCCAGGGAGACATTTGCAAGTGGGAAAAAGAAGCAACAGTTAAGAAAAGAACTTGTGGATCATGATGGAGGGTATCCATGTAGTCCTCAAACCAGAAGTTGGTCTTCCTAGAATAAAATCAGGGATATTCAAAATACCTCTCTAATCTTCAAAGTGCAAGTAACAGGGAAAGAAAAATTTGCAGATAGGAGGGGGAGGGCAGTACTAGTGTTCACCTCCTAAATATAATTAGTTCACACCCATCCTTGGGGTGGCAAATTGAAATAGTTTACTGTGGTTATCAGTCCTCAGTATGCATCAGAATTATCTGGGATGTATCTGAAAGTTACAGGTAATTAAGCCCCAAAGATTTTAATTTAATTGGTCTGTGACCAGGGCTGGCACTGGTGCTTTTTTAAAGCCTCCTCAAAAAATTTTCCCAATGAATAGCTGGGAGGTAAGTCACTGAGCTAGTACAACAAAAGTCTAATGGGTGAAGTATGTGCACATAAAAGAACAGTCTTTGAGTAAAGAGGTTGAGGTCCAAAACTGGCCCCTTCCATCAATCTGCTTCCACTCAGTTTCCAGAAGAGTCTTTCTAAAAGGGAAATCTCATCACCCTAGTCTCCCATGTGTTTAGAAGTCTGGAGAGGTCCCCCTGGTCTATGGGATAAGAGCCTCCTCAGCCTAACTTGTAAGACCTTTTGTGATCCAGGCCCTGGCCTCCCCTTCCTATTCACAGCTCCCACAATGCTGTTAGGTCTCCACCTTTTCTGTCTGAAATTTCTTCCCTCACTCTTATACCAGACTCATCTATCTGTATTTTAAGGCTCATGTCAAAAGGTTCCTACTTCCTATCACCCCAGTCAAATGGATGTCTCTCTTCTCTGTACCTCATGGAACAACCTCTCTTATAGCGTACTGTTACTGTGATTGGACATTTGCCTGTGTCCCCACTAAACGGAGCCCCTGGAAGCTTAGGCTCTCTAAGGCTTAGTGAACCTAAATCAGTGCACAGCCTGGAGATACCACACTCATAAGAAGATCATAAGATCTGGCTCTTAAGGTATCTAGAGTCCAGGGTAATTGGACAGAGGTTCGATTAGAAGATGTCTATATTACTGTGATGGCTCAGATGGTAAAGAATCTGCCTGCAGTGCAGAAGACTCGGGTTTGATCCCTCAGTCAGGAAGATCCCCTGGAGAAGGAAATGGCAATCCACTCCAGTATTCTTACCTGGAAAATCCCATGGACAGAGGAGCTTAGCAGGCTACAGTTCATGGGGTCTCAAAGA
Source organism: Muntiacus reevesi (assembly GCF_963930625.1). Classification (NCBI taxonomy): domain Eukaryota; kingdom Metazoa; phylum Chordata; class Mammalia; order Artiodactyla; family Cervidae; genus Muntiacus; species Muntiacus reevesi. The sequence goes on from NC_089258.1 coordinate 29,240,846, forward strand.
GTCAGAAATGACTGAGTGACTTCACTCAACTACTGAAAAGTTATAAGTCAAGCCAGCCTCCTGTTAAGTAAAATAGTCACTCTCTTCCCATCTTGAAAATATACCCTCAACAATGTGGAAGGCCAGGTTCAAGTCAGACTTCAAACACTCTGCAGGGAATCTATGCAAGATTGAAAGACCCAGAGAAAACAGAACCTTGTCCCAGCTTCTGGCCTGCCCCCTTCCCCTCCCCTGAAATGGCTCTTACCTACAGGGTGAGGAGTCTCTTGTGCACATAAGTGGTTACCCCAACCCACATGTCCAAACTCCATCCCCACTCCCCTAAAACAAGCACTCTTGGACTACCCTTCAGGTCTAGGTCACCTAAGGATGCAATAAGCCAAAGGGAGAATGGACCAGAGAAAGAGGCCCACACGGGATCTAGAAGCAGGCTCTGAGCTGTCTGAGCAAAAAATTCAGAGCTCAACACATTAATGGGGAGCTAAAAGAAAGTTAAAGGGGACCCTCTAAAGCTCGGAACCCAGGGCAGTGGCCCTTCCTGCACAAATCCAAGGGCAGTTCTGTTTAAGACTCATTTCAAGTATCATCACCTCATCCAAGAAACATTCCTAAATTCCCTAAGCTAGGAGCGGTCCCTCTCTACTCGCAAAGCACCTTGTAGATCTATCCAGTTCTGTACCTAGACAGTGTATTACAACTATCTGTTCCTAGGTCATCTCACTACACTAAACACTTTCTGAGAACATGGACTGTACCTTATTCATCACCATGGACTCCCAGGAATCTCACACAGAGCATGGCTTAGGGCAGGACCTTATCCAGCAGCCAATGAATAAGTTCATGAAACAGAGATGATGAAGGAGAGGACATTCAACAGACCCAGACACTAACTCCCTTCACCTCACCAGCCCTCAAATTTTACTAGAGACCTTTTGAAGACAATGTAGTGATTAACAGTGGCAATTATAATAAACTTCAGTCCCACCCATATATAATTTTTGATTTATGACAGACATACTATCTGTCAAGAAACTGAATTGCTTCATGTCATACTGAATTTAATTCACAAGTAATCTTTTTGCTATCCTCCATACAGTGATTCCCTGCCTCTGACCCTCTGAGATCCTGTTGAGGAGGATGACTTAAACTGTGAGCACATGGGGAAATCTTGAAGCAGACCAAGAGGACAACACCTCTCATCAACAGGACTTGAACTGAGCTACTTCCGAACAAGTGAGAAGGGCCCTTTCTCCTACTCACATCCTTTCTTCCAAACGACATTCCAAGACTTTGGAGATAGAACCACCTAAAAGAAGGCATTTCCCTTCAGTAGTGAATGCCTCCGCTAAATCTCTCGATGATGACAGAAGCAATCTGCAGACGAGATTAGAGTAACTCTCCTATGGTAGTATGCCTTTTGATTCATGTAGCAGTGGCTGAACCTTCAGTCAGTTGGAGTTTTTTACATCATCTGCCGATTCACCGAGATATTCTAACGTTGTGCAATGGGCAGATTGTAATCTCCTGCACCCAGAGAGTGGCAGAGAAGTGAGTGCAGTGAGTCACAGACCACAACAAAACCTTCCTTGCATGTTGCACTCACCTGGCAAACCCAGAGGATGTAAAGTTGACAGCTAGACAAGGAGTATCTTTGTTATTTGTCAACAAACTGCAGTGACCATTACAAGTCTTGGCAACTTGATATGGGGAAGCCTTGGGGGAAGAAATGAGGGAGCCAGTAAGTAAGATAATGAAAAACTCCATTCTCCTGATGACCAACTATCAGACAAATAAGTCAACAAGAATTTTTATCTGACCCTAAGGACCTATTTATCATGCTCAATACAACAGGAGGGTGTTCCTTTAAGTGGCAAGGGGACCCTCAAATAGATATGAAGATCAAGTGACTTTGAAATGAAGACTTAAATATCTGGCTCTATTAACTAACAGCTGTGTGACTTCAGGAAACTCAGGTGACATCTAAGAATCTGGTTCCACACGTCTATAAAATGGGAGTAATATCTGTTCTGCATGACCCACAGGATTGCTGTAAATATCAAACAAGATAGTGAAAGTAAAACAGAGTGTAGTCACAAAGTTCAGTCAAATAATATTTTATAACCATTGCTTTTGGTAATAGACATTATCCAAAAGTCAAATTTGGAGAGACTAGACAGAAGTTGATTTGATTGCTTTATATCCACAGAAGTAAATGCATTTATAAACTGATGTGTAGTCAGCAGAATGTTTGCTGGTTACTATCTACTCCAGTTACAACATGGAAAAATTAGAGAAAAAATGCCACCCTCAGCCTCCCATCAGGGGCTTAGCACCAGCTCATCTGCACAGCTTTGCTTCTTAAGATTTAATTAAGCCTTCTTTCCTGGTGGCTCAGACAGTAAACAATCTGCCTACAATGCAGAAGACCCGGTTTTGATCCCAGGGTTAGGAAGATCCCCTGAAGAAGAGAATGGCAACCCACTCCAGTATTCTTACCTGGAGAATCCCATAGACAGAGGAGCTTGATGGGCTACAGTCCATGGGGTCACAAAGAGTCAGACAGGACTGAGCAACTAACACTATACACAGTCAACAGTTTCTGCACACCCCCTGCAGACCAAGCCCTTTGGTGGTAAATGGGCAAACACACAGAGTGAAGACAGCCACATTTCCTGCTCATGGTAGAATCGTGAAGAGAGACAAGTAAAACACTCAGAACATTACAGGTTATGGTAACTTGTACACAAGCTATGGGAAGTGGGATCATTTCTACTTAAGCAATTATGAAAGCTTCAAAGAAAAGGTGACTCTTGAACCAAACCTTAAAAGAGAATCTGGCACTCACCAGGCAGATGGGAGTAATTCCCAAGAGAGGAAACTGAGAGCAAATGCTTTAGTGTTCCAGGGGAACTGAAAATAATCTGACTACGGGAGGAAAGGGGACAGTATTAGAGAAAAGTATAGGGACAGGTAAGAATCATATTAAAGCCTGAGAATGAAAGCTGACATGTACCCTGTAGGCAGTGGAATTTAAGGAAGCAGTTTAAAGTTGGCTATGGCAAGATTGCATTTCCACTTCAGAAAAATCTCTTTTGTGTGCTTTGAATATGGCATAGGAAGAAAAAAGCCTAGAAGTAGGAAAGCCCATAAAAGAATGCTTTTCCTGCTTATTTTTATATAGCAGAATCCTTCTTTCAAGTCAAATCCTAAGTGGAAGCTTCATGAAGGGAAACAAACCAAAGCAGATCTGCTTTGGTAGAAGCAGGAATTCAGGATCAGGAGTCATGCTACGTGGCCTCCTTTCAGCCCCACAACAGCACCTGAGGCCCTTCTATAGAATCTTACGGCTCTTTATATTGGAAAGTGGTATGCGCACTGTCTTGTCAAGAAGACAAGAATAGACCCGGTGAGAGAAGAAAAAGAGCATAAATGTAGACGAGCTCAAACCCACAGTTCCTGGTAATGGACTAGTTGCAGGGGGCAAGGAAGAGAAGAAACAAACTGCAGGGTCTGAATGAGGCAAGTGAGTGGCTGATTGGCAGCCAGGGAGGGTGAGCAGGCTGAAGAACAACCGTTCAGGTGTGGCACGTTGGGTTAGAGGAGCCTGTGATACATCAGGGAGGACATCAGGAAGGCAGCTCAAGGAGGAAACTTGAGCTGGAGGGAAAAGATGTGGGAGTCAAGAGCAGGGCCGAGAGAAAAGATCACATCACCATGGAAAGTGGAAAGAGGGGGAAGAGACAGAAGGCGGCTGTGATCAGACCCTACAAAATCTCCTATAGTTGAAGGGTCGGAAGCTAAAAGATGGTTTCTCCCAACCCACCCTCCACCTCCATTTTGAAAAGCTAGGAAGAGAATGAACCCTTATTGATCACCTACCTACTAGGGACCAGATGCTGGAAGAGGTACCCTTTCATATGACTCATCTCACGTCAAGTCCCATGACAGTGCTGCAGAATGGTAACTTGTTCAAGTCACACAGGAAATAAATGATGAAACAGGCATTCCAACCCAGGTCTTTCTGAATCCCCAAATCAGCCTCACTGAAATCTAGAGCTGTACTATCCAGTACAAAAGTCAGAAAGAAAACTAGAAGAAAGTGGCACCCAGAAACCAAGGTGGAAGAGAATGTCAAGATTGAATGTACAATGAGAAGCCCCAAATTTGGATGGGGCTTCCCTAGTGGTTCAGACAATAAAGAATCTGCCTATAATGCAGGGGACCTGGGTTCGATCCCTGGGTTAGGAAGATCCCCTGGAGAAGAAAGTGGCAACCCACTTCAGTATTCTTGCCTGGGAAATCCCAAGGACTGAGTGGGTTACAGTCAACGGGGTCACAAAGAGTTGGACACGACTGAGCAACCAACATTTAACAAAGTAGGACAGCATTCCAACTCCTCCAGGCCCTGTCACACAAAGAGACAACTGATGCCAGTGTGGAAGGGACTGAAAGAGAAACACCCTGATTCTTGGTAAGACACTCTTCCCACAGGCAGAACCAAAGAGCGGATATTCAATTCCTAGTGTGTCATGTCCTTGAAGAAGTGTCAGGTTCAATGTTGGGTAATTAGGCAGTAGTGCCCAGAAAGGAGGAGTGATTTAAAGACTCTAAGAACTGAAAGGGCCTCATAGTTCACCTAGTCTAATGATACCTGCGTTAAGTGGTCACTGCATCTACTTAACATTCCCTTCTCCAAGGGATTCTTCTCGATCCTGAATCAAACCCAGGTCTCCCACACTGCAGGCAGATTATTTACTGCCTGAGCCACCAGGGAAGCCAATAATGATAATGACATATAGGAAATCACAGTGTTTTGTATGTGTTGCCTCATTTGATTCTCCTCATATTCATAGTATCCCTCCAAGTAATTAAGTGATATCTTATCTTCTATAAAATACTATCTCACGGGGCAACTCATTCCATTTTCAAAGCATCTCTGTTAAAAAGTTCTTGTTGAGCTAGAATCTTCCTCTCTGTATTTTTCACAATAGTTCTGACTCTTACAGCCAGACAAAGCTGGTTTATTTAAAAACAAAACCATTTTCTCCCCCAGTCTCATCTCTCTCTTACTTGCTTCCTTCCCCTACCCTCATCTCTAATGGAAATACATCAATTGCCTCCTTCAATCATTCCTTCTAGGGCATGACTTTGAATCATTTCTTCATTCCTTGACAGCTCTTCTTCAAAAGGGTTACATACCTTAACATTCTAGGCCAGCACAGAGAAGACAGATGCTTCAGCTTTTTGAGTAACTGTGTAGTAACCACGTAGCAATGATCTGGAAATGCCTGTCAGGTCTCCATCTGCTCACTCAGCTCAGCACCTCCGCCCTTCAGCCCTTTCATCCATGCTAGCTTTGGCTGGAGTGAGAAGATTCATCTAGGTTTCCTACTAACGCTTCTGCCTTTCTCTCAAGTCACCCTCCACTTCCATATTGAAAATCTGGAATGAGAACTAACCCTTACTGATCACCTATTAGGAACCAGAAGAGGCAGAGAGGAACTCTTGTCATGTGACTTTTCTCATGTTAAGTCTTAATGACTGTTTTGCAGAACAGTGACTTGTTCAAGTCACACAGGGAATAAATGATGAAAAAGCCATTCAAACCCAGGTCTTTCTGAATTTAAAAGTCACCTTCATTGAAAGCTAGAGCTCTACTGTCCAGTCCAATAGCCATTTGTCACATCTGTCTATTGCATATGTGAAATGTGGTTGTCTGAACTGAGATGTGATATAAGGCTTTTTACACACCAGATTTTGAAGACCTAGTTCAAAAAAAGAATACAAACATCTCATTGAAATTTTTATGTTGATTACATGCTAAGATAAAATATATTTTTAGAATTAGCTTCACCTGTTTCTTTTTACTTTTTTAGTGTCATTACTAGAAAAATTTAAAATTATATATGTGCTCTGGTTTGTGGCTTGCAGCATATTTCTTTTGAGCATCACTGACCTAGAATACTAGAATGAACTCTTTGGAAACTATTAATACTATCCTAGTACAAGGCATGTAACTCAGGGAATAGCCATTTAATTAGTTTAGTATCAGATGGGATTAGAAGTTCTTTTAACCAGTGACGGAAGCAAAGCTTTCCCTTTATACATTTTTGTTGTTTTATATCTTGTTTCATTATTCAAACTTCCCAGAGGCTTTGCATGAGCATAATTCTATAAACAAGTTAAATAAATCCATATCTCATATCCAAAAGGATATGTATTTTTTCATCTAATGTGTTTACAATATGTCATAATATTCCACAAAACTTACTATTATACAACTGGATAACACCATGTATGTTCAAGTTGGGAATCATTCTTAGAAGGAATTGTCTGAAGCTTTTAGAGGAAATAATCCTATATATGATATTTTTGTGTTTTGCTGTAATGAGTTTTATATTTTTATTTGCTCTGCACATTTGGCAACAAGAAAGCAAAGAATTATTTTAAACAAAATTTCCAAATCAAAAACTGAGACATAGCAATTGAAATGAAAATTAGCTTAAGTGGTCACAGGTTTACTGTTATCTGACATTAATAAAAATGATAATAATATACAGAATATTACAATTTATTATCTGTAATCCAATTTAATCCTCACAAAAGACTATGAAGTGGGACACAGTAGTCTAAATGGGTTTATTTATCAAGTGAAAATCTGAGGCCCAAAAAAGTTAATGAATGGAATCTAGAGCATCTGAGTCCAAGTCTGGTCACCTTTCCACTTTGTCCCACATTGGATCATGAAATACATTACAAGTCTGACAGTTATATTGTTTGGGGCTTAGAGAGAGTTTCTATGGGATAAAAGGTGTATTACCAGATTAATTTAGATGCCATAGAAAAGCATGTGTGTGATTTGGTAATGGGTACATGGTGATTACTCAATAAACATAGCTTTCCTTCCTTTTCTCATACCAAGAAAATTTTTTTGCTGGATCAAAATGATCACTTATCCCTAATTTTTGGTTTTGGGGTTAGAGATACCTGCCTGCCTTTGACTGAGATTTTGGATGCTTTGTGACCTCATCAATGCTATTATTACATTGTTGTAATCCTCTGGAAAAGAGAACTTTGACTTAAAACCTCAAACTCCAGGTGAAGGAAAAATAAAGAATAAGAAACTACTTGCTGATGACTATCATAGATATTATTATCAAGGTTGCCATTTCCTTCTCCAGGGGATCTTCCTGACCCAAGGATCAAACCTGGGTGTCCTGCATTGCAGGCAAACTCTACCACTGAGCCACCAGGGAAGCCCGTTATTATCCAAAGTAAACCAATTCATGGTGATTTGACAAATCATCAGGTTCTCTATGAAATCCACAAGTCCCCAACATTTACCAAAACCTGCAAGGGTGAAATGTAAAAATGCCAGTCACAGACATTTACCTATAGCGTGGGGGTCAAACCAAGCTGCCAAACAAAATAAGGCTTTGATATGAAAGAAACACTGGATCATCCATTATGACATCAGTGTCAAATTATCACAACAAAGACTTACATTTATAATTGCTTTAGAGTTTTAAAAAATGCTTTCACCTCCAAAATCTCATTTAATTCCCAATTAACAGATTCAAAAGTTGAATGTTACAAGTCTTGCAGAACTAGCCCAGAACACAACCAAGCTGCCTGTCTCCAATTAAGTCAGTAGGGAATTTTTCAATTGCAAAGCTTTAACATTTTGTAAAGTGATTGGCCTCCAACTAATAAAATAATATTTAAAAAAAAAAAAAAAAATAAGTTTTTGACTTCTGTAACGGAAAAATCAAGAAATGGTTCTGGACTCAAGGAAGCTTGATCAGGTCAACGATATGACCAAGAACTTGACTTCTCTCATCCTTTTCTCTACCTTCACCCTAAAACCAGCCTCCATCCTGGTAGCAAGAAGGCTGTCTATAGTTGCAAGAGCCTGATGATTCTTCATCCACATCCAGCAGGAAAGTTTTTGCCCCAATATTCCTGGCAAAATCTCAAGACTCACTCTGCTTGGAATAACTTAGGTTACAAGTCACCCTCCCTCAAAGCAATCATAGCGGCCAAGGAAAGGTATGCATTCCTTCTCCTGGAGCCTGGAGTGTTACAGGCAGTTTCTGTGGAAACACATGAAACCCTACAGAAAATCAGAAGCCCTTGAGAAGGAAGACAGGACAATGGATGCTAGAGAGGCAAATCAACAAATGTCCACTATACCAGTCTAGGCTTTTCTCACTTAATACACAGCGGTAAGGAAGATAAAAAGTAGGGTACGTGGATGGTAAACATAGATGTCCTGATATATTTTTGTAGCATTGGAGAGTCTATGTCTGTGTGGGGATTTTCCTATGATATGTGTTAAGCTGAGTAGGCTGAAAGTTAGTTAAAGGATTTATTTCCTAAAGCACTTAGTTATCCTAAGTTCCAGAGGCAAAAGAAGACCAGGAGACACATTAACACCAAAACCTGCCTGACAGCTGTGCGAAAGGCAGTGCATTCCGCTGTCCCCTAGGCGTGATCAAAGCTAGTGTCTCGACTAGTAACTAAAAGGCTGACTCTCGCTTGGTTCTGGCACCGAATGCTTTACACTCATTTAATGCTTACAAATACTATGAACTATGGACTAATTACCATCCCCATTTCACACATGAGGAAACTGAGGGTCAAAGCTGTTAAATGATTTACCCAAGTTCACTCAGGATAGGAAAGCAGCTTCATTTCAGAGTGTATGCTCTTAAACATTGTGCCTTTCTGTCTTGGGTTGCTGTTGCTCAGTCGCTAAGTCATGTCCAACTCTTTGCGACCGCGTGAACTGCAGCAGGCCAGGCTTCTCTGTCCATCACTATCTCCCTGAGTTTGCTCAAGCTTGTGTCCACTGAGTCAGTGATGACATCCAACCACCTCATCCTGTCACCCCCTTCCCCTCTTTCCCTCAATTTTTCCCAGCATCAGGTTCTTTTCCAGTGAGTCAGTTCTTTGCATCAAATGGCTAAAGTATTTACGTTTTAGCTTCAGCATCAGTCCTTCTAATCAATACTCAGGATTGACTTCCTTTAGGATTGACTGGTTTGATCTCCTTGCTGTCCAAGGGACTCTCAAGAGTCTTCTCCAGCACCACAGTGGTCTTGGGTGGTCAATGGCAAATTCTGCTACTGTGTGGCTCTCTTGGAGACTGGTGCCATCAGCTTGTTATAAACCAAAACCCTTCTTTTATCATAATGTGCACCTTATAAAAAAGAACAAAGTCCTGGAGCCCCTAGAATCCACCTTCAGATGCTTCCACTATTTTCATACTTTCAAGAAAGTAGCAGGATTCTGAGACCCACATATTTGTGTTCAAATCCTGACTTTGCTACTTACCAGCTGTTTGACTTTTAACAAGTCAATTAATGAGCCTTGTGAGCCTAATCTTCTTTATCTGTAACATGTAGATATTACCTGCCCTCAAGATTATCTGAAACATAAATAGGGGCATAGGCTAGCACATAGAAAATGATCAGTAATTATTAGCAGTTTTTTCCTCCTCTCCCATTATGTCTTTCATCTTTCCACTTCCTTTGAATATGATTGTACCTATTTAATGATAGGAAGCTCAGAACATGTTCACAGGGTCTTCTTTCCTAATATGTATTCCTTCTCAGAACTCTGAGTGACTCTACACACCAAATAGGGCAATTTTATTTAAAAGCTGTAACACTTGCTGAAGTTTTAAGAATTTTTTTCCTATTGCTGGAGTGGTGGACCATAAAATAATGTAACTTTTTTTTCATTGAACCCCTTGGACTTGTTTTTTAAATGGATTTATATGCTCTTTTGCAGAAAGGTAATAGTAAAGCTCATTTAAAAGGGGATCCTTTTGAACAAGAAGAAAGGTTGGTGACTTATTCAGGACTTAATGAGTTAGCTTTAGTATGTAAGCTAATTAGTAAACCCAAATTTCCAGGGCAAGGAGCTAAGAGAGGTAGCCAGGTACTTAAAAAATGCCTCTGGAAAAAGCACATCATTGGGAAATCACGCTGTTGATAGATGTTAATCACTTTCTCTTCTAGCTTCTGCCAAATTTCGGAGCACAGAAAATAATTTCATTTTGTTACATTTTGTTTTGCTATGTTTCTCCTGAGCTAGGAGATGGGAGGAAACTGGGCAACTGACTACTTAGATCCATGAGCATTAGTGACTAGGGATGCCCATGGATGCTTTCTCAAAGGGGAAAACACTGCAGGCAGAATAAAACCTGGTGGACATGGTCACCTCTGAAGGTAACCCCAGAGGCCTCTTGACAGCAGCTTCACCAAATTGCAGGCAAGACACCTGGAAGGAAATTAACAGGCTTCCCAAAAAAGGAAGAGCATCACAGCAGGGCCACAGGAAGTAGATCAGAAGAGCTGAGTTTATACATCTGTGTTCTAGACGCCAAGTGGTATGTGTGAATGGAGCTGGGTCCTTGCGGTGGACTTTGATATGCTGCCAGCATGAAAATGAACAGAATCAGAGAGTAGTTTAGAAACTATTACCAGGAGAACTTTCTCCTGGAGAATTTATTAAGCAGGAAATGTGCAATTAGAGATCTTACTATGAGAGAATAGGCCAGTAAAAGGCTGCCTTGTTTAGAACACAGAACTCTAATTCAGTTACTAAGTTGAAACATATGATATTGCCATTTCATAGGTTAAAAATGGTTCAAAATCAGAAATTTTCCGTGGCTTAATCTAATATCATTTAGGCATTTTATAAAGGCGAAGATGATGGACACTGAATGATACTTTTTGACCACTATTATATGTCAGGAACGCAACTAAGTAAAAAATTTATATATATTATATATTAAATATATGTATAAAATATTATTTAATGGTATCACAACTGTAAGATCAGTATCAGTATCTTCATTTTCAGAAGAGAAAGCTAAGGAGCAGAGGAGGTGAAATATAATAACTTGCTTGCGGTCATGCAGAGTTGGGTTACAGACAAATTCTGGGGCCATGCTACCAAAAACCAATGGTGAATTCTCAGTAGTGCCAGACAGTGCACATCCCTCCATCCTCCTTGAACCAGCTTCTTAATTTGTTCTTTCTTGGCCACCTCCTATCTCACTGGCCACACACTCACTGGGATCTCTTCATCTTCCCAACCTACAAGCATGCAGTGGGTCCAGAGTTTCGGTCTCAGATCCACTCTTTATTTACACACTAACTTCCCAGATTATTGTATCCAGTCCTTTATTTTTTAAATACCAGCCATTTACTGATGACCCAAATTCATATCTCCAGAGGCCCAACATCTCCTCTGAACTCCAGACTAGTACATCTAACCAACTACTTGTCTTCTTCACACAGAAATCCAACAAACAAATTGAACCTAATACACCAGATACTTAACTCTAGATCTTCACACCCATTACCCACAAACACTAATTCTTTATCTGTTTTCCTGATCTTAGAAAATGGCAATTCTGTAATTCCTTTCACATAGGCCAAAACAACCAGAGAGGAGGTATTTCTGACTTCTCTATTTCTCTAATAGCTCACATCTAATGCATCAGCAGATCCCGAAGTTACTGAAGGTAGAATGCTGAATTGAAACACATCTCATGATCCTTGTATACAATAATCCAAGCCACCATCATCTCTCATTGGACTTTTACAAAAGCCTCCTAACTCATCTCCCCATTTCCACCTTGATCACTCTCCAGTCTGACAGTAGTGCAGCCAAAGTGATCCCTGTAAAACATAAATTAAATCATGCCATTCTTTGCTCCAAACCCTACACTGGCCTTCTATCACACTCAAAAAACATCCCCCAAAGTCTCCCCCAGGGCTTACACTTCATTGATATGACCCCAATTACTTTTCTAGTCTTGTGTTGTAGATCAAAGCTAGCCACTTCCCACTGAGAGGTGAAATCTATTTTCCCTCCCCTTGAATCTGAAAGGTTGAAGGCAGGAGGAGAAGGGGATGACAGAGGATGCGATGGCTAGATGACATCACCAACTCAATGGACATGAGTTTGGCTAAACTCCAGGAGTTGGTGATGGACAGGGAGGCCTGGTGTGCTGCGGTTCATGGGGTCGCAAAGAGTCAGACACGACTGAGCGACTGAACTGAACTGAACTGAAATGAATCTGAAAATGGTACAACCACAAGTATGATGGAAGTAACCCTTTGCTACTTCCAGGTCCAAGACTTTAAGAGGACTAGTAGCTTTTACTGGCAGCATCATATCTGAGAGTCCTGAGTCACCACGTAAGAAGTCCAATGCCCTCAGACCACCAGATTACATGGCAACAACAGCCATCGGCAGGCATTCCAGTCAATAACCACAACTGAGATCCCGGGTGTCAATGGCAGCCATGTAAGTAAGCCAGCTTGTCTTTCCAGCCCAGTCAAGTCTTCTGATGTCTGCATGCCTAAATGGTACTTGAATATAACCACATGAGAGAACCTAAGGAAAAACTACCCACCAAGCCCAGAATCTTAGATGATGACAATTGCTTTAATCCACTGTTAGTTTGCTATGCTAACTACCTTTGCTGTGTGCTTAGTCGCTCAGTCATGTCTGAAGCTTTGGGACCCCGTGGACTGCAAGCTCCAGGCACCTCTGTCCATGGGGATTCTCCAGGCAAGAATATTCGAGTGGATTGCCATGCCCTCCTCCAGGGAATCTTCCTAACCCAGGGATCGAACTCAAATCTCCCACACTGCAGGCGGATTCTTTTATCATCTGAGCCACCAGGAAAACTAACTATAGTTAAGTAATTAACTGGAATACCACTTCCTATTCTTCTCTCCCTTGTTCCCTCCATTCCAGCCACACTGACCTACTTGCTATTCTGCTAACATACCAGACATGTTACCTCCAGTCTTTATACCTGCTTTCCCTGTATACGGCATGCTCTTCTTTCAGATATTCACACGGATTCACTTAGAGCTCTGCTCAAACAAGAGAGCTTCTCTGATGAATTAATCTAAAATACCACCCTATCACTCTGTCTCTTATCAAGCTTTATTTTTCTTCCAAGTATTTCATATTAACATATTTTAGACTTATTACTTGCTTTCTACTAAGAAAAGGAAAAATTTGCAATTACAATAATACTGACAGCTTTCATTTGTAGCTCCTTCTCTATTGCCTGGAGAATAGACATGTAGACTTTGGCTGAACAAATGAATTCAATTCTATAGCGCAAAGCACTCTCCCCTGCTTTATACTAGTATGCAGAGGAAAAGACAGGGGAAAGGAAGAAAATGCAGGTGGTGCAGATACACAAAAAGGCAATTATACAAAGAAGGGCTATTTCTTTTTTGAAAATCCTGACCTAAACTTCTCTCTTTTTTTTTTTTTTTTTTTTGAGCCTTACTACTGGGGCTATTATCAATTTGTTTGTTGCCTCCATTGATCTGAGGTGAAAATCCCACTTTTGCATAAATGTGAGCTGCTATGTGCATGTAACACACAGACCAAATTCAAGTGCATATTTACTTCACATTCACAAAGAAATGAATGTGAAGTGTTGGCGGGGCAAGTATTGGTGGGACAGCTTATGGCAGAGAAAGAAACTAAGAAGTTCAGCCTCAGGGTCTGTCACCAGTGAGACCTCCACAAATCATGATGTTTTAATACTTTCAAGAAAGTAGCAGGGTTCTGGGATCCCACAAAACTCTGTTCAAAAACTGATTTTACCACTTACTGGCTGTTTGACCTTTGACAAACAATTAACTGTTGTGAGCCTCACCTTTTTTACCTGCAAAATATATCCAAAATGGCCTAAAAGATAAATGTACAGGTATTATAAGTACACTGACCAGAGTTCCAGTTTTGATCCATCCTCTTCCTTAACCTCTCAGTCCCTCAGTTTTCTCTTTGGTGAAATAATAATAATCCTTTTTAAAATGCTGGTGTGAAAATTATATGAGACCAGGAAAGTGACATAACAATAGCTAACATTTAGTTAGCATGATACTACATCCTGGATCTCACAAAGTCCTCTGTTCTAACCAATACTGACTATATCAGGTAGGGACTAACCCCATCCTGTGCCCCAAATCACAGAGTCAACTCGCACAAATGGAGTGGGATTTAAACCCAGGCCAGTCCAGAGCCCAAGCTCTTAAGCATTCTATTCTGTAACTTCTCCTGGAAGCTTAGACCAATATCTGGTACATAATTATATTCTAAAAACATAACCATTTCAACTACTGCTAATACTATGTATCATCATGATCATAATGATCATCATTTTCAACCCCAAGTTAGTGTCCACAGACACTTTTCTTACCCACAGAAGAAAATTTCAGACTCTTGCATCTGGTAAGCCTGAAGCTAAAAGTTTGCCCCTACTTGCTCAGTTATAAACCCAGACACTGAACAAATCTCTTCAGTGACCCTGACTATAAGAAAATGGGTCAGGCAGAGGGGGAAAAAGCATAGTTGTGGCAGTGACAAGCTGGCACTGGGTCATGCTAGCTTCATACAGCCAACGGTGCATGTCTCTTTTCAACTCTGTAATTACCTTAGTAACTGGAACCTGGCCATGATGGGAATATTTACACCGCAGAAATCAGCAAAGCCAACAAATCAAAGCTCTGTTTCTCCCCAAAAAGAGCTGGTTGTTAAACACTTGCCAGCACATCATTGTTTTGAAGTCAGATAGACATGAGTTTGAATCCTCATGCAATCAAGTGAGATCTCAAGCAAATTAATTAACTTCTTTGAGTCTTATTTTCCTCACATCTATAACAGCAATAATAGATACCTAATGGATTGTTATAAAAATTAAATGATGTACCATGTGTAAAGCTCTTTAGAATGTGACACTTAGTAGTCACTCTCTAAGCAAGTGTGACTACTTTGACACAATTTTGTTAGTTTTATTATTTGTGTGACAGCAATTCTATTAGTTTTGTTATTTGCATTACAATAAATAAAAGTGGATGGCAAAGAACATGGTATAAATTAGAATATACAAGTACCAACTCAACAATTCACCAGGGTTGGTTTCACCCTTCTAGAAACTGTCCTAGTCATATCCCAGCTCAAAAGATTGGAACTTAAGTGCTTCCTACTCTGCTCAAGTAAGGCATTCTCATTTGGATTCAATACTTATGTTACAAGCCCCTGCCCGCACCATTCAGTCAGGGTCAGGGTGAACCTTACCTAATTAACAGTGGCATAATCAAAACAAATATTGTTTCATTTCCCCATGACATGATTAATTCTCATATGCATTCAAGGTTGGGCCTGCTCTGGATGAGTAACCGGAGAGCAAATCGCAAAATCACCAGCCATTTGAGCTGGAAAATATTGTGCGCTGCTTGTACTCGCTGTGCCGATGGGGGGACTGAGTACTTAGGTGACCTGCCTGCTAAAATAGATGGCTCTAGATTATGAACTGTAAATTGTAAGAGATAAATGATGCAAAGAAGAGAGCCAAATATTTAGTGACCTCTCTCTTCACTGTCCCCAAGACCTCGTCCACCACCTGTCCCATTGCCATGCCAGGTTTCAGAGTGTCAAATTATATACCAGAGAAATTTAATGATTTAGCAGTGTATACATGTCCATCCCAATCTCCCTAGCTATCTCTTCCCCTCAACCTTTCCCCGTCCCACCCCTGAAACCATAAATCTGTTCTCTAAGTCTGTGAGTCTCTTTCTGTTTTGTAAGTAAGCTTATTTGTACTATTTCTTTTTCGATTTTACACATAAGTGATGCTATATGATAGTTCTCCTTCTCTGTCTGACTTCACTCAGTATGACTATCTCTAGGCTCATCCATGATGCTGCTATATTTAATATGGATAATCAACCAGGACCTTCTGTATAGCACATGGAACTTTGCTCAATGTTATGTGGCACCCTGGATGGGAGGGGAGTTTGGAGGAGAGTGGATACATGTATATGTTTGGCTGAGTCCCTTCACCGTTCACCTGAAACTATCATATTGTTAATCAGCTATACCTCAACACAAAATAAAAAGTTTTTTTAAAAAGAAGTTGAACAATTTAACAATGCTCTTTCTTCTCCAGTGGAGCTACTGCATTTTATTAAATTCAACAGTTCCAGATCTAGAACGACCAAGTGTACTACTCAGCTCACTCTTTGCAAACTTTAATGGCTATACAAATTAAGGGACACCTGACTACTCTGAACACTCATACCTCTCAAGATGTCCCAACTTCATCCTGTAGCTCCTGTTAGAGAATCATAATATGCATTAACAAATTAGAGGCGCTCAGAAGCCTCTGTCACAGTACAGACATCTTTTAAAACTTTGTATTAATCATATGCTTATTTTTAATTAGATCAATGTTTCCCAAGTTTGTTTTTTTTTTTTTTTTTTGAAACTACAGAACTCCCTTTGTGCTGTGTATTTATTAATCTCAGACAGAGTAGTCAGTATAAGACCAATCTGATAAAAGCTGATCTAGTCCAACCCCACAAGTTAAGAGAAGAAACTGAATTTCTGGGTTGATCCAGTTCTTTCGCCTCCCATTCCTTGCCACAGCCACTCCTTAGGGACTTCTCAATATGCAAATAGCCTGCATGATTTTCACAGCGACCTACACTAGCCCCACTCTAATCCAATGTGCTAATGAGCAGCTGAAGAGCAAATACAAAGAAGTGATTCGGTTAGGAGGCAAATCAGAGGGGAACTTAGGAAGGAAGACAAAGATGAAAAAACAAAAAGTGCCTAGCACACAATAGATACTCAACAAATAATAGCTGACTAAACTATACTGAGTTCATAAAGGAAGCAGATTCTTTCACGTACTCAGCAAGTATATACTTAATGCCAGCTACATGCTAGCACATGTTTGGGTCCTGGGGATACAGCAGTGAATAAGCAAAACACCTACCTTCATGAAACATCCAATTTAATCATATGACAAGATCCCAGCATGTTAGAGTCAGAAGTCAGCCTATCTCCTGCAGCCCAACCTTCTAACTGTTAAGAGAAATTCAGATCCAAAGAGAAGAAATTCCCCCAAGGTCACCCAAGAAGTTAGCAGCAAAGCTGGAATTTAAACTCTGGTTTCCTGACCATAAATTCAGGGCTTACCCACCATACCAGACTTCCTAAATTAAGAATGTTTGATATCATAATCTTTAAGGGAAGTCATGATGCCATAAATTGTCATTAAATGACAGAGACATAAATATTATAGTCTCGACCCCAGTTCAGCATCTAAACATACTCACAAATCTCAGGTCTTGGCCAATGTTTTTGGCTTACTAGAGTAAGTAATTATATTACTTTAAGAAACCAAATTCAATTAACCAAAGCTCAGGGATTATGAAGACTAGAGAAGACAGAAAGGGGACTATCACTTTGTGTTCTATCCACTAGGTGATCAGGAAATGAGAAGTGGAAAGGGCATGGGTTTTGGAATCAAATTGAGTTTTGAATCCCAGTTTTGCCTTCAATTAGTTGTACAACCACAGGAAACTCACACTCAATGAGGAAACTCACACTCAATTTCCCCACTTGCAAAATGAATTCTCACAGAGCTTTATGGGGATTCTATGATATATGTATGTGGTATATTAAGGGCTAAAAAAGCAGTCATTCCTTATGCCTCGCCATACCTTTTCTTTTAAAGGTAAATTCCTTTTCTTGAAGACTTGCTAATGAACTAGAAAATGTTCACAGTTTGGTGAAACATAGTAATGTAAACATCTGATAAAGTCTGAGGAAAATGCCCCTAAACTCATGGTGTGCACAACAGGTCTGGAATTTGGATTCTTTTCATTTGGTGGAGTTTTCATATTTTCAGCCTTTGGTCAGACTTAAATTCCAGTTGGGACTACCTCACCTAATATTTTGGCACTTTCCCTAGTCACAGTTGGAAGCCAGAAGTAAAGATATATGTGAAATGAAAAAATAATGAAAACCAAAAGTCAATATCTTTCTGCTTTTTCTTTTTCCCTTAGTGGGATAAAAAAATTTTAAAGCAGACCTATCTGACTTCCAATCAAAGCCTGGGATCAAGTTTTCATTCTACAAACCTTTTCCCATGCTCTAATTTGACAGGGTTTTGCCTACCCTACACCAGCCACATTTTTTAAGCCCAAGAGATCCCTTTGCAGGTAATGTCTTATCAAGACCAGTGACCCTTATGACTCTCTGGTTATGTCTTTGGAAACATATGCACACAGGTCTTGCACAGGTCTTGAAAAATAATAAAAACTTTTGTTTGTTGTCAATGTCATGTGTTTCAATATTGGTACCAACACAATCATACCAGAGACACAGTCATCTGAATCCATACTATAATTAGCATCAAGATTTTGTAATATCCCTCAGACAACCTGTATATCTACAGTTTAGCTCCCTTTCAATTTAGCAGAGCAGTCACTATCCATTTTCCCTGCCATGCCTGAAAGAAATCATACTTTATTATTAGCAGAAGCAAAGACAAGACAGAGAGGTTAATGAGGGACTGGACATACACAAGAATTCCAGCACTTGTGTGTTCCAGAAAGTGAACTGATAAAACACTTGTTCAGTCACTCAGTCGTGTCTGACTCTGCAACCCCATGGACTGCAGCACGCCAGGCTTCCTGTGCTTTACCATCTCCCAGAGCTTGCTCAAACTCATGTCCGTTGAGTCAGTGATGCCATCCAACCATCTCATCCTCTGTCATCCCCTTTTGCTCCTGCCTTCAGTCTTTCCCAGTATCAGGGTCTTTTCCAACAAGTCAGCTCTTCACATTAGGTGGCCAAAGGTGAAGCTTAGCTTCACCATCAGTTCTTCCAATGAATATTCAGGGTTGATTTCCTATAGGATGGACTGGTTGGATCTCCTTGCTGTCCAAGGGACTCTCAAGAGTCTTCTCCAACACCATAGCTTGAAAGCATCAACTCTTCAGCACTCAGCCTTCTCTGTGGTCCAACTCTCACATCCATACACAACTACTGGAAAAATTATAGCTTTGACCATATGGACCTTTGTTGGCAAAGTAATGGCTCTGCTTTTTTTAAGATGCTGTCTAGGTTGGTCATAGCTTCTCTTCCAAGGAATAAGCGTCTTTTAATTTCATGGTTGCAATCACCATCCACAGTGATTTTAGAGCCCAAGAAAATAAAGTTTGTCACTGCTTCCATTGTTTCCCCATTTATCTGCCATGAAGTGATAGGAACAGATGACATGATCTTCATTTATTGAATGCTGAGATTTAAGCCAGCTTTTAAAAAAAATAAATTTACTTAAGTGGAGGCTAATTACAATATTGTGGTGGGTTTTGCCATATGTCGACATGAATCAGCCACAGGTGTACATTTGTTCCCCCATCCTGAACCCCGCTCCCTCCCTCCTCCCCATCCTATCCCCAAACCCATCTGGGTTGTCCCAGAGCACTGGCTTTGAGTGCTCTGCTTCATGCATTGAACTTGCACTGGTCATCTATTTTACATATGGTAATATACAATGTTAATGCTATTCTCTCAAATCATCTCACCCTCGCCTTCTCCCACAGAGTCCAAAAGTCTGTCCCTTACATCTGTGTCTCTTTTGCTGTCTTGCATATAGGGTCATCACGAAAATCTTTTTAAATTCCATATGTATGCATTAATATACTGTATTGGAGTTTCTCTTTCTGACTCTGTATAACAGGCTCCAGTTTCATCCATCTCATTAGAACTGACTCAAATGTTTTCTTTTTGTAGCTGAGTAATATTTCATTGTGTATATGTACCAGAACTTCCTTATCCATTTGTCTGCTGATGGACATCTAGGTTATTTCCATGTCCTAGCTACTGTAAACAGTGCTGCAATGAACACTAGAGTACATGTATCTCTTTCAGTTCTGGTTTCCCTGGTGTGTACGCCCAGCAATGGGATTTCTGGGTCATATGTTAAGCCAGCTTTTTCATTCACCTTTCACCTTCATCAAAAGGCTCTTTAGTTCCTCTTTGCTTTCTACCATAAGGGTGGTGTTATTTGCATATCTGAGGTTATTGATATTTCTCCCAGCAATCTTGATTCCAGCTTGTGCTTCATCCAACCTGACTTTTGCATAATGTACTCTGCATGTAAGTTAAATAAGCAGGGTGACAATATACAGCCTTGACAGACTCCTTTTCCAATTTGGAGCCAGTCCATTGTTCCATCTCTGGTTCTTACTGTTGCTTCTTGACCTGCATACAAGTTTCTCAGGAGACAAAGTAAGGTGGTCTGGTATTCCCATCTCTTTGAGAATTTTCCACAGTTTGCTGTGATCCGCACGCTCAAAGGATTTAGTGTAGTCAGTGAAGCAGAAGTAGATGTTTTTCTGGAATTCTCTTGCTTTTCCATAATCCAATGGATGATGGCAATTTGATCTCTGGTTCCTCTACCTTTTCTAAATCCAACTTGAACATCTGGAAGTTCTCCATTCATGTACTGTTACAAGTCTAGCTTGGAGGATTTTGAGAAGTACCTTGATAAAATCCTTACAGGGACGCTTACCCCATGTGGAGGTTATCAAGGGTTGACATTAACAAGGGAACAGTAATAAACATAAATTCAGGAAAAGTAAAAGAATATTAACACCACCAGGTTGAGGGTTGAAGAGAGTAGGAAGTGTCCACTTTGATCCGTGCTTTAACTCCCACGTACATTTTCATGGGCCTCCTCCCAACTCACTGAACTGCCTCCGGAAAATGAGGGAGCATTGGCCTAGATAGGATCTTGCAACCCTCCCAGGCCTGACACTCTATGAATAGACAAAAACAACACAATGTCCATACCAGGACTCTGAGAGTTGGGCTTCCCTGACAGGCCAGATGATGTAAAACCATCGTCCATGTGGAGACGATCAACGACAGTGGGCAGACCTAGAAGTATACCTCTCTCGTTGGCACAATAGCAAGAAAAGGGGTCAGGCAGCACTAGAGTCATTCAAAGTATTGCCACTGTGAGATGTTTCATTCCTTATGGAATGTGGTTTTTCCTCCTCATTTGAAATAGTCATCAGGATGACTAAACAGAGGATTTTTTTTTTTGAAAGATTTTTCTAAGCCCAGTCATGAGCATATTTAAAATCCCAGGGACTAACTCTGAAAAAAAAAACAAAAAAAGATATTTTTAATTAGAAACCCAATGAGGAGGGCAAGTATAGCAGCTTTGCAAGAAAGACTACCATTGAGTACCTAGTATGTGCCAGACATTAACACTCAAAGATAAAAAACATGAGGGATCAACACAACCCACCACACCCCCACAGATAAGTAAACAGCCCCTAAAATAAAGGTCAGAGACCATAAAGAATGAGATGGAGGCCATCTTTCCTTCCCTGGGGAGGTCAAAAGTGATATTATAGTGAGAATGACATCGGATTGGCCCTAAAAATGTGATTTTATGGACTTCTGGCTACAACAAAAGTGTTACAAGTGGAAAAATGAAGGATGCTGTAATTGCAAAGGATAAGATTTTTGAAAACTGCATTGAACCTCAGTTCTCTCATCCCTAAGTTAGGAATAAGAATACTCTCTTCCTTGCAGGAACAGAACTTTTCAATTTAATGAACATTTAGGAAGCAACTGAATCACAGAGCAAGCTATTTGATGTGTGACATCATGATAAAAGATTCAAGGAGGAAGGAAGAAAATGACATTGGGGCCCCACCTCTATGAGAACAATGATCAACTCTGAAATTATAGAGAGTTAATTAAGGTCATATAATTAAGCAGCTGATGTTTTTCTTCAGGGGACCATAAAATGCTCCCCGTGCAAAACTTTCTTAATACAATCCGCAAGGCATCTTTGGAGGTAGAAGAAAAATAGACAAGATATTGTAGTTCCTCATAAGTAGGTTGAGCCTGAAAGTGAAAGTCACTCAGTCGTGTCAGACTCTTTGCTACCCCTTGGACTATACAGTCCATGGAATTCTCCAGACCAGACACTGGAGTGGGTAGCTGTTCCCTTCTCCAGGAGATGATCCCAAACCAAGAATCAAACCCAGGTTTCCCACATCACAGGTGGATTCTTTACCACCTGAGCCACCAGGCAAGCCCAAGAATACTGGAGTGGGTAGCCTATCCCTTCTCCAGCGGATCTTCCCAACCCAGGAATCGAACTGGGGTCTCCTGCATTGCAGGTGGATTCTTTACCAGCTGAGCTACTAGGGAATCCCCAGGTTGAGCCTAGCCCAGCTTATAGGTTAGACAGATGCTTCCTCTCCACCCAGCCATCTCCAGCTAGTTTCAGTTTTAGGCATCATGATAAAGCTGGAACCCCTGCAGGGACTCACCAGTCTCCAAGATCATCAAACTCAACGGCATTTACAAATTCATCGACCCTCAATGGAACTACATTTACTGATTTCCCACTGCATATCAGGCCCAGGGCTGACATCAGAGAGAGCGTGGGATGCAGAACTTTGTTTCTTTGCTCACCAGCTTTAGGGAAGTCAGACATGCAATCAAGGAAACTTCCATATGGGATGTTCTAGAACACTTCCATCTGGCACAGTCAGAGAACAGTACTACAGAGGAGGTGCCACTGGGCTGGCTACCAAGCCGAGAAAGGGATAAGGAATATCTTGAGTAAAGGCTCTGAGGGGTAAAGGAGCATGGGAACCTGCTCAGTGTCATGCTTGAGAAAAGAGTGAGTCGTCTGGAGGCAGAGAATGTGGCTAGAGATGTGGGCGAGAGCCAGGTCATAAAGGCAGCCCTGTGTGCCAAGGCAGGGAGCTTGGCCGTCATCCAATAGCCATGGGGAACCACTGAGAGCTTTCAGATGCAGGAGTGACGTGGTCTTTAAGAGCGCTCCCTCTGGGGCGCTATGAAGCCAGACTATCAGGGGAAAGACCAAAGGCAAGCAGGCAAGTTAGGAAGAGTTTTATTGCTATTTTTGCGTGGCACATCTGTTCTGAAAGGAACAATAGAGAGTAAGTCATGTGGCCTAATAACTTTTCACGTAGGCTTCCATGGGGGCTGTTACAGCACCTAGTCTGTAGCACAACAGGGAATCAGGACACAGTGCCAAGGGAGAGGCAGGCAGCACAGAACGGTGGCCTGAGTGGGAGAAGCAGTCAACGAAACTCAGCCCGGCAACTTTCAATTGTATGACCCTGGGCAACTCAGCCAACCTCCTGGACCCGTAGCTTCCTCATGTGTAAGATGGCAATGGTAATGCCCACCTGGCCGGCAGACTGTGAATGAGATGCACACAAGGCCCCTGGCAGAACTGCAGGCACAGAACAGGTCCCCGTCATTACAGTGGAAAAGCCTTTCGCCAAGAATGTTCTCAGAAAAGATCCATCCACAACGACAAGATGCTTCCTCTGCTAAGCACCAGTAACCAAAGCAAACAGAGCAATGGGGACAAATCCAGAGTTATTACCTACACGAGAGGTTCAGGTGCCCCTCTGATGGAAAGCAAAAGCCAGTCCGAGTCTAACAAGCCCATACACACTGATCAGAGCTGCCTATTCTCAAAAGCCTTGGGCACATTCCCACGTAACCTGGTTTGACAAGCTGTGCTGGCCCAGTGCCCAGCTTCCAATCAGAATCTACAAGGCCTAGAGATTATTTGACAATTTCTCTCTCTACAAGGGCAGTTATGGTGCAGAACGGAGGCAGCAATACACATTTTAAGCAGATACACATCACCCTTTCATTTCCTATCTCCTCTAAAGGCTCAGTTACTTCTTCTAGAAAACAACAGTACCACCCTTGTGGCACAAAACTCAATATAAATCTACAGTGAGCACAGCTAATTCACTGTTTGGAAACAGTTTGAGTTCTAGAACCAAGAATGATGGTTGCAGATATTCTGATATTCTCAGCTCAGACTGTGCTGAGATTCTGGCTCTAAATCATTTGCTTGGAAAGTGAGAGCACTCATGGATGAAGACAGTGCTCATTGCTAACTAATATCCCTCCTCCTATCTTCTGACTCTCATCCTCTCATTTGCAAACATTCTGGAAACTTCCTGTAACCCCATTCAGACACCAACGGTCCCCTTCCCTCTACCACTGTATGTTGCTCAGAGTATCCCACACCTACTGCTGCTGCTCATCTGCTAGTCACCATTTAGCCTTTGGAAATCCCCTTCTGCCTTCCCCAAGAGACTGAAATATTCTGGGCAAGTCACTAGGGATCTTTCTAAACACAACGGGGGCTCCACTTGGCTCCACTTCAGTAAGGACCACTTTGACCATTCACCACTTCTGGAAAGCCACCCCTCTCTTGACTTCCTGACACTCCCCCCACTCTCCTGGCCATCCCCAGTTCACACTGGCAGACATTTCTTCTTCTGTCCATTCCTGGGCTTGGGCTTTCTGGAGTTTTGTCCCCAGAGTCCCTTCCTCTGGGAAGGGACAAAATCCTCTTTCCATAATCCTCTTCCTAGGAGATGCCATAGCTGTCTACTCCGGCTCCACATGCCTCCCATACTCCCGAGAATACAGAATCTTCTTCGACTCTAGCTCAGTTCTCTCTTTCATGTGTCTCAACAGCAAAGCCGGGCCCCTAGCGGAATCCCACACCTTCTTGCCTTACACTGGCATCAAACAGCTGTCCAAATCCAACTCTGGACTTTTGTTTCAAAGCCTGCTCATCTGCTGACGCTTGCTGTCCCTTCCCTCCTTCCTTAATGACCCAGTTCCTGGCCAAACTCTTGTCTGGGCTTTTGTCATCCCTTTATAACCAGTCTTTCTGCTCATTTCTCTCGCCTTTGCAGAGGCTCTTCTCACTGCACAGAAAATATTACCTTCCGAGCAAAACCCCTCACTGTACCCTCCTCCCCAGACCATCTGCTTAGCATGACATCCAACACTCCTCTACAATGTAATAAGAACACACATTCGGGGTCTCTCATACTAGATCATAAATTCTTTAGTGCCTCTAATTGTTCCTCAATAGCTGCATGCCAATCAACTTGACCCATAGTAGGTGCTCAATTCACATTTGAAGAAATGAATGAATCTTCAGGCTGTCAGCACTCCCAGCTTATCCAGTCCTGCTCTCTGAAATCAAAATGCCCTTCTTGGATTATCTCAGGATAAACAGCTCCTTCAGAGCAATTGCATAAAATCACCAAAGTATCACCCAAATTTTAAGAGTGATGAATGTGAATGCCCTACCTTAACTTTCGAAGCACTGAACAACTTCTAACTGGTTATTTACCCACTTCAAGCAAAAAGTTTCCTCAATATGAATTGTGGCAAATGTAGCCAATATTTTATAATAACTACAAACAGAAAGTAATCTTTAAGAATTGTATAAAATTTTCACAAATCAATAAAAATATGAATTATGGATGACAAAAACAATTTCTTAAAGTTTATTTTTACTTGGATTTAACTTGTTTGATCAGTGAGAGTCCAATGAGAAAAACAAGAAATCATTCATGAAATTCCATAAATAATTGATTATTTAATAACCCAGGTGATAGAAAAATGGAGACATTTAAGCAAAAAAATGGAATGGTGACCCAGGAAGCACAAAGTTGCTAACACTTCCAAGCTGGAAGAAAAAGGGGACCAAGAGTTGTTCTACTCAGTGGAAGCTGGAACCTTGGTGGAGGTGGATTTACCATGAAGCTAATAAGGCTTATATTTGAGGGATCTTTGCCCTCCTGGGCCTCTTCTAAAGCCCCAGATCTAATTTTGTACTCTTTTTCCTTTAAAGAGTCCCTCAAATTGTATAAGCTTTTTACTCTTCACAAAAGCCATGGAGGAAATATCACCAGTGCTAGAGTTGTTGCCCAAGGCTGAGATGAGAAAAAATACCCTGGTTTTTGCTTTCTGCCCACCTTCTGATTTCCTGCTAGTACTTCTCATTGGCCAAACTCAGCCACAAGCCAGTTGGCATGGGAGCCTGGATCAGATTTCAGACTTTGGGACTCTGTGGGAGAAGGCGAGGGTGGGATGATTTAAGAGACTAGCATTGAAACATGTATATTATCATATGTGAAACAGATCGCCAGTCCAGGTTCGATGCATGAGGCAGAGTGCTTAGGGCTGGTGCACTGGGATGACCCTGAGGGATGGGATGAGGAGGGATGTGGGAGGGGGGTTCAGGATGGGGAACACATGTACACCCATGACTGATTCATGTCAATGTATGGCAAAAACCACCACAATATTGTACAGTAATTAGCCTCCAATTAAAATTTTAAAATAAACAAAATACTGTCATTTTGTGTATTTAAAAAAAAAAAAGATTCCCTATAACATGCAGGCAGACAGGTGAGGGGCAAGGGGGAGATCTGAGAGCAGAGAAGCCATACCAGCCCATCCCATGTGCCGCGGGCACCCAGGGTTGGGACTGAATGGACTGGAAGTGTTACCAGGAAAAAGCTAACTGGCTTTCCCTCTCCCAAGATGTTGCACAAGGCAACACTGACCCAGTGTATATAAGACACAACCTATATCTTCCTCCCAACTTTGTAGACTCTGAAACCCAATCTTGCTATTGTCCCAAAGGCAGATTTGGGGAGGATAACTCACACTAACCAAGATTATAGAAGCCTGAAGCACAAGCCTGAAAACCAATATGCTAATTTGAAGAAGAAATATCCCTGTAATTTAATGCAGAGTGACATGTTTGTCTTGACCGAGTCAGTTCACTTCATTTGCTCACTGTTGCACATAATATTGACTATTAACACCATAGCAATTATTTCCAATATACAAATGAGTAATACCTAGCTCCCATCCTGGAGGGGCCTGGTGATGAATTTACAGTAACACTGTAAACAGATGTATATCAAAAAGAAATTAAAATCCTTTTTGAGCACAGACCCATATCAGACTAGTTAACATGATTTGAACCTTTATAACTTCAGGCTCTGACAGATACATATGTTGGTGTCAACCATGGAGACAGATCTGACAGGAGGATTGTGAACTGTAAACAGTAGTCGTTTGCCTGTCAGGGCACAGAATCTCCTGGAAAGAGCTCAAGTTTACCTCCCTGAATCAGTTTTTCTATGCCCCTTACTGACCACCACCTCTTCTGATGGGTATATACATGAAATGCCATTCACTTGGTTACAGCCAAGTTCAACAGTCCTGAAAATCATTCACTCACACTAGGTCAGACTCCTAAACCATTCCTCATCTTTGAGAATCTCGTAAGAGCTTCAGACTCTTTGAAAACCACATATACACACATTTTATTTACACATTCAGGGGGTTCTTAGACTTCATTGCCGCCAGTTCTTTCTCTAGAGCAGAGTTTCTCAATCTCAGTAATACTGGCATTTTGGATTGAGTAATTCTTTGTTGTTGGGCTCT
Source organism: Muntiacus reevesi (assembly GCF_963930625.1). Taxonomy (NCBI): domain Eukaryota; kingdom Metazoa; phylum Chordata; class Mammalia; order Artiodactyla; family Cervidae; genus Muntiacus; species Muntiacus reevesi. Next base: position 29,268,047 of record NC_089258.1, read on the forward strand.
GTCTTGGTTAGCAAGAGAAGCAAGCATTCTAGAATGTTTAGCAGCATCCCTGGCCTCTACACTTCAGATGCTAACAGCCTACCCTCAACCAGTTGTGAAAATGTTCCCAGACATTGTTCAAGGTTCCCTGGAGGAAAAAATTGCCCCAGCTGAGAACTCCTTTCCTAGAGAGACATTGAAGTCTCTGCTGTTACTCCAGGAGCAATACATGGAGTATCCAGCTATAAGAGCAGCCAGATGCTGTGCACCTCTCCTCCCTAGACTTTAGGCTAATGATCAGTTCAGCAGATGAGTTTGCTTTAAAAAGGAGAACACTGAAAAGTTTCTGCATTCTAGTTCCACAAATGTGTAAAATAAATATCTCCATGTGAATCAGAGTTAGGAGAGAACCTAAAAACATGTGTTCAGGCTATTGATCAGGATGGAGGAATTTTAAGCTTGTTTATTTGTTTCCATTATTGGGGAGAAGAAAACCATCACCACTAGTGTGCATGTGTCTACAGAATATTACATGGCTATATCTGTTAGCTAACTAACCTGGAGTCCACCTAAAGCTGCCTGTGACCATTAGCCGTCTGGAAGAGCTCCATGTGGTTCTGGAATAGCTGGTTTTACTGTCAGTCTCTCCTTAAGTATAGAGACCTGAAACCCATGCTAGTTCTCAAGGGCATCTGAAGGCCTTAAAAGAAAGCAAAGAAGGCATTGTTCCCTGACACCTCCCTGCAAGATACGTAATAAGGATTCGCTGTGGGCCAGGCACTGTGCTTTATGTACATCAAATCACTTAAGCTTCACAACAAGCTAGAAGAGTTGGTATTATTGTCCCCACTTTAGAGAAAAGAACTGAGTCTCAAAGAAGTCTCATAGGTGTCTTACAGTCACACAGCCAGTAACAGAGCTAGAATTAAAACACAGTTCGTATCACTGTCATGATTCTGGATCAGCTGCAAATTTTAGCTAAGGTTGTTTAGAACAGGAAGAAGTCACCTCCGTGACATGTGTGAAAATCAAGGCAAACAATTCAACTCGCTTGAGTTCACTTGGATTCAGAAGCTGCCAAAACAGATTTTTATATCAAACCAATGTAACTTCTGATGGGCATAATGTTTCTAAAGAGATATCTATGAATACATTGAGAGCAGTGTTTGGCTGTCATCATCAAACTCCCAAAGTCTTCTCCTAACACAGGCAGCTACATGCCACACTGAGGGTAAGGCAGAAGCCCAAGGATTCTGACTTGGAGGGTTTTTCTACCCGTTTCCTCATGAGCAACTACAAGCTGCTGGCTCTGAGCAGGAAAACATTCACTAGCCTTTAGCTACCAATTCAAACCAGGGACCTCCCCATCCTGCCCACACAACTCCAGAGGAAGTCTGGGACAGGGATGAAGAGACCAGATTGATGGGACTAGTCCAAAACACAAATAATGTATTTCCTCCCAAATATGAAAACAACACTTGAAGCCAGGGTGTAATAATAGGTTTTCCCAGGATGGTTGCTTTCATAGAGTGTTACAAGTGTCCGTTGATTATACTTCTAAGAATATCGAGTCTGGATTTCTTCCTTCCTTTCCCTCTTCTCTTACTTTCTCTTCCTTCCTTCTTTCCCCTTCCAGCAATCATATCCTGACCTCCTCCTCTGTACCAACCCCTATGCTGGGATCTGACTAGACTGAGATGAACAGATCCCAGACCTTGTCTTATCTTGAAGCTTAGTGAGAGAGACTGGCAAACAATATCAAGGGAATAAAACAGGTACTGGAACAAGTGGAGTGTGCTACTGCCTCCTCAGAAAGCTGAACACATTCCACACAGTGCAGGAAAATCACAGATTCACTTGAAATACTGCAGGTCGATGTCAAAAGAGGCACCTCAGAAGGTATATTTGTATATAACATTGTAAATCTGAGTCTCATAACTTGTTAGGAAAGCATGACTAGGAATGGGATCCTTGGAGTCTATGATGTGAAATCCTAATAAAAAGAGATGAGAAAAAAGCTATTTTCCCCCTTAAACAGCAGGGTGGATAGGAATAAGGAATATGGTTAATGAGTTCTCCTTTCCTTATTCTTTAAATTCATTAATATTTATTGTGCTTTAGTTTTCAAATTACTTCTGCTTAATTCTGAAGTTGAAGAATTACTTCAAATTAATTCTGCAAAATGATGTGAATTTTGCCTTAAAAGAGTCCTATGAGGTAAATTAGAGAAGGGCATGGCAACCTACTTCAGTATTCTTGCCTGAAAAATCCCATGGACAGAGGAGTGTGAGCATCTACAGTCCAGGGGGTTGCGGAGTCGGACATGTAAATATTATTATCTCCATCGTACTGTTGAGAAAATGAGTCTCAGAGAAATCAGTGGCTCTCTCAAGGACTCACAGCTAGCTAAGAGAAGAATGGGCCTCTCAATTTCACCTCCATCTGCCTGTACAGCCCAGGTCCTGAAAGGCCCCCATGCATGCCATAAGCCTGGCAAATGAGTCACGTTATTCAACTGCAGTCTCACCGGCATCGCACATGGAATAGGAGGTGTGTTCAAGAGGCTCTGGGGTGTTGAGAAGAGAGTTAAGTGAGTTTTAATGGAAAAGATTGTTCTACTTATAGCGGCTCCAAAAAAAAAAAAGTGATTCACTCTTCAGACCTGACATGTTTTGAGAGACAGACATGCCTGTAAATTTGGCCAGACTCGTGGGTGCCAGATGATAATTGACAAAGACCCTAGGGCTTGGCGATCAAGCCAGGACTTCCTTGTGTTCCTCACTGAGCTCTCCAGGGGCCGAGCATGGTGCATAATTAAGTCAGATGGTTGCAGAGGGGAAGAGATAGGTCATTTTCTCTATGGAGAGGTTTTCTTCTTGGCAAGATGCAGAATGACACACTTCAGGCAGCAGGAAGATGATTTCCATAAAAGTCGGTGGGGAGGGAGGGAAATCACCAAGTTACTGAAAGACAAACAAAGCCTAAATACCATAAACAGAGTATGGAGTTCCCAACCAGAGGCACAATTATCTCTTACCTCAAACTTGGACAGGACTCAAGCAGGCATTATAAGAGATTTTCTCATGCACATGAGTAATTCCCCCACTCATTAAAATGTTATAGATGAGCCTCACTTGGAAAAGAGCAAAGTGTGAATTCCAATGCAAGAAAAGAGGAGGCAAAAAGGGGCCTGAGGAAGTTCTAGCAGAAAGTTTTAAGGCAGCCCAACAATCTTCTACAAAGCAAAACAGTGGACAGAGTGAGAAGAAAAACACAAGGAAGAAGACAGATTGTCCATAAGAACACCACTGTTACACATGCACAGATGCCTTCCATTTTACTAACTTCCACTTAATGAAAGAACCAGTTCATAAGTAAACATGGGATCATTTATCCATTACAATGAGGGAAAATGCCTTTTTTAATCTCACGTATGGTTTAACCGCTTGGGACTTTTCCTTCTTGGACCAAAGTCAGTACCTGTTAAAAACAAAGAACTGATGGGATTGATAACAATGTAATTTAATGAAGGTGTGATTCACATGGGATTTAATGGCATGGCAGAGAACTACACTGAAATCCTTAACCCATCAGTTTTGGGGCACCATCTTCCTATCATGAATGTTTTCATGATATTGTGAGGCCGCAGAGCCAGCCAAAAAGAGCACAGATATGAATGTCAAGTCTTACAAGGTCTGGTCCAGCACCTCAATAGATCATATGTAAGCTGACCCTGGAACTGGAGTCAGATTTAAATGTTTAACTCCATGTAATGTCCTGAAAGCACTGTGAGTTGGCTGATACAACACAAAGACTTGAGTTGGGGAAGGAATTCTCCCTGGAAAATTTTAAGCATGTGACAGATTCAGACTGACTTTATCCTTAAAGGGCTGAATAAGGTTATTTATTACAGGACAGTAACATGTCTCCATGGGTTTTGATGAGAGAAGGGACATCCATTCCTTCTCCTTATATAAAGCCTTCTTATATAGCCATTTTATATAAAAGATTGACTGCCAAGACTTACCTGAATGTATAAAAGTATATACTACAACAACCCTTCAAATATGATAGTACTCCCACAAGTGATGAATATCTTTCCAGATCACAGGTATTCTCTTATTTTGTTTTTCATAATTTTTTTTCCAAATATAAAGTAATATATTTCCATGGGAAGTACAAAAACAAGAAAACAAAAATTACCTTCAATCGTAGCAGAGATTTAATAATTTTTAATAATTGGGTGTGTTTTCTTCCTATATATATTCCCCAATATATATACTGGGAGTATACAACACCAATCTGCATATATTATTTTATACCATTTTTTCTCCTTTATGTATTGAGTATTATTCTATGACATTAAATGTTTTAATAACATGATTTTTATTGGCTAAATATTATACCATTTGATATAAATAGATCATAACCAATTTAACCAATTCTCCATCAATGGAAACTTGGTTTGGTTCCACTGTTTTTTGTTAAGTATAAGTAACAAAATTTTTTAAATATCACACTTAAACATGGTTATGCTTCTATATTGATCAGATTCAGACAAAAAGGCAGAAGCAAATGTAGTTTCATGAAAAGAGTATTTACAAAGGTACTGTTGGGTTTAAGGGAAACCAACAATGATAACGAGTCAAAGAGGCATGGACCCAGAAGAAGTGGACAATCCACCACTAGCCCAGCCTGAAGGAGAAAAAGGAGTGAGCGGCCCCTAGAACCCAATGAGGCCTATAGCAGGAGGAGGGGTCATGTAATAGGGGATGTGGCCTTGGGTGAGGAAGGCAGCCACTTCCAATCCATGGCCCAGCAGGGAAGGAGCAAGAGAAAATACTCTTCCACCCTCTCTTTCCACCTGTTCTCTGACTATCATGGCTCCCCAGGGAAGAACCCAGTGAGCAGAGGGAGGCCAAGGAGGCTGGGTTGATGTAGTTCATTGAGTTCAGCTTCCCTGGGCACAGAGCAGGGTGTAGAAGATGTTTGACATATCTAGGGAGACAGAGAATAGCCAGCTCAATACCTCTGCTTATGCCCTAAGTTAGAGCCACAAACACTATGAAGATTTAAAACGCACACCATGTGGCCAGTTCCTCTGAAGCTATATTATCTGAGCTCCAGATGGGTACAAAACAGCCCAGCTTGTCTTAAGTCCGTTTGTGCCAAGTCTAGAACTGGGTCAACTCCTCCTCTAAGCCTTACTCTGCTGCAGTCACCGAGGAGACTCGTACTGAGACAGTGCTTACTGGAGCAGCCAGTATGTTAGCACACTCATGAAATTCTGGAATTAGGCTTGCTGCATAGGCCAATTATATAATGCATCTACAGGGTGATCCCTATCTCAATTATTACACAACTTTTAACCAATATGGCTTGCTTCCCTGGGTCCCAATTTTTTGTTCATATTAGGTGTTACAGGATAGAGTCCTACTCTCAACATTAGCTAGTAGTCTGTGGCCTTGACACCTTAATTTAAGCCAGCATCGTCTTCCTGGAAGCTGGTCCCTGCTTCCTTTCCAAGCAGTTGGCTGATGCCCTGCCCCAATATCAGAAGACCTTCTATAACCACAACTGTGCCCATGAACTGAAAAACCACTACTTGCTGGAAATACTTATTATCAGGCACTGCTACCAGGTTGAATACCTCTGGCTGTCAAGTCCAGCCTAGATGGAAGCAAATTTGAAGCATTTTTAGATACTGTGTTTGGGGTCAGTCCTTCAGTCCTCTGATTCTCACCATAGCTCAGTAGAGCTTGAATCTTCTACCCACTGAGGTTCCAGCATGTCTTGTGCTTGATTGTGCAACAACTGGTTAAGCCCTAACTAAGATTTACTAACTGTGAGAAAACACAATAAAAATCTAGGTAATTTGGCTGCTGTCTTTTGATGATGACATCACCTTCCTTCCATACCCTCTGACCCTCACGTCCAACACATGGGCTTTGAATGTTCTGCTTAGGACCTGGCAACTAATTTGGAAAATCATCTTCTCACAGAGAAATACTTCATTTTTCCTGTCTGATCTGTAGCTATGAACTCTTTTGCTGGGTCCCTGGCCATGAAATATGCCTCCTATATTATTGTGGGAAGATCTGCCTCATTGGTCTCTGTGTCCTGATTGCCTTTGAAGTCAGCAACATCAGAAGTTAATTCCAAGCAGGTCCTCTAGATCCTGTGCATGGTTTTGTGTTTTAAAAATTGCATTAAAGATCAATTTAAGTTCTTGCAGCCCGATAGGCATTGTCTTGTGCGCCTCTATTTCTTTGTCTCTTTATTTCCAACAGCAGAAGCCTAAGTCCTGTCTTTGTTTTGTCAGGTGGGTCCCATTAAAATCTTGTATTAAACTTTGCCTCTTTTGAAGTCCCAGACCTCATCCATCTGTTTTTTTTTCTAATGACTTTGTTTAGAATTTTTTCAAAGTTAATGGAAATGTCTGAGGGATAGAGAGTCTGGTTAATTGATCCTTCAGTTATTGAAGGTTATTGTCAACCAATATTTTTAGAATTTTGCATTTCATTTCATCTCACTTCAAATATTCCTCCTGTTTGTTTCGGCTGCCCATCCTCCACTGAGCAAACTTACCCCTTTCTTGAATCTCATTTTAGTCGCTTCTACTCCCCAAATTGAAATTGGATGTCCAGAAATTAGGTTCCAGGGAGCCTGGCTGAGGAAGGTAAACTATAAAAGAGATGCAGAGATGGAAGAACCCTGGACAGAATATAAGTCCAAATCTATGAAACAAACCTGATAGTCATGAACCACATATAAACATCAAATCTAAAAGTATATGAGTAAGATCATAATGAAAAATGAGAGTTTAGGGCTAATGAGCACTGGATCATAGAAAAGGCCAACTGGAAATAAGCAGAGCAGATTCCAGAATACTGCTCCCAACACCAATAGGTGTTTGACCATTCTTACCAGGAGGCTTCTCAAAAGTGAGCATGCACCAAAAAAAAAAAAAAAGGAACAACAAAATTTATGCTTACTGAATGTACTAAGAAATGTCCATTTTCTCACAAATTTTAAGCAAAAGCTCCTTACCACTGTATGTACTTAATCCAGAAAATGCTAATACCAGCATTGCTTTTTAAACAGAAATGTTAAACTGTCCACAAAAGAAGCATTTCTGCCTTGTGTGTCAAATTTCTGTATTTATATACCAGAAGGCAATCTATTGTCTAACTCCGACTTGCTCCTTGGCTTCCTTCACATGGTTGAGCATCACATTTATGACCAGGATGAAGATGATAGGACACAAGGTTCCTAAACAGATGAGGCAGTGAGGTGGAACTAGTTCCAGCATTTGGAAGTTGGGTGGCATGGACGGATACGCCCATTGCATGAAAATAATTTACTGAGCACAAAGGGATCTATGAATCAATACTAAACATGAACAAAAGTATATCCCACCCTCAATTTGGGTGGATAATGGTTGGAAGCTCATATAAGTCTAAGAGATACTTAAAGTATTACGGAGGAACTTTCAATGTATGGCAAAGTGGAGGAATGTATATTCAGTTCCAACCCTAGAGAAAGAGAACAATTTCAAACAAAGGGATTTCAAAACCTTCATGTGATCAGAACACAGAGTGAATCCAGTCATCAAAGAAAAAACTGAGGGCAGGAAGGCACAAGCAAACATCATGAGGTCAGTCAAGGCTAACATGATAAAACAACTAAGAATCCAGAATCAAAACCAGAATGAGTGAAATTAACCAATTTGAAACATGGGGAAAAAAATCCATATGAAACCAGAATAATCTCCTAAGCAACTTCAGTGCAGAAGAACCAAATGAATATTGGAATCTCTGGATTCTTTGAAATGTGTTGGTTACACTGAGCATTTATGAACTGTCATTATTTCAGACTGAAGAGTCTGTCACTGCCAACAATATTTTTTGTTACTCATAAAGAATACTCATTATGGAACAGTCTCTTAACAAGATTCTTATTTTTAAATTAGTCAAATATATTGTTTCAAGAGGGAAATTCAAGAAGGATAAATGTCCCTTCTTTCAGATACTATGAGTAGTTTCAAGGTCATATTCTCTCCTCTATTCTTTCTAGATTGCTGGGAAATAAATGTAAGCAGATTATCTTCATCTTGACCATATTTTTACCTTGTGTGGTTACATGTTTGGGTCTCTAGTTAATTGACTGAGTTTCATATACACTGATTAGTGGCAGTCTCAGCATCTAGAACCACAGGGACCCACACTCATCATGCCTTTTCTTTCCCAGAGATCAACCCCAAGGGATTGGGAAGACATCTCATTGAAGCACTCAAAAACACAGATGATCATATTATATTCTCTTTTCTGAGACATTCTTGTGAGGAAGGTAACCGTCTTCTAAGCACTATTTCTCTAGTAATTCCAACATCAAACCTTCTAGAGGGACTACCCACAAAGATTCACAAGAGAAAAAAATATGATCCCTTGGGGGAGGGGAACCTCTTTACACAAAATTCTGATTATGTTACTCAGCTTAAAAAGCTTCAGCATCTCTCAACTGTCCGCAGAATAACTTTTAAGATCTTTAGCTTGGCCTACAAATTCTTTTACAATCTAGCACCTGCCCATCTTTCCAATGACATATGCCACTCAGTCAAAAGGAATCATCAGTTCAGCCATGCTGAACTTCTTGCAAATGCTCAAAGGAGAGGTTTTTCTCAGGCCTCTGTGTTTTCCTACTTGGTGTTCCTTCTTTTTTTTTTTTTCTCACAACAATTCTATGATGTAGGCATTTTTTTTTTCATTTATTTTTATTAGTTGGAGGCTAATTACTTTACAATATTGTAGTGGTTTTTGTCATACATTGGTGTTCCTTCTTAATAAAATGTCCCATACCACCTTTACCACCACTACTATGACCTCTTGCCTCTTTTCCATGTGAAAAATATCTTCAAGGCTGAGATAAACATCAGTTTAAGAAGTCTTTCCTGGTCATCAGAGGCAGAGTCAGTGGCTACATGACATCCAACTATTACAACTATTTCACTTGTTGTAAGTACCACAAGGTTTTTGATCTTGTGTAACTCGAGCCCAGCAGAATGTTCCATTAGTATTTGGGGAAGAAGAATAATTCTGTAAATTAGTAAGATGACTCAAGGAAGATATAGTAACTCTTAGTAATAAAAACAATAACCTCAGCTAGGTTATCATTTTGGTGTTTGGTATGTGTTAGGCATAGTAAAAGCTTTACAAACTTTACAAACATCTCAATTAATTTCCCACAAATCACCTATGAAAGAGGTGTGTTTATCATCCTCATCCCCATGTTGAAGAGGTAAAGGAAATGGGTCAAGATCACAGAGCTTGTCAGTGGCAAAGCCAGGGTTCAAAGCTAGTCTGCCTACTGCCAAAGTGGAGTCCCTTCGCACTGTAGCAGGCTAACCCACATCCTGGCTTTTGACTTGTTGGCCTTGTCCTCTACTTTGTAATTATCTAGCTATGTGGTCTCAGTTAAGGAATTACCCCTTCATCTGGATCTCTAGACCAGTCCTTCCATAAAACCCTTTCTTAAGCTATATAATCAATACATCACAGATATTACTCCTTCCATCTCCTGAGTATGTCTCATATATGACCACTCTTTTCCATCTCCATTACCAAAACCCTAACCCAAGCTACCTTTATCTCTCACCTGAACTTGTGCAGTAAATTCTTAATTCGTCACTAGTGTTTTCACACCCACTCAGACAGGGCCTGCAGTCCAGTATTTGTAGGACAGCCAGATTGAGATTTAAAAATACAAGTGTATCATGGTTCCCCATTTGTTCTGAGGATGAAGAAAAACTCCTTAACATGGCACAAAAGGCCTCTGCCCCACACTCCAGTTTCATCCTACCTCTCTCCCCACTTAGCCCTGAGCCTTTCAGTTTCTCAAAACTCTCCTTCCTCGAAGCTTTTGCAGATTCTGCAGCCTGAAAGGCTTCTCCCCTCAACTCCCAATTTTCCAACCATCTCAGGGACTGCTTCATTGAAGGTGCCTTCCCTAATGCCCAGATCAGTTAGGGCCCCATTAGCTATCCTCACCATTGTCAACTACAAATTGGCACTTTCCATTGGCACTTGCCATCTACCTCTACAGGGATTAAATCAGGTGCTGCTGCAGCTGCTGGCTTTCAACACCCCCCTGAAAAGAGTTCAGGGTGGAGAGCAGAAATGAGGCACTCTGTGCTCTGGGAAAAATAGGCAGAATGGGTCTTCAGATAGTCAGGTGTTTTCAGGAGATGATTTTATGAGCCCAATTCTTATACGTCCTCATATCCAGAAAAGCACAAAAATCTCTCATGGTGACATCTGCCCCTCATGACTAGTAGTAACCCTCACAAGAAACCTTCTGCAAAAAAATATGTGCTTGATTGCAGGTACTTTTCCTTCACTAAAATCACATACTGATCTTACCCCCCTACCTCTCTGGAGCAATTTCTCAGAGCTATGTGAAATTCTGCCTCCTATGCAATAGTCCTCAGTTCAGTTCAGTTGCTCAGTCGTGTCCGACTCTTTGCAACTCCATGGACTGCAGCACGCCAGGCCTCCCTGTCTATCACCAACTCCCAGAGTTTACTCAAACTCATGTCCATTAAGTTGGTGATGCCATCCAACTATCTCATCCTCTGTCAGCCCCTTCTCCTCCCGCCTTCAATCTTTCCCAGCATCGGGGTCTTTTCAAATGAGTCAGCTCTTCACATCAGGTGGCCAAAGTATTGGAGTTTCAGCTTCACCATCCTTCCAATGAATATTCAAGACTGATTTCCTTTAGGATGGACTGGTTGGATCTCCTTGCCATCCAAGGGACTCTCAAGAATCTTTTCCAACACCACAGTTCGAAAGCATCCGTTCTTCAGCACTCAGCTTTCTTTATGGTCCAACTCTCACAACCATACATGAATGACTACTGGGAAACCATAGCTTTGACAAAGATTTGTCAAAGCTTTGTCAGCAAAGTAATGTCTCTGCTTTTTAATACGCTGGCTAGTTTGTCATTGCTTTTCTTCCAAGGAGCATGCATCTTTCAACTTCATAGCTGCAATCACCGACCACAGAGATTTTGGAGCCCAAGAAAATAAAGTCTGTCACTGTTTCCATTGTTTCCCCATCTATTTGCCATGAAGTGATGGGACTGGATGCCATGATCTTTGTTTTTTGAATGCTGAGTTTTAAGTCAGCTTTTTCACTCTCCTCGTTTACCTTCATTGAGAGGTTCTTTAGTTACTCTGCTTTTTGCCGTAAGGGTGGTGTCATCTGCAAATCTGAGGTTATTGATATTTCTCCCAGCAATCTTGATTCCAGCTTGTTCTTCATCCAGCCCTGAATTTCACATGATGTACTCTGCATATAAGTTAAATTAACAGGGTGACAATATACAGCCTTGACATACTCCTTTCCCAAATTGGAGCCAGTCTGTTGTTCCATGTACCATGTACAGTTCTAACTGTTACTTCTTGACCTGCATACAGCTTTCTCAGGAGACAGGTCAGGTGGTTTGGTATTCCCATTTCTTTAAGAATTTTCCACAGTTTATTGTGATCCACACAGTCAAAAGATTTAATGTAGTCAATGAAGCAGACATTTTTCTGGAATTCTCTTGCTTTTTCTATGATTCAGGAGATGTTGGCAATTTTATCTCTGGTTCCTCTGCCTTTTCTAAAACCAGCTTGTACATCTGGCAGTTCTCAGTTCACGTACTGTTGAAGTCTAGCTTGGAGAATTTTGAACATTACTTTGCTAGCATATAAAATGAGTGCAATTGCTTGGTAGTTTGAACATTTTTTGACATTGCCCTTTTTTGGGATTGGAATGAGGACTGACTGACATTTTCCAGTCCTGTGGCCACTGCTGAGTTTTCCAAATTTGCTGGCATACTGAGTGCAGTACTTTCACAGCATCATCTTTAGGATTTGAAATAGCTCAGCTGGAATTCCATCACCTCCTCTAGCTTTGTTCATAGTGATGCTTCCTAAGGCCCACTTGACTTTGCAGTCCAGGATGTCTGGCTCTAGTTGAGTGATCACACCATTATGGTTATCTGGTTCATTAAGATCTTTTTTGTATAGTTCTTCTGTGTATTCTTGCCACCTCTCCTTAATATATTCTGCTTCTCTTAGAAGATATTTCTGTCCCCTATTGTGCCCATCTTTGAATGAAGAGCATAGTACATATCTATTAATGAATGCTGAAAGAATGTATGTCAGTTTCCTCAGCTGAACAATGAAAAGATTCAAGCATGTGATCTCTAAGTTCCCTCTAGACAGAACAGTTAATTCCTTAGGACACTAAATTGTTCCCTGTTGCTCTGAAAGTCCTAACTGGACCAAAGAGGAGGCAGATTTAGCTCAGGAGAAGGAAGTGCTTTCTAATAAGAGGAGCAGCTCAGCAATGGAAGCAGTTTCCCCACAGAATAATGGAACTAATCAATTAACTGTTATTTGACCCTTTCCCAGGGGCACTATAATAATAATTCCTGCATCCCATGAGAATGAGAACAAATGACCTCAACATATCTTTAAACTGAGAGTCTGTAAATTTGTATCTCTGTGAAATAACCAGACCCAGCTCTAAATCTCAAGCAGATGATTAAATAGTAAGATCTTTTATGCAAGATCCACAATATATTAAAATGAGAATTTAATCCCAAAGGGAATTGACACATTCTGGTTCAATATATATTTAACCACCTTGGCCACTCAGTAAAAACACAAATTCTCAGACTTCCAGTCTGGAGATTCTGATTCAATAAGCCTAGCTATTTTTAATAGGAGTTCCCAAGTAATTCATACAAATTTAGAAAATTCTTGCATACTAAAAAGAGCCCTCAACTTGGAGTTACAAGATCTGAGTTCCAGCTGGAATTGATGGCTAATTAGCTCTAGGACCCTGATGAATTCTGTGATCTTTCCTGACTTGGTATTGTCTTGAAAAGAGGCACAGTACTTTTACATGGTCTAACACGAGTTGACATAGAAGCTGATTCTTAATGCTAGCATATCCTACATGTATCCTAAACTCACTACCTCTGCAAAGGATTCTAAAACTCTTGTCTCAAAAGCTTACAATGAATCCATTCAATGTTTGGCCTCCTTTGAGGAATGGTGGCATATTTCACTACCCTCAAAAATGATGAAACTTTTGGCAAAGATAAGCTCAGCTACTTCGGTGACCAATTGTCAAAACAAAATTTCAGGACTTCAGAAACTTCTCCCCATAAATGAGTCTCTTCTGACAGATGTGGGATTACAAATGAGATCCACCTAAGGTATTCTTCATTCTCCATTCCTTTCACTCTCATTTTTTGTTCAAGACTCCATCACCTTTGGAAAATGCATTTAAGAAGCACGATTAAAGTGGGGGTACAAGAACCTATCCAAACCATTTTTCCTGCTTCTATCCTAAAATTTGTGGATTTGATAAATTTGGGGATGTTGGAAGGGAATTGGAAGTTAGCACTGACATATTTCTTGAAAAATCTAGGCCTTGGGAATTCAAACATACTAGTCAGAGTCCTCAGTCATAGCTAAGTTTCATTCACTCTCTCAAGCCTTCATTAACCTCCAGGCATCTTGCTAATGTCTGCATATGGAAAAGTAAATTTAACATGGTCCCTACCCTTAATAAGGAGCCTATACTCCAATGCAGTGTCATTCAGTGGAACGCTGTACAGTAATAGAAATATTCTGTATCTGCACTATCCAACACAGTAGCCACTAGCCGCATGTGGCTATTGAATATTTGAAACATGACTGGGGAAAGGAATCTGTAATTTTAACTAATTTAAGTTAAATAGGCACATATGGCTCACAGCTACCACACAGCACAGCTCTTGAATAAAAGCAGATATTAGAAGAAAAAGAAGGAGAAGAGAAAGAAAAGGAGAGGAGGAGGAGGAGGGAAAACAAGAACAGGAGAAAAACTAAAGTACGCTGAGTATAACTGTAACTATATATTATGAGTTACCAATTATTGATCATGTGATGAATAACTTTTCATTGAGATGCTTGAGGGTCAGGTAAGATGTTTAGGAAAAGAGATTTCATGTGAAGGGTGAGGGGTGTTCACCAGATGGAAAATGGAAGAAAAGAGCCTTTGGGATAGAAGTCATAACCTCATGAAAGCTTGAAAGCACAAGGTGGGTTTTTTGGATAATGATGTGGTTTGTTTGAAGCACCAGATACTTGGAAAGGAGGTAGAGTAAGGAGGCAGAGCTAGTAATGAGACATGAATGGGGCTGGGCCAAATCCTAAAAGGGGGGTAATTCCGAGGGGGTTGGGCTTCTATCCACAAGCAAACACTTTTCTTGGGGAAACTCTAAACCTTTCCAGCGGCGGCTGATGTGTTGGTTGCCTGTTGGTTTTCCCAGAGATGGGAACAAGAGCCGGTGTTTTCACCGACTTTAACTGACTTCCTGCTTTAGCTTCATGCTTTTATTTTCTCATTGTGCAACATTCTCGGTTTCTATTTTAACAATGCCTCAGAGAAATATAAATAGCAAAGTTAAGTTTAATTCAGCTGCAGTCTTTATTGAGCTTGGACAACTGTAATACCTCAACATAATACTTCCAGGCTATAGGTGAACCTTGTGTTTAAGGTAGATAGGCACTAATCATGCTTGCAGACCTGCCAGGGCCCACCAAGAAGGTTATAGCTCAGTGTTCCAGCTCTTGACAGTGTGAGGAAATGAAGAAAATGTATGCATGGTTCAATCAGAAATAGCTCAACTCCAGAATGAATTGGGAAAATGATGGAGTAGGACAGTGGTCTGTGACCCACCGAAGAAGAGAAGTCTCCTGGAAACTTGATAGTCACTGTTGGTTTAAAGTCCTTTCCTTTATGATCAGCATTGAAACACTTTTATTTATTAATTATCAAAAGAATCATTTATTGAGCATCTACTCTGTGTCAAGGCGTGCTGAGCACTTTACCTGCATTAACCCTTTTAGTCCTCACAATACTCTGCCAGGCAAGTATTCATATCCATAATTCACATGTAGTAAAGTCAAACTCAGAAACACTGTATACATAGCATGTTACTTGCCCAGAATCACACAGCTAGTAACTGACAGTGCCATGTTCAAACCCAGGGTAAACTACATGAAATTTATGCTACTAAGAGAGACATGGCTAAAAGATCGTGGTGTCACAATTAAAATAGAACGCATTCCCACTCCCTCTTCCTACTCTGGTAAACCTGAATAAATCCTTTGATACTTCAGCCTCTTTTGTTTCATCTACAACATGGGGATAATTAGGCGCCTCACTCCAGTTCTGAAAGGTATTTTAAAAGCTTTGAAAATTTTCCTTTAAGCAGGAGGTGTTCAGAAGCCACTCAATCATCAAACCAACACAAACCAAGCACCTATCAATTTTACAGAGATGTCAGCTAGGAGTTGCAGATATAAAAAAGAATATTAAGACTTCAAGAAACTTTCCACTTGGCAGTTAAAAATCACAATATTTATAAGATGCCACTAACCCAGACAGGAATAATACTCATTCCCAAAGAATTCTGTAATGTGGTGGGGGGTACTCAGCTGGGTTTCCCACTGAAGGTACTGGGACCTTTAAGGCTGCAGGTGGACAAACATACCAAGCATGGGGACCTATATATTTATCTTAAGTACCCTCCATCTAACCTCTTAGTTAAGTTAATTAGACTCTCCAATCTTTCTGTAAAACAGATGGAGACACATAAAGCATATGGACAATGAAAGGACACAGAACAAACATCAGGCTACCCCCCAGAACACTCCACCAATCTGATACTGATTTATCAAGAGTCACTTAGGTTTGCATCCAAATGTGTTTATGCCAACTGTGCTTACTAGTAAAATGACAATTTAAATATCTTTGGAGTCAAATAAAATATGAAGGTAATAAAAGTTGCTTCTATGGAAAATAACTTAGATACTTTGATGAATCATTACGTAAATGCTTTGGAAATAGGTGTGAGTGAGATGACTGTCAATAATCGGAGGGGAAAATCATAAAAATCCAGAAATATTGCCCAGGTGACTTCACATTTTTTTTTTTTAAGATCTTATTCTACTTTAAAGAATTGAGACTGTTGACTGTGCATCATGGCAGACGTTTAAGAAGAATGACTACTGTTAGCCATTCCCAAAGAAAAGCTTTGACCTACCATCAAAATATTGGCAAAGATATGCATACATATGTGCTATACATTGGAATTAAATGTCTATGTATGTATCATTTTATCCCCACTTGAACCAACTTTTCAAAACAACCAACTACTGGCCCCCGTCATACCTGATAAGACGACTCCCACTCTACCTCAAGAGCAGGTTTTTTGTTTTGTCTTTAGTTTTATGAAACCGTAATATGTTTTTTGAGCATGGTTAAGTCCATGCTCTAAAACGAGCTATGTTTGCTTACTCTCTCATGGGACGGGTAACAGGATCCTATCTCAGTCCCCAGGCTGCACACAGGCTGGAGAAAACGCCTCCCCAGACTGGCTGCAGCACATAGCTATGCCCCACAGGTCCAGATGCTTCTTAGTGCGTCTGACACAGCGTCTCACACCATCTGACCTGGGATGGATGCGTGGTTTTGTAATTTCTAGGATTTTCTCTTCAGTCTTATTCTTTGCTTATACTCTTGATCAAATAACTGACTGTTTACAATTATTTCTAGGGAGGCAATTACTTCCGTCTAAATTGCTTTTAAAAAAAAATGTTCCCAATATGTTTCATTCCAAAGTGGCCCCTTGTGAGAAATTAACTATTTCTACTTGGCGAATATAAAATTTATTCCATAGATTTTCACATCTTCGTATATCTAAGGACTACTTACTGGTTACCTACTGAGTTATGAAAAATTACTAAAATTGGATACTAAATTCAGTACATTGCTAAAATGTACTGAATTCTTTAATTCAGTGGTTACCAGAAACATCTGGTTATTTTTACAAAACATAAAACTCTTACTGTGTGCATACAATCTCAAATGGCTGGAATTCTAGCAATTTTTTAGAAAGAATACATTGTTCCCAGAGCCTTGTCACTGGGGTCTAAGGTTGACTATAGTCTTCAGTTGCCTCGGCTCCAGTTTTACCTAACAGATCTATGCAATTACTGTTAGGTTTCATTTCTGCTGTTTGTTTGGTTCTTGAGAAACCAACAGTATTGCTACCATTTCTACTATGATGAACCTTTTACTGTTGATACACACAGTTTTTAAGAACCACTTGGCCTGTTAATCAGAATGTTGGGTGAAGCTACAGCTCTGTCACTTTGACCAGAGAACTGAATATTCATATTCCTTTCAGCAGTTGCCATCTCTCTGCCCTGATCAATGTTCTATACCCTGTGCATGATATGTGGAGCTTAATCCCCTTTTGGGTCAAAAAGTCCCTTCTTTCAGAGTCTGAACTGTAAAAGGTCCCCATTTATAGGTCATGACACTGCTTGGGTCACACCACTAAATAACCCCTTAACAGCCATGAGGGTTACTCATACCATGCCCCATATTTCATGGTTCATATGTTTATAAATAAAAATTGCAATACCCTACAAAGTATTAGAATTAGGATAAATTTTACTATTCTCTTTCTATTTTATTATTGAGATAACATACTCAACAATAGTCTCCATGCCTTTGATCTCTCTCTACCCGGGTCCCCCTCAACTGAACTACCAGATTTGGTCGTTTCACTATCCTGCTACAAACGAAAATAAAGAAATAAATAAACTTAAATAAGTTATCTTATCTACTGCAAACAGATAGAAATTTTTAAAATCTTAGTCTAGTGTGCTTATTATCCATGGACTAAACCCAACCAAATATTCTCCCTTTATTTTTCCCCCACTTCCTTTTATATAGTCTCCATTTTAATAAAATTGAACTGCTCCAGGCACCTGATTATAAGATGTCCTGCCTTGCTTTTGGTGATTCATCTGGCTGACAGCTCTTTCTCCCCACTTTGTGTGGGTCCACATCTTAGCAAATCTTCAAAGTTAGCCCTAAGGTCACCTCCTATAAAGAAACTCTTCCAACTTAATCTAAACAGGAAGTGGTCTCTCTCCCCAAATCTCAGTGATGCATTCCCTGACTACTCCCCCTTCACTCTACACCTGCAGTGTTACATCTTAGTTCATTGCATCTGCCCTCAGACTGTAAGCTTTTCTGTTAACTATTTATTTATTGGACTCTACCGGCTCTTAGTTGTGGTATGCAAACTCTTAATTGCAGCACATGGGATCTAGTTCTCTGACCAGGTATCCAACCTGGGCCCCCTGCATTGGAAGCATGAAGTGTTAGCCACTGACCACCAAGGAAGTCCCCTGTTAGCTTTTTGATGACAGGATTTGGATGTTAACTTCCTCTCACTCTCTTACATGCCACTGGGCCTTGCAAGCAGTAAGCAGGCAGTAAATGAGTAAATGAATGAAAATTATGAATGAATGAATCCAACACATAACCAAATGGTTCTCTCCTATAATAACTTCATTTCTTTGCCTTTATTCTTTGAAGAACTGGCCTTGCTAAGAGAGCCCAGGCAGGGCTCAGCAGATTAGCAGGGAGTCTCTCTCATGCTTTTGAGGTATAAGAGTGCAGCCTTGTTGCAGGGCAGAAATAGAACACAGAAAGTCATGCTGAACAAACTCCTCCCGCCCACATCTTCAGAAGAATCCAGAAATTTACCCAGACTCATGCCCTCACCCTCACACAGGGTGACCATATAATCTGTATCCCAAATTTTTGAGAGTGAAAGAAAAGTTTAACAATTATTCTGGGGCAATAAGTATGACTGGAGGACTCTCCCAAGCCAAAAGGGGGGCGGGGGTTACCCCACCCTTGGATACCTTTCATTATCTGTAAATTGGGAATAACAACACTAGCCTCAGAGATTTCCCACAGGATGAAAGTGAAGAACCTAGTGCAACATCCAGCACACAAACAGTTTACTGAAACTCATTCTACTATAACACCCAGGCCTTACAAGCTTCACAGATGGGACTTTATTATTTTTATTTAATTTTAATTGAAGGATAATTGCTTTACAATGTTGTGTTGGTTTCTGCCATTCAACAACACGAATCAGCCACAGGTATACACATGCCCCCTCCCCACAGATGGGACTTTAAATCAGACCGAATACTTCGCAACATGTGGCTGAGATCACGGGACAGCATAGGGGGAGCCCAGAAAAGGACACCTGGAAGTCTACACTCTTCTCCGTGCCAGGGGAGACAGAGAGTCCAGCCCCGAAACCCCAGTTTCATCAGGTTGTCCTTTCCAGGAGGAGATGATTTCCTGGCTCTGTCATAATCAGTTTCACGCTCCATCAGAAGTGGCTGCATTTCAACAGAGGATGGGAAAGAAAGCTGGAATTCACCAGTGACCTAGACTCATCAGGAGCCCAAGATCGATCAGGGAATGGCAATGATCTGGCAAAAAGCAGTTTTCTGGTAGGTTTAACAAGCACGCAAAAATGTCAGTTATGTGTACACATCCATAAGTACCCTGGCTAAAGATCAACTGCCCGCTTCTGCTCCCAAATGAGACAAAATAATTAGAAAAGCCAGGAGTTATCCCTTCTGTTCATGCTTCATTTCCAAAAGACAAATGGGAATTTGTCTAACTCATACATTATTCCTTTCTCTTTATGTCTTTATGTGACAGTGCTGTCTGATCTTGACTCCCCTGTGAGCAATGGTTGGACTTATTAAAGTCCAACCCAATTTATCAATGAATATTTCCTATTTCCCAGAGAATATGAAAGGCTTTCAACAGTAGTACCAAAAGCCTCTTCTCCTCTAAATGTAAATGTAACAGCACTCAGGCCTTATTTCCTTCCCTTGCGTGTCCCTTGTCGCCTCCAGAACTAGCCCACCGCCCTGCGGACAGGACTCCTTCCCCGACATCTTCTTGCAGGCCTGTACTCTGTCAGCCATCCCTCTAATACGTGTCTTCAAGTATCTCGACTCTGACTTCTTCACCTCAGCCTAAAAACAGACTTAAGTCTTAGAAATAAAAGATAAAAATAAAAGACAAACTTAAAAGACCAACTCTTCTTTTCCCCCTCCAGTTCCCACCGACCCTCTCAGTTTTCCCCTTACCAAATGTATTAGAGGTGTAATATTCCTAGTTGTTTCTACTGTCTCAATTCCCTTTCACCCTCAACCCATTGCAACATGGCTGCCCTAAAGACTCTATTGACATGTCACCCTGGGTTCACTGAAACAGCTTACAATAGAAATCAATACCATACTAGTTGCATGAGTAAACTTGTCACACCAACACCTTTGCTTACCTCTTTTCCCCCTTCCCCCAGAATTAGACCTGGAAGCATAGGGGGCATCCTCAGGGTCTTCTCATCACCCACTACAGCCAATCAATCATGAATCTTGTGTAAAAAGAGTCCTAGATGGAATATAAAGAGTCTGAGTCCCAGGCTAAGACCTACTGCTAATTTGTTTTATGACTTTATATTAGCCATTGTCATATCGAAGTCAGCAAACTCATCTGTATGATTGAGAATGAGTAATGACGACCCTCCGTTTGGGTAAAATCTACCTAAGTCATTAACTTTCAGCCCCCATTTGCTATCAAGTCCCCAAGGATTGTTTAGAGTCTTCATCTCTGAGCACTGTCCATCCTCCTCTTCCTACAAATCTTTTGAATCATTGATAGCACAGCTGAATCCAAACATCACGCTCCCCACAGCCCCTGTTTTGAATGTTCCCAACTGGCAAAAAACGGAGGTTTCCATTTCATCAAAGCCTGTTTTCACTAACAATTCAATTATCATTTCATTACTGAGCCCTTGTTCTGCCATGGACGAGCGAAATCACAACAATGAACAGTTTCCCAGGGAAGAGCCAAAAAACGCAAAGGAAGTGATATCTGATGACATCCAGTGATGGAGAAGAAACTAAACGACTTTGGTAGTTTTCAGCAGAGACTTTGATAGGTTTCAGTAGCGACCTGACACCAAGCTGCTGCTGAGCCAAGGGCTGGGTTTCCAGCTACTCAACTTCTTAACCTCACTGGAGGGAAGAGAGATGACCGACAAGGTTCCAGTTCTATTTAGATCAGTTCACATTCATGCCGGACACAGGGCTTGGTGCCAGGCACTGTGATCAAGGAATATAAAAATGGAAAGGCACGGTCCCTGTCAATCCTCAGAGTCAAGGAAACAACAATCCACCTTTTCTTCTAGAAAATGGTAACAAAGTGTTAGTGTGTTAGAGCAAAAACCACAAGGGTTTTGGTCACAAGCAGATCTTGTTTTGAATTCTGATAACTCCATTAATTAGTTATGGGACTTCGGGCAAATTATTTAACCTCTTTGGGCTTCAATTTTGCCACCTGTAAAATGGGGATAATACCATATAGGCTTGCTAGGATGGTGAGAGCTGACAGTTTAAAGGAAAAAAAAACAAATACAAAAACTGTGGCACACTGCTGTTGGTACATGGTAAGTGCTAAAAAAATTATAACAGTAATAGTATTACCAGGAAAGTGCATTAGCGTCTGTCACTGACTAGATGTTTGAGTTTAAACAAATCATTTGCCTCTTTGACCCTTAGCATCTTTAGCTTAAAAAGAACCTAACAGGATCCAGCTTGCAGGGTTCTGTGCAGACCAAATTATACAATGCATATAAAATTATTTGATAACCTATAAAATACTCAGGCCCCATAAAATGTCATTATATTATTACTATATTAGTGACCAAAAGGGGGGGTAGAAAAAGAAAGTTCTAATCTTACACACCCGGGGATCATTTTTCTCTTCTAATAAAAGTTCATTTTCCTTTTTAAACAATCATTTACATGCCATCTAATATGTGCTAGTCACTGTCCTAGCTATTCATAGCATATTCCCTCTGATCTTCACAACAGCCCTTTAAGGGTAAGCAATATTATCACTCCCGCTTTAAGACAAGGAAATATGGGCTTTCAAAAGTAACTCCCTCAAGGCCACACAGATAGTGGGCACTCTTATGTACAGTACTTCACTGACCACTGAACAGTCTCTAAATCTAAACTGTGCCTACAGCGGCATATTCCAATTTGGGGGCCCTAAGTAAACGTCCCCAAAGGACCAGCTAGCTATTTGACCCTGCTCTATACCTTGGTTTCCTTTCCAATAAAATTTGGGAGAAATACTAGATGGTTCTACCTCTGATACAGTGGTCTTTAAAAATTATATCATACAAACCAACATTTCCATCAGAGTTTCTTTATTTTAAGGTGCAGTTCTTACACATTTCCTTGTTAATAGTTATTAATTCTTACAAACTGCTTGATGGGGTTAGAGAACATTCTAACTGGTACAATGATGACCAACCAAAAAATAAAAAAACCCACAGACAAAGGCAGGGGGCCTAAGCTCCTTTAGTATCTATAAAGGACACAATAATATAGCTCTATGAAGGCAGCTACCATTTTGGACTATCGATATGAGGGGTACACCCTAGGAATGGCAGTGCTGTTAAGCCAGGACCCTAAGCCCTTGAGGTCTTTGTGGGGCTGCCATCCCAGTGCTGGACAACCTGTTCCCTGACTTCGTGTAAGAAAACCAACCCTGGCATGTGCAAGTTATTTTAGTAGGGTCTCTGCTAATCCTATGGGATTCTGCCCTTAAGACCTATTCTGGTTTTTCTGGTTGGAACAACCAAATCCCCCATGACTCACAGTGCTGCCTCTCACACGTAAGTCTGGGCAAACAACCTTCCCCTGAATAATTAGTAGCTTGACACTTTAATCACAAAGCTGATGCCTTCTGTAAGGTTGCCTTTTGACTTTTATGACTTTTTAAATATTTTTGTCTAATGAAACCTGCCCATTAACCCTCTTCTGACCCCTGTTTGAGAGGTGCCGTTCCATGCAGCGTGGCGTCTGCCATTCCACTGCATGCCATCTCTGGTCCAAATCCCCTCCCTTCTCGACCAGTCCATCTCAGTCACTGTTTCTAGCTGGGAAGTCTCACAAACACTAGTTCACACTTGCTTCTGATTCTGGGGCCCCCCAAAAATGCCCCAGTTCTTGGATGAAGAGTCATCACGACAGTGACTCAACCCAAACTCAAAAGCAAACACCTACTGCCACAGGACTAAACTTGATGGGAATTTGGGGTGTTGGCCTGACATACCAACTCCAGGAACGTGACTTTGTACTCACGCCTAAGCACTAACGTCACACATAAGACACCAAAATAATGTTATGATGTTTCCAGCTATTTACGGTAAGGTATAATAGTGACATTCCAGAAAACACTTGTCCTAAACCTTGATGCTTAACTTTGTTTTTAAGTTGAAGCAACAAAAACATTTTACGTGCAGCAAAGCCCACACGCCTGAGGATCCCCAGGAGACTTGTGGGTATGATCTTTCACTTTAGTATTCAGTTCACCTCAGTCACTCAGTCGTGTCTGACACTTTGCGACCCCATGAACCGCAGCATGCCAGGCCTCCCTGTCCATCACCAATTCCCGGAGTCCACCCAAACCCATGTCCATTGAGTCGGTGATGCCATCCAACCATCTTATCCTCTGTCGTCCCCTTCTCCTCCTGCCCTCAATCTTTCCCAGCATCAGGGTCTTTTCCAATGAGTCAGGTCTTTGCATCAGGTGGCCAAAGTATTGGAGTTTCAGCTTCAACATCAGTCCTCCCAATGAACACCTAGGACTTAGTATAAGTCCATAAAAGATCTTCTTTGCTTCCTACAAGTCAAGAAACTCCAGCTTATTCATGGAACCTCTAAAGAGCAATTCTAGCTCCAGTTACAACATTCCATCAGTAAGTGTGTGCCTGTCTTTCAGCCTCCCTCAACTCTGTGCCCACCTGGCATTCTGCCACCCCAACCCCACACTCCCAGACCATAAGAGCCCTCCGAGGAGGAGCTTACCTTTACCTATGTAGGAAAATAGATAGTAGAAATTCAAAAATATTTATTATACATATCACAATGAAATATTACTCAGTTATAAAAAGGAATGCATTTGAGTCAGTTCTGAGTCTAGGTTCATTCATCTTAGAGCCTATTATACAGAGTGAAGTGTGTCAGAAAGAGAGAGACAAATACTGTATATTAACACATATGTATGGAATCAAGAAAGATGGTACTGACGATTTTACATGCAGCGCAGCAAAGGTGATATAGATGTAAAGAACAGACTTTTGGACTCAGTGGGAAAAGGAGAGAATGTGATGATTTGAGAAAATAACATTAAAACACATATGCTGCTACTACTGCTGCTAAGTCGCTTCAGTTGTGTCTGACTCTGCGCAACCCCATAGATGGCAGCCCACTAGGCTCCTCTGTCCCTGGGATTCTCCAGGCAAGAATACTGGAGTGGGTTGCCATTTCCCTCTCCAATGCACGCAAGCATACTAAGTCGCTTCGGTCGTGTCCGACTCTGTGAGACCCCATGGACAGCAACCCACCAGGCTCCTCCATCCATGAGATTCCCCAGGCAAGAATACTGAAGTGGGTTGCCATTTCCTTCTCCAGAAACATATATATTACCATATATAAAACAGATGATCAGTGTGTTTGATGTATGACGCAGGGCATACAAAGTCAGTGCTCTGTGACAGTCTAGAGGGATAGGATGGGCAGGGAGGAGGGTTCAGGATGGAGGGGACGCATGTATACCTATGGTCAATTCATACTGACGTATGGCAAAAACCATCACAATATTGTAAACTTATTATCCTCCAATTAAAACAAATAAATTTTTAAATTAATTTCAATAATTCACATTCCTTATAAGAAATAGCAATTAAAAGATTAACCTGATTATAGGACTATATATCATATTGTTGTTATATATATGAATATAAAATCAATGTCAGGTACTAGCAAATCTCTGATATAAAACCTTCCAGAAAAAAACCCACCTCATTTTAGGAAATAATACTCACATATACAAACAGAAATCTGTCCATGGATTTCCTTTTGTCTTTTTTGTTTTATTTTTTAAAACTTCTGCTTTCACCTCACTTTTCTTCATTTATTTTTTAATTGAAGGATAATTGTTTTACAGAATTATTTTGTTTTCTATCAAACCTGAACAGGAATCAGTCATATTCACCTCACTTTTGCTTCCTTACTTCTTAACACTAGAAATGTGAAGGTTAGTCAACCTAGATAAGAATGAGTCCTCTTAGGCTCCTTTCCTGAAAATGGCAACAAATACTCATGGAACCAGGATAAGGGACAACAAGTGTTGACTGGGTCACACTCAGTTCAGGCCCCTTCCTTATAGGTTGATAGAGGACTTAAAAACAAAAGAGGAACTCAAGAAGAAGAAGCCCCATCCTTCAAAATGAAGTGTGCACATTTCATTATGTCTTTAAGCAAAAATACCACAAAACACGTTGCAAATAATTTTTGAGCCAAGCCACACTGTGATTCTGATGTTAACAACCAATCCCTCCTGACCGGGAAACCGAGGAAGCCCTCGCCACCTTGGCATTGCTCCTCCCTCTTGTTGAGCCCTGTGTCCTGTTATCTATTGACTCTTCCCTTTGTTCCACGCTGGTAAACTTCCAAAGAGCCTGCCTCTTTACAGGAGACCTGATGGGGTCTTGCAGAAGAATCTCCATCTCTTGTCTGCAGTTTATTTGTGGTTTAGACTCTTTTTTTTCCCCCTTAATAGCTTAATAATTCTACCATAGCATTTTCTGGGCTCTCTATATCAACCCCTCCTGAACCATGACCAGGAAATTTCTCCAGACAGTAAACTGGGACATTCATAATGTTCACCTCATTTGTTTCTCATCACTTAATGATCAAAGATACCTCACGGCCTGATGTCCGGTATCTTGAAATGATTGTCTCATAGTTTTTGTTTAGTTTTAGGGGGTAGTTTAGGCAGGAGGATAAATCCAGTTCCTTTTATTCCACCTTAGTTAGAAGCAGAAGTCCTGTGTGCATTTGAAAACCAAATCCCAAACAAGATAAAACAAAACAGATAAAACAGACAACATGATAGATAGACAAACAGACAGGTAGAAAGAAATAACAGACCAGATAAATCTGTCAAGATATTTTTAGAACATATTTTGATACTATTAATTTGGTAAAAACACTACTAGGTCACTTTTTCCTTTACATCAATTTCCTCCTTAAATACAATGAAGCATCAACTGTTTAACAAAGGAAGTCATCCATAGGTCTGTTCTCTTCCAGCTGACAGTCAATACTTGACCATCTCTTCCAACCTAAGAAAGTCACGAACACCCACACAGAATGGAAAATGCAATGGCATCCACTGCGTGTGACTGTCTAGGCTATTCTCATTCTTCCAGTTGCTTTTCATGCTTCTGCTGCATGTTCCTCTTCCTTGGCAGAAAATAACCACCTCAAACTATTAATATAAGACGGTGTTCCATGATTCTTTGTTTTTGTTTTTTGTAACAGTGGTATGTGTTCTTAACTGTATTAATATGAAATCTCTCACTGCAGCTAGTGGGGACATGACTCACTCTATTGATCTTATCATCTTAGCCCTCCTTTCCCCATGTTTCACTTCCTTTGGAGGCGCTATACTCTTCCTCTCCAGCAAATTGTTCTCATCTACCTCTGGTTGATTTCTGAGCTCCTTGACTCAGGGCAGCTCAGGAAATCATATCCCCAACCGGGAAAATGGCCTCAGAAGGAGTTAGAAGGGCACAGGGCACCATGACAAGACCAAGGGGCTGGGCCTTTGTTTCCCTACTTTGAGTCACCCAAAGTTCAACACTTAAATTAGTCTGTAGTCCAAATTACTTCTTTTTCCTGTTCACTGCTACATTAACCCTTGCAAATGCAAGAGACAAAGCAACTATGTTTTACCTTCTAGGCCCACAGACAGCTCTTCAAACTGCCTTTACTCTTCTATGGAAGAGGATTGTATTTCTCCCCAGAGTCAGGAGGAAAAAGTTTTAGGTGGCCAACTGTCCCGGTTTGCCCAGGGCAGAACAAGGTTGCCCAGGGCTGGAGGGGATTCCTGGTTTGCTATATGACTTCTAGTTTTAAAATCAGACCGCCTTATGTAAAGAAGGATAAATAGTCAAGTTAGTGCTTCTTCGTTAAATGCCATATCAATTCTGGTTCACCATAATAATTACCACCACCACCACCACCCCCCACTCCCGCCATGGGATGATCAAAAAAGATGATCAACACAAAAGATAAATTACAATTAGATTCAAAATTATGTATCCCCAATCACTGATTTCTCCAGGTATTGTTAACCTAAATGCACAATAGCGCAGTTTGACAAACATTTTACATGTCTTAAACATATTTATCTGTTTTTCTAGGTATCTCAGTTTCAAAATTATTCTCCTTATTTATTTATTTCCCTTTCATTTTCAACTATTATCCCTTTCCTTCCATGATTTTAAGAACAATTTTGGAATTACTTTAGTGGTCAAAGTGATGAAACATTTAAAAATTTATTGTCTGAGTTACATTTTGTTCTAAAAATAGTGTAAATCCTCTGTGTAGAAAAATACCAACATGTACATGTATGCTGCTTAGAAAAGTACTAACATGAAATTAAAAGATGCTTGCTGCAGCCATGAAATTAAAAGACACTTGCTCCTTGGAAGGAAAGTTATGACCAACCTAGACAGCATATTAAAAAGCAGAGACATTACTTTGCCAACAAAGGTCCATCTAGTTAAAGCTATGGTTTTCCAGTAGTCATGTATGGATGTGAGAGTTGGACTATAAAGAAAGCTGAGTACCAAAGAATGGATGATTCTGAACTGTGGTGTTGGAGAAAACTCTTGAGAGTCCCTTGGACTACAAGGAGATCCAACCAGTCTATCCTAAGGGAAATCAGTCCTGAATATTCATTGGAAGGACTGATGCTGAAGCTGAAACTCCAATACTTTGGCCATCTGATGCGAAGAACTGACTCTTTGGAAAAGACCCTGATGCTGGGAAAGATTGAGGGCAGGAGGAGAAGGGGCCGACAGAGGATGAGATGGTTGGATGGAATCACCAACTCAAATGAGTTTGCACAAGCTCCGGGAGTTGGTGATGGACAGGGAAACCTGTGCTGCAGTCCATGGGGTCACAAAGAGTTGGACAAGACTGAGTGACTGAACTGAACATGTATGTTGCTTAGAAAAATACTAATATACTAGCATGTACAGTATGTTGTGGACAAAGAATGTCTCCTGCTATATCAGTAAACAAAGGACGTGGCAGCTATCAAGACATCAGCCACTGCAGCAAACCCCCAAACCCTGACAGTGCATCTGAGGGGATTCAGGGTAGAGAAAAAGAGGATGGTGGCCCTAAAGACTCAAGGCACATATCGAAGGAATAATTTCAATAAGCCCAGGCTCCTGCATCTTCCCATATGTAGAAGAGTACTACTGACTAACTTGAGATGTCTGGTCTTCTTTAATTAGCAATAACCTTTGGATATTCAGACTACCTGGGTTGTTTTCTTTTCTTACAAGGACTCCTATACATGCTGGCTCCTCCCTTATCTCATCAGAGTAGTCCCTCAGAGCTATCTGAAATGTTGTCTCCCAAGCTTAAGTCCTTAAGTTCTCCAAATAAAACATGTTTCTCTACTTTTAAGTTGTGCATTTTTTTTCAGTCAACAATATCCATGTAGAAATACATAAATTATTGTCTCTGCATTCAAAATCTAAAGGAAATAAATCAAATGCTGGCAGTGCTTATTCCTGAGCAAGTGGGACGTGAGATTATGCTCTTTCTTTTTTTTCTGATCCTTCTGTAATATGATTAAAAATAAATAGCGGGGAAATTTCCTGGTGGTCAAGTGATTAGGACTTCATGCTTTCACTGCCAAAACTAGGGTTTGATCCCCTGATCTGGGAACTAAGATCCTACAAACCATGCAGTGTGGGCCAAGGGGAAAAAAAAATCTGGCTTGAAAAAAGTATATATCAGTCAGAATTCAATCATTTTTAAATTAAATAACAGTAAAGAAGAAGAGGGTCTGGAAGTTGGAAATTTACGAGTTTGAAAATTCATTTTTCCCTCTTAAAATTTTTATAATCCTAATTCAATTATGCTTACCCTCTTACTTGGCTATGATTTTACTTTCATAAAGGATATTTAATTTCTTTCAATTAACCTCCTATTTTTGCCATTTAAGTTCTTTCAGCTAATCCTCTATTACTGGTTACTTACTTTTTCCAATGAATCACTTATCAGACATATGGACTATTTCAGCTTTTCCTTGCCACAAACAGGGAGACACAGAAAGTAAAAAATCACCGACTAATATTAGACTTATGTGAAAAAAAAATTATAAAACATAATTTTTTTTATCAAATAATCATTTCGGTCACACCATTATGCTGGTCAGCTCTTCTTCACCAAACTACTTTGGTCAAAGTGTTTTTGACCACATCACCTAAACTCCTAAAGTATGAATTATACACTCATTTTGAGGAGGAATATAGAGAAGAGCTTGAAGAGAGAAAGTAATGAGATGTGGTGACACCACCATTTCTTTTTTTGTTTTTCATTTATTTTTTATTAGTTGGAGGCTAATTACCGTACAACACTGTAGTGGGTTTTGCCATACATTGACATGAATCAGCCATGGATTTACATGTGTTCCCCATCCCGATCCCCCCTCCCACCTCCCTCCCCATCTGACTCCTCTGGGTCTTCCCAGTGCACCAGCCCTGAGCACTTGTCTCATGCATCCAGCCTGGGCTGGTGATCTGTTTCACCCTTGACAGTACACTTGTTTCAGTGCTATTCTCTCAGAACATCCCACCCTCACCTTTTCTTTAAAGACATCCGAATTTACTGAGCGCATTCTAGCGGGTGTGAGGGACCATGGCCATTACAGAGAAATCATCACAATTTCAGTCTTCCTTTCCCTTTCCCCATACTTCCTCACTTGCAGACAGCATCGCAGAGTAAACACCTGCCATTATGTCCCCCAAACACCCTACAGACTTATAACATTTACTTCTCATTTTTATGTTAGTTTATATATCACAAACATTCTGTCATAGGTTGTAGTGCCCTTCCTGTCCGTTATGAAGCTCTCAGCTGCCTGTTACCCTGATGAAAACTGTCTCAGGTGATAGGGAAATCGGTTATTTCATATTCACAAAGTCCAGAAGTCAAGAAAGCTTCTGGATTTCCTGGTTCAATGACAGATCTGGGTCATCAAAAGCTTTCTTCTTCTCCCCCTTCTGCAGCCTCAGGGTTTCAACTTGGTATAGAGACTGCCTGTTTGCGTGGTTGAAAATGACTACCAGCAACAACCAGAAAGAGGAGAAAGCTATTCTTCCAACCACGGCATACAGTCAACACTCCATATCCCCAGGTTCCATATTCCCCTATTGTGGATTGAAAATATTTAGGGAAAAAAATTTCATAAAGTTTCAAAAGCAAATCTTGAATTTGCCAGCAGATACTTGCACAGCATTTACAATTGTATTTAAAAACTATTTACAGAGCATTTACATCGTATTAGGTATTACAAGTAACTAGAGATGATTTAAAGTATATAGGTGGAAAGGCATAGATTATACAAAAATACTACACCATTTTATACAAGGGATTTGAGCATCCATAGATTTTGGTATCTGTGGCAGTCCTAGAACCAATCCACCAAAGATACTGAGGGATGACTATATATGGCTTCCATTTAGTCTGATGTGACTAGTTCAGGACACACATTCTATGTAGAACCAATAACAGTTGCCGCAAAAATGCCATGTACTGATAGACCTAGACTCAAAGGAATTAAGTTTTACCTGCAGAATTGGAAAGGTGGCATCTGAATAAAATTGGGATTCTCTTAGGAAAGAGAAGAAGGGAAGGTGTGTTGAGTAGAGAACCAATTGGACACAATATACCCTTGCTGCATTTTCCTTTTATGATTCCTTCATCCCATATTGATCAAATTACCCAGACAGCTGCTACCTCTCTACCTCACTGGATTCTGGAGGTGAATTATAGTACGGTGGTAAAGAGCTCTGGAATTCCAAAGTCATGGTTCACTACCAGTTCTGCCACTTCCTTCCTTCGTGAAGAAGCCTTATGAGCATCAAGACATTATTTGATTTCTGTGTCTATCTTTACAACTGTAAAATGGAGGTGGTCATAATTGCTATTTCATTAGATTGCTATATGGATTCCATAAGAGAGTCGATGAAGTCCCTATCATCAGGGACTTCATATCATCAGGGACTTCATATAGTGAAGGTTTAGCAAATGCTAGTTTTACTTATTAGTATTAGTAACTTAATTTTATGCAAAATGGTAATCTTGCCAGTGATTCTCAAAGCATGATCCCTGGATCAGCAGCATCAGATTGCCTGGGGACTTACAAGAAAAAATTCAAGCTTCACGAGCAGATGAACTGAATCTAACACTCTGGGGGTGGTCCAACAATCCAGGTTTTATCAAGGCCTAGTAATTCCGAAGCACATTCAAGTTTGAGAATCAGGGCTCCATATGGGCTCTATCTCCAGCCAAACAGCACCAGTGACCATTCCTAGAAAGAGCTTCACGATCCTTGGTCAAAATATCATCCCTTCGGGTACCCCTCACCCTGTTGTGTTCCCTCCACTGTATCGCCAGCTTCAGAAGGCTCAGCCCAGACATTACCTTACACTGATGTTATATCTGCCTGAAACGTTCTTCCTCTCAATCTTTGCATGGGTGAGTCCTTCTCATGTCCAGGTTCTCAGGCTATACTACCCAAAGCAATCTATAGATTCAATACAATCCCTATCACACTACCAATGGTATTTTTCACAGAACTAGAACAAATAATTTCACAATTTGTATGGGAATACAAAAAACCTCGAATAGCCAAAGCAATCTTGAGAAAGAAGAATGGAACTGGAGGAATCAACCTGCCTGACTTCAGACTATACTACAAAGCCACAGTCATCAAGACAGTATGGTACTGGCACAAAGACAGAAATATAGATCAATGGAACAGAATAGAAAGCCCAGAGATAAATCCACGAAATATGGACACCTTATCTTTGACAAATGAGGCAAGAATATACAATGGAAAAAAGACAACCTCTTTAACGAGCGGTGCTAGGAAAACTGGTCAACCACTTGTGAAAGAATGAAACTAGAACACTTTCTAACACCATACACAAAAACAAACTCAAAATGGATTAAAGATCTAAATGTAAAACAGAAACTATAAAACTCCTAGAGGAGAACATAGGCAAAACACTCTCTGACATAAATCACAGCAGGATCCTCTATGACCCACCTCCCAGAATATTGGAAATAAAAGCAAAAATAAACAAATGGAACCTAATTAAACTTAAAAGCTTTTGCACAACAAAGGAAACTATAAGCAAGGTGAAAAGACAGCCTTCAGAATGGGAGAAAATAATAGCAAACGAAGCAACAGACAAAGGATTAATCTCAAAAATATACAAGCAACTCCTGAAGCTCAATTCCAGAAAAATAAATGACCCAATCAAAAAATGGACCAAAGAACTAAACAGGCATTT
Source organism: Muntiacus reevesi (assembly GCF_963930625.1). NCBI lineage: Eukaryota > Metazoa > Chordata > Mammalia > Artiodactyla > Cervidae > Muntiacus > Muntiacus reevesi. The sequence continues at coordinate 29,300,495 of NC_089258.1, forward strand.
CTGCAAAGAAGACATACAGATGGCTAACAAACACATGAAAAGATGCTCAACATCATTCATTATCAGAGAAATGCAAATCAAAAACACAATGAGGCACCATTACACGCCAGTCAGGATGGCTGCTATCCAAAAGTCTACAAGCAATAAATGCTGGAGAGGGTGTGGAGAAAAGGGAACCCTCTTACACTGTTGGTGGGAATGCAAACTAGTACAGCCGCTATGGAGAAGAGTGTGGAGATTTCTTAAAAAACTGGAAATAGAACTGCCACATGACCCAGGAATCCCACTTCTGGGCATACACACCAGGGAAACCAGATCTGAAAGAGACACGTGCACCCCAATGTTCATTGCAGCACTGTTTATAACAGCCAGGACATGGAAGCAACCTAGCAATTTGTCTATCCCATCAGCAGACGAATGGATAAAGAAGCTGTGGTACATATACACCATGGAATATTACTCAGCCATTAAAAAGAATTCATTTGAATCAGTTCTAATGAGATGGATAAAACTGGAGCCCATTATACAGAGTGAAATAAGCCAGAAAGATGAAGACCAATACAGTATACTAACGCATATATATGGAATTTAGAAAGATGGTAACGATAACCCTATATGCAAAACAGAAAAAGAGACACGGATATACAGAACAGACTTTTGGACTCTGTGGGAGAAGGCGAGGGTGGGATGTTTCTAGAGAACAGCATTGAAACAAGTATATTATCAAGGGTGAAACAGATCACCAGCCCAGGTTGGATGCATGAGACAAGTGCTCGGGCCTGGTGCACTGGGAAGACCCAGAGGGATCGGGTAGAGAGGGAGGTGGGAGCGGGGATCGGGATGGGGAATACATGTAAATCCATGGCTGATTCATGTCAATGTATGAGAAAAACCAATACAATATTGTAAAGTAATTCGCCTCCAACTAATAAAAATAAATGGAAAAAAATAAAATAAAATAAAAGTAAATGATATCTTGTTAGATACACTTTCTCATGCCACTGAGTCCCAAGCATCCGGAGTCTCTCTCCACTACATGACACTGTTTTATTGTTTCCACAGCACTTATCACTATCTGGACTTGCTATCTATTATTTATAAACTGTCTGCCTCCACCCACTAAGATATAAGATTGGTAAAGGTAGAGACCTTGTCTAACCACCGCTATATAGATACTTAGCACCCAAAATAGTGCCTGGAAAATAGTAGGCACTCATTAAATATTTGCTGCATGAATAAATAAACAAAGTGACAGATTTTTGTAATACCAACAAAAAAGCCAAATGAGCTGTGCCATGCTTCTCACATGATTCAAGTCATCACACTATGAGATAACAAACACGTTCAGAAGTCTCTGTTCTAAGATCAAAGAATTATAGCTCCGACATGGTAGAGAGGGCAGGAAGTCCCCGGCTGCTTCCCTCCTCCATGTGAGCAGGCAGGAAGCCAGCCAGGCGACTGTATTTGCTCTCTTCAAGCCTTTCCCCGTGGTCTTGCTGGCTTGTTTGCTTCATTACACTGACAACTCACAAATGTTTACTGCCTCCCTGTTAAGCCCAGTTTCCTGACATCCTGATCTTTCGGAAGATGAGCAATTTGTCCACCTCTACCTCACAGTAACCCCTTACACCTTAAAGCGGGTAACGAAGTCAAGCCTTGGCTTTTCTCTTCAAAAGTGAGTGACTCCAATCCCTTTCAATGCTCCTCCAAGGGTTCATTTTTAAATGTCTAATGCTTTCCTGACGAGTCTCTCCAGTTTTTTCCATTATTTATAAAATGAAGACATTCAAACTGGGAACAATGAGAAAAAAAAGATTCAGAATGATTTTTTTTTAACTTTTTATTTTATATTGGCGTATAACCAATGAACAATGCTGTGATAGTTTCCGGTAGACGACAAAGGTCCTCAGCCAAACACAGACATGCATCCATTCTCCCCCCACACTCCGCTCCCACTCAGGAGGCCACACAACATTGAGCAGGGCTCCCTGTGCTATACAGTCGGTCCTTGTCGGTTCTTTTTTTATTAAATTAAAGGAGCTTGCAGACTCTGTGCAGCAGTAACACAGGCTAGAAATATTACAACATATGGGTTCAGGTCTCCACTTAGCCACTTATGATCCCTGTGCTTCAGACACATGGTTTAACTTTTCTGATCCTTATTTTGATCCCTCTAAAATGGAAGTTCTCATTCCTCAAGATTTTTGTGCCAATCATGTATGAAAGCATAAAATGTGAAATGCTTTACCAACACAAGTAACTGTTGAGAGTACTTTTCATTTCCCTTTAAAAAGTCAGTGGATGCAGAGGTGTTAAATAATAAACTCTATGTTATGTCAAGAAAGGCACCAGCTCTAAGGGAGAACCTCTCCAACAGCTCTCTCATGGATCTCATGGATCTCATGGATCCACTGATGATGAAGCAAAGCCCATGCTCACAAGTTCCCTTAGTGCTTATTATCAGAGCACTGTTGACCTTCACAAGAAGAATGGCTGCGTCGGACTTTCTGAGAGGAGTTCTCTTACAAATCAAAGAGACTCCAAATGAGTAATTTTAGTCACAAGCAGTATATCCTGTTAAGAAAATAGATTTTTCATCATGGTAAGTGTTGTGGCCATAAGAATGCATAAATACAGGAAGCAGCACTAACCAATGGCCCCACCTCAGCTCTGGGGCCATTCACTTCTTTGTGATGAGGCCACACCTCCCACAAGCTCTTCCCAGCCAATTACTGAGCTCAGAAGCAATAGCTTGGGTGCCTCATTCTGGAAAGAAAGAACTTGTAAGGACTCTATTGGTTGACTTTGGCTCAAGATTGTCTCCCCTACCAAAGTTTCCTTGGATGGCACAGACATCTAAGATGCTTCCACTCAACATCCCTAACTCTCCCCTTCCCTCAGGTCAGACCTCCATCATGTTCTGCCAGCTCTGCCAGCTCCTCCAGTCCCACCCTGTTTTCCCTCACAAGTATTTCCCCAAATAAAATCTTTGACATCTTTTTCTTAGAAGATCCTGACCAACATCGTAAACAAAACAAAAAAGAAATTTCTCGGTTTTTTTCCAGGTACTTTTGCATCTATAATCACATCTTTTCCTTTCAATTAGTCAATAAGTTACACAAATGGGAAACTGGAGTCCCCACTATTTAAATGAAGAAATAAGGAACTTGGGCAAGATCAATTACCTCATTTTTTCTGGTAGCTTCTCCATCTCCTAGTCTTCCATGCTCAGTGGTCAGGGAAAAAAAAAAAAAAAAAAAACTTTAGGTTTACTTTTCTTTTTGATTATTATTTTCCTAGGATGAACAATAGCACCTACAATTTAAGTAGGCACTGTAGAAGCACTTTACATATATTCAATTTTTAATTCTCACAAAAACTCAAGAAGGTAATTACTGCCCCCTTTTATATATGTGAATAAATAGCTTCAAAAAGTTAAGTAACCTGCTCAAGGTCACTCACCTACTAAGTAGAGGACCCAGGACCAGCCTGTGACTCTAAATCTAATGCTATTAGCATTAATAGCAATATCTCAAAACTGCAGAACATTTTACTAAGCATTTCTACATGCATTAGGAAGTGGACTTAGCACCCACCAGTTAACTCCCCCTGCAGAAGTCTGGAGAAGACAAGAGCTAGGGAAAGGAGTGGGGGTGACAGGAGCTGACAAGGTACTAGCAAGGGTGAGAATGACTATCTCCCTAATGCTTTAGCTCAGGCTGCAGAAGAGTCACTCATGGCCATCAGTAGTCCAAGGACCTTGATTTCAAAGAAAGCGTGGACAGCAAAAGCAAGTCTTTGTTAAAGAGATTGCCAGAAAATATTTTCTCAAGTAACGTTCCTAAAATTATTAGATGGACATCAGCTTCCTACCACCTACCGGCCATGGAATGGGGAAGAAAGCGTCAAGCACTCAAGGCTCCCCATGCTCCAATGCTCAGCCTCCTCCCCATCTTCATCTCCACTCCAGCTCTAATCTACCTGCATCCCCAGCGGGCTGTCACATACCTCTGCCTAGTTCATCCTTTCTCTGCTAACTCTCCCTCGTTCCTCAACAACTCAACTCAGCCACCACACACTACAGGAAGCCTTTTTTAACACTTAGCCTGAGAAAGGTAGAGGACCCCTCCTCTGGGTTACCTTATCTTCGCCCCAGTGTTTACCTCACCTCAACATTTCCTTTATTGGGCTGAAATTCTTCCCCATTAGAAATACAAACAGAATTATTTCTCCTTAAAACATTATCCGTACATCACCACTCTGGCCCATAAAGTGCTTCAAGGGGGATCCTATGGAAGGTAAGAGAAGACGATTCGGGTTCCATGCTCTGGCTTTCAAGACCCTAAATGACATGGTCCCTGAGCTTGTCTCCAAACTCCCCCTTTTTCCTTTACCTACTACTGTCATACCACTGTCTGCATTTAGATCAATTACCACACCAACCTATTTTGCCTTAAGACTTATTTCCTCTGTTCTTACGGAGTTGTCCCCTTTAAATTCTTCAGATCTTTACTTGAACACTGCTTTCTTAAAGATGCCTTCCATTTCCACTTCTAGAACTACCATATTCCCTCCCACTGTTCCCTAGTCCTTCTCCTCACTACAACCACAAAACTTTTTTAAAAGGGTATTTATTTACTCCTTTGCATCACACATGCATGGTAAGTTGCTTCAGTCATGTCCGACTCTGTGCAACTTCATGGACTGTAGCCTACCAGATTGTCTGTCCATGGGATTCTCCAAGCAAGAATACTGGAGTGGATTGCCATGCCCTTCTCCAGAGGATCTTCCCCACCTCAGACTCCAATTCACATCTGTCTGCATCTCCTGCGTTGCAGGCAGATTCTTTATTCACTGAGCCACCTGGGAAGCCCATTTACTCCTTAATTTGTTATTTAAAACTTGAATTCAATGGAAAACACATCTTCAACTTCTCATGCTATTGAGAGCAAGGATCCAGACAGGCTTATTAAATTGTATTCTCCCAAGGTGTTTGGTGCAACAGTATATTCTCAAATTTGTTGAATAAGTGAATGAGCAGGCAAAGTTCAGGAAGAACATTAAAAGAGAGGGAATTACAGAACAGCAAAAATTCATAGAATTTAAATATTAGCTAGTTTCCATAATGACTTGCTCTGAGTGAACGCTTAAGTGCTTTGTAAATATTAATTACATTCTCTTCACAAGCAAAGAAAGTAAAGCCAAGTGAAGTGACTTTTCCAAAAGTAATATAATGAGTTAAATAGGGAGCTTTGGTCTTGACTCTGAATAGCTTTAGTTTATACCATCTTATTCCCAAAGGATTTGAGGTGGCTTTGAAAGACAGACAGTTACACAATTTAGAGTGTCCGCAAAAAAACAAACCAAGCTGGTTGCTCAGGAGAAGCACGACTATTCCTGGTACAAGGTCTGAAAGAAATATTTCCCCCAGGTCCTCACAAAGAGTAGCAACCACATCCTCAGTCACATCCTCCAGGACATGCAGCAGTGGGGCTCACAGGCTTGTTTGCTAGCATTCCACAGTGTGGGCTGATGGCACAAGGCCAAGGCTCAGATCCATGGAGCAATTCTCCAAGGAGCCAAATCAAGACAGTCCAGGTGTGCAATTCTCTGATGGCCTGTCTTAATCCAAAAAGGACATCTGGTGATTCTGGAGGACTCATTTAACAGCTTCATGTGCTGGGCGCTGTGAATTTTACTTCCCACATGAAAACTTCTAATAAGTATTAAATGATAGTGGATTGAAAGTGACCAGCATCCAGAACGCAGTCAATATTGTGGAACTGAGAGTTCTGTATGATTTGTCCGTCAGATGACCTGGGGAAGGTATAAGTTAAGCTGCTGTAGTAAAGAAATCTCAAAATACAGTAATATGGATAAAACTAACGTTTATTTCTCTCTTATGTAACAGTCCAGGTATATGACGTTTGTTCAAGACAGGTGGACATCTCCACTCCACAAGGTCATCTAGGGACTCAGGTTGGCAGTGTACCTCTACCATCCTCAACAAGAAGCTTCTTTTCAACCCAAGGCAGCTGCCCTGGTTGTTGACATTTTAGAGTCAAAGGAAAGACAGAAGGAGAGTGAAAGGCAAACAATTTCCTTGTAAAAATGTAACCTGAAAGTGGCACTGGTCAATTGTTTGATCATTTAGTGACACAGACACAACTACTTGCAAGGAAGAGTGGGGGAATGGAATCCATACCTAAAACTCAAGGAGATTATATTACTTCCAGGAAGAACAGGAAAGGGGATAAGGGAAACCGTAAGAATATACTACTAGGAATTGTCATCTGCTTAAACAGAATTACCCTTGGATTAAAGACCAAGCCATTACTGGCCTTTGGGAAATAAAGGCAGACACCTGTTACAGGTTCACATTTTGTTCAAATTTCATGTGTTCTGTCCAGTGCACAGACAGTGAAGGATCAAGACCCCAAAGTTCTACATCATATGCAATGCTACACTCATTTTAGCCAGAAAAAAATTTAAGGTGCTTCTAAATGCCAACTACAATCATAAAAGAATCAACAGAGCTTCTGTGTAATATTAGACCTTAAGAAATATCATATCCTTGTGAATCTTCCAAGATAAACTAATTGCAAAATGTAAGTGAAGGTATACAAATAAGATGACAATCACATAGGATTCTTAACTCCAAGCTAGTTAAATATCAGAAGATCTTTATTAAAACTCAGTAAATTGGGAAAAAAAAAAAACTCAGTAAATTGGTTTTGGAATAGTTGATCTTAGATGACTTCTTTCTGTAAGCCATTAGATGAGAGCGTCAATTTGTTTGAGGAGGTATTCTTAGTTTGAAACAATAAAAATAATGATGAGGTACGACATTTTGTTATTGTTATTGTTATCCTCTCTGTCTAGGGAGGTAGAAAGCATGTGTTTATCTCATCCAAATGGGATGTCATATTATTACCACACAGTTTTATAAAAACTGGGCAGCAGGATTTATCACTTACTCCACTGAAAATCATCTCCTCCCTCAGAAGGCTGCTCTTGTCTCTGCTGCCAACCACACTGGTATTAAGGTTTAAATTCTGTATGAGCTTTAGTCAGTTGTTCTAGTCCAGTCGCTAAGCCGTGTCTGATTCTTTGTGACCCCATGGACTTGTAGCACACCAGGCTTCCGGTCCTTCATCTCCCGTCTATATGGACATAGATTTTCTCCCATAAGCAATTCCATTCCATGGAGTGAAAGTTTAAGAAAAAGTCTATAAAACATAAAACTCTTAGTATGTTCTTACTAATTTTCTCCACAAGATGGTAAAGAATATAACAAAAGTCAACGGTGTTTAAAGTTGACCTACTCCTTATGGACTAAGAAGTCCACAAGTGTAGTTTTAGTCAGAAGCAAACAGGTACTTAGTCTAGATACTAGGTGAGTAAATGTACAGGTCTACATTTTGGGAGAAATTGGTGGTTGCTCTATTAAATACAGAGGGGCCTAATGCTATCAGCAGGTATGCTTTCAAGTATGCCCTAATTACTAGAACAAATAGCCAACATACCTCTACCATCCTCAACACATGTGTGTGATGATATGTGTGTGAAAAATGATGTGAAGAACTAGGTTCCCATCAGCACAGTATGGTAAGAGGGGAAGGAAAGGAGAACTAACAGCTGTTGAGTATCCTTATGTGTCAGGGATAATATAACACCATGTCCTTTATCTTTGTCTTTGCTTTATTTCTCACAACAACCCTGTGCAGCAGGCATTATCATCATCACTTTAGAGAGGAGGAACCTAAATCACAGGGGTGTGAAGTGACCTGCCCAAGCCCACACAGCTCCTGCACAGAGAAGTTGGAATTCGGCCCAGCTCATGCTCTTTCAAGCAGACCACACCACTGATCGGGAATTCTGTTTACTCCCCCACTTGCTTTAGGCACCACAGGCTGACCATAACTGGGGCCTGGGTCTACAAAGTTCAGCAAGTGGTCCCTACGGGGGTTTTCAATTCCACTAGAGTCCTGCTAGTAAGCTCCTCATCTGTCTTACTTGCTGTCACATACTTCACCTAAGAAAGTGACTGCACCATTTTCTCCAAAGAAAATTTTTTTAATCAATGAAAGATTGAGATTAGTCACTTACCTATAACAAACATGGTAAATGATTTCTAGAGAATTCTCAATGTCTCTAACGGCTTGGATCTCAGCTTGAATTTGTTTAATATAAAAATTCTATCTACAACACATTTCATAAAGTTCAACAACTATTTCTAGTATTATTATAAAACTGTCATTTATTTACAATTGTCATGGTATTATTCTAGATACTTACATGTATTATCACATTTAATGTCATAGTAACTCTACAAAGGAGGTACTGATTTCATTCATGAAAAAGGTGTAAAATGATTCAGTAACTCAAAGGACTTGACCCAAAACTGCTCAACTCTAAACACAAATGGCAGACCTAGAAAATTTAACCTCTGAAAAGATTCTCTTTTAAAATTTCTACTTCTGTACAACAAAATTATTTTCAATAAGCATTATTTTAAAATGGTTGATTCAAAAGAAGAATAAATTTCAAATTTCAATTGTTAACATACTATTCAAAGTCAGCAGGCTATTTCACAAATACACGAAAACTTGCATCTACTAAACAAAAAGATTACATCTCACAGTTCATATGCAGTCTGACCATATTAAATTTTAAGCACAAATAAAACCTTTAAATGGTCATACAAACTAAAAGAATGATATAACTTGAATTCTGTTTGTCTTCACAGTCACTGTGCTAGCATTATTTATTTCAAATCTTCAGTTTAAACACAGGAATGGGTGGACTATAAGCGTTGGAGACAAAGCACATATGAGAGGAGTAGTAAAGATTCCAAACCACCATGAACTTACTCTCAAAACCAATACATGTAGTTGAGTTCATGCATGCTATTGCTGCTTAGTCACTTCAGTCATGTCCAACTCTTTGTGACCCTATGGACTATAGCCCACCAAGCTCCTCTGTCCACGGGATTTTCCCAGCAAGAATACTATAGTAGGTTGCCAGGGGATCTTCCCAACTCTGGAATCAAGCCCAGGTCTCCTTCATTGCAGGCAGGTTCTTTACCTCTGAGCCACCAGGGAAGCCCTGAGTTCACGCATACTAAGCATAAATTACATAACTCAGAGTTTTTTAAATCAATGTAGAAGACAAAGAAAGGATAAGATACAAAAATGTGCTACCATGACGCTTATACGTGTATTACTATTGTTACCCTAGTCATTGTTTAAAGCTTAGAACAAAAGATTTTCTCAAACTGTAAAGTATCACTGACATTGTTGAAAATTGCAAATGCATGTGATAAAATGCAAAACAACTTTTAATTCTTTTTATTATTGTTTTTAAGTTCTCTATAGACAATACACCTCATATCACCTGCACCTGAAGCTGACCCTTCCTACTACCAATCCCCTTGGTAAGGCACTGACAAAGACAGCATTCAATCTCCCAGTCATGTCTGTACTCACTATTATTAATAGTTGAGCTCAATTATGTACTTTCCTATTCATTCTTTAAATTCACACAAATATCCACATGGTAGAAAGACAAGTTATTCTCCAACATGGAGCCCTATTAATAACTCCCTAAGGTTTAGAAGGAAAGAAGAGTTCCTGGCTTCAGTTACCTTGATGATCCCCCTGTTACTCAACAAACCTCTCTTCAAAGTTGCTTCCTGAGCATAACACAGAAAGGGCTGCCTTGTTAACCTCTGGAATTATATTCTATATTTTTCCTGTCTTTGTTAGTTTCATGGCCTCTTATTGTAAATTATGTGCATAAATCAGCACAGTCTGGAAAAGTGGAACAATCACTACCACTTGGTGAAAAGCAAACCCATGTTTAATATTCTTTTCCAGTGACTGAACATATCCAAGAAACCCTCTGAAAATGTAGTATAAAATAAAATACTAAATGGACTATAAATTAGAGGTGAGAGGGGAGAAAATAGGAGTAAGAAGAGATTTAGAATTATTCTGATTAAGTCCAGAAGTTTTGTGAGAAAAAATCAGTTGTGCCTATATTACTTGCACATTATACAGTACTATTTTTGTGCATTATATAGCATATGGATGTCATATATGTTAGAGAAAATTCCTAGGGTCTTTATGATCTCAATAATATATCATGAATGAAGGACTTTGTAAAATAAATATTAGTTATACTGAGTCAGAATATTTTGTCATCTGTAGCTCTTTCTCCTAAAATGATTCACATAAATTGCAATCAGATTATATTTGTCCCTAGGGAAATTTAATCTCTTGATAATTCTTCATTACTAACATTGATTAATCCCTACAGTAAATTCACACAGTTAATAGTTATCAACTTCCCTATTTATGACATGGTGTCAGAGAGTAATTCCTTTGAGTGCTTCAGGGTGAGTGACAAGAAAGGAGATGAGGGTGGGCTCCTAAGACTTGCTAGGAACAAAGTTCCGGGATGAGTCACAGAATCTCAGGATGAAAGCACCTCAAAAACCACGTCCTACCTTCCTAGTGTTACATCCCCACTAGTCTTCAGCCTCCAATGGCAATACCTCCGAGAACAGTGAGCTCACCACCTGAATTGAACCGTCCTACTCTGGGACACCTCTGACTAATAAAAAATTCTTCCTTGTGTTGAACTGAACTCTGTCACTTGATATGTCTATTCTTCAATCTGAGGCTGAGTAGAACAAGTCTAGTCCCTCTTCTGCCTGACCTGCCTTCAAAAATAATAAGGCAGGAAGCATTTGGCAGTCTATTGACCCAGTTCTTTCCACCAGTCCTTGTGTGACGTAGTCTCAAGCCCTCTCACCACCCGCGTCACCCGCCCTGTAACAGCTTGTCCAGGCAGGAGGGAAGCCTTTGTGATCAAAGGCATCTCCTATAAAACTGGACTTTGCTAATTCATCCTTGCCTCGCTCTGCTTGTTTCTTGCTCAGAAGCAAAGAAAACACAAGACATCAGAGAATTTCTGCTCCAGATCTTCCCACCAATGCCAACTTTCAACTCATTTTCCAGCAACCAAAGTAATCTTGTGATTAACGTTCCCACTGATTTAGACAATGTCCTGCAGAGCATAAAATATAATATGGCTCTTCAAGCAATGAAAGGTAAAGCTTCAGTCAGAGGTCACCACCTTATTAAACAGAAGAGAAAGATTTCTTTCTTTAAAAAAAATGACTATTTTTACATCAATAACCCTAGAGTGATGGTAATGAAAATTAAAATGGAAAAAACATATACTCAGAATTTCATCAGTCACCAAAATGTCTTTTTCATTTTTGTCTACCAAAAAAAATTCTTGTCCACGTGCATAAACATTTATATTTTCATCTTCATAATCATAATTTAAATGTAATTTTTGATTCTTAATGTTAAATCTAACATTATCTTGTAAGTTTTATTCAAATTACTTCACAATTTTAGTTATTACTGTAATGGATATATAGTATTCCTCAGAGTAGTCAGATAATTTATTTAATTCATTCTCTATTATAAGGCTTTTCAATGAATTTCTGAAATGTTCTTATTATAAACAGTACTGCCACAAATTTATGAACACTTACTGCTTTTTATTTCTTTAGATAAAGTACCATTATCCCCATTTTACAGACCACTAGGTTCAAAAGCATATTTATGTCTCAAAAAAAAAAAAAAATCTGACCATGAAAATTATTTTTCAAATGAACTCGTTAGCCCTACAAGATAAGAATATCTATTCCTTACTGGGAGTCTGCTTCCCTTGTGGCTCAGCTGGTACAGAATTCATCTGCAGTGCGGGAGACCTGGGTTTGATCCCTGGGTTGGGAAGATCCCCTGGAGAAGGGAAAGGCTACCCACTCTAGTATTCTGGCCTGGAGAATTCCATGGACTGTATAGTCCATGGGGTTACAGAGTCAGACACAACTGAGCAACTTTCACTCACTCACTGTACTGGGAGTCTACTATGCACAGACTTTGCTCTGAAGAATTTAAGAACAGAGTTCAATTTAACCCTCAAAAGAACTCAAAAGGAAGGTGTTTTATCCCAGTAGTAGATGAGGAAAAAGAGATTTAATTAGAAATACTGAGGAAAAGATCATCAATTTTGAGAATGAGGATTTAAACCCAAGTTGTTCTGGCTTTAAAACTCATAGTCTCTGAATCTAAGTTTGCTCAAGTATAAAACAAAGGATTGAACTATATATTCTCTTAAGGCTTTCCCAACTGAAATATTTAGCAGGTTTCTTTTTTCCCTCATTTTCAAAAAAAAATTTAATTGGAGGATAATTTCTTAACAATGTTGTGTTGGCTTCTTCCATACAATAAACCATAAGATACATATATCCCCCCTTCCTCTTTTTTCTCAATTCATTTATTTTTCATTGAACAACAACTGCTTTACAGTATTGCATTGGTTTCTGCCATACATCAACATGAATTAGCCATAGGTACCATATGTCCCCTCCCTTTCAAGCCTCCCTCCCACCTCCCACCCTCCGCACCCTCTAGGTTGTCAAAGTTCTGGTTTGAGCACCCTGACTCATGTAGCGAATTTCCATTGGCTGTCTGTTTTACATAATATGTAGTGTATATGCTTCCATGCCACTCCATTCGTCCCGCTCGCTCCTTCCTCCCCACCATCCGTGTCCCTAAGCCTGCTCTCTTTCTCTGCACTTCCTCTTGAATCAGTCAGAAGTATGCTTCCCAGGTGGCGCTAGTGGCAAAGAACCTGCCTGCCTATGTCGGAGGGATATAGAGATCTAAGTTCGATCCCTGGGTTGGAAAGATCCCCTGGAGGAGGGCATGGCAACCCACTCCAGTATTCTTGTCTGGAGAATCCCATGGACAGAGGAGCCGGGTGGGCTACAGGTGGGTCATAAGGAGTCAGACACGACTGAAGCAAGCGCGCACACCATACATACACGTCCCTCCCACCCACGCCCTGCCCCACCCACCCCTCTGTCATCACAGCTCACCAGCTTGAACTCCCTGTCTTATACAGCAACTGCCCATGAGTTACTCGTTTTACACATGGTCACTTATATACTTTAATGCTACTCTTTCAATTTATCCCAACCTCTCCTTCCCCCACTGTGTCTACAAGTCCTTTCTCTACATCTGCAGCTCTATTCCTGCCCTGCAAATAGGTTCATTAGTACCATTTTTCTAGACTCTATATATATGTGCTGATATACACTATTTGTTTTTCTCTTTCTGACTTACTTTAAGAAGGTTTCTGATAGCTTCAGATCACCATGGTGCTTTCCCAGCACTAGATCAGTTCAGTTCAGTTCAGTCGCTCAGCCGTGTCCGACTCTTTGCCACCCCATGAATTGCAGCACTCCAGGCCTCCCTGTCCATCACAAACTCCCGGAGTTTACTCAAACTCATGCCCATCGAGTCGGTGATGCCATCCAACCATCTCATCCTCTGTCGTCCCCTTCTCCTCCCGCCTTCAATCCCTCCCAGCATCAGGGTCTTTTCCAATGAGTCAACTCTTCCCATGAGGTGGCCAAAATATTGGTGTCTCAGCTTCAGCATCAGTCCTTCCAATGAACACCCAGGACTGATCTCCTTTAGGATGGACTGGTTGGATCTCCTTGCAGTCCAAGGGACTCAACAGTTTTCTCCAACACCATAGTTCAAAAGCATCAATTTTTCGGCACTCAGCTTTCTTCACAGTCCAACTCTCACATCCATACATGACCACTGGAAAAACCATAGCCTTGACTAGACGGACTTTTGTTGGCAAAGTAATGTCTCTGCTTTTTAACATGCTATCTAGGTTGGTCATAACTTTCCTTCCAGGGAGTAAGCGTCTTTTAATTTCATGGCTACAGTCACCATCTGCAGTGATTTTGGAGCCCAAAAAAATAAAGTCTGACACTGTTTCCACTGTTTCCCCATCTATTTCCCATGAAGTGATGGGACCAGATGCCATGATCTTAGTTTTCTGAATGTTGAGCTTTAAGCCAACTTTTTCACTCTCCTCTTTCACTTTCATCAAGAAGCTTTTCCCAGCACTAACATTATGTTAATAGACATCTCCCTTATGGATAACAGGAGAGCGAGTTTAGCATTTCTTTGCTTATAAAAGATGCTGATAACAGGAATTTCTAACTGAAACTACCTCATTAACAGTGGTAACTCCAGGATCTCCATTTCAGTAACTCTTAGAAACAATCTTTTGTATTATGTGAATTCCCTCCTTTGATTATTGCATGATAAGTTTATAGTTTTCTTCAGTCACTACTAAGTCTCTTGACAAAGTGCTTTACTTCTTGAAACATATCTACACTATCTTCCTGATTCTACCAGGAATTTATTTTTGGCTTTGTTTCTAAATGCTCTCCTGTCATCAAATGAGTTTTATCTGAGCATCTGTGTATAATACCTAGCATTTACTCTTGAATTATTTGGGGAAATAATCTATAAGACATGTAATTTGTTTTGCTCAGTGTAATTTACAACCTTAGGTTATATTGTTTGAAGGAAGAGATTTCCTATCTTTGTAACTTTAGCTTTATCTGACCATTCATCTGACATCCCATAGCCCATGTATTTTCCACACTCTGCATTTTCTGTACAAGTCAATCCTAAAGGAAATCAACCCTGAATATTCATTGGAAGGACTGATGCTAAAGCTGAAGCTCCAATACTTTGACCACCTAATGCAAAGAGCTGACTCATTGAAAAAGACCCTAATGCTGGGAAAGACAGAAGGCAGGAGAAGAAGGGGATGATAGAGGATGAGATGATTAGATGGCATCACTGATTCAATGGACATGAGTTTGAGAAAGTTCCAGGAGATGGTGAAGGACAGGGAAGCCTGGCATGTTACAGTCCATGGGGTCACAAAGAGTCAGACATGACTGAGTGACTGAAAAACAACTGTTCCCTAAAAAAAAAAAAAAAACTTTTAAAATTCTTAAAAACCCTTAATTACCATCCTGAACTCTCTTCCCGAGTGAGCTGCCACTCATCAGAAGTACCCAAGGATGATGAGAATGACTATCAGCCCAGCAAGCTAAAGAGGGGATAGCAGGACATATACTTCATATATCACTGGTTAAATGGAAAAGGGAGGAGTTCTATCTCTTTGGTCCCCTTTGGTTTCTTTCAACCTGAAGGTTCTCTAGACCTGGCTACTTACATTTTCAACCTATAATTAACAACACTATCTCTTTGGTGGTTATACATGTAGTAGGTTAATGTCTGGTGTTTTGTAACTGAGATGCAGGGAAGACATACAAAAGCCAGGGTAGAGACAAGAGACGGAGGAAACGGGAGCAGGCAGTCCCATCCTACCTGCTTTGTTTTCCCACAGAGTCCACTGGTTGACAGAGAGGGTGTTCAGATTGTGAGAAGGGAGCAGGGAGTGGAGAGGGGGGAGAATAAAATAAAAGTGATTGAGTATTTGCTTAAACAAAATATAAATAAACCAGGTACATAGTATCTTCGTAAAACCCTTGTTACTAATAAACACATAAGCAATCAGACTGCATCTGAAAATTTGCAAATAAAACAGTACAGTCTGTGCCCTCAAGAGGCTCCTGGTCTGAATTTCACAAAAACAATGCAAAAGTGAGCTGGAGAGGCAAGCCTGGCCAGATAGGCAAGAGGAGGTATCCATGAACAGAGGAAAAGCTCACTCAGGAAGCTCCTGAAAGGACAGTTTGGGAATCTCTATACTCAAATCTGGACCCAACCTCTGACTCCCATCTGTGAAACAGGACTAACTGTAACAACTATTATGGAGTGTGAATTAGGTGAAATAAAGTATGGAAAAAGATCTCTTTAAACTGTGAAGAAACATGCAAATTTACCTTAAAATAAAATTTGAGACTTGGAAGCAGAACTTCCTTAAAAATGTCATTTTCAGTCCTTGGATGGATACTCCTCACACTTTCCTGTGCCCCTACTGTTAACTCTATATTAATATTCTACACACCACCCAAGTGTACAAGAATTAACTTTAATCTTCCCTAAAACCTGTTAGGTAAATACCATTATTCCCAATTTACAGATAAGGAAACATGGTTTTGATGAAAATTATAACAGAATTAGAGGTAATTTTGCTCATTTAATCATCTTTCCAAAATTTTCTTAGTCTTTTTTTTTTTTTTTTTTTTTTAGTATTTCTTTTAACATATTTCTACCAGAATACTGAGATTGTGTACCAAGATCTCAGCCCCATTCAGTTATTTACTTTACTTCATTAGTTCATTCACTTAACCAATATTCATCAATCCCTATCAGGTGCCTGTGACTGCCCCAGGGGCTGTGGACCTGTGTCAAACAGAAAAGAGAAGGGCTCCGCTCTCTCGGAGTTCACTTCAAAATATGAGACAGAGGATAAACAGACAAACAAAAACATGCACAAGATACTATCCCAGAGTGACAGGTGCTATAAAGAACATTCAAATACATCTGAATGATGACTAAGTGAATGAAAAAAAACTGTCATATACCCTATCAAAAAAGTTTATACTTTCCTGAACAAAATGTAAAATGGAAACTGTATAATGCCATCCATCTGGTTGTTCTACCAAAGACAAATGAGCTGAGGGCCAAGATAAATGCTTCCTGTTATCAAAATAGCATTGTCAATGTCAAGGAATTATGCACTTTGGAGATGCGCAATTTCACCCAACAGTTCTCTTTAAAACATCCTTGGCTGTTTACACTTCCTCTGAGGTTGCCCACCAGCCCAAGGCTATGAAAGAAAATGGAGACGGTTCTGAAAAACTTCCTGTCTGCAAATAGCTCCACCATGATATAAACCCATTATTGTCAAGCATGACGGGATCCAGAATCCTCATGTTTCCTACAAGGAACACAGAGATGTAAGCATGGCTAATATCAGAAATAAAGTGGGGGGACGCTTTGAGCCAATATGGGAGGGAGACATATATCACTCAGATACATCTTGGAGCAGTGTCCTACACAATCCATATGGATTCTGTGCCAAAGCTTCCTGGTTTATTACCACTGAAAATTAATTTGGTTTGGTTGATTACATTGCAAATCATAATATGTACCACAATCTTCTGTGGTTTTCTGAAGATCAGTGTAAGTTCCAAAACATCAAGCATAGCTCCAAGGCTACGACATATGTAAATTCTCCTGGTACATTGCCAACAAAGTGCCCAAGATAATGTGATTAGTGCTCTAGAATATTTCAGCTTCCTCACTGAAAAAAGCACCCTCAGTAAGTAACCCTCGTTGACAGTTTACTACTCCCTGGGTGGAGAAGTAAAACAGTGAGAGCATAGTATTTAGAGATTAGGACTTAATTTGAGAGGTGACTCTGCTATTTCCTGATGAATCATCCTCTATAAGCTACTTATCTTTTCTGAAACTGTTTCCTCATCTGTAAAATGGGGATAGCAATACCTATCAATCAGCATTTCTGTGAGAATTAAGTAAAGGAATGTGCATTTACATACATCACAAAGGGCAAAACATCAGGTACCTGGTTATGGTCATTCCTGGGGAGTCCTCACTATAATAAGGATGTTGTGACGATGTCTTACAACCAGGATGTAAGACCTTTGTCAATGTGGGAGCCCCAGTAACTAACTGTATACTTTTTTCAGCCTGAAAAGGCAGGTTATTTAGGCCTTGTAAATTGAAAATATATAGTAGAAGTGCATTATCTGAACTCTGTTCATGTCACCATTACTCAGGATACCTCAACTCCAAGTTAGATGCAGTAAGACTCATCATAAGCACCGACAAATATTTCACTCATCTGCTCATTCATTTATTCATTTCCCACTCCATCATTTTATACTCTATCCATGCATGCTCAGTCACAGAGGACTCTTTGCAACCCCATGGACTATAGCCTGCCAGGCTCCCCTGTGCTGGGTATTTCCCTGATAATACCGCAGTGGGCTGCCATTTCATTCTCCAGGGGATCTTTCTGATCCAAGGATGGAAACCACTACTCCTGTGGCTCCTGCACAGATGGATCGGTGGATCCATTACACTTAGCCACCCGGGAAGCTTTTAGATGTCATACACTCATTCCTTAAGTCTATTCTGAGCTCAGAACTGTGCTGGGGACTGTTCAACAGGCGGGTCCACGTCCAGGAGGGAGGAAGGTAAGTCACTGACTACAGCAGACCGTGATGAGAGCAAACGACACAATAATAAGGATGAACGTCAACTCTGCTGACCAAGCTCCTGGGCGTAAGCATCAGACGCCAGTTCTGGGTTACTTAAGCAGAAAACAAATGTATTGGAGGGAAAAGAATTTCTCACAGAATTTCTGAGAAGCTTGGAGGACAAGATGTCAAAAATGGGCAGGAGCTAAGGCCACACAACAGGACCACAGCCAAAATCCCACCATGGGGAAGATCTGGTGCGGACAACACAGCTGGTCCTGTTTCCACGGCTACTTTGGAAAACAGGCTCTTCTTGCTGCTCCAAAGTTGAACAGGATAAACCCCTTGGGTAGTGCAGGAAGATATGACACTGAGTGTTAGGCTGGGGCATCTGTTAAGCCACATCCTGGGTCCCAATGGGGAGGCGACAGCAGCAGCTGGCCTTTCAGCTTTCAAAGTGGACACAGGTGGATGCAGTCCTTCCAGGACTCATCCTAAGGGAATCTTCCAAACACAGGGATGGATTTCAGATGCCAGCAGCCAAATGTTTACTGAGTGCTTTCCATGCACCAGAGACTGTGCCAAGCAACTTATATACTGCATCTCACTGGATCCTCACAGCAGTCCTATCATATAGGCACTTTACTACCAGACTGCACCAGGAAGCTGAGATCCAGCAAAAGCAAGAAACTTGCCAAGCTGCACAGCCAGTGAAGTGGGAAAGCCTTGACTCAAACTCAGTTTTCAATAACTGATCTACACCACAAAGAGAGAGAAGTACAAAGGTTCTCGGGATCACGGGCAAGATGCGTTTGAATCAGACCAGGGAGTGAGGGAAGGCACTCCGGAGGAAGAGAGGTTGCAGTGAGATTTCATGGATAAGAAGTTGGTTAGATATTGCCAGGAGGTATGTGGGAACTGAAGGTAGAGGCAGTGGGGTTTAGGAGAGGAAACAATTTATGAAAAGAAAAAGTGTCATGAGACAAACTCAGGGTTCTTGGAGCCAAAGGTTTTCTGTCCACATAGTACAGCTGAAGAAAAGAGTACGATAGGAAGGGGTGTGAGTGGGGAAGGTGATAGCCCCAACCTCAGGCACACGCTTGTCCCCAGAAGTGATTCCAGGTCATTCCATCATTAAAGAGCACTCATATCTAATCTCAGGCTTTAGAGAACGACACTGGAATTGTTTAATCCCTTTGTCTTCACTGAAAATGTAGAGGAAATAAAGTGAGCAGAACATCCAGACAACTTTCAACACCACTTTCCTGAATTAATCCCATCATCCTAATTATAGAACCTAAAGAGCAAAGAATTTTCCAGAGGCATACCTGGAGGGCATACCATAGGAATACCAAAGTGAGTTCTCAACCTGGAGTGATCCTCAGTACTAAGTGATGACCCAAGTATTTGTGGAGAGTGATCAGGGACCAGCTCCTGACAAGTCTGGCCAAGGTTAGGATCTCCTGAGACCTTCCCCCAGCAAGATCATCAAAGAGCAATGCTCAGTGCCTGATTCACTCAGCCCAGGCCATTGCTTCAAAATCTCACCTCACATTAGCATTAGCACCAACTCATTGGGTAGGCATGACCGGGTCATGCATTGTCAGATTAAATTTTCAAGTGCCTTCACTTTTTTCTAAAGAGAGAAAGATATGTTTTTAATTTTATGAAAGCATGTATATCAGAAACTATTACATGTCTCCAGAAATCCATTCTTTCCCTCTGTTTAGTAGTAGGACAGACAAAGGCACTCATACACTCACCTCCATCCTGGCAGAACACATATCCACGCCACCAGAAACACATTCCTCAGACTCCCTTGCAGCTAGGTGTGCCCACATGACCGCGTTTCCCTAATGGTGTGAGGTAGGAAATGATATGTAAAACTTCTGGTCACATTCTTCATAGTAGATGGCTTGCCTGTCAATCATTTTTTTCCTCCCTTCCCAAGGGTTACACCATGGACATGCTGCTGGCAAGACACTGACTATGCAGATGAGGAAAGCACTCTGAGATGGCAGAGCAACGATAAAGAAGGGGCATACATCCCTGAGTGACCTCTGAGGGCTGCCCCACCTTCCCAGGCCATCTGCCTACAATAGAACCATTATGTAAAGGAGAAATAAGCTCCCATTTTTATTTAATCCACTGTGTATTGGGGTTACTGTGTTACAGCTTAACCTTTCCCTAATTACCCATGAAGAAGGCTGAGTGCCAAAGAATTGATGCTTTCAAACTGTGATTCTAGAGAAGACTCTTGAGAGTCCCTTGGACAGTAAGGAGATCAAACCAGTCAATCCTAAAGAAAATCAACCCTGAATATTCACTGGAAGGACTGATACTGAAGATGAAGCTCCAATACTTTGGACACCGGATGCTAAGAGCTGACTCATTGGAAAAGACTCTGATGCTGGAAAAGATTGAGGACAGGAGAAAGGGGTGCCAGAGAATGATATGGTTGGATGGCATCACTGAATCAATGGACGTGAGTTTGAGCAAACTTCGGGAGATAGTGATGGACAGGGAAGCCTGGCATGCTGCAGTCCATGGGGTCTCAAAGAGTTGGACATGACTTAGAGACTGAACAAGATTCCGAGTTTCTGTTTCCTTATCTATAAAATTATAGGCTCTATTTTCATGGTAAAAACAATGTAATACAAGTGTTATTGACAGGAAGAAAAACGGAAATGCATTAAAGAGGACAAGATAAAAAGTAATAGCCTGTCATTATTCTTTCTTGTCTTGCAGAGATACTATAGCAAAAGTATTAAGGTGACTTCAATAGTTTCAAGCAATACAAATTATTATACATTAATTTCAACCCTAGAAGATTAACTTCTCTGTTCATATTCTATATCTTGCTGGATAGCAGACTTGCTGTTTTAGAATTTGTGTAATCTCACTCTCAAGAATAAATCTACTGATTAAAAAAAAAAATGCAGAAAGCATGTGGGTTTTTTTGAAGACATACAAACCTAAGTTCTATTTCTAGTCTTATCACTAACTAGTTATCTGCAGTTAACCACTCTAGGTCTCATTCATCTCACATGAAAAAAGGGAGGGGGTGGGGCGAATAACATTAATTTTTCAGGTTGTTAAAAGAATTATAAATAAAAGACCTTATATGGTGCTGGTACATGAGTGCTGTAAATGCTACTATTTGTATTATTACTTTATTTCAGGTCACTGATAAGGCCTGCTGCAAATACCACAGCACCCTGAGGTATCCAAATTGGAACTCTCCAAATAATTTGTTTAGAGGACTCCAAAATGCCATGTGCAGTCAAGTTTATCTGATAGTACATGGTATGAATTCTATCAGCTGAGCTGGAACTTCATTCCACTTTTGAACATCTATAGCCTTTCAATTTGGCACTTTGCATGTCAACCCTGTAATTATCAATAGGATGTGAGAGGAAGCCTCCACACCTGAGGATGGGTCTGCAGCCACTGAACTCCTGCAGGTGGGAGGGTGCCTGCAGTGTTAGAAGCTGTTCCTTTCCTCAGCATGGTATGACTGATGCCATCTCATCTTCGGGACCAGTTTAGGTGACAAACTTGGTTCAGAAAAGGAGACTCACAGAAGGACTTTGTCACTGGCTCTTCTGCCCTCTTACATTTTATCTAAGTTTCCAACTTTGCAGCACAGAGGGTAGCAGTCATATCCAGCGATATTAGCAGCATACCCTGGCCAAGCTGTCAACTCTTGTCATGAAATTCAAAGGCCTAAACCATGTCAGTGCTGATGCCAAGTAACTTGCCAGTTCTTCAGATATCCTCATACTGTGTGAAGCACAAGGAGTGAAAAATCTTATGCAAACTCCCTTACCCACCCACCCACCTCCAGAGAGGCAACAGACTGTTCCATCTGGAGTCCTATGTCAACTATTTTTTAACCATTTTTCTCAAGGTATGACTGACATACAGAAAGTCATAAATATTTAATACATACAACCTGATGAGTTTTGAGATACATATACATACATGATGTCAGCTTTAAGAAGGAAGAAATTCCCCTCAGATCATAAATCTCAGGTAACATTCTAACTGAAATCAATCTTTTCTTTAGGCCTCAAAGAGGTCAGTTGCTTCTGCTCCTGTGCCAGGGTGGATATACTAGCTCATTGTTTGCCATCAGTTCTCCAGAGTCGATATACTCTGCCTACTGTTGGTCAACATTTTAAGTAAAACTTTCTTGAGCTCTCAGGTAGAAAATGTCACACTAGGTATTAAGATCCAGGCAAGGCTGTGCCCAAGCTTTCAACAAAAATCCAATGGTCCTTCACTGTTGAAAACAGTTTTGACTTACCTCTACATTGCTGAGGCATGAAGGAATATGAGTTTACAATAAACAAAACCCCAAACGCTAAACGGCTGCACCCACTGCATGCACAGCAGCACCCTTTCAATTTGTCATTACCTTCCTGTTTTTCTAGTTCTCTCTTATACACAAAACAGCCCTGAAGCCAACTTGCCCAAAGGTCATTCCATGACGCTGCATAAGACAGGATGGAAGCCCTCATGCTGACAATGAAAGAAGTCAACTCCAAGCACTTGCCCAAAGGCACCTGGTGGGTCAGTGGTAAAGTCATGGACCCAGAGCTTCCCTTTCAAAGTACCCAGCATGCAGGGTGCTTTTGCTGCACTACCCAACAGGGTGTCTGTCATGTTCTCCTTGACTCATTCACTTTCAAGGACCAGAACATGCTAATGTCCACATCAAAACCGCGGGGATAACGGCAAGTACACCACAATGCCTTCCATGCATAGGGTGACAAATGTCAGTTTCCTTGAAAGGAGAAGCTTCATGCAGAAACCCAGCCCTCTCCAGAGTCAACCGTGCCATGAGGTCAGAGGCCAGGAGGCACTGGGGGAAGGTGTGTTCGGTGTGGACTGTCTCAACTTGCCAGGTCTCGGGGAAGCTGGACTTCGTCCAAGGAAAGTTTTGCCCTAACTCTTGATAACTGTCAGTACATCTCACAAAGACAGGAACTCTCAAGCTAGAGATGCCAAGCAGCCGGGAACCATTAAGACTAAAACTTGAGCTGCTGGAGGAAACTGGAGACTGAGTGATCATTTTTATCCAGGCTGCAGCCTGTGAACTTTGAGAATGAAGTGCCATTTATTATGGACCTGCTCTGGGCCTGGCTCTTAGCACACTTAATTTCTCGGAGGCAGTACAGTGCAATGCAAGATTCCTCAACTGACATTTTGGATAGGACAATTTTTATTGTGGGGGCTGCCCTATGCATCCAAGGATGTTGAGCAGAATCCCTGGCCTCCACTCACTAGAGGCCAGCAGCGCTTCCTCTTGCCACCCGTGACAATCCGAGTTGTCTCCAGTTTAACAAGCCATGGGAGGCAGAATCACCCCAAGCTGAGAACAGCTACTATAGTGGCTATTTTGAAGGCTCTGGGCTTAGACAGTGTTAGTCACTCAGTCATGTCCGACACTTTGCGACCCCATGGACTATAGCCTGTCAGGCTCCTCTCTCCATGGAAATCTCCAGGCATGAATACTGGAGTGGGTTGCCATTTCCTTCTCCACAATCAGACAGCCAGACTCCAAATCCTGACCCATCCTTTGTCCCATTTATCAGATAACTTTAGAAAATTCTATAGCTTCTCTGTTCCTCAATGTCCTTAGCTGAAAATAGTTAATAACAATGCCCACACGTAGGGTAATTAGGAGGATTACGTGAGACGTCACCCAAGAGGCACGCAGAATCAGGCCTGGCACAGAGCAAGCCAACACTCCCAAACAGAGTCTCATCCTCACTTTTTGGAAAAAGAAAGCAAGGCTCGAAGAAGTGACTAGGAGATCGCACCACCAGCAAGCAGCTCAGCTAGGACATGAACGAGATTCCTCGTAAGCCCAAGAGCCATCAAGTGAGCGGCTACTGCACGCAGGCCCTGTTCTGGGCTCCTCAGCTAAGGAGGAAATGAGACAATCCTTGCGCTCAAGAGACTCCAGATCCAAGGAGGCAGGCACGTGCCTGGTGGTTTCACAACATGTGCCATGGCAGAAGCGCAGACAAGTGTTGGGGCTGTGTGTGCTCGGCAGTGAGGCACTTGACCCAGCCCAGGCTGTGGGGGAGGCGATTCCCAAAAAGTTCCTCAAAGATCCAAGACTCTTTACCTGTCACCACAGTGAATATTTTATCTAACCACTAACAGATGACAGCTTTCAACAGTGACTGTGATATGTATCCCTGAGGGGTGAAGTCTACAGGAAGTCTGGGCTGAGACACCAGCCTCCAAAGATTTGTGGAAAGGGAAGAAATCACAGAGTCTCACTGAGACTGAGGCAGACCTCTCATTCAGAACTGCAGGAGGGATTGGGAGGTTTGAAAGCTGCCCCTCGCTAGTCAGTGCATCCTTCAGCAAGCAGTTTGGAGAGTGGGTTTAGCAAACCCCATTTGACAGCCCTGGGGGAAGTCAAAGACAATTAAAACTGACTCAGCATGAATATATGGTGATGACGAATAAGCAAAAACCCAAACTGCCACAAGAGCTTCTTCTTTTCCTTGAAAAAGCTGATCACATAAGAAGGGATCACGGTCCTCAAGATAGACAAAAGGGTTTTACAAGCAGAGACGCTTTCATTGACCTGTATTTCACTTAACAAGCTGACTGCTGAAAATTCACATTCATATTTCCACTGGTTGGCTTAAACACCTGCATCATAGCTATGTTCTCATACACTTGTACAGAATCCCCAGTGCTTGGGGTGATCCTGTATGACAGCCTGGGACCCTACTAGGGCCTACGAGGAAGGTGGGAAGGGCCAAACCTCCAAGGCAGCTCTTTGAGAACAGGATCCAGTACCACTTGCACAAACCATGGCCCTTATGCCAATAGCATCAGCATCACCTGGGAGCTCGTTAGAAAGTAAATACTCAGGCTCCACCCCAGACCTATTGGATCAGAGTCTTTGGGACGGGAATCTATATTTTAGCAAGTTATTTACACAAATCTAGAAACACTGCTGTTGACCATCTTCCCTTCACCTTCCCTTTCATTAATTTATTCAACAAATAGCTTCTGAGTATCTACACTGTAAAAAACCTAGATACTGGGTGTACATAAAACTAACACAGTTTCTGCTCTTGCAGAATTTAAATTCTTCTCTGGGTAGCAATGGGAATTGGTGGCCACTTTTGATGAGAACCCATGAAGGAATTAAAAACAAATGTTTATCCCTGACAGATATGCAAGTAGAGTCATATCATATCATAAACATGAGCAGGCTAACCCAGAACAAATATTTAGCAGGCACTGGAGTTATGCCTGATGGAAAAAAAATGACAAACACATTTTTTTTCTCCTACCTGAATCTGCCCCTTGAGAATGGGCCAGTGTCCCACTGACCCTGGTTTCCCCAGGGCTCAGCAAAGTACCCGGAACTCACTTAGTATTTGTTGAATGAATAAGGGAAGGAATAAACCCCAATTAGCCTAAGGGGTTTCCCAGAGTCCTCAGTGTCCTAGGAACCCCTGAATCAGCCTGCAACTTGCTCCTCCACAAGCTAGAAAAGGGTCTCTCACTCAATAACCTGCATGTCCACAAAAAATTCTGCAAGCGGGACCCTAACTCTACAAGCCAGACCCCACCTGGTGGGCTGAGGAGCAGAACTTCCTTCAGGAAAATCAAATCTCTCTGGAAGCATCCCCCTCTGTGCTGGAGGACTCTGTACAGGAGAGGCTGAGAAAGAAAGGCAGGAGAGACAGGTCTCCTGGGAGCTGCCTCAAGAGCAAAATTAGAAATTGAACTAGTGGGCCGGGAGTCCGGAGGACACAGTGAAGTGCTGCCCCCTACCCAGCCTTCCTGGAAAACAGGAACATAACCAGTTGACACTAAGAATTAGCAGCTCAGATCTCAGAGATTTCGCTCAACTGGAAATCCTTAGGCAAGCTGACAGCGGCAGATTTTTGCTTCATTTGGACACTTGATGGACTTAAGCCAGACTGTATATTTACTTAGGAAGGAGAATAAAACATTAAAAACATATTCTTCATGCTGAAATTACATTATCCAAAAGTAAGGTAAAAACAGATTTCATATCACTTTTCAGCTCTCAAGGAATAAAATCCCCTCCGAATATGTGGCTATATGGTGTGGGTTTTGCTCACGCACTTTCACATAAGAGCACAATATATGCAAGTGGGAGCTTTCATATATAATGAAAGTAAAGATGCTCAGGGCCGATAGGAGGCCCCTGATAAAAGAAGAAGAGGTGGGAAGAGCTAACAGAGCCTTTACAGTGAGGCCGCCAGTCTGTAGTGGCTGATCAAGAGGGCCTTCTGCTTTCCATCCTGTGTATCGGCAGGAGCCTCCCTTGCTTTAACAGAGTAAGTCAGAAATTGGTGTAAGTCTAACTCACGGCTGAAGTGTGATGAGAGAGGGGGCTCCCAAGCAAGGCTTAGTCTTACCCTCAGCGCACAGAAGCTTCTAAGATGAAGCATGAGCGACAGGTTGATAGTCTCCCTCACCTTGTGCAGGAGGAAAGGAAGGGAAGGGAGAGACGGTCTGCCAGCCAACCACCCACCACTGTCACCCAGCACAGGAGGCCTTAGGCTGAACCCACAGCTGGGCTGCTCCAGAGCCTGGGGGAGAAGAATCATTAGGCCAAGGTAGAGACAACACAAAGGCCCAGGCATCTCCTAAAGGCTCCGGGGACTTGGGTCTCCTAGGGGAGTCTCTAGACTTCATGGACCCAGAGAAGGTACTTGAGACCCTTCTAGTGAGTCAGGCAGTGGAAGACAGAAGACTGTGAACATCTATATCTGGGTCCCAGGGGCGGGGTGGGGGCAGTGGCATGGGGAGAGAGAAAAACTGAGATAAGAGAAAAAGGGACTGAGACCCAGAGAGAGAGCGCACACTTGTGAAAGTGAAAGAGAAGCTGAAAAGCAAAAGAAAAGCAAGTCATTAAGAAAAACAAAGAAGTCGTTGAGAAAACCAAGAGGCATTAAGGTTGACTGAACACAATTTAAGAGTTTCACATAAATTAACTCATTTAATTAACTCCTTATAACCTCCTCTAGTGAGGTACTATTATAATCCCCCATTTTATAGATGAAGAAACTGAGCTTTTGAGTTAGTAATGATAAACATCTGAACCAGGACTCAAGTTTAAACAGTTTGGTTCCAGAATATGGGAAGGAAAGAGAACAGTAGGGAAGGCAAGGCAAGGCATAGGAAGAGGAGAGAAAGGGTAAAGAGAAGGAAAATCTTAATGAGGAAGACATTTCATGAAGTGGATGCATAGACACATGGCAGGCAACAGAGAGATGAATAGAGCAAGTCCTCACTATTAAATCTGACCATTATGACTCTGAAGGGCTTCCTCAATGGCTCAGCAGTAAAAGAATCTGCCTGCAATGCAGGAGCTGCAGGAGATGCAGGTTCAATCCCTGGGTCAGGAAGATCCCCTGCAGGAGGGCATGGCAACTCACTCCAGTATTCTTGCCTGGAGAATCCCATAGACAAAGGAAACTGCAGGGCTACGGTACATAGGGTCACAAAGAGTTGAACACAACTGAAGCGACTTAGCATATGACTCTGAAAACACCAGTCACCACACAGAGGCTGTGCTCAGTCTGTCCAGCTTTCTCTCTATTCTGTCCAGGAGAAAAATAACAGGGCTTATTATTTCACGAATTTGGTTTCCCATATCAAACATTTCAGGAAAGTAAGATCTGGAAGAACACATGTAGCCTGAAAGATGGAAGCTAGTCCTGCCCTCCAAGGCCAGTCTAAAAATGTGCCCCATAGATTATGGGACCCAGATAAAGTTAAATGACTCATCGTTTTTTAAATTCCAACAGGTGGTTCCTGCATGTTCACCCTGGGCCAGGCCCTCCACCAAACAGTACAGAATGATGAGGACGCTGGGTCTCCAATGGCTCAAAACCATTCAGTCCCCAGACAATGTCATGAGTTCTATATGCATAGTGGGAATAAAACTCACACAAGCCCAGAGCAGAGGGCGGACTGAGGACAATTTCATGTAAGTGGCATCCTAGATGGACTTTGAAGGATGAGCTGGAATTTCTCTGGTGAGGAAGAGGACAACAGGCAGTACTAGCAGAGGAAACCACATGAATACAGGCCTGAAGGTGTGAAAGGGCAAGGAAACTTCCAGAAAGCTGTTAGAAGTTTGGAACAACAGAACTGAACAGGAAGTAGAAGGAAATACCCCAGTGAAAAATGTGAAGCTGTGACGGTGATGAGTCTTCACTGCCTCTCTAAGGCATGTGTACTTTAGCCCTTGAGAACCTGGTCAAGATCTGAATACTCTTCCCAGAAAATACACTCACACATACACACACATGCACAAATTTTACAGTAAGCATCATAGTGTTCTCAGATCTCTGGTAAAATGCCATCACTATAGGCAACAGAGAGCAACAGACTGTTTTTAGCAAGAGAGTGACAGGATCAGATCGATGTGTTAAAGAAATGCCAGGAGAGCCTAAGGTGACCACCCCCACATTAGAGTCAAACACACCTGGATGTAAGATCCTGATCTGCCCTTTACAAACTGCAAGACCTCAGGAAAGTTGGTTCAGGTTTTAACAACTTAGTGTCTCATAAAATAGTCATAGTAATAGTTCCTACCTCTCAAGGCAGTGGCAAACATTAAATTTGATAAAGCATTTAAGGTGCACAGCACAAACTCCAGAGGACATGAAGAGCCCCGGCTGGAACTTTTTAAATGATGAACACAGTTTTGTTGGTCTCAATGAGGGAGGAGGAAAGGTCCAGGGAATAATCCCAGTGAGCCTGGCTCACCCCCCCCTCCAGGAGGCACCCAACCCTATGTCTCTGTCTGTGGCTGCCTGGCCACATTATGCGCCTTTACAATGAGGCTCAGTTCTTAACAACATCGGCTCTTAGGAAGTAAGGGCTACCACTGACACTTCCTTTCCAGATAGATGGTGACTGTGCCTCCGGAAGCAGAAACTGGGACTGGAGAAGGGCCGAGCAATGCAGCTCACTCCAAATGCTTCCAAACTGATTTCATAACCAGATAATGCCTAAGAGTTAAACTTGGCAACCACAGGTCTATTCTTCAGATTGTGAAACCAATATTCAAATAGCTGATGAAGTGGATTCCCCATCAAATGACACAGGTTGCATTGAAGATGCCGACCACAGATATGTCATGGACACTTCATGATGTCTCACTCAGCAGGGAGGGTACAAGCCACTGAGAGAACTCTGCTTATGGAGCACAAATTCCAGTGCCTGGCACACAGTAGGCACTCAGTAGCTATTTGTTAAATGAATGAAGGAATTTATAATACGTTCTCTTTCCAAAGTCAAAGAGAACGTATTATAAATGAGGCTTCAGGGTCTATCCGTCTAGTCCAGTCTCACATTCTGCATGTATGGAAAGGGATGCTGAGAGAGCAGAGGTCATATTCCCAAGAACTCAGTACTTGCTCAAATTATGTCCCCATATGCACTTCAGTACCTCAGTGTGACATTACTCGGGTCTTTACAGGGGTAATCAATTAAAATGGGCCTTAACACAACTAGTGTCCTTATAAGAGGAGAAAACTTGGACACAGACACACACACTGGGAGAACACCACGTGAAGATGAAGGGAGAGACTATAGCGATACTTCTATAGGCCAAAAGATGCCAACAAACCACTAGAAGCCAGGAGAGAGGCACGGAACATTCTCTCTCACAGCACTCAGAAAGAACCCACCTTGCTGACACCTGGGTTACAGACCCTTCTCATCTCCAGAAGAGTGAGACGATAAATGTCTGCTGTTTAAGTCACCCAAATTATGATATTTTATTAGAAACTTACACAATGCTCTCTCTGCTACAGACCCAATAGCTCTGAAGAAAATGAGAGGCCATTTAAGCTGACTTTCAAAGGGCAAGTCTAAGATTATGCTTCTTTATGGGATGGTTGGCATGTCAACCTAGACAGCATATTAAAAAGCAGAGACATTACTTTGCCAACAAAGGTCCGTCTAGTCAAGGCTATGGTTTTTCCAGTAGTCATATATGGATGTGAGAGTTGGACTATAAAGAAAGTTGAGCTGAAGAATTGATGCTTTTGAACTGTGGTGTTGGAGAAGACTCAAGAGTCCCTTGGACTGCAAGGAGATCCAACCAATCCATCCTAAAGGAGATTAGTCCTGGGTGTTCATTGGAAGGACTGATGCTGACGCTGAAACTCCAATACTTTGGCCACCTGATGCAAAGAACTGACTCATTTGAAAAGACCCTGATGCTGGGAAATATTGAAGGCAGAAGGAGAAGGGGACAACAGAGGAGGATGAGACAGTTGCATGATGTCACCGACTCAATGGACATGAGTTTGGGTAGACTCAAGGAGTTGGTGATGGACAGAGAAGCCTGGCATGCTGTAGTCCATGGGGTCGCAAAGAGTCAGACACAACTGAGTGACTGAACTGACAGCAGGTCAATGAATTACAGGCTAGGGAATCTAATTATCCATTCATTTGACTAATATTTCCTGGACACACATGAAAGTGAAAGTGAAAGTCACTCAGTCACGTCCATCTCTTTGCCCACCAGGCTCCTCTGTCCATGGGATTCTCTAGGCAAGAATACTGGAGTGGATTGTCATTTCCCTCTCCAGGGGAGCTTTCTGACCCAGGGCACACATGAGGTGCTATCATAAGCACAGTGCTGTCCCTGTGGTTGATGGGCACACACATGAGCCACACAGGTGGACTCAACACAGGGAAACACAGCAAAGTCTGGCTCAAAGAACTCCTAGCGGCCAGGGAGGAGACCCTGACTCTGCCTGGGCGAGTCAGGAAAGATTTCACAGAAAATGTAAACTTTGAGAAGGTCAGAAGGAGTTCACCAAGCATAAAATATGGATAAGGGTATTCTGAGTACCAAAACACTCTAAGAAAAAGTCTGGATTCCCCATGGCAGAGGTATACTGAGGGTGCGGTGAGAAGCAGTTCCCAGATGGAGAGGAGGGAGGAGAAGTCATGTGGCATCAAACTATGAAGGACTGAGTTTGAATTGTTATCCTGTATGCAGAGAACATAGGATCATTCAGGAGGGCACTGGTGTGATTAGCTGATTTCTCAAGTTGACCACTCTTGCAGAGGGGGCACAGAGGTCAGGAAACCAAAGAGCAAGAGGCTGCTGTCACTGTCACATGAGGGATGACAAGGGCATGAAACAGAGGAGGTACAGAAGGGACAAATGGATCCCAAGCCATTCTTGAGGCCAGGTTAACAGACTGGGTTGACCTAGGCTCCCTAAGACATAAGGCTGCCCAATAGGAGGTGACACTGGCCTGATAAAGATGGTGTTGATGGTTTCTTCTTATCTTCAGGAAAGAGAACAGATATCCCAAGGTTTTCAGATCTCACACCTTTTTTAATGATTCTACAGAGAAACCCATAAGGAAAACGTCTAGAAGAGGACAATTTTTTGCTCACTGAGGACAAAAATGTGATGTGGGTATCACTTCTCTTTAAATCTTGTATGTACCCAGAAAGTTCTGCCTCAATTATGGCAGGCGGTGGTCCATCCAGGGCTTTCTGCCATGCACTCCAGATCAACCTATCTTATTAGGCCTTGACCTCGCAAAAGGAAGCGGCCCCATGCCAGCAGAAACAAGGATGTCAGAACTCCAGACCCATAAAGGAGTCACTGGGGATCAGGTAGAACTGGCATCCTCCCAATCATATCTCACTCTTATCTTAAAAGTTCCAAATCCTGGAATTCACAGGGACTCTGCAACCCTCCAGTCTAGTGGCCTTCTATCCCCTGCTTGTCTAGCTCATACCTAAACTCCTCAAGGAACTGGAGAACCCATCTCTCCAGCCCAGGTGATCTTTAGATAGCCTCCACTAGGACTCCCTAACTATCCCTCAATGCCCCAGGAAAGAGAATGAATGCTGCTTCTGCCTGACTCTCTTAGAGCATCTGTCTTCCTCCTGTTAAAGCTATGCAGCAGCTCCAGCCTCTCCCCATGGAGAGACTTTACATCCACTCTCACTTTATTCATGCTCCTCTGAACTCATCCCAGGGCCGATCACTTCCAGTTTATCCCTTGAGGTTTTTACAGTAGAAGGAATCTTATTTCAAAGATTTCTCCTCTTTGCTCTAGTACCCAAAATCACTATTGCCTTTTTAGCATGTCACCATGCCTCTGTGCATTCCAAAGACACCTCTAGTCTTTTAGGAAAAAATGCATAAGGGACATAGAGTGAAAGAGGAGTATATGAGTTGAGAAGGCAAGATAAGGGTAGTAAATGGGGATGGTGGGATAGATATGACCCCTTTGCCTTCACTGATTCCTCTGAGTGCTTACCCATGCCTGTCACCATCATTATCTGGGAAGTTTGAAGACAGTGCATCAGAGCATGGTGCCAGAGTGATCACAACTGAGGTGTCAGTCCTTTCATCCAGAGATATGCTCTGTTTAGCAAGAAGACACTGAGTGTTCTGAATTCTGGGAGTGAACACCTCTAGTTGAGGTATGTAATATAATCCAATAAGGTAAGGGTAAGAATTTCTATGTTTGATTGGTTTATCTCACACTTCCAAATTTCCCATTTTTTCATCTACTATAAGTCTGAAACCGTTATACTCTTT
The DNA here is from genome assembly GCF_963930625.1 of Muntiacus reevesi. Lineage (NCBI taxonomy): Eukaryota > Metazoa > Chordata > Mammalia > Artiodactyla > Cervidae > Muntiacus > Muntiacus reevesi. The sequence goes on from NC_089258.1 coordinate 29,333,209, forward strand.
TGTGTGGGTGTGCGTGCATGCTCACTAATGTCTAACTCCTTGCAACCCCAAGGACTGTAGCCTGCCCGGCTCCTCTGTCTATCAGATTTTCCAGGCAAGAATACTGGAGTGGGTTGCCATTTCCTCCTCCAGAAGATCTTTCCAACCCAGGGATTGAACGCACGTCTCCTGAATCATAGGCAGATTCTTCACTGCTTGAGCCATTGGCGAAGCACACTTAAGCCACTGGGAAAGCTCCATTACACCCTTTATAAGTAAATAAACATGCACATATTAGAGATGCATGCTCAATATATTTTTCCAGAGACACTTGAATAATCAAAATGGTTTATGCTGCCCAGGATGGTAGTCAGTTAGCTCACACATGCCTTTGACTAGCTTTGGGGTGGGGAGGTGAGAGTGTGGATAGTCACAGCAAGACATATGCACTGCTACAAGAATAGTCATTCTGCAGAGGACCTACTGACCTTTGGCAGGTACATTATTAAGAGGGTGTTATTTAATCGGTATTTATAGTGGTAGCATATTAGAATGAGAGAGGCCATAGTCCCATTCAACCTCATTTGTCTAGAGAATTATGTTCCATGGTGGAAACTACAGTTTTAAAAGGTAACTCCAAAACTGGAGTCTTTTCAAAGAACATTACCAAAATGTGTCAAGGGCACTTGCAACGGTGTCATCAAAGGAATGCTGGATGGAATTGGAGGTGTCCAGCCTGACCTAAGTGTGGGATACCTGAGAGCTGGCTTCAGATTTCTAAAAGGTAATCATGGGAAGTGAAAGCAGACATGGTTTGTGACCCAAAAAGCCAGTGGGTGGAATTACAGGTAAGAAAATATGGGCACAATCTACAGAATAATTTTCTGGCACTGCTGTCTCAAGAGAAAAGCTGAGCTCCTCTCACTAGAGCTGTGCAAACAGATGTAGGGGGACTATTTGTTGAAGATGCTGCAAAGCAGACTCCATCTTCAGACGGGTGATTCCTCTGGAATACAAGCTCTCAGTAAAGTTAGCACATGGACAACTGGTGACCCGCAGAGTGATTTTAGATGATACATGAATATGTATTTTTTATTTTAGTAGTTATAAAGCAATCTCACAGATACCTTTGATTTAGATGAAGCTGAATTTACTTGTCAGTCAACTGACATAAAGAAAATCATCAAGCAGAAGACAGTAGAGGGCGCATGCAGGCATGGCGAAACTTGAATAACTGAAGATAAGGAAACAATGGAGATGACTAGAAGACCAAGAAAGCGCCTGTCTCAAGACTGCAAGATTCTCTGATCTTCAATACTCACCCTTGACCAGAGATCACTTTCGATTTCTGCCTTTCTCCTTTCAGCCAAGCGCAGACCCCAAAGTTGGAGTCCCCAGAGACCTTGTGTTTACCTGGCCTCCTAGAACATCCAGTCCTGGCAACTTTTCTTTCCTCCTCTACAGTCAAATACCCCTGTCCTGGATCCTGAACAACCTGCTCTCCTTTTAGAAGATTAAACTAATAAATGGACCCCCCATTAAAAGCTGGAGTGTCTTTCCCTACCTCTGTTTCAGAGAATGTATCTTTATTTAATCAACAGCCTCCTGTAGCGTACATCTGAACCCCAAGAGGCAAACTTAATCATTAAGGCAGTTTTGAGGGCAATGATTTTTAGTCAGAAAGGACCTTAGGAGTCCCCACTCCCAATAATGCACTTACAAGAACATTAGAATCAAGTACTTAGATCTTTATAATTTACAAAACACTTTGTAAATTACTTTTACACATCCATTTTCACCTGATCCTCATAAGAGCCCAGGGAATGGGTATTACAGTGATTATCCCCATTTGGGGACAAGAAAATTGAGACTCAGAGAGGTTACTTAATATGTTCAAGGCCACACAGCTTTCAAACCCAAGCCTAAATTTCCTTACTCCAAATCCCAAGCTCAAACCACTGTACCACACTGCCCCCCAGTGTCCCAGAAGAGTGACTCTAGCCTAAACGCAAAGGGCAGCTGCCATCCTTACATTTTCAACAAACAAGAGGTCTCTTTAGTTTTTATTGATTGTCTGGATTGTGATGTGGGTGTTTAGCCTCAAAATGATTCTTGCATAGCTCATATCTGCCTCTCGAGGAGTCAAGCAATTTCTTCATCTGCTTAATATATGGGGCTAATATTTACCTGTCTCCTAGGATGGTTCTAAATGCAATAATGTAAGCAAAAGGGTCTGGAATACAGTGGGATTTAGATAGTTGCATGCTGGGACTGCGGGCACTCCTCACTTTTCTCTGAGATCCTGGTTAGGAAAGGAGGTTTGAAACAACTAGCTGAACCTATAAACTAACTGGAACCGAAACCTCAGATTTTCAGATCATGCATTTCCACTTGAAAGAAACCTAAGTGCATGCCTCCTCTTGCTTGGCCTGCAGGAATTTTGTAAAATGAATCATTTTAGCAAAATGCATCTTCATATTAGGAAAGGCAGAAACCCAAGAATTTGGGGGGAATGGCAATAAAAAGAATACTATTAAATTCCACTGACTCTTGGTACACAAGGCGTCTTAAGCACGTTTTCACCATGTGTCCCAGATTTTCCAAGATGGTCTTCATTTCAGATGCTCTGTGCCTCACTCAGACCAGGCGGTGTATATTGTGCCAGGCCACATGACTCGATATGGGGCTAGGAAAAGATGGTCAGTATAAATGTGTGCCAGACCTCAGCCCTTGGGGTGCTCATGGTCTAGAAGAGAAGGCAATGAAGAAAGAATGAACCAGTATGCAAAATGATGTAGTGGAGGAGGGAACCAAAGAGTGTTAATAATTCAGGGTACAACGGAAAAGCCAGAGTAGTTTTCATAAGGAAAGGGCATTCAGTCTGGATCCTGAAAGTTGACTAGAAATTTGCAAATGAGCAAAAAACTGTACCTATCTGTGCTCCCACTCTACCTACAATCCCTCACCCATGTGCCAAACACCTTCCAGTCCTGATCTGACCCTGGTGGATCACCTTTCCCACCCACCCCCAAAAGATGTCCCAATCTCCCTGTCTTCTCCACTGATTCTCATCCCACCCATGCCTCCTCCCTCCTCCACATCTTCCATCCACTGTGAATCACAAAGCCCACTCAGACCTGCCTTCGCTCTGAAAGATGCAAAACGGCTTATTTATCTAAGACTCTCCCTCCACACCCAGTCCTCTGTCTCCTCATGGGACAGCAAAGTGAAAAAACAACCAGATCCAACAGAGGACAGAGCATGGAGGTGCTGCCGGCTCATGATTCATGATCCAACAGAGATGAGTGAGCCACTGTGGTGGGTGTGGGAGCAGCGAAGGCACAAAGAGAAGGAGAAGGATTAATTGAACCAAGCCAAGCTCAACCTGAAAGATCCTGGTTTGGTGTGTTCCCGAAATAGGGTTGAGCTTATGGCTGGTTCTTACTTGTTAGTAACCAGTTCACCCATCCCTTCTCTTAAGTCCTTGTTCATTAATCTTCTTAAAGAAAGCAAGTTGACTCTGTCAGGTTTTGCTGGCTGTGTGTCAAAAACCTGTTCTTCCACTAAGAGATTTCAGAGGTGAAATACATATATAGAAATCTTCACATTGAACTTCCATGTAAAACAAGGAAGTCGTTCTCCTGACCCACTGTTGTAAGAGATAAGCTGGTGACGATTCATAGGCTTAAGCACCAAGAAGCTGCATTTACTTACCCATTCACTCACTCATTCATTTATTCATTTACTTTAAAATAAGTACTGACTATAATCCAGACCTGAGCTGGACACTGTGAACCTGAGCAGCAATGAATAAGTCAGGTGTGATCTCTGCTCTCACAGAATGAGGAGGAAGTTCGATACATACACAAATAACTGCAACATATGGTAGTCAGTGGTATAATAAGGACCCTAAGAGCATGCTTTGGGAATTACCAAGGGGATTAAGGGTGTTTTCACAGAGAAAGTAATGCTTATGATCTCTCTGAGGTCAGGGACTATGTCCTACTTATCACTGTGTCCTCCCCCACCCCACACACAGAGCACAGGGTTTCTGCTCATTGGAGGTGCTCATAGACGTGTGCCAAATAAACAATCGAGATCTCAAAGAAATGAGTAGGAGTCACTAGACAAAAAAGAGAAAAGAACACATTACGGGAAGAGGGCACAATGACTTTTTTAAAAAGGCTCAATGTAGAGACTTTTGAAGGAAGAATAGTTATTTCACTGTCAGTAAGGGCAGAAGATGAAGCTGGAGAAGGAAGGTGGGCTCGAACTGGGAAATGCTTAATATGCCAGGCAAAGAAGTTGGAACTTTCACCTGGGAACAAAGGGTAGGTTTATTAGTATGGGTTATCCATGTAGACATATTTTCACAAATGAAAACATGGTCTCTTGGATTTCACTACACTGGAGGCTTTCTCTTAAATGGCAAATGTACTCATCTTGGTAACTTGTGGCTTAGCCCAGGGAGTGAATCCATAAGGATTTTAATCAAAGTCTAGCCAGGTGTCTTCTCAAGAGTCTTTCTTCAACTGAGCGCCCAAATCCTTCATCTTATCTTTTGCGCCTATTAGAAACATCCTTGCTGACTGGTTGCTGCTCCTCAGAATCTTAGAGTGGACAGCAGACAACAGAGCCAGAAGGGAAGGCACTACTTATGATCCAGGATCCAACTCCAGGGGATATATTAACACTCAGACAAAACTGTAATTCGAAAAGATACATGTACCCCTATGTTCATAGCAGCATTACTTGTAATAGCCAAGTCATGGAAACAACCCAAATGTCCATCAACAAAGGAATGGAAGAGGAGATGTGCTATACAGACATATATACAATGAAATATTACTCAGCTATTAAAAAGAATAAAATAGTGCCATGGATGGACCTATTAATTAATCATACTAAGCAAAGTCATAAAGATAAAAGACAAGTACCATAGGCTAGCATCTATATGTGGAATCTAAAATATGATACAAATGAACACATCTACAAAACAGAAAGACTCACAGACATAAAGAACAGATATGTGATTGCCAAGGGTGAGCAGAAAGGATTGGGAGTTTAGGGTTGGTAGATATGCAAACTATTATATATATGATGGATAGACAGCAAGATCCCACTGTATAGCACAGGGAACTATATTCAATATGTTCTGATAAACCAAAATGGAAAAGAATATGAAAAATATATTAAAATATATATATATGTATGTATGTGAGTTTGCTGTAAAACAAAATTAAACACTGTAAATCAACTATACTTCAATAAAAATTTTTTAAAAGAAAATCATTTTTTTTTAAAAAGGGAAGGTACCAGAATCACAGGGACATGTGGACATTCCCAGACACCAAATAAAGCCCAGCACCCCGAGGCAACAATTCCAGGCCAGCATTTCCTAACACTCCAATCATAGAGCAAAAACACACAAGGTTGTCCAGTTTTATCTTTCTCTCTTTATTTTTTTTCTTTTTAGACAACTCAGCATCAAAATACACACACACATCTCAATCAGAAAACCTGGGTACAATCCTAGCTCTTCACCTGACTAGGAGACACTGATCAGGTCGCTGAAAGCCTGAGACTCTCAGTGACCATCCACAAACGACTAGAACACACTCGCACAGCGGTGACGGGGACTGACAGGCAGGAGGTCTCCAAAGCCCCCGTCACAGGGTTCAGCATTTAGGAGGCACCCGACACCCCGCTTGGCCCCCTTGGCCTCCCCACCCATCACAGCAGAGAACCACGTCACACCTGCTTTACTGGGCTCAGTTCTGCCTCCATAGTGACCTCAGGTTGCTGGTGCCATAGAAGGTAAACCTCAGTGCTGTCTACTGTACTAGATAGTGATGTCGTTTCCTAGCGACTGGGCACTGGCAAGTCAATAACCAGGAAATAGACACAACCTCAAGTCTCTGCCCTTCAGCCCGGAGCTCAGGGTCCCTGCTTTCCACCTCTCCCCTTTCGAGCAGCATCGGCCCCCACCCTGCCCCCACTGCACACCTAGGGCTTGAAGGCGCTGCATGGACCCGGCCGTGCTGCTGCTCCACTGCACTGCGCCATCAGCTGGGAACGCCCTTCCCGCATCTCCCCAGCTGGATCGATTCACTCACCTGTCAGGTCTCGGCTCAGCCGTCACCTCCTTCAGGAAGCCAGGTACAAACTCCCACATTAGAAGACGCACCCTTTCCCAGGCTCCTTTCACACCTTTCACTCTGTATCTCATCATAGACCATGTCACGGTGAAAATCTCTGGTTTTGAATCTGTATCCCCAAGTGGCCTCCAATATCTTCAGGAACAGGAACCATGACTTATGTCATTTTATCCAGTGCCTCTCACAGAAATGGGGACAAAGTGAGAATACAGCAGAGAATCATTAAAAGGAGTTGACATAAAGCATTAAAAGAATCATGGAACATTGTTTCCATGAGTTAACTAACACACTCCTAGTCTCCAAAGATGATTCCCACCAACCAACCCTGTATCCTTGTATTTATGCTCTTGTACAGCCCTCTCCCCTTGCATCTGGACTGGCCCTGGGGCTCACTTTGGACCAACAGAACACAAGTGCCTCTGCCTAACTTCCAAGGCTAGGTCATAAGAAGTCTTGCAATTTTCATCTAGGTTTCCTGCAACACTCACTCTAAGGCGATGGTTCTCAGCCCGAGATAATTTTGCTTCCCAGGTGATATTTGACAATGTCTAGGGATGTTTTGGGGGCTGGGGTAGGGGATATGCTACCTGCGTCTAATAGGTGGAGGCCAAGGATGCTGCTCAGCATCCTACAGTGTCCAGGACAACCTCCCACACGAAATAGCCCAAAATGTCAGTAGTGCCAAGGTCGAGAAACCCTGCTCTAAGGGAAACCAGATGCAATGTAAGACGTCCTGCTTCTCTCAGACTGTCATGCTAGAAGGAAGCCCAAACTAGTCATGTGGAGAGAGAAAGACTTGGCCAACCTCTAACTATTCTAGCTCTACAGCTGATGAACCAAACATGTGCATGAAGAAGTCACTTCAGAGGCCAACCTATTCAGGTACTCAAATGATTCCAGCCCTCGCTGCTCTCAGACAAACAGCCACCTGAGGGACCCAAATGTAAAGCACCCAGTTGAGCCAAGGCAACCCACAGACTGTGAAGGACAATCACATACTGTTTTTTAAGTCACTGAGTTTTAGAGTGGTTTGTTACATGGCAATAGACAATCAAAGCACCTGGATTCTGACGTTTGTAGGTCTCATTCCTTTCCCACGCTCTCATTTATCTTTCTCCTATCCTCAAGTTCCAGGAAGGCAAGTTTTTTATGCAAACTGGTTTCTCAGATGTTGTAGACATATGCAAATTCCCTGATAGTTGCTTTGGCCCTAACAGCTGAGACAGAGGAATCCTACAGCACTTTATAAACCAGAAGCTGGGGCTATTTTCACCTTACGGTTGGAAAAAAAGACAATAAAAGTCAGACTGTTGCTGTAGTTTGCCCACATAATAGGCCTCAGGACTGTACTGACCCCAGTGAGAAGTTTCTGCCAGAGAAACAGGAGTGAGCTCTAGCTGAGATTTAAAGTTAATGCAAAGGGAATTCATTCATAATATCAGGACACACTGCAGTATCCTTGGTTTCTAAACAATACAAATTTATCACCAAACTCAATTCATCAAGCATTCACTGAACATCTGCTGTGTGCAGAAATTAGGCTTATCCCCTTTGGAAGACTCAAAAATGAAATTATCTAGTTTATGCATAAAAGGATTAGTATGTCAGATGTTGGGCTTCCCTGGTGGCTTAGTGGTAAAGAATCCACCTGCCAATGCAGAAGACGTGGGTTCGATTCCTGGGTCAGGAAGATCCCCTGAAGGAGGAACTGACAACCCACTCTGGTATTTCTTGCCTGAACAATTCCACAGACAGAGGAACCTGGTGGGCTGAAGTCCATGGAATCACAAAGAGTTGGAGATGACTGAGCACACACACATGAAAGATGTTACAGAAAAACCCTAATGAATTTTTTGGCCAACCCAGTGTTTTAGTCAGTTGGACTGACACATCAACAGCAACCTATAAAACAAAATAACAAAATAAAATCAATGCCCAAGTGAGACAGAAACATGTAAAGAAGGGTCTGTAAATTTTCACTATTAGGTTAATGAAACTACACTCATTCACCATACCGTTTACCAAGTGCCCACTATATTTAGGCATGATAGGGTAAAGAATCTGCCTGCAATGCAGAAGACCCGAATTCGATCCCTGGGTTCGGAAGATCTCCTGGAGAAGGGAATGGCTACCCACTCCAGTACTCTTGCCTGGAGAATTCCATGGACAGAGGAACTGGCAGGTTACAGTCCATGGGATTGCAAAGAGTTGGACATGACTGAGCAAGGAACAATTTCACTTTTCATTTCCACTGCAACCAAACTCCAATGATCAAAGTTTTATGGCTCAACACAAACTTATGATTCATACTTTCAAACACATTTAGTCCTCAGCATTTAGTAAATAAATAATTGTTAAAGAGTGGTACATCCTCAAAATTAACAAATAATAAGCTGATTTTAATCCATAAACTTATTAAGACTCTAAATCTTAGAAGCACACACAAATCTCACACTATTTGCTCTATTTTAAAGATTAAAAATAATAATTTTTCTAGAAAATGGGGGTGGGGGGGGCTGGGAATTGAGCATCTGAACTTTTTCATTTTTCATCTGTATTCCTCACCTTCCAAAATGTGCTGTTTTAGACAAGATAACAGAGACCACACTTTCAAAATAGAGGACAGGCTCCCCTTCAGAAATCTGATGGGCACTAAAGGGGATTAGGAGGGTATATGTCATGATGGGCTGCATCATACAGTGATGACAAATAGCCTTGAGCTCTTAGTGGTTATTAACACAGCATTTACTTCTTGTCCACACAGCCTGTCCAACCCTGTTCAGTAGAAAAATCTCGCTCATCAGCCACTTGGGGACCCAGCTGATAGAGCCTTCCTTTTAGTCTGCGTTTCTCCCTCTCCACAGCAAAGCAGTGTGGCAAACTGGACACTGGCCAGAGCTAATGTGCTTCCTTTGGCCAAGTTAGTCACATGGTCACACCTGACTTCAGGCAGACAAGGACATACAGTCCTACTATGAGCCTGGAAGGGGGAAGAACCAGAAATACTTGATGAACAGCACTAGAGACTTCACAAGCAGTCATAAACTCAGAGGTGTGTCTTCCTGAAACATCAGTTTTACTTAAAGATTGATAATTCAAAACACGGGCTGAACATTAAAACAAACGTAGATATGAAAGGGGTTCAAGTTCAAAATACATGTATTCATTTTCAACTTAAAATACAAAATTTGAAACAGAATTCAGACTTCTGAACTTTCAAGACTATAATCTCCAAACTCCCCTCAGTCACTATTGTTGGTTATTTTTAGCGGTTCCATAGAAAAACTAAGAAGTACTAGTCTAAGATAAACATCCATTTGAAGAAAATGGACAAAATAGATGCTTTGGAGCCCTCAAAATAAGTAGTGGGTAATATTCTAGATTTCCTGACAAAAATGCAAAATGAAAACACTAACATCAGTCACTTTTTGTCAACAGAAAGCAAACATACCCATAGTCAAAGGTAGTTGTCTTTCTGCAAGTACAATGTACGGATAATGAAGCCATCTCCAACTGCCATGTATAAAGAATAGAAATATTATTCTTGCATCAACTCCTATCAACTAAAATGACAGGATCAAAACTGGTCAGTGAAAGTTGGTTGCTTTCCGTAGACCAGGCCTAGTAACAGGGTAGGCTTGGGGTATCTTGAAAGGTTGATAGCTACACACAATGAGTGCTTATTATTAATACTGCCAGGCACTGTTCTAAGTCAATTCTGAATAACAATTAAATCTTCAGGAATTGGAACAGCCTATATGGGAAAAGAATCTAAAAAAGAGTGGATATATGTATACGTATATGTATAACTTTGCTATACACCTGAAATTAACATAACATAAATCACTTATACTCCAATAAAAATAGTAATAATAATTAAAACAAAAACAAAAAAACTCTATGTAGCAAAAAAAAAAAAACCCTATGAGGTAGGTTCTATTACTGTACCCACTTTATAGGTAAGGAAACTGAGGTACAGAGGCATTAATGTGCCCACGTCTTACAACTTATAACAGGTAGAACCAGGATTCTAACCTAGGCAGTCTATCTTCAAATCCTCGCTCTTATGCATCAGGCAATTCCATCTCAACTTGACCAATCATGGCCCACAGGGCATCTTGCATAGTCAGTGAGCTCTGGACAAGTGCTAGAACTCATTCATCTCCTTATTAAGTCACCTCAGTGAAAAAAGAGCAGACAAGCTGTGCTATCAGTTACAGCACAGCCAACGCGCCTTCCTTCTCTATGACTTCAGGGAGGCCCTGCTTCCTCTGAAGACACTTTGGGACCAGATTCTATGCCTGCCCCCACCCAAGGCAGCTCAAGTTCAACTTAGCATGGGCACCCAAGACCAGTCTGATTTTCTGAATAAAGATCTGCATTTTCTCCAGCTCATTTCCCAGTGATTGATGGAGACCCCAAAGCTCCACACACTACATTAAATGGAACAGATGACCTCAGCATGGAAACATTTTTATGTAATACCAGCGGCCCACCCTTTCCGTAAGAGAAATGAGGGAAGTAAACTGAATATAGCCTAGGAAGGCTCCTTTACTTTAAAAAGAAAAGAAAAACTTTTTAAAATCAGAGCTATTGGAAGAGGCAGGCTGGCTTCAGAATATTTTTTGTTTATTTGGGAAACACTGACCAAGCATTTAGTATGTGCCAAGTCTGTGCTACACAATGTCCCCCCTACCATCACCACCACCACCATCATTCCTGACTCAAAAGAGTATACAAGCACCTGTTCCAGTCTCAAGCAGTCTGGTCTATTCAATCCAAAGCTAGTAGTCAGTCCATGGTGATAAAAAAACTACAATAAGGATGACGGTAATCATCGGCACTGAGTCAGAAAAGACCCAGAGAGATCAGCAGTGCGGGTGTAGGCCCTGACAAAAGCAGATAAGGCACCCCGAAGCCCACTGTAAAGTGCACAGCATGTGGAAACAGTAAAGCCGAGCTGGGATTTCATACTCAGCTGCCCACCGGTTAGACCTTGTGTGTGGAGGGATCATACGAACTGGGAAGCACGTGCCCTGTCTAAAGGCATTCCCATTCCATATTTTCTTTCTCCACAAGCAATAGGCAGACCAAACCAAACATATGCTGTGACAGAACTGAGCTATGAGCTGCCCACTGGTGACCTCTGATGGAGTGTTTCATTTGAAGTACCAGTTCTTAGGTTTACAGGGCTGGGGGTTGACCATGGAGCTTCTCTAAAGCTTGACTTCCCCATTACTCAAGGAACAGTCTCTGCCTTAAAGGGTTATCAAGAGAATTCAATAGTGACAGTAAAGTTCTCCCAATCCACTCAACTTTGAGCTCCTCGAGGGTAGTTATTTTTCCACCACTAGCTTTTGATATTAGGTCTGGCATACTATAAGTCAAATGAATGAAATGCATGCCTACTGTGTGCCAAATGTGGCCCTAAGTGCTCTACAAATGTTACATTAAAGGAAAAAGGGCTCAAATGTAATCCTGATGGTCATACACCCAAGTCTTCCTGGTTCCACCACACATGTAAGCCAACTCTTTAAAATGGCAAGGGGTGTTTAGGCAGGAATTGACTAAGGGAAACATGGGGCTGGGACCATGGCTTATTTTAAGCAGCTTCTTCTAAAGGGCCTCTTCTAAAGCTACGCCGAGTCCCTCCTAGCTCTGTGCTGGGCCAGAGGACAACGAGTCAGTGCCTTCAGTCCTGCCCTGGAGGAGGTCACCTTTTAGGGTTTTGCATCTGTTGGGCTCTAGACAAGAACACTGCAGCCTATGCCAAGCCTCCAAATCACAGCAATGTTCTAAGGAGCAGCTGGGGTTTTATTTTTCATTTCCTCAGCACACCCGTCTCTCCACATTTAGTTGATACGCTCTAAAGAATAGGCCCTGACACCTGGGGGTATGTTTTGAAAAATGTGTGGACCATATGCATACCTAACATGCAACAGGGCCATGGAGAAATCGGTACAATGCGGCTTGGCACCAGCCAGCTTTTCTTTTTTTCTAATTCCTTAACATCTTGCCTACAAATTGCATCCTCAAGCACTTCAGAGAGTTGAATAACCCCAAAAGCTTATAGCTTATTTCATTATGCTTCATTTGGGGCTTTAAAGGAGGAAGACCAGAGAATGTCAGGAACAGTTTAGCAGCATCAGGGCTGATTAGGTTGAAGAGCATTCAAAGAAATGTATTTCTGTATTTCTTTTGTTACCAAGATCATATGTTTCATTGAAAGCAAGCTTATGATTGCCGTACAAATGTTTCCTAGCCTCTTGCAAACCCATTAGCCATTGCTTGACTGCCTTTTATTAATTTTTTAAAAAGAAAAGAGGGCAGGGCAGAGGGTAGGGGTCTTGACTAGAAAGCAGTCTTAAGGTAGCAACCAGCATAGAACAGACTCTGTTCCAGGAATGGGGAAATCCAGCTTCTAGGCCCCTCTTGTGCTTATAAGCTGTGTAGGCTGAAGCAAACCACTGCACTTCTCTGGGCTTCAGCTGCCTTCTCTGTTCAAATGCGGTAGAAGGATGATGTCTATTTCCGTGGGGCTGCACAACTTACAAAGCCCCCCTCCCATATACATTTTCTCAGGGACATCAAGCCAGGCCTGATACGGAATCCCAGCTCCAACCTGTAAGCTGTGTGGTCTTATACAAGTTAACTAACCTCTCTGAACTTCAGTTTCCTTGTAAAACAGGAAAAGAAACAGAAGACAGTTACTAGACTCAAATGAAACAGCAGACCCAAAATTCCTCTTTAAAACATTATATCAATATTTAGACTCAACTCTCCCTTGGCCCCGCCTCCCCCTATTATCTTCACTGGCACTTCCTTCAGCTGCCACAAATGAACAGATGTGTGATATAAGTAAAAACTGTGTGTGTGCCATGAAAGGCAGCTTCCAGACAAATCTCTTAGCACCCACATGCAACCAGACTGCTTTCCTCAATTCCTCCTACATAGTGTACACCACTTAGAGTTACGCAAATGTCACCCTCCTCCTCTTTATCACCCATTGTATGAGGCACCCACCCAGTTATTCTAAATTCTCTGCCCATGGGATTCTCCAGGCAAGAATACGCAGGGGGTTGCCACTTCCTCCTTCAAGAGACATTCCCGACCTAGGGATCAAAGTCACATCTCCTGCATTGCAGGCAGATTCTATACTGTCTAAGCCACTAGGGAAGCCCAAACTTGTCATAGCTGATTTAAAGACCATCTTTCAATGATAATCATAGGGGAGGCTATAACTCAGGGGGACTGTGATAGGACACAGTATTTCACTAAACAGCTAACCTCTACACAGGAATTTACAGGAATTCATCATCTCATTTGAGCCTCATAGCAGCCCATGTTATGATTTATTTTGTTACGTCCATTTTACAGATAATGAAACTGGAGATCAGAGAAATGAAGCAACTTGCTCCAAGCCACACAGTCAGTAAGGGGGAGCTTGCAGTTGAGAGACCAGGTTTTCAGATTCCAGATCTGGTAACTTTGCACATCCCCACCCCCCACCTCCTCTGACGTCACACAGAGGGTTATACTGTAAAGATACTTGCCCTGGCTCTGCCTCCAACGGTCACTCTCATTTAAGGTGGGGGTTCCTGCACCACTAGCTCTCCGTTTCCCTTCCTGGGCGAAGTGAGAGACAGAAGGAGGCGGAGGGGTGCTTCTGGCTACCCTTTCCCCTGGTTTTTTTTCCTGGGACCATTAAAAAGAGCTTTCTGGCCTACACTTGCAGAATGGCCATCACATACATATGAAAGCTTTTTGCTTCCTGCTTGTTTTTTTTAAGAGTAGTGTGTTTCTCTTTAGGCCAACTTCTGAAGCTAGGCCCAAGACCATTTACTCTTCACTGTCAGACCCACAATTCATCTGCATGTCTCACTTTCCAAAGCTCGAAGCCACAACATGAGCAAACACTCAAACATTTTATATATATATATTACTATTAGGAACCAAATTTCTATTAGCATGACTGAAAAAGCCATTTTAAACAATGTTCTATATAAGGAAAGGAGAAAGCCAACTTATTGAGTCCATTCCATGTGTCATCCCTGGGAAGAGGTTATCAGTTCTCATAGCATTAAGAGAAAGAAACCATTACTTCATTCTGCAGATGAGGGAAAATGGACTCAGAGAGGCTGAGTGGCTTGCCCAGGGTCACACAGGAAGACAAACAAAAGATCAGAAGTCAGATAGTCTGAGTCCAAAACACAAGCTTTCAACTGCAATACATACATTTATACTAGTTCTGTAACCTGGGTCATGGCTTCCCCCAAAGACTACTCTACTTTTTCTGGTTGTACCTAAATGTGGAATGAAGGACTCTGTTTCTTGGTAAAGATGGTTTAGGTGAGCTGAGAACTGGGGAGGAGAAAGAGTGAGGAGTTCAAGGAAGCCAAAGAAACCTCACTAGATCCAGCCATAAATCCTACCTTGGAAGGTACAGTTAGTCGGTCAGTTTATTTGCTCAATCGTGACCAACTCTTTGCAGCCTGATGGACTGCAGCATGCCAGGCCTCCCTGTCCAACACCAACTTCCGGAGTTTACTAAAATTCATGTCCATTCAGTAGGTGATGCCATCCAACCATCTCATCCTTTGTTGCCCCCTTTTCTGATCTTCAATCCTTCCCAGCATCAGGGTCTTTTCAAATGAGTCAGTTCTTTGCATCAGGTGGCCAAAGTATTGGAGTTTCAGCTTCAACATCAGTCCTTCCAATGAATATTCAAGACTTATTTCCTTTAGGATTGACTGGTTTGATCTTCTTGCAGTCCAAGGCCTTCTCAAGAGTCTTCTCCAACACCACAGTTCAAAAGCATCCATTATTCGGCGCTCAAATTTCTTTATTGTTCAACTCTCATATCCATACATGACTACTAGAAAACCATAGCTTTGACTAGACAGACCTTTGTCAGCAAAGTAATGGCTCTGCTTTTTAATATGCTGTCTAGGTTGGTCATAGCTTTTTTCCAAGGAGCAAGTGTCTTTTAATTTCATAGTTGCAGTCACCATCTGCAGTGATTTTGGAGCCCAAGAAAATAAAATCTGTCACCTGGAAGGTACAGTAGAGGTTAAACTGGAGAAGGGAATGAGGAAAAGGCCCCAAGTGATAGGAAGCAACCTGTGGGAAGTAAGAGTTTGATCTGAAGGCAGTGGTGAACTTCAGAGCAACTGGGGGCCTTAGTCAATCATATTCTCTATAATCATGCAGTCTCATGGCTGCCATGGTAATTTTGCACAGAATCAAGTGAAAATATTTAGAACTCTTATGAAACACTTGTGTTATTTACAACTCCAGTTGGATATTTTGCAACTTTTTTCAAATACAAAAATGGCCAATATAATAAAATAAAACCTTTTATAAGAGATACGGACTCATCCTGTGATGAAACTGTAATGAAAGTCAGTTCTCACAAGAATAGAATACAGACAATAACTGAGTTCTGTGATGAGTAGGTATCTCCTTTCCCATCCTAATAAGCTCAAATGGAGTATTCATGTTTCTGGTCCAGCTGAATGGCTGGTTCACTGGAAAAATTGCAAAGGGTCATTATCTCAGACAGACCCTAAAGTGATCCCCAACTCCTGGCACTCATACTCTTGTATTATCCTCTCCCTGAGTGTGAGCAGGATCTGTGACTTGCTTCTCACCAACAGAACATGGCAGAGGTGATAAGAGGTCACTCTCAGGATTACACTACATAAAACTCTGCCTCTCTGGAGTCACTCTTTCCCTCCTGTGAGCCACAAAGAAGTAAGCTGTTATGTTGCGAACTTCCTAGAGAGAGGACCATATATTGGGAACTGGAAATAGTCTGTAGAACTGAGGCACTCAGCTCCCACAGCCACAAAGAAATGAATTCTGCCAATGACTCGATAACCTTGGAAGCAAATTCTTCCCCAGGAGAGCCTCAGGTGAAAATAAAGCTCATCTGACACCCTGAGTGTCGCTTTATGAAACTCTAGGCAAAAGAACCAGCTAAGCCAGGGCCAGAAAGGTAAACCACATAAATTTTGAGACAATGAATGTGTTTTTTAAACTGTTAAGTTTGTAGCAATTTGCTACACAGTGATACCCTGTTAATATAGTCACAAATATGCTTTGGATTGGGCACTGTTCTAGACACAGTGGCCATATTTATTTGGTTAGGCCATGGATCCAGACCTACATGCAAACAGAGGGAGATGAACTGGTTAAGCAGACAAGATGGTTATTCCTAACCTACAATATAATTCACAAGATGTTATAAGACTTATAAACAAATTTCTGGGGGCACACATCCACAGAAGCAATTATTTCTGTCCTAGAGAGCTTGAGAAAGCATTACAGACACAATATTTCAACTAGGAAGGAAGTTCTAACATGGTGAAACTATTTTATAATTGCAGAAAGTTCTGCACTTTGGGTTAAAATGTTTAGCATCCTTAACATAATGGGTATTTTTTTAATGCCCATTTAAACTCTGACCATCATGGAAGAAAGTCATGATTAGAAATACCTTCACACTGGATTTTCTCCTCTACTTTCTGAGCCTAGCAAAAGACACACCTGTGCTTCCCTCCCACGTAGGGTGTGAAAGAATTGCTTGCATGCAAGACCCAGTGGAATAAGACAGCTGTTGGCCACGTCACTGAGGAGGGTTTCCCTCACCCAACTGCTGGTTTCCATGGCAACTGCCAGTCACAGCCAACAAACAGTTACCTCGACTGCATTACACATCTCTGCAGAACTCCCACGGAGGGAATCCTTGTTGATTTCTTGGTCGCCATGGTTTCAGTTCCCGCCATAATCTTAGATGTTCTCTAAGCATGTGTGCACATGCAGGTACGTATATTAATGTGTGTGCTGAAGCTTAGAGCATTGTTGCACTTTCCTCTTGGTGGAAGTCAAAACATGCTTGAGGAATGACTACTGTAATCTTTGTGATGAAAATGACATAGTTATCCTCACCCCAGTGAAAGGTCTGTGGTTGCTCAGGATCAGCTGAAAAAATTCCTTCACATTGACTGATAGGAATGCAGCATGATCAACTCTCCCCAGAGGAAAGTACATCTGCAGGCACTAAAACTACTTTTTCATTTTGGACTTTTTAGAAAATAACTCAGTGGATGGGTTGGTTTTACTCAGGTCCCAAGGACAGTCAACTTTCGATTGGAAATTACTGTACATATTCATGGTATTTGCTCTAAATAACATTTACAGTCTCAATGGTAAAATCACCTCATCCACAATATCAGAACAATGATCAAGAGAACCATTATCAGAATTATTTATAAATGCTACATCTGCATTTCTATGCTGATGCTGAGGAATCTGGACAATTATGATGTAGAAGCCAACTTTAATGTAAATCTTCCAGGAATTCTTGTGAAAACGCAGACTCTTTCAGTGGTAAGGCTGGCAGTTCAGTACCCCTGACATGTTCCTGGGTAATGGTATGCTAGCCATGGACCACTGCTGCACAGCACTAAGGAGTCCTCACTGTGACTGGAGCTTGTGAGGATTACAGTTAGGATTCTCAGTAACGCCATCACTGTGTAAAATAGCACACACAGCACCTCGCACGGAACAGGAGCTCACTGAACGTTGTTTCTCTTCTCTGCAAACTGCTTCCATTCTCATGTGCTCACTGGACTGTCACAGCAAACTTGCAAGAAGGTACTCGGGGCACAAACTGGACTTAATTCTGATTTTAAAGACAGAGACACTGAAGTTGAGGAAGATGAAATAATTTGCCCAAATTTATAGAGTTAATGGGGCAAAGGCAGGAACTGAACCTTTGTCTTCTAATCCTCAGTCCTGTCTTCTTCCCATCCTTGGAGCCTACATGTCCCTACTAGGAATACTACTTAACTGATTCAAGATGAAGACCATTCTGCAAATATTATATTTTTGAAAGTTAGAAAAATCCTGAAATCAAAACCTGACACAGATAATACTCTCAAAAAAAAAAAAGCCTCTATAGGCCAATTTCAAAAATATAGATGCAAAACTCCTAAATAAAATATTATCAAATCAAATCCAGGCATGTACTTGAAGAATAATACAAAATGACTAACCAGAGCTTATTCCAGGAATGCAGAATAGTTTAATATGAGGAAATCTATTAACATAATTCATAATATCAATAGGTCAAAGGAGAAAAACCATATGATCATTGTAAAAATGCCAAAAAGGCATTTGATAAAATTCAATAGTCACTCAAGATGTTTTTAAAAACTGGGAACTGACTTTTCTTCTTTAACATGCAAAAAGGATAACTATCTGAAAGCACCAGTCAGTAATCTACTTAACTGGGAAACAGCCAGGATAAGATAAAACTGCCAACCCTAGAAGAGAAAGCTAGACCAAAGAAACAGAATAGAAAACTCAGAAGTGGTCCCAAGTATAACTATATGAGAAGGATAGTATTTACAGTCCCTGGGAAATTTTATTGAACTAATGGATTAACTATTTGAAAGGAAATTAAGTCACACTTTTACTTCCATCATAGTCCAAAATAGACTACAGTTGGATTCAAGTCAATGTTTTTAAATAAATTATGAAAGAAATAGAAAAAAATACATATATATCCCTCCTAAATATAACAACAGTGTGATAACTTAAAGGGAAATACTGATACACTAAACCATCTGAAAATAAAGAACTTTCATATTGTAAGAAAAAAAAGAAATGATAAACTAGAAAACATAAATAAAACATATGATAGGTAAGGAATATCTTTAATTCATTACAGAGATTTTATAAAGCAATGAGAAAAAGATTAGCCCTATATTATAAAAATGAGGAAACTATACGGAGTCAGTTTTCAAAAGAAGAAATACAGTTGGTTATTATATGACCAAATATTCAACTTTACTATTAATCAAAACCATTCAAATTAAAAGCTCAAGATGGGATATGTTTCTCCATAAAGTCAGCAAAGACTACAATTAATTGAGAGTGTCTGGATACTGACACTATTCTACTCAGCTCAGAACATAAATTGGTACACACTTTTTGGAAGGCAATTAGCAATATGTCTCAGAAATTTTAAAATGTGTATATTCTTTAGCCAAGCAATTCTATCTATAACAAATTCATTACCCCTTCCTCCAAAAAAGTATAAAATAAAAGATTACACAAGATATATGCATATGAATATATTTTAAAGTGTTATTGATAATAAAAAACAATCGTTTTTCATAGGGAATTAAATAAGTCAATTATGATAAATCTATGCATTGAATTGCAATGATAGCCACAGATTCACTAAATTAGTTAACCTGATGACCCGAAAAAATGTTTAGAATATATTACTAAGATAATAAAGCTAGGTATGAAAACAGTATGTTTCATACTCTTTGATAGGATTTTTATAAGTTATGTAAGAATAGAAAAAAATGGAAATGTTTTCAGTGATTATCTTAAAGTGACTTGATAATACGTGATCTGTTTATTTTTCTACTCGCTATTCTGTATTTTGGCACATCAAACATGAGCTGCTATTGTAATAGCCATAAAACCTGTGTACACATCTTATTTAAAGAGGCACTAGGGAGCCAGTGTTTAATCTGAGGAGTGAAGTGACACAAGTTAAGTGAGGCTTCAGGAAATTTGTTTTCACTCCTGGGGAGTAAGTTGGGTCAAAGGAGTGAGAACTTGAAAGGCAGGAGACACACACCTGAGTTCAGCTGTTGCAACGGCAGCATAAGCCTTTAGGGCACTGCCTAGAGATGGTTACCAGGTTCCAACAGGTGAAATCCAGGAAGCCTGCTGAAGCTGAATCATCAGGAAAAAGTAATAGAAAAATCAAGATGCGGCTGGCCATGGGGAGAGAGGGTGGGGTGGGCCCTCGGGACAATGAGCTGATGATGAAAATGCAGCCACAACAAAGTAGATGAGCGTAGGTGCGGAGGCAGGTCATCTTAATGAGGAAATGGCCACACAAGGTAGATCCTGATAATGAGGAAGTTGAGAGAAGAGCTTTGCTCTTCAGAGTTCCTCTAAAACACTTCCTTTATAGTTTACAAAAGTTGCTCTCTCACCTGTTTCTCACAGGTGACCTGATGCAATAGGCATGACTGTCATCATCACTCCCACTGTACAGATGAGAGAATTGAGACAGTTTCAGCTAAAAGTTTTAGACAGTTTCAGTTAAAAAAGGTCTCTGTGAAGTGGTAGTCAGGACTGGATTTATCTATCTTCAAATCTAATATTCTTTCACATACATCATACTGTTTTGTTATAAATATAGGTAACAGTTGAAATCACATAAGCAGATGAATTTGCTTTAAAAAAAGAAAAAAATTAGGGGTGGACAAAATAGGACCTAGAAGTTAGTAGGCCAAGTGGAATATAATTATACAAATGAATGGGGCTTCCCAGGTAGTGCTAGTGGTAAAGAACCTGTCCGCCAATGCTGAAGATGTGAAGAGAAGCAGATTCTATCTGGATCAGGAAGATCCCCTGGAGGAGGGCATAGCAACCCACTACAGTATTTTTGCCTAGAGAATCTCTTGGACAGAGGAGCCTGGCAGGCTACAGACCACAGGGTTGCAAAGAGCTGGACACAACTGAAGCTACTTAGCACACACACACAAATGAAGAACTAAAAAGATCCTACTAGAATCTTTTAAATTCTAGTAATAGTAAACTACTATTTTACTATACTAGTAAAATATAGTAAATATATTTACTATATATAGTAAACTATATATAAAACTAGTAAAAAAAAAACTAGTAAATTACAGAATTTACTATGCCATAAGAGAAGGGGGTAGCAGAGGATGAGATGATTAGATAGCATCACTGACTCAATGGACATGAATTTAAGCAACTTTCAGGAGATAGTGAAGGACAGAGGAGCCTGGCCTGCTGCAGTCCATGGGGTCACAAACAGTCAGACACGACTTAGCAACTGAACAACAAAAAAGGTTTACTAGGACTCACAGTAGTGAGCACAGAAACTAGGAATAAATTTAGATATTCAGTAAACAATTCCTGTATCTATCAAGATAGTCTAGATCATTGTGATAACAAAAAAACCCAGGATCTCAGGATCTTAAGACCAGAAATGTTTCTTTCTGGTTCATAGTACAACTTGATCAGAGGACATCAGAAAAGCTCTCTACTCAACAAAATCACTCAGGGACCCACAGTGAGCAAGAAGCCAGCCAGCATCTTCCAGAACACTGGAAGTCATTGCTCTAGAATAAAAGAGAAAGCTCTAGAGACCCTAGCATCAACAATTAAATGCTCTGATATACAAATGACACACATCACTCCTACCCCCAACCCACTGGGCCAGAAATGGCCATATACCGCACCAAACCACAAGAGCCAGGAAGTTGGAGACCTACAAAGTGAGCATCACGCATGAGCACCAGGGCTACTGAATATGCATGTTTGGCAATGGGAAGAGTATCACAATTTATTGAGCTCAAGAGCACTCCAATGAGGAAGTTGATGGGTGATGTAGGCAGAAATGTAAAAGTCCATCTAAGAAAGGAAGAAATCATTTCATTGATTTCTAATAACAATACAAATTAGGTAAATCACTTGTAAGAAGATTTCTTCTCTTAGCTAAACGGCAGGACTTTCCTGGTTCTTCAACTTCTAGCACAGAAGTAAGAAAAAATATCAGAGAGAATCAAGGGTCATAACCAAATCAATGGGATTGGGCTTCCCAGGTGGTTCAGTTCAGTTCAATTCACTCAGTCGTGTCCGACTCTTTGCGACCCCATGAACCACAGCACACCAGGTCTCCCCCTGTCCATCACCAACTCCCAGTGTCCACCCAAACCCATGTCCATTGAGTCGGTGATGCCATCCAATCATCTCATCCTCTGTCATCCCCTTCTCCTCCTGCCCTCAATCTTTCCCAGCATCAGGGTCTTTTCAAATGAGTCAACTCTTCGCATCAGGTGGTCAAAGTATTGGAGTTTCAGCTTCAACATCAGTCCTTCCAATGAACACCCAGGACTGATCTCCTTTAGGATGGACTGGGTGGATCTCCTTGCAGTCCAAGGGAATCTCAAGAGTCTTCCTCAACACCACAGTTCAAAAGCATCAATTCTTCAGCACTCAGCCTTCTTTATAGTCCAGCTCTCACATCCATACATGACCACTGGGAAAACCACAGCCTTGACTAGACAGACCTTTGTTGACAAAGTAATGTCTCTGCTTTTTAATATGCTGTCTAGGTTGGTCATAACTTTCCTTCCAAGGAATAAGCGTCTTTTAATTTCATGGCTGCAGTCACCATCTGCAGTGATTTTGGTGCCCAGAAAAACGAAGTCAGCCACTGTTTCTCCATTTCCCATGAAGTGATGGGACCAGATGTCATGATCTTAGTTTTCTGAATGTTGAGCTTTAAGCCAACGTTTTCACTCTCCTCTTTCACTTTCATCAAGAAGCTGTTTAGTTCTTCTTCACTTTCTGCCATAAGGGTGGTGTCATCTGCATCTCTGAGGTTACTGATACTTCTCCCGGCAATCTTGATTCCAGCTTGTGCTTCCTCCATCCCAGTGTTTCTCATGATGGTACTCTGCATAGGTTCAGTGGTAAAGAATTCACCTGCCAAGCACGAGACATGGGTTCAATCCGTGGATCAGGAGGATATCTTGGAGAAGGAAATGGCAACCTACTCCAGTGTTCTTACTTGGGAAATTCCACAGACAGGAGCCTGGTGGGCTATGGTCCATGGTGTCACAAAGGAGTCGGACATGACTTAATGACTAAACAGCAACACTCAATCAATAACTGAATTATGTATAGCCATGTCAGTCAGTGTTCATTTTAAAAACATCCACTGGATGCAGAGCATTATTATAATACCCAGTTCTCAGCCTCAGCTCAGAGCTTCCACCAGTCCACCCACACAGGACAAACAGCTTTTCTCAAGAATGCTGGGAAACCAGAATCCGTTCTCTGGCCCACGTGAAACTATCATATTTGGTGTTTTAGCAAATTATTTTACATACTTGACTTGAAGTGGCAACAATATGCACTCAGAAAATGATGAGACTGTGTCAGAAAGCTGAAATTTGAATCTTTACTTTGTTCAAGCTATTTACTGTACAAACTCGTGATAATAAATAACCTCACCTCACTAGGTTGCTGTAATGAGGTAAAGTGTGAAAAAGCCTAACACTTAGTAGGTATGCAATAAATGCTCTTTTCCTTGCTTTAATATAGCATCTCAAGTTTTAGAATATCTGCCACAGGCAAGATTCCAGATGTGTGAGGCATGTTTATGACTCAGATTTCATTTTATAAGGCCTATATCTAGACCTTGTGTAGTAACTTTAGTAGAGAAGGTGTTAGATTTTTTTTCTCACATAATTTTTTTTGCATACTGTACCTCCTTCAAAGGCCACATTGCTAGTTATAAAGTAACCCCTTCTAGAGGTTTGCTTCATAACATATGACAATTAGACTGCCCAGAATAAAGTTCAAACATACTTCAGCTGGTGATGAGTTTGAAGGATCTGTCAGCTTACCCAACACGAACACTAGGAAAACTGACAGCCAGTTAGTGATGCACAGCCCTCTCCTTTAAACCAAGTTATAACAAAAGCATTTACCGTAAGGACCTAATTTATCATTGGAAAGATAGCAAATATGCTATTAATGAATGAATAAATCACTCTCAAGCAAGCAATGACTTCATTTTCTCTCAGGGGTACTCAGCATATTTTTCCTTAAGCCAGCTGACAGGAGTCCTAAAGGAAAGGCTAGAATGCCTTTCTCTGCAGGCCTCAAGCGCCATGCTGTGACGGGAGACCCAGTGTCCTGTACTGCGGAGTACTGTCCATTGGGAGAGGAGTAAGTCTGCCATAGACTGAATGTTTGTGTCCCCCCAAGATTCACATTTTAAATCCTCACAGCCAAAGTGCTGATACTTGGAAGTGGGGCCACCAAGAGATAATTAGGTCATGAGGGTGAAGCCCTCATAAATGGTATTAGTGCCCTTATAAAAGAGACTGCAGAGAGCACCCTTGCTTATTCCACCATGTGAGGACACAGCAAGAAGATTGCCATCTATGTATCAGGAAGGAGACTCTCACCAGAAACTGAATCTGCTGGTGTCTTGATCTTGAACTTCAAGCCTCCAGAAGTATAAGAAATCGGATTTCTGTTGGTTGTAAGCCACCAATCTATGGTGCTCTGTTATAGCAGTCCAAATAGAATAAGACACTGTCCATCCTGGTAGGGTATGGCCTGGAGGAACAGCTCGCTTCTCCTGGACCTTCAACCTCTTCTAACTGTGAGAACAACTAGCAGAAATACAGACGACCACACACGGCATTGCACACGGGCTTCCTAGGAAACGAATGCAGCCTCAGCAACTAGGCCACAAACTGCAGGGTGACAATGTCCAAAGGCCATTCTTTAATCTTATTTATTCCATTATTTATTGGGCTGTGCCAGGTCTCAGCTGCAGCAGGTGCAATCTTCAATATTCATTGCAGCATGCAGGATCTTTTTTTTTGTTTTAGTTGTGGCATGCAGGATCCTTAGTTGCAGTATGTGAACTCTTATTTGCAGCATAGGGGATCTAGTCCCCTGACCAGGGATCAAACTCTGGGCCCTGCGTTGCGAGCACAGAGTCTTAGCCACTGAACCACCAGGGAAGTCTGCAAAGTTAATTCTTGAGGAACTTAAGATGCTGAGAAGGCTCACCAGAAAACTTCCTATTCCTTTTGATTCCCCATCTTTGGTTTTCCAAATATACAGAGCAGGATGGAGTCAGGACACAGATTATGCTACGAATGTGCTGCTAAGGAGTTAGCGTTTGATCCATCAGCTAGAGTTTCCCAAAGTGTACCCATCACGGAACACTGGGTCCAGCGGGTTGTATCAGGTTTTCTTTGAAAAAAAAAAAAGAAAGAAAGAAAGAAAGAAAGATTTCTATAATCAAGTAAATGTGAAAATTTTAATAAAATTAAATTATTTTTTGTAAGAACTCTGAGATCCTTTAGTATTCCATGTGCATATCTTGTCTACCTCTCTGACCTTGCCATAATCTATGCCATTTCTAGTACTGAGCAGGCACTAGAGTTGTGGTGTTTAAAAATAGAAGATGTAAACAGATAGACAAACTTACAATATAATGTAATTATATTGTAAAAACATACAGTTCTGTATAGACAATAACAGAATTAAGCATGAATAAGAAGTGATAAAAAGGGGATAGTGCACATTAATAGCATAATCTGCCTCCTGACTCCTCTGGCCTCATTGTCAGCTGAACACTCTGGACTTCACCAACACCAAACCACTTGTGGCTCCCTATGTGCTATTCATGTTATTTCATGTCCCTTTATGTTTACACACTCTATTCAATACGCCTGGAACGTTCTTTTCTTCCTGCTGAACAACAGATCTTAAAATCTAGCTCAAAAACGTTCTTCTTTGTGAAATTCTGAACACCTCTCCCTAAACTCATCCTGCCTTACACAAGACCCTCCAACACACACACACACACACACACACACACAGACGTATGTAACTGAACAAAATCATGCATACACAGGCCACTATTCCCTTCTTCACAGCACTTCGTATCTTCTGCTTAGTTCTACTATTGTCCATATGATATCATGTTGTAAGTAGACGCCTGCTTGTTTGTGTCCTCTATTAATAAAGACCACTCCAGTACCTGCTCAACACTAGACACTGCATAGGTGATGTTCAAGTGGATTCGTTCATTCATTCATTTATTAATTTCATCTGTGAGAAAAGCATACTATGAACTCTACCCCTACTGAAGTCCTAACTAACCTCCCTCACTCTCCTGTGGGAAGATTATTTAATTGGAGAGAAATCCAAGGTAACGTAAGAAGAGATTTCTGGTCTTTGATCCCATGTTGAAAGACAGAGGCTTCATTAACTTAATTTCAGGTAGTGCACATGCAGTTGCAACATTTTGGTGAACTGACTTTCCTTGTTATCCTTGCTGTCAGTTAGCTGCATGAGAAATGATCACTGAAAAGGGTGTCGGGGTGTTCCTGCCTTCCCAACATGCAGTACCATTTCAGACTTAGAGAAAAGCAGTATGTCTCATGGTTACCAAGACCAGTGCTCCTCAAGCTTGAGCCAGCATCAGGCTCACCAGGAAGACTTGTTAAAACATGGGTTGCTGGGCCCCACCCTACAATGTCTGATTCAGTAGGGTTTGGATGGGCCTGAGAATGTGCATTTCTAACAGTTCCCAGGGGATGCTGGGGACACTGGTCCAGTGACCACCCTTTGAAAACTATTGACCTGTGGTTCACTGACTGCTTCCCAATGCCAGACTGTACTAGCAACACAAGTGTTCAAGCTACCTGGTTGCTGCTCTCAGGAAGATAGCAAAAAGGACCAGCACTAAATTTGGATTTCAAAGACCAGTCTTGTGACAACTGGCAAATCACAGAACCTTAGAACACCTTAGCTTCTTTCACCAAAAAATGTCAACTGTAAGTCCATCACTGTCTACCCTCACTGGTTTGCTGTGTGAATACAATGGGGGAAAATGAGCTACAAATGTCTATATCCTAAAAATTCTAAAGAATGAGAAATTTGATCTGAAAAGATAAAACAAACATGTGTGAATGGTACAGAAAAAAAAAATTAAGGTGTATAAGGCAGTGGAAGGTAGTTCAGAGGAAGAGTTCAGGGATGAATTTCTCCACATAAATTAAAAAAGCTTTCACACATGAACAGAGAGCAACAGAACTTTGACTTAACCACTAAAGGGTTAGTTTGCCCCTTTTTATTGTTGAGTAGTAGAAAGGAAGAAGGTTAAATAACTGCTGTGATTGTCCAAGGGTGAACTAGGCTGGTACAACTGGATGTAAGAAGAAAGGATGGAAATAAAATAAATTTAAAATACAGAATTTATAGAATTTATAAACTGACTATATACCATAGCAAGGGAGATACAGAAAGCAAAAAACAGCTGAACTCTAAGTACAGGCTCTAAAATGAAGCAGATCTGAGCTTAAATTGCTTGTTCTACCATTTTCCTGAGCAAGTTATAAAACCTCAGCTTCAGTTTCCTCATCTGTAAAATGAATAAGAACAGCATCCTTTTCAGAGTGCAGCTGGACACACTGAATGAATTAATGCAGGAAAGGCCTTAGGACAATAACTGGTACTTACCAACTACTCATTAAACAGTAGTGATCAAGACACTGATTACAACAAAAAGATCTCTCTCCAGTCCCTATCCTGTTCAGCAACTTTGCAACCTAATTTTTTACATTAAATATGATGCACATTGCATGATATGCCATTGTGTGAAGGGTTTAACTAACCCTTCATTGTTTAACTAACCCCCCATTGTTGAATAACTTGTTTGTTTCCAACATTTTGCTATTTTTTTTTTCAATCATTGAGGAAGCTTTCAACTGCAAGTAAAAGAAAAGTCCAGCTTGAAGTGTTGATATTTTTCAAGTAAAGGACCTTGTTGGTTATCTATTTTAAATAGAGCAATATGTACATGTTGACCCCAAACTCTCAATCAAACCAACCAACAAGGACCTACTATAAAATAAACACATCCAAATACATATTAAAAATACAGAAAATTAATTAATCAAAGGAAAAGAAAATTTGGAAGGAAGAAATAAGGCTTGATTTCCCCAAATCACATCAGTTCTCTCCTGCTAACTCTCCCATCTCCATATTTGGCTGAAAATAGCTTTGGAATACAACATTCAGCTTTTTTAATAGCGAAGACTCCAAATTATGGGACTATATCCTAGGCCATAGGCAGGAAGGACTTTTCCTGGCAAAGCTACATTTTCATGCCTTTCTACATTCAGATGGGCCTCCTTTCTTATAGCACTTTACTGAAGACAGACAGAATTAGACCACCCATGCCAACATCGTGAGTTTTTCTTACCATTCCCCCAATACCATCCCTCCTAAGGCTCATGGGCAAGATCCTAAGGTCTCATAGGTGAGAGGTTAAGAAAAAGTTTCATAATGACATAGCAAGAGTCATAGCTTCTCAATCTGAAATAGTTGGGTCATCTCAACCCACTATGTTGTTATTCAGTCGCTCAGTCATGTCTGACTCTTTGCAACCCCATGGACTGCAGCATGCCAGGCTTTCCTGCCCTTTACTCTCTTGCAGAGTTTGTTCAAACTGATGTCCATTTAGTCCATGATGCTATCCAACCATCTCATCCTCTACTGACCCCCTTTCTCCTCCTGCCCTCAATCATTCCCAGCATCAGTGTCTTAGACCCTTATACCCATCAGGGTCTAACCCGCCAGACTCCTCTGTCCATGGGATTCTCCAGACAAGAATACTGGAGTGGATTGCCATGCCCTCCTCCAGGGGATTTTCCTGACCGAGGGATCCAGCAGGTGTCTCTTATACCTCCTTCATTGGCAGGAGGGATCTTTTCCACTAGCACCACCTTGGAAGTCCAACCCAGTACACTTCCTCCCCTATTCAGCCACTTTGACATTTTAAGTAATTTACCTACACTAGTCTACTCCTAGTACCAAATCATGGATCAGGAATTGTTGCAAACAAAAAGACAACCAAACAAAAAACCCTCCATTCAAAATGGCTAAATATGCATTATTTCACATAGCACGAATAAGTAAGGTAAGCAGCTCCTGTGTGGGGTAATTAATTCTCTGTGAAGATTCCTGAATGATGTTTTCTCTCAAATGATCTTGGCATTTGCTTCTGTCAAAATCCCCAAAATTCTATGAGAAGTTTAACTGAAATGAAAATTAATGTTGTCATTAATTATGGAGAGAACTGGAATTTTTATAATATTGAGCCTTTCCATGCTGAAATGTCTTTGTGCATTCACCAAATTTTCTTTAAGGATTCTCTGGGAAGCTTTATAGTTTTCTTCAAATGGGATCACCTATATTCCTTAATTTCTAGGGCTTAGGAAAGAGGAAATCTTGTAGTATTGTTATCATCTTACTTTTGCTATTATGAATTAGATATTTTATCTCATTCATCATTATTATTTTCCAGTTGGATATGTTTTATATGGTCATCTTAACTGAACTCATTTATTAGGACCCTTAATTTTTATTGACTTAATTTTTATTGATTGTTGTTGGTTCTGCAGATTGGCAATTTTAACCTCTGAAACTAGTATTTCCAATATTATACCTGTTTATTTATCATTTTATTATATTGACCAGAACTGAATTTCCAGGAAAATATAACATGTTAGTAACAACAACCATCTTGATCTTGCTGTTAATTTTGATGGAAATGCTTCAAATATTAGGATGAACCATATGAATCTGCCATTCTTCCAGGTTAAAAAAGGTCAAGTGTCAGCAATTTCATATCTTTTAATCTATTACTTAGCCATAGGTAAAATATTGAAATTTAATTTTAAACATAAATTCATTACTGTGACTTCCATGGCAGTTCCATGGTTAAGACTCCACACTTCCATCGCAGAGGGCACAGTTTGATCCCTGGTTGGTAAACTGAGATCCCACTGCAGTGTAGCACAGCCAAAATGTAAGTAAATAAATACACAGATATTCATTATTAATTAAACAACTATTTTTTTGAGTGCCTACAGTATGACAGACATAGAGTTAGGCCATGGATATATAACTTTAATCAAGACAAACAATTTCTGCCCTCTTGGGGTTAACATTACTATGGCTTAAAAACAGATAATAGTTCAGATAACCAAAAAAAAAAATTTTAACAAATGAAGTAAAATAGTGAAAAGAGTTCAGAGCAATTACTATGTATAGAAACTGGAGTAAGGGCACAATTCAGTCAGTCAGTCAGAACTGGTCCTTTTAAGGCAGAACTCAGAACCAGTCATGCAACCAGCTTTGAGTATGCACTCTGGGCAAAGACAAGGCAGGAGCAAGCTCTAAAATGAAGCATGGCTGATGAATGCTGGAATCTGTCAGGAGCCAGTGTGGCTAGAATGCCACTAAGTGGGTCCTCAGGTTTCAGGCTAAGCCTGAGCTGGTGGCTGTGTGAAGGGACAGAAATTCTGAATTAGGATGAAGATTAAAATTTAGATTTGGACTGGGCTTTTAAAGACTTGAAAATGAGACCAACTCTCTTAGCTTAAAGTGACCAGCTAGAGGATCTGTCCTAAGCTGTTGGACAGGGTGGGAGAAAGCACTAATAGGGCACCTTTAAACACTGGTAGGAGAAAAATAAACCCTTTCCTGATTGTACCAAAACTGCATTCAGTCATCCTGAAACCAGTTCCACAGGCTGGAGAGGCAAGCTGAGGACAGACCCAAGGAGGCTTTATTTGGACAAATGTTGAACTTCATTTTGGAAGTCAAAAGGAAGCAGTAATGCTTCCTTGTGCAAAGACCTGATTCTGTAAAGTCAGAGAATGGGGTCATAGGACCCTAAAACAAAAAAAAAAAAGGACTGGGATTTGCCTCCCTGTGGCTCTCACCTCTGGTTCATTCTGCATTATTGTGCATTCTTCTTTAAAAGTCAGCAAAAAGTGCCAATGAAACAAGACAAATTTTCACAGCTACCCCCAGGCCACAAAATGATTCGATAGCTGTCCCACTGGTCCATTGTCATACTTCAGAAAAGAGAAACAAGTTGTTTCTGATGCTGGCTAAAAGACTTGAAGCAGAGAAAAGCGATAACTGGGTTCCAGCCAAATCTGTAAAGACTAGGCAAAATTCTGGAAGGGAAAGGCTCGGATGATGGTGGGCAATCCAGCAGGCAGTCAAGGCATAAGCAAAGTATAGTGAGCAAAAGACTGGGGCTCAGTAGATGGTGGGAGGCCTAGGCAAACCTACAGTGTGCTAGTAAGGGGCAGACTGTGACAAGAGGCAGGGCACACTTGGAAGTCCAGGCTGGAGCAGCTGACACTGTATGACAGAAGTGGTGGTGAGAGGTCCTCAGGGTCCCTGTCCCCAGGAGGCAACTAGGTCCCAGGTTGGACCAAAACTACAGATCTTGCAAAAAGCCTATTGACCCAGACATTTGATTGGAACAGGAGTGTAAGACACAAGATCTCCAAGGGACTAGGACTGTTTACTCAAGTCCAAAGGCCTGAGCAGAGGACAGTTGGAAGATGGTCAGTGAGTCTGGCCTGGGAAAAAGTAGCAAAGCAGAGGTACAGCAGGGACAGAGGACTATTTGGCCCAGAGAACCTTCTTGGATGACAGCAGCCATCCAATCTCACCCTCTTTCCTCTCTATAAGAAGGCTCTCCTCCCCCTCACTGCCTTTCCCTGATTATGTCTGGGCATGTTATAGCTCTGATGTGAGCTATTGGAAACGTAACTTGCTACCTGCATGTAGCGACGTAACACAAGAACCAGGAAACACTGTGAGCATCACACAAGCCACTCAGGACCAATGGGTCACTTGTTGCTACAGCAACCACAGTCAAAACAACTCCAATTTTCCTAAAGCCAGAATTTAATGACAAGTATATTACACAGACAGTAACGAATCCCACGGTGCATCATAAACAGAGTTGCTAGTATCCAACGTCATCAATGATGGAGAAAAATAATTTGAAACTGGACAAAGTACATTTCTCAGGATGTGTGCGCAGTTCTAGCCAAAAATGCAAGGAGGGAATCTCTCTTAGCTCAGCTTGAAGTCATCGCTGTATCCCAGCCTCCTTTTTTCCCTCTTCACTCCAGCTTCAGAGGGATACCTTCATAAATTCTTAAGAAATGTAATAAATTTGCTTTTAAACCCAGATATGCATATCCCTAGCCGTAGGGGTAAATCGGACAGAAATATAATGATTGCTATGAAACGTTCACATTTGGAGTAGATCTAATAACTTTCTTTCATGTGATCAGGGCAAAATATAATCCAGGCTTATCTCTTTGAAGCAGATTGTTCCCTTCTAAACGCCCAATGCAAATGTGAAACACAGCCTTCTCTCTCCTTTCCTAGTGTCCCTCTGCGCCAACACCGCCCCCTCCCGGGGCGGGGTGGGGAGGAGGGAGGCGGGGCGGGGAGGGGAGTAGGACCTGTGCTTTAGGCCACTGCCGCCACCCACTGGTTGGGAAGCCAAGTCACAGTTTCCCTGGCCTTGGGTTTCTTAGTCTTTCTAAAGTCACCTGGCAAAATCATAGCCACTGTGGGATGGAGTAAAAGTCCACCAATCTTCCCTCTCTGTTTCAAAACCTGTTCCCCTTTCCTTCTTCATCTGGGTCTCAGAACAAAAAAGCTGTCTGAACAAGAGGGAAATAACCAAACAGGAAAGCAGTCTTCAGTTTTCTTTTCTACTCTGACTCATCATTTGAGCCAAAGGCCCAAGACCCATTGACTCCAACTCCCACAGTACAGTTCAAATTTGCAGGAAGAAACTGGTAGTCTGCTGATCAGACAATTAATTGATGCCCTGTGGTCAGGTATCTACTTCTCGACCAGTCAGCTCTGGGCAGGGGTGGGGGTTATCTTGCACCAATCAGCTGTCCAGTCTGTCCCCAGAGGCCATTCCCAAAGAGCAGGGGCTCTCAGGAAACCATATTCCTTGGACTCTGACACAGCTCAAACTTCAGCTGTCATTTCTTTCATTTTGTGTGTTATTTTCTTGACTTTAACATTGAACTAGTCAAACACAGAGTTGTAATTAAGTGCCTCTCTTTGGTGGCTTTACCATTTTCTGGCTAAGTGACCATGGGCAATAACCTAGACTCTCTGAGTTTCCACTTTTTTTCACCTATAAAATGAACATGCCCCACAGGATTTTCATAAAGAGTTTTTAATGATCATCTATGAAAACTATTTAGCATGAGGCCTGGTACACAGTCAGTGAAAAAGTAATATTAGCCATTATTATCACCATCATCACCATCACCAGCAGCGGTATCATTTAGTCAGGAAGACCATCTTCAGAGCTTCAAGTTGAGCACCAGATTTATTCCCAGACAAGCTCAGCCTCCCTGTCCTATTTATCACACCAAATATAACCAGTTAGTCAAGAACTGAAACACTCACTTTGGCTACCCAGGATCTGACTCCTCACATCCAGACTAGAAACTGGAACAAAGTTAGTTCTGAGCAAATTCTACCAGAAACTGGATATGTCAGAGATTCAGAGGGACATCGTGTGAGATGAGAGGAAAGAGGTACCTTCTCCAACTTTATGATTCCTAGATGCTGGAGTAGGATTCTTCAGAATGTGAAAGCTAAATAAACCAGCAGAGATGGAATTCTAAAGGTAAATATGATCCTGTGTCAAGAAGTCTATTTGGGAGGAAAATATTCCCTAAGAGTAGGAGAATATTCCCTAAGAGTAGGAGAAAATATTCCCTAAGAGTAGGGAAGCCTGGCATGCTGCAGTCCATGGGGTCGCAAAGAGTCGGATACGACTGAGTGACTGAACTGAACTGAAGAGCGGGAGTATATTCCAAGGAGCTGATCAATAAACCCTCAAAAAAGAAGAGGCTCCCTACTGGGATTTTTGTGGGTTTTTGATGACATTGCAAAGCAGTCTGGCTATTGGACTGTCCACATCCTCAAGACCCTAAAGACCAAGTGACTGAGCAAGAGATACATGGCCAAGGTTACTTGGCACCTTCCTGTAGTTGCTCTTTGAGGAAAGAACTTTGCTTAGAGATGCAACTGAATAACACTTCAACTGAGTTAACGATCTAAATTAGGGCAGGAACACTAGGAGTGGGACGGGAAGACATGCAGGCGAGGCCACCACCCTGGATCTCAGAGAACTGACTACACACAGACCAGCTCACAGACCCTGGGCACACAATCCAGCTATGTAACAGGAGAGAACTGGGTAAGATCAATGATTATCAAGCATTTCCACCGAGCCCTGAAGTCCCTCTATAAATCCAGAGGCCACAGCAGGTTTTGGAGGAAAGAGATTAAGGGGTCTAAGCAAGGGTGAGCCTCTGGGTCCCATCCCCACTGCCATAACTCTTTCTCTGCCCTTCTGCTGTTTCAGATCAGATTTTATCAAGAAAAGTCCTTTTTTTTTTTAAAGCAGGGTAAAGCACTAGATGGTCTCCAAATTTATTTCGGCTCTGACAGTCTACGTCTCCAGAGGGAAGGAATGGGATTACTTCAAGAAGAGGCTACCCGGGAGTGTTAACAGGAGATCATGAAAGGCCTGGAATGCCACGCTAGGGCACTTACGCTTTACCCAACAGGGAGCCACGAAAGGGGACGAATACGACCAGGTCACTGTGCTAGCAAAGCACTCAGAAGGACTGGAGAAGCGGAGGATGCAGTGGGACCTGGGGGACAGAGCTATCCCAACGATCTCCAGACAGGAAGTAGTTTATCAGTATTTTATCAGAGAGGTGAAAAACAAGACAAGAAAAATAGATGGGAAAGGGAACAGCCTTCTTCACTAGCCAGCAGCCTCCATACTGTCTCAGGAATTTTTGTTTGCTTGCTTTACTTATTTTTTTTTTCTTTTTTTTTCTGCTAACTCCATTCCCATCCTTATAAAAACAGAATAAAAATGACTCTTTACACTTGGAGCCAATGTTTTGACTGGTTCTCTTACACTGGATGAACACAATGACACCACAGCAAAAGGCATGTCCTCTATAGCTAATTAACAGAGGACAGATAACGTCAATGGTTGATGCCTGTCATAGCTGGATCCCCACCCCTCCATGACCCAGATGCTCTCAAGCTCCCAGCCATGCAGCTGCACCTCCCTAACTGGCTTTGAAGAGGGACTTTCAGAATGTCTCCATTCTAGCAGCTTTCTGACCCACCATACCTGTTCCCACTACCAGCTCAGCCAGGGCAGGAAAACCCACAGATGTCCTGGTGGACTTGTTAAAGGTGGAAAAGCCATATCCAGGCCTCTGATTTACGATGTGACATGAACTCAACACTTTTCTCATGCTCCTGAATCCAACACTAATGAGCAAAAGCAGATACTTAAAGCTGATGCTAACAGAATATGCCTTAAAAAAAAAAAAAAAAAAAGCTACATATGACACCGCTTAGCTGTCCGGCAACCTGGCATGCAGGGCTGACTGAGAAGCAGGGCACTGTTTCCTTGACTGTGGCTCTAACTTGACTCTGGAAACAGCTGCCAGACCATGTCAAGGCATCAGGCTTCTCCTAACACTCCCTTCGGGTTGCCTAACCCTTGCTGAGGTGTGTGTATTTGCTATTCCTGTGCCAGAAACACCCTTCCCAGAGATTCTTTTCACTTGTTCACTTGGAACCAGAGTACTGAAATGCAGAATTCTCAGTAATCAATCATGTCTAATTCATGCACTTTGAATTTGAAGGAACAGACCCAGAGAAGGGAAATGCCTTCTCCAGGTCACCCAATAATAACCAATGCTAATAGCTATGGATGATGGGGGCCAGGAGTTATGCTAAATGCTTCACACAAATTATTACATTCAGTCCCTATAACAACTCTATAAGGGAGCAACAATATCTACCTTAGTTAATTACTAAGTTAATTCTAGAGATGAGAAAACTGAAAGGGGAAATGACTAGTCCAAGTTCTATAGTCTTGATCATGTCATAAAAAATTCTAGACAGGTGACACCTGGGAGGGTGGGCAGGAAATGAGAGAAAAAGTGTAGCAGAGAGTTCTCTCCACAAATAATTCATTCACTCCGCCTCTCTGAGACACACCTGCTGTATCTGTGAACTGAGAATATTTACACTTTGGTGCAAAGCACTATATAAATGAAAGAGAAAATAGTGCTTTTTTCAAAATGAATGTAGGACTTATTATATGTTTAAAAGAATAATACCCATTTATGTTTTTTCAAAAAAGACTATAACACTACAGAAAAAACATGAGGAAATATTATCTGAATTTCCACTATCCAGAGATTATTTATATCTTAATGCTAACTAATACTTACAAGAAAACTGTTTGTGATTGCATGTGTGGACATAAAATTATTAATAAATGGGATCATACTGTTGATGATGTTTCATGATCTATTTTTCTTTA
This sequence comes from Muntiacus reevesi, assembly GCF_963930625.1. NCBI lineage: Eukaryota > Metazoa > Chordata > Mammalia > Artiodactyla > Cervidae > Muntiacus > Muntiacus reevesi. The sequence goes on from NC_089258.1 coordinate 29,369,239, forward strand.
TTCAAGTTATACAAGGTGAAAAATCAAAAAAGTCTACTTTCAAGAGGACATTATTCTGAACTTAGACCAGCCCTGTCAAAACTAGAACCAATAATTCTAAAATTTATATGGAACCACAGAAGACCTGAATTGCAAAAGTAATCCTGAAGAAAAAGAACAAAGCTGGAGGCATAACACTCCCAGATTCCAGACAATAATACAAAGCTACAGTAATCAAAATAGCATGGTCCTGGCACAAAAATAGACATATAGATCAATGGAACACAATAGAATGCCCGGAAATAAACCTATACACTTATGGCCAATTAATCTTTGACACAGGAAGCAAGAATATACAATGGAGAAAAGACGTCTCTTCAATAAGTGGTGCTAAGAAAACTGGACAGCTACATTTTTTAAAATGAAGTTAGAACATTCTATAACACCATACACAACAATAAACTCAAAATGGATTAAAGACCTGAATATAAGACATGACACCATAAAACTCCTAGCAGAAAACATAGGCAAAATATTCTGACATAAACTGTGGCAATATTTCTTAGATCAGGCTCCCAATGCAAAAAAATAAAAGCAAAAATAAACAAATGGGACCTAATCAAACAGAGCAAAGGAAATCATAAACAAAACAAAATGACAATCTATGGAATGGGAGAAAATATTTGCAAACAATGCCACTGACAAGGGCTTAGTTTCCAAAATATACAAACAGCTCATATTGCTCAATTAAAAAAAAATACACACACAATCAAGAAATGGGCAGAAAACCTAAATAGACATTTCTCCAAAGAATATGTATAGATGGCCAACAGGCATATAAAAAAATGCCCAGCATCACTAGTTATTAGAGAAATACAAATTGAAAATACAGTTAGATTATTACCTCAAACTGGTGAGAACAGCCATCACGAAAAAGCCTACAGATTCCCAGTCACCTGCCCTAGCCTCTACTAGAAATTCTCCAAGACCAACAGTTTGTGGGTCATCTGCCTGGCACCACCAGCATGGCATTTGACTTCCATGCACACATGTAGAACAAGCTCCCAAATATGCCTTCTGCATTCCTAGCCACCAGTTCCAACCTATCCTGGAGACTCACAAAGACTGGCAGAAATCAAGCCCCAAGCCTTTGGAGTGTGAGCACTGACTCCAAGACCCTAGACTACCAGAGAACTAACCCTAGGGAGTAACAAATAGTGAGAACTCACACAAAGGAAACCACTTGAATACAAGACCCGGTATCACACAACCACCAGTAGCACCCTGTGAAGGATGCCTCATCTTAACAACAAACAAAACAAAAATACAAATCCAATCATCAGCAGACAGGACTACCACCTCACTCACCCTTGCCCATCAGAGGAAAAAAAAAAAAAAACTCAGCACAAATCTCACCCTATAGGAAGCTTACACAAATCACTGGACCAACCATAGGAGGGCAGAAACCAAAAGAAAGAACTTAATCTTGAAGCCTGGGAAAAGGAGACATGAAACACAATAAGTTAAAAAACAATAATAATAAGGAAAAAGCAGAGAAATACTACACAAATGAAGGAACAAACTAAAAACACAGAAGTCCAAATAATGAAAAGGAAATAGGCAAACTACCTGAAAAAGAATTCAGAGTAACAATAGTAAAGATGATCAAAAACCTTGAAAACAGAATGGAGAAAATGCAAGAATCAATTAACAAAGACCTAGAAGAATTAAAGAATAAACAGAGACGAAAAATACAATTACTGAAATTATTTTTTTATATTTAAAATTTATTTTATTTCATCAAAAATTTCCTTTTTCCTGTCAAAAAAGTATTATACATCTTATATAAAACAGTATAAATAATCCTGATTTTCTTTAACTAAAAAATACTCTAGAAGGAATCAACAGCAGAACATCTGAAGCAGAAAAACGAATCAGTGAGCTGGAAGATAAGATGGTGGAAATAACTTCTGAAGAGCAGAATAAAGTAAAAAGAATGAAAAAAACTGAGGATAGTCTCAGAGACCTCTGGGACAATGTCAAATGTACCAACATTCAAATTATAGGAGTCCCAGAAGAAGAAGAGAAAAAGAAAGGGTATGAGAAAATTTTTGAAGAGATTATAGTTGAAAATTTCCCCAACATGGAAAAGGAAATAGTCAATGAAGTCCAAGAGGCACAAAAAGTCCCATACAGGATAAACCCAAGGAGAAACACACCAAGACACATACTAATCAAACTAACAAAGACTAAACACAAAGAAAGAATATTAAAAGCAGCAAGTGAGAAGGAACAAGTAACATACAAGGGAAACTCCATATGTTTAACAGCTGATCTTTCAGCAAAAACTCAGCAGGTCAGAAAGGAATGGCAGGATATATTTAAAGTACTGAAAGGGAAAAATCTACAACCAAGCTTACTGTACCTGTCAAGGATCTCATTCAAAATTGACAGAGAAATCAAGTTTTTCAGACAAGCAAAAGTTAAGAGAATTCAGTACCACCAATCCAGCTTTACAACAAATGTTAAATGAACTTACATAATCAAGAAATACAAAAGAAGCAAAAGATCTACAAAATCAACCCCAAACAATTCAGAGAATGGCAATAGGAACATATATATATCAATAATTACTTTAAATGTAAATGGATTAAATGCTCCAACCAAAAAACACAGACTGGCTGATTGGATACAAAAACAAGACCCATATAAGTGCTGTCTACAAGAAACCCACTTCAGACTTAAAGATACATATAGACTGAAAGTGAGAGGATGGAAAAATATATTCCATGCAAATGGGAAGCAAAAGGAAGTTGGAGTAGCAATCTTCATATCAGACAAAATAGACCTTAAAATAAAGAAGATTAAAAGAGATAAGGAAGAACACCGCATAATGATCAAGGGATCAATTCAAGAGGAAGACATAACAACTGTAAATATCTATGCACCCAACATAGGAGCACCTCAATACATAAGACAAACACTAACAGACATAAAAGGAGAAATTGACAGTAACACAATAATAGTAGGAGACTTTAACACCCCATTCACACCAATGGACAGATCATCAAAACAGAAAATTAATAAGGAAACACAAGTCTTAAATGATACATTAGAAGAGATGGATCTCATTGATATCTTCAGGACATTCCATCCAAATGCAGAAGAATACACCTTCTTCTCAAGTGCACATGGAACATTTTCCAGGATAGACCACATCTTGTTTCACAAATCAAACCTCAGTAAATTTAAGAAAATTGAAATCATATCAAGCATCTTCTCCAACCACAATGCTATGAGACTAGATCAATTACAAGAAAAAAAAAACTGTAAATAAAACAACCACATGGAGAATAAACAATACATTCCTAAATAACCAAGAGGAATCAAAAAGGAAAGGATCAAAAGGGAAAGAAGAAATCAAAAGGGAAATCAAAAAGTTTCTAGAAACAAGTGACAATGAAAACATGACAACTCAAAACCTATGGGATGGAGCAAAAGCAGTTCTAAGAGGAAAGTTTATAGCAATACAATCCTCCCTCAAGAAATAAGAAAAACACGGAATAGACAACCTAACTTTACACCTAAAACAACTGAAAAAAGAGGAACAAAAAACCACCAAAATTAGTAAAAGGAAAAAAATCATAAAGATCCAAACAGAAACAAATGAAAAAGAAATGAAAGAAACAATAGTAAAGATTAATAAAACTAAAAGCTGGTTCTTTGAGAAGATAAACAAAATTGACAAACCTTTAGCCAGACTCATCAAGAAAAAAAGAGAGAAGAATCAAATCAACAAAACGAGAAATGAAAAAGGAGAGGTTACAACAGACAATGCAGAAATACAAAGGATTATAAGAGACTGTTATGAACAACTATATGGCAATAAAATGAATAACCTGGAAGAAATGGACAGATTCTTAGAAAAATTCAATCTTCCAAGACTAAATAAGGAAGATATAGAAATTATGAACAACCCAGTTAGAAGCACTGAAATTGAAGCTGTGATCAAAAATCTCCCAAAGAACAACAGCCCAGGACCAGATGGCTTCACAGGAGAATTCTATCAAACATTTAGAGAAGAGCTAATGCCTAAACTTCTAAAACTCTTTCAAAAAACAGCAGAGGAAGGAACACTTCCAAGCTCATTCTACGAGGCCACCATCACCCTGATACCAAAACCAGCCAAAGACAGAGTAAGTGATAGACAGGGAAGCCTGGCGTGCTGCAGTCCATGGGGTCACAAAGAGTCAGACATGACTGAGCAACTGAACTGAACAGGCCAATATCACTGATGAATATAATTGCAAAAATCCTCAACAAAATTTTAGCAAACAGAATTCAGCAACACATCTAAAAGCTCATATGCCATGATTAAGTTGGATTTATTCCAGGGATGCAATGATTCTTCAATATATGCAAATCAACCAATGTGATACACCATATTAACAAATTGAAAGATAAAAACCATATGATAATCTCAATAGATGCAGAAAAAGCCTTTGACAAATTTCAGCACCCAATTATGATTAAAACTCTTCAAAAAATGGGCATAGAAGGAACCTACCTCAACATAGTAAAGGCTATATATGATAAGCCCACAGCAAACATTATTCTCAATGGTGAAAAACTGAAAGCATTCCCCCTAAGATCAGGAACAAGACAAGGGTGTCCACTTTCACCACTATTATCCCACATAGTTTTGGAAGTCTTAACTACAGCAATCAGAGAAGAAAAAGAAATAAAAGGAATCCAGATCAGAAAAGAAGTAAAGCTCTCACTGTCTGTAGATGACATGATACTATACATAGAAAACCCTAAAGATAGTATCAAAAAATTACTAGAGCTAATCAGTGAATTTAGCAAATTTGCAGGATACAAAATCAATATACAGAAATCACATGCATTTCTATATACTAACAATGAAAAATCAGAAATTAAGGAATCAGTCCCATTCACCATTGCAACAAAAAGAATTAAATGTCTAGGAATAAACTTACCTAAGGAGACAACTGTACACAGAAAATTACAAGACACTGATGAAAGAAATCAAAGATGACATAAACAGATAGAGAGATATTCCATGTTCCTGGGTAGGAAGAATCAATATTGTGAAAGTGACTATACTACCAAATGCAATCTACAGATTCAATGTGATCCCTGTCAAATTACCAATGGCATTTTTCACAGAACTAGAACAAAAAATTTCACAATTCACATGGAAACACAAAAGATCCTAAATAGCCAAAGCAGTGTTGAGAAAGAAGAATGGAGTTGGAGGAATCAACCTTCCTGACTTCAGATTATATTACAAAGCTACAGTCATCAAGACAGTATGATACTGGCACAAAAACAGAAATATAGACCAATGGAACAAGATAGAAAACCTGGAAATAAACCCATGCAACTATGGGTGTACCTTATTTTTGACAAAGGAGGCAAGAATATACAATGGGACAAAGACAGCCTCTTCAATAAATGGGGCTGGGAAAACTGGACAACTACATGTAAAAGAATGAAATTAGCACAGTTTCTAACACCATACACAAAGATAAACTCAAAATGGATTAGGATCTATATTTAAGAACAGAAACTATATAACTCTCAGAGGAAAACATAGGCAGAACACTTGATGACATAAAGCAAAGCAAGATCCTCTATGATCCACCTCCTAGAGTAAAGGAAACAAAAACAAAAGTAAACAAGTGGGACCAGACTAAACTTAAAAGTTTTTGCACAGCAAAAAAACTATATAGCAAGGTGAAAAGACAACCTTCAGAATGGGGTTGAAAAATGATAGCAAATGAACAAAACTGACAAAGGATTAATTTCCAAAATATACAAGCAGCTCATACAACTCAATACCAGAAAAACAACAACCCAATCAAAAAGTGGGAAAAATACCTAAACAGACATTTCTCCAAAGAAGATACACGGATGGCTAACAAACACAAAGATGCTCAACATCGCTCATTATTAGAGAAATGCAAAACAAAACTACAACGAGACATCAGCTCACACTGGTCAGAATGGCCATCATCAAAAAGTCTACAAACAATAAATACTAGAAATGGTGTGGAGAAAAGGGAACCCTCTTGCATTTTCGTGGGAATATAAATTGATACAGCCATTATGGAAGACGGTATGGAGATTCCTTTAAAAAACTAGGAAGAAAACCACCATATGACCCAGCAATCCCACTCCTAGGCATATACCCTGAGGAAACCAAAACTGAAAAGGACACATGTATTCCATTGTTCATTGCAGCACTATTTACAACAGCTAGAACATGGAAGCAACCTAAATGTCCATCGGCAGATGAATGGATAAAGCAGTTGTGGTACATATACACAATGGAATATTACTCAGCCATAAAAAGGAATGCATTTGAGTCAGTTCTAGTGAGGTGGATGAATCTAGAGCCCATTATACAGAGTGAAGTAAGTCAGAAAGAGAAAGATAAATATTGTATTCTAGTGCGTATATATGGAATCTAGAAAAATGGTACTGAAGAATGTATTTACAGGGCAGCAATGGAAAAACAGACATAGAGAATAAACTTATGGGCATGGGGAGAGGGAAGGAGAGGGTGAGATGGATGGAAAGAGTGACATGGAAACTTACATTACCATATGTAAAATAGACAGCCAATGGGAATTTCCTGTATGGCTCAGGAAACTCAAACAGGGGCACTGTACCAATCTAGAGGGGTGGGATGGGGAGGCAGATGGGAGAGAGATTCAAAAGGGAGGGGATATGTGTATACCCATGGCCGATTCATGTTGACATTTGACAGAAAGCAACAAAATTCTGTAAAGCAATTATCCTTCAATTTAAAAATAATTTTTTAAAAAAAGAAAAAAAAATAACGACAAAAAAAAAATCTACAAATAATAAATGCCGGAGAGGATGAGGAAAAAAGGGAACCCTCCTACACTGTTGATGGGAGTGTAAATTGGTGCAGCCATTACGGAAAACATCCTAGAGGTTCCTTAAAAAGCTAAAAGTAGAGTTACCATATGATCTAGTTATCTCACTCCTGGGCATACATCTGATAAAGATGAAAACTCTAATTCAAAAAGATACACACACCCCAATGTTCACAGCAGCACTAGTCACAATAGCCAAGACATGGAAGCAGCATAACTGTCCATCAGCCTATGAATGGATAAGGAAGATGTGGCATATATACAGTGGAATAGTACCCAGCCATGAAAAAGAATGAAATGTCATTTGGAGCAATATGGATGGACCTAGCAATTATTATATTAAGTGAAGTAAGTCAGACAAAGACAAATGCATATCACTTATATGTGGAATCTAAAAAATAATACAAATGAACCTAGTCACAAAAACAGAAATAGACTCACAGACATAGAAAACAAACTTATGGTTATCAAAAGGGAAGCGGGGAGGGATAAATCAGGCATTTGGTATTAACAGATGTGAAAGTGAAAGTGTTAGTCGCTCAGTTGTGTCCAACTCTTTGCAACCCTATGGACTACAGCTTGCCAGACTCCTCTGTCCATGGAATACTCCAGGCAAGAATACTGGAGTGGGATGCCATTCCTTTTCCAGGGGATCGTCCCAACCCAGGGACCATCCCAACCCAGGGACCATACCAACCCAGGGACTGAATCCAGGTCTCCTGAACTGCAGGCAGATTCTTTACCATCTGAGCCACAGCAAGTCAATAGACATAAACTACTATATTTAAAATAGATAAACCACAAGTATTTACTGAAGAGAGCAGTTATTCAGCATCTTGAAATAATCTCTAAAGAAAAGAACCTGGAAAATATAGATAGACAGATCTGAATCACTTTGTTGTATACCTAAAATTAATACAATATTGTAAATCAATCATACTTCAATTTAAAAAAACAGAAAGGCCAGCACTGTGAAAAGAACCAGGTGGTTTATTTGCCATCCTCTTTGTGGCTGCTCCTTGGAGGCGCATCGCCAGCTACAGTGGTGCAGTCTGTGCCCTGTACAGAGGCCAGGAGAACATGTGGGAGCTGAGACGCAGCCGGCCCTAGTCTCCAGCTACAACATCCAGGAAAGGGCCCTTGTGTGATTTGCATGAAGGCAGTCTGTGTGCTGGCCTCTGAAAAGAGCTAAAACTAGCCATGGAGACCCTAGAGCCAGAGAGCCTGCTTCTAAGGGACACTGGAACCAGCAAGAGCAAGCAGAGTTGGTGCCTTCCATCTGCCATGTCTGTACCAGATCTGGGCCCTGGGCCCCAGAGCACAGGATTAAACCATGGCAGGCACAGAGCAGGCTCTTAGAATGTGTGCTAAGTCTGTTCTGCTCTATGCATGGAATGCTTATGGTGGTTTCATTCTCTTCCTCTAAGCAAATTTTAGGAAAATATTCAAATGATAGGAAACTGAGCAAACCTTAGGCCCAAACACTGCTCATGTCCTGCTGGAGAGAACCAAAGGTGAAAAATCCAATTTCCTGTTCAGCTGTCTCTGGGGGTCTCTGTACATACCCAGAGTTCACCAAATGCCTCTAAAACAGCTGCAGGGTGAATTTGTTTTCTATTGCTGCATAACAAATGACTTCAAAATTTAGCAGGTGAAAAAGAAAACAAGCATTTCTCACCCCAAAGTTTCTGCACATCAGGAATCACACCAAGTTAGCAGGGTGCTTCTAGTCTAAGGTCACTCAGGAGGTTGCTGTGAAGCTGTCAGCCAGGGTTGCAGTTGTCTCAGGGTGCAACTAGGGCTGGAAAATCTGCTTCCAAGCTTACCCATGTGGCTGCTGGCAAGTTTCAGCTCCTTTCCAAATTGGGCCTCCCCACGGGGCTGCTTCATAACATGGCAGTTTACTTACCCCAGCACCAGGGGAGCCCAGAAAGAAGAGAAGGAAAGTGGAAAGGGGAGGAGCATAGACGGGAGAGGAAAGGAGAAGAGGAGAGAGGAGAGGCTACAGTCTTTCTGTACCCTAATCTCAGGAATGAGATCACATCACTTTTGCTGTACTCATTTCATTAGAAGTGAGTCACTAAGTCCAGCCTATACACAAGGGGAGGAAATTAGAGAAATGCACCAACCTCCATCCTCTTGCCTGGAACATAAATATAGTAGTTAGAATCCTGTCAGATATCTTGGCTGGTAAGGATAAGAGCAACACCCTAGGGATAGTGGATCAGAAAACAGGAAGGAGAAGCCTGAGTCTCTGCTGATTTCATCACATCATCATTGCTCCCTTTTACTCAAAAGAATAAAACCTTAAGTACTAAAGCCACTTCTGAGTTTCTTTCATTTGCAGGCGAGTCTAATCATAGGTGATATAGGTTGTTAGCTAACCTCAATTAGGGTTTAGATTCAACCAGCATATTTCTTTTACACCTAAACTCAGAGAGGTAAAGTACTGATAACTCACCTAACATCACTCAGAGATGGTCAGAAATGAGACCCAGACTCCTTATCTTCAAATTTACCCAAGCTGGTTCTGAGTGTCCCCAAAGTTTGTTGAACACTCTGTTTAAAATGTTCCTGGCAGCTGGAAAACTCCTGACTCCCTCAGGCTATGTATTTGTACCATAACATTCCCTGTTCTCTTTCTCTGTGTACCAAGTAAACAAATGAAATAGAGGAAGAAAATCATTTTGGATGAATTGATGACTTTCAGCTCAAAAATTTTTTGTCTTATGCACACTCAAGACAGTAGCCATGGAAACCCTCATTTCATTTCCTTGGTCCATCTTTGTATAAATTTTTTGTCTTATGCACACTCAAGACAGTAGCCATGGAAACCCTCATTTCACTTCCTTGACCCATCTTTGTATACCATTCCCTCTTTTGGAGGCCAAAAGTTAGCACCAGCTATTAAGTATGTTCTGGAGAGCAGCAAGGTAGCAAAATTTTTCAAAGAACCTTAGTACACACATCTATAACCCAGAAATGATCATGTTTTCATTACAGAGTTGCCTCAGAAAGTTTGCCTCTTTAGAAAGAGCCTTCCACCCCACTTGCCGGAAATGTTAGCAGAGCCATTCAAGACAGAATCATAACTGTAACATTAAACATTTTATTTTTCAGAGGACACACTTGGTGCCCTTACCCAGCCACACCCTTGCTCTAGGAATGACCATGTTTAATTAGACTCTACTAAAGGGCTGGGCCTGAACTATCTTATTTGAACTATGTGCCCCTACTTCCACAGTATCGGATGGGTGAAGCTTGGTTTGTCATTTCAGCCAGGGAAACCACTGTACCAATTAAGAATCTGCCTTTTAAACATGCCATCCACCTTGCTAGTTCAGTCAGTTAAGAATCAGTCTTCAATGCAGGAGACCTGAGATTGATCCCTGGGTCGGGAACATCCCCTGGAGAATGAAATGGCAACCCATTCCAGTATTCTTGCCTGGAAAATCCCATAGACAGAGGAGTCTGGCAGGCCACAGTCCATGGAGTCGCAAGAGTTGGACAGGACTTAGCCACTTAACCACCACCTCTTAAGCATAGGCAGAACATTCTATGCATAAATCACAGCAAGATCCTCTATGACCCACCTCCTAGAGTAATGGAAATAAAAACAAAAATAAACAAGTGGAAACTAATTAAACTTAAAAGCTTTTGCACAGAAAAGGAAACTATAAACAACGTGAAAAGACAATCCTCATAATGGGTAAAACAACAGCAAATGAAACAACTGACAAAGGATTAACTTCCAAAGTATACAAGTAGCTCATACAAGTCAAAACCAGGAAAACAAACAACATGATCAAAAAATGGGGAAAAGACCTAAACAGACATTTCTCCGAGAAGACATACAGATGGCTAATAAACACATGGAAATATGCTCAACATCACTCGTAATTAGAGAAATGCAAATCAAAACTACAATGAGATGTCACCTCACACCAGTCAGAATGGCCATCATCAAAAAGCCTACAAACAACAAACGCTGGAGACGGTGTGAAGAAAAGGGAACCCTCTTGCGCTGTTGGTGGGAATGTAAGCCACTATGGAAGACAGTATGGAGAGTCCTTAAAAAAACTAGGAATAAAACCACCATACGACCCAGCAATCCCACTCCTAGGCATTTACCCTGAGGTAACTAAAATTGAAAAGGACACACATACCCTAGTGTTCCTTGCAGCACTACTTAGAATAGCTAGATCATGGAAGCAACCTAGATGTCCAACGGCAGATGGATGGATAAAGAAACTATGATACATATATACAATGGAACATTACTCAGCCATAAAAAGGAATGCATCTGAGTCAGTTCTATGAGGTGTATGAACCTGGAGCCCATTATACAGAGTGAAGTAAGTCAGAAAGAGAAAAACAAATATTGTACAATAATGCACATATATGGAATCTAGAAAGATGGTACTGATGAAATTATTTGCAGGGCAACAATAGAGACACAGACGCAGAAAACAGATTTATGAGCTTGGAGCTGGGGGAGGAAGGAGAGGGTGGGATGTACGGGGAGAGTAGCATGGAAACATAAATCACCAGATGTAAAATAGACAGCCCATGGGAATCTGCCGTATGACCCAGGGAACTCAAACTGGGGCTCTGTAACAGCCTAGAGGGGTAGGATGGGGAGGGAGGGGAGAGGGAGGGGACACAAGTATGGCTGATTCATGTTGATGTTTGGCAGAAACCAACACAATACTGTCAAGCAATTTCCTTCAATTAAAAACAAATAAATTTAAAAATTAAAAAAAAAATCTTCCTCTTGAAACTATGAAGTAAGAGATGCAGAAAATCATTAATTGATGGCAGGCAGTTAAACTAAAAAGTCATGTAGTATTAGAGCTGGAGCTACCCTTTATGGACCTGCATATAAGAAAAACGGGGGTGAGCAGGGAAGTCTACAAAGAAGTGGAAGACTGGCTTAGATGAACAGAGGAGAAAAAAAGAAAAAACTCATGTGGTCCCAGAAAGAGAGGAAGAAAGCAGCCACTTCAGTTTCTAACGGCTTCCCAGTTCTCAGTTCTAATCTCCACAGACGAGGCTATGCTACATTCCTGTGTCATTCCTAAGGGTCCTTCCTGCATCTAGAGTCTAACTGGCTTTCTGCTCCTTGCCACAATGATGCACCTTCATCTTATATCATTTCCACTTTATATTATCCTGTTTGCTTTTCCCATATCCTGGAAGACTAGTAGATTAGGAAAGGTAACTTAACCTCACTCTTTTACAAGATAGGGAAATGAGTCTCTGGGAGAGAGGGGAAGGAGCTTTCCCAAGATTATTCACCCAGCTAGCTATAAGAGGCAGAACCTGAACTCAAGTTTTCTGATTCAAGGCCAGATATTTCACCTACCATGTCATGTGATCAAGAAAACCAGAAACTCAGAGTGAATTTGACTGAAATTCCCGTAATTCTCTTGGGTATTCAGGTTTCAGGAAGAAACAGATAGATATGGATCCTCGATGGTGAGAGAAACAAGCCAAACCATGAAACCTGTTTTATTTTAATTATTTTATTTTATTAATTGGTTTCTACCCACTTTGGACCACAGACTAGAAATTCAGAAGCTTACAGGGGCCAGGCAGATAAAGAAAAGAGGGAAACAAGCCAGCATGGGACAGATGGAAAAGAGGGTTCAGTTTAGTTCAGTCACCTAGTCGTGTTCAACTCTTTGCGACCCCATGAACTGCAGCACGCCAGGCATCCCTGTCCATCACCAACTCCCAGAGCTTACTCAAACTCATGTCCATCAAGTCAGTGATGCCATGCAACCATCTCATCCTCTGTCATCCCCTTCTCTTCCTGCCTTCAATCTTTCCCAGCATCGGGGTCTTTTCCAATGAGTCAGTTGTTCCCATCAGGTGGCCAAAATATTGGAGCTTCAGCTTCAGCATCAGTCCTTCCAGTGTTATTCAGGACCGATATCCTTTTGGATAGACTGGATGGATCTCCTTGCAGTTCAAGGGACACTCAAGAGTCTTCTCCAATACCACAGTTCAAAAGATCAATTCTTCAGCACCCAGCTTTCTTTATAGTCCAACTCTCAAATCCATACATGACTACTGGAAAACCTATAGCTTTGACTAGATGGACCTTTGTTGGCAAAGTAATGCTTCTACTTTTTAATATGCTGTCTAGGTTTGTCATAGCTTCTCTTCCAAGGAGCAAGCATCTTTTAATTTCATGGCTGCAGTCACTATCTGCAGTGATTTTGGAGCCCTAGAAAATAAAGTCTGTCACTGTTTCCATTGTTTCCCCATCTATTTGCCGTGAAGTGATGGGACTGAGAGGTCTGGCGTGCTGCAGTTCATGGGGTCACAAAGAGTCGGACATGACTGAGAGACTGAACTGAACTGATGGGACTGGATGCCATGATCTTAGTTTTTAAATGCTGAGTTTTAAGCCAACCTTTCCACTCTCCTTTTTCACTTTCATCAAGAGGCTCTTTAGTCCTTCACTTTCTGCCATAAGGGTGGCGTCATCTGCATATATGAAGTTACTGATATTTCTCCCGGCAATCTTGATTTCAGCTTGTGCTTCATCCAGCCCAGCATTTCACATGATGTACCCTACATATAAGTTAAATAAGCAGGGTGACAATATACAACGTTGATGTACTCCTTTCCCAATTTGGAACCAGTCTGTTCCTCTGGAACCATGTCTCGTTCTAACTCTTGCTTCTTGACCTGCATACTGATTTCTTAGAAGGCAGGTAAGTTGGTCTGGTATTCCCATCTCTTTAAGAATTTTCCACATTTTGTTGTGATCCACACAGTTAATGGCTTTGGTGTAGTCAATAAAGCAGAAGTAGATTTTTTTTTGGAACTTTCTTGCTTTTTCGATGATCCAACAGATGTTGGCAATTTGATCTCTGGTTCCTCTGCCTTTTCTAAATCCAGCTTGAACATCTAGAAGTTAGCAGTTCATATACTGTTGGAGCCTAGCTTGGAGAATTTTGAGCATTACTTTGCTAGGGTGTGAGACTAGTGCAACTGTGCAGTAGTTTGAACATTCTTTGGGGATGTAAAAGGGGAAACTGGGGCAAACTGGAATGCTCGAGACCAGCTCAAGTTATTCAGATCCAGTCATATGAAATGTGATGAGGCCATCAGTCACTCAGTCAGGTTCAACTCTTGGTGACCCCATGGACTGTAGCCCGCCAGGCTCCTCTGTCCATGAGATTCTCCAGGCAAGAACACTTGAGTGAGTTGCCATGCCCTCCTCCAGGGGATCTTCCCGACGCAGGGATTGAACCCAGGTCTCCTGAATTGCAGGCAGATTTTTTACCATCTGGGCTTCCCTGTAGCTCAGTTGGTAAAGAATCTGCCTGCAATGAAGAAGACCTGGGTTTCATCCCTAGATTGGGAAGATCCCCTGGAGAAGGAAATGGCAACCCACTCCAGTACTCTTGTCTGGAGAATTCCATGGACAGAGGAGCCTGGCGGGCTACAGTCCATGGGATTGCAAGGAGTCAGACACAACTGTGTGACTAACTTTCTTTTCTTTTCTTTACCATCTGGACTACCAGGGAAGCCCATATGAGAATATAGACCCTATATTATCAGATCTTTTGAAGTTTCTGTGAAGAGTTAGCAATCTATATACTTTTACCTTGTTTGATCTACTGTATTGCAAATTTTCTAAAAGAACAGATCCTTGTGAAATTTCCTAATTATTAATACACATGGTAGACAAACAACTTTCACTTTCTGATAGATGATGTCCTGCACCTCCGTTTTGGCACCTCTGCTCTGGATTCCAAGCATTGAGAACAAAACTATGTATTGTTATTTATCTTTACATCTTTAATGCCAAGCACAGAGAAGGCATTCAGGTGATTTGATTAATGAAATAAATTGGATGAAAATCATGTCATTCTTGTCTCTTTTCAAATGATGCCTCCTCAGAGAGGTCTTTTCTCACCACCTGTGGTTATCTGTCAACATCCACTTTTCTATTTTTTTCTATGAAAAGACTCCAGTAGCATGTGGCTACTGAGAATAGAGAAAACATTTGCTCAGCCTCTCTTGTGGCTATGTGGCTATGTGACTAAGATCTGGCCAAGAAAATGAAAATAGAGGTAACATGGGCAACTTCCAGGAAATATTTTTCAAGAAAGGGCCATTCCTTTCTCCTTTCCTTTCTTCCTTTCTGCTAGAATGCAGACATGATGGGTGAAGCTGAAGCAGCCATGAAGAGCCAGGATATGTAAGCCACATATGAAGATGGTAGAACAAGAGGACAAAAGGTGCTAGGTGTCTGATGATTTGGGAGCTAGATTGACAGCAGTAGATTGCATGATCTTGTAGGAGTAAACAATGCACACTTCTACCTTGTTCAAACTACTGTTTTGAAGTTTTCTAAAAGAAAAAATCCTTGTTTTCTATTCTCTCATTCTGATTTATTTTCATTTAGCATTTACTATACCTTAAAAATAGCATATATTTATTCATTTTACTTATTATTTTTGTTCCCTACCAGATTTTGTTCCCTACTTGCTCCATGAGGGCAGGAACTTTGCTTTACTTGCAATTTTCTCCCAGCGTTTAGAAGAGTTTCTAGTATATAGTAAGCGATCAAAAAATAATTATCAAAGTGAAACTGAGTTAAATGATGACCTAAATCCAGTTTCACACCAGCCGCCATCTGTTAAATGTGTTCTTTTTTTAACTGAAGTATAGCTGGTTCGGGCCTCCCTAGTGACTCAGTGATAAAGAATCCGCCTGCGATACAGGAGCTGCCGGTTCAGTCCCCGAGTCGGGAAGATCCTCTGGAGGAAGGCATGGCAACCCACTCCAGTGTTCTTGCCTGGAGAATCCCAGGGACGGGGGAGCCTGGTGGACTGCCGTCTATGGGGTCGCACAGAGTCGGACACGACTGAAGTGACTTAGCAGCAGCAGCAGCAGTGATTCAGTGGTAAAGAATCTGCCTGCGATACAGGAGCTGCCAGTTCAATCCCTAAATCGGGAAGATCCTCTGGAGGAGGACATGGCAATCCACTCCAGTACCCCTGCCTGGAGAATCCCACGGACAGAGGAGCCTGACGGGCTACAGTCCACAGGTCAAACACGACTGGAGGGACTTAGCAGGCACAGATAGACCTGGCGAACTGACTTCATGTGAATATTCATATTCATTCATACTTGACTCACAATGTTGTGTTAATTTCTGTTGTACAGCAGAGTGACTCAGTTACACACATATCCATTCTTTTTTATATTCTTTTCAGTTATGCTTTATCCTGGGATACTGAACATAGTTCCCTGTGCCATACAGCAGGACTTTGTTTATGCATTCTATCTGTAATAATTTGCATCTACTGACCCCAAACTCCCAATCCATCCCTCTCCCGCTCCACGCCCCCTTGGCAACCACGTGTCTGTTCTCTATGTCTGTGAGTCTGTTTCATAGATAGGTTCACTGTGCCATATATTAAATTCTGCATAGAAGTGATATCATATGCTATTTGTCTTTTCTTACTTCACTTGGTATGATTATCTCTAGTTGCCTCCATGTTGCTGCAAATGACATTATTTCATTCTTTTTTTTTTTTTTATGTATAAATGTGCTCAATTCTTTCAACAAATTATCCCAAAGATTTTGGTCAAAAAATTGCAAGAATGCAAAGGTGGTAGGAGTGGGCATGGGGGAGATCAATGATCAAAAGGACTTGCCCCAAACTGACAAAGATTGTAGAAAAGTAACACAATTCCGAAAGCACGTTCCCAGCAGCCACCCCGTTCTCACTCAGCAGTAGCCAAACCCCACGCCCAGGCAGGGCTCCAGGACCGCTGCAGCGTGAGAAAGAGCAGGCGTTCAGTCCAGGGCTGCTGGAGAAAGCCACGTGGTATACTGAGCTCAAGGCTGGCCTCCGAGATTCTAACTAATGTATTTTTTAATTGTTCAAGCCACAGTTTGAAAGTGAAGTGCTGCCTCCCTCATAGAAAGATAAGCCCCTGCTCAGAAAGTGGAGTCACTAAGTGAAAACTCAGAACACAGAAGGTGGCAAGGCCCAAGGCATTGCATGGCTTCCTCTCAAAGCAGTAGCAGTGGTTTTCCTAATTAACAGAGCAAGTTTCCAGGGAGCAGGGGAACCCTACCAGAGGAAGGAAGCCCAGGTTAAAGGGACTCCAGATTCAAAACCCTGGCTCTAAGGCCCAGGTCTGGAGCTGAGGGCCGGAGTCTAGATCTTTTCTGAAAGAACATTTGGGATGGAGTTGGAGGAAGGAGGGGCAAGGGAGGGCAAAAGACTGCATGTACTAAAATGCTACATTATATACTCAAAATAAACACCTGGCAGAACACCTCCACATCTGGAGCACGTCACAAGGCTCAAATTCATTTGGCCAGACCAAGTGCCCCACAGCTGTTACACGGTAAGACGGATAATTAAAAACAGCAGGTTGCCATGGCACAAAATTGGTTGCTGCCGAACAATTTGTATGTTTGTCTTCAGAGCTAAAGTACTAGAAGTGAGTTATGTCTTTGGGGGACAGAAAGGTGACTTCTCAAGACACACAAATGAGAGGAAATAAAGGATAAAAGGAACTAACCTATTAAGCACCTCCTCTGTGCCAGGTGCCACACATATATTTGTTTCTTTTAATCCCACCACAATCATAGAAATAGAAATTATTATCCGTTTTCTCAGGACAAGAAAACAGAGAGGCTCAGTGACATGGCCACAGTCCCACAGCAGAGTCAAGTGGACCAGGTTACATTCAATGCAGGTCTGACTCCAGAGCTGTCCTTTTTCCTCCTACCACCAGCTCACTGGTTTTGGCCCCAAAACACAAATGTTGCCAGATGATGCTTACACACAGGGAAAAAGAATCCCAGTGAGCCCACAGACATGGGGACGGTGCTGGTCCCCCAAGTCATTTGCTGCAAGAGAACAATCACTGAACACATACACACACACACAAGTATGTATTATATGTTAATCATATGGTAAAGACAGGGCCTCAAGGCTTCATAAAAAGCAGCAAATGGCTCTTTGATCAAAAGGTAAAAAAAGATTTTAGAAGGTGGTATGTCATTGCCCATTTGTGTTAGAGGGACAGAGCCAAGAAAGGGATCAAGTCAGTTGTCGGCTTGAAAAGGGGGATAAGGCCAGACGCAGCAGCACGAGATAAGAGGACCACCCCCCCGCTGCAGCCCTCAGCTGGGCAGTATTAGGCTTCTGACCCTGGCCCTCTCCAGTGTGGGGGCCTGGTGGTCTCCAAAAAGATATGTCCACACCAAACTCCTGCAAGCTGGAAATATTGCCTTATTTGGGCAAAGGGTCTTTTCAGAGGTAATTACTCTACGAATCTTGAGATGAGATCATCCTGGACTACCTGGGTGGGCCTGAAATCCAATGACATGTATCCTTATAGGAAAAAAGACATGTGGAGATTTGAAACACACACACAGAGAAGGCAGTGGGAAGACAGAAGTAGCGTCACGTCACGATAGTAAGGCAGCCACAAGGAATGCCAGCAGTCACCAGAACCTGGCAGAGGCAAGCACAGATTGGCCCCTGGAGCCGTCAGAGGAAGGGCAGCCCTGCCAACACCTTGACTGCGTATTTCTGGCCTACAGAAGTGTAAGAGGACACATTTCTGCTGCTTTAAGCCACAGAGTTGTGGTAATTTTTTTTACATCAGCCCTAGGAAATTAATAAAACCCTTTTCAAAGTTTCCACTCTGAGCCAATGGAGTAAGATGATCACACAAGGGCACATGATCAAGCCCTGCCCGCCGCCATATAGTGTTCACCAGTTTCCCTTTCTCCTGATGTGTGTGTCGTCCTTCGTCAGCTCTTCGGCCTCTGCTGGGTGGCAAGTCACGTGACTCTGCGTCCTGCCACCATGCAGCCAGAACCCGCCGGCAACCGCATGCTGAACTACGGCAGAGGCTTTGGCCCTTGATGTTCTCAAAGCCGCCAACCCTGCTTCACGCTGCTGCTCATACTGCTGCGACTGTCAGCCCCCGTTAAATCTCCTGAAACTACTGCCTAATGAAGTTATGGTACCACATACCCTGGCGACAGTCTTGAGAAAATCCCTCAGTGGTGCCTGAAACACCTGGCACCAGCCTTGACAGGATTCTTCCTCCCTATGGGTATACGGGGAACTAATAAACCCAAGGTAAGCCCCCTTTCCTCTAAGATATCAGCATGTCTGCACCCACTGTTTGGTGGGGTGCTATCCACCAAACCCACACATAGACCTTCTCTGATCTCAGATGTTTTTTCTGCTCTTTGAAATGTTCATCTTGGTAAATAAAGAGAAAGTTTTTCCTATACCCCAGATGAAGCAAAATAAAGTCTAACTGAATTTTACCTTGAGTCCACAATTTCTGCACCAAAGCACATACTGAAAACGGTCACAGGAAGCCCCTCTCCTTGCTGGGGGCAACCTCAACCATGAGATACTCAGTTACAAGGACAAACCCTGTCTTGGTCACCGCCAGCCCAGGGTCCTGCATGCAACTGAAGACTTCCACCATCAAACAGGACATTCCTTGTGAGTTGAATTTACAATGAACAGAACTGGGTGAGACCACACTCTGTCTCTAGTGCCCCAAAATTTCCTTCCTATTACATTAAGAAAAACAGAAGACTCAGGTCTAGAGAAAGGAGGTATCCCCAAGTTGGGAAGACCTTGAAACGACACTATGGTCAGAGCCCCAGCTGAAGACTTTGCCTCTACCCACTTAGCCACTTAGCCAAAACATGCGGCCACTATTTACAACAGCTAGGACACAGAAGCAACCTAGATGCCTATTGACAGATTAATAGATAAAGCAGTTCTGGTATATATGTAAAATGGAATATTACCCAGCCATAAAAAGGAATGCATTTGAATCAGTTCTAATGAGCTGGATGAGCATAGAGCCTATTATACTGAGGAAAATAAGTCAGAAAGAGAAAAACAAATATCATATATTAACACATATATGTGGAATCTAGAAAGATGAAGCCATTTGAAGGGCAGCAATAGAGAGAGAGACTTAGAGAACAGACTTGTGGACACAGTGGGGGAAGAAGAGGGTGGTACAAATGAAGAGAGTAGCATGGAAACATATACATTACCATATGCAAAATAGATAGCCAGTGGGAATTTTCTATATGACTCAGGGAACTCAAACGGGGCTCTGTGATAACCTAGAGCAATGAGATGGAGTGGGAGGTGGCCAAGAGGTTTAAGGAGGGGGACAAAAAGATATGTGCTGCTCCCTAACAAGTAGCAGAACTCTGTCCTACCCTCACGCCACACTCTAACACAGTGATCTTAAAGTTATATGGTAATGGACTCAGCATCATAGAATTATTTTTAACAGACTTACAGAAATATAATTGATGTACAAAAAAACTGCATGCTTAATGTATACAATGCCAAGAGTTTGGACATATGCATACACCTATAATACACATACACATATTCTACACATATTCTATAATGCATACACAATCAGATAATAAACATATCTACCACCTCCAAAAGTTTCCTTAGTCCTTTGTGTGTGTGCCTGTGTGTGTGGTTAAGAATTCTTAAGATAACCCTCTTAACAAATGTTTAAGTGTATGGTATGGTTAATACAGCTACTACATTGTAACAGATCTCTAGTACCTATTCATCTTACATAACTAAAGCATTATACCCACTGAGCAACAAATCGCCATTTATTCCTCCCCTCAGTCCCTGGCCACCACTCTGCTCCCATGTCTTTCACTAATTTAGATACCTAATATAACAGGAATCATGCAGCCCTTGTTCTTCTGTGACTGGCTTATTTCACCTAGCATACTGTTCTCTGAGTTCATTCATGATGTCACAAATGTCAAAATTTTCCTTTTTTTAAGGCTGATCAATAATCTATTATATGTATATGTGTGTGTGTGTGTGTGTGTGTGTATACACACCACATTTTCTTTTTTTGTTGTTTTTCACTTTTTTTTTCTTTTTTTTTCACATTTTCTTTATTCATCTTTTGATGGATGTTTAGGTTGTTTCCATATATTGCTATGGAGAATAATGCTGCAATAAACACAACAGTGCAGATCTCTTTGAAATCCTGATCTCAACACAAAATTATTTCAGACCAAATTAAATAGATGGATGAGATACTTAGCTAGCATCACTGACTCAATGGAAATGAATTTGAGCAAACTCCAGGAGATAGTGAAGGACAGGGAAGCCTGGCATGCTGCAGTCCATGAGGTTGCAAGAGTTTGGACACAACTTAGTTACTGAACAACAAGATTTTTACACACAGCACCCTCTCTTCTAATAACAAAGACAGGAATCCACAAGGGCTGAAGCAGAAAAGAGATCTAAGAACAGGATTAGCATTGCCCCTGAGGCTAGGACCAAGCTTATGCTCCTGACTCCCTCTTCCCTTTAAGAACTTTTTGCAGGAGGTTCCAAGGTTGATGAGGAATATAGACTACTGTTGAGCATACCCCACCAGTTCTCTAACTAAGTTTAAGTCTGACGAGGGAGAGGGTTGAGATTTAAATTCAGTTACACAAATAACACAAGTTACACAAGTTCTGAACAGTCTTATACAGTCTCTACATGAAAATAAAAAACATCCTCAATTCTGAGAGCCCCTTTCTTCTAACTAAAGGTAATAAGAGGCTGCATTTATTAAGCATCTATTACATGCCATCTGTGTCACAGACATCACCTCATCAGCCCTGCAGGATAGGTTTTATTATTCCTATTTACCCACTTCTTCCATGGCTCATTCTCTTACTGGGGACAAGACTGCAGACAGCCTGAAATAGGACATGAAAAACAATATGGCTGGTAAACATTAGCTGCTATAACAAGTCCTGGCCAGGATGTGTCACAGGCTAGAAGTTTTCATTCTTTCTCAAAACACAAAGCCCGCAAATTAGAGGGCACCCAGTTCTGACCATCACACCAGCATTTGCTTCCCTAGACTCTTTTCTTTAATCACGAAAACTATTCTTCCTGAAAACTCTTTGATTCCCACACAAAAGTTGAGTCTGGCATGTTCTATGGGTACTTAAGACTCAGCAATAAAGTGACTGATGTGGCGGGGAAGGGATGTGGAGGATGGTGAGTGAGAACTCACTGGTGCTGAAAGTTCAGCAGGGCTTTGCCACAAGAACTCAACTGAAATAATAATACTCATTGTGCAGCATACTTATTTAAAAGATGGATGCAGTTCCAGTTAGAGAGGATACAGAGAGTCAGAAGAGATTATTGTTCCCACCATAACATGACCAAGCCAGGTGTACTACCAAATCATAGCTTTTTACAAGCGCATCACAGAGGTGACAACATACGGAAAACCAAATAAACTAAGTTCCAGAAAGTGGCAAACTCTTCATGGAGAAGAAAAAATTTTTTCAAATAAAAACAGAATCAATGAAATAGGAAATGGGCAAAAATAGAGAAAATTTTAAAAGTCAGAAGCTGGTTTTTTATCAGAAATAATAAAAGTGATAAAATGCTAATAACACACAAAAAAGAAAGCATGAAGTAACAACATAAGAAATGAAAAATGGACTTCAGTCCAGATCTGACAGATCTTAAAAGAACAAGAGGAGTGCTTCCCTGGTAGCTCCATGGTAGAGAATCCACCTGCCAACGTAGGAGATACAGATTCAATCCCTGGTCCAGGAAGATCCCACATGCTGCAGAGCAACTAAGCCTGTGTGCCATGACTATCGAGCCTGTGTTCTAGAGCCCAGGAACCACAACGGTTAGGCCCACCTGCCACAAATACTGAAGCCCACGCTCCCTAGGGCCCGTGCTCAGCAACAGCAGAAGCCATCACAATGAAAAGCCTGCACACTGCAATGAAGAGTAGCACCCTCAGCTGGCTACAGCTAGAGAAAAATCCATGTGGCAATGAAGACCTAGCATAGCCATAAATAAATTCATACATTTTTTTAAAAAAGAATAATAGGGGACATAAATAGACAACTTTATGCTAACAAATCTGAAAATCCAGATAAATGAAGAAGTCACTTTAAAAAGATAATTTACCAAAACGTAAAAACTAGAAAACCAAACTGTACCATATCTATTTTTTAATTTGATTCATTATCAAAATCCTTCCAAAAAAGAAAACTCCAGGTCCAGATAGCTTCACCAGTGAATTACATCAACTATTTAAGGAAAATATAAATGCCAAATTTAGAAAAACTCTTTCAGAAAATAAAACAAAATATTTTTCAAAGCCAGCATTATTTGATGTCAAAACCAAACAAGAAAAAGACTCCTCATGATCATACATGTAAAAATCTTTAACAAAATATTAACAATATATCAATATAATTAAGCAACATACAAAAAGAGTAACATATCATGACCAACTGAAGTTCATCCCAGAAATGCAGGCATTAACATCAGTTTATCAGTCAATTAATTTCAACAACACATTCCAGAATAAGAGAGAAAAATCATGTGATGATAAATAGATGAGAAAAGATATTTGACAAAATTTAACACCAACTCATAATAGAAAAAAGAGGGAATTTGAGGACAAATGAAACTTTCTCAGTCTGATTATGTGGAGATAAACACCAAGTCCATGGATCCAAAAGGCAACCGTGTTAGGTATCCATACCTTCAAGTTGACTTATAAACAAAAAGCTATCCCAGTCAAAATTCTAGCTAACAAGTTGATTCTAAAATGTATATGATAAGCAAAGTCCTAGAATGACCAAAATAAACAATCTCAAAAAAAAAAAGAAGCAAAGTCGAGATATTTACACTACCTGAATTCAAGACTCACTAAAAAGCCACTATAATCAAAACAAGGCAGTACTGACAGCAGACAAACAGATCAAAGAAACAAAACAGAGAGATCAGCAATAGATTCACACAGACAGAACCAACTCATTTTTTACCAAGGTGTCAACCAGTCAATTCAACGAGAAAAGCTTTTTCAACAAATGGTGCTGAAACACTGGAAATTCATGTGGGGAAAAAAATGAATACATAAAGAACCCCTACAGATTAACAAAATACACAAACAACCCAAATAAGCTGGGCAAAAAACTTGAATACATATTCCATAAAAGTAAATATACAAATGTGAAATAAGTGAAAAAAAAAGCTTAACAGCATTTGTCATAAGAGAAATATAAAATTAAAACCACACTAAGACCCTGACAGCCTTCACAAAAATCAACTCAAAATAAATCACGGACCTAAAGGTAAAGTAGAGAACTATCAAACTCCTAGAAGATATCATAGGAGAAAACCTAGATGACCTTGGATAAGGTAATACCTTTTTAACTATAACAGCAAAAATGCAATCCATGAAAAAAAAAGTAATTGATAAGCTGCATTTTATTAAAATTTAAAACTTTCTTTCATTTTTAAGACAAAATCAAGAGAATGAGAAGACAAGCCACAGACTGAGAAACCATTTGCATAAGACACAACTGATAAAGGACTAATAACCAAAAACATACAAAGAACTCTTGAAGCTCAACTTTAAAAATGGGCCAAGATCTTAACAGACACTTCACCCAAAAAAAAAATACTAATGGCAAATAAACACATGAAAAGATGCTCCACATTACATGTCAACAGGGAAATGACACTACATCTATTAGAATGGCTAACAAGACCAAACACTGACAAGGATGTGGAGCAACAGGAATTCTCGTATCTTGCTGGTAGGGATGCAAAATGGTAAGTCACTTTGGAAGACAGATTGGTTGGCTTTTGCATATTCTTACACACAATCCAGCAACTACACTCTTAAACATTTATACAAGGTGCTAAAAAGTTACATCCACACAAAAACCAGCACACAGATGTTTATAGCAACTTTATTCATAGTTGCCAAAACTTGGAAGCAACCAAGATGTACTTCTGTAGGTGAATGAACAAACATTGTGGTACATCTAGACGATGGAATACTACTGCGATGGCCAAAAAGTTTGTTCAGGTTTTTCCATAACATTGTACAGGAAAATCCAAATTAACTTTTTGGCAAACCTTATATTTAGCACTAAGAAGCCACAAAAAGAACATGAGGAAACTTAAATGTATATTACTAAGAGAAAAAAGCCAATCTGAAAAGGCTACATACTGTATTCCAACCATATGATCTTCTGGAAAAGGCAAAACTACAGAGACAATAGAAAGATTAGTTGCTACCAACTTGTGACCTTTCTGAAAGAGATTCAAAACAAAGTCTCTCTACTTTTTCCCCTGGCAACTTCCTCTGACTTCAACTCTGTCCTAGATTTCAATGACTCTCATAACATGTAATCTTGGACAAGTCACTTTACCTCACTAAAGTCTTTATGTCTAAAATAAGAGATAATAAACTAATAAAATCTATCATACAGGAGTATTGTAAAGGATGAATGACATAATTATATAAGGAACTTTATGCACACCAGCTCTGCATAGACCAGGGGTCAGCTAAGTTTTTCTGTAAAGGGCCAGAGAGCCCACACCATTCCCCTGAGAAGCATTCTTTCATGCCTTTACGTCCTACCTCTTAGCTCTGACTCCAAAACCTCTCTTCTATTCTCACTCTCAGGATCTCTAATTGCCTGCAGGGAAACTTCCCTTGAATGCTCTTTGGAATACAAGAATGAAAATTATGATTTCCCTTATCAACTGAACAGCTCTCACCAAAACTAACAGCCAACCTATTAGACATTCCCTAGTCTAATAGATAGATGGGAATACCAGACCACCTTATCTGTCTCCTGAGAAACCTATATGCAGGTCAAGAAGCAGAACAGTTAGAACCAGATATGGAACAACAGACAGGTTCAAAATTGGGAAAGGAGTATAACAAGGCTGTATATTGCCACCCTGCTTATTTAACTTACATGTGAAGTACATCATGCAAAGTGCTGGGCTGGACAAATCACAAGCTAGAAACAAGAATATCAGGAGAAACATCCACAACCTCAGACATGCAGATGACACCACTCTAATGGCAGAAAGTGAAGAGGAACTAAAGAGCCTTTTGATGAGGGTGAAAGAGGAGAGTGAAAAAGCTGGTTTGACACTCAACATGAATAAAACTAGGATCATGGCATCCGGTTCCATCACTTTATGGCACACAGAAGGGGGAAAAGTGAAAGTAGCGACAGTTTTTATTTTCTTGGGCTCCAAAATCACTGCAAACAGTGACTGCAGCCATGAAATTAAAAGACACTTGCTCCTTGGAAGGAAACCTATGACCAACCTAGACTGTGCATTATTATAAAGAGCAGAGACATTACTTTGCAGACAAAAGTCCATATAGTCAAAGCTGTGTTATTTCCAGTAGTCACGTATGGATGTGAGAGTTGGACCATAAAGAAGGCTGAGTGCTAAAGAATTGATCCTTTCAAATTATGGTGCTGGAGAAGACTCTTGAGAGTCCTCTGGACTGTAAGGAGATCAAACTAGTCAATCTTAAAGGAAATCAACCCTGAACATTCATTGCAAGAACTGTTGCTGAAGCTGAAGCTTCAATACTTTGGCCACTGGATTCAAAGAGCCAACTCATTGGAAAAGACTGGATGCTGAGAAAGATTGAAGGCAAAAGGAGAAAGGCGTGACAGAGGATGAGATGGTTAGATAGCATCACCAACTCAATGACATGAATTTGAGATAAATGCTGGGAGATAGTAGAAGGCAGAGGAGCCTGCCATGCTATAGTCCATGGGGCTGCAAAGAGTCAGACATGCCTTAGTGACTGAACAACAACAGATATATCAGCACTCCCATGATTTTCTGCTCCTTCTCAGGCAATTCTCTCTGCTTCTCTCCCACCATCCTCTCACACAGCTGGTGATTTCTTATCCTTCAAAACCCAGGTCAAATGCCACCTTCTCAATGGCGTTTCCCAACATCCACCCCACAAGCAGCCACAGCAACCTTGGGAGGTGAACTGTACCTCTTGCACACGCATGTTGCACACTCCTTTACAGTATATTATGTTCATTTGTGAACTTGTGTACCTACTCCACTAGAACATGAGCTCCTTTAGGGAAACATTTTTTGAAGTCAATATTAATACAGAAATTAATCCAAATTAATGAAAACTTAACATTACACATAACCAATTGAGAAGTCATGCAAATTCTGTATCAGGTCCTGTCTTTACTTAAAATTTAGTTCATCATGGAATTTTTACATTAATGTTGATTTTATTTTAAATATTGCTCTAAAACATTGTTTACCTTGATTACTGAGTTTGCCAATACCCCTTTAAATTTGCACCCAAGGTAAGTGCTTGACTCTTCACCATTGTCCTAACTCTGAATTAGTAATTAGCAGCTCTAGGATTCAAATTTGGGAGTCTCTGATCCCAAAACCATACTGCTTCCAAAAGGCAAAAAGATAAGGCAATTTTCAACCTCTCAAAGAGTTCATAATCTAATAGCAGACAGTGACAAGTAGGTGGACAGTTACAACAGAAGTGACATCTGCCACCCCTGGTGTAACTAAGAAAGAGTGAGTAGCTAACCTCGCCTGAGCCCATCAGGGAAAGACCTACAAGGGAGCGAAGGCTCCAACTCAAAGGGTCTTCCCTAACATGGATAATCCCACTCCCCTTGGGAAGCGGCAACAGCTACAGTAAACTGTGAACAATTTTTCCTCTTTTTACAAAGTAAACAGTAATGGTCTTTTACTTTCTGTATGTTTCCCGTCAGATTTTGAGCTCCTTAGGGACAAGGCTGAGTGACACTCAGCAGATGCTCAGTAAGTGGGGCTGCAATGTGTGAGTGGACCAATTAGCGAAGGGCTCTGACTGTCGCCCCGAGGGAGCCCCCAGCCTCTAGCACCAAGGCGCCGCACAGAGTCGTCCGTGAACAGACAACAGGAACAACCACTCTAGACTCTCTCCCAAGACGCATTCTGACAAACTGTCTCATCCCCGGGGCCTCACCCGGGGCCTGGGATGCCTGGGCAGGCACACACATGTGGGCCCACACAAGGC
Source organism: Muntiacus reevesi (assembly GCF_963930625.1). Taxonomy (NCBI): domain Eukaryota; kingdom Metazoa; phylum Chordata; class Mammalia; order Artiodactyla; family Cervidae; genus Muntiacus; species Muntiacus reevesi. The sequence continues at coordinate 29,397,093 of NC_089258.1, forward strand.
TACCTTTGAGCAACTCATGCGTGGAATGTGCCTCTGGATGGCATGTGCTATGAAGGGCCTTCAGTGTCCACCGGGCAGACAGATGGCACTGGCCTGGGAAGAGTCTAGTTCTGCGTCACAGCAATAAAAATACCATCCACAGACACACTGGGCAGGGGTGGAGACACACACCAAGGGAGCAGGCAGCATGGGATGAGGGCTGAAAAAGCCGCTGTCGGGTCAGACTCCAGCAGAGGACAAACGCAAGGGCCACCACTCCTTCCTTCTAGAAGGCAGCCCATCTCTGAAGAGAGAGCCTGGGGTTCCACAGGACAACATGTGGGACTTGAACAACTGGCTAGCTTTTCTCATCTACTAAATTGGGGTGAAACTTCCCACCTGGCTTTGAGGATTAAAAGAGGTTAGGTATAAAAATGCCTACCCTGGTGTGTGGCACATGGTAGGCGCCCAATGCATATTAGTTCTATTCTTGGTCTGCCTTAAGTAAAGAAAGTATTGGTTCCCGTCTAATTTTCACTGGGGTTTCCCCAGAGCTGAAACTGATGGCCACAGGCAAAAATCCAGCAAAATCTACCTCTGCTTTTCCTTAGCGGAGTCCCAGGATAAGACCCAGCCCTGCTACCTTCTGCAAGTGACCAGATCTATCCACTCTGTTTCTTTATCCATGGGGTGTGGGTAATAAGAGAGGTGGAAACTGACAACTCTTTGAAAAGCAAAAATCCATTGCAAGTTGTTCATTCAGGTACAGAATCCACTCTTTTGGGTCTCCTGTGGGCCAGGTGCTGTGTGTCCATAGCTCACGGGGTGCTGCAACAAGTCTGGGAGGCAGAAACTAAGCTCAGTGAGGTAAAGCCATGATGTTCAGAGGCAAGGAAGGGCGGGGCTAGATCTGAATCCCAGATGTGGCTGGCTTCCAAAGCTTCAGTTATTCCATGACTAAGCACGTAACTCAAATGTGGAAAAAGGCAGCAAATTCTATGTTGGTAACAATAAAAATCATTCATTTTTTTAAGCTCCACCCCAGGGAGTCATAGGGAAAGTGATACTTGCTCTTCGTGTTTGAAATCGATACTGTAGTGCCCCAGACACAGCGACTCTACTTGGTTCACATGCCGATCACCCAGAAGCTCAGTTGGCTGCAAGGGGACCCCAGCTGTGCCCTCCTCCAGAGAACTGCCTGCAGCTGGCAGAAGCCACCTGGTCTGCCGGTGGCTGAGACGTTATGCGTCCACCTCCCACCAAACAAAAACAAAACAGGCGACAGCGCCTGACTAATCCAGAGCAGAAGAGCCTGTGGCAGAGGTGATCCTCCTCCCTGTGGGATAGGACTGAGGTCAGATTTCAGCTGAAAGTTCCTCTTGGCTCCATCCTCATCCTGTTGCCCTCACTTTCTTACAGGTCTTCCTTCTGAGTGTACTACCTCAACAGACCACATGCACAACTATCCCCACCTCAGGCTCTGCTTCAAGGAACCTGACCCAAGACAGTCCTAGGAATGAGTAGAGACGTGTTTTAATTAAGAAAAAGAGGGAAGGACATTTCACTAAGAAGAAAGGTTATCAATTAAAAAATGAAAACTATTAAGCCCCTGCTTGGTGCAAGGTACAGTACTACGCACTGAGACAGACAGCAATCAGAAATACTCCCAGCTCCAAGGGAGAAGAAGGCCTCACAGAGTTCTGTCAGAACACAGCATTTTTTCCAAGGAAAAGTATAATCAGGATTGCATTTGGGAAAGATGCTCCTTGTCCTGGCAGGACCATGGGAGATTAACTGGGCTCCAACAGAAACAGACTAAGGCAGAAATACTTCGGCCACCCCAACGCGAAGAGCTGACTCATTGGAAAAGACCCTGATGCTGGGAAAGACTGAAGGCAGGAGGAGATGGGGCAATAGAGGATGAGATGGTTGGATGGCATCACCAACTCAATGGACATGAGTTTGAGTAAACTCCGGAAGATGGTGATGGACAGGGAGTCGGCCACGACTGAGCAACTGAACTGAACTGACAGGCAGAAAACTTGGATGTAAGATGGTATTATCAAAACGACTTAATTACAGTTAGGGTGTATGTTGGAATGGAAAAGATAACACTGGAGAAAAAAACAACTAAAAATGTGAAACACTTATTAATAATGTTTTTTGGAACTTTAATGCAAATTTGCTCCTGATGACTTTCCCCCTCTCCAATGCATGTTTATTCCAGGACTCAGGGATACAAATAATTCTAAATCCAATTCAACTGGGAGTGCCCCTGGTACCAGGCCCTGTGCTGGGTGCTGGTCACTGCCCTGGAAGCACCCACAGTCTGGTGGATGTGAGACAACAGGACATCTGCCCGAGGATTCAAAACAAACCAGCCATGATCTCTTCCTTTTAATCTTATCCTAGCCCCATGTGCAATGCTTCCCATGTAATGAATTCTAATCCAACATATTATCAATAAATAGCATAATTTTGGCAAGACCAGAGAATCCGGATAATCCAGCATTTCTATAAAGGCCGCTGCACTTTGGAAAGACCGTAAGTTCCAACATCAGAAAAAACTAGGATCAAATCTCCCAGCTCTGCCTTTTGCTGGCTATTTGCCCTCAGCAAATACCTTAACCGCTTTGAGCCTCCTTTCTTCATCGAAAAATTGAGGGCTACAGAATCCATCTTCAAAGGTGTTTGAGAGAATTCAATAGGACAAGAGAAATAAAGTGGTTAGGACAGTGCCTGGATCAAAGTAGATGCTCAGTAAGTGGAGCAATTGTATTACCATTATTTAAACCCTTTTTCCGTCATTTCCAAATAGGGACTGAGGGGAGATATTGATCTCCAGCCAGCTTCCTCATCTGGCCTTTCATCTCCTGATTTGCCAATCACCGAGTCACCTGAAGGACTACTATTAAAAAAAAATGTCAACATGTGCCATTAGAGCTGGTATGTGGTTTCTGAACAATTATTGGCTGGGGTGGGTCGAGTGGCATCTAAAAAATGCATAGGAACTATGTGTCCTGGTGCAATACTTTAAGAAGTGAGCCTTTGTTCCCTCCATTGCTTTACTTTCAAAGCAAGGAGGTTACATCTGTCTATGTTCCACATGCCTGGAATGCCAGAGAGACACAGCTAATAGGTGGGGCCCCATGGTGGAAGAACCCAGCATCTCAGCTTCAGCCAGAGGCCAAGAGCATGGGGGAAGGGGGACAATCACCTCCCTGACTGCCTGCAGGGCTGTTTCCAGGCCTGCTGCAAGGAGAGGCAGAGACAGAAGAGCCATTACTGCAGTCCCTACTCCCAGAAGATTCCACAATCAGAGGCCTCAACAACATGCTATTTTGGGTCTCAGGAAGTAGGCATCTGAAGTGTCAGAGCTATGGGCCATTCCCCTCAAACCCAGAAGATCCTCAGATTGTATTCACCATGGTTAATGGGACAGGCCACGTGACGAAGTAGCAAGTTCCGTTGAGGGGGGAATACAAATTCTTCCTGGGATATTACTAAGAGGATCACATTCTGAGAAAGGATCTCTTCCTTCTCAATCAGGTGATATGGTATGCACTCCTGGCAAGTCACAGAAGGAATCAGAACCACAACAGGATGAGGGCCCAATCCTATGTTTCACTGAAGGTCATTCTAGCAAACTTTTCTTCAGTGCCATAGGGCAGGCCAGTTTAAGGCAAACAGTCTAATGCAGGGCAGGTTAGAAGGAAAAAAAAGAAAAATGCGAGAACTAGCTCACATTCCCAAATGCTTTTGCTCGTACCTGGGCAGGAACACCAAAACTGTTGCAAGGTGATATCAGGTAGCAGAAAATGTAAGACTAGAGTCAGGGCCCTTCTCTTGTTCTTGGCTCTGAAACCAAGGCTGTAAGACTGTAGGCTGTCTCCAGCCCTCTCTGGGCATCAGTTCTCTCTGCTATAAAATAAGACAACTGGACTAGATTTCTTTAACCCCAGCCTTCATCATGTGAGCCCATCTTCACTATGTTTTCCATATTAACATATGCCACCTTGTGATTTGTGTCACATCCACACACAGATGTACTATTTCCATAGTACATCTGGTTAAAATTGCCATGTTTCCTCACTTTTTTCCTTCCTTGAAATTGATTTTAAAAGGAAGCTTGATAGAATTACCATGAATGGAAACCACTATCACTTGCCAGAACAGAAGGCAACCATAAAATAAGTACAATGAAAACAAAACAAGGCTTTTAATTATCTCTGGGAAGCGTTGCCTTTCTAGGATGAGCTCCCTGATGTCTGCTCTCTGGTTTTGAAGCAAGGAAATTAGTAAAGAGGTGTTAAGGATATTCCAACACCTATCTGAGACTTCCCTAATCAAAAAAAAGAAAAGAGAAAAAAAGATTGAAACAGAACTTAAACGGAAAAAACTTCTTACAAGACTCTATCACCTAAATTATTTCAATATCCCTACAGTTTAGGAACTAATATTTCTAAGGTCTTCTCCTATACTGATATTCCATTTGTGCCCTCCTGTAGAGAAAGGATGATCATAATTAGTGGAAAATCTGAGTTATAGACTACCCTGAGAGAAGTGACTCCCAGTATTCAAACAGAGACATTGTCAGAATGTTTTCCAACTGAAGGACCTTGAACATAAATTAGCAAACAGAAATGGTTTGTGATTTGCCTAGTCATCATATATTTTCAAATAAACACTTCAACATGATTTGGCAGTGCCTAAAAACTCATTCACCCTTCTGTGTATTTAAACACCACTCTCCCAACATCTTGTTTACAGTATCAACTTGCTTAATGAAGCATTTTGTCAGGAGTATGCAAAGATAAATTAAACCAGAACTTATGTCATCAAGTTAACACAACTTCCAAATTAGTGAAGTTCAGATTAATCATGACATCAGAGAGTACTACAAAAACAAAATGCCAATGGGTGTTTTGGCTATATACATTCATGAAGATGAATGTGTTGGAGTCACACAGCAAAGCCTTCATTATATGACTCTTCAAGGCACTCCTTTCCTTGGAACCATTTAAATATAATATTTGTCTTACCTAGACAGATATAAAATGAGGGAAGGCAAAGTCCCTCAAATATACCTGAAAGATCTTAGTATAATTGATATGTCTAAGGTTACGGGTTATGGAAGAATATTCACTAACCTTAATTTTTTCTTTCCTAAATTTTTGCCTTTTTGCTTTTGCTAATTCTTTATGCTCTCCTGGACAAGTTCCTTCCTCTTTATGGAATTAATCTCCTATACTTAAAAAGGAAGACAGAGGGCGTTGGACTACAGCAGGAGTCAGCAAACTCTTTCCATAAACAGTCAGATAGTAAAGATTTTCAGCTTTGTACACCATATGGTCTCTGTTGCTACTACTCATTCAGCCTTTGTATCAAGAAAACAGCCACATGGAATATGTAAACAAATGAGCGTGGCTGGGTCCCAATAAAACTTTATTTACAAAAATAGATGGTGGGCCATATTTCACCCACTAGCATATATTTTGCCTGTCCTAGACTCAAGGATCTCTAACCTCTGGCCCTGATGCTGTCTTTATACAGAAGGGAAGGAAGTTGTCAAGATCTGTTATTTGACAGAGCCAGCATTAAGAGAGTCCCTTGGGCTGCAAGGAGATCAAACCAGTCAATTCTAAAGGAAATCAATCTTGAATATTCATTGAAAAGACTGATGATGAAGCTGAAGCTCCAATACTTTGGCCACCTGATGTGAAGAACTGACTCATTAGAAAAGACCCTGACGCTGGAAAAGACTGAAGCCAGGAGGAGAAGGGGAAGACAGAGGATAAAATGGTTGGATGGCATCACCAACTCAATGGACATGAGTTTAAGCAATCTCCAGAAGTTGGTGATGGACAGAAGCCTGGTGTGCTGCAGTCCATGGGGTCGCAAAGGGTCGGACATGACTGAGTGGATGAACTGAACTGAACTGATGATTAAAACCTGGGTCTCTGAATTTTAAGTCCAGGATCATTCCTCTATAGTAGACTATCTAATCAACCAAGAAACTTGTAGCTACATGAGAAAGCATCAAGTGTTGTCATAAAGAATAGGAAGAACTTCTTTTACCATTTCAAGGATAATTAAAGTTACTTTAGCAGTGAGTTATTAGGTTCCAAGATGAAGATGGCATTGCTGCTGCTGCTGCTAAGTCACGTCAGTCGTGTCCGACTCTGTGCGACCACATAGACGGCAGCCCACCAGGCTCCGCCGTCCCTGGGATTCTCCAAGCAAGAGCACTGGAGTGGGCTGAAGATGGCATTAAGTGTTCCCTATTGCCAAGAAATGTATCACATTGGAAGAGAAAACTCAAGAAGGTTGCGTGGGAGCAGGAGAGAGAAGCTGAATATTCAGTCAAAGTCCCACAGTGTAAAGGAAACTTTCTTCTTCACCTCACATGTGCAGAGCAATTCATGGTTTATAACAAAATATTTTTCTCTCTGGTATTTGATTTCCTCTTCACAACACCTCTGCGAGGTGCGATTCATTGCTTTCTATTTGCTCTTCCCAGGTTCCATCAGGTGCCTTCAATCAGTCAGGTAAGCCAAGCACCTTGCCTCCTAGTGGTTTCAGTGTTATTCTCCCTATTCTACAAAAACCTGAAATAACCGGCTTGGAGGTCAAACAACCAGGGAGGTAACAGAGTCTAAAGTCAAACACAAATCAGTCTGATTCAAAATCCACAGTTTTGGCATCTCCTCAGGTTGCTGCTGCTAAGTCACTTCAGTCGTGTCCGACTCGGTGTGACCCCATAGACGGCAGCTCATGAGGCTCCCCCGTCCCTGGGATTCTCCAGGCAAGAACACTGGAGTGGGTTGCTATTTCCTTCTCCAATTCTCCTCAGGCTGCCTCTCCTTAAAGATAAAAAACACTTGGTATAGTACACAGCATTTTCGGGACTTCAAATTTTAATGAGTAGGATAGGAAAGGGCAGGACAGACAGAACAGAAACCTTTTTCCCTTTGGTAACACAAAAATGAGGCAAATATAGAAGCTGCAGTTTAATGAATTAGATCAGGTTTTTCTCCCTTTCCATTTCCCTTTCTTTTAGTTCCACCTACCCACTCCATAATGGTGCTCTTGTAAACCTCCCTAGAGATGCTTAAAGGATTAACTGAATAACATCCTAGTATCTGTAGCATCTCAAAAGAAATTCTATCAAGAACCACTACTTATAAAATACCAACCATGAATCAGATGAATCCCAAAGAAAGGCAATGTCAAAGAATGCTCAAACTACCACACAATTGCACTCATCTCACATGCTAGTAAAGTAATGCTCAAAATTCTCCAAGCCAGCCTTTAGCAATATGTGAACTGTGAACTTCCAGGTGTTCAAGCTGGTTTTAGAAAAGGCAGAGGAACCAGAAATCAAATTGCCAACATTCGCTGGATCATCGAAAAAGTAAGAGAGTTCATCTATTTCTGCTTTATTGACTATGCCAAAGCCTTTGACTGTGTGGATCACAATAAACTGTGGGAAATTTTGAAGGAGATGGGAATCCTAGACCACCTGACCTGCCTCTTGAGAAACCTGTATGCAGGTCAGGAAGCAACAGTTAGAACTGGACATGGAACAACAGACTAGTTAGAAATAGGAAAAGGAGTACGTCAAGACTGTATATTGTCACCCTGCTTACTTAACTTATATGCAGAGTACATCATGAGAAACACTGGGATGGAGGAAGCACAAGCTGGAATCAAGATTGCTGGGAGAAATCAATAACCTCAGATATGCAGATGATACCACCCTTATGGAAGAAAGTGAAGAAGAACTAAACAACCTCTTGATGAAAGTGAAAGAGGAAGTGAAAAAGTTGGCTTAAAGCTTAATATTCAGAAAACTAAGATCATGGCATTTGGTCCCATCAATTCATGGCAAATAGATGGGGAAACAGTAGAAACAGTGGCTGATTTTATTTTTCTGGGCTCCAAAATCACTGCAGATGGTGACTGCAGCCATGAAATTAAAAGATGCTTACTCCTTGGAAGGAAAGTGATGACCTACCTAGATAGCATATTAAAAAGCAGAGACATTACTTTGCCAACAAAGGTCCGTCTAGTCAAAGCTATGGTTTTTCCAGTAGTCATGTATGGATGTGAGAGTTGGACTATAAAGAAAGCTGAGCGCTGAAGAATTGATGCTTTTGAACTGTGGATTGGAGAAGACTCTTGAGAGTCCCTTGGACTGCAAGGAGATCCAACCAGTCCATCCTAAAGGAGATCAGTCCTGGGTGTTCATTGCTAGGACTGACGTTGAAGCTGAAACTCCAATACTTTGGCCACCTGATGTGAAGAGTTGACTCATTTGACAAGACCCTGATGCTGGGAAAGATTGAGGGCAGGAGGAGAAGGGGATGACAGAGGATGAGATGGTTGGATGGCATCACCGACTCGATGGACATGGGTTTGGGTGGACTCCGGGAGTTGGTGATGGACAGGGAGGCCTCGGGTGCTGCGGTTCATGGGGTCGCAAAGAGTCAGACACGACTGGGCGACTGAACTGAGCTGATGAATCAGACACTGTGATAGGTTATTTTCCCAACAATGTCTCATTTAATCTCTAAAAGACCTCTACCAGGTGGGGGTCTTTTGTGGGTGAGGAAACTGAGGCTCAGAGAGGTTGGGCTTCCATGGTCACAGAGGAAAGGCCAGAGCAGAGATTGGACCCTGGACCTACTTCTAAAGCTCCCGTTCTTTGTACTCTCAAGACTGCCTCTCAAGAAATAAATGGGGTTAACATTACAATTAGGGAGTAACTGTAGCCTGGTCAGAGAAGAGATGAATCCTTACCTAGACAACCCCTAGAACATCATCTGGTGACCACTTGAGAAAGCTGTAAACCAATGCTTCAAAAGTGATGCAGCCCCAGTCATCAGCATCAATGTCATCATTTCCCAGGAGCTGGTTAGAAATTCCCATGCAGACCTACTGAATTAGACTCTACAGGAACAGGGCCTGAGAATTCGTGTTAGGAAGCTCTCCAGGTGACTCTGATGCCCACCAAACACTGAGAATTTCTGCTGTATAGGTGTCTCTGTGCAATCAGCAGCAGCTTGAACTGTTAGCCAGCCAGAAACTGGGAAAATCAGACTTGGAAAAGGAACACATCTTCCTCCAAGGATGCAGAGTCTCTTATGGAATGGAGAACTGAACCTTAGGAAGCTTCACTTCAGATTCCATACCCACCATTAGGAACTCATCCATTTGCAGTGAGAATAAACGCTGAAATTGAAACATGTAAACCAGACTGTTCTGTGGCAAAGCCAATCCTGCCCAAGGAAACTCTGGGCCCTGTTTCACTCACCTCACTGCATGCTCAGATCATCAGAGGAACTCAATGTCTGGTCAGTTAGTGGATCTAAACCTCCCAACAAACTAGGGTTTGCTTTTCTCTTTATGATTCTTTATTGCTCACTTACATGAGTTCTCACAGTGGATACTGAAAATAAAATACTCTTCTACATCTCCAGTCCCTTTGGTTTTGAATAGGTTGATTGCCTGGGGACTGATACTACAAAGTTTAGATTACAGATGCCTGAAGAATATTTATTAACTCCAAGGGAGGAAAACAGTTATGAAATGAAGTAGTTATTTAAATCTAATTCTACTTACTAATAATGTCTTGCCTTATTTTTCTTAAATCAGCCTTAAATGTGTGGTCAAAACATATCTGACTTCACTTGATTTTGGAAATTTCTTAGCGTTGCAAAGCAATGGCCCATAATCTCGGCATACTAGCATAACTATTTTCGTTTTGCCTATTTTATTTTCATTTCAGGCTTTGTTTTCATATTTATATACAATTTTGCCTGGTGGTAATTATACAGTAGAAGTGAAACTTAAGTCTTGCTTTCTTCCTGGTTAAAGTTTCAGCATAAGTGAGTTTATGCATTATCTTCATAATGATCATTTTAAATGTCTAGACAACAGACGCATGAGTTGGCATTTCACTTAAGCACACCATTAATGGGTTAGGAGGTATTTACCGAGCTCCTACTGTGTGCCATATCCAATTCCAGGCCCCCAGGAATCCAGGACTCAATAAGACAAAGTCTCTGCTAGGAACTGCAGGGGATGAGTGCACCACTCGTCTTGTCTACTGAAATGCCACCCCTGGAGCAGAGTGCGCCGTCTGTGCGCTTCACACAGAAAAGATGCTTAGTTGGGCGGGAGAGGGATTCCATTAGCACCTTTAGCGGGTAGGTGAATGGAAATAAGAGCCAGAGGCAGGCCTAGGGATATATACAGACAGTGTCTGACATACGATGGCTCGACTTAATGATTTTTCAACTTTACGATTTTGTGAAAGTGATTCACCCTCAGTAGAAACCATACTTTGAATTTCGATCTTGCACTAGCGATATGAGGTACGAGACTCTTGTGGTGCTGGGCAGTGGCAGCAAGCTGAAGCTCCCCGTCAGCCACAAAGTCATGAAGGTGGACCACCCAAACACCTAAACACTCCGTTCTCATGCAAGCATTCTGTTTATCACTATCAGTACAGTACTCAATAAAATGCATGAGATACTCAGCACTTTATGATAAAATAAGCTTTGTAAAGTTTGGAGAAGGAAATGGCAACTCACTCCAGCATTCTTGCCTGAGAAATCCCATGGCAGAGAAGCCTGCTAGGCTATGGTCTATGGGGTCGCAAAAGAGTTGGACACGACTTAGTGACTGAATAACAATAAAAACAGGATTTGTGTTAGAAGATTGTACCCATCTGTAGGCTACAGCAACTGTTTTGAACATATTTCAGGTAAGTTAGGATAAGCTAAACTATGCTGTTCAGTAAGTTAGGTATATAAATTCATTTTCAACTTAACAATGTTTTCCGCTTACTGAAAACACTGGGCTGACAGAGACATCCTACTTTCATGGCTGTCACTATAGATTACCAAACTGTTCTAAGGCATTAAACAAATCTTCATTGCTACTACAGACAGTGTCTCATTTTTAACAAAAACTCATCAATACTGAGTGCTAACATTTTTAAAAAACAAACGCCCACTGAGTTAGTTCACAATAGTGCCTTAGAGAAGCTATGGATTTAAATATATATGCTCACTGGGCTTCTTATTCTTCCTTCAGTTACTTCCTTTAGTATCTAAGATGATGCTATCAGATCAGATCCTGAAGGCAAGTTAAAATTGTACACTGAATGTTTATAGTCTATGTCATAGACTCTCATGCTCTATGAGAAGGAAGAAGAAGGGGTGAACAGCCTATTCCAACAATCCTTACATCTCCTCCTCCCTAACTCTGAGAGGCAGCACACAACTTCTCAGGAGCTGGCTCTTTTCTCTCCCATCACTGGCCCCTCCACAACCATGCCTTGAGTAGCTTCCACTTCCAGTCCAGACACTTCCTCCTGAGCCAGGTCTTCCCTGACTCCTGCCTGAAAGAGCTTCCCACACCTCCCTCCTCGCTGGGGCAGGCCTCAACTGAGGCCCTTTGCTCTAGGAGTAATGAACGTGCCTTTTCACCTGGACCTTTCCTATCACATCATGGAGGCCAGGACCTGCCCTTGCTTCCTATTGTTCCCAGCAGTGACATGTGGCTGGGTCATGATAGATGCTCGACAGATAGCTGCATGGTCCAATAAGACAGACAAGTCAGAAAGAGGATAAATACACTAACAGACTGATAACAGATTAGAAGCCATGGTCACCAGCTTGATGTGATCCTTGGCAATCTGGCACTTCAGGAATCCCTGATGAATTCAAGATTCCTGACTTTTCTTCTTGCAGAAGCTCAGGGACATTAGTGAGTCTTGTGTATTTTTCCCACATAATCCTAATCACTCTCTTCTTTTCATTTTTAGTTATCCCTAATTCAGACCCTGCTGCTCATTAAAGTTCTTTAAGTCCTCAGGTTATTCTGTTCTATATTTTAACCCTACCTCAACTTCCATTTCAGGACAGAAAAAGCATATCATATTGCTCCTGTGTCAAAATGAAAAAAAAATTTTTTAAATCTCATATTTCATGAGATTATAGTAATAATAATAGTAATCTCACCTTATAGTAATACCTTTTCTTCACCCCTTAAAAACCACTCTGAACAGGGGGTGTATTGTTATCCCATTTCACAGGTAGGGAATGAAACCTCATTGAGGTTAAGCTATCTGCCTGAAACCTCACAGGCAAGAAATAGGAGAAGAATTGAAACCCAGGCAGGTTCTGTTCGAAGAGTCAGACACGACTGAGCAACTGGACAACAACAAGACTCTGTTCTGAGCTGGGGGCTCTTTCCTTTTACTCTTGCGACTGTCAATACCAAATGCCCAACCAACGTCAGAAAGCTGAGTTCTCCTCCTAGGTTGGTCACTTACTTCCATGAGAATATTCATGACCATTGCCTTCTTGTATCATGTTGTGCTTAGCAAATGGGAGTAAGTGCTAATGCTGTCCCAACGTCACAGGACTATAAAAAAGAGAGTCATGGGCCCGAAAGCCAAGCAGAAAAGCTGGAGTCTTTGATGTGTCTTTGTGTTGCTCATCAGAACAGCATAATGTCTACTTTGAGAAAGCCTCAGCATGGCTCTGAGGGCTAGGTTACAACACCCATAAATCACAGTGACACTCGAGTTTACAACATCTCAGGCTGCTCTTCATAACCCAACTCACACACCTAAGGTGAGTCGGACAACTGGGCTTGTGAGCACAGCCTCTGGATCTGAACATGAAAAAATGTCCACACTGGAGGGATCTTAGAGAATATTCAGCCCAATTTTCTTGTTTTACCCACAAAGAAATTGAGGCCCAAGGTTCTGGCCCTACTCTGACCCTCAGTCTCCCCATGTGAGGGCAGCTTATTCCTCCTTAAAGGCGCTTTCTAATCTTACTTCTGTGAGGCAAAGTAGCGCCATAAAGGACAACTCGCTCTTCAGACTAGACGCGCCCTGCCAGAGCTCAGGGAACACGGCCAGCGACTACCAACAAAGATGGGGCAGAGACTGCTTCTAAGATAGGAATGAAAAGGAGCCACAGCACATTCGGGGCCACAGGTGGCCCTCCTTGGTTGTATAAAAGGTAATGGAGACTAGTTCCACTTACCATCCTCCAAGTAGTCCAAATCTTCAGAACAAGAAATAAGGTGTGAGCCAACTGTGTTACGTGTACCCCCATGGAGATACACACACACACAAAAAAAAGGACTGTCTTAATTTTAAGCATAACAGTTTGAATAGAACAGAAGTGAAGGAGGATGCCACTCATTGACTCTTCAGTAATAAATTAAGTGTAAACTTGCAGAGGTTGAACTGCGTAGCTGGCTTTGAAGATGGAACTGGTCAAAAAAATCAACCATGGAGCTTGGACGCCTCCTTGTGGTAGAGCTGCGTTACTGCCAGGGACGATTCCTCTTCACCCACTTGGAGCCCTTACCTCCGTCCAGGATTCACTATATTGTAATCAACTGAGAGCCTTCTGTATACCAGACTCTGGGCTATGTGCCTTCACATATCTAATCTCACCAATGTTCACATCATATGAATATAATTAGGCCCACTCTATAGACAATGCAGGAGAACCTTTAAAAACTTAAATCACTTGTCCAGAATTATAAACCTAGTAAGAATTCCAACCAAGATCTGGGAAATTCCCAGTCCAGGTCTCCTTTCTCAGTATCACAGTGAGTTCAAAGTGTTGAGGACACAGAGAAGAACAAGATCTAGCCCCTGTTGGGCTATTCTGATCCTACCATGTTCACATACTTTAACTGAACGTACTGACTCATATTAAACAATCAGAATGCAAAGCCCTAAGTGCTGTTTGCACCGAGGTAGGAACTGAATGCAATCAATGTGCCTGGAACCTTGGCACTCACTGCCCCAATCTCAGGGCATCCCTGACCAGAATCCCTGGAGCAGAGAATTGGTGAGTGAACCTGAGCTAGTTCATAGGCATGGCTATGAACACTTGGGTAAGAAATAAAGCCCTGGGTTGAATAATTGTAAAAAGAGACGTCATTAACCAAGCCAAAACTTCAAATGGTCCAAGTCAAGGCAAAGTCCAAAGAGAGTTAATAAGTCTTCCAATTGTCTTTCATAGCACTTAATATGTCCAGTCAAGAAGATAGGAACCTTGGGATCTCCAGAGAAAGTCAGGCCATTAGTTTGGTCTATTGATCAGAGTGACAGGTTAAGAAACAACTGTGGCCAAACGAGACCTGGTCATCTATTTTTGCAAGGTACCAGAATGCCATTTTCCGTCTGGTACCGATAGCAAACCATCCCACAAGAGAGAAAAGCAGTCAGATTTATTTTGGAGCTGGTCTTCTTTTATATATTGGCTGGTCAAAAGGTTCGTTCAGTTTTTTCCATAAAATGGCTCTTGTGTGCATGCTAAGTCACTCAGTTGTGTCCAACTCTTTGCAACCCTATGGACTGTAGTTCATAGTCCTCAAGCTCCTCTGTCTATGGGATTCTCCAGGCAAGAATACTGGAGTGGGTTGCCATGCCCTCCTCTAGGGTATCTTCCCAACCCAGGGATCAAACCAATATCTCTTCAGTCCACCTGCATCGGCAGGAAGCTTCACCACTAGAGCCACCTGGGAGCAGCGCTTCATTGTCTTTAGCCTCATTGGAAACAATGTTGTTAGACTGTTTATGACAGCTGGCACATCAGCGTTGCATTTCAAAACAATTATCAAAATTGGTTACCTTTTGTGTAGCCATTTTAATATTGAAGATGGGGGAGAGCAACATTTTCATTATACTATGCTTTATTATTTCAAGAAAGGTAAAAATGCGAGGCAGAGACCCCCTGCACCCGTAGGAACATGGCGCTGTGAGCGATGCGGGCCGCGGTCAGCTCCCAGCACGCCCTGCTCACCACAGCCCTGGGCGCTGCGGGCGGGTGCGTCCCGGCGCTGCGCGCCTGCCCGGCTCTGCTATCGGTGCGGAAATTCACGGAAAAACATGAATGGGTAACAACAGAAAACGGTGTTGGAGCAGTGGGAAGTAGCAATTTTGCACAGGAAGCTTTGGGAGATGTTGTTTACTGTAGTCTGCCTGAAGTTGCGACAAAGTTGAGCAAGAGGAGTTTGGTGTTTTGGAAAGTGTGAAAGGGGCTAGTGAACTCTATTCTCCTCTATCAGGAGAAGTAACTGAAATTAATAAAGCTCTAGCAGAAAATCCTGGACTTGTCAACAAAGCTTGTTATGAAGATGGTTTGCTGATCAAGATGACATTCAATAACCCTTCAGAACTAGATGAACTAATGAGTGAAGAAGCATATGAGAAATATATAAAATCTATTGAGGGGTGAAAATGGAACCCCTAAATAAACTACTTTGAAACAACTTAATCTAGCATAGTTGTCTTAAATTAGTGGTGGATAGATATTTAAAGAGCAACTTTTAGCAAAAGAAACTACTTGTAACAATGTTTCCTGAAGAAAATACTCCTTAATTTTCTAATGACTTCAGATAAACACTGTGCATCTTTTCCACAGCATCCTGTGATTTTTAGGCTAGGCTCTAGTTATAATATTCAGAATTCCTGAAATTATCTCTGGTAAAACTAGTTACAAAAATTATGTAATTCAAGAATAACATGGTTATCTTAAACCTCATATGACAATGTAACTTGCTTACAGCTATCCTTGGATTTGGGTCATAATGATCTTCTCACTAGAAATAACTGCCAGTGGAGAAAAGTTTGTTAGCTGAATAGTGTCCGATGAAGAATATTACTATCTTAATTTTGCAATATCCTGTGTTTGTTGGTGCTATCTTTATACAGTGAAGCAAAGCCTTGCAGAAGAATAAACAATTTAATAATAAAATTTTTTTAAAAAAGGCAAAAATGCAACTGAAACACAAAAAAAGATTTATGCAGTGCATGGAAAAGGCGCTGTGACTGATCCAAATGATTAAGCCCAACAAGCACTGCTCCCAAGTAGACCAACTGAAAGCAGCACGCGATAGATGCACCCAGAAGGCACCATCTCCCACCAGGATGATGCAAGACCAGGCTTCTTTGATGACCAAGCAAACCTGTGACAGCTCGGCTGGGAAGTTCTGCCTGACCTGCTGTGTTCACCAGACAGTTCAGTGAGCACCCTGACTGCAGCCTGCTGAGAGATCCTAAAGCAAAGGATGTGGGTAGGCTGTTCCTGGATCCCTAATCTTCAGAAAGTATGACATGCTTTCAAACGTGTGCTGTTTCAAGCTGCTAAACGTCAAGGTTATTTGGTCTTTAAACCTGTATGGGCATCAAAAATCACATGAGGAGTTTCTAAGTTTTTTATGTTAAAATTTAATTTTTTTAAGTTTTTTTTTAATATTATAAGTAAAAATATATGTATCCTAATAATACTTTAAAAAAACAAAACAAAAAACAGTTTCCTCTCCAAAAATAACCACTCTACTTGGAGCATATCCTTCCACATCTTTTTTATATATTGCATATTATATAATGATATCATACCATACGTACTATTCATCACCTTGCTCTTGTCACATAACACTATGTCTTAGAGACCTTTCCATGTCAATGAATGCATATCTATAACATTATTCTAACTGCATCAGAGTATTCCGTAAAATGAATGAACCATAATTCATTTAACACTTCCCTACCAAGACACATTTAAGTTGCTTCTAATTTTTTATATTATAAATAATACTTTAGTAAATATTCTTGGACATGCATGAATACAAAGGATAAGTGCATTTTAAAATTCAAACAGATACAGTCAAAATGTCCTCCCAAAAGACTGCATTAATAATCACCTATTAATGCAAAATAGAATCTATTAGGCCCTCCCTGGTGATTCAGATGGTAAAGAATCCACCTGCAATGAAGGAAACACGGGTCTGTTCCCTGAGTCAGGAAGATCCCCTGGAGAAGGGAATGACTACCCTTTCGGTATTCTTGCCTGGAGAATCCCATGGACAGAGGAGTCTGGTGGATTACAGTTCATAGGGCTGCAAAGAGTCGGACATAACTGTGCAACTAACGCTTTCACCTTCACATACAGTGAAAAGTGAAAGTGAAGTCACTTAGTTGTGTCTGACTCTTTGCGACCCCGTGGACTGTAGCCTACCAGGCTCCTCCGTCCATGGGATTCTCCAGGCAAGAGTACTGGAGTGGGTTGCCATTTCCTTCTCCAGGGGATCTTCTCGACCCAGGGATCAAACCCAGGTCTCCTGCATTGCAGGCAGACGCTTTAACCTCTGAGCCACCTGGGAAGTCCTTTCACATACAGTATTATATATTAATACATCAATAATTATCAATACAATAGTTTATAATATAAATTTCAACTCACCTTTACTAATAATATTATATCTATGTTTTTCTTGCCAATCTGATGAATAAAATTATTTCACTTTTAATATTTTATTAAAAGAATGTTAATTTCATTTTCCTGCTCACAACTGAATCATTACCATAAGTATCAATATACATGACTTCCAGGACTGGGGAGTTTTTAAATTTATGGATAAAGAAAAAGAAGAGATATTTTTCTCAGTGATTTACATGTGCTGGAAGATATAGATGAAGGAAAGAAATTATTTTTAAAAGATGAGTATATAAGTAAACCATGTCAGTGAGAGAAGAATGAGATGTACAGCTAGAGGTGTGAATGATAAAAGGTGAAATGAACAGACTGGGATAAAGGTGGTGTTGACCTATGCAAGACACTTGTTAACTAAGGTGTTTAAAACTATGGACCTTGAAAATACCTATATTTGTTTCTTGGGTGTATAGCTGTCTATATCAATGATTCATGAATTGATTCCTCTGAAGAAATTACCCGCTCAAAGAAAACCCAACAAAAAGCATGTTTTTCTTTGATCATCTAAAAGGAAGAGGAAATATAATATTTCTAATATCACAGCAAATCTTCACGATACAGACTATATCCACATTTTACAGCTGGGAAAATGATGTGTGGAGCAATGACGTTTGTTCGATTTCACAATCAGTAATCAGCAGAGCACTGACTTGAACTCAAGGATGTCTCAGACCAACACCATCACTCTCTCCACCAGGCTCTACAGCCTCCAAACAGTGAGGAAAACTTGGCGCTGATACTGGTTTGTCATCATTCATGTTGCATGATCTAGGGAATGCCATTTAAAATATTTTGGACCTAGATTTCCTTTCCTTTACAAGAAAGAGGTAGAATCAAATAATCTATGGGGTTTCTTCCAAATCTAACATTTTTGGATTCCACTTACTATCTCCTAGATTACAAAGTTGAATTAGTACTGAACAGAGATAAAGAAAGCTTTCTGAAGGTCAATTTAGCATAGCGAATGTGTCTTTTAGAGACACAGATCTAGAAAGATATATTTCTTGCTCCTAAGGAAATAAGAAATCATAAGTTTGAGGATGAGATCAGAGCAGAACAAGGAGGCATCTTCAGGAGACTGTTCCAGAAAGTGTGAAATCTCAAGAAGCATTTGAAACTCAATGGGATGAAATATGGTTCAGAGTCAAGCTTATACAAGAAAAGAATGTGAGAGAGCGGAGAAGAGACAACTGAAAGGACTAACTTTCTGAAAGTCTGATTAAAACTCACTTAATCCTCCCTCCCATCTCCCTCCCCATCCAACCTAGGGAGGGAGGTTCAAGAGGGAGGCGATATATGTATACCTATGGCTGATTCATCCTGAGGTTTGACAGAAAACAACAAAATTATGTAAAGCAATTATCCTTCAATTAAAAATAGATTTTTTTTAAAAATTAAAAAAAAATTTTTAACTCATTTAATCCAAATTTGTTTTGATGAAGCAGCTTCTCAATTAGTATTACCTATTTGGAACTACTTCCTTGAGTAAATATGAAATCTCCCTTTATGCACAATTAGAAACTGGAAATTAAGGATGAGAAAATGCTACCATGTTTAGTGTGAGAAAAAGGAAAGGCATAGATAATCTCCTTTAATCTAACAGTTTTTCTCACTAAAATGATATATACACACTTTAGAAAATTGGAAATAGAAACTTTTTAAAATCTCTTATAATTTCATCACCTCATCACACAGGTGTGCTTCCTTCTAGTCCTTTTTGCCATGCATGTGTTTTTAAAACAAAACTAGAGTTCTATCATATACACAGTGCTAGCTTATATTTTAACTCAATATTATAAAAAGAGTATTTTCTCAAGTCATTACAAAGTCTTGGAAAAGATAGCATGTTTAATGGCTGCATGATGTTCTGCATTTTGAATGTGTCATGACCTACTAAGCCATTCTGCTGGGGGTACAGAAGGCAACAGTCTATATTTAAAACGGACAATCCCTCCCAAGGACCTGTGCAAGGACCAGATTCTTCCCATTCCTCCCTGAAAGCAGGCAGAAGGACTAACTAAACCCCTTTGACTCAGAGTGGTGTCCGAAGGGGAAATGCCCATCACCTCAGACGAGCTGGAACTCCTCACCTGCACCCTGCTCCCAAAGATTTCAGGCTTTGTGAGGCTCCTTAGGGATAGATCCTCAAGGCAGCAGGGGTGTGGTGTAAGATCAGGGGTGATCAGGGATGTGGTAAGATCAGAGGTGTGGTGTAAGATCAGGGTAGGATCAGGGGTGTGGTGAATAGGTCTGAGGGAAACGCCACGGAGCAGGGGCAGAAGGCTGCTGGTGGAAGGAAATAGGCCCGAGGAAGTGGGGAGACACAGGCTGAGGGAGAGACAAACAGAAAGTTCATAGGAAGTTTACAGAAGAAGCTAAAATCTGAGGTGCATCCTGAAGGAAGAATAGGAAATACCACATGAGCATCACCATCCTTCATAACCCCAGTTTGTTTATGAAATGCCAAATCTGCTTTGAACTATGCTGTTTGTCTTTGGTCCAACTCATTTTAAAACCTCTTCATCTCAGGAGAGTATAATTGTGAACTCTGCCTTTCAAAAGTAAGCCATATAGCTGAGGATTCAAACTTATAAATCTACTAGCCATAGATCTTTTCTAGTCAAGAAATAAGAGTATTTGACATCACACACAAAAAAATATGTTCCAGGAAGAAGACATATTCCCCCACAATTCACCTTTCTGCATCTCTGTTACAAAGAAAGTTTCACCTGTTGGTCTCTGATTTTTCTAAAGTAAACCTTCAGAATATTATTTTTGGATGATTATATTTTGGATCAACTCTTTCATCCAGAAGCCTGATAAAACCTGTTTTTTCTTTGAACCTGGAAATTACTTTTTTTTCTAGTTTCAAAAGTTTAAGACTTCATGGTTTAGATTTCATTCCAAGTTCAGACTGCTCAGAGGCCCGGTGGGATCACAACTTGGCAAAATATATCCATGTTCCTAAAATTAAGCAACTGTTACAAACATCTGAGCTTCCACACTGGTGCTGTTGAAAGGGCATTTTCCTATCACAAAGGCAGACTTCCTGCTGGGCTGTGGGCAGACCCTGCTAAAGCCCTTTTTATCCCCACCGCCTTTTTATCCACCCCCCACCTCCCCGGATTGGCTGGGTCTGTCATTTGAGACTAAGTCATATAGACAAATTCAAAGTTCACTCAGGGACATGGGCAAGAAAAGACAACAAAACATTCATTCTTCTCATCAAGATCTTTTCCCAGACTTGGGGATATTCCTTGGCACACAGTAGGCACCCAATAAAGTTTACTGAAGAGAAAGACAGAGAGAGAGAGGAGGAGGAGGGAGGGAGGGGAGGAAGGAAGGAAGGAAGGCAAAGAAAGAAATAAAGAAAGAAGAAAGAGATAAGAGAAAGAAAGAGAGGGAAAGGGAGAGAAAGGAAAGAAAGGAAGAAGGGGGAAAATACTCTGAAATGATTTGAATAAATTCTTATTTACATATGTACATATACTGTGTTTTATAAGAAATTAATTATAAACAAAGCTAAGGACTTAATAAGCACAGGCACTTGCTAAACACCATTGTACACATTAACACAAACCTCATGATAACACCATAAGACGAGAACCATTATTAACCTCATTTTACTGATGAGGAAACTAAGGTTAGAGAGATTAAGTAACTTGCCCAAAATTCCAAAACTAGTAAGCGTGGGGCCAGAATCTAAAGTTGGATCTAACAAGAGTCTGATTCTCTCCTTTCCTCTTTCTCCTTTGTTCTTTCCTCTGCTACTTTTCGTCAGAGGTCCAGCACTCTTTGTTTCTCCTTTCTTTATAAGGTGATAACCAATTCAGGTCATGGGCACACAGGTGTAAGCATTAGCAATAAAGCAGTCACATGGCTCAAAGAGTTCACTCAGCAGAACCTGGGTTTGCCAGGGGAGTCATGGAAACGTACTGAGAAAGGAGACTTTCCTTGTAGGAGATACCCTAGAAGAGAGAAACACTGAGGGTCGATTAGAAGGGAGAAACAGAAGCCATCAGTCTAACCAAGCTGACCTGCGATCCACTGACCATTACAAACCAGTTTGGAGCAGCTGCTCTCCGTCTGGCTTCTCACACACCAGAGGCCACCAGGCATGCTCAGCTCAGGGCAGCCTTCTCAGTCCTACTAGAAGCTGGAGAAACACAGGTAGAGAGAGTATCCCAGAAACCACAAAGGAGCTCCAGTACAAACCTAACTCAGAAGAAACCTGAGTCCCATTCACTTCCACTGCATAAACCCATCCTAAGGCCTCCCACGTGGCTCAGTGGTAAAGAATCTGCCTGCCAGTGCAGGAGATGTGGGTTCAATCCCTGAGTTGGGAAGATCCCCTGGAGGAGAGAATGGCAACCCACTCCCATATTCTTGCCTGGAAAGTCACAGGGACAGAGGAGCCTTGTGGGCTACAGTCCAGAGGTTCACAATGAATTGGACACGGCTGAGCATGCACACGCACAAGGACACTTTACTGTCTGCAGAGCCCCTCCAAGGCTCATGCCACTGGGGTCTCTGGGGAAGCTCGTTTCCTTATCTTTCTGCTTTTTTCTAAGCTCAGTGTAGTATGGTGGGAAAAAACACACTTTTGCCCAGGAGATCAACGACTGGATTCCAAAGTCCCAGTTCTTATTAACTACTCTCCACTCCTGGGCCTCAGTTTCACCCTTTATAGTCCTCTCTCTCTCAAAGAAGGATAAAAATAGGTTAAAAATAGGTTCTACAGAATGACAAACACCATTATAGTAGAAGAAATCTTCCTCCCACCTCAGAACATTGTTGTGCTGGAATTTAAATTAACTGTCTGCTCTAGAGATGGCTGTTTCCTTCAGCCCAGAGTGCAGGGGTTCAGTCACGACCACTGCTGTAGAAACCACAGCAAGTTTCCAGGAGAGCAGTTCTGAAATGTGGCTCACCAGAGTTGTTCTAACACCTCCCTTTCAGTTCATGAAGACCATTTTAAGCCTGATGACAAGAATGGACAGATCGGGTCAGTTCACCCAGGTCCTCTGGAACCTAGGGGCTACCCCGTTTTCCAGTTTCAAGGACACAGTTTTGTAAAACCCTACCTTCCTGAGACAGAGATGGGCCAAGGGCAGTTCTACAAAGGGTGGTGAGCTGTCCCGCAAGGAGAAGGAAAGTGGTGTCTGAGAACAACCAGGCATTGTCTGTCCTCTCCACCCACCCCCACCCCCACCCCCACCCCGGGTCTGGCAGGGCTGAGCCTGAGTGGGCAGAAGAGTGGCCTGGAGGCTCTGGCAACATGGGGGGGTGGGGGAGCAGGGAGTTCTGTGTGACAGCTGGGCTCACAATGTGGGCATTGTTCCCTCCCAGAGCTGCATCTGTTCCCCTAAGGGTGGCGGACAGAGAAGAACAGAGTTGGGAGCATCTGCCAGGGCCCTGGGAGAGAGCTTGTGTGCTGCCCGGCTAGGGGAAAGGGAAATATTAAATGCTCATGTGGCAGCCCACCCACAAGCCAACCTGACAAAGGTTAGAGATGCCACAGAAAAATACCAGTGCCAACTCCCTCTGCCACAGCCGTCTCCCCACCTCAGTCCCTTTGATTCTTTCTCTTATTTCAGTCATTTCATATCATGCTGTGCTTTGCCTGTTACTGTTATTTTATTTTTTTTTACTTCTCACTATCTAAGCATTTCTTTTGTACACTTCAAAATTTCCCTACACACCTTTCTACTAACATATTATGCCCATTATGTTGACTTTTAAAATCATAAAATTCAACATGGTGCACTCAAACCTGTATATACTCATTATCCAGGTATATACATCATATCACTGATGATTCTATATTTTGGAAAGAAATGTGATATGGATGAAGAAGAATAAGCAAATAAAAATGTCTATCCCCTTTTAGCTAAAACTAATGTTTGAGTATGCTATGTGCTAATATTTAGATGATTTCTCATTGCATGCATGCGTGCTCAGTTGCTATCTGTCATGTCCAATTATTTGCGACCCCATGGACTACATACAGTCCATCAGGCTCTTCTGTCCGTGGATTTTTCAGGCAAGAATATTAATGAGTGAGTGAGTGAAAGTCACTCTGTTGTGTCCCATTCTTTGCAACCCCATGAACTGTAGCTCACCAGGCTCTCCTGCCCATGGATTATTCAGGCAAGAATATTAGAGCGTGTTGCCATTTCCCACTCCAGGGGATCTTCCTGACCCAGGGAACAAATCCAAGTCTCCTGCATCTCTGCATTGGCAGGCAGATTCTTTACCATTGCACCATCTGGGAAGATCTACCTGAGAAATTCTACGGACAAAGGAGCCTGGTGGGCCACAGTCCATGGAGTCGTAAAATGGACAGGACTTAGCAGCTAAACAGCAGATTTCTCATGAATCCTCACTAAAGTCCTACCAGGTATGATATAGAAAAGTATATATAGAAAGAGTATAAATAAAGCTTACAAGTGAGAAAACTGTAGGTCAATAACACTAAGTAATTTGACCAAAATCACACAGGTAGCAGATCAAAGATCAATCCCAGGTCTTCTGACTCTAACTCCAGTGCTCTTTCCATGGTGCCAGGTCATCCAGTAATCCCACTTCCATCTTCCCAGGTCACCCAGTAATCTCACTCTGTGAGATTCATGCTGATGAATTTTACTTTGTAATTTTAAAATCAAAGGTTAAAAAATGTCCACTACACTGTTGAAGATGATAACTGGAAGCAATCTAAATATCTAACTATAGAAGAACAGTTATGCAAATTGTGACAAATTCACTAGAATATTACTCAACCATCAGAAATTAAAATTTTATAGATTATTGCAACATAGACACTTTCAATAACTGAAAAATGTGTGTGTGTTGATATATGGAGATTGCAGCTGTGTGTAAGTGTACCTGTGTAAATAAGAACAAAACACAGCATCAGACGAAATGAAAGCAGTATTTACAAGGCAGTAGAATTCTGGGTAAATTTTTCCTTTCAAGCGTTTTTCAGTGTCATCATGACATCTTAATGAATAAAAGATTGGTTTCAAATCGGGAAAGGAGTATGTCAAGGCTGTATATTGTCACCCTGCTTATTTAACTTATATGCAGAGTACATCATGAGAAATGCTGGGATGGAGGAAGCACAAGCTGGAATCAAGACTGCCGGGAGAAATATCAATAACCTCAAATATGCAGATGACACCACCCTTATGGCAAAAGGGAAAAAGAATTAAAGAGCCTCTTGATGAAAGTGAAAGAGGAGAGTGAGAAAGTTGGCTTAAAACTCAACATTCAGAAAACCAAAACCATGGCATCTGGTCCCATCACTTCATGGCAAATAGATGGGGAAACAATGGAAACAGTGAGAGACTATTTTTTGGGCTCCACAATCACAGCAGATTGGTGACTGCAGCCATGAAATTAAAAGATGCTTGCTCCTTGGAAGGAAAGTTATGACCAACCTAGACAGCATATTAAAAAGCAGAGACATTACTTTGCCAACAAAGGTCCATCTAGTCAAGGCTATGGTTTTTCCAGGGGTCATCAATGGATGTGAGAGTTGGACTATAGAGAAAGCTGAGTGCTGAAGAATCGATGCTTTTGAACTGTGGTGTTAGAGAAGATTCTAGGGTCCCTTGGACTGCAAGGAGATCCAATCAGTCCATCCTAAAGGAGATCAGTCCTGGGTGTTCATTGCTAGGACTGATGCTGAAGCTGAAACTCCAATCCTTTGGCCACCTGATGCAAAGAGCTGACTCATTTGACAAGACTCTGATGCTGGGAAAGATTGAGGGCAGGAGGAGAAGGAGACGACAGAGGATGAGATGGCTGGATGGCATCACCGACTCAATGGACATGGGTTTGGGTGGACTCCAGGAGTTGGTGATGGACAGGGAGGCCCACTCCAGGAGTTGGTGATGGACAGGGAGGCCTGGCGTGCTGCGGTTCATGGGGTTGCAAAGAGTTGGACATGACTGAGCAACTGAACTGAATATGTGCTTTTCCAAATTTTCTGTTTTATCTGTAATTCAAATACATTTAATTTTGCTTTACAGAAACAAATAAAATTTTTCTTCAAACTAAGATTTTTTTGTTCCATTTTTTACATGGATTCTTTTATAATTCACAATTTTCTCTGTGGTGATCTTAGAATACATCAAAATCAAGCCAATATCTGTCACTGCCCCTGGCTGTGACTGCACTAATTATGCTATAACAACAGTTTGGCATTCTGCCACGCTGAGCAAAGAGGAAGCGACAACAGCAGAAAATACTGGGGACCTTACCATAGCTTCACAGCAGCCAGGAGACCTGGAAAGAAAGGCGCCTGCTCAGTCACAGGGTCAGCTTCTCTCAATGCTTCAGCTCCTCTCAGTCTCTAAGGATTTTGAGATTTCCGGTGTTTTCAGAAACTTTAATCACAAGGAGCAGGAATCCATTTAGACTCTCTCACATTATGTGGAAGTTAATTATAAGATTACTGAAGATACCCAAGACACCCCCAAAGCACAGGAAGTTAGCCTAGCCTTGTGGGACTTGAGAAGCCATAGAACCCAAGACTTGGCCTCTGCTTCTTTCTCCCTTCTCTCCTCTCAATCTTTCTCTCCCTCCTCACTTCCCTTTCTCTCCAGCCTGGATACTGCTCCTCACTCAACAACTCACCGAAGATGCAGCCCCAGTCAGCTACCCTTTTATAAGATTCTGATACTAGCATTTTCCTCACTTTCTGAGATCTAGCTTCCTCTGCTCCCTCCCCACCCCCTTCTGCCTCATCCCCCCTAAAAACATCAGGTTCCCTCACAATAAACAGGATCCCAGTCTGACAAGTACAAAAATTTAGCAAGAAGAGTGTTCAGTGCAAACCCTAAAGGGGAGGTAGGTGGTCGAAGAGGTTAGTACAAGACACTCATCCCATCCGAAAAAAAACAAGATTGGGCAAAAAGTCAAGACCTGATAAAATACCCAGGGCAACAGTTTTGGGAAAAGAAAAATAATACTTATCCTCAAAGTACACAGAAAAATAAGTCAGCAAACTGAACAGGGCCATGGTGAAGTTGGTGACAAGAGTTCTTAGGGTGTGCCGGCCTGAGGCTGCACAGTGCTAGGAAAACATACGGTGCAAACTTTGCTGGCTCAAACTTTGATCAAGAGGTAAAAGCAACAAAAAGGGAACCATGGGTATATATTAGACAGCATCAATGAACACCGATGACAAGACTGGAATTCGGAAACTTGACTCCGCCACTAGCCTTCTAAGTAAACTTGTGTAAGTCATTTTCTTCTTTGGGCCTCAGCTTCCCCACCTATAACGTGAAGGGGCTGAACTAAGGAACACTTGAGGCTCCTCCAGCTATGACCTGTGTGAGGCAGCGCTATGCTGAGTCAGCTCTTACTGGATCATGAAAACTGACTGTTAAATTTGGGAGAATTTTGTGAGTTTGTTATTAAATAGCTGTCATGAAAAAATTAGTTACATATATTTACAATCAAATAATCATATTAAAATCTAAGAGTGAAAAACACTCAAAATTTATCACTTCCTAGTTATTTTACTACATTTTACTATTACCTATGCCAAGGGTCAGATAACTTTTCCTGTAAAGGGACAGATGCTAAATATTTTAGGTTTTGGGGACCACAGTCAGTCTCTGCCACGTATTATTATTTAAAAAAAAAAAACTTCAAAAGTGTAAAAACCAATCTTAGCTCATGGGCTGCACAAAAACAGGCCATGTGTCACACTTGGCCTACAAGCCATAATTTGCCAACAACTGATCTATGCTCTTGAGGTTATTTAACATCTACTTCACTTACATGGTAGAAATACTAAATAATCGTGTGCTACTGAGAATCTCTTCCCAACTCCATATTCAGTTATGTCACACTGGCAGCTTAAAATTGGCTATGACAGGAGTATTTACACTATGGAAATGGGCAAACATTGCAAACCAGGGCTTCTTCTCCTGGAGAGTCTGTTGTTAAGCATTTATCAGCACACCACTGCCCTGAGGTCTCAGCGAGACAGAATTATAGGAAACTAAAGTGCTCTCCCAGGGACTTCCCTCGTGGTCCAGGGGTTAAGGCCAGGTTTGATCCCTGATCCGGCAACTAAGATTCTGCATGCTGCATGGCCATAAAAATAAATAAATAAATAAAGTGCTTTACCAACTCACTCAGAAAATCCAGACAGAGAAGCAGAGTGAAAAGGGGAAATGCAGTCCATGGAGTTAGAGGAAAAGGAAAAGTGAAGGACACCCACCTCTGCCCACCTGGACACGGCTGAGTCAATAGGTGGTTCTTTATGACAGCCCTCAACATTCAGGCTTGCTTTTCTGTGCCTGCGACTTATCCTATTTTTCTCTTCTCTTCCTTTGAAAATGCTACTTCTGTCCTTGCTGCGGCCCTGGGCAGTAACAGAGCAGCTGAGGACTGCCCAGAAGCCACCAGGGCCAGACACTGCACAAAAAAGGTTCACGACTGTCAGGGGGCCTAGAAGATGCCGGAGGGAAGGGGCTTTTATGTGGAGCAGACAGCTCTGCTGTTCTGACGTGGACTGAGGGCTTCTCTTAAAATACAACAGTAAGTGTGCAGGTCTAGACTGAGCAGCAATTTTGGTTTTAGGGAAAGCTGATACCCAGCAGGATGAGGATAACCCAGAGAAAGTTTGTTTTCAGCAATTTGGGCTCAATTAGGCAGGAAAGGTGCCTGGCAGGGAACAAAGACACAACCAAAACCAGGAGAGGCCTCTGGGCATTTGTGAGGTGACCCTCCTACAAATTCCCAGACTGTAAACACTGCCTTTGGGCAAATGATGTGCAGCCTTCACAGTTTTGGAAGAAACTGTTTCTATGCCCCAAGTCCGCTCTCCAAGATCCTGGGAAAATCCACCCTGGGCATTTATACCACCTCTCACCCTGCTGCTCTGCCTCTCCCAGCTGATCATAAAGAAAACGGATAAAAACCAGCAAACAGGAGTCTTCCTCCAACTCCCAGTTTCCTAATCCAAATTATAAAAAGTGCCAGGGAAGTGGAAGGGAGGAGACAGCAAGGTTTGACAGGGGTGGCAGAAGACAGAGGTGGTTAGAGACAGCTGCGAAGGACCCTGAAACTGACCCTTGAAGGAACAGAGTAAAAGCAAAGGGCATTTCAGACAAAGGCCGTGGAGCATGAAAATGTGAGATACAGCTGTTACCTTTAAAGGGGCTCAAACGTATGAGTCACAGGAGAAATTCAGGTTAAAATCACAGTGAGAGGTAGAGAGCCACAAAGAGAACATTAACTCCCACCCCAACAATGAGGAAGAAGCCAGACAATCTGTAAAATCAGAACTTCCCTGGAGCCCATCAGAGAGCTGAGGTTACAAGGCAACCAGAAGAACTGAATTCCAAAGACCTGACAATCGACCAGGGAGAGGCAGGCCATAAGAGCTATTCCACCTTTGTCAGACTTCTTTGGAGGAAGAGGGTAAGAAAAAGTTTATATTATAACAAATTCTTAAAAGCCAGTGTAGACTGGAATGAAGTTAAGAACCCCTGGGAGCCCCAGACACAAGAGGAGTTTATACTCCCAAACTCTTTTCCACAACCTCTACCTGGTACTCAGCAGACAGACAGAGGCAGGCAGGAGAGCTGAGAGAGCCCTCACTGGCCTGCACACATTTTCCAGCATGTTCTCTTATAAGAAACCAAAGCCTTAATCACTAATGGAAGGGCAGGCAAAAGGCCCAGGCATACATCCACTGTCTGCAGAAAGAGTAGAAACACAGGCACCTGTCTCTGCAGGAGAAGCAGAAAACCGCTCTCACCCCACGATAACCTCTGCACTGAGGAACAGGCAACAGCTCTCCTGCTGGGGCAAGAGAAGAAAACCCACCTGCAAACTAGTCCTCCATAACAGTTACCACTATACACCCCACCAGAAAAACTAAGATTGATAAGACTGATGTTGGCAAGGATGCAGAACAAGAATTCTCCTGGTAAGAGTAAAACCTTATGGTACCACTTTGGAAAACCATTAGACAGTACCTCCTAAAAATAAACCTTGTGTATATCCTATGACCCAACAATCCCACCTCTAGGTATTTATCCAAGTGAAATGAGTATATATGTGAGAAAAAGGTATATAAGAGAGCAATCATGGCAGAGTTGTTTGGTTTTTTTCCAGCTCTCTTTTTTTAATCTATTTTATTATAGTTGACTTACAATGTCATGTTTAGTTTCAGGTATTCAGCACAGTGATTCAGTTATATACATATCCATAAAAAATAATGTATATTTTATAGACATAAAGTTTTTGTGCCAGTGTGGATTTTCCAATGTATAAGATTGAGCTTTTAAGTGAAGGTCTTCTCACATTTTAATATTTATGGGTTTTCTGGCAATAAATACTGGCTTCCAAATGAAGGCATTCCCCCACTCACTACATTCATAATGGTGTTCTCCACTGTGGGTTCTTTGGTGGGGGACCAGGCTTGAAACACAATGAATCCTGTATTACCTCTTCACACCAATAAGCTTTCTCTTCAGTGTGGATTCTCTGATGTTCAGCAAGGCTATCACAGAACTTAAAGGCTTTGCCACACTCATGACATAAATAAGGCTCCTGTCCAAAATGAATCTGCTTATGTTTAATGAGATTTGAGCCCATACAGAAAGCTTCTGACACTGAAGATATCCCTAAAGGTTCTCTGATGCCTGACAAGATCATTCCAGTGTCTGAAGGTTTATGGCAGACTTATTTAATATAGCCCAAAACTAAGCAACCAAGTACTCACCAATAGTACTACATACAAACTGTATAACTGTAGTTTCTTCACACAGTGGGCTGAATACTATATAGCAGTGATAATGAACAAACTACTGCTACCTACAACATGAATAATTTAATCATCATGTTGGGCAAAAGAAGCCAATTTAAAAGAAAAATCCATGAATTCATTTATATGAAGTTCAAAAAAGGGCAAAACTAATATATGGAATGGAAATCAGATAGCAATTACCCTTCAAAGAGTTGTAAACGGATGGGAGGAGGTGGGGGGCTTC
Source organism: Muntiacus reevesi (assembly GCF_963930625.1). Classification (NCBI taxonomy): domain Eukaryota; kingdom Metazoa; phylum Chordata; class Mammalia; order Artiodactyla; family Cervidae; genus Muntiacus; species Muntiacus reevesi. The sequence goes on from NC_089258.1 coordinate 29,427,412, forward strand.
CAGGCTCCTGGCAGTGTCCTACTTCTTGATCTGGTCCTCATCACACAAGTGGGTCCACACTGCGAAAATACATCTCCCATGAGAGAGAAGACAGACAAAAGGCAGATCAAAGTGGGGCCAGAACATAGCAGGGCCTTGAGTTCCAGACCAGGGGACTTAGCCCTTGTTCCACAGCATAAGAGTGCCACTAAAGGCACTCTTTAAAAGATAAGTGTAGACCTGTATGCAATTGTAAGAAATTGTAGACATCCTTCATCCAATTTCCCCCAACGTAGACATTCTCCAGACCAAGAGTGCAGTCTCACAACTAGGACACTGACACTGATACAATCTACCCACCTTATTCGGATCTCACCAAGTCCACATGCGTTCATTTGCACGTGTACTTGTGTTTGTGTGTGCGCTTAGTCCCTCAGTCACCTCCGACTCTTTGTGACCCTACAAACTGTAGCCTACCAGGCTCCTCTGTCCATCCCAGGCAAGAGTATTGAAGTGGGTAGCCATTCCCTTCTCCAGTCAGGGGTCGAACCCAGGTCTCCTGCATTGCAGGCGTATTCTTTACCATCTGAGCCACCAGGGAAGCCCCGTGCATGTGTTTAGTTCCATGTAATTTCAATACATGTGACCACCATCACAGTCAAGATACACAACAGCCTCCTGTGGAATGGCTGAACAAACGGCGGTATATCTCTACCACGGAATACTACTCAGCATACACACGCAGGGAACTATGCCTCATTTAAAAAAGGCCTATCTAAAAAGGTTAGTACTGTATGGTTCCATTTATGCAACATTCTTGAAATGACAAAACTACAGAAATGGAAAACAGATTAGTGATTGCCATGGGTTAGAGAAAGGAGGAAAGAGGTAAGTAGCTCAGAAAGGGTAACCATAAAGGTGTTTCAGCAGAGAAAGGACATGAACAGCACCACCCAGAGAATCTGGCTCATTCTAAGTGCCTCAGCGCTGACTTTCCAAGACTTGAATTCTCCCACTCCTCATCCATACCATCCCTACCAGCATGCCACCCTCAGCAGCTGCCTCTTGTTGTGTTAACACTGAGTGAATTAGCAGTGACATGGGCTTTGATTAAAGGATCCTGTTGATAATGGGTTCACCCCACTGGCAACCCGACACTGTATCATCTGTCCAGTGGGGAAAGGTACGCCCACTCTGCCCTGAGAATGAATCCTTTTTGTTCTCCTACAGACCTCCTAGAGATGCTGAGAGCCCTTTTGACATACTCAGTGCATTAGCTGTTTTATGGGTTTGGGGTGGGGGGTTTCCCTCCTTGCTCTTGTTTCTTCTCTGGATGTTATTCTATTAAATTGCTTCAAAAACAAATCTGTTTCTACAGGGGGAGTGGGGAGTTGGTGGTTAGTATGACATTTCTCGGTTATTTTGAAATTAGACCCATAGGAAGCCTCCAGGCACACAGCGAAGTCTGACATAATCCAGTTACAAAGGAGGATTAAGGTGGCTGATGATCTTGCATGAACAGGCAACTCCCTGATACACTAATGGATGGCAGACTAGGCCCCAGGAGCCAAATAAGGACAGAAAGTGCATTTCACCAATACAACAGAGAGAATGCGCAGGCCTTGCGGAGAGGCACACCAGGCCTTCAGGAACAGCCGACCCTAACTCAGCCTTTGACTCTGCTTTGACACTGCAAGTCAGGCACCGTGCATCCCGCTGGGGGCTCTGTCTCCACAGTAAGACGACTACCTGGGAATCAGGAGGGAAGGGCTTCTTGGAGGTGACATGTGAACTGGCCTAAAGAATGAGCAGTTCCCCAGGTGGTGAAGGAGAGGAGAGCAGTATCCCAGAAGAAAGGGGCAGTATGAGGAAAGGTACAGGCCTAGAGTCGACTGGTGTGACTGGAGAAGGTGATGTGCAGAGGGAAATAGGGGGAAATGAGACAGGAGAAACAAGGGGGCCAACACATCAAGAAGAGCCTCTTGCTCATGATAAAGAACTTGGGGCTTTAAGCAACAGACAAGCATGAACAGTTTCGAAAGCAGGGGTGAGACTCAGTTATTTTAGAGAGACTACTCAAGTGGCACCATGCACTCGAGATAAATTACAGGGCGTGAGACTCCAGTCAGAGACACGATTAGGAGCCCGCTGCTCTCTCTCCTGCTCTTCACTACGAACGAGCTAAAGAAATGATTCTACTTCCCTGGAGATTTACATATCAGGGTGGTTTCACCACAAGTGCTGTCTTCTCTTGTTGGGACATGACTTGTCAAAACAAGGCTTTTGCTAATCAAAAAAAAAGAAAAAGCCTTGAGCACTGCTTCCAAAGGGATGGGGGCTCCCAGTTCAATGCTGCAAGAGACAGGCCTTTCTGACCTTGTATGATAGCCCATCAGGGACCATGCAGAGCAGCCTTGAGAAAGAGCTAATGCGAGTCAGGAATGCCTGGGCACACCTGACACATGGGAAGTGGCCTGACAGGCGTCTGTATGGTGGGGCGCCCAGGGGTCTCCCGGGACGGAACATGTGCCAAGGGGAGAAAGGTCTGGTTTGGCTGTTAGAAAGTCCTAGGATGGGAAAATTCTGAGTTCAGCCAGGTATCTACCCTTCCAATTTGTCTCTTGACCCAATCCTACTGGTTTCATCTCAAAGTCCTCTATTGAGCATAAGACTATAAACAAAGATGGAAACACCTGGGAACTCAGGCCTTCCTGCCCTGGGGCCCTTCTGCTGCAGTGTAGCACAGGTAGAGCTGACAGCCCTCCTCCATATGCCTCTGGCACCTGAGGGCTCGGGGCGGCAGCCGGTGAAGAACTATAGGAGCAGTCACTGTCCTTTACAGACTGACACAGAACAGCGGCCCCGACCATGCCTCCCTCCAGCAGCTGCGCCCACCACAGGAACGGGCACACCTGCAGAGTCCTCGGGGGACATGGCAGGGACATGGGAGCAGCAGACATGCTGTGAGCTCACCGGAAGCACACCCTGAAGAGTTGCTAGGGGTCCAGGCAGAGCCTCAGTAAAAGCAGTTGGGGGGCGGGGGGGGGTTCAAAGGAGGCTAATTTGTGTACTGGCGTGACAGTAGGATGGCCTCACTGGAAGTCTTCACTTGTCAAATTCTGGATGACTGTTGTTCACACAAGGAAGTAGGGATAATTGTGGAACAGTCTAATGTTAAAGAAAAACTCAACTTTAACTAGGTCAGGCAGAAAACTTTTTAAGACTGCCTACTCTGCCACAGTTTGACATTATCTCCTCTAAGCTTAGTCACTGTGAATGACAGATATTTGTGTAATGACTTAACCAGTGTTTCTACTGTCCCCAGTTATGTAAGCCTCTCAAAACCTCTGTTATTTCCCTATTTATCTCTTCTTAAGAACCAACCCGACCTGTATGCAAATTGTTAGGTAACAAGGGATTTTTAAGTGCATGGTCATAATGAAATTTTGGAATATCAAATGTCAAGACCAGGGCCCTGGACAAGACAGCAGGAGAAACTCTTTGGTGAGGGAAGGTGGACAGAATTGAAAGAACCCTAGTAGAAATACTGTCATGTGAGAGACTATAAGTCATACCAATTACTGTAATCTCATGTTATAACAATTCTCTCTATAGCTGAGTTCAGATACTGCTCTCCTTGTACAAGCCTGACAGTGTGCAATAAATAAAATCTCCAAGGACTTTCCTGCTAAGACTCTCTGCTCCAAATTACTCTGAGATCCTAAGAGCCCAATTTACTGATGGATGGAGCTTAAAGAGCAATTATAATCAAAGCGTTGCTTCCCTTCCAATCTTAAACTATGAATCATGTCACAAACACATAAACCAAATATTGCAGTGCTAAATCAACAGACTGGTACACACTGGCCTTCTTTCTGCTCCCCAAATATGCCAAGGTTTTCTCCTTACCTTCTCATCTATTGACCTCTTTTACTGGAATACTCTAAACCCAGATCTTTGCATAGCCGCCTACATAGCAAGCAGGTCTCAACTCAAATGTCACCTCCTTATGGCAGTTAGCAAAGTTCTACTTCTTGGCCTGGGTGGCAGTTACAGGAGTGTGTTCATTCTGCAGAAATTCATCAAGCTGTGCACTTATGACTTGTGCTCAATTTATTGTACATGTTATACATAAATCACCTCCTCAAGGAAGTCTTTCCTGATAAAACCATGCTCCCTACCCTCTCGCTCTCACATTAGCCTTATTTATCATCTTCATGGCACTATGAGTGTCTCAAATTAACTTTATGCTTGCACTCACTTATTTTCTGTCTCCTTTTCTAGAAAGTAAGACCATGAGAGAACAAGAACAATATCCATCTTGTTGCATGCCATATCCCTACTGTCTATAACAGTGCCTGGCAAAGAGTGATTAAGAGTAAACAGGAGGCGAAGGGAAGGAGAATAAACAGGGGAGTGTGCTGTGTGTGTGCTCAGTTGCTCAGTCGTGTCTGACCCTCTGCAGCCCCATGGATTGTAGCCTACCAGGCTCCTCTGTCCAGGCAAGAATACTGGAGTGGGTAGCCATTTCCTACTCCAGGGGAATCTTCTCAATCCAGGGATCGAACCCGTGTCTTGCATCTCGTGCATTGGCAGGTGGATTCCTTACCACTAGTGCCACATGGGAAGCACAAACAGGGGAGAAGAAAGATAAATTAGGAGTTTGGGATTAACAGATACACATCATCAAAAAGGCTACAAACACAGGTTGGCGAGGATATGGAAATGAAGGAGCCCTTGTACCCTCTTGGTAGGAATGCGAATTGCTGCAGCCACCACGGAAAACATTACGGTGGCTCCTCAAAAACTAAAAATAGAACCACCATATGATCCAGCTATTCCACTCCTGGGTATACATCAAGAAAAGAGGAAAACTCTCATTCAAAAGAGGTATGCACCCCAACATTCATAGCAGCACTATTTACAGTAGCCAAGACATGGAAACAGTCCAAGTGTCCGTCAACAGATGAATGGACAAAGAAAATATGGCATGTATGTAATATATTATAAACACACACAGGAATATTACTCAGCCATAAAAAGAATGGAATTCTGAATCTGAAGCAAAATAGACAGATCCAGAGAATATTATGCTTAGTGAGATAAGTCAGACCAAAAAAGACACATGCTATATGATGTCACCTTTATGTGAAATCTAAAATATAAAGCAAATGAGAGAGTGTGGAGCACAAGAGAAACAGACTCAGAGATGTGGAGACAAACTACTGGTTACCAGGGGGAGAGGGAGGGGGAGGGGCATGACAGGGGTGCGGGACAAAGAGGTGCTCACTGCTATATATAAAACAGACAGGTATCAACGAGGAGTATTGTACAGCAAAGGGGATTACAGCGATTATCTTGTAATAATTCATAATGGAGTATATTCTATAAAAATACTGAATTACTATGCCATACACCTGAAACTACTGTAATATCCAAATCAACTATACTTTGATTTTTAAAAACTTCTAAACATAGCAACACTTTCAAAGACATTTATTGTTTGAAACCTGACATTTAAATATAAAATGAATTGCTTCTTTAAAGAACATGAGAATCTCCTTGCTTTAGTTTTAACTGCACTGATTTATCTTGAAGCCAAAGGTAAAGTTTTATGAGTAAATCCTTCCGTGAAAGTAGAAAATTGTTCAGTTAACAGCAAACTGCCTATCTTTTAGTGGCCAGACATTGAGCAGCATCCTCGCAGAGAAGGAAGAAACACATGATAAAATAATAAATCCCAGTCCCCCCTTCCACACCCTGCCAATCTCAGTTGATTATCCTTGCCTCTTAGTTCACGAGAAAAATGAAACCCCAAGAGACAACCCCCAGTATTCCCACCAGCAAACCTATCACCTTTCCACCAGCTGGACCCACAGACCCCAGAGGCAGTGGGTGAAGTCAGAGAGAGCAAAGGAAAGGTCTCTACCTCAAGCTCACCTCCCAAACCTCACGAGAGTGCCTCTGATAGGTGAGAGCTGAATTACATCCAGAACTGTAGCTACAAGGGAGTCAGGGATCATTCTTCTCCCATCCCATATACAACCCAGCAGCAAATTTCGATGATCTCACCTTCAAACTATACTCTGAACTCAACTGTCACTCACCTCCTCTTATTAACAGATATCATCCTAGTCCAAACCACCATCATCTCTACCCAGACAGCAAGAGCCTCCTAACTAGCTCCTGATTCCAACTACACTCCTTTATAGTCTATTCTCCACACAGCAGCCAGCATGATTTTAAAGACTAAATCAGATCATGTCATACCTCTGCCCTCAGCTCTCCAATGGCTTTCCATAGCCTCTCATAACGCTGCAAGAAAAAATAATAAATGACCTACTTTCCAGGAAAAATAGAGGGGCAACAAAGGCATGACTTCTATCTCATGCTTTTGCCTTCTAAACTTTAGGCAATTCCCAAGTGACTGATGGAATCTAAATTACATCTAGAACTTGAACTGCAAGACAGGCTGGGGAAATTTTAGTCATCTGAGTCTAGAAAAGCTCATAAAAAGAGACTGGAATATATATGGAGGCCGATCCACCATCTCCCCATGATGTTCACTGCAACAGCGTTTACAACAGCAATCAATAAATAGAAAATAGACTAAATGAACAAAAGTAAAAGGCTGGTAGAATAAAGTGTACTCTATTCAGGTAATAAAATAACAGTCATTTTTGAAGGACATTTTATTGATGACATGAAAAATCTTACAGTATGTCAATTCCCAAAATAAAGTGAACAAAAAGCAGTGAATTCAATTTGATCCCACTTTAAGGGACAACAAGTGAATTTTAAAAATGGCCTATGTATTATTTTTGCAGATATGATAATGGCATTGTGATTATGTCAGACAATGTCTTTGTTCTTAAGAGATTAATGATTCGGTGTTGTGAAATTTTTACTTTCAAATAATTCAGAATAAAAACAGACAGATTATTAACTAGGAAATCATGAACGATGAAAATCTAGGAAAATGATACACAGGCCTTCACTATACCACTTTTTTAACTTTTCTGTTCAAAATTTGTCAAAATAAAAATTTGGGGAGAAAAATGCTGGGGAACAGTGGCTAGTTTTATTTATTTGCAAGACTGCTCTGAGTTCAGGCTGCTTCCTTTGCTAACAGCACTTCTTTAAAAATGCATGCTCTCAGAATGCATATATACAATGCTGTCATCTCCATTACCCAATGTGGCTTTAGGCTGCTGTTTATTTTCTCATTCTTTTCATGTGTTTTGAGAAACTACAATTGTTCCAGAGAACATCTATCTCTCTTTCTCCTTTCCTCTCCCTCTTTCCCTCTCTCTCCCCTTCTCTCACTGCCCCCCACCCCCCCACACACACAAAATAATTGAATCAGTGATGGCAAATGTATGGCACGTAGGCCACCAGAACCCCTACCAGCCAAGGCAGTCATCACTAACTGATTAAGGTCTTTCCTGCCAAACCTCATCATCTCTCCGAATCCTGCTAAACACCGCTCTCCAGGTAACTTCGATTAATGCATGGCAGCTGGCATGTGAGATCAAACTTTTACTATATATCTATTCAACAGACTACTTTAGCAAAACCTTAAAACACTTGGGGGGAGGAAAGGGTGAGATGAATCAAGAGAGTAATACGAAAACATACATTACCATATGTAAAACAGCCAATGGGAATTTGTTGTGTGACTCAGGGACAGCAAACCAGGGCTCATCAACAACCTAGAGGGGTGGAGAGAGAGGTGGGAGGGAGGTTCAAGGAGGGGACACGGGTAAACCCATGGCTGCTTCATGTTGATGTTTGGTAGAAAGCAACACAATACTGTAAAGCAGTTATCTTTCCATTAAAAATAAATAATTCTTTTTAAAAAACGTTAAAAAATTATGACTGCCATTGTAACCAGGAAGGGTTAATTTTGAATTGACACTGGATCTGCTTCTGTGACTTTAACCCTTTTTGTTATTATAAGCATACATAATGGCTTGCCTGGGTTCCATCCCTGGGTTGGGATGATCCTCTGGAGCAGGGAATGGCAATCCACTCCAGTATTCTTGTCTGGAGAACCCCATGGACAGAGACTGGCAGGCTAGAGTCCACGGGGTCGCAAAGAGTTGGACACGACTGAGCGACTAACACTACACTACACTACCACGGCTTGCCTCAGGGAGACAAGCTGACCCGGCCCCCCTGTGAAGCACTGTGCCACTCTTGAATCATGCATGTGGCAAACGGCGCATCACCTGGTGCCCCTTGTCTGCTGCTGACCGGCCCAGAAATTCACATTTGGGGAGGCCGGAATCACAGACAGATCTGACATTTTTATTTGTTGATATGACAGGAGATATTCCATTTCACACCACCCATGAAATGACTGTAAGGAGGTGGAACTAACACATCCCCCTATGTGAGGCTTGCCATTCTAGGAGATATTTGCAGGAATTACATGGTCTTTTTACTTTGTTTCCTCGCCTCCCCCCTCATCTCTGATCCATAAAAGAAACTAGCAAGCAGGCCCTGACAAGAAGGCTATTTTGAGGTGCTAGGCTGCCATCTTCTCAGTCAACCAGCTCCCGAATAAAGTCCCTTACTAGCCCCAACAGCTCAGATTCATCAACTTGTCTTGTGGCGAGCAGGGCAAGATTGGACTCATGAGTGTCCACTCATCATGAGTGTCTCTGAGGCTATGGAAAAAAGAGCTCAAAACCTGGAGCCAAAGACCTCTGCCTGTTACTTCCTCACAGGGGTATAAGGCAGTTGAAATGAAATCATGGACACTTTGTAAATGCCAGGCATTTTACATATAAAGAGTGGCATTATGGAAATGGAAAATTCACTAGTGAAAAAGCCACTGCTAGAGTGTTGACTATAACTCTGAATAGAGGATGAGTTCTAAGAGCCTAAACTATTTTTTTTTTTCAGCCAATTCAGAAACATGGTAAATTCTGAATTCTTTGTGGGTTCTTCATTTCTAGCTTATGAAACGGCTCAGTACTCAGATCTTTCTCCTGTTCACACCATAGGTGACTTCTTCTAATCTCATGGCTTTCAAGGCAATTCATATGCTGTTGACTCTCAAATTTTAAAAGTATAACAAGATGTTAAAAAGGGAATTCAGACCAAGGCACAATAGATATCAAATATTAAAGTAAGGGGCAGACACAAATCAGTATTTTCAAGGTGGGTTTCTAAGAACAGTTTAACTTGGGGCCCTCACTGTAACCACTGTCATAAAATGGTCCAGTTACCAAAGACTGAAGATAATTTGTAACAGGTCTTCTTTTTCTTTTTTTATTGATTGATTCTCTTTTTAATTTTTAATTGGAAAATAACTGCTTTACAATATTGTGTTGGTATCTATCATAAATCAGCCATAGATATACCTCCCTCTTGAACCTCCCTTCCACCTTCGAGCCCATCTCACCCCTGCAAAAGGTTTTCTTTGAAGAAAGCTGTGCTTTGAATGGTTCCTCTCCCTGGAGAATGACAGGATATCCCCTCAGCTCAGACCGAGTGATAGAGCAGGACTCAGAGAGCTAACATGTGTTCCCTGCAGTTTAAGAAAAGGGGGTGGGAGAGTTGTTTAATTAACTGGAGTCTGACCCCACCCCGCCACGGGGGAATCTAAGGGGAGAGGTTGCTAAAGCAATGGGTGGCAGCCAAGAAGAGATCCCCTTGGGGACAGCCAAGGCACAGGGTGTATATTTTCAAAGGGCAGGAGGAGAGCCACACTGGGGTCAGTAAGAGCCTCACCATCCTTGCTCAAGTGTTCTGCTTGGTGGGCTGCTGGGACTGTAAATGAGGAAGTCTGTGTGGAAAAAAGCACAGCAGCTGGAGGAACAGGGTCCATCACCCACAGCAGAGGAGTGGACCACAGCAGTGGAGCACTGCAGAATCCACAAAAGAACCAAGGAAAATGCAGCGCTAACTGCTACCAGCCTCCGAGAAAGTGAAATCATGTTAGGATAGCCCCAGCCAAGGAAGAACTTTCTGATCTCTTTCCCCCCTACCCTCCTAGTGGAGTGCTGAAACCAATTCTGGAGCCGCTGAAACCATAGTTAATGATGAGCAAGAAAAGGGGGCGGGGAAAGCCAACCATAATTTCTTCAGTGTGGATGGCTGACCTGCTATGGTAGAGAAGTTGGAAGCAGAAGAAACACGACCTTTAAACGAAGATTTAAGTGTTAAGTAGGGCTCCCCTGATGGTTCAGATAGTAAAGAATCAGCCTGCAATGCGGGAGACCTGGGTTTGATCCTTGGGTTGGGAAGATTCCCTGGAAGAGGAAATGGCAACCCACTCCAGTATTCTTACCTGGAGAATGCCCATGGACAGAGGAGCCTGGAAGGCTGCAGTCCATGGGGTGGCAAAGACTCAGACATGACTGAGTGCCTAAGCATAGCGCAAGTAATAAGTAAGGGCTTCCCTGGTGGCTCGGCGGCAAAGAAACTGCCAGCCAACACAGGAGACACGGGTTCAGTTCCTGGTTGGGGAAGATCCCCTGAAGAAGGAAAGGGCAACCCACTCCAGTATTCTTGCCTGGGAAATCCCAGAGACAGAGGAGCCTGGCGGGCTACAGTCCACGGGCCGCAGAGAGCTGGACATGAATTTGCAGCTAAACACACAAGTACTAATGACAAATTGAACTGGACGTTCTTGCTTCTGAATGAAGAGTCTGGTTTCCTGCTTAAAGAAAACCATGGGACTTTCTTATACCTAAGAGTGGCTCAGAAAATCATGGTGCCTATCAGAATTTTCACCCAAGGGCAGGGAAAACTCTTCCTCTACTGAATAAATGTTAAAGGGACACTAGGAAACAAAATGAAAATTGCATTCCGATTGATTCCCAGAGCTGTGCTTCTTCCCAAAAATTGTTATAGTGGTATAATAGGCATCTCAGAATTATCATATCCAAAAACAAATTCTTAATTTCCATCTCCCTGATTTCCTACTTTTCCTGAAGTCTTTCCATCTCATTAAAAAAGAACTCCATCCTTGAATCCTTTCTTCCTTTAACATGCTAGATCCAAACTATCAGCAAACTCTACAAGTTCTACTTTCAAAAGTCAATGTGAATCCAACCACTTTTTACCACCACCTGATCTAAACCACAATTGCATCTCACCTTTCCTGTTTATTCTCATCTCTCTACATTCTACTTCTAAACACAGCAACCCAAAGTGAACCTTGTAAAACATGTAAGATCTTCTCTAAAGCCTTCAATGCCTTCATTTTTTAATTAAGTTTTAAATGAAAAAAAGATGATTATTTCTAATGATAAAAGGTACAATTCACAAAGATAGACACTATAAACCATTAGACATCTAACAACAACAAAAAAGATACACAGAGCAAAAATCAGAAGAAATATAAGGAAAAAGAAAAGAAATAATCATAGACATATTACCATTTCTCTGAGAATATTTCATCAAGTCCAAAAAAATAATAGGAGCATCTTGAATGATGTAATTAATAATTTATATATAAATCATTTATATTTATATTAATATTAATTTATATTACTCTTATAGCATACACAAGTATTTTTAAAATTTTCTATCTCATACCTTGCTTTACTTCCATGGGACATTTAGAAAAACTTCAATACCTTCATTTTTAACTTAGAATGAAAGCCAGTGTTCTTGGAACGCCTACATGATCAAGACCCTGATCTTTTTCAAACCTCATCTCCCTCCACCCCCTCCTTGCTTGTCACAATCTGGCCACAATGGGATCCTTGCTTTTCCTCAAACTTGCTAAGTACTCTTCCAACTCAAGACTTTTATACTCTCTTTTCCTTCTGCCTAAAATTCTCTCCCCATTGCAGGTTTCTGCTCAAATGTCACCTTATCAGAAAAGTCTCTCCCGGTTGCCTCATATAAATAGCAACTGCATGTTTCCCTTCTCTCCTACTCCTGAACTCCCCATCCTCCTCCTCCACTAAAGTGATACCCATGTCACTCAGACCCACCTCAAATACTATGCATTCATTTGCTTGTTTACTGTCTGCCTTCCTCTATCAGCATGTCACAACCCAAAGCTAGGATTTAGCTTTGTCTGTGGTTGTGAGCACTCAATACTTTTTGAGTAAATGAATAATTTATATTAAAGCACTTACAAGAGATCCTAAGCTACAATAATTTTATATTTAAAAAGCTCTTCCAGGGTCCCTTATAATATCTGGAAACAAATTCTGAAGTAGAGAAGAGTTGGATCCCCTTGGCCTCCTCCTGACTCCTTTCAGGCCTACTCTCCCTGATCCCATATCTCAACAGGAACGCATCCCCATTCTCACACTAAAGGCCTTCCAGAAGTCAGACAGGGGTGAAGGGTGCCCATGGAGTCTCTCCCTGGCAAACGTGATTGCACGTCAAGACTTCACTCTGACACAAGAAGTACCAAGGCTGAATCCGGGGCCCTCTAGGCCTCTGTTCTGACCGCCAGACCAGAATGTCTGTCTCTGTTAATTTGACTGAAGCTCTGTTTAATTACTAACTTGGTAGTTTCTGCTCTCTGCTTAGCTGCCTGTCAAGTATATGGCACTTTTGATAATTTCAGGGTAGGAATTTAGTCTATTTTGGTAATTGAAAATCAGCCTGGAGCCAGAGTTTCCCTTTTACTCAGAAAGACGAAACAGACAGCACATGAAAGGCGGGTGCACTGTAATTTTGCCTTTTCTGATGCATTAAAAGCAGGCCTCTGCACACTGGCTGCTTGCTGTCATTTGGAAATCTCCACTGGGCCTGTAAATATGAAGTCTGCTGCTTTCATATCATTAGTTTTTTGGGGTTTTTTTCTGCGTTCAGTTTGGTTGGAAAAATTACACAGCAATGACAGGAGACCACAATGAGAGACAGGCTGGGGGTGCCCAGGGAGCCTGGGGACTAGCAGCTGGACCCTGGGTTTCAGGACTGGCTCCACAGCCGCTGGTCTCGATAACTGAATGATTATCTAAGACAGTTTCAGGTGGATTGACAAATTCTTTAATATTTGTTCATTCGAATCAACATTTATTTGGCACATCATAAATATCAGGGGCAGAAGTCCACAAATGAGAAGACATGATCTGTTTCCCCAGGGAGCTCTTGGTCTAATGAAAAGATAAATAGGATGAGAGTCATACCAATCTTGTAATCAAAATGTGCAGAAAGCACTCTGGGAGCATGGGGATAAAAGGGAGCTAGTCTGCTTAAAGAATAAGTGGCTATTTACCAGGCTTCGTGATGTGGGCTCAAGACAGACAGGCTAGCCCATACAAAGGCCGGAGATACCCAGTGCTGAACATAAAAAGGAAAATTCAGTGTAGGCCATGGGAGAGTGTGAAGTAGGGCTGAGGACGGTGTGGAAGCAGGAGGATCAAAGGAAAAGTGAAGAAACTAAGGCTTGACCCATTTAACTAATGGTTCGGTTCAGATCAGTTCAGTCGCTCAGTCATGTCCAACTCTGCAACCCTATAGACTGCAGTTACAGAAAAACTTGAAGTCATGTGGTAAAATGGGCATGAGATAAGTAATAGCTAACAATTATTGGGCATTTATTACCAGTTTTGAGTACTTTCCACTTAAATCTACAGCGTTCAGAGATGCTAAGTTGCTTGCCCAAGATGATGCAGCTGAGAAGAGGTGAAAATAGGAATGTAAAGGCAATCTGCAGACACTTAACCATCACACTTCTTAGCCAGAAGTTTGCAACTATTATATGAGCTAATAACATGAAAGCACATTGCAAACGGTAAAGTGCCACCCAAACGTAGCACTAGTGTTTATTAGTCTTGTTACAAGGATCCTCAAACAGGTCTTTCTTCACTGATATTTGACAGTGCAACCTTGAGCATTTTCTCCCAGGCTCAGAATAGCAAGCAAGAAAGGCTGGAAGAGAGATCACTATGGAAGAAAGGAAAGGAAGTCTGGGCTTTCATGAGTCACACTGGGGGGATGGAAGAAGGATAAAATCCAATGAAGCAGCCCTTCTGAAAGCTGAGCCTGTGCTGGCACCTGCTGGTGCCCATGACAGAGGTGCCGGCTTCATGGGGAATTATGCCCTGGAGGACAGATGCCCCACGGCAGTTATACCTGTGAGGGGGATGGCGGGGAGAGGAGGGGCAGAGTTGCAGCTAGCCTAAAAGGCTGGGAGACTTTTTCTTACTTGAGAGGCTCCTGTACATCTGTAGGGGAAAAAAAACTTTCAGCTGGGAATTCACTAATCATAACCATTACTAAGCACTGCCTGTGGGCATGAACTGCACTGAGGGTCTCACACACCTTCCCCAAAAATAGCAATACCTCAACCCCACCAGCTCAGCAAAACGTCATTCTCTTTGTTTTGGAGATGCAGATAGCTCCAGGAGGTTACCTGACTGGACCGGGTAACCACATAACTAACTAGTAACTGACAAACCCAATTTAGGATCAAAACTGAATTTAATTCACATTCTTTCTTACAGCACCAGGATGCTTCCAATAGACTTACACTCAAAGCTTATTATTATGCCTGTGATCCTGGCCCTGTCAACTCACCACTGGGAGTTTTGTTTTGATTAATGAGGTGATGCTCCTGCCTCATTCCAGAAGAGGTTTACATCTTCAATCCTCATCTGCACTATGAGGAGAAACCCCTCCCAGTGTGTTTGTGAAAAGGGGATTAGGTCTGGTATATAAATAACAATATAACTATCTTTAAACCATGAAGTGAAGAAGAACTAAAGAACCTCTTGATGAAAGTGAAAGAGGAGAGTGAAAAAGTTGGCTTAAAGCTTAACATTCAGAAAACTAAGATGATGGCATCCGGTCCCATCATTCCATGGCAAATAGATGGGGAAACAGTGGCTGACTTTATTTTGGGGGGCTCCAAAATCACTGCAGATGGTGATTGCAGCCATGAAATTAAAAGACACTTACTCCTTGAAGGAAAGTTATAACCAACCTAGACAGTATATTAAAAAGCAGAGACATTACTCTGTCAACAAAGGTCTGTCTAGTTAAGGCTATGTTTTTCCAGTAGTCATGTATGGATGTGAGAGTTGGACTATAAAGAAAGCTGAGTGCAGAAGAATTGATGCTTTTGAACTGTGGTGTTGGAGAAAACTCTTGAGAGTCCCTTGGACTGCAAGGAGATCCAACCAGTCCATCCTAAAGGAGATCAGTCCTGGGTGTTCATTGGAAGGACTGACGTTGAAGCTGAAACTCCAATACCTTGGCCACCTGATGCAAAGAGCTGACTCATTTGAAAAAAAGACCCTGATGCTGGGAAAGATTGAGGGCAGGAGGAGAAGGAGACGACAGAGGATGAGATGGTTGGATGGCATCACCGACTCAATGGACATGGGTTTGGGTGGACTCCAGGAGTTGGTGATGGACAGGGAGGCCTGGCGTGCTGCGGTTCATGGAGTCACAAAGAGTCAGACATGACTGAGCGACTGAACTGAAACCATGAAGAACTGCTACCTCATAAAACAGGTATCTTTGAACTTCATGGCTCCAAATAGAAACCAGAATCCTAAGGGGCCCCTGGAAATGTTCCCACACTTCTCAACATAAGAAACTACAGTCCCAGGCCACCTGTCAGTTAATGTTCACATCCTGACCAAACAAGAGCTAGAAAGCTCATTTTCTAGAGTTCAGTTGACATTTAAAGGAAACAAAGATACTAGGTTGAACTATGTGAAATTACTAAAGGGGTTCAACACAATGAATGCAGGTCTTCAAAAAGACAGTACCTTTATCATTGCAAAATGACTGGGCAAACCCATCCTGGGTCAGATGTCAGCAGGCAGGCATAAGAATCATCTGCAAGACTGTTTAACATAAAGATTCGGGCCCACTCATAGATTTAGCACTGGAGTTGGGGTGGGTTAGTTCAGGAATTCAGCTTTCTAAAAGGCATTCCAAGACAGAAGAGGGACTACATTAGGGGACTTCCCCTTGCGCATTTCCAAATTGGAAGTCTATTCCGTTCCCAATAACTCTGAAGGACAGCATCTCAAGATGGGGCACTTCTCAAAGGGCACCCTTAGTCTACTTAAGTGTTGGTCACTCAGTCATATCTGACTCTTTGCAACCCCATGGACTGTAGTCCACCAGGCTCCCCCGTCCATGGAATTCTCCAGGCAAGTATACTGACGTGGGTAGCCATTCCCTTCTCCAGGAAATCTTCCCAACCCAAAGATCGAAGGATTCTTTACCTTCTGAGCCACCAGGGAAGACAGGGAAGTTCGGTTGGAGGGCCTCTGCTATAAAAGGAGGCAAGACCTGCTGACAGTTTCAAATCCAACCTCCACAACTTTCGACCTGTCTTCTTTCCAGAAGTCTTCTGAGCTTTTTTCTTTTAATGACCCACCCCTCCTTCTGTTGTTTTTTAATTTTGTTTTGTTGCCTGAAATTGATAATTATTGCAAGGCAATCTGGACCACTTTTTGAAAAGCTGCATTTGGGTAATGTGCCCATCACTCTACCCTCCAGGAGAGAATTACTACAGCTCCACCAGTCAGTCCAGAGACTATGTCCATTTTCCACACCGCAAACCCAAACCAAAGCCTCGTTATTTCTACTGTTTGTTTTGCTGAAGAATCATAATATTTACATGGAAATGGGTTTTTCCTCTATCCTGTAATTTGTATTGTTTACTTTTCCTTTTTGGACTTCTTTGATGCTGCTGAAGAAAGAAGTCCACAAGAATCTGGAGAAAGGAAGACAGTGGGCTGCAAGCAGGAGGAGTAAGTGGAAGCTGTTTGCTTCTCTGTCTCCTAAGCCCCCTACCACCACTTTGCCTACCTGGACTAAGCTATCGCCTTATTTCTGCTTTTCTGCCTCTTACAGCTGGGCTGAAATATGTCAACATTATCAATGACTTACTATAAGACCTTTGACGGGTCTCTTTCTCTCTCCAGGCCTTGCTTCCCATGTGAAGAGTGAAGGTATACAAGGAGACAATCTCTAAATTTAGTAACTTTCATAATTCCAACTATCACTCGTTCCTCGGAGACAGACATGTGACTTGGGGCAACTTATTTAACTCCTGTGATAGACCATCAAGGTCAGTCACATCCTTCTTTTCCATCTCTAATGAAGAAAAAAAGTTGCTTCTTATTCCCAAGACATAAAAATAGAAATCAATCTATGTTCCCTCAGAAGTCCCTGAGTTCCAAAAATGATACCATTACCGTATGAAATTCTTCAAAGACTTTCCAATGCTTCAAATCCTCTATCACATCCCTGACACATCCACCACTCCCACTACCACACCCTCTAGCCCCAGTACAACCTTAAAACCTTCTACGGTTAATTTCTGCCTTTCCTCTCCCCTTTATTTCTTGCTGGAGGGTTCTATGAGAAACATAATTCCACTTCTAAGGATGGAGTCTAGAAAAGCACTTTAAAATATCACAATAAGGCACACAAAAGGGTATTTACTGGGGCCTTGTTTACCATAATAATAGGAAATATTGCCCATCAGCTAAAAAAATAATACCTAATAATAATAAAACTCTGAGAAATCCATTTGATAGAATATTCTACAGCAGTTCAAAAGAATGAGGCAGATCTATAGGTAGAAATGAGTAGACTGACAAGACATACTGTTGAATAAATGAAGAACGCTACAGAATGGGATGCATAGTATATCTAAAAAATTAAATGTACATATTCTAAGTATGTATATATATATATACACACATACAAATATACACCCATACACATGTGCACACACACACGCAAATATGCAAATATATAGCAGAGGTTTGGAAGGATGTGTAACAAACTGGTAACACTGTTTACCTCCAAGGAAGGGAAGGTCAAGAGGACTTTATGTGAAATGTTTTAATAGTTTTACTCAGAGGATAAAATGATAAATTACTTTAAAATTTTTAAATTAATTCGAAATAATACTGCCCCTAAATACATAGTGAAGTGAAAGTGAAAGTCGTTCAGTCATGTCTGACTCTTTGTGAACCCACGGAATAGTCCATGGAGTTCTTTAGGCCAAAATACTAGAGTAGGTTCCCTTCTCCAAGGGACCCTCCCAACCCAGGGATCAAAACCCAGGTCTCCCACACTGCAGGCAGATTCTTTAGCAGCTGAGCCACCAGGTAAGCCCCGTAAATACATAACGATAGCACAAAATGGAAGGAAAAGTATCTTGTTGTAAGGTTCTTACACTACACATGAACTCAAATAATATTATTTGAAGATGACTATTCAAAAATGTGATAAAGATGAATATTAAATAAGATCAATTTTTATTAGAAAAAAAGAGGTTTAACAAATAAAACAAGAATGAAGAGAACAGAATTATAAAAAATAATCCACAAGCAAGTTAGAAAAGGGGGGAAGGAACAAAGAACAGATGGAACAAATAGAAAACAAACAACAAGATGCTAGATTAAAATATAACCATATCAGTAGTAACAACGTAAGTAATCTATACACCCTAACTAAAAGGCAGAGACTGTCAAATGGATATAAAAGTAAGACAACAGATTATGCTGTCTACAAAAAACTCACTTTCAACATAAAGATAAATAAATAATAAATAAAATAAATAAAATAAATAAATAAATAAATAAATAAATCTATACACCCCAACTAAAAGGCAGAGACTGTCAGATGGATATAAAAGTAAGACAACAGATTATGCTGTCTACAAAAAACTCACTTTCAACATAAAGATAAATAATAAATAAAAATAAATAAATAAAAATAAAAATAAATAAAATAAAATAAATAGATAAAAGGTTAAAATAATGCAAAAAGACCATGCAAACACTAATCAAAAGAGAGCTGAGTGCCTTTATGAACATTAGAACAGGACTATTAACAGAAATAAAGAGTCACTAGATAATGATTCAGGGGACAATTAACCAACAAGACATAAGAATCTTATATATATAATACATCTAACGTTGGAGCTTCAAAATGCATGAAGCAAAAACTGATAGAAATCAGAAGAAAAACAGACAATTCCAGGATTACAATCAGATACGTTAACAGCCCTCTCACAGCAATAAAAGAAGCAGAAAGAATTAGGAAGGACAAAGACGACCTAAAGAACATTATAAACCAACTTGACCTAATTGATATTTATAGAGAACTCTAGTCAGCAAATAGCAGAATACAAATTCTTTTCAAGTACAGCTGACCACTGAAAAACATAGGTTGGAACCACACAGATTCATTTACATGTGGATTATTTTTCAAAAGTAAATACCATAGTAATACACAATCCCTGGTTGGTTGAATCCATGGATGTGAAACCTTGGATACAGAAGAATGTAGATACAAAGGGCTGGCTATAAGTCAGTCATGTGAATATATGAAATAGTCACCAAGAATATACTGGCTCATAAATCAAATCTTGATGATTTTAAAAAACTGAAATTATACAAAGCACATTCTCAATACTTTGAATTAATACTTTGAATTCACAATATAATTAAATTAAAACCAAGAATAGAAAGATATTTGGAAAATTTCCTACACTTCTAAATAACTCAAAGAAAGTCAAATGAGAAATTATAAAATAATTGAACAGAAAATGAAGAAACATCAAAAGCTGTAGGATAGGGAGGGAGGGGACATATGTATACCTATGGCTGATTCATGTTGATGTATGGCAAAAACCAACACAATACTGCAAAGCAATTATCCTTCAATTAAAAATGAATAAAATTTTTTAAAGTTGTGGGATAAATCAGTGTTTAAAGGGAAATTCATAGCATTCAGAATTTATAGTGCTACTACTCCAGTAACCATGGTAAATTCCCAAATCTCACTAAACTTTCTATAGGAAGCATAAGCACAACCCCCAAAATGACACAGTATAAGGGTAAATTCTGGCCTGTCCAGGGAAAGCAGTGTTATGACAGGAAGTAGAGTGGCTATGGTGAGCAGGCTAAGTGGGTTTTCCAGGAAAAGGCTAAAATTACAAAGAAAATCATGCTAAGGCTTGAATGTGTTAAGCCCTATTATAGATCTAAAAGAATGCCAGTTATTAATAAATGCAGTATTATGAACTGGGAAGAGATAACAAGAGAAAAGTCCAAATCATCCAGTTCTGGGCTTCACCTTTTGTTTTATTATAAAGGAAGTAAAATCTCAAGGTTATTTAATGTCAAAAATAAATTTATATTAAGAAGAGAAGAATGGTCTCAAATCAATCTTTTAACAAGAATTCACTTTAACAAACTATAAAAAGGCAATATAAACCCAAAGCAGACAGAAGGACATAACAATATGAGCTGAAATCCATGAAATAAAAAAGAGATAAATAAAATTAAACCAAAAGCTGTTTCTTTTTTAAAAAAAAAGACAATTGATGAACCTCTACTCAGCTTATCAAGAAAATGAAGGTACAAATTACCAAGACCAAGAATGAAAGGGGACATCATCAGGTCTACTAACATTATAAGAATAATATTATGAAATATGCCAATAAATTCACCAACACGGATGAAATGGATAAATTCCCCAGATAAAAACACAGCCCTGACATACTGTAGCAGACTGTGAGAACTCTAGTGTTTATCTGCCTAAGGAACTCCAGATAAAGAAATCATAATGAGTAAGAAAAAGGAACCTTCCTTCAATGTTGGCAGGAACGTAAACTGGTACAACCACTGTAAAAAACAGTAAGGAGGTTCCTTGAACACCTAAAAATAAAGTTACCATTGTTGGTGGTTAATCGCTAGGTTGTATCCAACTCAAACTACAGCCCGCCAGGTTCCTCTGTCCATGGAATTTCCCAGGCAAGAATATAGAAATGGATTGCCATTTCATTCGCCAAGGTATCTTTCTGATCCAGGGATCAAACCCGCATCTCCTGCATTTGGCGGGTGGATTCTTTACCACTGAGCCACCTAGACAGCCGTAAAGTTACCATGTGATCCAGCAATCCCACTCCTGGGCATATATGCAGAGAAAACTCTAACTCAAAAAGATACATGCACCCCAATTTTCATAGCAGCACTTTTGCAATAGCCATGGAAGCAACCAAAATGTCCATCTACAAATGAATGGACAAAGAAGATATGTGTGTGTGCATGTGTGTAATGGAATATTACTCAGTCATAAAAAAGAATGAAATAAATGTCACTTGAAGCAACATGGATGGACCTAGAGATTATCATCAGACAAAATATGATACCGCTTATATGTGGAATCTAAAAAGAAAATGATACAAATGAACTTATCTATGAAATAGAAATAGACTAATATAAAAAATAAACTTATGGCTACCAAAGGGGAAAGGTGGGGAGGATAAATTAGGAGTTTGGGATTAACAGACACACCACTACACATAAATTAGGGAAACAACAAGGACCCACTGTATAGCACAGGGAACCATATTCAATATCTTGTAATAACCAATGTAGTAGGAAAGAATCTGAAAAAGAATGTGTGTGTATATATACATATTCTAAATCTGAATCATTCTGCTGTACTCCTGAAACTAACACAATAGCATAAATCAACTATACTTCAATTAAAAATGAGTAAGGACATGGAAGCACTGAACAAAACAGGTGTTTTTACTGGAGTAGAAAAACAGACTTGAGAGTAGCAGATGATAAAGAAGTAGAAATCAGCAAGTACTGGGTTAAAATCATAGATAAGTTAAGAAGCCACTGCATAGTTTGGTGAGAGACCATGAGAGTCTGAACTACCGAGATAATAGTAAGCATGAAGAGGAGATTAAAATTTGAGAAATAGGTAACCAGCAGACTCAGCAGAACTTGGTATTTGAGGAATTACAGGAAGGATGAAGGAAGAGAAGCACAGAAAGGTAGTTACGGGTCACCCTTGGGAACCAGGGGCTACTTGAGCAAGGGCAGTAGGTGGCAGAGGAAGACCATGGTCCACATTTACAGATTTTATGTATGGGATGTCTATTATAGGAGGTCAAAGTTGGTAATGTTTAGCAAGTACTTGGATACATAAATGTGAAGCAAATGGGAGAAGTCAGCAGTGAAATAACTTATTGCATAGGTAGATACCTTGCCTAAGAGATTATAGAAAGAGAAGTGGCTCAAGGGCAGAACCCTGGATGAGAAAATAATCTGAAGTTGGAGAAAAGGTTTATGATTTGGAATAAGGCAGTTCTCAGCAAGTGCAATCATACACAAATCTGTTAAGTGACGTCTTATAATATCAAAAACTTAGAACAAACCTACGTATCAGAGAAAAACAGAATAGTTCATATGGAAAACATTAAAAATAATCTTTAGGAAGGTGTACAATAATGCAGATATTGCTTATGATAAAACGTTAAATGTCTTCCTACTTTTAAAAAAATATGCATATATATATATATACATATATATATATATATATGTATATATAAACACTGAAAATAGGCACAGCAAAACTAGGAAAAATACACCAAAATGTTAGTGTCAGGTGTTCTGAGTTTAGGAGCCCACGGGTCCTGCCATCCACCAATACTATTCTGTATCTTGCAAATTCGCTATATAATATTTATGCCAAGAGAAAGACAACCTGTCCCCCAAAAGAAGAACCATGCTATTTCCCATCTCTAGTGTCGACCCCCATCACGCCAGAGTTCCCGTGGAACCATGCCCTCGGCCCACGGCGTCGGCCGGAGGTCTCAGGTGCAAAGCCCGCCTCCCTCTGCAGAGGGTCTTCAGGTGTAGTCTCCTCTCCACAGTCAAGCTCCCCATTCCCGTCACGGGCCTGCCCCCTCGGGGCTTCACCGGCCCTTTCTACTGGCCTGGCTGGGGGCACCAAGGCCTTTCCGGCAGCTCCTCATAAAACAAGTCCCAGCGGGCTGCGGACACCCCACACAGTGTGGATACTGGTCCTGCTGGGACAGGTGGCAACCACAGCAGGGCTTTTAGACCAGCCTTGGGCCCTGGAGCTCAACAAAGGCTCGCGGTTCCTTCCACTCCCCTTGCCACCTCACTAAATTGGTGTAGCATCCTGTGCCAGGCCTGTGGGCGAGTTGACATCTGGGTCGGGAACCCAAGGACTCACCTAGCGCTCACTAGACGGCAGTCAGCGTTACAGTGACGGCGATGAAGATGTTGAAGTTCAGGCAGAGAGGGCGGGTCCCGTGCTCAGGGCCTCTGGGGCCCTTCAAAGCGTTGGTAGGCCGCAACCTGAACCAAGGCCCCAACAGACTGAGGTGAAGCGACACCTGGCGGAGCGCCGCAGGAGCGGAGGTGGAAAATCTCAGACTGCCAGAAAGCCCGGTCACAATCTCTTTTGTGAGCAGAATACCGAGCTCTGGCTTTGAGACCCAGGACCCTGAGAAGCAGTCGCTTCCTACAAAAGCTGGATATGCAGCAATGCAGGCCCCGACCCCAGGCCTTGACCCCTGCCCTGGATGTGGCCCCGCCCCCAAGGGTCAAGCCCAGCTGGATGTGGGGGCGGACGCAAAGTATCATGGGAAGAGCCTCTACCCCAGATGTTCGGCCCAACGCTTGCCGGTTAATTCCTCTAAACGGTTATTGACCGTTAGCTACATGCGGTACTCCAGACCAGTAGTGAGGGAGATAGAGAAGGTCCTGGTACTTAGGGGACCTAGATAGTAACCCAAGATTACAAAGAAAGTTGTGATGGAGGAGGTGAGGTTGCTAATCCTGTCTTGGGAGGGTCAAGGAAGGCCTCCCAGAAAGACACAGAGCAAGCGGTAAGGAAAAAGGAAGGGAGGGTGGGATGCAACCGTTTTTGAAGATTTGGTGATGAAAAGGTCCTGTCCGGAGGCTTTATGGTCCCTTTCAGGAGTGGGTCAAAGAGCCAGTCTGTTGAGGGTGTGGGAGGGCCAGGAGCTTGAGAAAAGTGAAGGTTTGGTACCGTTTATTGAGTAGATTGAAAAGAAGCTGAGTCAAGGACCAACGCTGTAAGCGCCACAAGGGGAGGGAGCTTTGGTTTTCTTATTCGTGTCTTCCCAATGTTTGGAACAAGGACTAGAATACTTTTACCCAAAGACCCCTCTGGTTTCAACTGGACTTGGACAGTGCACAGTTGATGTTTTTTGCAAGTGACCTTCTTGCCCTTAGCCTCGTGTCCTGGGACAAAGCCACTGAAACAACTCATCCATTTTTTCCAAGTGACTTTGTGTTGAAGTCTATTATATCTAGGGCAAAAATCAGGGGTTTTGTTCACTAGGGTGTCGGCTAAATCTGGGAGGGTGCCTGGCTTGAAAGATCCCTTTTCCTGCCTCCTCTCCTTCATGCATTTAATCTTTGGTTCTCCTTAAGCTCCTCTCATCCTTTGGAGATAAATTCTTTTTTTTTTTTTTTGCTTTTCCTTGGGGTCTGAAACTTACCTACGTTGCTCCACAGCTTGGGAATTCCTTGGCCTGAGTTTCTCTCTGTACTGTAATCTTTGAAAGGCTACCTAAATTCATCTCCATTGTCATATTCCTAAAGTGGAAACTCAGAGAAGAAACCGTCCTTCTTTGGTGAGCTCCTTCCCTCTAGAACTTTCCCCCAAGGACTGTGGCTAGGATTTAATGTGAGGGCAAGGTCTGGGGCTGAAGAAGAGTGAAGAGTAAGAGATCAGTTAACTGCATTTGAACTGGGGGAGGAGGACATTAGCAATTAAATAAGCAGAGAAAGAGGCTGGTGAGGGACTGCTATCAAAGAATAGAAGGGTCGCCAGCAGGGACTCGCTGTGCAGCTACCTCTGAAGAGCTAGCTACATTTCTGCTGCAGAAGTTCCCAAGATTTTGGAATTTGGAAACTCCTGTGGATTATGCAGTTACTCTGGTGGGCCTTCACATCTCTAGAAGGGTTGGAGGACTTGTGAAGTAGTGCTCAACAGCAAGTGATACTAAAAAAGTTGCAGAAGAATTGAGTTGGTAGTATGCCCTCGATTGTTTTAGAATGATCCCTTCTTTGTCCTCACAAATCTGGAAATCTACACTCTTTGTGATGTATCCCCAGGAGCTTCTGGACAGCGTAGCTAAGGAAGGAGTGGCTGCTTGCTTCCACATGTCTGGTCACAGGCTCTCTTCAGAAACAGGACCCGATGACTGAAAGGAAAAAGCTCCTCCTGCTGGAAATCAACAGTGTGAGAAGGTAGGGAAAAGCAAGCCCTTAACAGCTGCCCCCAGGGAGAAGGTTGAAATGGACAGTCAGTGCATAAGTGTTCTGCAATAGAAGCCAGACAAAGGGGATTTTCAGAAGATGAGCTCTCTGGGACAGTGTTCAGTAGGATTTAAATCAAGCCAAAGTGAGTCAGTATTAGAATCTGGCAATGGTGGGTAGAGACTGTAGATGATGATAGGGTGACAAGGCAAGTGAATCAGTGGGATTCGTGGAGTTCATGGGATGTTGTGAGAGATGGGAGATTGAGATTCTGATAAAAGGGTAGTATCTTGCAAGAGGAGGGATCTGGTTAGAGAAGAAGGTCTAATGTCTGAGGTGTTCTAGGGGAAAGAAGAAAAGATAAAAGTGAAAGATAAAAGATAAAAGTGAAAGATGGTCCCTTAAGATTGTAGCTCTGGAGGCAGAAAGGGATCTATCTTCAGGGTTGAGATTTAATATGGGGATCTGGGAAGGCAGAGTGGAGGCAGAGGACCTTGGTGGAAAAGATAAGAAAGCTGGTAATGGGGCAGAATAAGGATAAATGAAATAATAGGAGAGCTCGAGGCAAGGAGGACTCCTGGACAGTGGGGAGAAGGCCATAATGGGAGTGGGGAAAAAGGTGAGTGAGAACATGGGAGCTGATGACAGAGCCTCTGGTGGCAGGAGGCCAGTGAAAGGAATGATGAAGGAATGGGACCAATTGTGAAGAGCAGGGCACAATGAGAAGAAAACAGATTATGCAGGAGCAGAGTCAGATACAGGGTCCTGGGAAGAAAGGCTGATAAATATCCCTGAAGGGAAATGACATAGCCAGGGTGGGTGGTAATTGATCTTCTTAAACTTCTGGTGAAAGAGTAGGGCCAGAGTTTAAGAAAGCTCAAGGAGAGGAGCTATTGGAACAGAAGGGGACACACAGGGAGCAGCATCTTTTCACAGGATTCCCGTAAGCAAAAGGTCAGACACCACAGTGATGCTCTCCCAACCCTCCTTGCACACAACTTGACCCAGAAATTATCAAAACTGCAAAAGGCTACGAGCTGCAGCCAGGAGCTGAGTCAGAACAAAAGGGTCTGGCAAGAATAAGGGCACCTGAAGCAGGCTACCCACCTGCTTCCCACTCCCTCACATCTGAGACTTCATTATACTCCTTTGTACCTCACCCCAAGGCTTGCTTTCTCATTCCATTCTCTATTGGTTCCTCCTTCAGGAGCAACCCCAGGCTGCACTGGGGCCCTAAAATTATGTAGTGCATGCTAGGAAGTGAGAAACAGGAGAGAAGGAAAGAGATTAATCACTTCCAGAAAAGGTCTCATGCCACCACAGCTTCTTTCTGGTAAGTTCTACAGGCCAGTATAACAAGAGACTGGGTTACATGCTGAAAAAGTGAAAATTAGTTTGACCTGAAAAAAATGAAAATCTGCCATGCCATTCATCAAGCTGGGTAAACAGACACAGATCCTAGATAAAGCCAGCTGTAAAATTAGAAAAAAAATTCTATTTCTCGCAAGGCAACACACCAGCTGTAAAGTGTCTAAATGACACTCAGTAGCAGAACTATTACTTGGTAACTGAGAAACCTTGTTTTCTAAAATCTTAGTTCATTGGAAACTTTGTTTTTGAAATCATTTCAGTAAGAATAAAGCATCCTTTCCTGAAGGATCTAATTCACACTGACACAGAACACCTGCCTTGATTTTCAACCCAGATTCAGATAACGGTGTTTGGGATATAACATTATATATCTATCTTCATTTGTAGTGTCTAAGGAGAGGAGACCTGCTGTCCACTTTGCCATTCAGACGTGATGTTGCTGCTTTCACAAAGCCCTGCTTTGCTTTAGCATATCAAAACACTATTTCATATAAATTTCACTTTATGCCACTCTTCCCCACCTCATATAACTTTTTCCCTTTCTTGGTGACACACCCCATGGTTCCTCTAATGTGTGACCTCCATTGCAATGAGCCACTAACCCTGATTTTGTCAGACTTTGCTCCAGGTGTCCTGATTAGGAAATTTGGAGAGTCTCTGAATATTTGCTCCGATCCCTCCCTACAAACGATTGGCCTCCATGATAGTAATAATGTGCACATCTGAGACTTCTTGAGTCTCAAGATATTCAAGGTTTGTCTTTGATTGTGCGGCTTTGCACTGAATTTAGATTCTGGTTGACTCTGATCCTTCAATATAAGTTTATTTGTCCCCTGGAATTTTTGGTTTCCCATCAAACTAGTGTCCCTTGGTGAAACTGGGTTTTTAACACCCTGCCCCGCCTAGTGTTTATCTCAGTTCAGTAACGCAGTCATGTCTGACTCTTTGCGACCCCATGGACTGCAGCACACCAGGCTTCTCTTTCCATCACCAACTCCTGGAGTTTGCTCAAACTCCTGAGCATAGAGTCAGTGATGCCATCCAACCATCTCATCCTCTGTCGTCCCCTTCCCCTCCCACCCTCAATCTTTCCCAGCATCAGGATCTTTTCAAATGAGTCAGCTCTCTGCATCAGGTGGCCAAACTACTGGAGTTTCAGCTTTAGCATCAGTCCTTCCAATGAATATTCAGGACTGATTTCCTTTAGGATGGACTGGTTGGATCTCCTTGCAGTCCAAGAGACTCTCAAGAGTCTTCTCAAACACCACAGTTCAAAAACATCAATTCTTTGGCGCTCAGCTTTCTTTATAGTCCAACTCTCATATCCATACATGACTACTGGAAAAACCATAGCTTTAACCTTTGTTGGCAAAGTAATGTCTCTGCTTTCTAATATGCTGTCTGGGTTGGTCATAGCTTTTCTTCCAAGGGGCAAGCGTCTTTAAATTTCATGGCTGCAGTCACCATCTGCAATGATTTTGGAGCCCGAGCAAACAGTCTCTCACTGTCTCCATTGTTTCCTCATCTATTTACCATGAAGTGTTGGGACCAGATGCCATGATCTTAGTTTTTTGAATGTTGAGTTTTAAGCCAACCTTTTCACTCTCCTCTTTGACTTTCATTAAGAGGCTCTTCAATTCCTCTTTGCTTTCTGCCATAAGGGTGGTGTCATCTGCATATCTGAGGTTATTGATATTTCTCCCAGCAGTCTTGATTCCAGCTTGTGCTTCATCCAGACCAGCATTTTGCTTTATGTACTCTGCATATAATAAGTTAAACAAGCAGGGTGACAGTGTACAGCCTTGACATACTCCTTTCCCAATTTGGAACCAGTCTGTTGTTCCCATGTCTGGTTCTAATTATTGCTTCTTGACCTGCATACAGATTTCTCAGGAGGCAGTCAGATGGTCTGGTATTCCCATCTCTTTAAGAATTTTCCACAATTTATTGTGATCCACACAGTCAAAGGCTTTGGCATAGTCAATAAAGCAGAAGCAGATGTTTTTCTGGAACTCTGTTGCTTTTTTGATAATACAATGGATGTTGGCAATTTGAACTTTGGTTCTTCGGAGCTGGATGTTCAAATCCAGCTTGAACATCTGGAAGTTCATGGTTCATGTTCTGTTGAAGCCTAGCTGGGAGAATTTTGAGCATTACTTTGCTAGTATCTGAGATGAGTGCAATTGTGTGGTAGTGTGAACATTGTTTGGCATTGCCTTTCTTTGGGATTGGGATGAAAACTGACCTTTTCCAGTCCTGTGGCCACATTTTGCTGGCATATTGAGTGCAGCACTTCCACAGCATCATCTTTTAGGATTTGAAAGAGCTCAACTGGAATGCCAGCACCTCCACTATCTTTGTTCATAGTGATGCTTCCCTAAGGCCCACTTGACTTCACATTCCAGGACGTCTGGAAGTTTATCTACTGTGTTCTATTTGTCTCTGAGAACTTTCCTATCTTCTTTGGGTATGAGAACTTGGTTTTAGGAAAGAGCTGTCCACACTTCCTGAGAGCCAGGTGACTACTGATTGTTCAGGTCAGCAAGGAGAGGCAGCTTAACCTTAGGGTTGAGGACTCAGCACAAGTGATGTTTTACCTTTGATCAACAGTCAAGCAATCTCTCATGGGCTTGTCTGCTAACAAGCTTGTGCTACTTCCTGGCATAATTCACTGAGGATAAATTAAAATTATGTGGCCACTTGGGGATCTTTGACATGTACAAGAATATTCGTTTGAGAAATGCTTTTGGCATAAAGGGAAAAGAAACTCTCATGAGACTGTATAGCTGGTCTGTCTAAGAGAGATCACTGTGATTAATGCAGAGATTTTCCCTCTAGTTCATTCTTTAGGGATTAATAAGCACTGGTTTTTAATTGTATCACTTGATAATACTGTCAAGGACTTGAGTAACTATTTAAAGCAGCTATAATGACTTTCTTTTTTGTGTGTGTCTATATATGAAAAAGGTTTTCCGGCATCTAAACTTTCTCCTCCTCCTTACAGAAAGATAACCTCTTAGTGATAATTTCATATTTGTCTAAAGCTACTCTCTATCTCACTTTTTTTTGTTGTTATTGTTCTATCCTTGTCTTTTCCCTCACTGGGGACATTTTTTAAAGATTAATTGCACAGAAAAAAAAATTGTCACTATTGTGCATACTAAATAATAATAATAATCTAAGAAGTAAGAAAAATGCCAGTAAATTGTCTTGCATTATATAATATAGACAAATGTATTTAAAGAATGGGCTTCATTACTATAGCTATGAGGGATGAGACCTTCAATATAAGAGCTTTTTTCTTTTTTTAGATTTTAAGGCTATTTAAATTTTGTCTCATGAATACAAAGTTTATAAAGTACATTTTTAAAATATCCTATAATATTTCTGATAAATCAATTGGGACAAATCAAAATGAGTTAATCATATTGATTGGGCTTCCCTGATAGCTCAGTTGGTAAAGAATCTGCCTGCAATGTGGGAGACCCCGGTTCGATTCCTGGGTCAGGAAGGTCCACTGGAGAAGAGATAAGTTACCCACTCCAGTATTTTTGGGCTTCCCTTGTGGCTCAGCTGATAAGGAATCCGCCTGCAATGCGTGAGACTTGGGTTCAATCCCTTGGTTGGGAAGATTCCCTGGAGAAGGGAAAGGCTACCCACTCCAGTATTCTAGCCTGGAGAATTCCATGGACTGAATAGTCCATGGGGTCACAAAGAGTTGAACACGACTGAGCGACCTTCACTTTCACTTTCAATCATATTGATTAGAGACAACCCTATATCTATATTGCTCTGGCTTTATTATATAAAATTAATGCTAAGACAATATGGTAGTATATATGACTAGTATTAAAACTTTAAGACTTAAACTTTCTAAATTTTATGTATTGGTTTTATGGGGCAAGCAAAGAATCACTGTTAAAACATTTTAAAATTATAAAATATAAAATTGTTTTTAAGTGAAATCATAGGATAGATGTCTTATAAAGGGTTTAGATTTTATAAAATTCTTAAAATACTACAAATCAAAGGACTTAATTTTTTAGCTAAAATTGTAACTTCCAAATAGTTAAAAAGTTAAGACTTTAGAAAATGTTGAGTTACTTGATATGTAATATTTGAATACCTGAACAGTTTCTAAGCTTAAAAAAACCCATGTACACATAGTTTTGATTTATCCATATTCATATGTATTATATAAGGGCTATAGATTAATAGAGTGTGTAAGTGTGTTTGGTTGATGTGTTCACTCTGTCTTCTGAAAATGTAAAAGGTTATCTAAAATGTGTACCCATAGACATTTAGTTTAGCAGTTTAGTTTTCCCTGTGTCTGAAGAAAACAAAAATTGGTTACTTTGCCTAAATGTGGTAACCAATAAAATTAGAAAAACTGTATTTAGTATCATAATTATAGAAAATGAGAATATGTTTATTAAGGAATTATTTATTAAATGATAATTCAGTGTAATATATACAGTTGTTTCAATGTGCTGAGATAAGGTATATCTTAAAAACTAAAATTGTGTGTGTATTATATATGTTTACATATACATATAAAGCATTTAATATGCTTTAATTCTATAAATGACAGAAAGGAAAATTCAAGGGTATATTTGATGTTAATAGATTTATTCACAGAAAAAGGCTTATAAATCTTTTATTGCAAATTTTAATATACACAAAAAGAGTAATAGTAGGGTTTTCTTTCCATGAAATGAGCAAGTTATTTTGTGCCTATTTAAGAGTTTTCTTTTGATTTACTAAAGTATCCTGATAACTCTCTGTCCTCCTGTCATTCTCTTGAATAATAATACAAATTTCTTTATTTTTTTAGGTTGCTAGATCAGATATCAGAGGAAGACTGTGGCTGAGCTTCAGTGAGGACCTTAGCAGGCACTGTTAACAGCTAACACAAGAGTAATTCCAAGTCAGCAGACACAGGGCACAAAGTACTTGAAAGTCTGTCCTAATATCTCAGAGGAATCGGAGGAATCATCCCAAAGCAGATAACTGCAGGAAGTGGTGCCTCCCAGAGACCTACCAGACAAAATCACCAGAGCCGCAAATTACCTTTTGCTCTTTTTCTTTGAGCTTTCCTCTCTGCCAAGTTAAGGTTTAAATTGTTGACACTTCTTATCTATGAACTATGATACTTTGAAGGTCTTTATCCTTAATACTGTTTTCTTTTTTTTTTTTCCTCCCAATTGCTCATTCCTTGGTGTGAGTCCAATGCCAGGCTACAGTTTGCTCATGGTTTGGCGACAGTACGCAATTACCCTGTCTGCTGGGTTTGCACTCACGTTCTTCGGGTGCCACCCAGCTCCCTTTGCTATCACTTTCTTGGAATTAATCCACTCATTTCCTTCCTTGGTGGGTAAGACTCAACCAGGAGGTGGGCAGGGGATGAAAAGTAGTGTAAGAGGCCGAACAACCAGAATTTTAAAAGCCCCTGTTACGTCATACATAGAAAGCAAGGTTTCAGCCCTAAATAAAACAATGCTCCCGAAAACTTTTGTGAAAATTCAGCTATTCCAAACAAATTTTCACAGAAGTCAGTAATGGAATGAAAGGAATGATAAGGGGGCACTTTGAGAAAACAGAAAACAGGGAATTCCCTGACAGTTGAGTGGTCAGGACGCCACACTTTGACCGCCAGGGGCCGGGATTCAGTCTGTGGTCGGGGAACTAAGAGCCGCGAACCACACAGAGCAGCAAAAGAGGGAAGAAGAGCAAACAGAACACAATGAGAGGAAATGAGACAGTGAAGAGTTCCGTGAGGGAAGATGGGCCCCACAGGGTACTCAGTCAAAAAAGAAAAGATAGGTAACTATGCCTCTGGCGAGGCCCCAAAGAAGGTAGAAGCCAGTGCCATGGAGTCTGTAAGTGGTCTGGAACTTGGACCTCTGTGGAATCCAGTGGTGAGGTAGAGACGGGATAAGAGAGGGCCTGGTTGCAGGTTTCTGAGGCTCACTGAGAGGCTGAAGGTGGAGACTGAGCTGACCTCGCTCAGAGGAACGGTGGGAGGCCCAGGACACTGAGGCCACATCATCTCCCATAGGCTCCCAAGACAGTAGAATGTCAGCTTCCGTGGCCTCGCCTCCTTACTCACAGTGAGGATCTTGATAAAAATGCTTGTCACAAACTGCCTCTAGCAGAGAACTTGTCCAAGTGGCTGCAGACGACAAGCTAAAATCTAGAAGGCTGGGATGGGGGCCTCACCGAGCCAGAAGCACACTCCATTCCCCCATGTCCCACACTTCACAATGCTTGTCTGATTGCTCACACCAAGGCTTTCTTTTACATTCCCTTCTCTGTAGGTTTCCCCTCCAATATGAACCCCAGGCTGCACTGAGCTCTGGACTGCAGGAGTCATCCTAGGAAGGGGGATGCAGGAAAAAGGGGATAGACTAATCTGTTCACCAGGAAACGTTATTCTGTGCTTCAGTAGACCCTTTTCAGTCAGCCTCTCTAGTCTGAGAATCCAAAAGCCTGGGTTACTTGTGGTGAAGAGGAGAACAAAGTGTTATTTTAGGAGGCTGAGTGGAATGATGCTTTGTGGCAGAGACATTTTGGAGACTGACTTTGGAAACACCAAATTTAGTATATAAAATTATCCATGACAATAATAGTAAGGGCTTTCACAGACATTATCTCATGTGATCCTCACAACAACCCTGTGAGGTATGGAGGCCAGGAATTACCTCTGAGGAGGAATCTGAATTTTGGGGAAGTTAAATAGCTTGTCCAAAATCAGGATCAAGGAGCTCTGCCTCGTAAACCAATGGTGGTTCCAGTGTATCTCATACCACCACCAGTGGGCAAAACTCATGGTCCAGCTCCATCATTCTTTCACTCTGCTTCCTAATAGAGACTTGCTCTAGGAACTGACATGCTCAGAGACTGTGGACCTGAGCCTTCATGGGAAGGTGAGATTAAAACACCTCTAGGTAGCCCAGAGTTGACTAGACAAAATCTTACCTTTTAATGCTACACCTTTGTTCCTCTTTTTGACTCTGCACTAAAGTTGAGAGACTAAAGTGAGTGACTACGACTGAATTTTCACTTTCTTCTCCCTAGGCAAGCCATAGACATTCATTTATTCATGGATAATCTGATTTTCCATATTAAGTTACTAAAGCTCCATGATCCATCTCTGCTAGTCACTTTAAAGTGGATAAAAATATTTTCTACTTTTCCTTTGAAAATTTCATGAAGGGTTTTCTGTATGTCATGTTCAATTGATTTTTTCAGTCCTTGTCCTTTGCAGATGAAGGCCACTAATTTCCAAAACTGCAGGTGCATGTATATTCCTTCACATGGGACTTGTCCCTGCTCACAGAGGCTCAGCATCTGATTCAAGGCTTTCAAAGGCTCAGAGGATTGCTCTCCATAGCAACCCTAACACAAAGGGAAGCCTTGGCCCAGAGACACCTCAGATGAAACAAAACAGGTGAACAAAAGTTGAAGGACCCTGTCCTCCTACAGGAATCCTGAACTCAATAGTCCAGTCCATGGTCAGTGACTCACTCACTGTGATCAGGATTCTACCATGGATTCCTCTACCACCCCCCAGAAGGTCTGTGAGCTTCAAGTCCTCCCCTGTCCCCCATATTCTAATCTTCCCTGAGAGTCTCCATCTTAGGTGTCTCTCTGTCCCAACATAATTGATTTGGAAAAGGAGGAACAGGTTAATCTCTGCTGGTGGCTGGCCCTAGGATTCCTTTGTCAAATTAATGTGTCTGTTTTCCTATATGTTAGTAAACTTTATTTCTCTAAATGGTAGAGAAATGGAAAAATGGATACCCGGCTATACAGAAAGTATGAAACAGAACTAGAACCCCAAGACTCACTGAGATGCATCTGAAAGCAGAGTTTATCTGAAGTGCACCTCAACCTCAGACAGCTGAGGAGCTGTGGAATAGTGACAGTGTTCTTGAGGGTGGGAGAGGGCCCTTAAAGAGGAAGGTGAACTCACAGTTCCTCTTCACAGCAGCCAGCCTGGTAGCTCCCTCCAGCCTTCCCTGGGTCTTCTAGATCCTTCCATCTTTCCATATCATAGATACACTGTAGCATTATGTTCTATTTATTCCTCCTACAACACTAACTGCGTTGTCCATTACCTCCTTGGTCACCTGAGCTTTAACCTTACCAATTATATAGCCTTTGAAAACCTGAAGTTCTTCCAGGAATTTTTGCTAATTCCCAGAGATTTGCATTATCAGGATTTCCTCTGTTCTGAGGTTCAGCTTCCTACCTCCCAGGCCAGACACAAGACACAACTCCACATTCACTCATGAGAGTCCTCTTTCACATAAAAGCATTAGTGAGCAATGTAGTCTTTACAAAAGATATTGTGAGGGTGATGAGTAAGGCTATGTATGGGCAGACTTCACTCCTGGCAAACAGCTTTAAGATCCCTGACTGCTAAATTAAGCATTGAATTATTTCCTTCCCTGAAACAGTCCTAGCCCAGGGCACTCAGTCCTTTCCCACCCAGATGATGAGGTTTTGCTGAACTGGTAGCAAAATTATCTCTCAAAAATGAGGGATAGATTCTCAGTTAACATTGCTCCTGAGATAGCATTGTATTTGGGTCCTTTCAATGAACAGAAAAAGAAAAAAAAAAAAAAAAATGAGTTCATATTAATATGTACAATTCAAATTTAACACCAGGTTTTTACTTTGTATCTCATTTCTCTCACAATGAAAACTTTGGATCTTAGTAACATTAATGTTATTTGTTCTATTCTAATATATATATATACACACACATATATATATATAAATGTAATGTTAAACTTATAGTACAAATATTACACCTGATAATAAAATTGAGTGAGGTTTCAAGTTATTTGCAATTTTTTTTTTCTTTAGAATATACCCTACCAAGAAGATAAACCAGAAGAGCATGTTCCAAAGTCACTTGAAATAATTCTTATGTCTATGTGGGAATATAACCAATTTGATAAAGAGTTAAGGTTATTGGTTTCAATTTATTCTCAATTTTAGGATTGGCTTTACTTTCCCTGTATTGTTTTTCAAAAACTAAAACATTTACATGGATCTAAGTCAAAAATAAATTATACTCAGAGACGTCTCACTCCCAGCCCTTTCATTTGATTCAAAACTAGATTTTATTTCTTCTCTCAAGATGTAGAAGGAATGTGAGAAGCAGGAAAGGATAGGATCTTTGTAGAAAGAAACTGTGATCTAAATCGACTTGCTGTTTGAGGTTGGGGGTTGGGCATTTCCTACTTTTTAAGACTTGATTTTTTTACATGAAAATGAGAACAAAATAACCATCTCTTAGAAATATCCTGCAGATTAAATTAGATAATATCTGTGAATTGCACAGTCTGTATCAGGTACTCAAAACATGACAGATATTCAGTATGTTTTATCTGAAAATCTTAATAAAACTTAGAAATGTTAGACCAGCTTGTCACCCAATTTTGGTGTCCTTTTAAAAATATTTTTCCATAATGTAGAAATAATGTGTATGATAATACTCTGAACAGAATTCAGAAGATCTGTATCTTCTGTAGCCTATATCTAAAGAGATATAAAAGGAACTTTTATCTAGTAGAACCCAAAATACTAGATTTGTTTGGATGGCAGTAGTGAGGTAGACTACCGAGAAAGATATAATAAGGAAGGATACACAAAAGAGATATGCTACAGACTGAATGTTTGTGTCCCCCCAAAATTCCTGTGTTGAAACTGTCCCACAATGTGAACATGTTAGGCGATGGAGCCTTTAGGAGGGGACTAGGATTAGATGAGGTCATGAGCATGGAGCCTTTGTGAATGGCATTAGAGCCCTCTTAAGAGTCACTAGAAAGCTTGCTTCCTATCTCTCTTTTCTGCCATGTGAAGACAGCAAGAAGATGGCTATCTAGGAAACAGGTTCCCAACAGACACCAAGTCTGCCGGCACCTTGATCTTGGACTTCACAGCCTCTAGAACTGTGAGAAATAAATGTTTGTTGTCTAAACCACCCAGTCTATGGTATTTTTGTTATAGCAGCCCCAACAGACTAACAAACATCAGTTACAGAACTAAATGAAAGTGGGATAAAGCCCTTGTTGCTGTTTCATCACTAAGTCGTGTCTAACTCTTTGCGATCTCATGGACTGGAGCAAACCAGGCTCATCTGTCCATGGGATTCTCCAGGCAAGAATACTGGAGTGGGTTGCCATTTCCTTCTCCAAGGGATCGTCCCAACCCATGGATAGAACCCGAGTCTCCTGCTTGGCAGTCATCTCCCTTTTGGCAGGCAGATTCTTTTGCCACTGAGTCACCTGAGAAGCCTGATAAAGTCCTTAGCAAACTCAAACTGAGTTCAAAAATGAAACTACTTACTGTATTATCTATAAAACATGGCTAAAACAGAGACTTAAGGGTAGAAAGGCCAAGAGAATTAACTGATAGATAAATAATAAAGTAGCTAAGTGAAAAAGCGAGTACACAAAAATCAAGTTTCTAAAATTCTACCTAGGGACTTAAGATTGGAAAGGGAATTTGTGGTAGGAGAGTAAGGTACTGTTTTTAAGAACTGAAAGAAACATTCTAATAAAAGGTATCAGTTTTCCCTAAATCTATAAATCATTGCAGCTTTACCAGTTTGGGGCAATTGTCTAACATGGGAGGAAAGCTGGACATAATCCTATAAGCATATCTTTTTAAAAACACCATAAAAAGCTCTAGAAGATTTCCATCTTGGAGTAGGAAATGCATTTGTATATTTTAAAGCTATTTTCAAAGTATAATAGTAGAGCATGCTTTTAATAATTCAAACAGCACATAAATACATAAATCACAAAATGTAAACACTCTTTCCATCCCTCTCTACTCCCACTGCCTAAAATGGTGAGGTAAGCACAGTTAACAATTTGACGTGTATGGAAAGGCACACCTCACTGCCTGCATTTAGTCCCAGAGCAACACCACACTTAGCGGCAAAGGAGGCTGGTAAATGCAGTCTGCAACTGAGCAGCCGTGTGTCCTGCTAAAAATCCAACCTAAGAAGAGTGTTTTGTTAAAACAATCTTTTATTCTCTGCCATGGCCTTCTTCCTGCTTTACCCATCTTCAACAGGAAGGCTTGGCTTTTTCTTGATCTGGCTGTGAAGCTTTGCCATTTGCTAAATTTGGCTTTGGTTGGGGGAAGTCTCCTTAATGCCATCACATCTCCTGGTGACATATAGCTGGCCATGTGAGCTCCCTGACAGTGATGGAAAAGCTGGGGCCTGAAGATGGTGTCTGGGAACTCAGGCTAGAGCTCCAACCCATTGTGTTCTTAAGATATGGTTTTGATGTGTGGAGTCTTTTCCCCCCAGTATTGTGAAAGACCCTGGAGAAGGAAATGGCAGCCCACTCCAGTATTCTTGCCTGGAAAATCCCATGGACTGTGGAGCCTGGTAGGCTACCGTCCATTGGGTCGCAAAGAGTTGGACACGACTGAGCGACTTCATTGTGAAAGAAACTGGGTTGGCTGTTACTGGAGGTAACTCATTCTTGCTCTCCATAGAGGAAGCATGATCACATTTCTGCAAGATTGCACTCCTGCCAGGTCACTTGCACCTGCAGACAAGTCTGTTCCTCTTTAAGTGATTCTTTAAGGATTAAAAAGCGGTGCAAAGACTTTGGATAGGCCAAGCTGCACACAGCTGTGCCAGAAGTGCCAATGCTGTGGAGAGAGTACAGGACAAGACCCTCAGGAATCTCACAATGGTCCCAGCTCCTCTGTTCACCAGTGATGTATCCTTGGCAAGCTGCTTCCCAACCCAGAGCCTCTGTTTTCTCATCCAAAAAGAAGCTGGAGCAGATCATTTCTGTTTCAGTTCCCCAGTTGTCCATGACCTTTTCCTATCTATTCCTTGTTGGGAACACTTCATCAGTAACCTTAGGGGAAAGACAAATCTTTCCTTCTCATCTGTTTTTCATGTGTCTATTACCAGACATGGAAGAATTCAAGGTCTTCAAAATGACTCACCCCCATGCACCTCCTGGAGACCAGGAACCTGGGCTGACACTTTGGGTCAGTCTCAAACAGGTGTCAAATGGATTTTAACACAGTGTTCACTATTGGTTCCCACAATCAAGTCTACAGGGAGACTGGGGTAGGCAGCAAACACTGAGAAGAATTAAAAAATGTGTGTAATGATTAGAGCAGTATTTTCTCTTTAAGACTCTATGGACATACCCAGGGCATGACACATCCTGAAACTAAGTCTTTGGTTTGTAAGGGTGAAAGTGACAAAAAACACAGATCTCCATAAAACCTACTACAGGATGAGTAAAGAAAAAATGAAATGTCAATGACAGCACCTTTTCAGGCTCTTAAACTATGTTGCCAAAGTTCTAATGTTTTCTCCTTTTCTTAAAAATAAATTTCATCTGCATAGTGCAGCATATTAAAAAGCAAGACATTACTTTGCTGACAAAGGTCCCTCTAGTCAACATGTGTTGGATGGAACAACACATATTGTGTTATATATTGACCAGAACATTCATATTGCGTTTTACAATTTATAAAATACTCAGCTACATTTTCTCTTTTATCCTCAACAAAGCACTGGGAAGCGTAAGGACAGGTAGTTGCTGTTTTACAGATGAAGAGCCTGAGGTTAAACAGCTTTCCTAAGGCCACATGGCTAGTGTGAGTTGATCTGGACAACTCTGAAACTCTCCACAGCCTCTATGTTGATGCCTCATGCTCCACACGTATGTGTGTGTATGTGTTTGGTTATATCCAGCTCTATGAGACCCCATGGATTGTAGCCCACCAGGCTCCTCTATCCATGGGATTTTCTAGGCAAGAAATACTGGAGTGGGTTGCCATTTCCTACTCCAGGGGATCTTCCTGACCCAGGGATGGAATCTGTGTCTCCTGTGTCTCTTATGTTGGCAGGCAGATTCTTTACTACTGCACTACCTGATTCTTAAATGTGGCTTCACATTAGAACTACTTGGAAAATTTAAAAATAAATATTAGTAACTTGTCCCACCCCCAGAGAGTTTCACTTAACTACTCTAAAATGTGGTCTGGGCATTAGTATTATTTTTCACATTTCTCCATTTTCAGTTAATCTTTGGTTGTGAGATAACAGATTCATGGACAGTTGTAAGAAATAATACAAGGATCCCATTCCCCCCATTAGTAACATATTGCAAAACTATAATATAATATCACAGCCATGACACTAACATTTATACAGTCAAGATGCAGAACAGTTTCACCATCATAAGGAGCTCTTGAACTTTCCTTTTATAGGTACACTCAGCCCCCCTTACCTACCTATCCCTAACCCATGGGAACCATTAATCTGTTTTCCATTTCTATAATTTCTGTCATTTCAAGAAGGTTATATAAGTGGAATCTTGTAGCATGTGACCTTTTAGGATTGCATTTTTCTTTTCACTCAATACTCCAATACGTTGGCCACCTGATGCGAATAGCTGACTCATTGGAAAAGACCCTGATGCTGGGAAAGATTGAGGGCAGGAGGAGAAGGGGACGACAGAAGATAAGATGGTTGGATGGCATCACCGACTCAATGGACATGGGTTTGGGTAAACCCCGGGAGTTTGTGATGGACAGGGAGGCCTGGCGTGCTGCAGTTCATGGGGTCGCAAAGAGTCGGACACGACTGAGTGACTGAACTGAACTGAACTGAATTCCCTGGAGACTCATCCAAGCTGTATTTCAATCTCTCTCTCTCTCTTTAGTCACTAAGTTGTGTCTGACTCTTGCAACCCCATGGACTGTAGCCTGCCAAGCTTCTCTGTCCATGGGATTCTCCAGGCAAAAATACTGGAGTGGGTTGCCATTTCCTTCTCCAGTATTTCAATAGTTCATTCCTTTTTATTGCTGAGTAGTATTTCCCAGTATGGATGTACCAGCTGATTTCACTGTTGAAGGACATCTGAGTTGTCTCCAGTTTCTGGCTATCATGAATATTTGTATACAGGTGTTTGTGCAAAGAGAGGTTTTCATTTCTTTAGGATAAATGTCTTAGTGCAATTGCTAGCTGGTATGGCAGTTACCTGTTTAGTTCTGTAAGAAACTACCAAACTATTTTCTAGAGTGACTGGATCATTTTATATTCCCATGAGCAACCTCATATGAGTGATCTACATTCTCTTCCTCACCAGCTGTGGTATTGTCATCATTCTTTCTTAAAAGCCATTCTGATGTGTGATAGTTCTCCTTGTGGTCTTAATCTGCATTTATTTCTCTAATGCTTAGTGATGAGGTTTTTTCTCATGTCCTTATCTGCCAACTGGGCTTCACTGGTGGTTCAATGGTAAAGAATTGCTTGCAATGCAGGGGACTTGGTTCAACTCCTGGATCAGGAAGATCCCCTAGAGTAGGAAATGCAACCCACTCCAGTATTCTTGCCTGAAAAATCCCATAGACAGAGGAGCCTAGCAGGCTGCAGTCCATGTGGTCACAGAGTTTGACATGACTAAGTGACTGAATCCGAGCACATTTGCCAACTATATATCCATGTTAGTGAAATGCCTGTTCACATCTTATGTTCATTTTTTAATTGGATTATTTTTAACTGTCCAGTTTTGAGAATTCTTCACAAATTCTAGACACTAGTCCTTTGGTGGATATATGGTTTTGCAGATATATATATGGATATTGTGGATGTTTTCTCCCAGGCTATATATTGCCTCTTTTTTTTTTTGCTTAATAGATTTTTTAAGATAGATTTAGATTTAGAGAAAAATTTAACAGATAGTACAGAAAGTTTCCAAATACCAGCCCCCCAATCTGTACACATTTTCCCTACTATTGACATCTTGCAGTCATGTGGCACATTTGTAATAATTAATGAACCAATATTGATATATTAACTGAAGTCCGTAGTTTTTATTGCTGAATGATATTTCATTGTACAGATGTAGCACCATTTAATCTATTTAAGGACATCTCAGTTGCTTCCAGTTTTGGGCAATTAGAGAAGAGAATCTATAAACATTCATGTGTAGGTTTTATGGAAACATAGGTTTTCAATTCACTTAAGTAAATACCTAGGAGTGTGATTATTAGATCATATAGTAAGAATACATTTAGCTCACTAAAAATATAAAAAAAAAAATTGTCATTTAAAGTGGATGTACCGTTTTGCATCTTTTATATGGGATAAGCATATTTTCATATGTATATTTGCCATCTGTATAGCTTCTTTATTGAAGAGTCTGCTTAGATCTTTTGCCTGTTTTTAAACTGGATTATTCATTGTCTTATTGTTGAGTTTTAAAGAGCTTTTTTGATACAAATCCTTTATCAGATTATTTGCTTTGCAAATATTTTCTCCCATTCTGTGACTTGTTTTATCATTTTCTTAACTGTGTCTTTCACAGAGCACAAGTTTTTCCTGTTAATACGGTCCAACTTAGTTCAATTTTTTCATTCATGGACTCTGCTTTTGGTGTTGCATCTGAGGTGTCATCACCAAACCCAAGGTGATCTAGACTTTCTGGAAGATTTATAGGTTTGTGTTCTACATTTAGGTCTATGATTCCATTCTGAGTTAATTTTTGTGAAAGGCATAGAGTCTGTGTCTAGTTTCTTTTCTTATATTTTTGCAGAAGGACTTCTAATGGTTCTAGCTCCTTTTACTAATATTTTCTCTACTGAATGCTTTTACGCCATTGTCAGCAATCAGTTGATAATATTTGTGTGTCTATTTGGAAACTCTCTAGAGTGTTCACTGATCTCTTTTTTCACCAGTGCCACACCGTCTTGATTATTATAGCTTTATAGTAAGCCTTTAAGTCAAATAATGTCAGTCTTCAACTTTTTTCTTCCTCCTCAGTGTGGTCCTGGCTATCTTGGGTCTTTTTCCTTTCCATAACAACTTTATAATCAGTTTGTCAACATCCACAGATTACTTGCCTCCAAGTGCGGGTGTCAGATCATTTCTCCACTGGGCCCCCATCACAGGAGCATGAAGAGGAGAAAGATAAGTGCCGGCTAGCCCCACCTCCCATCACCTTGTTCTGCCTCGGTGCTGCTGCATGCGGACAGAGGTGCAGGAGCACTCGACTCACTGAAGCTACCCTACTGGGGTGATCAGAACATGGCACCCCCCGCCACATGCGGGAGGATGAAGTAGGAGATCAAGTCCTTACTCAGCCCCACTGAAACCCATTCCAACTATGGGTTTTTTTTAGATTTTTGTGTCTGTCTATTTGACATCCATTCATCACTGGGCTGCTTACATTAACTATATTTTCTTTTTTATTTGTGATGCTCTGGCATTTGGAGGCCTTACCAAAAATAAGAATATTCAGTTAATATAAGTAATTCCTAAAGATAACAAGTTGCCTACAAGCACATCTTCTTTCACTTTTTGGAGTCGTCCTATGTTGGAGAAGGAAATGGCAACCCACTCCACTATTCTTGCCTGGAGAATTCTTCGGACAGAGGAGCCTGGTGGGTTATAGTCCATAGAGTTGCAAAGAGTCAGACATGACTGAGTGACTAACACACTTAGGTTTGTTTGGTGGGTTTTACGGTCAAAGTTAAACAAAGCTGGACACTAATTTAAGTGATAAAAATAGATTTTAATTACTAAATGTTATTATAGGAGAGAAAAGAGTTCCATTTTTATTTATACAGAGGTGACTGAATTTTAAAGGGAAAATGAATGCATAGAGAGGAAGTCAAGCATGGGCTTGAGGAGAGTCAAAGAAGTGAAAAATAACAAAGGTAGGAAGCAGAGGTTAGTCCCTGGGAAACCCACCTGGGACCGCCAATTGGCATTTACTGAAGTTAGACTCCTACCCTCCCACAGAGCCGGGGAGAAAAGGAGTATATCTTCCTTCAGGTGTTGGCTGGAACAAACAGTAAATTCTTTGGGTATCCTGCGTTTTCTCAGACAGACACTCTAAAGGGTAATGGGGGGTCATCCTAGGGATG
Source organism: Muntiacus reevesi (assembly GCF_963930625.1). Lineage (NCBI taxonomy): Eukaryota > Metazoa > Chordata > Mammalia > Artiodactyla > Cervidae > Muntiacus > Muntiacus reevesi. Next base: position 29,470,728 of record NC_089258.1, read on the forward strand.
CAGCCTTAAGTTATTTAATGATTTCCCCACCTTTCTCGGCTTCCCAGGTGGCCCAGTGGCAAAGAATCCACCTGCAATGCAGGAGGCATGGGTTCAATCCCTGGGTCAGGAAGATCCCCTGGAAAAGGAAATAGCAACCCACTCCGGTATCACTGCCTGGGAAATCCCCACGGACAGAGGACCCTGGCAGGCTACAGTCTATGGGGTCACAAAAGAGTCAGACATGACTGAGCAACCAAACAATGACAACCAGTCTTTATAGGCCAAAGCCGAGGCTTAGTTAAGAGCAGGCTCAAGGGGCCCTGGCTAGAGTTTGGCCAAGGGAGTCTCTGTCAGTGTGCAGAGGGTTTTAGCTGTAAAAGGGAGGGCCTGAGAGAACAAGGTGACTCCATCTTGGTGCCAGAAGGCCTTGACATGAGGAATTTTGAAAGCTTCTCATGTGATTCTAATAAACAACAAAGTTTGAGAACCACAAAGCCAAGACAAGAGCTTGGTCCCCTGTTTTAATGCTCCCCATCACAAAGACAAATTATTTTATGGAGACTGCATGCTCTGTGTACATGTGTGTGCAAGCATGTACATCTGTACAGGTGTATGCATGAATGCAGTCATGTACCAGGCTGAGAGGTAGATAAGAGGCCTGGTTCTCTCAGGCAACAAGAAAATGAAGAAAGTGCTGAGAACTACTGAAATGTACCAAGCTGCCGTTTTTTAGTTTAGTTCAGTCACTCAGTCAAGTCCAACTCTTGGTGACCGCATGGACTGCAGCACTCCAGGCTTCCCTGTCCATCACCAATTCCTGGAGCTTGTTCAAGCTCATGTCCATTGAGGCAGTTATGCCATCCAACAATTTATCCTCTGTCATCCCCTTCTCCTCCTGCCATCTATCTTTCCCGCCATTAGGGTCTTTTCCAATGAGTCGGCTCTTCACATCAGGTGGCCAAAGTACTGGAGCTTCAGCATCAGTCCTTCCTATGAATATTCTCAGAACTGATTTCCTTTAGGATTGACTGGTTTGATCTCCTTGCAGTCCAAGGGACTCTCAAGAGTCTTCTCCAACACCACAGTTCAAAAGCATCAATTCTTCGGTGTTCAACTTTCTTTATGGTCCAACTCTCACATCCATACACAACTACTAGAAAAATCATAGCTTTGACTGATAGATCTTTGTCAGCAAAGTAATGTCCTTGCTTTTCAATATGCTGTGTAGGTTGGTCATAGCTTTTCTTCCAAGGAGCAAGTGTCTTTTAATTTCATGGTTGCAGTCACCATCTGCAGTGATTTTGGAGCCCCCCAAAATAAAGTCTCTCACTGTTTACATTGTTTCCCCATCTATTTGCCATGAAGTGATGGGACTGGATGCCATGATCTTAGTTTTTTCAATGTTGAGTTTTAATCCAACTTTTTCATTCTCCTCTTTCACTTTCATCAAGAGGCTCTTCAGTTCCTCTTCACTTTCTGCCATAAGGGTGGTGTCATCTGCATATCTGAGGTTATTGATATTTCTCCAGCAATCTTGATTCCAGCTTGTACTTCATCCAGCCTGGCATCCTGCATGATGTACTCTGCATATAAGTTAAATAAGCAGGGTGACAATATACAGCCTTGACATGCTCCTTTCCCAATTTGGAACCAGTCTGTTGTTCCCATGTCTGGTTCTAACTGTTGCTTCTTGACCTGCATACAGATTTCTCAGGAGGCAGGTAAGGTGGTCTGATATTCCCATCTCTTTAAGAATTTTCCACAGTTTGTTGTGATCCACACAGTCAAAGACTTTGACATAGTCAATAAAACAGAAGTAGATGTTTTTCTGGAACTCTCTTGCTTTTTTGATGATCCAGTGGAAGTTGGCAATTTGATCTCTTGTTCCTCTGCCTTTTCTAAATTCAGTTTGAACATCTGGGAGTTTTCTTGGTTGATGTTCTGTTGAAGCCTGGCTTGGAGAATTTTGAGCATTACTTTGGTAGCATGTGAGATGAGTGCAGTTGTGTGGTAGCTTGTTCTTTAGAATTGCCTTTCTTTGGGATTGCTGGGAAAAAAGGGGATCCTGGCAGAATTCAACCCTATGTCCATTTATTTCGCCATAAAAATGAGAAGGGGCGTTTCTCAAGGTTGTGGTTGAGAGCTCACATTCAAAGTCTTACTGATACAGTTTCTTCAGGCACTCTTTGTCTATCAGATCTAGTCCCTTGAATCTATTTGTCACTTCCTCTGTATAGTTGTAAGGGATTTGATTTAGGTCATACTTGAATGGTCTAGTGGTTTTCCCCACTTTCTTAAACTTAAGCCTGAATTTTGCAATAAGGAGTTCATGATCTGAGCCACAGTCAGCTCCCGGTCTTGTTTTTGCTGACTGTATAGAGTTTCTCTATCTTCAGCTGCAAAGAACATAATCAATCTGATTTATAATCAGATAAGAATATAATCAATGGAAACAGTGACAGACTATTTTCCTGGGCTCCAAAATCACTGCAGATGGTGACTGGAGCCATGAAATTAAAAGATGCTTGCTCCTTAGAAGAAAAGCTATGACAAACCTAGACAGCATATTAAAAAGCAGAGACGTTACTTTGCTGACAAAGGACTACAAGATCAAAGCAGTCCATCATAAAGAAAACAGGTCTGAATAGTCATTGGAAGGACTGATGCTGAAGCTGAAGCTTCAATAGTTTGATCCCCTGATGCAAAGAACTGACTCACCAGAAAAGCCCCTGATGATGGGAAAGACTGAAGGCCAGAGGAGAAGGGGACGACAGAGGATGAGGTAGTTGGATGGCATCACTGACTCGATAGACATGAGTTTTGAGTAAGCTCCAGGAGTTGGTGATGGACAGGGAAGCCTGGCGTGCTGCAGTCCATGGGGTCGCAAAGAGTTGGACACGACTAAGCAACTGAACTGAATTGATCCATTTCTATCCTCCAGTTTTCTCTGCTGGACACTTACAGCCTAAAACCAAGGAAGTGACTCTCTCTGTCTCTCTGCAATTGCTCAAGGATCATCCTTAAAGCGCTGTATTTCAGCCTGACTTTCCCATAACTCACTGAGCGTAATTTTATTGCTTCATTTGAATCCTACTTATTATTCATGTGTTTATGCAAATGTAGAAGCCAGGAGGGGTGCAACTCCTTTTAGAAGCCATGCTGTGGTCTCTGAAATATTAAAGGCTCAGAAAATTGGCACATTGAAGGGCTCCATCTCAGGAAAAGGACATTTTTCTAGACCGAGTGCTGCCTGAAAGTTTTTGGCATTTCTGGCTGTGAAAATGAAAGAGGAGGTGGGCCCTGAGGCTGCCCTGGAGCAGAGGTTCTCACATCAGAATCCCTGGGGGCCTGGGAGATCACACTGGTACTTCCACTGCGCCCCCCACATTCTGATTTAACTGGGACTAAAGTCAGGCACTGGTGTTTTTTTAAAAGCTCCCCAGGCAATTCTGACTAGCAGCCAGGGTTGAAAGGCTGAGAACTCTAGAGACTCTGCAGAATTCTGGGGCAACACAGCAAAATGTCCAGGCCTAGCAAATACAATTAAGGAGCCTCACAACAATGAATACCACTTATTTTCCCCAGAGTACCTATAACGAGCCAAAACAGAGATGGGAGAGACACAGTCTGTCCTTTCCACCAAATTGGGCAGATGATAAAATCTAAGGCTGGTGTGCAAGGCCGCAGTGGTGGGAAGGGGCAAGTGGGGAAGAATGCCTTCCAATGCCTTCCAGAGGAGCAGCAGCAACATTCAGGTTGCACCTTGAAGAAGAGTGGAACTTGGACAGGTGGTAAAAGACATTCTGACCTTACAGAGCAGATCTTCATGATGAAACAAAATTGTTTTTAAGACATGAAAAATTTAACACAAAAATTTCCCGGCTGTTTGAGCCACAACCCTCCTCCCTTTAGTGTGTAATGTGTATCTGTATTATATACTGGGGCTTCCCTTGTGGCTTATATGGTAAAAAATCTGCCTGCAATGCAAGAGACCCAAGTTCAATCCCTGGGTTGGGAAAACCCCCTGGAGAAGGGAATGGCAACCCACTCCCGTATTATTGGCTGGAGAATCCCATGGACAGAGGAGCCTGGCATTACATATTAGCTAGATGCCCTCAAAAGAAGAAGGCCTATTTGCAGAGGAAAAAAAAAAAAGCAATACTTTCAACTTGGCCAATTTCAAGCTACCAACACATTTGAAATGGCTTACAAAATTTCTGAATAATCAACAATGGGCTCTCACAAGCCATTAAGATCTAGTTCCAGCTGCATCACCAAATCCCTATACTCCACCTCCCAACTGGTTAAGAACTACTGCATTACAAGACAATGTGGATTTAATAAAACAAAAATAATAAACCAAAAAAATCCACTTATCAAATAGAACATCGTTAACGGTCTGTACTATAATAAAGCTAATTGCTTAAACCCACCTTACACAGATAACTCTTGGGGAAAACTTAGTAATACACTTGGGGGAGAGAGATCAGGCTGCCCAGATAAGGCAGTGAGGATAACAGGCCTCTTGTGTAAATAGTAGGATTTCACCACAGGATGTCACTCTAATACTTGCTAACTAATGTCTCTGGAAATCTGAGGCAAGCTGTCTCTCCTTTGCCAAAAGATTGGCATTCTTAACTTTTATACCTTGGGATGATCACGAAATTACATTAAATTTGTTGTTCATGGAGAAGCTCTATACAGTCAAAAACAAGACTGGGAGCTGACTGTGGCTCAGATCATGAACTCCTTATTGCAAAATTCAGACTTAAATTGAAGAAAGTAGGGAAAACCACTAGACCATTCAAGTATGACCTAAATCAAATCCCTTACAGTGGAAGGTGACAAATAGATTCAAGGGATTAGATCTGATAGACAGAGTGCCTGAAGAACTATGGACAGAGGTTCGTGACATTGTACAGGAGGCAGTGATCAAGACCATCTCCAAAAAAAAGAAATGCAAAAAGGCACAATGGTTGTCTGAGGAGGCCTTACAAATAGCTGAGAAAAGAAGAGAAGCTAAAGGCAAAGGAGAAAAGGAAAGATATACCCATTTGAAAGCAGAGTCCCAAACAATAGCAAGGAGACATAAGAAAGCCTTCCTCAATGATCACTGCAAAGAAATAGAGGAAAACAATAGAATAGGAAAGACTAGAGATCTCTTCAAGAAAATTAGAGATACCAAAGGAACATTTCATGCAAGTTCAGTTCAGTTCAGTCGCTCAGTCGTGTCTGACTCTTTGAGACCCCATGAATCACAGCACGCCAGGCCTCCCTATCCATCACAAACTCCCGGAGTTTACTCAAACTCATGCCCATTGAGTCAGTGATGCCATCCAGCCATCTCATCCTCTGTCATTCCCTTCTCCTCCTGCCCTCAATCCCTCTCAGCATCAGGGTCTTTTCCAATGAGTCAACTCTTTGCATGAGGTGGCCAAAGTATCGGAGTTTCAGCTTCAGCATCAGTCCTTCCAATAAACACCCAGGACTGATCTCCTTTAGGATGGACTGGTTGGATCTTCTTGCAGTCCAAGGGACTCTCAAGAGTCTCCTCCAACATCACAGTTTAAAAGCATCAATTTTTCAGCGCTCAGCTTTCTTCACAGTCCAACTCTCACATCCATACATGACCACTGGAAAAACCATAGCCTTGACTAGACGGACCTTTGTTGGCAAAGTAATGTCTCTGCTTTTTAATATGCTATCTAGGTTGGTTATAACTTTCCTTCCAAGGAGTAAGCGTCTTTTAATTTCATGCAAAAATGGGCATAATAGAGGACAGAAACGGTATGGACCTAACAGAAGCGGAAGCTACTAAGAAGAGATGGCAAGAACACACAGAAGAACGATACAAAATAGATCTTCACGACCCAGATAACCATGATGGCATGATCACTCACCTAGAGCCAGACATCCTGGAATGTGAAGTCAAGTGGACCTTAGGGAGCATCACTATGAACAAAGCCAGTGGAGGTGACAGAATTCCAGTTGAGCTATTTCAAATCTTAAAAGATGATGCTGTGAAAGTGCTGCACTCAATATGCCAGCAAATTTGCCAAACTCAGCAGTGGCCACAGGACCAGAAAAGACCAGTTTTCATTCTAATCCCAAAGAAAGGCAATATCAAAGAATATTCAAACTGCCACACAATTACACTCATCTCACACACTAGAAAAGTAATGCTCAAAATTCTCCAAGCTAGGCTTCAACAGTACGTGAACCATGAACTTCCAGATGTTCAAACTGGATTTAGTAAAGGCAGAGGAACAAGAGATCAAATTGCCAACATCTGTTGGATCATCAAAAAAGCAAGAGTGTTCCAGAAAAACATCTACTTCTGCTTTATTGACTATGCCAAAGCCTTTGACTGTATGGATCACAACAAACTGTGGAAAATTCTTAAAGAGATGGGAATACCAGACCATCTGACCTGCCTCCTGAGAAATCTCTATGCAGGTCGAGAAGCAACAGTTAGAACCAGACATGGGAACAAAAAACTGGTTCCAAATTGGGAAAGGAGCATGTCAAGGCTGTATATTGTCACCCTGCTTATTTAACTTATATGCAGAGTACATCATGTGAAATGCTAGGCTGGATGAAGCACAAGCTGGAATCAAGATTGCTGGAGAAATATCAATAACCTCAGATATGCAGATGACACCACCCTTATGGCAGAAAGTGAAGAGGAACTGAAGAGCCTCTTGATGAAAGTGAAAGAGGAGTGTGAAAAAGTTGGATTAAAACTCAACATTGAAAAAACTAAGATCATGGCATCCAGTCCCATTACTTCATGACAAATAGATGGGGAAACAATGTAAACAGTGAGAGACTTTATTTTGGGGGGCTCCAAAATCACTGCAGATGGTGACTGCAGCCATGAAATTAAAAGATGCTTGCCCCTTTTATGATCAACCTAAATAGCATATTAAAGAGTAGACACATTACTTTGCTGACAAAGGTCCATCTAGTCAAATCTATGGTTTTTCCAGTAGTCATATATGGATGTGAAAATTGGACTATAAAGAAAGCTGAGCACTGAAGAATTGATTCTTTTGAACTGTGGTGTTGGAGAAGTCTCTTGAGAGTCCCTTGGACTGCAAGGAGATCAAACCAGTCAGTCCTTAAGGAAATCAGTCCTGAATATTCATTGGAAAGACTGATGCTGAAGCTCCAATATTTTGGCCACCTGATTTGAAGAACTGACTCATTTGAAAAGACCCTGATGCTGGGAAAAACTGAAGGCAGGAGAAAGGGACAACAGAGGATGAGATGGTTGGATGGCATCACCAACTCAATGGACATGAGTTTGAGCAAGATCCAGGAATTGGTGATGGACAGGGAAGCCTGGTGTGCTGTAGCCCATGGGGTCGCAAAGAGTTAGACATGACTTAGTGACTGAACTGAATTGAAAGGAATCATTTACACATTTTCCTTTTCTTGTGTGTGCGTGCTCACTCACTCATTTGTTTTCGACTCTTTGCAAACCCTGGGACTGCAGCCCACCTGACTCCTCTGTCCATGGGATTTCCCAGGCAAGAATACTAGAATGGGTTGTCATTTCCTGCTCCGGGGGGTCTTCCTGACCCAGGGATCAAACCCGAGTCTCCTGTGACTTCTGCATTGGCAGGCGGATTCTTTATCACCTGGGAAGCTGTTCTTGTAAAAGAGATGGAAAATTTACAGAAAGGAGACAAGGGCAGAGAAGCATTTTGGAATCACAAAACTTTGATTTAACACAAGACTTTGATTTACCAGGTGAGTAAAGTTGGGCAAGAATCTTAACCTCTCCAAGCTTCAGGGTCCTCACCTGTAAAATGTAGACAGATCCTTGTAACCTTTGCCTCACAGACTGGGAGGACATCATTTCCACTGGCACATACTGAACACCCGCCCCATGCCATGCTCTGCACGAATGAGGCTGTCCAAATGCCTGCCCTTAAGAAGCTCAAGTTTAACCTCACAGACGGACAAACATCTAAACAAGGGAATAGAGGACAACGGCCAACGGACATGCTTAGCTTTCTAAAGTGTGAACGTGTTATCTGACATTCTCTAATACCATGACAAAAATTCTTCACATGTGGTAGCTTTTGTGTCGGGAAATAAATGGTGTTGATCCTCATATTTCAACTATAAGAGTTGTCTCCAGCCCTGGCTCCACCTCCACACAGACTGCTCAGGAGTAATGCCATTGTTGAGAAGGAAACAGAAGCAGTTAGAATGTTCTCAGTCAGAGTGGCAGACACACTCAAACTCTTACCTGAGGGATGAGGATGAATGCCGGCGGAAACAAAGTCTGACGGCAGAGGGTGCTCTGGCCATGGTTTCACTAGGAGGTCACTTTGCTTCAGGACAGCCAGCCCTTTCTCTGAGATTCTGATTTCCACACTCCTTGGTGGGTCAGTTTCAAGCTGGCTTCCTTCTGGAAGGTAACAGATATTACCACAGCACCACATATACTCCAATTTCAAGTCAACCTTCCAAGTAAAGAGTCTGTGTCTCACCCTGCGGGGTGGGGACGCAGACAGATGGACAGCTGAGGTCACATGCTCACGCCAAGCCAACCACTGTGGCCTGGTAGATGGACTGGTCTGATTGGCTTAACCTAGATCATATGCTCTGCTTTGGGTGCTGGAGCTGGGAGTCAGCCCCGGGTCACATCTGATGCCCATATAGAAACAGGGAGTTGTAGGTAAGGGATGAGGGGGGAAATGGAGAGCATCAACTATTGGTTCCACCTGGGGGATGTTAGTGAGACCTGAGTGTGACTCGTGCTTTAGGGGAGCCACAACGGATACAGGTGGGGTTCACGACCTGTTCATCATCCAGTCCTCTCCTCCTCTTCCCTGTACTAGCACTGCTATCACAGAGAGAACTCTTCAATTGTTTTGTCTGCAAAACATCACTTACAGGCTCACCCCCCTACCTATGCAGAGGGAGAGAGGGGCGCTACACTCTCAGATAGAGACCGCCAGTTACCATCTCTGCCCCTGGCCTGACTGTCTCGCACACTTCTCTTCCTCCGCTACTTGGCATTTCCAAGTCTCAAACCTCTTCTCATCCTTCAGGACAGGAAGTTGCCCTCCCCTGCTGGGAGCACCTGCACATTTCAGACTGCAGCCTTTCTGCCCTGCATCCATTCTCCTCCTTCCAGAATCAACTAGAGATCTCTGGCTTCCTGCAGTCCCCATACCATCCTTGTTTGTAGTGGGTTATACATCTATATTTCTCTACTATCACTTTAATAAAGCTTAGGCGGAACAGATAAACACATGTGGTCAGTCACCTAAGCTGAAACCTGTTGACCCATATTTTTCTATAAAAATTAAATCTGTCATGCTTGTGGTTGGCTTAAATAAGTTCATATCAGAGTCTCTTAAGTGATTCATGTTTTTATAGCACCTGCCACAGCGATGTTTTTGGAGGAGATGAACGGGACGTGAGAGCACTGAAGCTGTGACTGTGGAGACAGAAGTTGCTGAGAATGAATGGACTGAGGAAGAACAGATTGTGGAGGTGGGGAGGTAGACACAGACATTGTTTTCAGCAACTGTCAAGACCAGCATGTGGAAGAACATTTACATGCAGCACTAACTTACTGCCTGTGTGATTTGGGGTACACTACATTCCCTTCTATAAGCCTCCACTTTCCTCTCTGTATCTCTTCAGGCTTTTAGGAGAAATATCAAGCAAAAGTTCTTGGGTTGCAAGCTACAGAAATGAATGCTGGCTAATAAAGCAAAAGTTATGTTGAAGCAGTAGGTAAGTTTTAAGACATCAGAGAGGTAGAGACTTTGGCAACATAAGAATATAGGTCCCACTGAAAGAATTCACATTCCAGAAAAAAATTATTTTCACCGTTTGACCAAACAAACTGTGTCAGCTGGCACCATCAGCCTCCAGTCTGAAGCTCTCCCCACAGGCAAGAGCCCTGCATAGCACCAAAGCCCTGCCAGTCCCAGAGGAATCCCTACTCCCCAATTCTAGGCAACAGGGAAGGCCTAGATGCCAGGGCATTAGGTGATTAAAGACCACATCTGGTTCTTTCCCAAAACTGCAGTGCACAGGACCAGGGACAAAGGTAGCCTCACAGAATGCCCCCAAATCAGGACTTTTTGTCTAGGGTAAGAAGTGGCTCAGGGATACTTGACGGCCCATCAGATTACACAGCTCACCAATGACTGATTTCACTGACTCTGCTCACGGGCCCCCAGTCATGGGCCCCCATCTGGAGGTGAGGGTAGGAGAAGAGGCAGGAACGACTCTCTTCTGGGTAGGCAGTCGTTTACCAGCTGAAGTCCTTCACGAGTCTCGATGTCTTCTCCTTCAGCCCCAAAGCTACCGAGTGGTCACCACACCCAGCACTTCTCCATTTGCAGCTTTTCAATACACCACCTCCACCTTCCCACCCCCGCAACCCTGAGCTCAGGCCTTGTTTCCTTATCGACGTGGCTGCCCCCAGTAGCTGTGTGTGATCCCAAGGGCCACACTAGCCATTTCTGTCTCCAGTCTGGGTCTCACCCACAGTAGATGCTTGCTAAGTGCTTAAAGGTTGCTAACCACTAAGAATCATTGCTATAGTTTAAATGTTTGCTTCCACCCTCCCAGTCCCCAACCCCCACCTCCAAATGCCTATGTTGAAACCATAATGCCCAAAGTCATGCTTTAGGGGAGGGAGACCTCTGGGAGGGTAAGGCCTTCATGGATGGGAGTAGTGCCTCAACAGCAGAGGCCCCAGACACACCCCTCATCCCATCCACCAAGGGACAGCGTAGCTGGATGTCAGGGGTCTGCAACCTGGAAGGAGCTTATCACCGGAACCCGGCCTGCTGGCACCCTGCTCTTGGACTTCCAGCCTCCAGAACTGTAAGAAAATAGCTTTCTGCTGTTTACCAGCCACCCCAAGCGTGGTGTTTTGCTATAGCAGCCCAAACCAAAGCAGCCACGCTTATGTGCTTGTAACTAAGTTGCTTCAGTTGTGCCCGACTCTGTGCGACCCCATGGGACTCACTATCTATGGAATTCTTCAGGCAAGAATACTGGAATAGGTTGCCATGCCCTCTTCCAGCGGATCTTCCCAAAGCCAGGGATCAAACCTGCATCTCTTACGTCTCCTGCGTTGGCAGGCAGGTTCTTTACCACTGGCACCATCTGGGAAGCCCTCCTGGAAATAATCATGACCTGGGTCAGGAGACCCAGGCTCAGCCACTGACATGGCCCCCTCCATCCTGGGTCCTTAGTTTCCCCGTCTCTACAGGAGGGAGAGAACCAAATGATTTCCAAATGGCCCTCTGGTTTCTCTAACATCTTCCAGATTCAGTGGCTCTTTGTGACGCTGTAAAAATAGCCACAGTCTTGGCAGGAGTCTAAAAGGAGAAGGCCGCTGATGGGGAGAAACGGCCCCTCCCACTCAGGAGACACCCATGGGCTGTACCTTTTTTGGGGGGGTGGGGTGGCCAGGCGGTTGTGGACTGGCGACCATCAGGGGCAAAGACACCTGGTTTGAAAGTCCCACCCACCACATAACTTCGTAACCCAAGCCAGTCCCTTAATCTGAGTCTTTGTTCCCCGCTTGGTCTATGGGGGAGCAAGTAGTATAAGTGTCAGTTGGATTGGGCTTTGAACCCTGAAGAGCTAATGGAACAAGAAGCCACATTCTGGGCTCTATGATGATGTCACCAACAGGAAGAGGGAAGAGGGGGTGAGCCCCCACCGCCCCCCACCCCCCACCCCCGCTGCTCCCAACCCAGCAGATACAGACTGAAATCCCAAACCCCCCACCCTCCCCACCTTCTGCTATCAGCCTAGAGCAAGAAGTTCAGACCAGACAGGGGCCACTGCACTTTAAAATTTTATGTGAAATTCTGTAAATGCATATAGAGTGGCCTGTGGCCGCCTGCCCCCAGACCTGGCCGGTCAGCACTTGCTGTAGATGGCCGCACTGCCCCGCTCCTCAAACTCCTCCTTGCTGACCCAGAGCTGCTGGAAGGCCTGCAGGGAGGCCAGGATGGAGCCGCCGGTCCACACGGAGGTCTTCCTCTCGGGAGCTGCGGCCACTGCAGGGCTGTCCCCGGGGCAGAGGAGGCTCAGCTCCCTCTGGAAGCGCTGGGGGAAGCCGTCCAGCATGGTGCAGCCGCCGCACAGCAGCACGTTGGCGGCCATCTCCTCCTTGAAGCCCGCCTCCTGGCAGCGGTCCAGGCAGGCGGCCGTGAGCGCAGGGAGGCCGGGCTGGGTGCTGCCTACCAGGGTGGGCTTGAAGAGCATCTCGGCGCACTGGAAGCGCTCCTGGCCGATGGTGATGAGCTTGCCGTCCGGGAGCTCGTAGTCCACGCGCAGGTCCTCCAGGCACAGGCCGAGCTCCTCCTCCGGCTTGAGGGCCGAGTAGCAGCACCTCTTCTTGATGTGCTCGATGATGTGCAGGTGATCGTCGGTGAACGCGTGGCCGGCCTCGTTGAGCAGCTGCAGCAGGTAGTTGGTGAGGTCGCTGCCCGCGTAGTCGGCTCGACTGCTCAGGCCCGGCAGCACGTCGCCCTCAGAGATGGGCACCACGTGTGAGACGCCATGCCCGCTCTCCACCACCAGCCCGGAGGTCTTGCCGTAGGAGTAGATGGACAGCAGCGACTGGGACGTCACGTGCATGGCAGGGATGCCGAAGGTCTCGAAGAGCAGCTCCGCATACTTCTCCCGGTTGCTCGTGGGGCTGAGCGGGGGGTCAGAGACCAGCACGGCGTGCTCCTCGGGGACGATCTTCATGGCCGTGTGGAAGATGTACTCCCAGATGCTCTGGATGCAGTCCCAGTCCACCACGATGCCATATTTGAGCGGGTTGATCAGCTTCAGAGGCGCCTCCATGTTGAGCAGCTCGTGGCCCACGTAGGTCTCCTTGCGGGTGTCACCGGAGTCGGCCGCCTCCGAGTAGCGCTTGCCCACCGTGGAGGAGATGAAGTAGGTGGGCCTTGGCTCCCCCGCGTAGCCACACTTACAGTACTGGGAGCCCAGGTCAATGATGAGCGCCTTGACCTTGCGCACCTTCTTGGGCTTCATCTTCAGCTGAGTGGCCGAACTTGTGTCCCGGATGCCAGCATCAGGACCTGGCAGGGTGCCTGCCTCTCCCGGGTCCCCCTGAGCTGTGCCCATCGGCTTGGGGCTAGGGCTGTTCCTTGTTGCCATCTGCCTTCCTTGCTCACCTGTCTCACATCCACATCCTAGAGCTCCCTGGGGAGAAATGAGGGTCTGTCTCTAGCAGTGACTTGGCAACCCCTTGGAATTGTGATGTCACACGGGCTGGTCCATTCTGGCAGTTGCAGCAGGGGGGGGCTTGGTCTGGGTGGGCCCTTGATTTATCACCCCCCCCCCACCCCATTGGCCTAACTCAACTTTGCTCCAGGACAGAGCAGGTGGCCAGCACAGTTTTAGAAATCCAAGCACACTTGCGTCTCAGAGGTTTCTGCTTTTTCTCGCCTTATATCCTTGTTCCTAATCCTCCATTCACTAGCTGATCATCTCTTGCTTCTCAGCTTGTCAAGAGGGTGATAAATATTTGAGCCCCTATAGTGGAGCCAAAGGGAGAAGGCAACGGCACCCCACTCTCGTACTCTTGCCTGGAAAATCCCATGGACAGAGGAGCCTGGTGGGCTGCAGTCCATGGGGTCGCTGCAAGTTGGACACGACTGAGCGACTTCACTTTCACTTTTCACTTTGATGCACTGGAGAAGGAAATGGCAACCCACTCTAGTGTTCTTGCCTGGAGAATCCCAGGGACAGGGGAGCCTGATGGGCTGCCGTCTATGGGGTCGCAGAGTTGGACACAACTGAAGCGACTTAGCAGCAGCAGCAGCAGCAGTGAGCCAAAGGCTTCCCACATGACACGAGTGGTAAAGAACCCACCTGCCAATGCAGGAGATGTATGAGACATGGGTTCAAACCCTGGGTCAGGAATATTCTCTGGAGAAGGGCATGGAAACCCACTCCAGTATTCTTGCCTGGAGAATCCCATGGACAGAGGAGCCTGGCGGGCTACAGTCCATGGGGTCACGAAGAGTTGGACACGACTGAGTGACTTAGCACAGCACACACCCAGCATAGTGAACCAAGCACTGCCGCAGGCGTCTCACATGACACTACACAGAATCCTGGGAGATAGGCAGAGCTGAGGAAATCAAGGTTCAGAATGCAAATGACTTGCCCAAGAGCAAATAACTCTTGGAGTGTTTGTGGTATAACCCAAGTTCCTCCAACTCCAACGTACCAGGTCTCCTTAAAGCCTATGAGAGCTCTAATGACAGCAACCTGGCCACAAGCAATGCTCAATGTAGTTGGGAAGATGAAGGGATGCAGAGGACTTTGCAGGTGGACGTCTGTTGGGAGGACAGAGGAGCACAGAGGGAAGGAGTCAGAAGGTTCTGCAGAGAGGGGCTGCCCACGTAGAGTACCGAAAGCTAAGTGGGTGCCTGTCAGGTAGCTTAGAGGGAAAGGCACCCCAGGCAGGGAGCGCAGCCTGAGCAAAGGCTCTGAGGGAAGCAGGGCGCAGAGTTTCCAGTAGCTAAAGTGTTTGGAAAAATAGATGAGGACGAGGAGGTTGTGGAGACGACTAGGTGCGCGTGCGCAGTCCTGTCCAACTCTGCAACCGTTTGGACTGTAGCTCGCCAGGCTCCTCTGTCCATGGGATTGTGCAGGCAAGAATACTGCAGTGCGTTGCCATTTCCTACTCCAGGGGATCTTCCTGATCCAGGCATCGAACCTGCATATCTGGAGGCTCCTGCATTACAGGCAGACTCTTTACCTGCTGAGCTGTCAGGGCTTGCTGCTGCTGCTGCTAAGTCACTTCAGTCGTGGGGACCTCAAATGCTAGAGGTAAGGGCTTGAATTCAACTGACGACGCAAAGGGCTAAGGACAGCAAGCATGCGCAGTGGGGGAGGAGCTTGTAAAACAGCATGCCAGGCTTTGAGTGTCTTAGTGAAGCGCGATGCACAGGTCAAGTGGCACAGGGTGAATGATACCCCCCCAAAGATGTCCACATCTGAGCCCCTGGAATCTGAGCATGTTACCTTTTCTAAATGCTTGGCAGTTGCCATAGCAGCAACTGGTCCTAAATCAGACAGTATCAAGTCTTTGCTCAAAATTCTCCAGTGCTTTCCAAACTCATGCAGAGTTAGAGCCAAAGTCCTAGCAATGGCCTGTGAAGCCTGATGAGAATCTGCCTGCAATGCAAGAGACTCAGGTTGAATCCTTGAACATCCTTTGGAGGAGCAAATGGCAACCAACTCCAATATTCTTGCCTGGAGAATTCCATGGGCAGAGGAGCCTGAAGGGCTACAATCCATGGGGTCGCAAACAGTCAGACACGACTGAGTGACTCACACACACACCCCATATATTTATTTTGGTTATTGTCTGTCTCCCCCATCAACTCCCACTGACTAGAATGTAAGTTCTATGAGGGCAGAGATTTTTGTCTGTTTTTTTCCTCACTGCTGCCTGCCTTGCACACAGCAAGCACTCAAGAAATAGATTGGATAAGCCAGGTTTACTACAAAATTTAGAAAAAAGTAAATCACTTCAAAAACACTATCTCAAATATACCCTAACACAAGACAGTTTCCCAGGAACTAGAAAGCCCTGGGACACTCGATTATGTCATAATCAGTGATGTCACCACTGGAGAAATTCTCAAGTTGCCCCCTTATTTCAGCCTTTCAGGCCTTGAGGCCAGGGGGATTGAGGGAATTTCTGAGAGCAAGATGGCTCTTGAGAGTGTGTGGGCTCCACAGGCAGCAGTCATAGGGGATGGGCCTTCCGAGAGAACAGGTGAGCAGGCCTGCCCGCAGACACAGGTCCTCCAGACCGCCTCCCTGAAGGATGGCCCAGCCAAGCGAGCAGTGTGGGTGCGCCGTAACCATTCAGAGCCAGAACCTACGACATCACCTGAGGTCAAGAAGCCCAAGCTAGAGCTGACCAAAGCAGTGGTCGTGGACCTCGGCACAGGCTACTGTAAATGTGGCTTTGCCGGGCTGCCAAAGCCCACCCACAGGATCTCAACCACAGTGGGCAAACCCTACATGGAGACCGCCAAAACCGGCGACAATCGCAAGGAGACATTCGTGGGGCACGAGCTTATCAACCCAGAGGTTCGTCTCAAGCTGATTAACCCTCTGCGACACGGCATCATCGTGGACTGGGATACAGTGCAGGATATCTGGGAATATCTCTTCCATCAAGAAATGAAGATTGCCCCAGAGGAGCACGCGGTCTTGGTTTCAGATCCACCCCTGAGCCCACACACCAACAGGGAGAAGTATGCTGAAATGCTGTTTGAGACCTTCAGAACGCCCGCGATGCACATCGCCTACCAGTCCCGCCTGTCCATGTACTCCTACGGCAGGACCTCCGGCCTGGTGGTGGAGGTCGGCCACGGCGTGTCCTACGTAGTTCCTATCTACGAGGGCTACCCTCTGCCCAGCATCACCGGACGGCTGGACTACGCGGGCTCTGACCTGACAACCTACTTGATGGGGCTGATGAACGCTGCAGGGAAACACTTCACCGAGGGCCAGCTGGGCATCGTGGAGGACATCAAGAAGAAATGCTGTTTTGTGGCCCTGGACCCCATTGAAGAGAAGAAAGTCCCAGCTACTGAGCATATGATCCAGTACACCCTGCCAGACAGGCAGGCGATCTACCTGTGCCAGGAAAGGTTCCTCTGCTCGGAGATGTTCTTCAAGCCTTCTCTGATCAAGTCCATGCAGCTGGGCCTCCACACCCAGACGGTGTCCTGCCTCAACAAGTGTGACATCGCCCTCAAACGAGACCTCATGGGGAACATCCTGCTCTGCGGGGGGAGCACTATGCTCAGCGGCTTCCCTAACCGTCTGCAGAAGGAACTGAGCAGCATGTGTCCCAATGACACCCCCCAGGTAAACGTGCTGCCCGAAAGAGACACGGCAGTGTGGACGGGGGGCTCCATCCTGGCATCGCTTCAGGGCTTCCAACCGCTGTGGGTCCACCGCTCTGAGTATGAGGAGCATGGGCCTTTCTTCCTCTACAGAAGGTGCTTCTGAACTCCAAGGAAGCATGGTCGCTGTGCCATGCATCGGCTTTGCTGGATGGGCACCCATCTCACACACAGGGAGCAGAGTCAGCCCGTTCGCGTCTGTAGTATTAAACAATCCTCATGTTTCCTTCCACAGTGTTTCTCTTTCCTTATGCACTGAGAACTTCATACATGAAGCATCTGCCTTAGAATATGCATTTGCCCAAACGAATATGCATCGTTCTCCAAACGATGGTGGGGGCTGGATGAAGGAGAGGGGCAGTGGGGGTGAGACGGGAGGGAAGGAAGGGGGAACGATCATGGACCAGAAAGACATGCATTATGTTGATTGCTGAAGTATTTGGGGGAGAAACTATCTCTACAATTACTCCGTCCCTTATTTTGTACATTCCCCACATAAGGTACTATAGTATTGTTAAACTCTGGGAGTGTGATAGATTTAATAGAGTAAATGCTATCATGGCATGTGAGAATATCCCTTTCAATAAATAGCAACGGGAGTATGCAGTAATGGTTCAATCTCCCACAAAGGAGCAGAGCACATTTCACACTTGATCTGCAACTCTGAAGGCTCGGAAGAGCTGATGAAGATGTCTGACACCTGCTTTGATCGTACTTTCTTTTAGTGCCAATAGTCATTTATAACGTCTCAATATCAGTTCTTACCAAGCCATCATGGTGGCTAGCTGCTGAAACCCATGCGTTATGAGCAAGGTATGTGTTATCTTAAAGGAAAAACTCTTCGGGGAATAAGTGCTACATAGATTTCCCCTTTTAAAAACTGGGGGAAGATTTAATCTTGGTTTATCAGCACTAAGGTCATGAGGATGCAACCCACAGCCATTCTCCAGACACTTCAAACAGCAGCTGCTCATCTCCAACATGACTGGATTCTCCATCAAACCACAGGGTATACAAGGAGTTTGACATGGGCTCAGGATAAGCTGCCAGTTCAGTGGATGCTGTGGGTTTGTGGGAGGCTGTTCCATTCTAGTCACTCTAACCCAACTAAGGAACCAAAGGAACATAAAAACCCTCATGGCCTGGAAGTCCTTCAAGGGCCCAGCATGGTCTGGGGTATTCCTGCAGGCAGTTTATAATTGAACCTTTGATATTTTAGAACCGTCCCCAGTATATTCTCTGCCCTGTCTCCAACACTGGCAGGCAGCATAAAATAGAAAGAACATGGGCTTCGGACTCTGTGGACTGAACCTGCTTTGCTACCAACTGGCTCTGTGACCTAAGTCTTGTTGTTTAGTCACTAAGCTGTGTCCAACTCCTTTTCGACCCCACAGACTGCAGCTCACCCGACTCCTCTGTCCATGGCATTTTCCAGGGAAGAATACTGGAAGTGAGTGGCTACGTGCTTCTCCAGATCTTCCTGACCCAGGGCTCAAACCCATGACTCCTCCACTGGCAGGCAGATTCTTTACCACTGAGCCACCAGGAAGCCCGTGACCTGAGTCTACTGACCTATAAAATTGAATTCAAATGCCTACCTCACACAGCTGATTGTAAATATGAGATATGAAACAACAAAAAGTTTAGCTTTGAAAAAACTATCAGAGATTAAACATTTGAAAACTAGTGTGTGGCCTCCGGGAGGTGATCATAAGAGTTGTTAGACAGTATTATCTTGTAGATTTCTGCCACTTAAATACAGGTGCCCAAATGCCTTACTAGGATCCTGAGCCACACATACACCCAAAGGCAAACACATTCAAGCATGCATAGGAGAGCTACTGCATCTCTACCAGGCTCACAGAGAAGCCCTACAGAGCCACACTTAGAACCTCGAGGTTTGCCAACAGACAGCCTTGAAAGACGCAAATTCCTCACCCTGGAGTCTTGGTGAGCAAGCACAGATGGCTGGCACAAGCAAGCTAGAATAGAGGAGCAGAAACAGCCACAGAGGGCTTAGTCTGCAAGGGGAAGCCTCACCCTGGAGGACCAGGAGGATGGGAGCTGGGAAGCTAGAGTAGAGGAGCAGAAACAGCCACAGAGGGCTTAGTCAGCCAGGGGAGGCCTCACCCTGGAGGACCAGGAGGATGGGAGCTGGGAAGCTAGAGCAGAGGAGCAGAAACAGCCACAGAGGGCTTAGTCAGCCAGGGGAAGCCTCACCCTGGAGGATCAGGAGGATGGGAGCTGGGAAGCTAGAGCAGAGGAGCAGAAACAGCCACGGAGGGCTTAGTCTGCAAGGGAGGCCTCACCCTGGAGGACCAGGAGGATGGGAGCTGGGAAGCTAGAGTAGAGGAGCAGAAACAGCCACGGAAGCGCTTAGTCAGCGAGGGGAGGCCTCACCCTGGAGGACCAGGGCATCAGATAGGAGCTGGGTACACTGACTTGAGAGAGGTCTGCCTTATTTACCTGTTTCTGCCCAAACCACTACTGTCAACACTCAAAGAACATTCATTGATGGGAAGGTTGAAGTCCGGTTAATTCTTAACCTTTGGACCTCTTTGACAGGGTCGTTAAAGCCTATGGACTCCTCAGAACAATATTCTTTAAACACATCAAATAAAATACATAGGATAATAGAAATACACTATCTTCAGATTCCTTAAGGGTCTATGAACCCCCCAGTCAAGAACCCCCAAAAGGTGAAGAGGGTCTTGATGAAGTGGAGGCATGGGAGATGATTCTGGAGAATGGGAACTCCTAGGCCATCCTAGGACTAAATGCCATACTGCATTTTAAAATGAAAAATACCAATATAAGGCTGAATAACTGTATAATCTCTTTTCAAAGCACTTTTATGAATTCTCTCACTTGCTCCATATAAATAGTCCTTGCAGAAAAAAAGCATCTTCCTCACACATAAAAAAAGATGTAAAGTTTTTAGTAAGTATTTGGAAGCCATCTTAGCCCACTGGTTCCCAACTGGAACAGTTTTGACCCCCGAGAGACATTTGGTAATGTCTAGAGATATTTGTGGTTATCATAACAGGAGGAGGGGGTATGTCATACTGGCATCTGATGGGTAGAGGCCAGGGCTATTGCTCAACATTCTGTAATATACAGGGTAGCCCCCTACAACAGAGCATGATATAATCCAAAATATCAACAGTGCTCTTGAGAGTCCCTTGGACAGACAGCAAGGAGATCCAACCAGTCAATCCTAAAGGAAATCAACCCTGAATATTCATTGGAAGGACTGATGCTGAAGCTGAAGCTCCAATACTTTGGCCACCTGATGTGAAGAGCCAACTCATTGGTAAAGACCCTGATGCTGGGGAAGATTGAGGGCAGGATGAGAAGGGGACTGCAGAGGGTAAGAGGGCTAGATGGCATCGACTCAATGGACATGAGTTTGAGCAAACTCTGGGAGATGGTGAAGGACAGGGAAGCCTGGCATGCTGCAGTCCATGGGGTTGGTGACTGAACAACAAATCAACAATGCTAAGACTGAGAAACCCTGGTTAGCCCAATGGACACACAGGTTGGAGAAAAGATTCAGTGAGATTAAATGACTTTGTCCAAGGACACTAAGATGAGTGGACCATGACTTTGTTCTTTCCAAATACCAGGAGGACACCTGTTGGTCTTGAATTTCCCGGGACTTCAAAGCCAGGAAGAGTACTGGAGGAACAGCCTGCCGCAGAGATGAAGCACAGGTAAGGGCTGCGGCAGCAGAGGGCACAGGAATCGGGAGCAGGCCTTCAGGGCCGCCGAACATCATCACCTTAACCGTGGCTCGTGTACAGATCTGATATTTATGGTGACCTAGCTTCTAAGGTGGTCATCCTCCCCCAGTTACTATGTGACAGACAAGGAGGGACAACCAAAGGCTCCCAAGGACTTGTCCAAGTGGTACCTCTAGTGAAGCACAGATTACAGGCAGCCACAGGAGGAGGAAGAAAGCTAATTTTGCTTTCCAAACTTGTGTGTGTGTGTGAAAGTTGCTCAGTCATGTCCAACTCTTTGAGACCCCCACGGACTATACAGTCCATGGAATTCTCCAGGCCAGAATACTCGAGTGGGTAGCCTTTCCTTTCTCCAGGGGATCTTCCCAACCCAGGGATCGAACCCAGGTCTCCTGCATTGCAGGCGGATTCTTTACCAGCTGAGCCACAAGGGAAGCCCAAGAATACTGGTGTGTAGCCTATCCCTTCTCCAGCGGATATTCCCAACCCAGGAATCGAACCAGGGTCTTCTGCATTGCAGCTGGATTCTTTACCAACTGGGCTATCAGGGAAGCCCTTCCAAACTTACAGTCACCTACAATTACTAAGCACTGTCAGTTTTATTTACTTTTAAAAACATCCTCTTCAATTAGAGCTAAAGAGAGTCCCTCAGATGTGTGCACATGTGTGTATAAACACACATATTTACGTGTACATTTATGTATTTATATACACACATAAGTATGTGTGTATATATGTAGGTATATATGGAAAATAAATTTATTTTAAAATATGCCACACTGCTAAGAAATTGTACCAAGCTCTACTGATAAAAACATAATAACCTTTTGCCTCAGCTCTTTGAGTCTAAATTAAAATGCATTTTGATTATAGGAGACAATCCTCTGCACAAATCCTCTTAACGTACAGAGCATCTGACCAAAGCTGATTCAGTGGCACCAACAAAATAATGGAGGCTTTTAGCTTCCTGCAGCATGAATTTGCTTTGGGAAAAGCCCAAACTGGGGGGAAGAATCATATCCTCTCCTCTAGAACTTGACAGAATCTTTCCCCCAAATTAAGCATTCATCTCTACCAGGAGGTTCTCCTTTGCCCAAACACAACCATTTCCCTGCATGAATTCCCCCTTGACTTGCCCTTCAGTTTGGAAGGTCTGCTCCCACCTGCTGCTTCTCCAAATGAATAAAATCCCATCTTGCTCAGATGTGAGTAAGTGATAGTAATTTGTATTCACACAAATTATTTTTTGCGGCTTGAATACATTATTTGAAGGAAAGTGAATTTCCATGCAAAGTCCCCCCATTATCAAGACACGTTCACGTCCATTGGCAACCCATCAGCCTGGACGCCGTTACTATTCTCCACAGCAAGAGCACTATATTAAAGTGTAATGCACGTTACCATATTCCGTAATCCACACCACACAGTAGTCACAAAGCACTTTCAGCCTTTCGATGCTGTGCACTGAATTACAGATCTTCTTTTTCTACTATTTTGTGAACATTTTCAGACACAAAAAAACTGAATTATACAGTGAACACCCCTAGATTCTGTAGTTTACACCTAGCTATATTAGGGAAAGGCTTATTTGGTTACACAGTTCTGGGCACATCCACACTCTGAGGATCAAAAGCAGCACTTACTGTTAGCTTACATAGAGAAATAAAAGTCTGGTTCTGATATTAAAAGCATGAAAGAGAATGTTAGCCTTACCCAAGAACTCAGCAACAAAACTGTTGTCAAAATGAATTAAGCTTTTTCTGGACTCACTGAAGAGGGAAAACATTTCTATTTCTTCCAAAGAAAATAACTAGAAGACAGAGGTCAGTTAAGCACCATAAAGAAAAATGAAATGGCCTAGACACTGACAAAAACACTCTGTTAAAAGAAGCAACATTTGGAGGAAAAGGAGTAACTTACTACTACTGCGCATGCCGTCTGATGCACACTGCTCACCATCTGAAATGTGCACGATACTGTTCCAGAAATTCTAGACTGTTCCAGTTCTGACACTGCTAATTCTAGCAGAACACTCACAGGCAGTAAAAACAGTCCCTATGGGCATTGTAGTGACAGGAGGCTCCAACTGGTTGTAACTGGAAGCACATGACCTGGTAAGATACTACTGTCAGCATAGGAAAGCTCAACATTAAAGAATAGATTTCGATGTTCATTCTGCTTTAGCTCAAAGTGAAGAAATCATCTAAATGACTGAATTTGACCAAATGTTGAGACCACTAACAGCCATGTTATTTATACATAATGCTTTCCTCAAGGAACATAAAACAATTTAAAAACACTATTTTACTTTTCTTCACACTTGAGATAGAAGCCACGAAACATTATTCCCAATTAACTGAGGCACAAATCAGTTCTGTGATTTGTCTGTGGTCCCAGTATGATTCGGACCCAGAGCTGGGAATCAAACCCAATGTCCTGATTACCATAAATACCAGAAATATGCTCTCAACCAGCACTAAGTAAAAGAACAGTAACTTTTACAAAATGATGCTCTAATGGTTGAAGCTTAAAGTCTTGCTAATGATTATAATTACATGCAAATAAAATAAAACGGAATTTGTGTCTGCTGAGGTCCGCTGTACAGAGCAGCTCTCCCCAATGCTAAGGTAGATGGTCTTCTCTTCCCAGTTCCCAAAGCCAGGCCTCGGGGAGTGAGGAGTAGAAGGAAGACAGCTTTCTCTGCCAGCGCCTCCTAGCTGAGGTCACAGTCAATCTAGAAGGCTCAGTTTCCACTGGGTTCTTCTGTTGATTTTTGGTGGTATCAAAAGCTCCGCATCTAAAGGAAAGGAAAGAGAAGCTGTAACAGACACACTCTCTCCTGCTGGTAGGAGCTGAGGCAATCACTCAGCTAAAACCAGATGACTGGGCTTTGCATCTATAAGATGGGCTTCAGAAGCAGAGTTAATGTTCGTGTTACCCTAACAACTTCCTGGTCAGAGCAAACGCAGCCTAGAGGCCCTGCTCCGAGAAGAGGAATTCCACTTCAACTTCAGGCAGGTGAGAGGGCTGAAGAAAAACAATGCCCACTAACTAATTCAAAGTGAAAGAATATTTTGTATTTCAAATGGGAGAGGGTGGTGGTTGTAGTGGTGACAGGGCTGTATACATGTATTCAATTTCATCAAACTATACACTTAAAAGATCAGTACATTTCACTGTATAAAAAATTTACCTCATTTTTAAGAGTAAAAGAAAAAACTGGTGGCATGTATTCAGTAAGTAAAGCTAACGGACAGAAAAGACTTTATGATAATTTTTACAAAGACAGTGGTCAATAAAAAATGTCCTTGCTTAAAAAATAAATAACTAGAAGAGGCAGGTGATAGTTGGAGAAAATTTGTCAGATAAAACTTCCAGGCCCTCTTTCAGCTACATTTATGGAGTTATTTAAGTAGGAATAATAAATAGTAAGTAGAGACATGAGAAAATATGCAAAGATGTTCTTTCTTAGTATAAACAGGAAAAAAACTATTCTGACAGACTGTGTGACAGCAAGACATGACATCTTTCTCATTTCCATGTCTGAATTTCATAGCACAAAGAAAGTCATTTCATGAAAGTACTTTGAGGACTTTTATCAATTTTTCCAAGGACTTCTCTTTATCCTTTGATAGTCTAAGCAATTTTGCTATCAACTGTAACAAGTCCAACTGGTCTATGATTTAAGCACTACTCTGGTAAAACATGAATCCATTTTATGAAATGCATTCCATTTTTGCAAGACCTGGAATCAACTTGTGTGGTACTACGTTGTATGGTAAACATGAAACAATCAGAAAATGCCCCTTCAGGTCACTGCTCCCCTATACTGTTAGCTGGGGAGGGGCAGGGGAGGAATATTTGACTGGCACTAATTCTGTGAGTAGCTCATCTGCCCCTTTTTGGGTTATGAGAACTTCTCCTTTCCTACACAGTCTACACCAGTGTTCCTACACAGGGACACAAATAATACACATAATGAGCTGATAATACATAATACAAACTTGGAGGCTGCTGATAATGAGCAGCCTCAAAACTTTAAACGTCTATAAGTCTCAGCTGGGAAATGAAAGTGCTCTTTGATAAAGTCAACTAGACCACCCTAGGGAAAGGTGTGTGACTGGACTTGACCTGAAGGCCAGCATCAAGCCAGCAGTGAAAAGAAGCACGGGGAAAGAAACCACAACTGGATTAGACACCACAAACTAAACAATTACCAAACGGCCTCTAGTCTGAGATGAATTGTGAGCATCTCAGAAATAAGTGTGTGTTTTGGGACTGACACCAAAAGCAGTCTGCCAGCTTCCAGGAAGAAGGGAACCTAGGGATACAGCAGTTAACTGTCTGGATATATGAGCTTAGCTGGTATGGAAGGTGGTTAGTATATTCCTGGGAGCAAAATGTACCATTAAAGTTAAACTTGACGTGGCTCTCACAAAGCCTACTTCAAATGTCATCAAAATGCTAACACAATATAGCATTTAAATGAAAAACTTTGAGAATGCTGTCACATGCCAGAAACACAAACAGCAGCTACAGTAACTGCCAACTTTTCAAAGCTGAAGAGAAGTTACTGTGCTGGAATGATCCACATCAAATACTTTTGCACCAAACTGATCTGTCAAAAGTTTTTTTTAACCAACTTTGAAAAGAAAGCCTTTAGGGTTTTTAACTTTGAGGAATATGTAACCTAACTGATGAGAGAATCACTTCCCCTCACCCCAAAAAATAAACAGAAACATTTTAGGTATAATTCAATAGGAAATGCAGATGAAATGATAATCATCTTTGGATCTGTTTTCAAATTATACTATCAATCCTAAGGATAACTAAAAAGGTTCAGCTCTTGAGCAAGAAATGTGAAAATGTTCCCAAGACACAATGCAAAACTGTCAAGAGCCAAAAATGATGATTCAGAAGAATTCTAAAATGTACGTGCAAATTAGACTGTTTAGATTCAAACTTCAACTGTGATGTGCCTGTATGGATGCATAAATGCCACTGCATTGACAAGTGTGCATGTCAGAACAAGTTTTTAAAAAATTATACATTTAATGTCACACTGGACCTCTCATCCCCCAACCCAAGTTCCAAACACTAAAGGCATTAAACTAATTTCGCTAAAGATAGTCTTAAAACAGATGAAAAATTGCAGTGACTCCCCAATTTCTCCTTATACTACTAACCTCAACACTTACAAAAAGATATTTCTTCTGTTTAGTACTATGATAATTTAGAGAGAAAAATACTAACCAAGAACAGGAATTGAAGTCGTCTTTTGTTGGTAAGAGGCCATGATACTATTTGCAGTAGAATTGGGACCTAGAACCTAAGTAGAAAGTAGACTGAATCAGTAAAGATTATTATATACTTCTGATGACTGCAAATACCAGATCTACCAGCAATAAGTAGCCTTGCATTTTCATTATGGCATCAAACATATATGTGATTTTAATTTGACAGTTTCTCCCATCTCCATTCAGACCTTGATATCTCCTGTCTACCAGAAGGTAATGATGGGGGGAAAACAGAAAAGGAAAAGCTCAGTGATAAACGCCTGGTCCTTTCCAAATGAGTGAGCCAAACCGTGGGGGGAGGGGGTACAATAATAGATTACAGAATACACAGAGCATCAGACTGTACTCAAAGATTTGTGAGAAATTTTACATTAAAATAACATGTGCACAAAATGGAGGAGAATGCAAACTCCACACGTGTTCAAGGTGAACAAGCGACTTCATAGGAATCCCACGCCTGCAGGAGGCTCAGTGGGCACATGCCAGGCCCTCTGCCCCGCCTGCACTCAGCTCTGTGCCCGTCCCCTCCTGGCGCACGCCCAGCAGAGATGCCACATGCTCAAAGCACTGCCCCGTGACCCATGGTCTCATACACACATGACATTACCGTGCTTTACCAACCAGAGCAAAAACACAATTTCCCTGTCATTTCCCCTAAAAGACTCCTAAGCTGGTATCTTAGGCGTTAATATGATCTGAATAGATGAGAATAAGGGAGAGCCTGGGGAGGCATTATAAACTGTTAGCTTCGAAATCACAAGTTTTGAAGGTGATCACATTTCTTCTAGGAAATACCTATTATAGTAAGTTCAAGTGTTTATGGGAGGCTAATTCTTAGTTGCCTTTATAGTTTTTTCTTTTGAATGCTTTGATATCTACCTTGTCATCAAACCTTCAGAACATTCAGTGAAGTATACCAGAGAACATTATTCTCATTTATAACTGAGGAAATCAAGACCCAGTAAGCTTATATATTTCATAAGCCTATGAGCTGACTTCTGGCCTCTGTCTCAGCTCCAAACGCACCCTGCTATGCACTGCTTGTGAAGCTGGGGCTGCGGTCTGAGAAAACATCCCTCCCCTGACGGCTGTTATTCTCCAACAAGAGCAGCCAACAGAGGGACAGGCCGAGGCTGGACGGAGGAAGGAGACGGGATCTGCTCCTTCGTTTGCATGCTTTCACTCAACCGTGGCTCTTTAGCCCGCAGCATCTGCTCATTCCAGTTTCCATTTATTTCTATACACTGAACCAGCCTCATCTGCCCCCTCAGAAACACCAGCACTAGATGGCTGCCCCTGCTTCACAGAGCTTCAAGAATCAGGTCTGCAAGACCCAGCTCCAAGCGTCTAAATTCTAAGACTCTCAAGTTCTCCCTTTTGTTCTTTTGGTCCTAGGGGTCTAAGCTGCTGCCCACACTTACTATCTCAGGGTTCCTTCTCTGTGTTCCCCTTCTGCCTTTTTGGTCCTCTACAACTTGGTTAACCAGTTCCATTTATTAAAATCTGATAAAATATTAGCTGTGGTTTCCGTTGTCCTTAATGGACCCTGACGGACAGACCAGCCTTTCAGAATCAAAATCAAAACACTGAGCAACAGACCTGAGGTGTAAGAGACTGTGCAGATATAAACAATAAACAGATGACAGAAGATCAGAATTCTTGATGGGACACAAACAACTTTAACATAATTAGTAATCATGCCATAACAACACAGGAGTGACAAGTCAAATTTACTGCAATTATCTGTGCTTCCTTTAAAGAAATCAGATCCCATCTGTAAGTGTGAACAGAGAGGTGAGGGGCCAATTCTGGTCGACCCTTAACAATTTCACTGAAGGTCAAGGACACTGACTCCCATCTTCTCCGTGACAGTGGTTTCATGTGGAAAAGAACTAAAAGCAAACTTAACCTAGGCCAGGGTGTACTATGAACTACATGGTCAGTCACAAAATCTTCTTACCAACAGCTTGCTAAGATAATTTTACTCTGGTATAGTATGTTTCAAGAAAAGGAAAATTTTTTGCTTTGACTGTTAAGACACTATGAGAGTAATAATCTGTGAAAGTGATTTTAATAAGAAAAGCACATTCTGTTTTTGAGGAAAACTTACAAGTGTAGCTGAACTCTGCTGGGGGGTGAGAGTCCAAATTTCCGGAAGCGACCTTTCCATTAACTGCAGAGTATCTTCAAAGGCCTTCTGTAATTCCCTTCCTTGCTCATCAAACTCAAAGAGAAAGAGCATCTTTAAAATATGGCATATTTCATCTAGAGAGAAGAAATTTGAGAGACTGGTTAAGTTGTAATACCTGCTCCATTGCTAGAATCCTAACAGAGATTCTTTCCCAAGCACAAAATATCTAATATCACATAGTATCTTCCATATTTTCTTCTTTCTCCTCCAAAGCTAAAATAATTCAACATATCTACTACAAAAAGAAAACAAACCCATTGCAGCCCAGCAGGGAATCAGTGTCTCCTCAACCCTTATCCTGATTTCAGTGATGCATACATGTATGCTAGCTCACTTTAGTCATGTCCAACTCTCTGAGACCCCATGGACTGTAGCCCACCAGGCTCCTCTCTCCATGGGGATTCTCCAGGCAAAAATAACGGAGTGGGTTGCTATGCCCTCCTCCATGGGATCTTCCCAACTTAGCGACCGAACCTGCATATGTCTTCTGCATTGGCAGGCAGGTTCTTTACTATTAGCACCATCTGGGAAGCCCCCAGGGAAGTTCTCAAAAGGCCAAACAGAAAGACAGACGTCTTTCTCCAGACCAATAAGACTTATTCCCAAGTCCACGATGTAGCAAGTGAGGGGGATGGACTGGATTTTAACCTTTATTTTCATCCCAGAGCAAACCTGCTTAACAGTTTAGGCCCTATGTGGCCTTGGGTAAACTTTTTGACTTCAATGATCGTCCTTCACATCTTGGGTAGGTGAATGCCAATGAGAAAGGCCTCTGGGCTACCAGCTGAGTTTTGTTTTAGGAATGTGCCCTGAAGTGATGTATTTACTATGGTTTTTATGTGGGCAAGAATCATCAGTATTGAGAATATACCTTTCAATTTTTCAGTCCCCTGCACCACTTCGCTCAATGCCTCCAAAAGGGCCACATCCTCCAGTGGACTCCCCTCCTTGAGGCTGTGCTTCTTCCGTTCTGCTTTGCGCCGATTCTTAGATGATCGCCTGTTAGAAATTAGAGATGTTTTAATAGGGGCTCTTCTTAAGCCCTTCCCACTAAAATCTGGAACAAGACAAGGATGCCCACTCCCAGCACTTCTCTTCAATGCAATACTAGAAGTCCTAGCCACAGCAATCAGAAGAGAAAAAGAAATTAAAGGTCATTAGGAACTGTCATTAGATAGGGATGACATGATACTATATTTGGAAAACCCTATGGACTTCACATAAAAACTTCTAGATCTGATCAATGAATTCAGCAAAGTAGCAAGATATAAGAATGACATCAGAAATTGGTTGCATTTCTTTATAATAGCAATGAAATATCAGAAAGGGAATGTAAAAAAACAATACTTTTCAAAATCACAGTCCCCAAAACAAAATACTTATGAATAAACCTGATTAAGATGAAAGACTCATACATGAGAACTATAAAACATTAAGAAAGGAAACTGAAGATGATTCAAAGATATGGAAAGAAATCCCATGTTCTTGGCCTTCAAGAATTAACACTGTTAAAATGGCCATAGTACTCAAAGCAATCTACTGATGCAATGCAATCCCTATCAAATGACCCATGACAGTTTTCACAGAACTAGAACAAATAATCCCCTAATTCTATGGAACCATAGGTGACCCAGAACTGCTAAAGCAATTCTGAAGAAAAAGAACAAAGCAGGAGTCATAGCCTTCCCAGACTTCAGACATACTGCAGAGCTACAGGAATCAAAACAGTGTGGCGCTGGCACAGAACAGACATGCGGTCCAGTGGGGCAGAAGCGAGAGCCTAGAGATGCACCCACACGCCTGCCATCAGTCAGCCTCCTGTGAGAGAGTCAGGAGTACAAAACGGGAAAGAGTCTATTCAGCAACTGGTGCTGGAAAAGCTGGACAGCTACATGGAAAAGGATGCAGTTAAAACATACCCTCTCACTGTACACAGAAATAACCTCAAAATGGCTTAAAGACCTAAACATAATTAAGACATGACACCATAAACCCCCCAGAAGAGAGCACAGGCAAAACATTCTATGACATAAATTGTACCAAGGCTTTCTTAGGTCAGTCTCCCAAGGCAATAGAAATAAAAACAAAAGTAAACAAACTTACAAGCTTTTGCACAGCAAAGGAAACAATAAAAAACAAAAATGAAAATGATCTACGAAATGGGAGAAAAAAATCTGCAGATGATGCAGTAGACAAGGGCTTAATTTCCAAAATACACCAACAGCTCATATAACTCAACAACAAAAAACAAACAACCCGATCAAAAAATGGGCTAAAGATCTTTACATTTCTCCAAAAAAAAACACATACAGATAGATGGCCACCAGGCATGTGAAAAGATGCTCAACATCACTAATTACTACAGAAATGCAAATCAAAACTACAATGAGGTACCACTTGACACCGGTCAAAATGGTCATCATTAATAAGTCTACAAATAACAAATGCTGAAGAGGGTGTGCAGAAAAGGGAACTCACCTATACTGTTGGTGGGAATATATTGTATAGCCACTATGGAAAACAGAATGGAGGTTTCTCAGAAAACTAAAACAGGATTACAGTATGATGCAGCAATCCCACTGCTGGGCATATACCTGGAGAAAACTCTAATCCAAGAGGACACATGCAGCCCTTTGTTCCCAGTAGCACTAGTTGCAACAGCCCCAGGACGTGGAAAGAACCTAAATACCCACTGACAGACGACCTGATAAAGAAGACGCGGTACATACACACAACGGACCACCACTCAGACAAAAAGAATGAAACAGCGCCATGTGCGGGATCGTGGATGCAACTGAGACTATCAAATTAAGTGAAGTAAGTCAGAAAGAGAGAGAAATACGACATCATCTATACATGGAATCTGAAACACAGCACAGATGAACCTATCCATGAAACAGACTCAGAGACAGAGAACAGACTTGTGGGTGCCAAGGGGAGGAGAGGGCGAGGGAGATGGATGGACTGTGAGTTTGGGGTGGGCAGATGCAAAGTATTACGTTTAGAATGGATAAACAAGATCCTACTGGATAGCACAGGGAACTATATTCAGTATCCTGTGATAAACCATAATGAAGGAAAACATAAACAAAGAAAGTATACATGTGTGTAACTGAATCTCTCTGCTGTACCGCTGAGATTGTCCCAACACTGTAAATCAATTATGCTTCAATAAAGAAAGAGGGCTCTCCTTGTGCTCAGCAGACTAAAATGAATGTAGCAATAACTACGGTCACCAACTTTTTGGGAAACCAGGGTATGTACAGATGGTGCTGGTATTTTGGGGAAAATGGTGACGGTGTTAAAATGATACATAAAATTCAACTGGTAGAGAAAAGGCAGAAAATAATAAGGAAAGCCCTAAAAGTGATGCCTGGCCTTGAAGTTTTGATTAAGATACAGAATAAAATGAGATTACATCTGATAATCAGAGCTGGAACAATGAGAAGAACCACCAGCTTCAATTTTGTAGTAAAAACCAAATACATTTAAAGGCAACAAAATTAAAGTAAGAAGACAGACATATCAGATTGGAATTTGAATATCATAAAATATATATATGAACCCCACACTCTTTCCTGCCTCAGAGGCCTTTAATTATGCCATTTGTTTCATCTGTGACCCTCACCCCAACTCCCAAAAGCCCAGCCTAGGTGACTTTCCTGCAGTTTCTGATTATCCCACACAGTCTCACAGATGTGAGACTAAATTCCTAAAACGCCATTTGGTTTAAATACATCATCATGCATTGTTTTCTGTTTCCCAAGTAAGTCTACAAATTCTTATTAATTCACATCTCCTTAAAAGGTTTCTGTAATATCCACTACAACTAGCTCAGTAAATACTTCTGACCAACTGAACTTTGAAGAAGTGTGAATTCACCTTTATAATCTTTCTAGTTTTTCAGTGCCTACACATTACATATAGTCACTTAATATTTGTTAATCTATGGATGTAAGAGTTGGACTATAAAGAAAGGTGAGCACAGAAGAATTGATGCTTTTGAACTGTGGTGTTGGAGAAGACTCTTGAGAGTCCCTTGGACTGCAAGGAGATCCAGCCAGTCCATCCTAAAGGAGATCAGTCCTGGGTGTTCATTGGAAGGACTGATGTTGAAACTGAAACTCCAATACTTTGGCCACCTGATGTGAAGAGCTGACTCGTTTGAAAAGACCCTGATGCTGGGAAAGATTGAAGGCAGGAGGAGAAGGGGACGACAGAGGATGAGATGGTTGGATGGCATCACCAACTCAAGGGACATGGGTTTGGGTAAACTACAGCAGGTGATGGACAGAGAGGCCTGGCGTGCTGTAGTTCATGGGGTTGCAAAGAGTCGGACACGACTGAGCGACTGAACTGAACATTTATTAAATGAATAAAATCAGATGCTAAACATTTGTTAAATGAATAAAATCAGATGCTAAATATAAACTAAGTACCCAGTGTAAATGCCACATTAGAAATGGGCAAACACATACGCCGCGAAGCCACAGCAGAAAACATCTGAAGTCCAGTGTAATCTCTTAGATACGCCGGGAAGGGGGCTGAGGAACGTCCGCCCCCTCCTGCTGCACTGTCCTGGTGGAAAACTGACCTGGTCACTTGTACTTTCTCCACATACGCAGGGAACGGTCAGTGTGCTGAATAAACATGATACGTACGCTGATATCCTAGAGTTACTATGAGAGTATTTGCCGCTCATGTTACTGCCACTCATGACACTGCTGGTTTCAGAGAAGAGATCTGACTCTTGACCGTGGGGTGCTTCATCATCTAGAAAAGAAGAACCAGACACAGAATTGAAAACTCCCTGCAGATAAGGTTCAGCTCCAGCGGGGTAAGTGAACCATAGTTATCCAGGTCACCTCTAACGAGGTATGAAAACCAGTACAAAGCTGATCTAAAATACGGCACAAATGTGTACAACTGAGTCACGAGACCGGCACAGCACTGTACGTCAACTATTCTTCAATTAAAAAAAGGAGGTGCTCTCCTTGTGCTCAACAGACCAAAATCAACGCAGCAGTAACTACTGGTCACCAACAGACAGTAAATACAATTTCACTACTGTAAGCTTGTACTTAACCAAACTTCTTTATTCTTTTCTTAAAGCAAAGGAACTTTTGGAGATGAGGAGATTTATTCTGTAAATACTGCAGTCGGTTCCTCGGGCTGGGTGAGTGGGGAATGTTTGGTAGACCTCTTCCCATTCATGCTTGATTCTGCCCTCAAATTCTCCCCAGTACACATGAGAAAGACACACACATGCCCTTCACAGAGGCCTCAGACTTCCACTTGGCACAGTAACCACATTACAGGAGGCACAGTAAGCGGCTGATAAGACAAAGTGTGATGTTGCCCCCACCGCCAGCCCCAAGCTTCACTGTCTTCAGGCAGGCACTCACCCAGGTTCCCCTGCTGGGCCTGCTCCTTCAGCTCTCGAACCACCAACAGACGTTTTTTATGCCGACTGAATGTGGCTGTCTGGGAGTCCAGAAATGCCATATAATTTTTCTGGGCTGAGGGTGCAGATGGAAAATAATTTAAGCATGTTTAAGCTAAGAGAAAAAACTAGAGGGAGGGGTTAACAAGGGAGTTGGAGCTTAATGGAAAGAAAACAAGTTATCAAGTTTTTCAAGTCAGATTTTTTTTCTTTAAATTTAATGGAGAATTAACCAACATTGCTTTCGGAGAATGAACTAGAGATTGAGATGCAAGACCTTAAAGTTCATCAGCATCATCCTAGAAAACGCTCTACCACTAAACTTGTAAAATCACCTGAGTAAGTCCTCTAACCCAAGAGAGGACTGGCAAATAAAAGGTGTGTACAGGAAGCTATTAACAAAAATAGGAGGAAAGTCATGAAAGGCTTCCTAAACCTGTAAGTATTAGGTCTTTGCTGATGAATTGTCAGCATTTTTCTAGGTTCTCATTAGTGGAGAAAAATTCAATTGAGGGTGAGCCAGAGCATTTTTTACAGGGCCCAGGAGGATGCTCCCAGGATGCAGGTAGGAGTACATAAAGAGAATGATACACAGAGAGCTCTCCCAGTTTTAAGCTGGACAGG
The DNA here is from genome assembly GCF_963930625.1 of Muntiacus reevesi. Taxonomy (NCBI): domain Eukaryota; kingdom Metazoa; phylum Chordata; class Mammalia; order Artiodactyla; family Cervidae; genus Muntiacus; species Muntiacus reevesi. Next base: position 29,504,960 of record NC_089258.1, read on the forward strand.
GTAGCAGAGAGCAGAAGGGGTAAGAATGTGAATGCGTGTTAATGTCAGAAAGGCTAGACATTACTTACAGGTTAGACTGTGCAGGGCTTAAAATCAACCTCTACTCCCCAAGAGTTCTGCACGTCAAACGGACATCCCACTCTTATACTCTGCATTTAAGAAGTTACAATGTACACCAGAGTATTCTAGAACTGATTAACACTCATATGTTATCAATTAACCTTCTGCAAAGGTCCTTTTCATTTCTATTATTTTTTTGGATTTGCCGTGCAGCATACAGGATCTTAGTTCCCTGACAAGGGACTGAACCTGTGTCCCCAGAATTGGAAGCTATCATAACCACAAGGCCACAGGAAAAACGCTTCATTATAAAAATAATTTTTATATTGAAAGTTCAAACCCTACATAAAAGTTGCAATAGTTCAATGAATACACACACACACACACACACACACACACACACACGCTTCACTTAGATTTATCAATTATTAACATTATTCTAGATTTTTTGCTTCCTCCGTTTCTCTCTCCACTCTCTATCCCACACACACAATTATTTTTGTGGAACCCTTTGAAAAGAAGTTACAGATACGATCCTTCCCTCCTAAATACTTTAGCATCTCTCTCATACAATTATTAAATGCAGAAAATTAACCATTGGATATGATATTATTCAATAGTTCGTATGCAAGTTTACCAACTATTCCCCAATGCAAAAAGTTTTAATTGTATCTTACGCACAGGTTTTTAACATTCAAATATTTCATGTGTGACTATTTAACAGCATTGTCGCCATTTAGACCCTAAGTCTGTCCAACTCCTGTGGCTCCACGGACTGTAGCCTCCCAGGCTCCTCCATCCACGGGATTTCCCAGGCAAGAATACTAGAGTGGGCTGTCATTTTTCTTCTCTAGGGGGATGTTCCCGACCTAGGGATCAAACCCATGTCTTCTGTATTGGCAGGCAAATTCTTTACCACTGGAAGCCCATTTAACATAGCACATTTAAAAATCAAGGTCAGAATTCAATTATCTCACCCAGGGGAGAACTCTGAATGACTCAATAGAATGTATTCTTTCATCACTGACATGATTAAAGGATGTAACAGCAAAGACAGTGCTCTCCCATCTCCCTCTCCTCCCCATCTTGATACTTCCAAATCAGGAATTCTTTCTAAAATACAACCCTCACCTTCTAAAATGGAAGGCTTTACGTTGGTTTCTATAATATCTGGTCTGTTATATTTGTGTACCTAAAAGGAAAAATAAGATAATTTTAGGCAGGAAAACTTCAAGTCACTGGAAAGTTAAAGATGCTAGGGAGTGGATCACTTTCAGAGGTGACCAGGATATTTTCCAGAGGAGCAGGCCTACAAGGCAGCCAAACAAAACCCAAATTGTTTCAGTAAAAAACAGTAACATTTCACATTTAGAAGACTAATTCCACACACCACACATCAAGAATAAATTATTTAAATGGCTTAAAAAGCACTGCTTATCCTTAGACCAGAACCTGAACTACTTCTTCCAAACTTCAGGAGCCTCAGAAGACCAGGGACTTTGGCTGACACTGTCTCCCCTGTGCAGGCTCTCGTTCTACTTAGCACTTCAGGCAGGGAAGAGTTCTGACGTCCTCTTACCAGTCTCAGAGCTTCTTCCCAGGCAGCTCCTTCTAACAACACAAGCACGGCTTCTTCATGGTCCTGACAAGGGAACATTCAGGAAGAGAAAGCGTGTCAGATGCCGCCATATCAAACCGCAAAACTGCCCAAAGAGCTGCCTCTATGGCTCACAATCCCAGTCCTCAGCACAGGGTCTGGCCTAGAGCGGATGCTTGATAAATGCTGATGCAAAAGACAAATGAAGGGTGTCCATTCTGGAAATGACCACAAAACACAAGGTCATCTCTCTCCATCCCTGAGCATCGAAACCACGAGAGAGACTGTTAGAAATGCCCATTTCCCCAGTTGCATCTCCAAGTCTGATTCAGATTTAGGTGGGCTCCTGAACTAACAAGATCACACTTTGAAAAAAGAGTAGACTAGAACAGTAACCTTCCAAACCTTTTTTTCTCTTTTAATGATTATTTTTTTCTCTTTGTATTTCAAACAACTCCAAACCTATAAAAAACTGAAATAAGTTTAATAAACATCTGTATATTCTACAGTCTTTAACCATTTGTGATGCTTACATCCTTACCACTAAAAACTTTTGACCATGTACCCTAATATATAATTACCCTATGTTCTTAAAAAGCACATAAAACAAAACAAATTTTTAAAAGATGAAATTAAAGAGACAACTGGCTGGGTTTCTTCAAGTAATCTCTATAATAAAAAAGGTGTGTATAAACTAGATAAAAAGGGATTTAAAGAACATAAGATAATGAATGCAATACATGGACCTAGAAAGGAATCTAATTTGGATCAATCTACTGTAAACAACGAAGGAACTTAAATTTTAATTATTGGGTAAGTTAAAATGTGTCAACATGGAGAGAGGAAGATTATAGCCAAACAAAACAAATCTACAAACAGCATAATTTCATTTTGGTTAAAAAATACGTGTGTGTGTGTGTGTGTGTGTGTGTGTGTGTGTGTGTGTGTGTGTGTGTGTGTGTGTGTGTGTGTGTGTGTGTGTGTGTGTGTGTGTGTGTGTGTGTGTGTGTGTGTGTGTGTGTGTGTGTGTGTGTGTGTGTGTGTGTGTGTGTGAAAACTCTGGAAAGAAACAGGAGATGTTAATAATAGCAACCTATGAGTGGTAGGAATGAGGTGTTTTTGTAACAATAGCAACCTATGAATGGTAGGAATGAGGTGTTTTTGTTTTCTTGTATTTGCTTTTAGTATTTTAAACAATCTATAATACACACATACTACTTTAAATAAGTTACTTTTAACTAAGAAGGTTAAATAAACATTTTTTCCCCAGACCACAAAGGATCATTTCAAGACTATACCACATGTCCCAAAGAAACACAGTATATGTATTTTGCTTGACTGGCAATGTGTGTGGGTGTGTGTTTTATTGACATAAAATTCATATATTAATAACATACAATGAATAATTTAAAAGTGTACAATTTGATGCTGTTTACTATATCACAATGCTGTGTAATCACAAGCTCTTCCTACTTTCAAAATCTTTTTTTATCATCACATAAAAACACTCATATCCATTAACCAATCCCTCATTTCCCACTCCTCTCACCCCCTGGAAACTTCTAATCTGCTTTTTGTCTTTCTGGATTTGCTTAGTCTGAATATATTATATAAAAGGAACCATACAATCAATAGGTGACTTTTTGTGCCTGACTTCTTTCACTAAGGATATGTTTTAAAGATTTATCAGTTCTTTGTTCCTTTTTTCTCCCCTTATGTTTTTGACTGTCGCAAAATTCAATATAAAATGTACCCATTTAGCCATTTAGTGTACAGTTCACGGGCGTCAAGCAAATTCACACTGTTGTGAAACCACCACCCCTATCCATTTCCATAACTTTTTTTTATCTTGCAAAACTGAAATTCTATGTCCATGAAACAATAAATCCCCTCTCTCCCTACCCGCCGCCTTCAGCAAACATTGTTCTCCTTTGTCTCTCTGAATTTGACTACTCTAGGTACCTCACATAAGCAGAATTATACAATATTTGCCCTTTCATATCTGATTTATTTCACTCAGCATAATTCTTCAAGTTTCATCTAAGCTGTAGCATGCACCAGTTTTTCATTATTTTTTGACTGAATAATATTCCTTCATATGTGATGTGTACATATACCATATTGCTCACAGCAGCAGTATCCACAATAGCCAAGATATGGAAACAACCTAAATGTCTATCCACAGATGAATGGATAAAGAAGACGTGGTCCGTATATACGATTCAGCCATAAAAAGAATGAAATGCCGTGTGCAGCAACATGGATGCAACTAGAGACTACCATACCAAAGTCAGAAAGAGAAAGACAAATACCATGTGGCATCACTTATATGGATCTAAAATATGACACAAATGAACCTATCTATGAAACAGAAACGCACTCACACTTACGGAACAGAGGTGCAGCTGCCAAGGGAGGCTAAGAGAGGGATGGAGTGGGAGGCTGGGGTTAGCAGAGGTAAGCTGCTATACATGGAATGGATAAACAACAAGGTCCTACTGTACAGTGCAGAGAACTGTTGATGTATTCAGTAGCCAATGATAAACCATAATGGAAAAGAACATAAAAAAGGAATGGATATATATATGTATAACCAAATCCCTTTCCTATATATTAACACAACATTGTAAATCAACTATACTTCAATAAAAAAGAAGATAAAAAAAGAAAAAAAAGGCAATGCAATTCACCCTATCACTGGTCTAAAAATAAAACAAAAAACATATCTTAGTTTAAGAGTCATTTGGCAAAATTTAATACCGACTCATGATAAAAACTCTCAGAACCAGAAACAGAAGAGAATTTTCTCAACCCAAGAGGGTGAGGATTGGCAATTTTTCTCCATAATAGGCTAGATAGTTAATATTTTAGGCTTTCTGGGACAGACTGTTACAAGTCCTCAAACTCTTGTGGTTTTAAGTGCAACAGCAGCCACACACAATGTGTAAACAATTGGTGGGGCTATGTTCCAATAAAACTTTATTTACAAAACAGGTGGTCAGCTAGCGTTGGCCCCCAGGCTGCAGCTTGCCAAATCCAGTAAGAGCCTTACCGGTTTCTCACACCTATTAAACAAACAACCCCTTTGCCAAAAACCAGCAAACATCACACACAGGGTGAAAGACTGAATTTCTCTAGCTAATACCACTCACGGTAGACCACAGTTAAAAACCAGAGTTAAAAGACCAGTTAAAAACTCTATAGGGGTCCATACTCAGGGAGATGCTACATCTTCATGAGTTTTTACCTCCAGGAGCCTTAAGAGAACTTCTCATAGTGAATACAAGGAAATAACCTCATATTTCTAGCAGAGGGAAGGAAAAAGGAGACGTGAAAATATATCCAAAGCATGCTGATTTTAACAAGACCTGCTCTCAAGAGAAAGTATTTTGCCAGAGCCTAATCAAAGAGGGTTTCACCAGGACCTCCAATGTGGGGGCAGGGAAATACCCAACTCTGGCCCACTCTAACTTTCCTGTCCTACCTGAGGGTGAAAAAAACCTGACAAGCCCTGGTGAAGTTCATGACTGAAGCACATACTCAAAGACTGAGGCCTAATCACAGGACTAGAACACTTCTCCTCCTACCCAAACCCGTCTCATCATCATGTCACTAAAGGCCTTCTGATCAAATTTCCTTTTACCCAGGTATCACATTAGCCTTTTGACAAAAAATTACAAGGCATTTTTTAAAAGAGATAAAAATGCAGTTTGAAGAGTCAGAGCAAACATCAGAACCTGACACTGATATGGCAGGTATTTTGAGATTATGAGGCTGGGAATTAAAAAATGAGTATGATAACTATGATAACACCTCAAATAGAAAAAGAGACAACAGGCAAGGACAGATGGGTAATGAGACCAGAGGCAGAGAAATCCTAAGAAAGAATAAAAAAGAAATGTTAGAAATCACAAGTGAGCATCCTTTCCATTTCATTAACCATCTTAAGTGGGATATATCTCAATGGTTTCAGCTGGATCACCATATTCTCTTTCTAGGATCTAGTGATATCAAATTTTAGTTATCTTCTTTCACTCATCCTTATTATATGAAAGACAATGAAGTATTATAAAAGTATAATTTTGTTATGCAAGTGTGACTGCTAGTAACAACACTTTCTCATCAAAGGTCAAAACTCTAGAAGGCAAGAATCCCTGGTAACATTTGTGTGCCTGTGTCCTTTGAGTCTGTGGCCCATGACAATGCATGGATTTACTATTTTCATAATAAATCTACAATTCTGTCAAAAGCCGGTATGGATACTTCATAATCTGCTGAAAAATTGGAACCCAAAAAGCTGCCTGAGGTAAAAGAGGCATTTCCAAGAGAGACAATGGGAGTGAAAGCCAAAAAAGGGTCTCAAGTTCAATCACTTTGGTTTAGACTGGTCTTTTCTCACTGTTTCTACTTTGGTATGTCAATATAAAAAATGTAACTGCCTTATGATTTAATTTGTACTTTCCACCAAGGTCAAGCCACTAGTGCATATTAGAATTCTTTATTCTACCTCACAGAAATTACAATTATTTAGAAAAATAATGAATTTAGATTTCCAAGTCAAGTAGGCAAGATGGAAGACCTTCAAGGGAAATACTATCTCTGGATTTCCTAAATACCCATAGTTCCTTTCATTTTCACCATTGCTAAGGTACAAATGAGAAATAATTACTTGGCATGTGTGTGTTGGGGGGTGTGAGCAGAAGGGAAGAACTGAGTTTACCTGCGCGTACTGTTCCAAAACTGTGGCTGCATCCCTGTGTTTGCTCTGCTCAACGAGCTTTCCTGCAAAGACAATAGTAAGCATTTGACTCTCACGGTTGGCTATGATCAGCATTACCAAAACACAAGTGGAATGGTTTTCAGTGGTGCTATTTAAATCAAAATGGTCTCCTACATACTGGAGCTTGAGCTCTACAGAGTACACACTCAAAATGAGCTGCTTTAAAATAGCGTTTTCAAAAGTGTCCCCCAAGATTTGTTCCAAGAACGATGAAAGGCAGGACCAAGAAACCATTTTCAGGTCAAGAATGTTTGTGAAGCACTGGGTAAGACAAAGTTAACATGCTTTTGCTGATATGCTTCACTATTATGTCTTTGATGCATGTGCTCAGTCATGTCCGATTCTTTGCAACCACATGGACTGTAGACTGCCAGGCTCCTCTGTCCATGGGATTTTCCAGGCAAAAATAGTAGAATGCGTTGCCATTTCCTCCTCCAGGGGATCTTCCTGACTCAGGGTTCTAACCTGCACCTCCTGCATTGGCAAGCAGATTCTATACCACTGAGCCAGCTATAGCATTATGTCTATTTTGCATCAAGCAAAATATTAACACTTTGTGAATTTCTATGAAAGAGAGAGGAAGGAATCCCAGAGTCCTACCCTAAAGTGGCAGTTAAAATCTAAATTTAGCATGGGATGTGAAAATCACATATAGTCAAAATCACTCATGAAAAAATGCTTACAAAGGCATTCATATGGAAACTGACCTAGCACTCCGACGAATCCATTTTTTCCTCTAATAGGAAGATGCTGCTGTTTCTTTGGCTGAGCACTAGATGGGGGTAGTTGGCATTTGTCAGGGGTGTGACAGTATCTTTACTGATTTGAGAATCACTCTTGGTCCAGTTGAGTGGGAGAGGGCCTCGATGAGAGGCACATAGAAACCAAAGTTAAGTAAGGGGCTGGCAGACTCATGTCTTCCATTTCAGTCCAATTCCAGGGCACATTATTTACAGAACCAGGGAGAGCCACCTCCACTGAACAGTTCTCTTTTCCCTCTTTTGGTGCCTTGTGTAAACTGCCCAAGTTAAATGTGCAAACGGAGTGACTCCACCTTATAAAATTTCCCAAGAATCTTTCACCACTCTCTTCTCCACCTTTTTCTGCTAAACATCTGGGAAAACTAGGTATACTGCACTATAAGGCATGAAAAACAGGAAGCTAAGAGTCGCAAAAAATGTAAGCTAACAGACCCCAAGAACAGAGCTGGAAAGTATAAGCTACAAACAACAAGTTTCTAGAGCAGAAATACCAATGGAGCCAGAATGAAGAGTTAACAGGACTCAGATAAGAACTTCTCAATACCTGTAAAAAGACTTCAGCTTAGAAATTAGAAAGGGCTTATAGAAGAGTCTACAGAACCAATATGCTGAACTACCAGGGAAGCCCATCTAATAACCAGAAAATGTCGGAAAAAGTAATAATCTCACACGTTTTTTTAATCTCAAGGGGGGGAAAAACAAAGTGAAATAACTAAATAGAATATGTTCGTATGTTTAACAGACTATAATTTCAAATTTTTTTCAGAACTGTTTTGGGGGAAATCATAACAATATTTACAAGACTCTTGACAAATAGGGGGAAAATATACCAGCCACTCACTTCAAGCATGATTGAGGGCCAGAGCCCCAGAGCCCCACCTGTCTCTTCGCCTGGGCACCCTGGGGATGCCACTCCACTCTATGAAATCAGACTCTGGAAGAGCCCCGCCTCTGGTTCAGGTTTCACACCCTCAAACAGCTAAACTGGCTCTGCTTTCAGACTGCTTATACATTTGGCCTCATTTCTGAAAACCGCCATTATGTTCTCCAGCAATCTACTGTCTGTATTTGAATGGCTCCATCCCAAAATTCATCTTTACATTCTTACAGGGCACCTGGCTCCCCAGCTACACTGTACCAAGTGTACCTAAAAGCTGTGAGTTTCAGTGAATGAGGTGGAGAAGGAGGGTTAGCTAGGTCATTGCAACTTAGAGTTAAGTGTTCCTGGGACTTCCCTGGTGCTGTTGTGGCTAAGACTCTGCACTCCCAATGCAGGGGGCCCAGGTTTGGTCCCTGTTCAGGGAACTACAGATTCCACATGCCACAACGAAAGACCCCACATGCCACAACTAAGACCTGATGCATCCAAATAACTAAAAATATTAATAAATAAACAGTGTTAAAAAAAAAAAAAGCGTACTCTCACGACTCCAGTTTTTCCCCTCCCCGAGGACTGGAACAGACATGGAGAAAATCCAGCTTCAACTACTGCCGAAGGGACAGCAGACTTACACCGTGGGAGGAGCTGCCAGGGCTGGGAGAGATGTAAACTGCTTTCCCTACTGGGCCATCGTATCTGGGGACTCTTGCAGCAGTTTGACTTTTACTCCACCTAGTAAGCCATTCCGAATTAATTTTTATCGGTGCCTGTGAGACGGCATCAAAGTGTGCTGCCTTACAGGGTATTTGCAAAAATTCCAAACAAAACCAAAGAAGCACAAACCCGTGGGGGAGTTCTCACTTGGGAGAACCTTAATGACCGTGCTTACCTGCCAGAGTCCTGCCCAGGCCAGCCAGCTGCTCTGCGGTCAGGTGAAGCTGGGCCGCCGCACAGAGCGCTTGCTGCCAGCTGCCACAGGCCAGAAAGGCGCCGAGCGCCTTCTCGTGAGCGCCGCAGCGGGCAAACACAAGGCCTGCCGGCTCGTGCAGGCGCTCCTGCAGCAGGTGCTCCCCGTAAGCAATGCTGATGTCCTGGGACAGGAGGAGACACGGGGTCAGGAAGGAAGGGTGGTAACTTGCTTTTTGAATCTCCAAGGAAGGCTGTCGTGGTCATTATACGTGAAATTCCCTGGAATTACTTAGAAAAACCCTGTGGATGACTAGTGAATTCAATCTTCTTTTCATTCAAAACCTTACTGAGGATATGTTGTTTATTCATCCAACAATTGCTGCTGCTGCTGCTAAGTCGCTTCAGTCGTGTCCGACTCTGTGCGACCCCACAGACGGCAGCCCACCAGGCTCACCCGTCCCTGGGATTCTCCAGGCAAGAACACTGGAGTGGGTTACCGTCTCCAATGCATGAAAGTGAAAGTGAAGTCGCTCAGTCGTGTCCGACTCCTAGCAACCCCATGGACTGCAGCCCACCAGGCTCCTGTGTCCATGGGATTTTCCAGGCAAGAGGACTGGAGTGGGGTGCCATTGCCTTCTCCGCATCTAACAATTACTGAGTACTATTTAGGGAAGTGGGAGTAAGAAAGCAATGCAAAAGTAAAACAAGGGAAAAAACCCAGCCAACCAACCAAACACAAAAAACACTAACAAGAACCACGACCAAGCTCCTGTCCTGGTGGTGAAAGAAAACATACTTTATAAACACGGCAGGGTCAACAATATAATGGCAGACACTGGTAAAGACACAGTGATGGGAATGCTGTTTCAGAGGGCTGTGAGGAGAAGACACGTTTAGAGTCAGGGGAGAGTATTCCACACCAAGAGCACAGAAGACAGCGTGGTGATCAGGCAGGAGTGGGTGTGGAATACACAGGACGGAATAAGGCGAGTATGACTGGAGCAGAGAGAGCACAGGAGAGGAACAGATAATGAAAATGAGAGCAAAGAGGCGGCCTTTGGCCAAATTCTCTGTTCCCCAAGCTCAGCATCAGGCAGGGCAACAGAGGGATATAACACGGGGTCCCTGCCCTTAAGGGAACCCACAGCCTGGTGGAGGAAAAAAATCAGTACATAGTAAATTGATGAATGCCATCCCCAAGGCAAGAATGAGGTGTGCTGGGAGCTCATTGTTTGGCACCTCATCCAGGACTGGTTTTCTGGCAGAGGAGAACCAAGAGTTTAGAAGGACGGGGAGGACTAGAGGACGGGGAGGTAGAGGGCCGGCAGAGGCGGCTGATGCTCGAGAGGAGGCAGCGGCCAGATCGCAGAAGGATGTGTGCCATTTGTGGACAAACTGAAAATGGTGGTGATGAGGGCACGGGCTCCATGCCGCAGGTTCCTGGGCAAAGTGCTTCCTCATTTAAAAACTGTACAACACCCATCAGGCTATTGTGAGAATTCATGTAGCTGATAAGCGAAGTATCTAGCATATGAGAAAAGCTAAACAGACATCTGTATGTTTAAACAAACAAACCAAACTTCATACAGAATTATGCGGGAAAGATGCACTATTCAGGATGCTCAGTGAGGTTGGGCTGGAGGGGGCAGGATGGAAGCCATGGTATTTCCGATGAGGATCCAGCGACAATGCCTAGGTTTCTGGCCTGAGCAACTTCTTCACGAGAACAGGTGAGGGCCATTCTCTCGGATAAATTCAAGATAAGGGTAATTAGTCTGAAGATTAACTTTGAAACCAAGGACAGTGTTAGGGACACAGGATCCTCACCCCTTTCCAACAGAAGCACAAAGCAAAATCGGGAGCTCTCATTTCATGTCACACACCTTGTACTGCTGTGAGTTCGGTGGGAAGAGCTTCAGAGCCTCGTTATACAAGTTTTTATCTTTTATTAAGTTTAAGCATTCTGGGAAGTACTCCGGTCCTGCAGGAATAAGAGTCACACACACACAAGCTTAAGACTGGGGAAGCATAATGGATTTCATCTCTACCACTGGTCCTTACATAAAATCAACAAGGGGGCTCTATAAGATCTGCATAATTAGAGTATCTAGAGAAATGGAATGCAGGAATGGAACTTTAATGAGCACCGCCACAGATTCTGAAATTTGAGAAGCACTAATTGGGATCAGAGTTCTGCTCAAAAGGAATTTCACACGGCCCCTGAGAAATGACCATCCAGCCCAGTGTTTTCTCAGCCTTCTTAATAAGCATCATCTAGGGAGCTCATTAACCATATACACACGCCTGAGTCCCAGCCCAGCCCAGATGAACCTGATTCTCCAAGGAAGACAGATCTGAATGCAAGCACCTCAGGTGACTCGTCTTGCCCCTGTCTCAGCCTTCAGGGGAAAATCACGAATACTGAAGGCCGAGGTTCCGGCACCAGTCAGGCACGGGTGACGGAACACCCGGCATCGCACTGGTTCTACTTCATCCGACTGCCAGTCAGAACTGTGTCCTTCAGGGCACAGGAGGCATGGCCACTCAGACAAGCTGGGTCTCCTTAGGGTGTTTGCATACACCATGAGAAGAACGAAGCATCAACCAATTTTGATTTTGAGACATGGAAGTGAATTTCAAAGGTGATCACTCAACTCAAAAGGATCTAAGCTATGGGCCTCCCCAAGCTCACTCAGAAACATCTGCTGTACCCTCAGCTTATCAAAACTGACAAAAATAAGGTCTGCAGGCACGGTTATTAACATTTTCAGGTGTAGAAATTGACATCAGTCTGTCTAAACTAACATCTGATTTCAATTTATACCCTACCAAAGAGAATATTTGAAAAGAAATATACTAACCCTCACACTTACCACATTTGCTTAGGTGGCCAATGGCTTTTTCATATCGTTTCAAATATTTATCTATAGTGAACCGCTGATAATTCGTTTCCATTTTCTTAAGTGTATTTAGAAATGGAAGATACTCTTTGGGATCCTAAAAAAAAATTTTAAAGGATAATTATAATGCCTGTGATTATACTTACTTTTAAAAATAAAAATATATAGTAATTATAGCAATAAATCAAAAGCTACATCATTTTCAAAATATGTGAAAGTGAAACTGTTAGTTGCTCTGTTGTGTCCAACTCTTCATGAACCCATGGACTGTAACCCATCAGGCTCCCCTGTCCAAGAAATTCTCCAGGCAAGAATACTGGAGTAGGTAGCTATTTCCTTCTCCAGGGTATCTTCCTGACCCAGGGATCAAACCAAGGTCTTCTGCACTGCAGGCAGACTCTTTACCATCTGAGCTACCACAGAAGCCCTCTTCAAAATATGCAGTGTATTAATATATCAATTATATAAAAAATCAAACTACATAAAACCACATTTGGAAAAAATGCCTTAACACATGGGTGTTCTTAGTTTCTTAGTTATGACTAACTCTTAGCTAAATCTCACAATACCAATTGTTTCATAGGTTAATATGGAAAACAAGGTTCCCTCATTCTCAAGAAACTTAAAATCTAGTAGAGGAGATAGACCGGTATACCCGACAGGCACTGGGTGCCATAAAAGCACATAGGAAGGCCATCTCACTCAGTCCCTGGATGCTGGGTCGGGAGGCAGCAAGAATGGTTTACTGAAAAAAATGTCACCTGGGCTTCCTTCAACCATGATGAGTGAGAATCAGCCAGGTGAACAGACAGGATGAGAGTGCCTGCAAAGGCATGTGGCAGTTGGGAGACAAAAGTACTGCCTTACATCCACTGCAGAGAAAAGGGGATAACATCAAGAGAGGAGAACTGAGAGATACACAAGTACCAGGTCACTGAAGAGACTTTAAGGGTATAGCCTCTGAACTCCTTCCTAGGGGGAGGGGGGAGCCCATAAAGGATTGTAAGCGGAGGAATGGGGATCAAATTTTCCTCTTTGGGAAGGTCATTCTGGCAAAAGCAAAGAAAGGAATGATAGGGGCTGAAACTGAGGATGCAAAAAAAACCAGATAAAAAATGTTCAAACCAGAGGTGCTCAAACTTTTGGACCATAGCATGCCAAGGTGAGACAAAGAGGCCTCGAACCCTTCTATTCTCCAGGTTCCCAATTTCCACTGGGAAAAGATGCTCCATGATAAAGCTGAACTCGAATATAAATCACCTGCTGTATTTCCTTTGTAAGAGGAGAATTTGTTCTCATTTTTGCTTGTAAGCTTGAAAACAATCATATAGCTTTATTTCAATTGTTCAATCTAGCAATCAAAACACTCCCATAAGCCCAGAACAGTGATAGAGAATGAACCTGTAAGTATGGACCCTGGAGATTCGCAGATCTGCCTGGAGGCCTGTACTCACAGCTTTAATTTCAGCCCAAACTCTGCACTGTCAGGAGCAGACACTATAGGGCTTCACACTATCACATTAGCATAAACAAAAATGCTAACTGTGTCAAAGGAGTAACTCCACATACCTTCTGTGACTTCTCAGCTACCATGAGGACCAAATCAAAGTCATAGGTCCCAAGAGAATGGTCATATAATTCATTAACATCTACCAGAAGCAGCAAATACTTCAGGGCCTCTTCGGCACTCACAGCGCCAGGGACCGGGGGATCACTTCCTGTCCATGTGTAAGGAAACAGAACAAAATCATTTGGGGAAAAAACCCTCACACCTAGCAGCATAACCAAAAGGAGAAAGTAACACATTTTCCTGACAGAAGTGGACACGGGACAGAAAACAGTCCTTGGACAATTTTGTACACGCTTTGTAGCGCAGCACTCAAAAAAAACAGACCCAGGTCTTAAAGTGGAGACCAAAAGGCCACAGGCTGAATTGGTGATGCGGTGCTATTTCCTGGTCAGGGTTATCTCCCGAAGACTGAAGACCCGATGCCAGTCGGGGCCCCGGTACACACGGACCGTCACCATGTCTCTACCTTGAAGTTCGTGTACCTTCTGCAGCGCAATCTCCAGTTCCGGGGTAGTTTTCTTCACATGAGAGCTGAGTATTGACAGGCAGTACCTGCAGTGGCCAGTGAAGGACAGCACAATAAGAACGATGAACAAGCTGAAGAGAAACTACTACGCATTTCTGTTATTCCAAAGATGCCAACTCAGGACAGCACACGTACTTGTGAGGGTTTACGTTCTCCATCACTGCTCTCATAGCATCGCAGATGAGGTCTACTTTTTTCTCATCAGGATCGCTGGAGAGTGGAACAGTGCTGGCAACTGGCGGAGGATACATGGTCTTTGTAACATCTTCTTCCCTAAGAACAAGGGTGTATTAAAAGGTCATAAACCAAACATATGTCCAGCTATCAAACTACTAACACATATGTAGGAGTGTTGATGAGATAATAAATAAAAATGCTTTTGGAAGGCAGTTGATTCTAAAAATATTCATATCTAGTGAAGTACAGAGAAACTTACTGAAAGTGAAACATATCCACAAGAGGCTTAAATGGTAACATTTAGAGATGCTACAGTGATATGCCCCAAACGGGGCCCAGTCCAGGTGCCCACCCACAGGAGAGTGAAGCAGTAAGCTGCGTATGTTTACACTACGGCATACTGTGACTCCCTGGCGCCTCAGATGGTAGAGAGTCTGCCTGCAATGCCCAAGACTCAGGTTCGATCCCTGGGTCGGGAAGATCCCTGGAGAAGGGAACTGGCAACCCACTCTAGAATTGTTGCCTGGAGAATTCCATGGAGAGGAGCCCAGTGGGCTATGGTCTCTGGGGTCACAAAGAGTTGGACGTGACTGAGTGACTAACACTTTCACTTTCTTCTTCATGGCATACTGCTGGACAATAAAAAAGAATAAACTAGTGATACACGTAGAAACATGGATGAATCTCCAGATAACATGCTGAATGAAAGAAGCTTTACTTACACAGAAAAGTCAATACTATTATATATCATTCATTTCTAGGAAGTTCCTGAACAGGCAAAATTGATCTTCAGTGAAGAACTCAAAAAAGCAGTTGCCAAAAGGGCGGGGAGAGAATAAATGCAAAGGGGTTTGGAGGGACTTTCTGAGAAGGAAACGCTCTCTATCTTGACAGGGGCCAGGACTACACGGAAGCATACGCTTGTCAAAACTCAGAGAATAGCACTTATAATCTGTGCATTTTGCTATAGATAAATTTGCTGTGGAGGGGGTGGGACCTGTACACAAAGAATACACTCCAGTTAATGTCACACAAGGCGAAGTACTGACAGGGAAAGTGGATTTAAAATTGTCTAAAATTATCTTAAATTTATTGAAAATGAAGATGAATGGTGGATGGACAGATGGTAGATAGTGATAAAGCTAATACAGAAAAATATGAACTGTAGAATCTAGGTGATGGTATAGGATGCTCACTGGACAACTGTCTCAACTTTCTTGTATGTTCAAAATTTTTCATTTACAAGCTTAGATAAAAGTCATTGCAGAAAAAGAAGCCACTTATTTCAATTAATAGTTTTTATATGTATACCTAAATATAAGTCAAAGAATAATTCACATGTTTTAAAGTTTCAGTTTTAAAAAGAAGGGAAAAAAGTAAAAATCCAGTAAATGTGGCATCTAAGAGTTAGAGATTTAAAAAATTATATTGAAAGTAAATTTTCTCCTCTATTTATCTGTTCTATTTCCTTAACCAGAAAAGAGAAAATTATGGATATGATACTCATGAACTATTCAAAATACTTACTTCAATTCTGTGAAAAATAAATTAATATGATTCACAGAGTCTATCTGTCTTATGAAGGTTTCCACATTTTCAAGAAACACCTACCCAAAAAAAAGAATAAAAAAAAGACAAAACATTTTAGTTCGGATCATATTCATTCAAGCCTAAAGTATACTATGATAAATATCAGATTTAGAACGTTACCTTAGGGTTGTGATCGTGAATCAGATTGAGATTAATTCTCAGTTTTCTCATGCATTCAAATGCTTCTTTAAACATAAGTCTGGGGAGAGACGGAAAATGGAGAGGGGGGGCATTTCACAAAAACTCAGTTCCTTGGACCCAGCACATTTTCATAAGGATTTAAACCAGTTAAAATTAAGACTACAGCCCAACTACTACTGGATTTCTGCTCTGAAATCATAGAATGAAAAAAAATCAGGCACCAGGTTCATATACTTCCTAAATGGTGTGGCAACTTAGTCATCAAGGCCACCCAAGGACTTGATCCCCACACACTCACATAAGAAAATCTTTATGGAACTTAGGGCTATCTTCTTTTTTAACAAAATGTTAGTAAACATCTATCTTTCCGATATAAACTTTCCCCCAAATTCAAAATTCAAACAATGGATCATTTCCTTCACAACAGTGGCTCAGGTATTTTGGGGTGATAGGCCTTTTTATAAGTTTGCTGAAAGCCTTGGACCTTCTGCCCAGATAAATACACAGATACAGGAGAGCATAAAATTGCCCTGGGTTCTCAGGCCATCTAAGTTCCACATGGATCCTCCTAGGCTAAGAAGCTGCTTCATACAACGAGCCTCATCATTCCTTCTGCTAGGAATGTCTTCTACACCATACAATTTAAGAATCTATGTGCCAAAAGAAGAAAGCCTCTGAGAATGTGATTGAAGATATCTGTAATGAAATATTTAAATACCTTTTAAGTTTTAAAAATCTTAATAGAAACACTTGCTGCCTTCACACATAATTCATAACAATAAGCTAACTAATCATACACATGGTACTTACTTGTCCAACCACTTTCGAATCTGAGCTAAAACCAGGGCTCGATGATGAACAACTTCTAAGTTTCCCCTTGGCATCTTAAAATAAATAAATCAAATCAATAACATGTTTAATTAAACAGAAAAAAATTAAATACCCAGGATATACAACTTTACCTAACTCTTCTTCAAGAATTAACACAACATTGTAAAATAAGCACACTTTTGGCAAAATCTAGTTGTGCTCAAAATTTACTCTGACTTTTAAGAGGTTTCCCTCTTAGCTTTACTGGGAAAAGCCTGTTTTAACACTCCTTTGTATAAAGCTAATAAAGAACTTAGAAGGAAAGGTTTATAATAAATTAATACAAATGATAAAATATAATCCAC
Organism: Muntiacus reevesi; assembly: GCF_963930625.1. Taxonomy (NCBI): domain Eukaryota; kingdom Metazoa; phylum Chordata; class Mammalia; order Artiodactyla; family Cervidae; genus Muntiacus; species Muntiacus reevesi. The sequence continues at coordinate 29,522,026 of NC_089258.1, forward strand.
AAGAACTGTCTGGTATTTACTGCCAAACGACAATCAGAAACACAGCCTGAAAAATCAGTGTACCTGTAATATAAGCTTTGTGTCTTGAGGCACAACAGTGACGATGCGTGATCCCCTCTCCACCTTCCGCAGAGACTCGCCATTAGGCACGTGGCTGCTGCTCAGACCTGCCTGCAACGCTAGAGACACCACAGACCAAGCCTTGAGAATCACTGTCAAGACAAGCTACTCCCCATTAACTGCAGCTGCAACAGCACGTTATCCGAAGGAGAAGGAAGTGATTAATAATGAGGCCAGATTGCTCTGTCACTCAGTCTTAAGACCATCAGCCTTTCAGATAAACAAGTTCATCCCAGGATCTTGCCCTCTCTTACAGAGCCCTCATACATGATTCACAAACACAACTTCTCAACTGACATGGAAACCAGTCGGAGGACTGGGTAGCTTCTCTATGTCTTAGCTTTATCAGTACACTCCAATCACATCAGTAAAAGATTCCATTTCCAAGTCAGAAGCAAAGAAAACAAGTGGGTCATTTCTTTCTTAATAACAGAACTGTGTGCACGCACACACATACACATGGGAGAGGGGGGTGCAAGGAATCAAGGAAAAACTACAACCAATTTCCTACAAACCACAAGATGGAGGCCTTCAGATGTACAATGGAGGGTGGCCACAAAGAAGATTGAGCATATTGCCAGTTTGCCATCTACATAGTAATTGAAAGTAAAATATGAGTTAAGAAGTTTACTGAAAATCTTTTTATCAGGGTATGCTGCTTTAAGGAAGGACCTCCCACTCTTTGATAACTGACGTGGAATGATTTAACTGAGATACTGAGATTAGAGGCTAAGTAAATGAACTTGACATTTTCTCCAGTCTAGGACTCCAGGATAAAAAGTCAAAGTACATGACAAACATAAAAGTCATCGAGATTTCAAAGGACAAATGATATTAGAAGAAGGACTATTTTCTATCTTTACACTGAAAACTTACTTTTCAATGAAGCATCTCTCAGGCAAAAGCACTGGCATGTATGGGAATGAGTTGTCACCAATAAAAACTCATCATATACAGCAAATGATGTGATATTTGATGCAACCTACAATAGGTTGGGGAGGCAAGAGGGAGAGTTAGTTATATTACTCGGAATCAAAATGGAAAAAGATCCAGCATCAAAACAAGCCATCATACCTCAGTGTCATTGATGAAAAAGCGACATCTGTCAGTCAAACCAAGGATACACTCCTGCAAAAAAAAAAATATGAAATTACCAACAATTCAAACAAGAGTCAAACACAACTTAGCAACTAACCAAACTAGTGAAACCAATTTTTTTTTTGTTATATGGTTCCACTGTCCTATGATTTCACATTTAAGTCCTTGTAATCAGGACTCAAGATGCCTAAGGTGGTTGGTCCAGGGCAAAGTGATCTATGATGCCATCCGATTCTTCGGAAGCCTTGACATTTCTGTCTCCTACACATCTCAAACATTTCACCTCTCACCCCTCACTGCCCCCACTCCAACAGTCACTTCCACTCTGTCCCTTTCAACATACTCCCACTGGGCAGCCAGAATAACCTTTCCAACCATGAAGCACATCACATCACTCCCTGATTAATATCATCAATTTCTCAGTCTTTGTTAAGTTAGTAAACGCATACTCCTCTGCATCTAGTCATTGCTTCCATTAGGTTCCTTGAATAAGCTGAGCTCTAAGTTTATTTAAAATATGCACAGTTCTTCCTCCCTGAAAAATTCTCCCTTTCTCAGAGACAGAGCTTTCTTTTTCTCCACATCTCAGCACATATACCACCACCTCCTGGAGACTTTCCCAGACCACCAGAAGTTGGCCTCTGCATCCTCACAGCTACCATCCTCTAATTAGCCTCAATCAATCCTCTTGGTGCTCTACCTCTACACCCTGCTCACTGACTTCACTCTCCTATCAGAGGGGATGGCCATACCCACATTGCAAGATTAAAACTTCCAGAAGGGCAGGAACTGGTTGGCAGTTTTGTTCTGTAACCACTGCATCCTACCTCCTGCACAATTACAGGCAATTCTAATATTTGATGACTAATAATTTACTCAATACCCATTTCAAGATTACATTTCTGTTGTCCCCAAAAGTTACTAATAAGACTAATTTTGCTAGTTCTGTACATGTTCTGTTTTGAATGTTCTATACAACTGGGGATAAGTCTGCCAACTTCATTTTTTCTATTTTTGAGTTTATACCTCCAAGGAAAGGAATCAACTAACTACTACTGACACATGCAAGGCAACCTCTTTAAACACATTTCATAAACTGAGAAGCTGAGGTTCAGGAAAGTGAGGAACTTCTCATTGTTGCCTTGAGATTTACTGGATACTCAGGTCCACTTTCAAAACACACGCTCTTTCCACTTAATGCTGTCAGCTCCTGGGTCACTGCTCCATGAGGTCAATTTTTCTGCCTTATGTTCACTTACCTCTCCTCCAATCATGGCCAATTCAGTCTGAGTGCACAGGTACGGAAACCGAACAGGAGAGCCACCAGAGTTCTTCCACAGTTCAACCGCCAGAGAGGGCGACTCTGCAGGTTTGGCAGAAGAGGTTTACCAAAAGCTGATCTGCTCTTTGTGAAAAACTCTCCCATCAGTGCTTGCTAAAACACTTAACATGCAACTTAAATCATTCTCCAAATGTGTTTCGGAAACTCAGCAGAATAATCCGGTTTATTGCAAGGGAAAATACAGGTAGAACATACATGCTGATTCTACTCTACAGATTAAGGATTTCCAGGGTAGTAAAAAGACCTAATAATCAATGCGGCACTTGTAAAACACTCCCAAGCACACTTTCACAAGATTTAAATATGTATGTAAGTCATAAACATGTTTTCCCAACATTCTGATACTCACCCCAAAGGTACTTAAATATCTGGCCACCAGCCACCTGCAGCGCTACTGACTTGGTCTTGGGGTTGCAACACAGACTGATTATGACCCCATCCACTGTCACAGATGAACTGAGAAGAGTGGAAAAAAAAAAAAGGAGATGAAGAAAACATGAAAAGACCATTTTTCTCAAAAGTAGTGACAATTCACTGATTTTGCAAAACAGAAAAAGAAGCAATTTCCCTCTGGTGCTGCACTGCCTCATTCAATACAATATAAACATAATAAACATGTTTATATACATACTAACACACATATGTTTATATACACAGATATATTAACAGATAAACTATTGCAAGCACAAGTCCAGGTAATGCAATTACCTGTCAACGTGACATGTTTTCCACAATGTCAGTAAGCCAGGTGTGAGGTCATCAGTCCTATTCTGGAAGCAACTTATGCAACTTATTGTGAATTACAATTTGCTGCCTTCAGTAGACAATATAGTGTCAATATATGTATCTGTCAATATTGGGTTGGCCAAAAAGTTCATTCAGGTTTTCCTATACCATTGTGCCCAAAACCTGAATGAACTTTTTGGCCAACCCAATACAAACTGGATTAAGTAAAGCAGTCAATCTGTAGGAAAGTAAGCATATTCAGTTATCTCTATGGCTACTGTACGTATCCCTAGAAATCTGTGGGCCTCATTAATGGGAAAAAGGGAAACTGTTAATGCTGTTGTATTTTTTTCTGAGTCAATGAATCAAAAGTAGACATGTCTGAAAGGAAGTGGAGGTAGTGATAAAAGCAAGTGGTGCCAATGCTAACATATATTCAGAGTTTTTAACCAATCTACCAAAAAAAAAAAAAAAAAAAAAAGCCACAAATTTGCAGAGGATAAATTATCTGTGAAGTCAAGGGAATGGACTCTGGAGGTGCACTGCTGGACCTGGATCCCGGCTCCACCTCCATTATCTCAGTAAGTTACTGAAACTGCTCTGTGCCTCAGCTGTAAAATGATCAACAGAACATGTCAGAGACATGTTATGAAAAATAAGTGAGTTAACATAGGGAAAAGCACTTAAAAGAGCACCTTTTACAAAGCATAAGTTATAGTAAATGTTAACTATGAAGAGCTATAAGCTGATTGTGGGACTTTATATTTATCAAACACATTAATATTTTATATGAGTGAAATAGTCTTTTTTGAGAAACAGAAGTCAAAGCAGCAGAAATGTATTTTAAATGACTTTTCACTTTCTTTACAGCAAATGAGATAATGGCATTTACCTTTCACAAGATAATGATAAAAAATTTCAAATTTTGTATAGTAGATATATGCATAATTTAGGCATTTCTAATGTCAATTGCTCTGTTTTCTAAAGGGAGCCCTTGTTAAGTATGCACGTAGCTAGAGCATATTCTGCATCTAGACATATTCACAAAAATTTTTTTTAAATATAAAGCATTATTACTCAAAGATTAGAAGGTAATAACAGCACTGGAGTATGTTTCATGAGTACAATAAAGAAAGGTTCCTAATTTTGCAACAACGGTTTTCAGGATTTAAAGCTCATCAGTGAACCTTTAATTACATGTGAATCTAGGGATTGTTATCAGTGCTGAGTTTTGACACTGGAAACCTGAGGATTTCTCAGAGCTTCCCAGACAACTCTGCTGCACAATAGGGCTCGCAATACAGAAGACAGCATTCATTAATGAGACCTGTTAGGTGACAAAGATGCAGTGAGGAATCAAAATGAAACTCAGGGTCAGGGAGCTGTGAAACTTTAGCAAACAAAAATAGAGGAGACTTTCTAGTAGTACACGCAGTCAAGTGCCAAACAAAATTATAGAAGAGGAGGCTAGAAGAAGTATTTTGAAGTCACTACATCAAAATAACTTTAACCCTGAATATTCACTATAAGGACTCATGCTGAAGCTGAAGCTCCAATACTTCGGCCACCTGATGCAAAGAGCCGACTCACTAGAAAAGACCCTGATGCTGGGAAAGATTGAAGGTGGGAGGACAAAGGGACGACAGAAGATGAGATGATTGGATTGCATCACCAACTCAATGGATGTGAATTTGAGCAAGCTCCGGGAGATGGTGAAGGACAGGGAAGGGTATGCTGCAGTCCATGGGGTCGCAAAGAGTCAGACATAACTGAGTCACTGAACAATAACAAGACAATAACAATAACAAAATGAAGTGCAAATGTAGAGATCTTATAATTGATGAGTTGCTAATTCCCCTAAGCTAACAATTACTTTCTAGAAGTTAAGAATAAGTTGAATTAAAAGTTTTAATATACCTTAAAAACATTTTGCCTTATCTACTGGCATCTGTGTTATTTTTTACCAACTTTCTGGTGCATTTTAGTTTATATTTTGACAGAGCTAAAAATCAGACTTAATGTGTGTGTACAAAAAGAAGCAATCACCCCTCAACCCTGCCCTCTGAATGCAAAAAAAAACAAAACAAAACTCCAATGCTCACAAAGGACAAAAGCCTGTATCTATGTGCTTATGAGCACGCGGAATACAGGGAACTGTTCTGATACCTGATTTTGAGCTGTCCCTGCTCGTCGTCCGTCTCAGAAGGGGCCAGAGTCAGATGGTGAATGACAGACTGGGGGCCGGACTGACTGGGGCTCACAGCCAGGAAAACGTCTTCCTGAACCCAGGTGAGAAGGCTGAACTTCAGTGGGTTTACTTCTTCAGCTTCACTGTCCTCAATCTGAATTCTGTTTTAAATATTGAAGAATTTCCAAAGCATGAATAAAACCTTCACGTCACTGAAGTTGTCCTGAATGGAGACTGCAATGCTTTCTATACAGTCAAATCCTCATTATTTGGAGGCACAAAACCTAAGGTAACGCCCAATACTAGAAAATTCAAAAATAATAATGCTTACCTGGCTTAAGAATATGTTTTTCTGCTATTTAAAATTAAGTTTCTTACACTCTGAGATTTTTAGATCTGAAGAAACTACTTCAAGAAACTGATTACACAAGAAAAACTGACTGTACTAGGCCCTAACGAATAAAGTCCAGCAGTTTTTCACCGCTCGCTGACCAGCATCCAAACAGTCAGCAGGTATCGAGGTCTCAGCGGAATGCATCCTGTCCTAAGCGTCTCACAGCAAAATGACTAGCTTAAGAGATGATTTCTCTGTCTCTAATGCCTTCCTCCTGTAGCATTTAAACACTGGTGGAGGGCTTTGTTTTTGCTACTTTAAATGGGAACTCATGACGGCCACTTCCTGCCATTCAGCTCAAGCAGCAGATCCGGGTGCTCACTGAAGACGCTGGGTTACCAGCCTGATCTTCCTGCTCAGTCAGCTCTTCCTGGACTCAAGTCACTCCACCGCAGTGCAGCCCCACGCAGGAGCATCCACGCCTCTGGTTCTCACTGACACTCTTCTCCCCGCCATGCCCAACAGTCTCCATACTTCTCTGGCCATCCTCAACCTATCTCTTTTTCAAGGTTCAAGATAAGTATTCATTGAATACATGCACATGTATGGCTGAGACCCCTCACTGTTCTCCTGAAACCATCACAACATGTTAGTCAGCTGTACTCCAAAACAAAATAAAAAGTTTAAAAAATAAGTAAATAAAAAAAATTTTAAAAGGTAAATTTATTCATGCCCTTCATGAAATCTTCTCTAAATGACTTAGAGCTATCCTACTCACAATTTTACAAAATTAAACCACATTCTCAATTGCCTCGCACTTTCTAGTTTGTCTTAAATCTGTCATCTCTTTCCCGTCCGTGAAATGAAATAATCCATGTACATGTTCTTGGAAAAACTACTAAGCATTGTACAGTCAGTTCCCAAATCATACAGAGGCTGGAAACATATTCATTTATTAAATATAATGCATATATTTAAGAATTATATATTAAGTATTAAATTCAGTTATTTGTTCATTATTCCCCATTAATTTAGGAATAAATGCTCCTGAGACAAAGCAGTACAGTAGTTAAGAACACGGATGTATTAAATAGAAGAGAATTAAATTCTGGATTTTCACAGAAATGAACTCATAATTACTTTATCCAACTGCTTATAGTATAGTTTCAATGGAAACATGCCTCCTGGTTTCCAACCCAAGAGCCTCAAAACGCAGCAACCAAAAGTTCTGCACTGTAGGATGAGATCGAGCAGACACGATGTTAAGCAGCGTATGACTCCTCGTTTGTGAAAGCAAATGCACTCTGCTCCATCATCTTCATCTCCATCTTTCCCATGGGGTTTTCCCTGGAGAAAACTCCCCAAGGGATGTTGGGGGAATGGTTTCTAAGTCAGCTTAAGGCTTACACTCCATCACCACCTATCAGCATACATGACGTTCAGATAACTGACTTCCCCAACCAAGGTGAAACACCAGGGCCCAGGTGTTGTATCTATTTCTTGTTCCACTGAGCAACAGGCACAGGATAAGACAGTAATGGCTGGCTGAGTTTAGGACAGAGGCTGGCTGCTCCTGTTTCCAGAGGTCCAAGATAACTAAGAACAACCTACTTGTATCTTTTGTCCAGATGAGGCGTTCTAAGGGAAATTTTAAATCCACTTCCACCCACAGCTCCCAGTTTCACCGTAGAGTCTACGCTTGGACTATCACCTAGGGGGGAAAAAAAAAGGCAAATGTTGTCATAGTAAACTACAAACATTTTTCCTGACATTAACAACATGAGGTCCTGCATGCTAAAGGAGTTCTAAAAGGTAAGCCACTTCACAAATAAAGTAAACTAGAAAATAACCACATCTCAAATTCTTTCCTCAATTTCTGCACCTTTCAGGCTGAGAATTCAACACTTATTTGAAAACAAGGTTAGCACAGTCATGCGCCAGTAGAGCTCATGACACAACCACAGATTCACCAACTGCAGGTTTTTCCAGCACGTGAGGAAACCAACTAGAAAGAGACGGCAGTGGACTGTGGAAGGACAACCGGGTTAGAAACGCAAACACCCAAGTGGAGGTTCTCGCCCTGTTTGCTCAAGCCAACTTCAAACCCTCTGGCATTCTGTTCCCTCGTCTATATACCTGGAAAACCCCACTCTGACACAGCTCCTAGGAAAGCTGTGAGAGCAACTGAAAACGTGTGCAATCGTAATGAACGCTGTAAAACATGCTAAGGATGTAATGGGACACTGTTAATTTCCAGAGCTGAGTACTATTCTTAAAAAACTAACCCTTCAACTTCAATAAAGCAAAAGGAATTGTTCTCCTTAGCCAGAGTAGGACTGAATCTCTATCCCCCAAAACCCTACAGGTCAATTAAACAGCACAATAATAATGATATTAACTATAAATGTCAAAATTTTTGGAAAACCTACAGCGAAGGCAACACCAAACTATGATTTACATTTGTGTAGGAGGGATGTGATTCAGAACATCCTGATAACGGTTTCTGAACATACCACATTTATAGACAGAAATCTGGTTACTGGCGTCTAGGACAGCGAGGTTGTTACTCTTTTCAGGGTGTGCCGAGAACATGACCTGATTTACAGAGTGTGGGAGCTGCAGTCGGTAGGTGCACATGGGAGGTGGAACCACACTCTGCCGGAAGACTGTCACCAACACCCTGTCTGGGAGCAAGAGAGAAGGAGGGTTAGATGCACGGATGTTCAATTTGTAAAACAGAGCCATTTTTAAAAGTCATTGTTGGTGCTTTTATAATGAATAAGCTTAAACACGTTGTAGGGGAGAAAAGTAAGAAACTGGGCTCTATCTGTATGTGACTACTATCAGCCCTCGACGACAGGCCTGGCTACCTCCAGGCCTCGAGCAGGCCCATCTCTGGGCTTGGAGAGTCAGATGCCAGGGACTAGGGCAAGCAGGCCAAAAGGTCAGAGTTCTGGCTTCAAACCTGGGCCTGCAACCAAGCCAGACTAAACCAAAATCCTTAACACACTTCCCTGTGCACGGATCTGGTAGCAAGGCGTTATCTGCTTAAGTCCTCTATACAGAACGCGTGACTACAAAATCAGTATCATGACTACTACATAGAACATAAATCGGCACACCAACTCACATTATAATCTTAGGAGCAAGCTTTCCTTTATGTCATCAGCAATAAATGAACTGTCTATTCAGGGGATTATGGCTTTCCCCAGTTTCTTCCCCCTCAGTAAACGAACACCCTCAACCTAATTAAAAAACACCAATCCCATCCTTGAACTAGACAGATGTCATGACCTGAACGGAACATACTGGAAAGGTATATAATTAACAAGCATTTATCGAAAACCAAAGCAACGTAGCCGAGCGGTGCAGGGTCAAGGTAGGTCTATGTCAGGGGACGAAAACAGGGCCGACACAGCAATCCACAGGCCTCCTGCAGTCTTCCTCGTGACCCGAGGTCAGGAATGTCAGTGTCTTCAAAGTCCCGACAAGTAAACATGCAAAGGTCATGGTTGCAGCACAACAGGGAGTTGGGGGAGGCGGGTGGAGAGGAGAGACCACGGTTCTTAGGGGAGTACACGCCTCACTGAAGGGCGCTCCCACTGAATCCAAACCAAAAGCACAAGTGAAAACAAAGTGAACAACCAGAATCATCAACTGAACAAAAATCCCCCAGTTCCAGTCAAACCACACCTGCAGGCCCCGGCTCAGCCCCCCCCAGGCCCAGACACTCTTCAGCTCCTTACTTCCATCAATAACAGCCACATTTGCCATGTCACTCAAGTGATCTCCCGCGCTCCGGTCAGTCGTCCAGCGCCAGTCATAGCAGAGGTAATGCCAGCCTTGGCAGAGAACATGCAGCCGGTACGGGGTTACCGGGTCCCACATCAGAGACACAATCTTGCTCTTCCCACAGGTGTCGAAGGTCAGACTTTGCTTGAGATACCAGTGATAGTTTCCAACAGTCCAGAGCTGAACTGCAGGGGAAAATGAAATGAAGGCCATCAGAGGCAGAGGGCAGAGGACCAGACTTCGCACCAGTTGCTAGAGAGGGATGGGGATGCACTTTTCTTTTTTAAATGACCCTTTCTGCTCAGCCCCTTTGTTAAGATAATATTAACTATAACTGTTAAAGCAGGACTTCCCTGGAGGCCCAGTGGCTAAGACTCTGTGCTCCCAATGCAGGGAGCCCGAGTTTGATGCCTGGTCTAAGAACTAGAGGTCACATGCCACAACCAAGACTTGGCAGAGTCAAATAAATAAAAATAAATATTAAAAGACCAGCAAAGTGAACATAAAAAAACCTGAAAAGTGTAGCTTTTCATGAGGATAAAATGTTAAGCACTGGGATGACCCAGAGGGATAGGATGGGGAGGGAGGTGGGAGGGGGGTTGAGGATGGGGAACACATGTAAATCCATGGCTGATTCATGTCAATGTATGGCAAAAACCACTACAATAATGTAAAGTAATTAGCCTCCAACTAATAAAAATAAACGAAAAAATAAAAAAATAAAGAGGTCTATGGGAGAGAATGGGAAAAAAAAAGATGCTAAGCATCAGTAAGGCCAGAAGCACACACGTTCATTTTTGCCTCTACCTTCACACTTTGTGATCGTTAGGATGGAAAGCTACCAACACAGGACAGGGCCTTAGTGAGCTGTTTTTTCGTAAAGACTTAGAAAGAAAATTTGGCCATTAGATTAAAATGCCCAATCCAAGAGCACTAGACTAGCATCGTTACATTGCATCATGCTTAAGATGTTTATTATTTTCTTCTAGCTGTTTTGCATACAGTTAAATCCACGGGCGATTATATGCAATTACCCTTTGCAACATCTCTTAAAAGAACAAGACCTAAGCCTGCAGGGTGCAGGAGGCAGGAAGAAGCTGGTCAAAGAGCGTAAGCCTTCAGTCCAAGTCCCAGGGATCTAATGTAGTGTGGTGACTACAGTTAATACTACTGTACTGTATACTTGAAAGTTGCTATGAGAGTAGACTTCAGATGGCCTCACCATAACAACAACAAATGATAGTTCTACTAAGTGAAGATTGAGTTAACCAACCTATTGTGGCAAACACTTCAGTGTATATGCATGTATCAAATCATCACATTATACCTCCTGAATGTACTAGTTACATGTCAATTAGATCTCAATAAAGCTGGGGGAAAAAAAAGACCTAATCACGTCACAGCCAGCTTTTTATTAAACAGATGATAGCTATCATAAATGATAGCTCAGTCGGTAAAGAATCCGCCTGCAATACAGGAGACCTGGGTTCGATTCCTCAGTCAGGAAGATCCCCTGGAGAAGGAAACGGCAACCCACTCCAGTATTCTTGCCTGGAGAATCCCATGGACAGAGGAGCCTGGCAGGCTACAGTCCATGGGGTCAAAGAATTGGACATGACTTAGTGACTAAACCACTACCACCACCATACATAAATGAATATTTTAATTGTATTAAGGAATTTCTTTTCTTTAAGCATCTCCCTGATCACTAACTCTTCACTCAGCAATCACAGCAAATCCAACCTAGTTCTTGAACCAGGTTATTATAAAATACTTCCACCGAGCTCTGGGTTAAGTTAGATCACACACTCACGTTCTGTGAGGACAGGTATTGTGGCTCTTCTTGCACTAACACTTGCCCTGTGAGCATATCTCAGGGCCAGCCAGTGAATCAGTGAATTCTCAACTGCAGTGGTTCTCAACTCTGGCTGCACCTTAAAAAAAAATCACCTGGAAGCTCTTTTTAATAAAATTAAATATCAACATATAGTCTCCACCGTAACACACTGAAAGCAACTCTGAGATGAGGCCTGGATAGCAACGTTTTTCCTAAAGGTGCAGCCAGGGTCGAGAACTATTGTGATGAATGAATGAATGAATGAACTTCCAAATAACGTTTCTGCTAAAGTTCTAGTGATTAAACGCTTTGAAAGCCACTCAGAAAATAAATGAAAAGATTTATGGAAAAAAATGTTCAGCATACTGCTATTGATGACAGTGAAAAATAACAAAACTTTAAATGCCTAACAAAATAGGATTTAATAAACAGTAGCATAAAGCAATATATAGCAATTTAAAATGATACACATATCTGAAATGGAAATAGTTTGAGATACATTGTAAAAGCAAGCTATAAACCTATAGGTATCATACTTACATATTTAACAAAAATGAGATCATAGCTATACTGAGACATATACATAAAACCTAGGAAGACAAGAAAATTTTAATAATGACTATTATTGAGTGATAGAATTATGGAAGAATTTTTTTCTTCCCATCTTTATTTTCTAATGTTTTCATATTTTACATATATACTGAAAATAATATTTACAATTTGATTTACCATTTAAAATCTATAAAAGATTCTTTCTTATATCTAACCTCATTTCTCTTTCACTTCCACAGTATTCCTTTGGCTAACATTCTGATTTGCTACAGTAATATCCATGAAGAAAAAGCAATAATGAGTTGGTTGTTTGATACGTCAACTTGGCTAGGCTATGGTGTCTAGTTGTTTGATGGAACACTAGTCTAGATGTTGCTGGGAAGGTATTCTGCAGATGTGATTAAACTTTCAAATCAGCTGACTCCATAATGTGGACAGATCTCATCCAAAGAGTTTATGACCTTAAGGGCAAAACCTGAGGCTTCCCAGAGAAAAAGGAATTTTGCCCCAAGACTGTAACAAAGAATCCTGTCTGAGTTTCCAGATTGTGGGCCTGTCTTATCTCAGATTCTGGACTCAAGACTGCAACATCAACTCTTCACTAATTTTCCAACCAGCCAGCCTACCCTGATTCTATTTCTCTAGGGAACTCTGCCTGATACATAACTGAAATCATCCCATGGAAATTCCATAACCACTCCCTCATCTCCACCTGCCTGCTCAGGTGTCTTTGATCCGTTTCAGGATTAAGTGGAAGGGACAAAGGAAAGTCTATGGCGTACTACTTTCAACTTCACTCTATGGGGCAGAAGCCTAGATATCGGTGCTGTCTTACCGTAGGTTTTCAGAGATGAATTTTCTTCCCTCTGAAGTTCTTCCAACCAAACTGCAAGCACAGTGGAATCTGCATTCCAGAAAAGGCCATTAACCTAACAGGGAAAAAAGACCTGTCATTGGCCTTTAACTATATATTTATCTCAAAATCTTTACAAAAGCTACATTCCCTACTCTCACAAGTCAAATAATTCCACAGTGGAGTCGATCCCTAGCTGTAAATTATTAACCTATGGAGTTATTAAGCATATCTGTCATCACATGTAGAGGACATTTTAAAAAATGCATTATGTCTAAATACTTAACCAAATGCAAGGTGATATTTTTAGACAATCAGGGAAATTTGATTACAAACTAGATGTTAGATAATATTAATCAATTATTACTAATTTTGTAAGGTGTGATAATGGAATTGTGGTTACATAACGAAAAATGTTCTTAACTGTTAGAGAAAAGAATATTGAAATAAGATTTCTAGAATGAAAATCCTAGGAAATTTTTACAAAGTGTGTGTCTGTGTGTGTGTATGTAGGCCAGAGAGTAAATAACAGATGACAATAATTTTGAAAAATGCTGGTATATATCTGATGAAAGTAATAGGCACATAGGAGTTCATTAAACTCTTCTCTCAATTTTTATTAAATTTAATTTTTTTTACATAATTAAAAATAATCATGATTTGTTTCTGATCCCACAAAGATCCAAATGGTACACAACCTTCTTAAGGATTAAATGTTATAAGTGATAAGTATCTTTCTCACTGGAAGAATCACGCTTTTGTCAAAATAAACAATAAAAACTAGCATTTCTATTTCTGTGTTTTATCTAGTGTGAGGAAAGAATGCCATTTTTTTCCTCAGCAAAACCTCCTTAAGAAAAACAATTTCTGTTTAAAAAAAAAAAAAAAAAGTCAGTCATAGGAAGCCACTGCTTTTGTTACTAACTATTCCGGGGCTTCTGTTTACACACCTATATCAGACACAAACTTTCTCTACAACTGTGGACAGTCCTCTAAATTTGATGCTGAAAGAACTAAGGCACCTACCTTAACCTCATCTTTGAAGAAAGGAAGTGTAAACTGTCCGTGGATAAGTCCATTTTTCTCAAAAAACACAACATCCTGCTGATTGGGTTTATCTTGCGTAGATGCAATCAAACTGCCTGAAGGCCTAAAAGCAAAAGCACAGTGTCAGAACATAGAAAAGTTCACCCAGCTGGTGAAGAACAAGATGAAATTCAAAGAAACAAGTTTTTTCTACAAAAACAAGAAGCCTCCACCCAAGGAAGTTTTAAATTCTGTATTTCCTGGCAAGCAGTCACCCTAGTGTGGGACTCGATCTACCCAGAGGAGGCAGTGCCTTTTCCTGATTTGTCCACACAAAGATTCTATTTGCCCACAAAGCATCAGAATTAGACTGCACTTGGCTGACTTTCGAAAAATACCAATAAACTATTTAAACCATTCCCAGTATAATGTCCAATAATGCCACAACCTACTTCTCCTTCAATTATATGTCTTCAGTAATATTCATGTATTCAGTAATGCTCAGGTAAGCAGTCTTAAAGACTTCTCAATCTACTGAAAAAGGCTTGATCACTGCATCCTGTTTTTATCTGTCTCTAGAATTTTAATTTAAATACATCTCTCTCTTTGCACTATCATCCAACAGCCACTCAAACAATGGTGGGAAACAGATGTTTAAAACCTAGGGACCTAGGTTTTGCCTGTAACAGATGCTTCTGAGACAGAAGCTATTTCTTCTAACTATAATCAGGACAGCCACATATGACAAGAAGGTGCAACCTGCAAAAGGGTACTGGGTCAACAGGTGACTTGGGCCCAAATGCAGCCTGTCCGTTCCTCAGCGAACAGGTCCCCTTTGTGTGGGAGCTTGTGCAGAGGATGGAAGTCCCTTTCCTAGTCTTCCCCAAAGCGCCACTGCCCCACCGAACTTTGCAGACTGCGACTTCCCTTCTGAGCACCTCTTTCTGTTTTACACAGTGGATTCCTGCAGGCCCTGCCTACGGCAACAAAACGTGTGGGCTTTGCAATGATGAGGTCTGTGAAGCTCAGAATCTACTACTCAAACCACATTCAGACTTCAGAAAACTAAGAAAGATACAGGCTTATAGTCAAATGAGAACAAGTAATTATCCTCTTGTGATTTATAAATACCTACATTCAATAGGTACCACCACCCCTACCCTCGTTCTCTCTGGGGAGGAAGTTACAAGACTCCTTCTCCCACTCACTTCCAAGCCAGAGCAGGACCCAGTCCGGCCACGGGCTCACTGGTTGACTGTAAAGCGAACTCCCGACTCCACACTCTGACCTTTCGAGCCCCTGTGCAGTAGAAAGAGGGGGAAGAAATGACAATGACAAAACTTGGAGCACTGTGATAAATGCTGCCAACTCAGAACTTCCAAACGTCTTCCTTGTTAATAAAAACTGTCATGGTTTTACAAAGCCAACTAGATTAATCTTGCTAAAAAGTTGTATCTAATATGTAGGAGGCTGGACCAAACAGCCTCAAAGAACTCTTCTAATGCTTAGTTCTTTATGCATTTAGCACCTAAAGCAGCACATTGTTAGGTCATGTGCAATGAAAGTAAACCCTCAGAGCAAAAGAAAGAAAAACTCCCTGAACTAAGTAAGATTTTTTAAAAGTTTTATTTAACTGCAACTTATTTCCATACCTGTTTCTGGACAAACAACACTCACAGCAAAAAACTGCCCATCGCCACGCCAGGTAACTTGTGGTCTATGGTCATCCCAGGGCAAAGCAGACTCGTGCTAAAGAGAGGGAAAAACACAGATGTTACTGGGGGCCTTAAATGATCTAGAATCTAACAGTCTCAGGCTATTAAAGTTAAATCTTTTATGTAAGGTTTAAGCTACTTAGAAAATGAGATTCACAGAACCCTCAGGAATCCTTCTGGATGGGCCCTTAGACCCAGAAATCCTCAACCTAAAACAAGACAAAATCCTTCTCTGGGCATTAGAAAGTGGCCTCTAAGCACAGCAACAGAGAAAGAGCTGCAGATCTAGATATTAAAAATATTAAACACAGGAATCTATCAGGTAACTATATACGGAAATAAATGCTTGTCTCAATTTGAGAGAGTAGCATGTTATTTACTGTGTAAGCTTTGCAACAGTGCACAGAAGAATGAAGAAGATGAGAGGAAGGTGGGCAAGGAACAGCTAGAGGAGATAAGTCAGCAGCCATGATGAAAACACGGATAAGCGTCCCGTTCCGCAGCACAGAAGGAAGAAAGGTTTCAAGTGCCACTTGCATCTTAGTCCTGAAAGCCTTGAAGACAGAAGCCAATTCTGTTGGCTGGGGACCAGTGACCACATGGGCAGCCTTCATCAGCTTCCAGGACAGCTAAGTCAGAATGGCGCTAATGCTACAATCGGCACAGCAGGGAATACACAGCAGCCTGACGAGGTTTATTCTCAATGACACCGCCCTGCAGTAGAGAATGCAAACTTCCGCCAGTGAAGGGCTGAGACAAAGTAGGAGTCACATGAAATAAATTATGGATGGGAAATGCAAATGGCAGGCAGTGTATGGTTTTCATCTATTCTAGAAGGTCAGCTCAGGCAAACTTCCCATGTAGTACAGACAAAAATGCTTCCATCTTATTCCATTCTACAAAGGGCCCATATCCTGGGATGATCCTCAATTCATCTCTCTCTCACCGCACATCTGATCTATTATCAATAAATTCTGTAGGCTCCATCTTCAAAATGTATCCAGAAAGAAGGAAAACATAAGAATTTCATCCGAGAAGAGAAATCAGGAAAAGAAAAAAAATCTAATATAAATGTAAATAGGAAAAGTATCAAAACATACACGTGAATTCTCAACAATGAATATAGGGGAGCAGCTCCTTCTAGGGAAGAAGTGGAAGAGTGTCAGGAAGGGATACAGAGTGTTTCATTTCTGTCTGCAATGACTTTTTTTTTTTTAATAAATATTGGTTATAATTATTCTGTGAAAAAAAAATGACTGACTAACTTAGCAATATAAAAGAAAAAGAGGATCTTTCTCATTCCCTAATGTCTCTAAACAGCTTATGTCCATGACCACCCTCTACGTGTGAAACAGAGCAGGACCCTACGGTGATCCTTGCCCCCCACCCCACTCCTCCACCATGGCCTCAGCTTGTCTGTTGTCCATGGAAAAACTTCAGCTAAACAATAAATTCAATCAGAGAGGTGAGAAAAACGAAGAAACAAAGGAAAACAGCCAAACAAGACTAAGTAATAATAGTTTAGTCATTAAGCATAGTCAAGGACCTTTAATTCCTCAACGTCCATAGCTAATTTTCTGAGCCATATCCTGTGAGCTATCTTAAGAGATTCTAAAACCCCCACTGGGTGAAAGAAGTTAACTACACGATGACCGGACTGTAGCCATGACATAAGTTGCCACAATTCTGAGAACTGGCCTCAAAGAAATGGGGACAAACTGAACCTAGAACTAAAGATTAACTGTACTTAAAATAATCAAGATGACATGGATCAGACCACCACATGACCAATTTCAAGGTGACTGTCAGAGCTGACTTTACTGTTTCTGCATGGAGTCCTGTCACTCAGTCTATAAAAACTCTTGCCCAATGGATACTCGGGTGGGGCTGGGGGAGAGGGAATGCCAGGCTTTGGAGAGGAGTGCACCCCCTTTCCCCTCACAGTTGTCAGCATCCGGAATAAAGCAAACTTTCCTTTCCACCAACTCTGCCTCTTGATTGGCTTTAGAGCAGCAAGCTGTTGGATCCCTTTCTGTAACATCTGGACACTCAAGAGTTCCTGGTGGGTAGCAGAACTTCTATTTGTTCCAAACAAAGTTCTTTATCCATCAGACCAACCTTACCATTTGCATCTGAAAAGCTGCTTGCCTGCCTTCAGATCCATGGAACTGCGTCTCCTTCCTGCCCCAACCAACAGTGATGAACTTGCCTAAAGAACAATTGAGTGAGAACATGCAAGACAATCAATAAGCTAAATAAAATAAAAGCCAATTCATGAAGCTGGGTCCTCTGAGACCTCTCAATAAATTGACCAGCAGTCAAGATGTTAAAAACCTATGTTTCACATTATATGCTCAGTGATTTTGAAGACTCTGAAATACTCTTATTTTGGAACATTACTGCCATCATATATAAATTCCCTTGATGACAGTCAGCAATCTACCTCACTTGACAAGAAAGAACGAAACGTGAAAAACCTATGTGATATGTCCATGGATAACAAAAACATAAGAACTAAGAGTCGGGAATAAAATTCCAATTTTAAATGTTCAATTTGCTAAATGTATCCAACCTCCTTGCTAGTGAGGGAGATCACAGATTATGGAATTCAACTCCTCAGAGAGACAGAGACTGAGACCCCCTCAGGGACAGAGGCCAAAATCAGATCACAGGGCTTCTGCCTTCCAAGCTGGGCTTCTTTTAAAATCATAATGCTGAGCTACTACCTAAAATATAAAGTCAGAGTTGCCGAAATGATGCAGCTCTTCTGTTCCTGGAAGTAGGATCCGGCATCCTCCAGACGTACAGCTACTACAGAGATGTTCTTGAGAGCATCCATCAGATTCAGGACCCAAATACTTCCTCCCTACAACTGACGCTGACTCTGCTGAAGCAGGGCTGCTTATAACTTCTATGAATTACGGGTTGGCACGACTGTTTCCAGTCTGCTCTGCTTGGGCACCTCCAAATATCGTACGGATCACACCGCAGAGCATGCCCTGTGCTGTATGCAAACAGTAGGGCCTACCCTGGTGCATGCCCCTGGGTTTCTACGCAAAAGCTTCCACGGAGAGGTAAAGGGTCTGGGGGGAAGCAGAAAGCCTTTCCCAGTGGGGGATCAGATAATAAGTGATGGGACTACCACAGAAATCAGCAAACTATAGCCTCATGACAAATCATTACAGCATCATTACAAATAAAGTTGTACCGGAGCACAGCCAAGCCCATTTCTTTATGTATTATCTCCAGGTGCTTCCCTACGTCGTCAGCAGAGTTGGATAGCTCCAACAGAGACCATACGGCCTGTAAAGCTGAAAAACATTACTATCCAGCTCTTTACAGAACAAGTTTGACCCCTGGGTTAGAAGAAACACCTCTATTCACCACTTCACAGAGTGACTTTTTGTACTGACAAATACATTTTTAAGACCCAGGACCCTGCCTTGGACCCCTCCTCCTTTGACATATTTTATCAGACTTACGAAAAAGTTGACAGGATGAACTAGAGAGCACTTTCCCATGCAAAGCTGTGTGCTTCTTACCTCTATGACAACCTCTATGACTGTCCTCAAAGCT